>NC_059336.1:67234165-68475415 GCF_018350155.1 Leopardus geoffroyi
AGCCTTCCACTTTTCCAAGTATGATGGAGTACACTGGCAACTACAACCGTTACACTGGAGAACAGAGGAAATGTGCACTTATGGCAGGCATATGTGCCACTGGCTACCATCTTCAGGTCGTTCAAGAGAAGTTATATTCTGACAAAGCTGAGCATGTGATAAGAGAGTGAATATATATATGGAGGAATAAAGATTGAGCATTAAATAACAAGGAAAGTTCTACATGCCCCACATACTCCCACCCAACTTTTTCCCGAAAGCAAAATGCAAAAACGTTTACCTTATCTGAACCCCTGAATACATATGATTATAGATATCATTGTCCTCTAGCACTCCATGTCCATTGTCATAAAAATAAACGCCAACCTAAAATTAAAAAAAATTATTTTTCAAATGACAAGAAAGTGTTTACCAAACAATGTGTTTCCCAAATAAGAGTCCAAAATAATTTTACCTGCTTTCCACTATGTATCCTGTTTCTTCTCAGTACTGGAGTGCTGCCAGTTGTCACCCAGACCCCAGCCAGAGTATTACTATAAACTTCATTCTCTTCTATTACTCCTTGTCCTTTCTCATGCTAAATGAAATTTATTACAATAAATTACAATACATATCTTTTAGAAACATTACAATATATATATATATATATATATATACATATATATCTTCTAGAAATAGTTTATATTTCCCTTTTAAAAACAGTTATCATAAAAAAAATCTCAATTTTTATTTTTTAATCTGGTTAAAGAGGTAATGATTACATTGTTTTTATGTAGTCTCTACACACGAATTTAAGCTCCAGAAGTTTATATACTGTTATGCGGTTTTGTACTTTTAAATCTATTATAGAAAGAGTAGTAGCATTCAATTTTCTTCAGCAAAAAAGCTTATCTTTCATTTAGTAAGTTAATAGTTATTTCAAATTTATTACTGATGAAATAATTCAAAAAAAGGTCTTAGGTTACTAAAATTTTTGAGAAGATTTAAGATATGGACATTTCTAGAACTGAAAATAAAAATTAGAGTCACACCTAGCATTACACAAGGACCTTTCTAAAACTTCCTGCATTTTCTCACTTGAATCAGTTGTAACAGTTTCAGACACCATGGTAACAGAAGACATAGGACTAATAGACGTTTTTACAATTTTGTAAGATGCTCAATCATGTTTCAACATAAATTCAAATGAGAAAATGGCTTTTCAAAAAATATTCAAAAAGATTCAAGTCTAGGGGCACCTGACTGGCTCGCTCAGAAGAGCGTGTGACTCTTGATTTTTTTAGGGTCATGAACCTCACGCTGGGGGGCAGAGATTTCTTAAATAGATAAAACTTTAAAAAATTAGTAAGAAGATACTTCTATGCCTAAATTCAGTCAGTTGACTGAATTTTACAGAACACTACCCACACTATAAAAGTAAGTTATTCATATATACTGGCAGAAAGAACAAGAGTCTTATTGTATAAATATTAAAGAGAGTCATAAATTCATACTCTACAAGTTGAATGTGGCCTACCCCTTCTCTCTCGGTTTTAATGCATGGCATTCTAGAACTATATTCATTAACTTACCACATAAATCCCACCATGCTGGCCATCATGAATTTTGTTATGTCGAACAATTGGACAACTGTTTGTCCTAATCTGAATTCCTGCTAGTGCATTGCCTATTTAAAAATAAAAGTTATAATGTCAACATAAGGAGCCTAGTGCAACACAGTAAGAGTTTTGCATTACACAGTAGTTAAACATTTTTACAATTTTAGGAAAAGCATTAGTCTGTGAATATGTCATATTCAGAAAGATATTTGTGGTCCATGAACATTAAAAAAAACTAAGGGAACCAGGAGTATAAAAAGAAAAACTGTAGGCAGTATGGGTATAATGGTTAAGAGTAGAGACTCAGAAGTCAGGCTGCCAAATTTTGAATCCCAGGAATTCTACCTTCCTGTGTGACTGTAAGATACTTAACCTCATCATACCTTTGTTTCCTGATCAGTAACTGGGGATATTTAATAGTGTCTACTTCACAGGGTTGATGTGAATATTATATGACTTAATTCAGGTAAGGTGTTCAGAATAATGCCTGAAACTAAGTAAGCTTTATGTTAAGTATTAGCAAAAGACAAAGCCCAGGAACATATCAGTGTCTGGCATACAGACACCTAATAATGGTTTGCTGAATTAATATCTCAAAAAGTTTTAATGAGGAGTATTTTCCTTTTATAGTTAGTACCAAAGTTAATGAAGTGAATCTAAGGAAACTGTAGATACTTCTGAGACTAAGGTCATATTTATATTTTCATCACTGATAATCTGACATAGTGACTGGTACACAATGGGTACTCAGTAAATGTTAAGTGAATAATGACTATTAAGTAAATAGATATCAGAAATAATCTTTATTGAGAGTTTAAAGAAACTGGATCAATTATCCTATTTGGATGGTTTCAAAGTGGTCCACTGTGTTAATGTCAAGAAGAAAGGCCAAGCTCCAAGACTGTATACAGCAAAACCACATGCTTACCATAAATGTCATTTCCTTCAATAAGGCCTCGTCCATCACCAAAGATGTAAACTCCCCCTTGATTTCCATTAAATATAGAATTTCCCCTATAATTAATAAATAATAAAAAATAAACATCTATTCAAACATCTACAAGCTTACTTGTTTTACACAATAAATTGTAAGGCCACTCATAATCATGTGACCTTAAAAAATTATTTATCTTCTAAGAGCCTTAGTTTCCTAATCTGTAAAATGAGGGACTCAGATTAGATGATTTTTAAATTCCCTTGCAGTTCTTTCTAAGACCTAAAGCTTAGAAGAGCCTCCTGGTATTTGAGACAAAATAACATTCTTTTTTTCCCCAAAATATTTATTTTGAGAGAGCATGGGTACACACGAGCAGGGGTGGGGGGGGAGGTGGGAGAGAAAGGGGGGGGGGAGGAAGGGGGGGAGGGAGAGAATCCCAAGCAGGCTCTGCTCTGTCAGCGGAGAGCTGATGTGGGGTTTGATCCCATGAACCCTGAGATCATGACCTGAGACGAAATCAAAAGTTGGATGCTTATTAACTGACCAAGCCACCCAGGCACCCCCAAGATAACATTCTTAAAAATCCCCCCTCAAAATAGCTAACACAATGAGAAGAACTGTTTTTTAGCTGATGTGGAAACATTTGCTGAATATTAACAAGATGGAAATCCCATAATCTACTTTCATAAAGCCAGTGGAAAATAAAACTTGGCAATTAAAAATAAATTATCATTGATCAAATTATAACAGTTCTGTTCTACAGTCTTAGTCAATGCCTTTCAGAATGTATCTGTTTGTTTCCTTACTGTGGCCAGAGGGAGTGGTAGGAACTATTAAAGGAAAGTTTTGACTTTTTGTTATTCTTGGACTCTCTGTCCAAGAATCTTTGAGATAGCTACTTTCCTGATTTATGCTACCTGCTCTCAGACAAAAAGAGAAGACAAGATCCTGAATATTCAGGTTCCAAGAGAAAGTTCATGGCTCTACGTACCCATTTATAATGCAGTTTGATAAATTTAAAATAAAAATCTCAGCATTTGCAATTGTTCATAAAATATTATTAATGCATGGCTTAGATCACTAAAAAACGAACACCCTAAAATAAAAGCAATTGTTATGCTCATTCAGATGCATAGACATTTACTAGGAAAATCTATTTTACAGCAGTCAGGTGTCTAGGAAAAACACTGAGAGTTAAAGCTAAGTATCCTGACTTTTCTTACAACACAAAACAATGTGACAAAGTAATTTCCATCCATAATTACATATAAATACCTTATTGTTGGGTCACTATTTGAGGTAATCCATACACCTGCAAAGTTGTTTGCATAGATTTTATTCTCTATGAATTGTCCTCTTCCTTTCTCATGCACATATATTCCTCCAGTTTGCCCATGATGAATTTCACATCGAACCACCGTGGGGTTAGCATAGGCTTTTACTTCAAAGCCTGCTATTCTGTTTCTGTGTATGTTGCAACTTTCAAAGTAACCCTGAAAAACACAGAAATTAAACTGTAGGTAAGGCTACCTTCCAAAAAGAAATGACATTAAAAAAATTGACCTTTTTAATGTATACCTCTAAATTAAGTATCAGAAATGTTGAGTAAGAATAAAACACAGATATACACTAAATTTCAAATGATAAACACGAAGAGATTTAAGTATTTTAGTAAAACAGAACTACAAACTCTCTGATTAGTCTGAGTATACTCAAAGCCAGGAAAGAAAAATAGGGAAAGATTTATTCAATAAATGCAAATAAACACCATTACCCAATAAATATATAGACCCTTTAACAAAGACTTATTACGTATTAAATAAAATAAATCCTTGTTAAAAATGCCCCAAGAAATCAAATTCTAAAAAGTTGACTTAAGGACATAATCAGAGACAATAAAACCCTTCTGAAGACTTATGTTTATGCTCTACATGCTATCTAAGATAGTATACATTAAATATGATCTCAATTTTATTTCAAGAAAAACTTGAAGAATAAAACAAAAATATGAGGGCATGATTATCTGAGAAGTATTATGGATGACTTTTTGTATCCTTTACACTTCTCTTAGTTTCTTAAATCTTCTGTAACAGACATGCTTATTTTTATTTTTTATTTTTTGGACATACTTCACTTACTTGTAATGAGACTCAAAGTTACTGTAATACCGATATCCTAAATTCTAAGATCCAATCAAGAGTAAATAATTAAGAGAAAAAAATAAGACATTCCTAAGATGGCACTTTACCTCCTGGTCTATCTCCCTTCAAAAACTGAAGGTGTTCTCCATTCTTTAAATTCTCTTTAATACTAAGTACTTTCTTATGCTACCTCTAAGTACTGCTTTGTACTACTTCCATATTGGTCATATCCATTTCTAACTGATCATAAGCTCCTATATAGAAATGAATATACTAATTTCTGGTGCAGATATACAGGACTTCACACACACTAAACACTCAAGTAAGAACTAATTAACTTTTTGCAAAATCTAGTAGAGGCTAAAAACAGGATGTAAATCTGAATAGTTTACTATATATTTAACTCTTTAAGAAGACACACCTCTGAGAATAACATTCAGAAGTAGTTTCTGGATTCATTTTCTACAAGTACAAATTATCTGTAACTTTGAAAAATAACTTCTTTAAATATGAAAAGCTTCTTTGATTTTACACCAAATAAAAATGGATGTATAATGGATATTTTTACAGACTATTATGGCAAAACTGAGCATCAAAGAAAAAACCAAGAAATTTAAAGAGTTCAGACCAAATGGACTTAGGTTGGAATGAATCCACATTTCTGATGTTTTCATTATTGAGAAAGGAGTTCAATTAGGCTCCTAGTTTCTTTCTGCTGGGAGTTGAATGACTTCTCTGATTGGTAAACTTGGGGAAGAATAAACTGGGTATGCTCATTCAGCTTCACTCTTTTCCTTACAGAAGTGAGCTGCCCTGAGGGAGCATGCCTTCTGCTACTATTCCACAAACAAATCTTAGGACTAAGTGGGTAAGCCTATTTAATTTTGGGGTGCAATTACAACCAGATCCATGTGGTTCTTGTTCTAGGTTGTATTCTCCAACTTAGCTCTTTAAGGGTTAATAAAATGCTATTTCAGCCCCCTCCTGCTACCTCATGGCTTTATTTCTTAATTTGTTCATAATGTGGCAAGGAAATGTGCTGCTTATTGGGCTTCCATAAAGATTTCAGTAACAGCCCACTGTCATCTACTGACTATACTAAACATACAGTACTGCAAGTATATTTTGCTATGTACTGACTAAACATGATTCAAATGCAGGGATGTTCTTTCTGTTTTCTTTAGGTTTTGATTCTGTATAGTTAAGATAGTCAACTAAAGCAATTTATTTTGTTAAGTTTATTTTTTTACTTTGAGAGAGTGTGAGCACATACGAGTTGGAGAGGGACAGAATGGAGGGGGAGAGAGAGAGAGAATCCCAAGCGGGCTACACACCATCAGCACAGAGCCTGATGTAGGGCCTGAACTCACAAACTGTGAGATCATGACCTGAGCTGAAACCAAGAGTTGGACACTTAACCCACTAAGCCACCCAGGCACCCCTAAGATAGTCAACTAGATCCACAAGTTTATTAAGGCAAACAGCAGCCTCCTCTCCTCATTTTCCCTGATCTAATGGCCCCCGTTTCCATTCGTTTAGCTGTTTCTTTTTATCTATTTTTTTTAAAGTTTATTTATATTGAGAGAGAGAGAGAGTGAGTGAGCGAGCAAGCGGGCACACAAGCAGGGGAGGGGCAGAGAGAGAGGGAGAGACAGAATCCTAAGCAGGCTTCGCGCCACCAGCACAGATGTTTGGGATTCTGTCTCTCCCTTTCTCTCTGCCCCCTTCCACTTGTGCTCGCTCGCTCTCTCAAAATAAACATTAAAAAAAACCACCAAAAAACAACTTGTATTGTGTCTTCGGCTTGCAGTTTTAGGGATTATCCACTGACTTCCTATTATAGAAGGTAACAATTTAGCTCTTTCTATTTCTATCTCCCATCACACACATTCACACTGTATCATTCCAATGTAGTTATATCACAATTTTGGTTAAGATTACTGTGCTACTCAGAGCTGAGCCATAAAGTACAACTACGTATTCTTTGCCATACAACTTTTTAATGAAGTTAGTAATTATCTTGTTCTCCTTTGCTTAGGTCTCTAGTGATAATTCTATCCTAAACCTGTGATCAGTTCTTTAAACACTTGAACATATTTATATTCACATCAGATTTATCAATTTATCTTCCTGAACATAAGGTTTTATAATCTGCTCTAAACTGGACTGGCTGCCCTGGTCATAGGCATGCAGTCATTTACAACATTGCAATTTAAAGGTTAAAATGTCTCCTAGGTTTTATCAAAGACGGTGTTTGTAACCTGTATTTTTTGTTTGAGGATAACTTTCAAGAACAGAAAACAGCAAAAAACATTATATTCTTTCATACTTTTTTTTTTTTTTTTTTTTAAGTAAACTCTACTCCTAATGTGGGGCTTGAACTCACGACCCTACACTCAAGAGTCACATGCTCCAGGAGCTGCCCCCCCACTACATGCTTTGAAAACCAGAAGCCTCTCTATTGCTACAACTGTCATTTTATTACATTCATTACAGAACAATGATTGACTGACTTACAGTTTAATAATTTTACAAAGAAATCTATCTCTTATGGGCTTAAAGGGTTCAGTTAATGTAATTCTGCTTTAAAATACATTTTAATGGAATGCATGTTTTAAGAGATGCCTTTAATGTAAAATAGCCTAATAATACAGAAATGTTAAGTAGGATATAGACCGAATTCTACTTTGCCTTGTAAGATGCAAACCACAAAAACTCCAACATATATGTACAAAACTCCAAAAGCAAGGGTGTTTTGTTGGACAATCCCAAAAAATCATTTCAAAGATATCAGATTGCTAAGAGCTTCTTCCATATATACATTTTTAAGTTTATTTATTTTGAGAGAGACAGCACAAAGAGGGGTAGGGGCAGAGAGAGAAGAGAGAATTCCAAGCAGGCTCCATGCTGTCAATGCAGAGCCTAATGCGAGGCTTGAACATGTGAACCATGAGATCATGACCCACGCTGAAATCAAGAGCTGGACACTTAACTGACTTGAGCCGCCCAGGGACCCCAAGCTTCTTCCATATATAAAATAAGGGCTTGTTAACTTGATACCACAAGTGTTTGTAATTCCTTGACATACACATTAATATAAATTTTTGAAAATTAACTTTCTATAAAGTTAAAAACTTAACACTGATATAAAAATAAAAGGTGAAGGACTTTTTCATTTAAAATTTTTTGGAAATACAACAGTCTTTATTAAATATGACAAAGTAAAAGGCATTCAAGAATTTCTCTTAAAACTCTCCAAAGAAAACAAGAATGAAAAATAGAGGAAAAAAAGCATGCTATCTTCATTGAAATAAATGTCTGCAATGCAAACTACTATTTACAGAACACTTGCCAAATACTGCAAAATCTGGATAAGGAAGAGTAGGTGCTGAAACCTAACAAATGCTATCTTCTACCTTTAGCAAGGTAGTTTTCCCCAAATAGCTGAAGGTTCCAATGAGCCTAGCCAATACTACAGTGATGAGATCTAATGGCATGAACGGAACATAAGAAAGAGATATTTCCGTATCATTTTCATAGAAATATCCCAGGCACAAGAAGTAAATGTGAGTAAGAAACACACTAAGCATGAAATTATGCTTTCTATCTAAGGGAGATTATCCAAAGTAAAGGAAAATGAGAGAGAGGGCAATTTCAAAATTTCTGTCATCTGTCATGTGTCAAATTCATAAATTAAGAATAAATGTCTCAAAAAATTTTATAGCAGTTTGGTATTGCTGTGGTATTCTAATTACATTTTATACAAAACAATACTCTGGAATGGATTTAATATTAAAAAAAGATAATTGGGGAACTGTGAACAATGACAGAAAAATTGTTTTTAGGAATGAGACTGGTACTGTGGTTATATGAAAGAAAGAAAAATAAAGAATCCTCATTTTTTGAAGATACATGCTGAAATATATACAGATGATATGATGATGTCCAAGATTTGCTTCAAAATAATCTAGAGAGTAGAGAGTAAAATGATTAAGTACAGATGAAACAAAATTGGCCATGAATTGAGATAGCTGTTGAAGTGGAAAGTAGGTACGTGGAGATTCATTCACTATACTGTTCTACTTTTATGTACGTTAGAAAAATTCCATAAAACAAAATGCATTAAAAATTAGAGCTAAAAACCCTACTGGAAACAAAACAGGAAAAAAAGAACTACAGAAACATAGTAAGGGACACAGAAAGCCAAGTTTCTAAAGAAAGGAACACATGGAATAAAAAAAAAACCCAGTAAAACACAACATCAACAAAAACCTACATAAGGATACTGACGTAGAAAAAGAAAAAAAAAAACACAACAAAAAAAACCCAGAATGATCTCAGACTTGCCAGCTACACTGGATGCCAGAAATATAAAAATGACTATAAAATTCAGAGGGGAAAAAAGTGCACTCAAAACTGTGTATATTTAGCCAAGTTAAAAGGTAATGGGGTAGGTGTTCTCAAGTGGTAAGAATTCAGGCTACAATACTTGTAAACCCCTCTTTTAAAAATAAATAAAAGGAGTGGCGGGTGGCTCAGTTGGTTAAGCATCTGACTCTTGATTTGGCTCAGGTAGTGATCTCACAATTTGTGAGTTCAAGCCCGGCACTGGGCTCTGCACTGGCAGTGTGGAGCCTGCTTGGGATTCTGTGTCTGTCTCTCTCTCTCAAAAATAAATAAATAAACTTAAAAAAAAACCCAAAAAACAAATAATGAATGGCTAGATGACAAAGTCCAGCCATACAAAGGATGAATCAAAAAAATTCAGCAATGGACAAACTGTTATAAAAGGACTAAAGGTAAACAAATATAGAATAAATACACACCAATAACTATAGGAATACAAATGTTACAAATCTTTACAAAAGAAAAATAAGAATATAAATGACGGAATGGTGACAGGTTGAAATATAAGGTGTTCATTCCCTCATTTTTTGTATGAGTTCATACTTAATCCTAGAGGTGTCCTTTATACTAGTGCATGTAGTATCTTTACAAAAACAACTCTCTAAAATAAAAAGAGTATAAAATCTTTTATGATTAATTCTTATGAGTATAGGAATTTAAAGTCTAAGTATGTCAGCAGGCAAGTAAAGGAAAAAAATTCAGAGAATACATGTCTATTTAAAGAAAGTGGACAGTATAGAAACTAGTTTTAAATGTTTATTCTAATGTTCTTTGAAGTTCTATAGATAACAAAGTCAAATTTTAGAAAGATTATTCACAGTGATGTTATCCTACCGATCATGGGCTGTCAACACAAAGACGATGAAGAAGACAAGCCAAAAGAATACCTGAAATGGAAGAACATCCTACCAAAAATGTTATGCTTTAATTTCCATCCTTCCCTTACAAATGTGTAATACGTTACAAATCTCTTCATCAATCCTTAATGAAAATATCTATCTGTAGCATCGCCTAGAATTGTTTAAAAACAAGTTAAAAAATTTGTAAGCCCAAATATAGGTGTACAATGAGGACTAAATTATTATGATGAACTTTAGTTAAGTGACCATCACCACAGGTCTTTTAAAAATGAGGAAGTTTACTCAGATTAAAATTATCTTGGCACCTCAAATCTCCCTTGTCAATGAGACCAGAGGAATGCAAAAACGTGATACTAGAATTGTACGTTAACTCTGGGGCAAAGTGTAAAGGCAACGCGAGAAGAGAAATACTAGCATAGTGGTGCCATTACAAAATGAAACTTCCATTTAGGAACTATAGGCAATATAGGCCAGGGGAGAAGGGGAGATTTTCAAGATTGTTATGTTTTGATATCCTCCATACCTTTGCCCAGACTCCCCAGTTCCCATGCTTCCTATTTCCCTATTCTTTGGAACACAGAGGTACAATTTACAGTGAAATGTCAATTTCTTTATTCCAGCTGGAGAGGGGCAAGTGGTCATCTCCACTCTTTATTATTTGTTTGCTTGTTTATTTATTTATTTTATTTCCCCCACTCTGCTTTCTTATTTAAAGGCCCAAGTTATAGCCTACATTTTAAGTGAACTATTCTTCTCAGGTTACAGTTACCCCAGGAGTATGATGCACTGGATGGTCTGAAACCATTTAAATCTAATCAGAATTTCATAAAAGAGTTCCCCCTCCTGGTCTAGATCAGTTTTAAAACAGTTCTACATTAGGGCTTTGGAACAAACAATAAAAATAAAAAATTTCCTTCACTAATTGATGATTTGTACATGTGAATCCAACATTCCTCTGTTGCTTGATTCATGCTATACAACAGCAATACAACTTCACTGTAACCCGATTTGCCCACCATATCATCACCTCTTCTCCCATCTCAGACTCCTTAACAAAAAATGTTGCCAATGTTGTACTAGGACTTAAAAATTGCCTCAATGAAAATTAGACATTAAATGAAAAGCATACCTGAATAGACACCAAAGACCATTATTTTAAAATTTTTTTTTTTTTTCAACGTTTATTTATTTTTGGGACAGAGAGAGACAGAGCATGAACGGGGGAGGGGCAGAGAGAAAGGGAGACACAGAATCGGAGACAGGCTCCAGGCTCTGAGCCATCAGCCCAGAGCCCGACGCGGGGCTCGAACTCACAGACCGCGAGATCGTGACCTGGCTGAAGTCGGACGCTTAACCGACTGCGCCACCCAGGCGCCCCAATTTTAAAATAGTGGTCTAAGAGAGCTCAAAAAGTTGTACCTCTAGAAATCTGTGTAAAATGACATAATAGTATTTAAAATATAATATTATCCATCAAGACACTAATTAACTGCTGCATCAGTTTTAGAACTGATATTATCACTGTATCTCTTATTAAAATTCTGCCAGTTAAAAAAAATTTTAAAGCACTAAAATGGAATGATGAAACCATTAATTCTCAAAGTGTAGTCTAAAAACAACCTGCATTCAACTCACTTATAGTGCTTATTAAAAATGCATATCCTAATCCCCATTTATATTATTTATTATATCTGGGTGATTTTTATGCACACTTACATTTGAGAACTACTATATTAGATCTTACTCCCCTCAAAGATTCATCAATTCCCTAAGGACACCATCTTCTCTACATGCACATAGTATTAGATTCATGAATTTACAGATTACTGCACATTGATTTTAAAATATGATGCTGAAATTTCTTTTTAAAATTTTGAGAGAGTGTGTGTGTGTGTGTGTGTGTGTACAAGCAAGGGAGAGGCAGAGACAGAGGAAGAGAATCTCAAGCAGGCTCCATGCTGTCAGTATAGAGCCTGATGTGGGGGTTGATCCCATGACTTATAAGATCATGACTTTCACTGAACTCAGGAGTCAAGACACTCAACCGACTGAGCCCCCAAAGGTGTCCCTAAAATAAAAATCTTTAAAAAAATAGCTTAACTGATAAGAAGTCAGTTTTTTTTTTATTAAGAATAAATGTTCTTACCATGCCATGATCAAATGTGAACACACCAACATCACGTCCATGATGGATATGATTCCGTCTAATAATTGGGTTTCCATGATTTTTAACCCAAATCCCAGCTAAAGCATTATTGGAAATTTCATTATCCTCATATATTCCCTGCAACAATTAATCAGAAATAGACATTAGCAGAACTTTAAAAAAAATTTAAAAAAGAAAAAAAACCCACAAATTTAAAAAATACCTGTGCATGATCTGTTATATAAAGTCCAACATTTTCACAGTCACTGATGTTACAGTGCTTGATAGTGGGACATGCTCCTTGACCACTAACACATACTGCTGAGCCAACTGTAAGAAGAAAAATTTATTTAAAAATCTACTGGACAACAATACAGTGACTTTTTTTTAAGAGAGAGAGGGAGAGAGATAGACCAAGAGCAGGGGAGAGGGGAAAAGGGAGGGAGGGAGGGGGAGAGAGAGAGAGAGAGGGAGAGAGAATATATATCCAAGGCAGGCTCTATGCTCAGTGAAGAGCCCAATGCTGGATCCCACAGCCCTGGGATCATGACTTGAGCCGAAATCAAGAGCTGGGACACTCAGCTGACTGAGCCACCCTGGCACCCCAATAACTCTTTTCATAATAAAACATAATGGAAACACTAACCTGTACATGTACTTCGGATGATACAGTGATCAATAATAGGGCTACAATTTACTGTAATCTCTAAGCAGTGGTGTGCATTATGGTGTTGAGCAGATTTGTCATCAGGGTTAAACTGAAAAGGAGAAATTCTGCTTGAAACAGACAACCACTGCCTTAAACAATTTCAACATACATATTCTAAATCTTAAATTCCTTACCCTTATTGTCATATATCCAACATAAGCATCCTCAGAACCTTCCATAAAGACGAAGGTTGAATCTCTAGTGTTTTCAATTATAACTTTGTCTGCTACTTTTCCAGGTGCTGTGGAGAAGATATTTTAAAACACATTACCTTTATTTTTTTAAAGCACATGATTTATCAGATGAAATTGAAATAAAAATTTTTTTAATCAGTAAAAATATTCTGCCATAAAACTAATAATAAAAAAAATCCTTTTTATTGTTTTAAGTTGGGTACTTTTTTTGGAGGAGCAATTTTTTTTTCATTTTTTAAGAAAAATTTTAATAAAAAAAATTAATTGAAGTATAGTTAACATATTAGTTTCAGGTGTACAATACAGTGACTAGATAATTATATACATTACAAAATGCTCACTATGGAAGTGTAATTACTCTGTCACCATCACAAAATTATTATAATATTACTGATTATATTCCCTATCCTATACTTTTCAACCTGTGACATTTATTTTATAACGGGAAGTTTGTACCTCTTAATCTCCTCCCCTTTTTCATCTATCTGTCCACTTACCTCCCCTCTATAAACCACCTATACGTTCTCTGTATTTATGAGTCTATTTCCTTTTTACTGTTATTTGTTTTGTTTTTTAGATTCCATATATAAGTGACATCACTTGGTATTTGTCTTTGTCTAACTTATTTCACTTAGCATAATATGAGGGGGAAGTTTTAAAAAAACATTAGTATTGAGTATATAAGAATATTCATTTTATCAGGTAACTATGTTTCACTGGCCTTTACTACAGGCCATCATATTTAATGTGGATATTATTTGAGTACTATTATACTCATTCATATATAACAATACTCCTAATAATATTTAACTACTAATAGTATTTAGTATCAAATACAATGACAGATTAAAAAATGGTTTCTTGTGAAAATAAAATCACCTCTGGCAGCACCAGAAAAAGAAGCTTAAGGAGGGTTGAAAGAAGAAGGGGGATGATGAGTAGGTAGAGAAGGAGAGAAACCTCCCAATTTAAACTTATTTCCAAACTGGCCTTGATTTGGAAAGTACTGCAAGTCACTAGGCAAAATTTATTATACCTTCCCCCCCTATTCTCTATCGTGGAAATGGAGCAGGGAAGCACAAGGGGCAGTAAATACAAATTTCAGTTACAAGTAATAAATGCTAGCTATCTTAAAATGGTCCAGGTACAGTGTCCTTAAAAAAGGCAGAAGAAATCTTGAAATGACTGATCAGTGCTCAACAACTGTTACATTAATTCTTAGAAACCTGACCAATCGCACACAAAAAATTTACAAAGGATATCTGTTTCATTAAAAACACAGCAATAAAAACATTAACCATCTTGATTTTCAAATAAAAGATAAAACAAGTATCTTTCTTTCTTTAATGAATAAGACAGTTGGACAAAGTACAGACATCAAGAAATATATACATCTTAAAAAAAAAAATCATCTATAATGTCTGAACTGTCATGTTTTCATTTCTGTGATATGCAATATTCCTGTTCTTTCTTACCATTAAGGTATTACCAAGGTTCCCCTGGATTTTAAGTCACTAGTGTTAAAAAAAAAAAAAAAAATCATGTAAATAATATATTAAATTTTTAATGACAATGCATCTCAAAATACCTGCACCAATCATGGTGATTGGAGATTCAATATATATCCATTCATCAGTGTATATTCCAGAATGAACAAAGATAAGTCCATCAAAATGAGCTTCTTGTACCCCACCAAGGGCATCTTCAATTGTATCATAATACTACAAAAAAAAATAAAAGCATCAGTACAGAACTGAAAGATTGCCATCTTAAGTCTTGTAAAAATACAAATCAAACATACCAACATATTTTCTCTTCCTTTATATCTTGCAGGATTACTGTAGAAATGTTCAGCAAATCCTGGCTTTACATGTGCACCTTTATACTAAAATGTCAAAAAGAAAACAAACAAAAAACCCAGAAACATTAACTACTAATATAAACATTATATTCTAAATTAATTTCGTATTGTATATTTTTTATTAAATATAAAAAAGGTTTTAATTATTCTAATTTTCTGTTGCATAGTGCAATGTAAATTCTGAAACAGCTTATGACTCAGTAATATCCAGTAAGAAAGGACAAAATTTGCTAATCTCAGCACTACTGATATTTTGGGACAGATAATTCTTTGTTGTGGGGTTGTCCTGTGCACCACTGTTAAAATATTTAGCAGCATCCCTGGCCTCTACCCACTAGATACCAGTAGAATCCTCTTCTCCAGTGTGACAACCAAAAAGGTCTCCAGACATTGCCAAATGTCTCCTGTGGAGCAAAACCATCCCCACCTGAGAACCACTCATAAAAGACCATAGGAAAATTAAAGTAAATGTGAAACTTTAAAACAACTACTGAACACTAACAATTTAAGAAAAAGTTCAAAGAGATTCATATAAAGTATAACTGCTCTTGGGCTACTGATGCTTACTGCCACTGTTTAAATTATTAATAAATACATCAGCAGTTAAAAAAATTGTTGAATATTTTGTTGACTGATAAACATTCATTGCCTTAAAACCTATTCTTAAGTTTAAATAAATTTTTTAAAAAGAAACTTTTAGTTACAAATATAAATCAGTATTTTCCATTTATACTTCATACCAACTGCTGGAAACTCTCTTTCCAAGGATTTGGATGTTCATATTCTTCTGGATTAATCTGGTAGAATTTGCCAGGTTCAGGATGCATCATAGGGCGAGTATATTCGAAAACTTCCATGTATAATCGTTTCCTGAAGGAGAAAAGGAATGAAAGATTTCTTCATAAAATGTCCTTTAAAACAACTAGAAAGGGGCGCCTGGGTGGCTCAGTCAGTTAAGCAACCGACTTCGGCTTAGGTCATGATCTCACAGTCCGTGAGTTCGAGCCCCACGTCGGGCTCTGTGCTGACAGCTCAGAGCCTGGAGCCTGCTTCGGATTCTGTGTCTCCCTCTCTCTCTGCCCCTCCCCTGATCATGCTCTGTCTCTCTCTGTCTCAAAAATAAATTAAAAAAAACATTAAAAAAAAAATAAAAATAAAACAACTAGAAAAATTATCTGATGCTTTAAAACATATAAGAATATAAAAAACCAAAATTTTAAATGTAAAATGGTTTTTGGCTAAAATAATATAACTACATATAGGGACACCTGGGTGGCTCAGTTGGCTGAACATCTGACTTCAGCTCAGGTCATGATTTCACAGTTCACAAGTTTGAGCCCCACATCTGGCTCTGTGCTGACAGCTTAAAAACCTGGAGCCTGCTAAGGATTCTGTGTCTCCCTCTCTCTTTGCTCCCTCCCCACTCACTCTCTCTCAAAAATAAATAAACATTAAAAAACAATATGTAACTACATATAAAAAATAGTACACCTCCCAAAATAAGAAGTGTCAATTCTTCAAAATTTGCTTAGGGGAAAAAAGGCTACCCTTACTGTAAAAGGCTCATACGGTTATTATTTAAAAGGATAGCTTTTAGGTTGCCTGGGTGGCTTAGTCAGTTAAGCACCCAACTCTTGGTTTCGGCTCAGGTCATGATCTCATCATTTGTGAGATCAAGCCGGGCATCGGGCTCCACGCTGACAGTGCGTGGCCTGCTTGGGATTCTCTCTCTCCCTCTCTCTCTGCCCCTCCTCCACTCACACATGTGCATGCTCTCTCAAAATAAATAAATAAACTTTGAAAAAAATAATTAAAGGATGGCTTTCAGTGAAATACTGTGAACCTAATTAACTCTTTGTATATCTTTACATGTTATTATCAAGAGCCAACAAACCTCAGAAATGTACTGATAGTAACTATTATCACTTCCTGTAAAAATTGGTATTTTCTTGCAGTCTTTTTATCTACAGATAGTTTCATTTATTACAGTTATGATTATATAGCATATAAAATTCTGTATTCTGCTCTTTAAAAATTTTTTTAGAACATAGCATTTTACCATGTTAGTAGCAACTCTTGTAAAAATCACTATTAATTGCCTGTATCATCATCCTCCAAGTAGATGTTACATTATTAGTCCATTTCTTCTTGCTAGACATTTAGATTTCTAATTTTCCCTATTATTAACTGTGCCATTATGAAAAATTTGTACATAAGGAAAAAAAATTTCCAGAAGTGAATTACGTTGGTCAAAGGGCTCGTATACTTTAAGGCTCATAAATACAACTGTCAAACTCAGTGATGTTAACAGTTTTCCAAAAGTGATGTAACAAAATCTACACTCTCATTAAACTATCAGATTGAATTACCTGTTTTCTTTTTCTTAAAAAATTACCTATTTGAAATTAGACACAGTTCTATTTCTAAAAAGCTTAAATTTAAATGAACAACATTTCCCACAATCACTCAGTTGCTATTAACTGATAAACAGCACAGAAAGTACTTCATTTTTTGTTTTATAAATACCGCTTAGACCAACAACCTACATTTGTGATAAACAGGTAACATGGAATTTATAAGCATTCTAATGTTGTTCCAACTGTTTAATTTTAACTACCACCTCACACTTCAACTTCCCTACCATCTTTAGCATTTAGGGCAGCAAATAATATATCTCAAGATAATAAATAAATTTTCACTTACCACAAAATTGGATCATTAGCAAGCTCACTGAAGCGTTTACACACACAAGCTGCTCTACAAAGATCCTGTTCCAGCAAGTAAGAGAAGATTTTTAGAACCACTTCATCTGGCAGTTTCTCCTGAAGATACTGTTCAGCAGGTGCCGCTATAAAGAGATTAACAAACAGAATTTAAACTATTTATTGTGGTAGTGACAACTTTCTCATTATGCAAAGAGCATTATTTTCATTTTATCTAATGAATAGCTTTTATTGTTTGATGACAATCATTTTATAAGCATTTTACTTTCATAGATAATATACACATTTACCTTCTTTTGTCCTAACTTAAGTATTCTTTCTTTTAGCTGTTATGTACCATTTCAGAAACTGGTTAAACACATAAAATGTATTATACAACAATTACAGTCAAAAGAGATCAGGTTCTCATGTTTATTCTATAGTATCACCTTTTCAATTCAAAATGTGCCATTAATCTATATTTAATAAAATTTTAATTTTTGCTATCAAACAAAATTAAAAAGAGTATTTAACTCTATCCCTTAGTTTTCCCAAAGGAAATACCAGATAGATCTTGTGATTTTCCAGATACTCTTGCACGTTTTGCACGATGACCAAAGTTTTCTGTAGTTGAAGTTGAGGCACCCTTCAAAAACAAAAGGAAAACTAATTAAGCAAATATTTTTACCATACGTAATCATTATTTCTAAAAAACGGTGACATTTCAGGGGCACCTGGGGAGCTCAGTCGGTTAAGCGTCCGACTTCGACCCAGGTCATGATCTCGCAGTTTTAGTTTGAGCCCCATGTCAGGCTGTGTGCTGACAGCTGGGAGCCTACAGCCTCCTTCAGATTCTGTCTCTCTCTCTCTCTCTGTCCCTCCCCCACTCATGCTGTCTCTCTCTCAAAAATAAATACACATTAAAAAAATTTCTTTTAAATGGTGACATTTCCCGTTTTGTTTCTTAACAATTCCTTCATTACAAAAAGAAAAGGAGTTCCATTTATTTACCTCCATACTGCTCTTTGTAGGACACGCTGTTCTTTTTGGCAAAAGAGTTTTTCTACGAAGTTGGTATGGACTATTTTGTGCACCAGGACCTGATTCTTCAGCAACCATATCTGCAGGTACATCATCATCTGTTACAAAAAAAAGCAATATGAAAAATGACACCCATTTTTTAAAAAAAGCTCTATGGATGCAGTATACTTTTAAGAAGCTTCATAAATTTGATAGGGGGAGAAGGGGTAGGTACAACTTTTATATAAAATTCCAGCCAACTGGACAAACATCTGAAAGAAATGCTAGACTTCTAGTTCATTTCTTACTTCAAAACAAATTCCAAAATAGAGCATGTATTCAAGTACAAAAAAATCTATCACTAAAAGAAACCAAAGGTAATTATTTTTTGTAATGTTAAAGCGGAGAAGAAGTAGAACACAAAATCTGGAAGGCATTTAAAAAAAAGGTGAGGAGCATGTTCACTAGATGAGGAATGGGAAGACTTACTAATACATGATTATAGCCCAAGTAGGGTGAGAAGAGTAGCCTGGCAAGAGGTGTCAGAATCAAAGTGGGATGAGGAGGGTGTCCATGCAGAGGGACGGCTAAGTGGAGGGTGGGTATCACATATCAAGTAGGATGAAAACAACATTTTGCAGGCGGTGGTCTGGCATAGGGTGCTAGAGCTCAACAGGGTAAGGAAGCTTGTGTGGGAGAAGGGGTGGCCTGAAATGGAGAGTCAGAGCAAGAGCAAGGAGAGAAGGGCATACAGGAAAAGGGATGGTGGAAGTGGAAGATTGGCTGCATACAACAGAGGGATTCATCAAATAATTAAACAATAATGGAAGCCAGGTTTCTGTCAGAGAAGAGAGTTAAATTATAAAAAGAAAACTAGAATAAGAACTTGGGTGTTAAGACTGGAATTGGAGGTTATCAATGTGAACTCATGGTTTCTAATACATAAATACATATGTAAATGTTTGGATGTGGATAAATGTACCTGCGTATATTTCCTAGCTCTGTCCACTGACAGAACCTAGAAAGCAGTTGACACTCCAGTACCAATGAGTATGACTAACATTTGGATCTTGGCTTCTGATAACTTTTTATAAAAAGGATAAGGGCTCCTTGGAGAAATGGCTGATTTTAGGTCGTTGGAAATTATAAAACAAGCCTGGAATATCTTGTGGCAGAGAAAAGAAAATGCTCAAAGAATGATGAAGATGTGTCAAAAAGACACAGAGGTCAGCTTAAATGATCACTCACTAGCAAAATTATGTTGGAACATCAAAATTCATAATGACAGTAAAAGTATTATAATCCAATGAATAGAAAGCAACCCATAAATTCATATTGCTAGAGATAAATAATTAACTTTAAAGTTTGATATGGAATGGCACGTTTGAGTACCTCCCCCCAAATACTTATTAAGTAGAAAGGGAAAAATAGTAACTCGATAGCAGAGATGCCCATCAGACACTGCCTTAATCAAGTGATCAACATGACTATCATCAGTAGGACAAACTGAAACTGTGTGCCACCTGATAGCATACAACATGATCACAACTGCTATGATAAAGATATATATCCTAAATTTAATTTGAGGAAACCTCAAACAAGCTCAATTTGTTCTAATTTGTTTTGAATAATCTTCAAAATTGTCAAAGTCATGAAAGTCAAGCAAAGTCTAAGGAATTGTTCCAGGTTGAAGAATACGGAAGAGATATGGCAACTAACATGGTTCTGAACTGGATCCTTTTGCTAAAAATTTGCCATTATGACAATTAGTGAAACTTGAATGGGAGTTAAAAGATTAGAAGGTAGTAATGGGTCAATGTTAACTTTCAGATTTTAATAGCTGTAGTACAGTGATTTAGGAGAATATCCTTGTTTGTAGGAAACAGACACCCTAACGTATTAGGAGGTAGCAGGATAACAGGCTGGCAACTTACTTTTGTGGGGGTTCAGAAGGAAAAAACCTTCCTTGTATTATACTCTTAACTTTAAGTACGAATTGTTTAAAAAAAAAAAAAAAAAAGAGGCTAATAGAGGCACCTGAGTGGCTCAATCAGATGAACGTCCAACTTTAGCTCAGGTCATGACCTCACCCTTCATGAGTTCAAGCTCTGTATTGGGCTCACTGCTTGTCAGTTCAGAGCCTGGAGCCTGCTTCAGATTCTATGTCTCCTTCTCTCTTTCTGCCCCTCCCCAACTTGTTCTTTCTTTCTCTCTCTCTCTCTCTCCACCTCCCCCCAAATAAACATATTGATTTTTTTTAGAGCTAATCAATTTGAGTAATATATAAAAAGTTTTAAAATTCTGCTTGGAAAATTAACACCACAAACATAATCAAGAAGCAACCTATTAGGAAAAAAATTTTTACAATACATGTCACAGAAGGGTAATTTCCTTATTTTATCTGCATGCCTACAAATCAATGGAAAAGAAACAATTCAATAGAAAATCAGGCCAAGGACATGAATAGACAAGACAGAATTAAGTTTAAATGCTAATAAAAATGACGAGATTAAAAAAAAATGTTTATATATTTTGAAAGAGAGAGCATGCACGAGAGAGAGAGAGAGAGAGAGAGAGAGAGAGAGAGAGAGTGTGTGCAAGCGCACAAGGGGGATGGCCAAAGAGAGGGGGAGAGAGAGAATCCCAAGAATTGTGGGGCTCCATCTCACAAACCATGAAATCATGACATGAGCTGAAATCAAGAGCTGGATGTTTAACCCATTGAGCCACCCAGGTGCCCTGACAATGAGATTTTTTACGTGGCAAGTTATCAAATATCAAAAAGTGTGATCAAATACTAGTATCATTAAAGTATAGTATGAGGGAAAAAAGATTCCTAAATGCTTTAAGGAGAGCAGTTTGGCAATTGCTATTATTAATAAGGAATTCCATTTCTGTGAACTGATTCTGCAACTATATTCACACATATGGGAAAAGTAGTATGTACCAAGATATTCACTGCAGTTGTTTATAATACTGCGGGATAACAATCAAAATGTTCATCAATACTGTTAAATAAACTTTGGTACAGCTATACAATAGACTATTATGCGGTCATTACAAAATACAAAGCAAGGACGGGGCTCCTAGGTGGCTCAGTCAGTTGAGTGTCCGACTTCGGTTCAGATCATGATCTCACGGTTCATGGGTTTGAGCCCCACACTGGGCTCACTGCTGACAGTGTGAAGCCTGCTTCAGATCCTCTGTTTCCCTGTCTCTCTACTCCTCCCCCACTCAGGCTAAGATAAACAAACATTAAAAAAAATTAGATTTTTGTACAATTACGGAAGTTGTTTCAGGTTCTAAGCCATATGCCTAGGTTTTAGTGCTAGCTCTATTTTGAAAATGCCTAAGACCACATATCTCCCATGCCCATATATGCACTAAAACTCCAACCCAGATCCCTTAGGACATATAGTCCAGAACCAAAAAGTCCCTGTGCTATTTTATACAATAGCACCTACTCCTACTTACTGCTTTGATTTGACTTCTCTCATTTCTGGCTTCTTCTTTCCTTCTTTAGAGCTTAACTACGCATTTACATTTCTGTCCTTGTTTTGTGTTACATTTCTGTATGTTTGTGGTAGGTATGCATGTGGGGATAATATCTCTATCACCCTGGTTATAATGCTGCTAGCAATCAGTTTCTACAACACTCAAAAAAGTACATTCTCAAAACTTTTCATCCTATACAACCTTCTTCTCTCTCACCCCACTCCTATTCCTGTTTAAAATCGATAGATCTTGGGGCACCTGGGTGGTTCAGATGGTTGAGTGTCCAACTCCTGATTTCAGCTCAGGTCATGATCCCAAGATCATGGGAACTGAGCCCTGAATTGGGCTCCAGGCTAAGCGTGGAGCCTGCTTGAGGTTCCCTCTCTCCCCGCCTCTGCCCCTCTTTCCCACTCGTGCCTTCTCTCTAAAAACAAACAAAAACCCTCAAATCTATAGATCTTATTATTACAGATACCTAACTCACTCACCCATCCTGCCCTGGAATCCTTTCCTTCTCACCATCAACACAGCAAATATTAAAGACTAAAAAGTAAGGAATTCAGAGGTACTAACAGAAAGAAAAGGTGTTGGTTAACTCAGCTGCACCCAGAAGTTCACACCAAACAGATACACAAAGCTACATAATTTGAATTGTGTAATGGCATAGTAACCTCAACTTCCTATCTGTAAACACTGTCTTGTTCTAAAGCACTCAAAGCTCAGTTCTAAAAGAACTGTTATTGATTCTTATTTGTGCTGAGGTAAAGAATCTGTGCTAAATTTCTATATAGTTCTCATAATAAATTACCACTGACTGTTCTAAAAGGTATTTAAAAAGGGGTCATTCTGAAAAGATCACTTGGCCACTATTGCAATATGAAGCAAAGGAGAAAGATTAAAAAACAAAACAACTCTAGTCATTAGTATTCTCTTCATTTTTTGAATTCCTGTAGTACTGTATAATTATCTGCAGTAGTGCGTAAGTACCATATATTCTTTGCAATATCATAGCTACTTTAAGTTATTATTTACTTTTTTGGTATATGCCATATTTTCTTGACAAAAATATAAGCTTTGATGGCCAGATCTCTCATTTATATTCTTTCTCAGTATCTACTTTGTTGTCCAGTAGGTACTCAAAAAAATGTTGATTCACATCTATGGAGAACCTCTTCAATTCAAGGAGTTTTCCCCAAAAACCATCCCTAGTGGTGAACTATGATGACCTTAGATACTACTTTACAGAAAATAAAAATCTGGACAGGAACTGCTTCATGTCTTTCTACCTTCAACTCCAATGAACTTATATACATGCACATGTATGATTTTTTGTTCCCTCCTAAAATTATGAAGTATTCCCAAGATAGATTTGGCACATATGAAGCAAATAAACAAAAATTTTGTTAAATAAATAAATGAAACAATGAATAAAGTGAACGATCAATGGTAACTGCCATACTAGCTCCAATCCAAGAATCAAGAAATCATAAAATATTATTTATGGCTTTGTTCCAACAACGAAGTCTAAAAGCAAGCCCTCAAAATAATATTTTGTTGAAAAAATTTTAACTTTATAGTTTCACTTTTACACCTAGTATTAGAATGTCCATATTTAAATGCGAGCTGTAATCTAAAACTAAAAAAAAAATCTCAATACAAAAAATGCTCAATTTCAACCATAATTTACAGAAAACATAATTTTCAGTTAGGAAATGTTCTCAACCAGAGAGGTCTAATAGAAACAGAATGTGATTCATATATGTAAATTTTTTTAAAGTTTATTTTTTTAGTAATCTCTTTACCCAACATGGGGCTCAAACTCACAACCCTGAGATCAAGAGTCACGTGCTCTTCTGACTGAGCCAACCAAGCACCCCCCACACATGTAATTTTTCATATTATAGTAGCTGTATTTGAAAAAAAAAAGTGAAATTAATTCTAATGTAATTTAACCAGATATCTAAAATGTATTTCAACATTTAACCAATATAAAATTGAGATATTTTACATTCTTTTTTCATACCAAATCTTTGAAAATCAGTACTTATTTTTACCACATTTATTTTCAGACATGCCTTATATCAAGTGCTCAACGGTCACATGTGACTAGTGACTACCCAAATTGGATAGTGTACACATCCACACATTTTATTAAGACCTTATCAGTGCTCAAAAAGATAATAGTGTGCAATTTAAAGGGATGCTTACACACACACACACACACACAGATTTAATTTTATAATTTTTAGATTTTACTGTAAACCCTACATTAATATACCAGAGTCTTCACTATTAATAGGAACCAAGGTTTAAGCAAAGCCTTCTGGAAAATAAGCACATTTCTTTCTTTAGCTAAAAAATAATCTTTGAAATCTTTGATATTAAATACATTGAAAATTTATATTAGGATTTATTACCAACAAAAGAAGGGACTTAAGTCTATACATTCTGAAACTAGAAGAATACCTTAATTTTTACATACTTAACTATCTTAAAGGTTTACAAAAAAACTGTATTACTGCTTGGATGGGGTTCAAAATCTATACACTAGGTTATACACTAACCTAAAGTTAGAGTTTATGGAAATTAATTTACAGTGGTTTCCAACCCCCCACAAATATTATACATATTCCACATTACTTACCCATAGCCACAGATCAGATTGGAAACTTAAGCAAATCTGTGCTAGTAACTGTGTGTTTAGAAACAGCTCCCAGTTTCACATTGTAAAGAACCACACTTGACAACTGTTTCTAACACAGTTGCAAACTACCACAGCTTTTTCCAACTACTAAAAAAATCCACTGAATAAACTGAAATCAAGATAAAATTCATTTAAAATGTTTTTAAATATTTTACTTAAAACTTAAGCATTTTACTTAATTTTTCTTAAATATTTTAAGGTAGAGAGTCCAGAAATAAAGTAATAATATGTAATTATTCAAGATATTATTACATATTCCATTCACATATTCAGTTATTAATTACACACATATACACACACTTCTGAATTTCCAAAACAACATGAACTATAGGGATTATCTAAGACTGGTAAAAGAAAAAATATTTACACTTTGACCACTGAATAATCATCTTTAGAAGCCACTTCTTTGATATTATCAACACTTACTGAAAACTCAAACAAGGCTTCATTTCAACAGAAAAAATTTAGACCAACTCATTCTAAACTGCCGGACATAAAGTGTGTTCAACAAATATTTGCTGAATAAATGTAGAATGAATGAACGAATGTGCCATGTACCGTATGAGTTACTGGTGAGACAAGAGCAACCATTAATTCTTTCAATGTCTGGTAGAATTTACCAGTGGAGCAGTCTGGTCCTGGGCTTTTGTTTGCTGGGAGGTTTTTGATTATTGAGTCAATCTCCCTACTGTAATTCATCTGTTCAAATTTCCTACTTCATCATGATTCAGTCTTGGTAGGTTGTATATTTCTAGGAATTTATCCATTTCTTCTAGGTTGTCCAATTTGTTGGCATACAACTTCATTCTAATCTTCCAATCCTAAAACAAACAAAAAAAAACCTCTCCCAATCTTTTGTATTTCTGTGCTCTCAGTTGTAATATTTCCTCTTTCATTTTTTATTTTATTTGTGTCCTATTTCCTTTTGTCTTGGTGAGTGTAGCTAAGGTTTGTCAATTTTGTTACCTTTTCAAAGAACCAATTCTTAGTTTCCTTAATCTTCTCTATTGTCTTTTGACTCTCTATTTTATTAATTTCTGCTCTAATCTTTGTTATTCTCTTCCTTGTATTAAATTTGGGTTTTTTTTCTCTTCCTAGTTCCTTGAAATATAAAGTTGTCTCAGACTTTCTTGTTTCTTGAGATAGACATTTATTGCCACAAACTTTCCTTCTGAACTGCTCTTGCTGCATGCCACATATTTGTCTGTCACAGTTCCATTTTTTTTGTCTCAAGGTATTTTTTGATTTCTCTTTTGATTTCTTCTTTGACCCACTGGTTGTTCGGTAGCATACTATTTAATCTCCACAAATTTGTGAATTCTCTGGTCTTCTTTGTATAATTAATTTTCTAGTTGCATACTATTATGGTTGGAAAAGATGCCTGATATGATTTCAATTCTCTTAAATTTATTAAGACTTTTTTTGTGGCCTAACATAATCTATTTTGGAAAATGAGTCTCTTGTAAGGCAGCATATGATGGGTCTTCTTCCTTTTATGATGGGTTCTTGTTATGTTCTACCAAGCATTCAAAGATTTAATATCAATTTTTCTAACCTCTTCCAAAAATAGAAGAGGACAAAACTCTTCCAAAGTCAAGGCAGACATTATCTTGATAGCAAAACCAGACAAGGATGCCACAAGAAAATTATTGGCCAATATCCCTGATGAACATAAATATAAAAATCCTCAATGAAATATCAGCAAACTGAATTCGACAATACATTAAAAGGAGCAGACACCATGATCAAGTGGGATTTATTCCAGGGATGCAAGAAGGCCTAACAGCTACACATCAGTCAATGTGATACACCACGTTAACAAAATAAAAGAAAAAAATCATATGATCATCTCAATAGATGCAGAAAGGGCATCTGACAAAATTCAACAACCATTTACGATAAAAACTCTCAGCCAAGTGGGTATAGGGAACATACCTCAGTAAAGGTCATATAAGATAAACCCACAGCTAACATACTCAACGGTGAAAAACTAAATGCTTTTCCTCTAAAAACCAGGAACAACAAGACCAATATGCTCACTCTTGCCACGTTATTCAAGACAGTATTGGAAATCCTAGCCAGAGTAATCAGGTAAGACAAATAAAGGCATCCAAATTGGAAAGGAGGAAGTAAAACTGTCACTATTTACAGGTGACATATTATATATACAAGACCCTAAAAACATCAAGAAATTGTTAGAATAAATTCAATAAAGTTGCAGGATACAAAGTCAATACACAAAAATTTGTTGCATACATGAAGAATTAACTATTAGAAATTAAAAAGAAAACCCATTTACAAATGCACAAAAACAAAAAAATACCCAGGAATAAATTTAATTAAGGAGGTAAAAGACCTATATACTAAAAACTAGAAGACATTAATGAAATTGAAGACACAAATAAATGGGAAGATATTCTGTACTCATGCATTGGAAAAATTAGTACTGTTAAAATGTCCATACTACTCAAAGCAATATACAGATTCAACACAATCCCTTTCATAATCCCAATGGTATTTTTCATAGAAACAGAACAAACAATTCTAAAATTTGTATGGAACGATAAAAGACCCTGAATAGCCAGAGCAATCTTGAAAGAGGAGAACAAAGCTGGAGAACCCAGATTTCAAAATATATTACAAAGACATAGTAATTAAAACAGTATTACATTGGCATAAAAAGACACATAGATCAATGGAACAGAATAAAGGGCCCAGAAATATACCCACACATATAAGGTCAATTAATTTACAACAAAGGAGCCAAGAATACACAATGCAGATAGGACACAATAAACAATGTTGGAAACACTGGACAGCCAAATACAAAAGAATGAAACTGAACTACTAGCTTACACTACACACAAAAATAAACTCAAAGTGGATTAAAAACTTCAAACCGTAAAATTCCTAGAAGATAACATAGGCAATAAACTCCTTGACACAGGTCCTGGCAATGATTTTTTGAATTTGACACCCAAGGCAAATCAACAAAAGCAAAAATAAACAAATGGGACTACTTCATAACTAAAAAGCTTCTGCACAGCAAAGGGAACAACAAAATGAAAAGACAACCTATTGAATGGAATAAAATATTTGTAAATCATGTATCTGATAAACAACTAATATACAAAATATACAGAGAATTCCTACAACTCAACAGCAAAACAAAAATGAAACCCTAACAATCCAATTTAAAAAATAGGCAGTAAATTAGAATAGACATTCTCCCAAAGACCTACAGAAGGCCAACAGATACATGAAAAGATGTCAACATTTATAATCATTGGGGATGCAAATCAAAAGGGATATCACCTCACACGTGTTAGAATGGCTATTATCAAAAAGACTAGAATAACAAGTGTTGGCGATGTAGAGAAAAGGATCTCTGGGGTGCCTGGGTGGATCAGTCAGTTAAGCAAGTGAGGTTAAGCATCTGACTCTTGACTTCAGCTCAGGTCATGATGTCAAGGGTTCATGACTTCAAGCACCACTGTCAGTGCAGAACCTGCTTGGGATTCTCTCTCTGCCTCTTCCCCACCCATTCACACTTGCTTACTCTCTCAAAATAAATAAATAAACTTAAAAAAAAAAAACCCAAAAGGATCTCTTGGCCACTTCTGGTGGGAATGTAAACTGGTACAACCACTATAGAAAAAAGTATAGAGTTTCCTTAAAAAGTTAAAAGTAGAACTACCATATGATCCAGCAATTCCACTTCTGGGTATTTACCTGAAGAAAACAAAAACACTAACCTGAAAAGATGTATACACCTCCCACCCCATATTCACTGCAGCATTATTTACAACGGCCAATATACAGAAACAACCTAAGTGTCCACTGATTGATGAATCGATGAAAAAATTGTATATATACACAATAGAATATTATTCAGCCATAAAAAAGGATGAAATCTTGCCATTTGTGGAAACACAGATGGATCCTGAAGGCACTACGCTAAGTGATGTAAGTCAGATGAAGAAAAGATAACTACCATATGATCTCTCTTACATGTGGAATCTAAAAGAAAATAAAAAACTCCAAACACAAAACCAACCCCCTGCCCTGAACACCAAGTTCATAAATACAGACAACAGAATGACAGTTGCTAGAGGTAGAGGGTGGATGGTGGGAGAAATAAACTTTTTGTCTCCAGGCTAAATAAGTCAAAAAAATAAATGAAATTTTAATTGAGAGAGAGAGAGAGAGAGAGAGAGAGAGAGAGGGAGAGGGAGGGAGGGAGGGAGAAAGATACATCTGAAGAAAGTAGCTCCAACATTGTTGGCAAACCATAAAAGGAAAAAAAAAAAAAAAAAGAAAGAAAGAATGAAATGAAACACAGCAACCAAAACAATATTGTACCTGCCATCCAGGAATTCAGGAGAGACGCAGACAACTAAATAGGCGATGACAATACAGTATGTCACATGCGGTTACAGGGATAAGCAGAAAGTACTATGGAAATATACAAGAATTATCTAATTCAATATTAGATGATGTTGGAGTAGGATACTGGGGTATCGGTGAAGGTTTCTTGAAAAAATTCCAAAATGAGACTGATGACAATTGGGAATTAGTCAAGCAGAAAGAATAGTGTGTGTCAAGACCTGAAGGTGCTCACCTCCAGCACAGGTCTCCAGGAACTACAAGTTGCTCCATATGGCTGTATCATGTAGTAGGGGCTGGATTATGAAGGGTGCTATAAACACTTTAAAGAATTTAGATGTTATCTTGAAGGTCAAGGATTGTTACTGAATATTTTTTTAAGTTTGTTTATTTATTTTGAGAGAGAGACAGACAGACCGACCGACCTAAGCAGGCTCCACACTGTCAACACAAAGCTTGATGGCAAGGCTCGAACTCATGAACCATGAGATCATGACCTGAGCCGGTCAGATGCTTAACCGACTGAGCCACCCAGGAGCCCCACCACTGAATGGTTTTAAATAGAGCAGCAAGCAACATGCTCTGATTTGTATTTTAGGAAGATTACTTAAACAGTGTAAAAACAACTGGAAATGGATGGTAATGGTGGTGGGAGACCAGTTTAGGATGCTATGGCAGAAATACAAATGAGAAGAGATAAACATGGCTTGAACTATGGTTAATAAAAAAGGAAGAAGTGAATAGATTTGAGATACATGCACAAGGTAAATTCATAAAACTTAATGAGTGAATGGATATGAGGGGCGGGTAGAGAAGAGGATGCAGCCAGGAGTAATACTGATTTGGGCAATCCAATGGATGGTGCCATGTACTAGGGCAAGGATCTTTGTGGACAAGCTAGGGATGGAATGGGGAGGAAAAGATGAGTTCAGGTTTGGGTTTTGAGTTTTGAGGTACTGTGGGACATACAAGTGGAGATTCTCAACAAAACTCAAGTTTCAATGAGTGATTTGAAGAAAGAATTTTATCACTTTGCAAATATACTATAGTAGGAGCAGAGAGTTACAAAGCATAGATTTAGCTATCCTTATTTACATACTATAATATAGACACTTGATACTAATGTGCTATCCAATCCTTGAGAAAAAGCTATATAATGTACAATGGATTGTTATCTATTGAGGTCAAAATTATCAATACCACATATAAAAAATATCTGTGGGTCCCAGAATTGACAAGAGTTCATAATTCTAGCTAGCTTGATGAAAAATAAAAGAATCTTTTTAAAGTTAGCAACTTTCATAAATTTTAAGTAGCTTTAAGTGGATTTAGACAATGATATTATTCAAAAGCAATATTACATCTAAAGTAGAAGCTGATATGACCAGGGAATCAAGTGAATCATTAATTTAAGATCAGAATGACCATGGCACCAAGTCAGCAATTAAGACAAACCTCATTAATTATGGGCTAATCTAGGATTCATGTAAGTCAGCAAATTTTAAAAACCTGTTAATTTTCAACTATTTGTTAGTCACAATGAATATAAAGACCTGCTTGATTCAGTAGGAAGCTACACATACAAACAACTGAATCACTATAATAACCACCATATTAAAGGCATACACAAGGTGTTAGGAAAATATGAGGTAGAGTACGTTAATCACCATATACACACAGCTTAAAAGAAAACAATTTAGCTTGTCCCTAATTTTATTTTCACATTAAATTTAGAAATTTTTAGAAATACTTTTTATTACTTTAGTTTTATAGAGAAGGAATACCAAGACCAGGAGAGTAAAGTATGAAAATCGAAATAAGAATAAGACTATTATAATCTAACAAGCATTAAATGCTTAACCTTTGTTGTCAACTCACTTGAGAAACCATTTTTCTGAAAGAAAGAAAATGGACCTCATGGAAGGGAGGGGAGGCAGAGCATCATCAGTTCTCTTTCTTTCATAGTTTTAAAGTTAGACCATAATTTCTAGAACTATATGATTTCTAGTAATGTTTTACAGATCAAGAGATTACCTGACAGGAAAGAATATTATCAGCCTGTTTTACTGACATTAAAGTTCAGGGAAATGCTGAAGGTTAGAAAGTTAGTAAGTGGAAGCAAAGTAAGTTTCAGCTCAATGGACTCTAAGTACAATCTTACGTATGTGCGTATGTATGTATGCATATATGTAATTTGAATGTCTGAAAAGTTTATTTTATAATATGAATAATGATAGTAATTGGACTAATAGTAGTAGCAGCAGTACCACTACTGCTACTAGTACTACCACTATTAGTGTACCTAATACTGAATACTTACATGTGGCAAACACCACTGTTTCAGATATTTTATACACATATAGGCATATCTCAAGAGATTTGCAGGTTTGGTTCCAGACCACTGCAATAAAGTGACTACCACAATAAAGCAAGTCAAATAAATTTCTAGTTTCACAGTGCATATAACAGCTATGTTTATACTATATTGTAGTCTGTTAGTTGTGTAATAGCATTATGTCTAAAAAAACAACATACATACTTAAGTTAAAAAATGTTTTATTGCAGGGGCGCCTGGGTGGCGCAGTCGGTTAAGCGTCTGACTTCAGCCAGGTCACGATCTCGCGGTCCGTGAGTTCGAGCCCCGCGTCAGGCTCTGGGCTGATGGCTCAGAGCCTGGAGCCTGTCTCCGATTCTGTGTCTCCCTCTCTCTCTGCCCCTCCCCCGTTCATGCTCTGTCTCTCTCTGTCCCAAAAATAAATAAACGTTGAAAAAAAATTTAAAAAAAAATGTTTTATTGCTAAAAAATGCTAACCATTAACTGAGCTTTCAGGAAGTCATAATCACTGATCACAGACGACCACCACAAAATAGTAAGTTCAAAATACTGCAAGAATTATCAGAACATGACACATACACACAAAAAGAGCAAAATGCTGTTAGAAAAATAGCACTGATAGACTTGCTTGATGCAGGGTTGCCACAAACCTTCAATTTGTAAAAAATGCAGTATCTGTAATATAAAGTGATGTGCAATAAAACACAGTATCCCTGGGGCGCCTGGGTGGCTCAGTGGGTTGGGCAGCCGACTTCGGCTCAGGTCATGATCTCGCGGTCCGTGAGTTCGAGCCCCGCGTCAGGCTCTGTGCTGACAGCTCAGACCCTGGAGCCTGTTTCAGATTCTGTGTCTCCCTCTCTCTGACCCTCCCCTGTTCATGCTCTGTCTCTCCCTGTCTCAAAAATAAATAAAACGTTAAAAAAATTAAAAGAAAAAAAAAACACAGTATCCCTGTTCTAAGTCACTAAATCACTGTATCAACTCTATGAGGAACATATTATTATTTAAGTTTACTTATTTACTTTAAGAGAGAGATAGAGAGTACATATGGGGGAGAGGCAGAGAGAGAAGGAAAGAGAGAATCCCAAGGAGGCTCTTGTGCTATCCCAAGTAGCCCCAACATGGGGCTCAACCCCACAAACCAGGAGATCATGACCTGACCAAGATCAAGGGTCAAACGTTCAATCAATTGAACCACTCACACACCCCATATATTACTTTTTTAAATGTTTATTTATTTTGAGAGAAAAAGAGAGTGCACGCGCGCGTGCGCGCGCGCGCGCGCGCGCGCACACACACACACACACACACAAGCAAGATGGGGGAGGAGGGGCAGACAAAGAGAAGAAGGTGAATCCCAAGCAGGGATCGCATGCTGTTAGCATGGAGCCTGACAGAAGGCTTGATCCCAGAACCATGAGATCATGACCTGAGCTGAAATCAAGAGTTGGACGCTTAAACATCTGAGCCACCTAGGCTCCCCTATGAGGAACATATTATTTTATTCCTAGTTTACAGAGAAGGAAACCAGTCAAGGAAAGGTTAAGCATTTTGCCCAAGGTTATGCGATATTAAGTAGCAGAGGCAGAATCTGAACTCAGACTAGCTCCAGAGCCCCATACTCTTAACCAGTGTACTATCTAAACACAAATTAGTCTTGGGACACCTGGGTGGCTCACTCGGTCAAGATTCCGACTTCGGCTCAGGTCATGATATCACGGTTTGTGAGTTCGAGCCCTGCATCAGGCTCTGTGCTAACAGTTCAGAGCCAGGAGCTGGTGTCAGATTCTGTGTCTCCCTCTCTCTGCCCCTCCCCTGCTCACACTCTGTCTCTCTCTCTCTCCCAAAAGAAAATAAAAACATTAAAAAAAGTAAAAATACATATATACATACAAATTAATCTTGATAAATATTACTGGATATACTTATTACTAGGAGTATTTATCATATAGAAGAGTATCATGAAATAAAACATATTCTTTTGGAAATGTTTACAGTATTAAAAAAAAATCATACTATTTCAGGTCTTTATTAAGTGTTAGTAAGTTAACATTTTATACAAAAACACCAAAACATATACGTCAGACCCTTTATTTTCATAATGGGCACCTCTTTAGATCTTTTTGTATTATAAATATCAATAATACTTGGATACAGTATAGTACAGTGATTAAAAATACAGACAGGGAAAACGGTACTTATTTGGCTTAGAATCTTGGCTTAGTCGCTAGCTCTACAATCATGGACAAATTCCTTACTCTGTCTGATTTTCAGTGCATCCATAAAATGGAAATAATGGTGCCTACCTCATAAAATGTTGTAAACATTAATACTTAACACAGTACCTGGTAGAGACATCCATAAATGAGATGGGATGCTGAAAGTTAGCCAGGTCCACTCAAAATATTCCAGTTAGAAGCCCTTTTAATATTATCCAATTCAGTCTTCAAAAAAAAAAAGCTGAAGTAGAAATAATAATTACTAGTACAAACTACCTATGATGGGTGTTCAGAGTAGTTCTTAAATAGCACAAAATATAATGTGAAATCCACAAATGCCATGGGCTGACCACAGAAAAAAATGAGTATATCCCCTTTAAAATATCATTCTGGGAGGCTATAAAATTATTCCAACAATCCTGCCACAACTGAAGTATTTGTTACACTCATTTTTTTTTATTATAAAAATATGTTCACTTAGGAAATGTAAAGAAAAACACAAAAGGGAAAAAAGTTACTGAAAAATCCCATCACTCAGAATTTTATTCCCATTAATGCTTTAGAATATTCCAGTTTTTTTCCCTATAAAATGATATAATTGAAATACTGTACATACTGCTTTGTATATCTTGCTTTTTAATTTTCACTGTACCATGAACATGAAGTATGTTTATAGGTCATGAAATTTTTTCTGAAACATGGCTATCAATGGCTACAGAATATAAATGTTCCATGATTTATTCCAACAGTCTCTTGTTAAATTTATTTAACTACTCCGCTCTTATTAAAGTTTCCATTTTCCTTGGCCATTTTTGTTAATTTTTTCAATTCAAGACAAAAATTCACCCTTTCAGGAAAGATAGGATTTTTGACATTAGCTTTATGTCATTCAGTGTCAAGTAAGATAACTTATTAATAATAACAGATATAAGCTGAAAAATAGTTGGTTTAGAGAGATTAACTTTCCAGTCAAACATCTAGTAAGCAGCAAGGCTGGGACTTGGTTCAGACACAGTCTTCTGTTCCATACCACCTCCCAAACAACAACATCAACAACATAATCGACACTACCCAGCCACCAGCACTAATAATGTGCAGTTAACATTTTATCAATGTGCCAGGTAGTGTGATCATTATTTTACATATATTATCTCCATCTCCTGTGAAGCAGAGCTAGTATTAGTGCAACTTAGACTATTCTGTTCCTAGGATATGCTTACATATGTATTTACATCTATGTGCCTTTATTCACTGTGTTCTTTCTGCTTACAATATCCGTCTCTTTTCTACTTACATAAGGTTATATAGTTTAGTGTTCTGTCAAGTCCCAAGTTCTCTATCTATAAAGCCTTTCCCAACTTTTCCATTTTTGGATTGCTTTCTAATTTTTTTTTTTTTTTAATGTTTATTTACTTTTGAGGAAGAGAGAGACAGAGTAGGATCGGGGAGGGCCAGAGAGAGAGGAAGACACAGAATCCGAAGCAGTCTCCTGGCCCTGAACTGTCAGCACAGAGCCTGATGCGGGGCTTGAACTCATGAATAGTGATAATGGGACCTGAGCTGAAGTCAGATGTTTAACCAATGGAGCCACCCAGGTGCCTCTTGTATTGCTTTCTAATTGCAACTTATAAAAAGTCAAATCAAGTGTAGAGTATTAGAAAGAAAACTACCTAGTTTTATCACTTTGGGCAAACCAATTAACCTCTCTATACCTCAATTCTTTGCCTGCAAACTGAGAGGGATGGACTTAGATCAGCAGTCTTCAAACTTCAGTACAGATGAGAATCATGTGGAGATCTTGTTAAAACACAATGCTGAGCTCCACCCTCAGTGTTTCTGAATCAGAAAGGAAAGAATGGGAGTAAGGATTTATACTGCCAACAAGTTCCAAGGGATCCTGCCTCTGCTGGGTCAGGAGTCACATTTTTGAGAATCAATGGGGCCACACACACAAAAAGTCTTTGAAAGCCAAGGTAAATGGTGTGGTAAAAAAAAAAAAAAAAAAAAAAAGGAAAATTTTCAATTAGAGTTGTAACATTTAATAAACCTTTTGTTAAGAGGTGGCTTAGGCAGCAATGTGCATATAAGAAACTAGGGTACAATAAAAAGACTCCTTCAATAATGGCAATAAACCAGAAAACCCTGGATTAAGGTGATGGTAGTAAAAAAGAGGAAAAAACAAACAAACCCAAATTGTGATTCAGTCACTCTTCTCTGATAAAGTTTTTGCAATTATCCAATGGAAAGCTGTATGTATACATACTACTATTATTTAGAAAACACAGCATGAAATCAGGAATAATTTTCTGCCACAGTAAAATCACTATAATATCAATAGGGATCTAATGTTCAAGTTACTTTCTTAGTACAGGTCAACTTTAAACTTTTTTTTTTTTTAATGTTTATTACTGAGAGACAGAGAGACAGAGCATGAGCAGGGGAGGGGCGGAGAGAGGAGGAGACACAGAATCCAAAGCAGGCTCCAGGCTCTGAGCTGTCAGCACAGAGCCTGACGCAGGGCTCGAACTCACAAACCGCAAGATCATGACCTGAACCGAAGTCAGACACTCAACCAACCAACTGAGCCACCCAAGTGCCCCTAAACTTTTAAAAATAAAAAAACCTGGGGGAAAATGGCAGGATTGATAGACTCATTTTATCCCCAAGGCTCCTTACATTATTAGTAAGGAAATAAAAAGATACAAACCGCTACAAAAGAGAGAACAGGATAAAGCCATCAGTACACAAAAGATTTCAATGGATTTCTAGAAGACACAAAAATAAATGAGTGTTGACTGCAGAAGCAAAGCAGAAGAAGCTACTGCCTACTAAAGCATGTTAGAGGCTACAACTGAAGAGGGAGCTGTCAAATCCTCTCAAAACCTCAGATGAGCTTTGAACTCTGAAAAATGCAATTACAGTAAAGGACAATCATGGTATGTGAATCTGAAAGGAATGACATTCACTGTTGATCAATAAAAGGAAGTCAAGTCTCATCAAACCACCACACAAGAATAAAGGGAGAATAAAGAAATTTCCAGACAGGCTGAGACTTAGAAAGTTGGTCTTCTATATAACTTTCCTTAGGAAGTTACTTGATGACATAGTTCAACAAAACTAGGCAGTAAATATAGAAAGAAGATGATCTGGGATCCAGAAATTAATAAAGTTATCACAGAAAAACAACAAAGGGAAGAAATTCCAAGATAAAGGTTGTGAAGCAGGCCCAAAGGAACTACAGATCAGAAGAGGACTCCAAAGAGCTGCAGGAATGAAAATTTCCTAGAAATTTCATAGGGAAAGTAACAGGTTAGATAATAAGAAGCTTGGAATAACTTGAAAACACGATAAAGGCAACAGGTGAAATGTAAAAAAAAGAATCCATCAGAATAGTTAGGAATGATCTCTTTTGAGTGGCCTATTAGGGAGTAGAGAAAGAGAAACTAGCACATACTTGGCGCTACAGAGAAAAATATCTCCATATTCATAGTAAACACTCATTTTTCAACCTCAAGTCATTTTATGTACAAATCACTGAAAAACACTTCACTAACAACATGGCAAACATTTGTTAACCTTGATAATGAGAATGTACAGCTGTAACCACCTTTGTGGTGAAAGGCAAGAACCATGAGTATCCATCCTCATCTTACAAAAGAGGAAGTCTAGAGATGTTATTCTTAGTTGAGGAAATGTAAAATTAAGCTTTAAATACATGTTTCAAAGTTTTATTGGGTTGAGGTGAGTGGTAGGAATGCTGTAAGTAAATCAACACAGCAGAAATCAACAATGTTTAAATTTGATGGAGAAACAGAATAAGATTTGATCAGCCAAAAGAGACATCATGCTACTTATGCACAGAAACTCAACTTTACTCAAAGTTCACTGCTTAGGACTCATTTATCTTTAGTCTATGTACACAGTTTTTTATTTATTAATTTTTTAAATGTTTTATTTATTTTTGAGAGAGGAGAGAGACAGAGTGTGAGCAGTGGAGGGGGCAGAGAGAGAGGGAGACAGGATCTGAAGCAGGCTCCAGGCTCTGACTTGTCAGCAGAGCCAAATGCAGGGCTCAAACTCCGGGACAGCGAGATCATGACCTGAGCTGAAGTCGGATGCTTACCCAACTGAACCACCCAAGTACCCCTGCACAGTTTTTTAAATCAAGGCATCAGATTTTCAAGTTTTTATACCCAAAAGTGCATAAACATTTGTTATCTAAAGACTACAAAATCAGTATATAAACTGCCCCAGTCAACAGAGAACAGGACTCTTGTTTGGAGAGAAGAGACATACATGACAACTAATGAACAAACTCACTCTCTCCCTCTTAATATACCGGAGTACTAGGTCATGTCTGACAATTAGAGACTATGAATATAAAATAAGATGCTACTTCTGTATTTATATAAAAGAAACTATAGAAAAGCAGTAAAAATAAATGTAGCTCAGAATCACAGGGGACGATTTCACAGAATAGACAGAGGTGCGGCTTGAGGATAAGATGCAGGAAGACTACGAAGGATGAAAAACTAGGTCTTCAGAAAAGGACATAAGAAAGCAAAAGTTAAGTAAGAAGCCCAGTGAGTCTGTCTTACTCAAAGCTTTCATGGGAAGACAAAGGAAGGTAGAGGAAAAAGTCTTCAGGAACCCAGAGGCACTGAATGAATATACAAAAGTGGCAGAGGTAAGAGTACAGAAATATTTTTCAGTAAGCTTATTTCCAAAATCCATTATTTTTCTGCTTTACAGGAATAAATAGAAAATATATACATACTCAAATCTACCTTCAAGTTTTACCAGAGTAGATGAAATATCCTATTAAACAGCAGGTGGCGCCAAAATGTTTTTTTTCACTAATGCTTTGAGTCATGTAAATCATTAACTAAATAAAACAAAAGGAAAAAAACTTTTCATATTAGAACTGAAAAATATTTTTTAAAATTTATAAATTATCCAGATTTTCATGTGGTATCCCACAGACTGATGTCAATAACAATGTTCTAGAGCATGAATACTTCTTGAAAAACACAAGACTGCTTAATGCAAAAACCTGAATTGAAAGTACTTTGGGTTTTACTAAGTTTTACTTCTTACAAAGGAGTTACAGAGTAAACAATTAATGGCACTAACAATTTATTAGCAATATGGGTAATTTAAAGCTACCCTTTACAGAAATGTATTTCCCTTTTTTATTTAATTAATTAATTTATTTATTTTTTAACGTTTATTTACTTTTGAGACAGAGAGAGACAGAGCATGAACGGAAGGGTCAGAGAGAGGGAGACACAGAATGTGAAACAGGCTCCAGGCTCCGAGCTGTCAGCACAGAGCCCGACGCGGGGCTTGAACTCACAGACCGTGAGATCATGACCTGAGCCGAAGTCGGCCGCTCAACCGACTGAGCCACCCAGGCACCCCCCCCTTCTTGATTCTAAGATGTATAAGGAGGAATACTACAACAAAATATATCCACTCATCTCAAAATCATCCAGAGCTCAAAGATTAAAATATAAAAATAATTGGAGATTTGGGGAACAACTTGTGTCAACATCAATGATTCATTCTGATGATGTCTGGGTTAGTTTAGGATTAAACTAATTGGCACTGATTGGGGTTAGGGGAAGGGGGGGAACTTGGCAAGATTTAAAAGTAATAGCCTCTGGATGATTTACACAGAGAAAAAACAGCACATTTTCATAAATTCACAAATGGATGAGATCTCAAGAAAGATTTTGGTCCAATTTCTTGTATACAAATAGCTAAAGCTTTACTATGTCTTTCTTATCTGTAGCCCTCAAAGAAAACGTTTTCATAGTTACTTTTTCAGGATACCTGAGGGTTTTACACTCTTCAAACACCAGGAAATATTTTTTTAATTTTTAAAAAATGTTTTTATTTATTTTTGAGAGAGAGAAAGAGACAGAGCATGAGCAGGGGAGGGGCAGAGAGAGAGACACAGAATCTCAAGCAGGCTCCAGGCTCCAAGCGTTCAGCACAGAGCCCGATGCAGTGATCGAACGAACTAGTGAACAGTAAGATCATGACCAGAGCCAAAGTTAGATGCTTAACCAACTAAGCCATCTAGGCACCTCAGAATAGAATTTTAATCAATCTTGATTGAAAATGTTTCTGAAGTAAATTACCTTAATCTTTTTTTTTTTTAAGTTTATTTATTTATTTAGAGAGGGGGAGAGTGCACAAGGGGCAGAGAGAGGAGAGAGACAGAATCTCATGCAGGCTCCACAGTGTCAGTGCAGAGCCCGATCCGGTGCTCGAACTCATACACCACAAGATCATGATCTGAGCTGAAATCAAGAGCCAGACTCTTTTTTTTTTTTTTTTTTTTTAATGTTTTATTTATTTTTGAGAGAGAGACAGGGGAGGGGCAGAGAGAGAAAGAGAGACACAGAATCCAAAGCAGGCTCCAGGTTCCAAGCTGTCAGCACAGAGCCCAACACGGGGCTTGAACCCACGAACTGTGAGATCATGACCTGCGCTGAAGTCAGATGCTCAACCGACTGAGCCACTCAGGCGCCCCTCAAGAGCCGGACTCTTAACCAACCTAGCCACCCAGGTGCCCCTAACTTATTTTGTTTTTAGAAGAATACCCTCAAAATAATGCAACACTTGATTATAGAATTGTAGAGGGGAGATTCATGCTGTTTTATTATTTTTATTACATTTATTTATTTTTTGAGAGACAGAGCACAAGTGGGGGAGGGGCAGAGAGAGAAGGAGACACAGAATCCGAAGCAGGCTCCAGGCTCTGAGCTGTCAGCACAGAGCCTGACGCAGGGCTCAAACTCACAAACTTTGAGATCATGACCTGAGCTGAAGTCAACACTTAACTGACTGAGCCATCCAGGTGCCCCCCCCCCCCCACCCCGGGAGGACCCACTTATGAGTACAAAGCTATATTCTAGGATAAATTGTCCTACACTGCTGGGTTTCTTGTGTTACTCCTGCAGTTTACAGATTTTTTTTCTCCCTTTCTTGCTGTCATGCTGTCAGCTGTCGCTTCTTCCAAGCTGTCCATTAGACTTAACTATAAACTTCTCTTTTCTTGGATAATCTAAAATAATAGCTTGCTGGACATATCTTAATAGTTAGGGTAAACAGGCACTAAAAAGGAGCTTAGGAAACTTTTCTGAGAATAAAGGACCATGCGTATTAGAACTATGTCATGCTGCTCAAAGTCTTTATTGCTTTAGCCTCAGCGTTAAGGTAAATGAGATTGCTGGGCAGCTTTATTCCAAATAGTTAAAATACTTTTTATCATTGTACTCTGAGTGGTAAACTCATTTGCCAGATAGCACACAGCCAAAGGACCTCTAACAACAGCCACCACGTTAGAAATTGGCTGTATTTCCATATGGTTAATAAATTTAAATGTCAATTATGAATATAGATCTTCCAATCCAATCCTTAATTAACAATTACTTTATCCTGAAGCCTTAACCAACGCTACCCAAACTTAGCCTCTTCATCAGAAATCAAATAAGTTAAACCAAAACCATTCTTTGTTCCATTGGAAAAAGGAAAAATAATTACGTTTTCTTCTTCCCTATTTTTTTTGAACTGGGAAGTGTAGTAGTGCTCAAAATTAGTGGTACACTGAATCAGCTGTAGCTCCTGTAAAAACACATATATCCACAATTCACTTACTATGAAATGGGCATTGTGCTTTACTTCATAATATCCATTCCACTGCATATACATAGTCTGGCTATTTATGGTAATTCCATATTTTTCAAGGATGAACAGGACTAAGCCAATTTGGCCCAGTGGGGCACAAGAAGTAGTTTGCTTTTTTGGCTTCTGGATAGGAGAGGTCCTTCTCTCTTTTCCTAGTAGATACAAACAAGGATAGATGTGGCATTTTTTTATGATAGGCAGCCAGCCTAGGTCCTTGAGGAAAACTTAAGACAAAACTTACTATATGAGGTAAATTTTCTTACAGTTTAAGCCAGTTTGAGTGAGATTTAAGCTACATTCAAAAGCATTTTGAATTCTGAAAAAGCTCTACTGTTCATTACATACAACCAGGGCTGAAAGCCACAGGACTACAGAAGTAATAATCAGAAATTCAGAAGCAATTAAAGCAGAGTGATGTCAAGAACTGGGAAGAAAAGGGAAGAGTAAGAATCCAAACCTAATCTATGGGAGCAAACTCTTAACCATAAAAATGTGACTGCAAATTCAAAATATGCACACATGCACAATTCTTTCTTTGGATCCTCCTTCAACAGTGATTATCATAGCACTAGGCATACCAATACTGTTTAATAACTAAAATAAGTCTAAAACAATTAGTACAAAGACTTAAATTAGCTTCAAATGCAATGTTCCCCTTGACTTCAAATCTACTTCAATATAGAAAATAAAACCAAAACACTCTCATTAAACTAGCTCAATATGATACTGTTTCAAGTTTAAAATGCCGCAGATGTGTTGGTACAAAAAAAAGCTAATGAACTAATTATTAAATGATAATTCTATTTATATGTTTTTGTCAAGAATAATCACTAGCTGATTTTATAGGTGTTCTGCTGTAAGGCTAATAGGGAACAGAATTAAATGAGAATATACTCTAATTTCCATAAGTATTCTTAAATAGCTCATTCACATGGCTCTGAAACAATCTAGTTACAGAAAACTTAAGTGAAACCTACATTCAGATCATAAGAGTCTCTTTTGAAAAGTGTTCAAAATAAAGGGTCTATAAACAGATCTTAATTTATAAAGTACCTAAGTGAAAGTTATAATTTTATTTCAAAAGTTTCACAGTGTTCATTAGATACAGTATTTTGGGGTTGTGGCACAAAATTTTCAAAAGTACTGGCTCACTTTGAAAACATATAGCACGTTTTATTGGATCATAAATATAAAGCTAAAGCTGGATATGTTTTTTTTTTCCTTATATATGTGCAAAGAAAACATCTGGGTACTATTTTAACCTATTTAGAGAAAAATTTTCCTAACCTGTAAAAATAAACATAAGAACTAATGCTGTTTACCATCATATATGTTTATGACAGTGTTTGGTACATAAGTACTCAATAAATACCTATGAATAAACAATTTGAAACAAAACCGGATTACATCATTGTGAGGGAAACTGCTATTACTTCCAATCTAGTCAACTATGTCTGTCACAAACCCTAGATTTTTAGCTGAGCAGATGACCATCTAGAACACAGCCCACATTTCTCAGCCTCCCTTACAAATGAGTTGGCCATATGACTTGGTATTGGCCAATGGAATATTAGCAGAAGTGTCCTATATAATTTCTGGAATAGGTACTAAAGGGAAGGAAAAGGGTGCTTCTTTACACTTTCTGCTTCCTGCTAGATAGAATGCTGGAACACGAGCTGGTATTTTGAAGCATAAAACAGAAGTCATGTGTTTAAGGATAGTAGAGTAAACAAAACAGAAGTAAGTATTGATCCATAAAGTCATGGTGGAGAGCCTTCATACTAACCTTACATGCTTACCTCCAGACTTTAATCACAAGAGAGGGGAATAAACTTCTATCTTTTTAGACAACTGTTGTCTTGGGTTTCCTGTCACTCTGACAAATCTAATTTTAATAGTCACACAAAGTAAAATATTCTCTACATTTGTATAAGAATCTTAAATACATTTAAGACATTAGTGGAAACATGGATTATTAGAATCAACAGAACCTGTTCAAATCCCAGCTCTGCTACTTAGCCATATGATCTTGGGCAGATTACTTCAATTAAGTCTCAGTCTCCAGAACTGTAAATGGCAGAAAACTATCTACCTCTTAGAATTACTATGAGGATCAAATATAATGAAGGGAAAATGAGGAAGCAAAAAGAATACAAATGTCAACAAAGAGTGCTAAGAAAAATATTAGCTGGCAAAGGGATTAGCTGGAATTTCTCAAAAGGTATTTTAAGACCTAAAAATAATGTAAAAGTAAGTAACTGGAACATGTTCTTCATTTAGTCTTTTATAGCATTCAACATCTATAAAATAAGAATGTTGTATTACATGATACCTAAGCGTTCTTCCAGCTCTAAAATTCCATCACAAAATGATGTCAGCTCACAAAAGTCTATAATCTATCCTGAAAGTTTGCTTAAAAACTTTCAGCTCCATGCTATTCTTGAGAAAAAAAATAAACACACACACACACCTCCTTGATAACAAGTAGGATTAAACATGATAGGCCTTATTCACCTTCAGACTTTACGTACATAACACAGTGCTGACTCTGCAAAATGTACGGTGATCGCTAGTATCTTGTATGTGTACTCTCAAAGTTGAAATTTCTAAGACTTAAGGCCTTTGGTGACACAACTTAGAAATAAGAGTTACCCTAAAGACTAAAAACAATTTTCTAATAGCTTACAGGTTATAGATTTTGGTTAGCACAGCTACCTTTAATTAACTGCTTTAATTAATAAGTTAATTCTTTCTTCACTGCTACAATATAGCATCAGATATGCTAAGTTAAACTGCAGTAATGAACAACTCCAAAATTTTCTAGCTTAAAATAACAGAATTATTTCTTGCATACTTTATACCTATCACTGGTTGGTGAAGAGCTCTGCTCTGTATTATCCTCTTCTGGAACTCAGACTATGGAGCAGCCACTCTCTGAAACACTGCTAGTGGCAGCAGCAGAAGGAAAGAGAGCTCATACTGGCAATTAAATGACTGGCCTGGAAATTACACACTCATTTCCATTCACAACTCTTTGGCCAGAACTGTTGACATAGCCCAATGACAGAGGGGTCAGAAAATGCCAGATGGAGGAGAGCCAAAAATATTTAGTAAGCAGTATAAATAACTACACTAAATGCCTAGCCTAATGACACAGAAAGAGGTTAAATAAATGTTTTTTAGTGATACAGATTTGAAAAATTATTACTTCTAATAGTCATATCATCACTTAACAAAATTAGGATCTTAACAAACCTCATTGAAGTCACAACATTCTTCTTACAGAAACTACCAGACTCCAGGAGAATCCATATCAAATGCTTTGAGTAAGTGAATAAAGAATTGATAAGCATATCCGTATATTCTCCTAAAGACATACTACAGCTTAGGGAAAGAAAGATGGCAACGCTAGCCCAAATTGAGGCTTTTAAAAACGTTTAATTTATCCTAGTCAGTGTTAGTTTCCCATGCCATAATAATTAAAAGCGACAATTTTTCTTTTATTTAGTTAATTTGAGAGAGAATGCACACATTGGGGGGGAGAGGTAGAGAGAGAGGGAGAGAGAGAATCCCAAGCAGGGTCTGTGCCGTTAGCACAGAGACTGACATGGGCTTGAACTCACAAACCCTGAGATAATGACAGGAGTCGAAGAGTCAGTTGCTTATAACTGACTGAGTCACCCAGGTGCCCCATAACAAAAAAAATTTCTTTTAAAGTTTATTTCTGAGAGAGAGACAGAGAGAGAGAGAGAAAGCATGAGCAGGGAAGGGGCAGAGAGAGAGGGAGACAAAGAATCTGAAGCAGGCTCCAGGCTCTGAGGTGTCTGCACAGAGCCTGACACAGGGCTCGAACTCGTGAACTGTGAGATCATGACCTGAGCCAAAGTCGGATGCCCAACCAACTGAGCCATCAGACCCCCCCCCCCCATAACAAAAATTTTAAAAAGGCTGTCCACATGAACCAGTAAGTTAGCAAGGGTCACATACTTAAATACCTATGTAAGTCACAGGTGAAGAAAATGAGTGAAGTGAAACATTAAGAAATGGTGGGAATACAGAGAAATGGACAGTTTATGGTTCATGCAATCCTCACCCAGTGCTAAACCCTGGTCAACTGTAGCCATGTAGAAATTCGAGCCAGTGGTATCAGATGATCTGAAATGTTAAACGAACTCAGGAATTGAGATTATGTGAAATTTCACATTTAAAAATGTTGGAAACCAACTGATTTTTTAGGAGCACTATGCAGAACAAATAAAACATTCTGTTGGCCAGATCAGTTTGCTGGCTGCAAATCTGAAACCTCTGGGCTAGGCAAAGTCAAAGACCTTTTGTGCACACATCTTTTGTGAAGCTGCCCAATTCTTGACTGTTGTCTCAGAGGCAACTTAGAAAAAATAAACCCTTATTTTACTAGAGGGAAGGATCTTGAAGTAAACTAAGAATCTGACAAGAGAGACCTAAAATACCTTATACAATTCTGCTTTTGAACTTACTTAAAATACACAAATATAAAAATTACTATAAGCATCTTTTAGCAGAAGCTCCTAATGTATTATTTTAATGAAGTGAAGGCCTGAGAGTTTAGTTCTTTGGCAAGAATTAAACAAAGAGAACCAACAAACTTATATCCAAAGATCTTCCAAATCCAATTAAAGAGTTTAGATTTTTCTGAAATAAATACTGTCCTTCATATACAGTGCTTACTATGGAACACAAACAGCCATGACTTTGGGTTGTTTTGGGAGTACATAAACATTTTTTGTAAAGCCAGAGATATTCCACAGTGCATCCTAATAATGACTGATGGGGATGCATTTGTGAGACTGTTTATCTGGGATTAGGAACAGGTCTTTCTATGTGAAATTAACTTATATGACTTTTTTTAATATTTATTTTTGAGTGAGAGAGAAAGACAGAGAGATAGCACAAGTTGGGGAGGGGCAGAGAGAGGAAGACAGAGGATCTGAAGTGCGCTCTTCCCTGACAGCAGCGAGCCTGATGTGGGGCTTGAACTCACAAACCACAAGATCATGACCTGAGTAGAAGTCGGACGCTCAACCGACTAACACACCCAGGTGCCCCAATTTATATGACTTTTGCTTCATTTAGCACTGTGTTCAAATTAAACTTAACTCCCAGCTCTTCATATCTTTAGTGTTATGCTAAAGATACTGTGCTACCATACTTAATAACCTTAGGAAAACAGTTTTTTCCTTTATTCCTTCTATGAAAATTAAAAATTCTATATAGAAAAAAAATTATATATGAGCAGTCTCTGAATTTCAAGTTTTTACTAAGAAACACAACTTCCATATATATTTATTCCATACATTTGATCAATTATATAATTATATAAATACACAGATTATATAAGTATGCTATATATTATAAATGTTTATATTCCATACATATGTATTATTACCCCTAGACTCAAATTTTTAAACTTCAACTGATAAGGACTGAGTTATTTCAAGACAGACCTTGCTGGCCAATTTTAGTGGTCGTCATCTTATTTTCTGGATAGAAGTATTTGATTATCTTATTATTTTACAGTGTTCAGGGAAACATAAATGGCAAGCTGACAAAGAACAGAGATGGAAAAAACAGGAGACTGAGGGTTTATATTTAATATGTAAATGTTTATTAATAATACTTATCACTCTGTTCCCTTTACTTGATTTATGTTTCTTCATAGCATTTATCAGATTACCTAACATTATAATTTTTCTTACACTAGACTGTAAGCTCCATGCAAACAGGACTCTGGTTTGTACACTGCTGAACTATTAATGCCTACCTCCTGGTTTATGATGGATACTAAATATCTGCTCAATGAGTACACGGACTACTTTTTTTTCCTTTAACTTGTTGGAAGTGACAGGTTACATTAAGAGGTTTTCTAGTATTAAAACAACTTTGCATTTCTGGGATTAACCCCACTTGATTGTGATGTTTTCCTTCATTAATATAAGCTGGGTTTAATTTGCTAATATTTTAAGATTTCTGTATACCTGTTCATAAGATTACGTTATATCTTCTTGCACTGTTTGCCTACTTTAGGTATCAAATATTTTTGTATTATTTCACTAATGCACATAGTTTAAACACTCTAGAAATACTTGTTGAATGATTAGTCTGGTACAATGGAGAACTCTTCTTTTTCTCTTCTCTGGTAACTATAAAATTTTGAGGTTTGATGTACCTTTGGGAAGCTGGTATGTGTAAATTTGTCTTTTATTTTCTGAGTATTTACTAGTGATTAACTTATCAGTGTTATCTATTTCTAAGGTTAATTTTGGCAAATTACATTTTTCCAAAAAATTGTTTGTATCATCTATGATTCAAAGTTATTGACAAAGTATTCATGGAGTTACCTTAAGATTCTTAAAATTCTTGTTCTATCTGTGGTTATATTTCTTTCTGTCTGAGCATTACTTATTTATATCTTTTCCCCTAATAGTAGTTTGTCTACTGGCCTTTACATTGATCCAATTATTTGCCTTTTATTTCATTAATTTCTCCTTTATACTTATTTTTATCCTTTTGTCTTTGGTTTTATTCTTCTGTTATCTTTCTATTCCAAGAGTTGAAGACTTAATTACTTTATATTCAATCTTTTTAAAAACCAGTATTTTTAAACCACAAATGTCTGTTCACATTAGTTGCAACCTCCAACTTCTGACATGTAGTGTCTATGTAATGTCTACTATATTTTCTCTTATCTCATTAAGTACTACACTTAGTTCTCCAAAGTTGTTTAGATATAATTTTTAAACTCACTATTGTTTTTTTTAAACTCACTATTCTTGATTTCTCATTTAAGTTGAGGTCCAAGAATATGTTCTAAATGGCACTGATTGAAAACTGATAAAATTTCCCCTGTGACAACACAAATTAACTTTTGTTAACTTTTGTATACTTGAAAGTTGTGTATATGTTCTACTTATGTATGTGCTTGTGTGCATACAGGGTTCTACATCTTTTAAAATCAGGCTTGTCAATAGTATTGGCTAATTTTCTGTATCTTTATTAAGTGTGTGAAATGTGACTATGTAGTCAGACTTGTCCATTTGTCTATACTTTTGGCTTTATAATTTCCTCAGATTTTAAGACTATTATACCTTCTTCTATACACTTGATTGACAGTGTGCTTAAAAGTAATGAATTCTAAAGGCAGAACTAAGTTTTTCCTCACGAATGTGAAAACACTGCTAAAGTGTCTTTCAGGTTTGTTTTTGAGAAGTTCATGGATATTCTCACTCCAGATCACTGGTATGTGACTCCTCTTTCTCCCAGAAGCTTTGAGGCTTTTCTCTTTATCCCCTGATGTCCTGAAATTTCATCATGTACTACCACAATGAGGGCCTTTTGTCATTCACTCTCATGAATGTGTTATGGGCCCTCCTAATTTAAAAATTCATGTCCTTTTATTTTGTTTTTTTTTTTTTTTATTTTTTTAAAAAATTTTTTTTTTCAACGTTTATTTATTTTTTTTGGGACAGAGAGAGACAGAGCATGAACGGGGGAGGGGCAGAGAGACAGGGAGACACAGAATTGGAAACAGGCTCCAGGCTCTGAGCCATCAGCCCAGAGCCCGACGCGGGGCTCGAACTCACGGACCGCGAGATCGTGACCTGGCTGAAGTCGGACGCTTAACCGACTGCGCCACCCAGGCGCCCCTTTGTCCTTTTATTTTGAAGAAAATTTCTTGAAATATGTGTTTGAATTACTTCCTCTCTATTTTCTTTTTCTGGAACCCCTCCGATTTCAGAGTTGGGTCTCCCAGACTAACATTCTACTTTTCTTTTCTACTATTTCTCTTTTTCTTACCCATATTCCGTATTTTTGGTCTTCTGATCCTAGTTTTCTGGGAGACTTAACAATTCCATTTGCATATTTTAAATTCTTGTTGAATTTGTTCTTTCATTTTCCATTTTCATTCTCTTGTTTATATAAAGACAACTATTCTAAAATATCTAATGTTAATCTTTATTATAACAGTATATAAACTGTTAGTTTATATACATGGTGTGATGAGGGATCATGATCACCTTTCCCTTTCACAAGATACCACACTGGTATCACCACCTTGATTGGACCTACTGTGCAGTTTACACGGCAGGAGATGTGAAATAAATCTGACAAAAATTCAGGAACCTTTAACTTCTTTGAAATTTCTAAGGGTCCAGTGGTACGAGGCATGTTGAGATATCCTTCCTAAGGTGAATGATAAGTTGTTGCATTATTCATCATTTGGGTCTGTGACTCTGGCCTATTTACTCAGTGATCCGAAAAGGTGCCAATTTTGAGTGGGGCTCAGAACAGAAGAGGGCTCTGCAATAGGTCTAAGCTGCTGTGTAAGCTGCTCTGACACGGGCTTTGTGATCCAAAAGATCTAATGGTGCACAAAGTGTTGAGGGCAGACAAGGATGCCATTTGGAAGCTTTGGCGAGCTCCTTTAGGACAAGCGCAGCACAGGCCTTTAGGCATCTGGAGCAAAGCCCTGTCATCCTCTGTAGATAACTACTCTCCTTTTAAGAAACAGCTTTTGGTCTGCTACTGGGCCCTCGCTGAGACTTAACACTTAACCATGGGTGAAATCAAGTTCCCATGTGATCTGAGCTCCTGGTCATGACCTGGGTGTTACCTGACCCACCACGCCATAAAGATGGGCATACACTGCAGCATCCCATCATCAAATGGAGGTGGTATTATGACACGGGACCCGAACACGCAAGTAAGTTCCATGAAGAGGTAGCCCAAATGCCCACAGTCGCTACCCCTGCCACACTATCAGCTCTCTCCCAGCCCGCACCTACAGCTTCACGGGGAGTTCCCTCCAATCAGACGACAGAGAAAGAACTCAAGCTTAGCTCACAGATGGTTCTGCATGACGTGCAGGCACCACCTGAAAGCAGACAGCTGCGGCACTACAGCTCCTTTCTGAGCATCCCTGAAAGACGGAGGTAAGGGGAATCCTCCTTGTGGGCAGACCTTTGAGCGGTTCACCAGGTTGTTCCTTTTGCTTGGAAGGAAAAATGGCCAGACGTGTGATTAAATATCAATTCATGGGCTGTGGTCGATGGTTTGGCTAGACGGGATGACTTGGAAGGAACACAACTGGAAAACTGGTGACAGGGAATTCTGGGAAAGAAGTATGTGGACAGACCTTTCTGAATGGGTGAAAACATCATGTGTCTCATGTCAAGGCCCCTGGAGGAGTGACCTCAACCAAGGAGGACCTGAATAATCAAGTGGATAGGATGACCTATTCTGTGGATACCAGTCAGCCTCTCTTCTCAGCCATCTCTGTTCCCAATGGAACAGCCATCTCTGTTCCCTCCAATGGGCTCATGAACAAAGTGGCTGGGGTGGAGGAGGAAGGTTATGCATGGGTTCAGCAACATGGACTTCAACTCACCAAGGCAAGCTTGGCTACAGCCATTGCTAAGTGGCCCATCTGCCAGCAGCAGAGACCAACACGGAATCTCCTAAAGGGCACCATTCCCTGGTGTGATCAGCCTGATAGCAGGTTGATTACATTGGACCTGCTTTCATCATGAAAGGGACAGCATTTGTTCTTACTGTAATAGAAACTTATCCTGGATATGGATTTGCCTTCCCTGAATGCAAACCTTCTGCCAAAACTACTGTAGACTGACCAAATGCCTTACTCATGTTCATGGTATTGCATATGATGCTGCTTTTGATCAAGGGAAGTAACTTCATGCAAGTTACAGCAATGGACCCATGCTCATGGAATCCGATGTTCTTATCATGTGCCCTAGCATTCTGAAGCAACTGGCTTGATAGAATAATGAAATGATTTTTTGTCATTTTGACAACACCTTGCAGGAATGGGGAAAGACTCTCCAGGAGGCTGTGTATCAGTATTCAATATATGGTGATGTTTCCCCCATAGTCAGGATTCATAGATCCAAGAATCAAGGGGTAGAAATAGAAGTGGCACCACTATTTATTCCTAGTGATCCACCTGTAAAATTTTTGTTTCTTCTCTCTATGACCTTATGCTCTCCTAGTGATGTATAGGTCTTAATTCCAAAGAAAGGAATGCTTCCATCAGGAGACATAACAATGATCTCACTGAACTGGAAGTTAAAACTGCCACCTGGACATTCTAGATACCTCATGCCCCTGAATAAACAGTCAAAGCAGGAAGTCACTGTGCTGTTTGAATGCTTGGGACTAAGGGGAAATGGGATTGCTACTCTGCAATGGAGGTAAGAGAGTATATCTGGCGTATAGGAGATCCCCAAGGACATCTCTCCATGTTATCATGCTGTTATTAAAATCAATGGAAAACTATAACCCAATTCAGGCAAGACTACTAACGGCTCAGACCTTTCAGGAAGGAAGATTTGGGTCACAGTACCAAGTAAAGAACTATGACCAGCTGAGTTAACTGCTGAAGGAAAAAGTAATATAAAATAGGTAGTAGGCAAAAGTAGTTATGAATACCACCTATGACCATGTGACGTTACAGAAAAGAGGACTGTAACTGTCATGTATTTATTTTATTATGAATATGTTTGTGTGCCTGTGTGTTTGTATATACAAATATTTTTGTTTTTCTTCCCTTTCTTATCTCATCATTTAAGGTATACTGAATTTATATCATAATATACAAAACACACATAAAAACAACATAATATTTAAGTTATGGGATATCAAAGAGAAGAGTTAAACATCAGGATTTTGCATCCTCCTCTGGGAAAAGGCTTAGGGTGTTTTTGGCTATACACAGGATATTTGTATGTTAGGTAGAAGTATGGCCTTGTTATTGTCTTTATTTGTATTCTAAATATGGTTTAAGGAAGAGGTCTATGGGTGTCAGTTTGACATGGAGTGGACTTGTGATATTTGATTTTATGTGTCAACTTGGGAGGGTGTTTTGGACAAGATTAACATTAAACTGGTAAACTCCTGAGTAAGCAGAATGCCCTCCATAATGCGGGTGGGCCTCATTCAATCAGGTGAAGGTTTAATTAGAAGAAAGCAAGCTTCCCCAAGCAAGAAGAAATTCACTAGCACAGTCTTTGGACTTCATCTGCACCATCAGCTTTCCTGGGTCTCTACACCCTATCAGCCCACACTGCAGATTTTTACTTCCCAGCCTCTATGATCATGTGAGCCAGTTCCTTTTTCTCAGTATCTCTCAACCTAATTATATACAGATATAAATACAGACAGATTATCTCCATCCTATTGGTTTTGTTTCTCTGGAGAACTCTCCTACACATTGATTTTTCATTTATATGAATGTTATTATTGGGGTGCCTGGGTGGCTCAGTCTGTTAAATGTCCAACTCTCACTTTTAGCTCAGGTCATGATCTCATGGTCATAGGATCCAGCCCCACATCGGGCTCTGCGGTGGTAGAAGAGAGTCTGCTTGGGATTCTCTCTCTCCCTCTGCCCCTCCACTGCTTGCACATGTGCTTGCTCTCTCAAAATAAATAAACTTAAAATAAAACAAAAATGTTATTTTTACTACTCCATCATTCTATTTCTTGTATTTCCTGCTATATACTATGTGCAGGTGTACATCTAATTAATTGCTCCTAATTTCTGAGTAATAGTCCACATGTATATGGATTGAATTATATCCCTTAAGGATATGCTGAAGTCCTAACCACTGTTACCTGTAAGTGTGACCTTATTTGGAAATAATCTTTGTAGATGTAATCGAGTTAAGAGGAGATCATTAGGGTGGGCTTTAATCTAATATGACTGATGCCCTTATAAAAAGAAAATGCTATGAGAAGAGACACAGGGAGAATGCCATGTGACAACTGCGCCAAAGATTGAAGTGATATAGCTGCAATCCAAGGATTAATAGCCACCACCATGATCTAGGAATAGGCAAGGAATGATTCTATCCAAAGTCTCAGAGGGAACATGGCCCTGCTCACACAATGGTTTTGGATTTCTAGCCTCCACAACTGTAAGAGAATAAATTTCTGTTGTTTAAGCCACACAGTTTGTGATACTTGGTTATGGCAGCTCTAGGAAACTAATACAATGTGCATTCACAAATTTTACCCATCTACACTCAAACCAGTATATGAGACATCCTGGTTGACTCTAACTTCTGATGCTACAAATACTACTGCAGTGAACACCCATGTACATAACCCCTATGAAACTCTTGAGATACATATCCAGAAAGGAAATTACTGGGCCACAGGGTGTTCATATTCTTAAGAACTGCTAGGTTGAGCTCTGGAAAGGCTGCAGAGTCCATACTTCTGTTAACATTTGGCATTATACAGTATAGTTTTAGAAAGTCCACAAATCCTTTGATACTTCTCCCTTCATGAGTGAGGCCTTAATTCTCCTCCCCTTAAGTACTGGCTAGACTTAGTGACTCGCCTCTAATGAATAGAAATTTCACTCAAAGAAGAGGTCATAAAAGGCACCAATGGCTTCCTGTTTGGTTACTCTTGGATCACTTGCTCTGGGGGAAGCCAGATGCCATGTGTCTTCACTCAGGCTGCTATAATAAAATACTATAAACTGAGTGACTTATCAACAACCGAAATTTATTTTGCCCAGTTCTACAGGCCAGAAGTCCAAGATGATAATGTCAGCATGGTTAGGTTCCAGTGAAGGCCCTTTTCCAAGCTACAGACAGTTGACTTCTTCTAGTATTCTAACATGGTGGGGGAAAGTGAGCTAACTCTCCGGCCTCTTCTTATAAGGGCACTAATACCATTCATGAGAGCTCCATTCTTGTGACCTAGTCAGTTTCCAAAGGCCCTACCTCCTCATACAATCACACTGGGGGTTATATTTCAACATAGAAACTTTAAACAAACTTTGGGGGAGAAAGGAAACATGACATTCAATCTGTAACACCATGTTATTAGAAGCAGCCTTCAGAATCCACTCAGGCAGCCCTGTGGTGAGGCTCATGCAGTGGAGAACTAAGATCTTCTGCCAACAACCAGCAAAGAACTGAGTCCTCCTGCCAACAGCTTTGAGTGAGCTATCCTGGAAGCAGATATTCCAGTCCCACTCAAACCTTCAAATGACTACAGCCCTGGCTCGCAGTGGGACTACAACCTCATGAGAGACCTTGAGCTAAAACCATCCAGCTAAGCTGATACCAGATTCTCTGTCCTTCACAGCTGTGAGATAATACATGTTTTGTTTTAAGATGCTAAATTTGGGGAGTAATCTGTTATGACGAAACAGATAACTAATACATTCTGTTTTATCCAAACTAATGGGTAAATGTGATATCTTATTGTTTTAATTTAAAATTTTCTGTTAACTAACGATTTTGAGTGTATCTACACAGACTTATTAGCTTTGGGGTTTCTCCTTCTATAAATGCCTCTTTAGAACCTCTACATATTTTCTATGTATTTTTATTTTGGTATGGCTGTCTTTTTCCTTTGCATTTTTAGGAGTTTCTTCCATTTTCTTGATGTTAAATCCCTTGTTAGTTTTTATATTTTACAAATATCTTCTCCCATTCTACCATGATGTCCCTTCAATCCACAGAATGCCTTAACTTTGATGTAAACAAATTCATTTCATTTTTTGACTCATGCCATGTGCTTTTGAAGTTTTGTATACAAGGTCCTTCACTACCCTTACATTACAAACATAAACTGTCAACATTTCTATTATAATTTTTAATTATACTTTTCATACTTCATATCTACTCTGATTTTGTGAGAATGCGCATGTGCGCACATGAGGAAGAGCAGAGGGAGAGAATCTTAAGCAGGCTTCACGCCCAGTGCAGAGCCCGATGTGGGGCTCCATGGATCATGACCTAAGCCAAAATCAACCAACTAATCTACCCAAGTGCCCCTCCGCTCTGATTTTTTAATTTGGAGCTCCTTTTGCTCTATGGCGGTCCTTATTTTTAACATCTGATTCTGGTTTCACACATATAATAACCTCTTAGTGTTCCGAGGTTATTACTTTCTTACAAGTTTTCTTCTCCCCAGTACCATTTATACTTCTTCTCAATCACTTGTTTCTACCTTTCTGCTTTGGCTTCCATCTTTCACTTCATAGGTTTTTCTCAAGTGTCTGATAATCATCAGCTGTCCATTTATATACTAGAGTAAGGTATTAAATGTGGTTTCTAAATTCTGTATGGGGCTATGACTGGCAGGCTTTAGGGTAGAGAAGGTATTCTCAAAGTGTGGTATGGGAACCCTTGGGAGTCATCAAAGGATGACTTTCAATGGGTACTAAGGTCCAAACTATTTTCACTATTAATAGTAAGACATCATATGCCTTTTCACTCTCATTTTCTCACAAGTATACAGTGTTTTTCAGAAGCTACATATAGGACATGGGGTATCACGACTGACCAAATGCTGAGGTAGATATTAAAATCCAGCTGATTTTTTTCTTAAGGTAGACACCAGATTTGCAAAAATGTAAAACAATGCTACTCCATTATTTTTGTTTTTAAAAAGCTATTACTCATGAGAGTATATTAATATATTATTGTAAGAGAATATGCTTTATGATATAGTAAACAGCTATAACCCACATTTTAAAAAGCTCTTCAGAGTAATAAAGTTGGGACATAGGAAGTTTCAGTGTCAGTACTGGTTAAGTCTATGGTTTTAGACAAGTTAGTTTTCCCAAACTGCACTCTTTAATACCATCCCTGGAAGGTACAGAACATCTCAAGTCTCAAAATCTGAAATTTCATGGATATGATTCATATTACTATCACTTATATGATCAATTTCACTATCATACTTAGCATCTATAGCAGTGATATCCAATAGAATTTTCTGCAATGATAAAAATGTTCTATAGTTGCATTTCAATATGGTAGCCATAGTGAAATGAAGCTAATAGATAGCTATATTCCCTCTATATAACTACTTCATGGTTAATGTGACCAAGGAAGTGAATTTTAAATTCTATGGATTTTAATTAATTTAAATATAAGTAGTTGTATGTGGCAAGTGGCTACCATACTAGACAGCCCAGGTCTAGAATACTAGTTCTCTCCTTGTATTTATCTTATCTGTATGTCTCTCATCCTCTTTTACACCTTTTTTGAAGGATGCAATACAGCTAGTAAAAAAAAAAAAAATTAAATTAAAAAATTTTAAAAACGAAAACAAAACTGAAAAAGGGGTGCCTGGGTGGCTCAGCAGGTTAAGCGTCCAACTCTTGATTTCAGCTCAGGTCATGATCTCATGGTTTGTGAGTCTGAGCTCCACATGGGGCTCTGTGCTGACAGGGTGGAGCCAGCTTGGGATTCTCTCTCTCCTCTCTCTGCCCCTCTCCAGTGTGCTCTCAAAATAAATAAAAACATAAAATTAATTTAAAAAACCTAAAAAATGACTATTTCACTATACCTTCTTTCCAGTGGATTCCATCATTCTTGCTTTATCAAATCTTTTTTTTTTTTAACACAGCAGGAAATAATTGGTGGCAATGATAAAATTCCTAGAAATTGCAAAATATTTCAAAATGCAGATCGCTAAGATTCCATAATGTACCTTAGGTTTACAAAAAGCATCTGATGGATTCATATAACTGCAACATAGATTGATTTTTTTAAGTAAAAATTTTTCTGCTTTTTGGAAGATCTGTAAGAAGAATAAAAGTAATAAAATACCAAAGCTTTTTAAGTGTTAGAAGTGCTCAGAAAATAAAAAACTAAAATTAGTGCAACTGCTCTTGACAGTACACTAAGGGTTAAGCTTTCTTCATTCTCTTATTTTAGTTTTACTGGTTCATAAGCCATAGACTTTATTTCTATTCTTTTCAGGGTTACCCTTAAGGTAAAAGAGAAATGAAAGCAGCAGCAGCAAACATGTATTGAGTGTTTACATGTACTGAGTAGTGTTCTAATGGCTTTACATGTATTGTACTTAATCCTCCCCATAACACTTTGAGGGTTATTGCCTTCCTATTTGTAGATAAGAAGTTTTAGGCACAGGAAGGTATAGTAACCTTAATGTCATACAGCTAGTAAGGCATAAGCTAGGATTTCGTCCAGAGAGTCTGGCTGCAGAGCCACAGAAATAGCTATTTTTACAAGATGACCTAGAGTTCTCTGTGAAAAAAGAATTATAGCACTCTTTTTCTTCCTCAAAGATTTTATTTTTAAAGTAATCTCTACATCTAACATGGGGTTCAAACTCACAACCCTGAGATCAAGTGTCGCATGCTCTACCAACTGAGCCAGCCAGGCACCCCGTAGCACTGACATGCTATAATCCCCTTTCTTCCAATTTTCTTGTTATTGCCTAATATTTTGGCTCTACCTTTAAAATATTATACATATTTACAATCAAGTCTACTCAATTTATTAACATATTTTACTAATTCTTCACTCATGATGTATTCTTTTTTCTTTTTTAGTTTTTATTTGAGACATAGAGAGGGAAAACGAACAAGTGGGGGAGGGGCAGAGAGAGAGGGGGACAGAAGATCTTAAGTGGGCTCTGTGCTGACAGCAGAGAGCCCAATGCGGAGCTCAAACTACGAACTGTGAGATCATGACCTGAGCTGAAATCAAGAGTTGGGACACTTAATTGAGCCACCCAGGTGCCCTTTTTACTTTGGGGTGCACGGGTGGCTCAGTGGGTTAAGCAACCGACTCTTGATTTCAGCTCAGGTCGTGATCTCATGGTGGTGGGATCAAGCCCCCTGTAAGGCTCTGCACTGACAGCTCAGAGCCAGTTTGGGATTCTCTGTCTCCCTCTGCCCTTCCCGTGCACTCTCTTGCACACATGCTCTCAAAATAAATACACATTAAAAAAATACACATAAAAAAATAAATACCCAGGTGCCCCTTGCATCAAGTTTGTATAGGTGATGAACTCTTAATTTTGTGTATAGCCTGACTTTGGGCCTCATTTTTGCTGATAATTGATAGTTTAAATGGGTATAGAATTCAAACTAAAGTTATATTATCTCTATATTTTAAGGAAAGAGTATTCCACTATCTTCTGGAAATTATTGTCCTGGTAAATACACTGTCATTATAGCTCATATTTTGGGGTAGGCACTCTTTTTTTCACCATCTTAAAGAACTCTTGGGGTGCCTAGGTGGCTCAGTCAGTTGAGCAGCCAACTCTTGACTCTGGCTCAGGTCACGATCCCAGCACTGTGGGATCGAGCTGTGCATTGATCTGAGACTGGCTTTAAGATTCTCTCTCTCCCTCTGCCCCTCTCCCCAGCTCACGTGCATATGCTCTCTCTCTCTAAAAAGGAAAGAAAGAAAGAAAGAAAGAAAGAAAGAAAGAAAGAAAGAAGAAAGAACTTATTATGTTCTATAATTTCACTACCAAGCATTTATTTTTTTTTTAATTTATTTTTTTAACGTTTATTTATTTTTGAGACAGAGAGAGACAGCATGAACAGGGGAGGGTCAGAGAGAGAGGGAGACACAGAATCCAAATCAGGCTCCAGGCTCTGAGCTGTCAGCACAGAGCCCGATGCGGGGCTTGAACTCACGGACCATGAGATCATGACCTGAGCCAAAGTCGGACGCTTAACCAACTGAGCCACCAGGCGCCCCACTACCAAGGATTTAAAAGCGGACTTTTTTTGCTATTTATCCCGCTACACAACCGTTCAGTAGTGTACAATTTTAATATGGAAACTTAGGTTTTACTTCAATTCAAAGTCCTCATATATAAAAGGGGTATATTACCTACATGATGGGGGCTGTTACAAAAATAAAACATGCACTTACTGTCTACCAAGAATAGAGTGATCAATAAATGATGTCTATTAATATCACAACTACTGGGCAGGAATTACCAAAATTCCTTGTGTTTTGTCATGGATATAAAAATAGCTAATTACTACTTAAGTGCTTTCAAAAGTATTTTCTTATTATGCTTAATATATACATTGATATTATATATGCAATATATAATACATCATTTCCACTGTGTATTGAAAGTCCCTACACTGATATCAGATATCTATTAATAGGGAATTCCCATAGCTTCTGGTAAGTTTTCAGAAACTTCATTGCCAAATAGTATTATAAATAAAAACATTCAGGACATCGAACAAGATGAGCTTACTATATAAAATATTATCAAATATTTACTGATAATCCTCCAAACATTAAACATAAATGACCTTTATGCTTACATATATTTATTTACTACATAAATGTAAATGACAGCAAGCACTTGAGGCTGAGATATGGGTAGCTATCAAAAAAGCATGGAGACAGAAAAGCAAGTGATTAAACACTGAAGTCAAGCAACCACTGAGTTCAAAAATTTCTGACAGTGTAAAAAAAAAAATGACAGTAGCAACGTACAGGGTTCATTCAAAAACAATTTATAGGTAAGTCTGTCAATGACAAAACAGAATCATAATAAAGAAAAAAGGGCAAAGTATAGAGCATTTTGAATCTGGGTTAAAGAATTCAGATTATTCTACACGTGGTAAGACCTGAAGTGGAGAGTGCCTAACTCAACTTTAACTTCTTTTTTGGAAAAGAAACACCAAGACAAAGTGAACTGTAAGATGAACAGAATATGATGACAGAGTTAAAAATCTGTCCTGGTAATTCTTCCATGTTCTCTGGCCCATTTCCTCTTACTAAGAATATCCTTTTTTTCCCTTTTTTCTATCTGTGACATACTCATTCTTCAAGATCTAGTTTAAGCATTCACTTTCTCTGGCAAGTCTTTTCAAACCATTTCAGCCTCAGACTAGTTTCCCCTCCACTCTTAAGTATTTCATGTATACATTCAATCAATAACATTTAATCTCATATATTAACGGTGGGATTATTGTTTTAAAAAACAAATTTGACATTATCAAACTTTAAAATGCAAATATCTCTGACTCAGTAACTTTTATGAAACTGAAACTGTGACATAAACACATGAAGATACTTGTACAAAGATGTTTACTATAATTGCAAAAAATAAGAACCTGAATATTAATAGAGGTACATTTAACATAAATCATAATCCATTCATGTAATGAACTATTCTGCAACTGTTAAAAAAAAAAAAAAAGAGCTATTTGTACTTATATTGATACAGAAAAATGCCCAGGATATATTTAAGTAAAAAACAACACTTAATTTACAAATTAATATAGTATGGTTTCTTTTTAAATAAAAAGAGTATGTGTTTACATACACATATATTTAAAAAATTCTATAGTAAACACACACAGTTAAGAGTTACCTCTAGGGAGTGGTAGGTCAGGGGAAGAGAGGACTTTTCCTTTAAACGTGATATCCTTCTATATTCATTAATTCACTTAACAATCACTCAAAAATTTCTAGAGTGCCAGGCTTATGACTTATCTATTTCTTTGGCACTTACATATTAAACGTTTTTTGAAAGAATATTTTATGTTCTTGTTTACTGCACTGAAACACCTTGAAGGTAAGTTTTTACTTTCCCACAGTAACAACCATAACACCATACAACTAAATGTTTACAGATTCACACAAATATGTTAAAGTACTTAAAAATGGAATGAATAGATTTATATCAAATTTATGACAGTTGTTGCTTCTTGAGAGGGTAAAAGTGAGGAAGGGAATGGGATGAAAGGTTCTTTTTAAAAAAGATTTAGCTAATTTTATGTATAATTTTTTTCATAAAAACTCACATATGATATTGATCATTTGTATGTTAGAGAGGTGCAAATTTTCTTTCAGTCTATCATTTGCTTTAACTTTATTAGCAACCTTCATTGCGCAGAACTTTCCACTTATTTTACGTAGTCAATTTCTTGATGTTTCTTTAATGATTTTCATTTTTTTTTTTTTTGGTGTTGCTGAGGAAAAAGTACTTTCTTCTAAGTTTTCTATGATTTTCTAAAAATACTGAGCTCTTACTTGGAGGACATTATGCTAAATGAAATAAGCCCCTTACAGCAGGACAAATACTACATGATTCCACTTACGTGAGGTATCTAAAATAGTCAAACTTATGAAGGTAGAGTATATAATGGTGGTTCCCAGGGTCTGGGGGGAGACGGGAAATAAGGAGTTGCTATTCAGCGGGTATAAAGTTTCAGTAATGCAAGATGAGTAAGTTCTTCGGATCTGATGTACACCTTGCCTACAATTAATAATACTGTATTATACACCTAGAAATTTGTTAAAAGGATAGATCTCATGTTAAATGTTTTTACTATAATAAAACATTTTTCAATTGAAAAAAATGTCAAGCTCTTTAATCATTCGAAATGTAGTTTTTGGTATCGTACAAAGTAGGAAATTAACTGAATGCTTTTTCCAAATGAATAATCAATAGTCTCGGTATCATTTATTGAACAGTAAATAATATAATTGCTGAAATAACATAACTGCCTTTTTTCAACCAGTCACAACTGGTTGAAACAAAACAAAAAATTAAGTCAATTAATAAAAAAACAAGCTATTAAAATTTACTTGCATATTTTAAGTTATTGAACACAAGTATTCTAACAAAATTAATTTTTATTTCAGCTAAAAAAATTACAGAAAACTTTATCTGATCAATAGGTTCAACTAATCACTAAACTGAAAAAATGAACAGAATGTTAATAAAATTCTGAAGCAAGAACAGATAACACCATCATCACTGACTGGGAGTCAGGAGATCTGGGTTCATTCCAACCACCACCTTGAACAAGTAAAAAACCTCAAGAATTGGGACTACGGTTCTACATCCAACATTCTATAATTTCTAACTAATTTACCATCTCTACGATAATTAAAATATCTAATCATAATAGCTGACACCAAAAGAGCAAAGTATATAATCTTCTTTATCGACCTGTTGAAGATGTTTACCAGATGTTCTTTATATCACTCTAAACATCAAATAATTTAAATTCATTTTCCCTAGCTATCTTCTGAGCATATACTTCCAATCACGTGAAAGGTTTAGTCACCTGTCAGCTTATCCCTCTTTAGAATAACACTTGATTTTTTTTAATAGATGTATTTTCTCAACCATTGCAACATTTTACAAGTCTTATTACTCTGATACATTATCATGTGTTTACACACACACAAACACACTTTAGGTTGATTCACCTGTAGTCCATATTGTTTTCTGCCATACTTAGTTCTGGCTCAACATTTCTAAGTGATTATTCATTTTTTTGTTGTTCCTATAAAGATGAAGGTTCATTTTTTTGTTTAACAGACCATTCAAAGTAATTTAACTTCTATTCTTGATTTTTGAGGTACTAACCTCAGCGCATTTATTTTTATTTTTTTTATTAAAAAAAATTTTAGAGGTTAGAGTGGGAGAGAGCCAAAGCAGAAGAGACTCTTAAAAACTGAGAACATACTGAGGGCTGATGGGGGGTGGGAGGGAAGGGAGGGTGGGTGATGGGTATTGAGGAGGGCACCTGTTGGGATGAGCACTGGGTGTTGTAATGGAAACCAACTTGACAATAAATTTCATATATTAAAAAAAAAAAAGAGAAAAAAAATTTTTAAGTTTATTTATTTTGAGAGACACAGAGAGCGGAGAAGGGGCAGAGAGAGATGGAGAGAGAGAATCCCAGGCAGGCTCTGTGCAGTCAGCATAGACAGGGCTCAAACTCACAAACCATGAGATCATGACCTGAGCTGAAACCAAGAGTTGGGTGCTTAACTAACTGAGCCACCCAGGCATCCCCCTGCCCCTGCTTTTTTAAATCTAAGAACTTAATATGTATAGTAACCTAAATTAGTAATATGAAGAAACCTCAGTCCAGAGAAGGAAAAAGAAGGGAAACAGAAACAACCATTTACTAAATTTTTGTAAATGTCTATTTGTAAATGGTTAGCGCTATTTTTGTAGTTGTTGCTTCCATATAATTCAACCTAAAAAAATTTCCCCCAACCTCACAACACCAATATGACTATTTCATAAAAGAATAAAAGCTGTATTTAAATACACCTATGTTACTCTTGTTCCTTCTTCAGCTACCCAAAGTCACTGTTTCAGGAAAATACTTTAAATTCATCTGTAATCAGCTCTTCATAAAACTATGATAATTACTATCTAGAATCTATACTTAATGACTGATTTTCCCTAAACCACACAGTAGCCCCTACATTAAAAACAAAACAAACAGTTCACCTCTTTCAATGAAGGTTTTTAGTGTATTTTCCAATAAGAAAATGTTTTCTCTTGGTTAAGGCTTATAAGGAGTCTATAAGATGATCAGAAGATTGGCCAAGTGTGAGATAAGTTAATTCCAAATCTAATAAATTTAGGCTTTAAAGGTCCGTATCTTCTGAAAGTCACTGTGGGTTCTTATTTATTCTCAAACACATTAGGTTCCACAATCCAAAACTTCTAAGAATATAGTAACTTAGAATGGGAAGATTTTTTACTGATAATGATGCAACAATCTCTTAGCAATCTGTTTCAACTTAATAGTCATTATTTTTTTCAGAGCTATCTCCAGTTTTATGGGAAGGAAATCCTCCGTATAAAATTATCAAATAGACATGAGTCCATACCACCAGAGTACAAAAGAAATAGCCACTTGTTCTGACCAATAAGAAGTTTCACTTTTCTTTCAAATAATCCAGTTCGTATGCTAAATTTCCATCATTCAACCAGGCATGTATGTAATGAAAAAACTGTATGTATTTGCATGTAAATAATCTACAGTCACAAACTTGTCCTAGAAAAACAGTATCACTGGCTCAAAAAAAACCCCAAATAACAAATCTGTTTTTCATTCGAATTCTGACTTTCTTATCATCAGTCATCTTCATTTCCTGCAAATGATATAAGCAATTATTATCCTAAAGTTGCTGTGAGTACAAAAACTAAAAATGTCTACAAATTAATAAGCACTCAAAACACAGAGAACTGAGAAATGTAAAGTTTCAAGCTTGTATTCAAATGTAAAACGACCTATCTGAGGATCATGTCATCGAACCAACTAATAATCACAATCATCAATCACAACCATTAAAATCTTTTAAAAAAATACAAACCCCCTTCCTTCCAGATTCCATATATGGTATTTGAAAAACAAAGAAATGTAAAAGAAGTAACAAAAATCACCTCCCTCCACCATCCCAAGATACTACTGCTAACATTTCACCAAAAATTTTTAGACATTTCACAAAATCAGGAGTGCATATTCCCAGTTTCAGAGAGTGTTGTGTGTGTGTTATCAATGCATATGTATGTTGGTATGTGACATTTCTGTAGCCCTCTAAAACCAGACTTAACTTTACAAACCTTGGACAAGTTCACTACACCCAGATGTCTCAGCTCTGTTTTTCAGCTTTAAAGATTTCAGCTAAGAGGTTCTCAAATCAAATGACTCAGAAATAGAGGGAAGTTTCCCTGTGAGATGTTGCAGTAGAGACTAAGAGAGAACCAGAAAAAATCCATAAAGGCACCTTCAGAGTATGCCTTTACAACTAACTTATATGTGGGATTACAGCTGCTATGAAGGACCTTAAAGTGTTGTTTTACCTCTGCAATTGAAGATCTTAGATTCTGGCAACATATAATTTTATTTAAACCTGTCCGTCTACCTTCAGTTTCTGGATATATAAGCAAAATAACGAATACAATGAAGAAGGACTACACCATGAAAACAAGATAAATGACCCCAACTCTGCAGGTAATTTCTTTCACTAGGCATATTTTCTTTCTTAATAACTTACACACAAGCATGCTATAATTTAGCTTAAACTTTGGGCTGCAACAACTTTCTAAGTGTGGCACAGAGGTAATTCAATAAATGATTAAAGGGCAGAATATATATCAGACTTCGGGGAGTCAAAACAAACCTTCATCTTCATACCATTTCATAAAAAACTCTCCAACAGACTCTGGACTTGGAAACAGTGGACAGATAAGGTTATGAATGAAACTCCGATGTGGTATATGTATGTATGCATGTATATGTGTGTGTATCCTTAAAAATATGTATCAGAAGACAATGAAAACAATTTCAACATCCTTATTTGCAATTCATTCTGGTCTCAAATGTTATTTAAATTTAGTCTCTAACTCAATTATAAGTTCCATAAAGGCAAGAACCATGTCTGTATAGAAATACCTAACAAATTCAGACCTCACTGATTTCTACTGGCAATTTAAATGATATAGAAAGAGTTTTAAAGCAACTCAGAAGTCACCTTATTCAAAATCCCCTGATGTAGAAATTTAATTCTAGGAAGGGAAGGAAAAAAAAAGCCACTTTGATGAAAAAGCTCAGGCTCCTTATCCCCAAATTTAACATTTACTTGATGTGGATAGGTGTTTAAAAAAAAAAAAAAAAAAAAAAAAAAAAAGACAGGAAGGTAGCAGTCTCCTCCACACTGCTTATCGTGGACAAGAAAGAAAAACTCTTAGCACTAACACTGAACTAGTAAGTGCTGAAAGAACAGACATGAAATAATAAGATCTTACTTTTTGATATCTAAGGCTACCATATTATCTGTTTTAAGCAAGTGGTTCTTTAACAACAGAACCCCATTTCAGTCATTGATGGCCTGCCATTCTCAGGGGATACTTATATCATGGGGAGCATAAGCTTATAAGACACTAACTAGCACACTTCAGCACAAGCTTTCAGCTGAGGAAAAACTTGTCAATGATACTGGCAGAGGTACTTTTACACCTTCTTCTTATACATCAGGAACTGATGATCTGGTCAAGGACTAGAAAAACAACTTGAGAACAAAATGCATCCCAATTTTTCTATGAAGCTTCTGTAATTTTAAAATAAGCAGAATTTAATAAAGGATAATCAAGATATGCAGAAAAAAATAAATTAAACAATTAACCAAATAAAAGCAAAATATTTTCACAGGCGTTAAAAAGATAAGCTTAAAAGTAGTAAAAAAAAAAAAAAAAGAAAAAAAGAAGGATTCCACACTGAAATGGAGAAACAAACTATGGCAGTTGCAAAAACAAATAATTTTTGTAATGAAGGCTTAGAATCACATTAAATTCCACAGTAATTTTGAAAATTCCTAAATATAAAAAAAGATTTCCCTCCTCCTCAAAATAACCCAACCTACAACCTATGGGGAAAATTAAAGTATATTAAGGTGACGGGTAAACTTCCTAACACCACTGTTAAAGGATGCTAGAGCAGATATACCAAAGACTTAAGAAAAATACTAATATTTGAAATAAAATCAATTGTTTTGGCAGCGTTAATTATGAGAGGACACATTCACGTCTGTCTTTTTTTTTGACGTTTATTTTTGAGAGAGAGAGAAAGAAGAAAGAGGCAGAGGATCTGAAGTGGGCTCTGTGCTAACAGCAGAAAGCCCAATGTGGGGCTTGAACTCAGGAACAGTGAGATCAAGACCTGAGCTGAAGTTGGATGCTTAACTGACTGAGCCACCAAGGTGCCTGCCCCATATTCACATCGGTCTTAAAGTTGTTTTATCTCCCAAGTAAATGGAAGCTTTGTCTTTGAGAAAAGAAAACTGATGGTATAATGTTGAGGTAAAAGACTTACCAGGAATGGGTACCTGTATTCACCAAAAGATATACATAAAATGCTCACAGCACTATTCCTTACAGCGAAATATTAAAGTTCTATGTCTCTTAATCATAGAATGAATAAATTGTCATATACTCATACAATGTAGTATTACAGATCAACAAGACTAAACAAACTATTGCTATAAGCAACAACATGGTTGAAATAAACAAATACTGAGGGAAAGAAGCCAGACACATAGGAATACAGACTGAGCGATTACAGTTATATAAAGTTGGTACCTAAGACAGACAACAGACAAAACTAATCTAAGCAATCCAAGCAGTAAGAAAGATAGGGTTGGGGATAGTGACTGGGAAGGCAAGGGGCTGGGACAACACACAGAACGGTGATTTCTGGGATACTGATAGTGGTTTTTTTGTTTTTTATTTTATATTTGAGAGAGAGAAAGAGAGAGACAGAGCATGAGCAGGGGAGAGGCAGAGAAATGGAGGCAGAATCTGAAGCAGGCTCCAGGCTCTGAGCTGTCAGCACAGAGCCCGACACGGGGCTCAAACCCACCAACTGTGAGATCATGACCTGAGCCGAAGTCGGACGCTCAACAGACCAAGCCACCCAGGCGCCCCTTTGGGATACTGGTAGTGTTTAATTCTTGATCTAGGTATTACTGGCTACACAGACGTGTTCACTTTGTGTAAAGTCATCAAGCTATACACCAATGATTTGTGCGCTTGCGTATTTTTATTAAAATGTCAGTTTAGGGGGGTGCCTGGGTGGCTCAGTGGGTTAAGTGTCCAACTTCAGCCTAGGTCATGATCTTGCTGTTCCTGAGTTCAAGCCCCATGTTGGGCTCCGTGCTGACAGCTCAGAGCCTGAAGCCTGTTTCAGACTGTGTCTCCTTCTATCTCTCTGCCCCTCCCCCACTCATGCTCTCTCTCAAAAATCAACATTAAAAAAAGCTTAGTTAAAAAAAAACTAATAGATTTTTCACAATTTAAATAATTATATATGGTTATATATAGCGTGTGTGTGTGTGTGTGTATAATTACATACAGACTTTCTAATTTAAATGACCACTGCTAATTTAAAATGACCCACACATACTGTCACTCCTACCTGCTCTAATTCTTTTTCTTCTCTCCATCCCAATCTTCAACCCAAAATTAGTCTTTTGAAAAAATAAAATGTGAAACTTTTAAGAAAATTTTAGGGTCAGAAGTAGATTAGTAAAAACAATAAATGTGTAAGGGAAGTGATTCTTACAAGACTATTCCACCCTCACCTTCACCTGACATACTTATTTTGTCTCTGAGGAAGCACTCCTACCCAAAGCCTTTGTCCAAATCACTTATTTCTATCTCTTTTACTGGGCCTAAAATACCAAAATTTGACTAAGGGATCAGTTTCTTAAAAATGCAAATGCATTTCAAAGGATTATGAAGATATCAGTCATTTACACACAACAGTGAATTAGTTCTGTGGCTACTTTTAACACAGAAAAATGAGTGATTCCACCATTTCTTTTACCATACAATCACTTTGCCAACAATTCAATTTCAAAATATAGGATCTTCACCCACCTCCATTTCTTTTAAACAAGTCTTCTTTGATCCTTTCTCTCTGCCATGATACAAACCCAGAATGATTTCTATTTTCCATTTGTTAAATTCTATTTCACTTCTAATTTCCCTTAAAGCCTGTTTTTTTTCAATATGTATGATTATATGGGAAGAAACAATTACTAGTGACATATATATACCAACCCTGTCCAACTCAAAATATAACAGGTGAATAAAAAAGAGCTGTATGTTCTTTCTCTTCCCCACCTGCTTCCTCTTAAGTGTCAGATTCTCATAAAGCCACATGGTCTTATACATACTATGTTATAGACTATGGATGCAAGATACAAAATCAATATTTCAGTGTAAAAAAGAATTCTCATTAAACTCAAGTAAAGGCAGCAAACCAGCAGAGGCTAAACTGATTCAAGTCAGTTATCAATACATGGTACTAAAGAAATCAATGTCAAAGACTGAACCCCTATAGGAGCCAGTTAATTCCATTCTGAGGAAAAATTTTTAGTAGTCAAAGATTTTGACACAACCCAACCTGAACATCTAGAAAATGAGTGCATGCTGCACACTAAAAGAAATCAGTAAAGATTTTCACTGTTACCAGAAAAATAATTTTAAAGCACAGGTTATTATTCCATTTCTATCACTCAATTTCAAAGCTTTGAGAAAACAGAAAAGTAGGCTCTCTTTGTACCTCTTCCTTCATGAGATGTGGAAATATTCCATTATGTTTTTTAAGGTTTATTCACCAGTTGAGGGAACAGCATTTAATAATTTTTTCTCCTCTTTTGAACACACACAATTTTTCATTTGTTAGAAGGACTAAACACTGACAATTGGATCTTTAGAAATTGGGGACAATAAGCAACTTACATTTGCTTTAATATACTATCTTAATTTGGATGTTTTAAAACAAAAAATACGCAATGTATTCATTTTCAAAGTACATATTTTTGATATTTCCTTAAACTAAAATAAATTATACAAGGGAAGTTAATTGGTTTCATTTCTCTATTTTCTAAGGATTAAGTTTAAGCACATTTCTGTGTTAACCAAACATATAAAAACCCCAGGCTATACATGCAAAGACATCAAGCTATGGTGACAAAAGGATATTTAGTCCACAAACCTGTCAAAATTACCACCGAAGTGTAATTTAACTCACATTTTTCCTTCCTGAAATAGGCTAGTCTATAACCATGAGCTAAAATGACTTAACACCTTTTATTCATAACTTATGAGTAATTCAAGAGAAATCTACCCCTCTTTACACAATGAGTACTTAGTGATCTCAACAAGCTGGAAAAACATGCTGGCCAATCAGTGCCATCTCTTCCAGAGACAAATCTACATTAGAGGTAAAGTTATGATCAGAAGGTTATTTAAAAAATGTTAAAGCAGGTGTCTAACAATATATAGCATCAGACTACTGTACCAGTCTTCAATAAAATAAATGGGATATGAAAGGAGACAGATGTGCTTCAAGGGCTAGGTTATTCCCTCCTCTGAATGTGATGGACACATTCTGCCAAATGTATTTTGTTATCTCTCCTCTTGTTTATGGGAAGATTCAGTGATATAAATCAATTTTGTAAATCTCTGCTATTTACTAGGACTACTCACTGCTGACTAATGTCTATCTTACAGAATTGCTAAAAGGGTTAAATGAGATGTATTAGACTCTAGTACATAAGCAAAAACAGTGATCTATGTTTATTATTGTATTTCAAATACTCATTTCTTCTGTTTCCTTATTCTTTCTTCAAAGAATATTTTAATTTGTTGGCTATAAAATGATTTATAATTATAAACCAGACTAAGGTTTTGGGTTTTTTTTTTTATGTTTATTTTATTTTATTTTTTGAGAGAGAGACAGAGTGTGAGCAGGGGAGGGGCAGAGAAAGAGGGAGACAAAGAACCTGAAGCAGGCTCCAGGTTCTGAGTTGTCAGCACAGAGCCCAACACGGGGCTTGAACTCCTAAACTGTGAGATCATGATCTGAGCTTAAGTTGGAGGCTTAACCATCTGAGCCTTCCAGGTGCCCCTCTCTAAGGTTTTATCAAGTCACCTAGATTGCATTTTGGGGTATGCCAGAAACTAATGACTCATGCACATTTTATCTTTTGGGTTTAGTTTTATATATAACTGATTCCATTGCTTACTATTATTATTTTATTTTTAAAATTTTTAAATTTTATTTAGTTTTGAGAGAGAGACAGAACGTGAGCAGGGGAGGGGCAGAGAGAGAGAGACACAGAATCAGAAACAGATCCAGGCTCTGAGCTGTCAGCTAAGAGCCCAATGTGGGGCTTGAACTCACAAACCATGAGATCATGACCTGAGCCAAAGTCGGATGCTTAACCGAATGAGCCACCCATGCACCCCTATTTTATTTTTAGTGTTTATTTTTGAGAGAGAGAGAGCGAGCACGCACACAGGGGAGGAGCAGAGATGGGGGTGGTACAGAAGATCTGAAGCAGGCTCTGTGCTAACAGTAGAGAGCCTAGTGCGGGCTCAAACTCTGGAGCCATGAGATCCTGACACTTAACCAACTGAGCCACCCAGGTGCACCTATTACTATTTTAAAAAGCTGCCATTTATTGAGCATCTGTCAAGTCCTAGATACTTAAATCTCTCATCATTAATTATCCCATAAGACAAGTATTACCATTTTCATTTTAAAGATAATCATGTAAGGCTCCAAGAGTTTATATCGCTTTCGCCATGTCAAACAGCTTGTTGATGGTGTAACCAGGATTAGAACTAGCTAGCTGTAACTCTGAGCTCTTTCTTTTAAAAAAAAATTTTTTTTAAATGTTTATTTTTGAAAGAGAGAGACAGAGTGTGAGTGGGGGAGGAGCAGAGCGAGAGGGAGACACAGAATTCAAAGCAGGGTCCAGGCTCTGAGCTGTCAGCACAGAGCCCAACGCGGGGCTCGAACCCAAGAACTGTGAGATCATGACCTGAGCTGAAGTAGGACACTTAACCGACTGAGCCACCCAGGCACCCGTGAGCTCTCCCTATCATACTGCCCAACTGTCTCAACTGGCATATTTTGCTTATCATTTTATTTTCAGAGGGTTAACAACTGCAATTTGGGGGTACTTTGCTGGTAACCTCACATACAACTGGAATTCTCTGGAAGTTGAGAATGTAATTAATTCAAAGGGCTGATTAAATTAATAAAATGGAAGGTCTAAAACAGAATAACTCTTCAGAGACTAGTGGGACAAGAAAGACACAAGAGTTAACTTATTAGTTAGTAATAAATGTGGGGACTATAAGGAACCTCAAGTTGAAATAACTCTTTATTACAGATTGTTTAGCTTCAAAATTAAAACACATAGGGAAAAAAACCAAACAAACTTGGAAATACTCACTAGCCTTGAATTCTCCCAAATCTAAGTCCAGGGGTTCTAACAGGTCAGGATCTACGGGTAGTTCTTGCCTTACCTGGTAGGTTTCCAAGCTGGTTGGCCTGTCCTTGGGTTTGCCAGAATTTCCAGTAAAGAAAGAGAAAAGCAGTATAGGGACAACCCATAGGCCTAATCAGCAGAACTTTCACATCAGCATTGTCACACTATCTCATGTTTTCTCTGAAAATGTATGTCTATCTATTTTGAGAGAGACATCAAGAGAGCAAGAGTGGAGGATGAGGAGAAAGAGAAGGAGAGGGAGAATCCTAAGCAGGCTCCATGCTGTCAGCACAGAGCCTGATGCAGGGCTCAATCTCATGAACTGTGAGATCATGACCTGAACAGAAATCGAGAGTCATACCTTAACTAACTGAGCCACCCAGGCACCCTACTATCTCATTTCTATCCCTCAAATAACTTGTTAAGCTTTGAGAAAACAGGCTCTTTTCCACCCCACCTACTCCCACAAAAAACTGGGTGGCATTTCTCCTTTCATGGATGTAAATATTTTGAAGGTTTGGCCACCAGATGGGAGAGTAGTGGCCCACAGTACTTAATTCCTAAGACTGGAAAAATCATGTCCTTTGCCCAGAACTCTTCTGTCAAAAAAGGTTGCAGAAGTTCCTTATTCTTGCATTCTGTAAGTTCCTTATTCTGAAGAACCTGAAGGTAAAATATCATGAGCTAGAACAAGCCCACAGAAGGTATGATTAGCATGCATGACTAGAACACTAAGGAGTTTCCTGGCTGCTGCATATTATAATATGTAGCTCCATTAGGAATATTTCACATATACTGTATGTACTGCATTATTTCAACATGTTTAGTTAAAACAAAACTCTAATTCCAGGGTCATTGGTGAGATTTTTATCCCACAAATATGGAACTAAAAAGACTATGTTTTTACTCTCTACAATTACTTCAGACTAGAAATTAATAGCAATACCATTAATATATTGTATTAAATCTCTTGAACTATCAATGATTATATAATTAAAATTTCAGCACTTCAAAAGAGTCTTATGAATTCTCCAACCAGAAAAAATTACACCTATTTTCAAAAACTTTGATATCAAGACTTTCAGTTGTCAAGTTTCATTTTTTATGTTTTTATTAAAACACAATAAATGAGAAACTAATAATAGTGATTGATTCCAAGCAGGAGAATTTGGTAGCTGAAGGCAGGTGTAGACAAGAAACTTCTGAATTTTAAATCATTTGTATTTATTACCTATTTTAAGTAACCAATTTTAACTACAAACTAAAAATGCTCGGAATACATAGCACTTCTGCAGACTTGTAACCTTACCTCATACTTTTAGAAAAAGACTATCAAAAAGATATTAACATAAATCACAACAAGCTGCAAAAGCTAAATCCTTTCAGGATTTCAAAAGAAAATAAATATAAAAAAATCTACCCCACACTACTTCCAGATTCACTGAATCTGGAATATATCATCAAAGTGTCCCTATGTGTAACACCAATTATTTTCTACTAATTTAAAGTAGTATGTGAAATCCTAAACTCTGGAACTTAAACTGAAAGACCAAAACCAGCTAATGATTAGTATTCCATGTTAAGACAGTGGGCCATTACAGATAACATGAGTGAAGACAGCATTCCATGAAACACTCAGGCCAAATATTTCCCAATGTGGGTATAAGTAATTGTCCCCAATGGAAGGTTTTGAAAAGTCCTCATAAGAATTCACTGTATTAGACTGTTTTTTTCCTCTTCAAACACTGGCCATGACATATAAGAGAAAGTGTGTGTGTGTGTGTGTGTGTGTGTGTGTGTAAGGATGTATCAAGGAAGTTTTTAGACCAATTATCTTGTGGGTAAAGGAGCAACAAAAATGCAACCCTGACAAAAATTTTGCTTAAAAATAAAAACGACATTGTAACTATACTATTACCACTAACAAAGCCAAAGTCCATCCTTTTATGTGAAATAAGTAAGTAATTTTTTATATTGAATGAATAACTTGTCTTAAAAACAGTGAGTCTGACTTTAATTTCTGACCTGGAAAGCTGTCTGATCCACTATTATGTAACTCTATCCAAACTCTAATGCAAGAGCTACATACCCATTAAGAGTTAGTAAAAAGTACAACACACACATACATGTTGGCTGTAGTTCCTTAATTACCTTGTCAAAATTATGATACCCACTATATTCTTAAACAACAAAACCTCTCCTATCCAGACCAAAAATAGTGACACTTCCCATGCTCCATAAAACTTTTAAAAGAGAGGTTATTCCTTTGACTAACTTCTCATCGTGTGAACTGTACGTTTTTAAAAAGTAATCAAATCGCCAATTTTTGTAGAAAGACATATTTTACTTAAAACTGGCAAAATCTTTACTATTTTACTCTCTTAAGTTATCTTAATGTTTTATTCATTTTAAAGCCATTTATCTGCCCTCTAAAAGACCCACAGAATTTTCCCTGAAGGCTAATCAGCAAGTTCTTTTCCCCTCTGTGTCAACATGGAATTACCAGAACAGTTTCTACTAGCTGCAGCAAAGCAACAATTCTACAGTGCATTTGATTCACTATTTGGTTAGGTGTATACTGAAATTTTGATTTCTTGAACATCTTTTTGTTAGTCAGCTTATGGACATGAATGAAAAGGAAACTGACACTCTAGTATGCTAATGCCAACAACCAAGTAATTTTACTTCAAAAGGAAATAGACTTTAGTGGCTAATAATTCAAACAAATGTTAAGAAAAGTACCCAAGATAAAAGTACCTCAACTAAGTTTGAAATTACACACATCATGAAAAGGAGATTCAGAATAAATATTTTAAAATACACAATGGGACTAAATTAAGTTTGGCCAAACAGATTTGATTCAGCCCTAATGGTATGAACAAATCAGTACATCTTAAAAACACTTCCAGCAATTAAATCCTTACTATGCTAGGATTTCAATCTAGTATCATTGTTTTCTCAAAAAGGACTGTGAACTCTACAGTATATGGTGGAAGGGGACTTGACTATTATTTGAATGGAACACAGGAAAACCCTGCTATGCAAATGTGAAAGGAAATGATGAAACTACAAATATTTTTAATTTACAGAAACATGGTAAATGTATCCGAGAATCATCAAAACATATTTACCAATACTGTTGCACAACACCTCTAACTGGCTTGAAACATCACATTCTTTCAAGCAACATATAGCAAACTGCTTTCTCAAGGACCATCTGTAACAGTGACTAGTGAAAACCCTTTGAACTATTTTTCAAAAGATTCTCATCTCTCTTTTTAAGTATTTTAGCTAAGTACAACATTGAAACAGTTTTTAAGGAAGGAATGTATAATTTTTAAAAGGCATTTAATCTCAATTCGCTTAATCAAAGGAGGTGTGACAACCAACGCATGTAAAATTAACCTTAATCCGCCAACGAAAACACGCAAAATGTCTCCTAACAATTCCCCTCCTCCTTAAAACAACAACCGTACACATAAATATGGTACTGACCTCCACTCCCACTGAGAACAGCTAATTAATAAAGAGAATAGTTACGTTTGGAGACCAAGGTGCCACATCCTACCTCATATATCTCCCAAAATAACCACATCATCAAAGTAGAACTGAACATTATTTTTGCTAAAGCAAGAATCCAACCCCCGGGAGCTTCAGCCCTTAGACAATGGTGGTTACCAGACAGAGCTGCACAGTTGGGTCCAAATGACACATTTCACTAGGCCTTGGACACAGCACACACACTCACACTCTCCCAAGGGGCCAGTTCCAAGGAAGGGGCGTTCAAACCCCACTAGGAGACGGAGGGTAGCACGGAGGCGTAGGGGTTTGCTAGGGGAGGACAGGCGAGAGGGGTGGTCGATAGAACCGAAGGGTAACTGCACTGACGCGAGGGAGGGGACTGGAAATGGCCGATGGATTCTATATTTATTTATTTAAAGGTCTTGATTTAACGGGTCCTTCCCAGGGGTTCTGTAACTAAAGCCAAACTGCGCAGCAAACATTATGGGGTTGGGAGAGTAGTCGCTGCTCCCCCTACCCCGTGACTAGGGAGGGGGGTGGGGGAAACAAGTTCCCCGGCCAACACCACAGACCACTCGGATTCCCCCCCTTCCCCCTCCTCCACAGGAAGGGGGAGGCTAACAGAGAAAAGGGGGAAAACAAGTTCCCCAGCCAGCCCCACCGCCCGATCACTCCCAGTTGTCCCCCCCCCCCCACCTTCTGTTAGGAAGGGGGAGGCTAAACCGTGGAAGGCAGCAGAAAAGGGGGAAATCCCACATTTTGCCTCCCCCCACCCCAGCCACCAACAGACTCCTGCGGGGTCCGTGAGCCAGCGAAGGAGCCAAAGGATGGGTGGGGGTAGAGGGTGCCGAGCCCCCGCAACCAAACAAAGCGCGGCCTGAGAGAGAGCCCGGGCGAGTGGGGAAGCCGCGGTTTTTCCTGCCGTCCGGGGCCCGGGCCGGGCTGACACTGCGGCACCGGGGGACCCGCCTCCGCTCAGCCTCCGTCTCCCACCCCGGGGGCGCACAGGCCTCCCCCGCCCGCCCCGGCCTTCCTCCCCGCGGGTCCCGGCCGGCCGGCGCCCGAGCCGGAGGGCGGCGGGGAAGGAGCGCGGCCTTACCCCGCTCGCCGGCGTTGTTCCGCTCCTGGGGCAGCGGCGGAGGCGGCGGTGGCGGCGGCGGAGGCTGCTGCTGCTGCGGCGGCGGCGGAGGCTGCTGCTGCGGCTGCTGCTGGGGCGGCTGCGGCGGCGGCTGCTGCGGGGGCTGCTGCTGCTGTTGCTGCACCGGGCGCGGCCGCGACACTCGCCTGGGTCTCCGGTTGGCGGCTCGGACGGAGTTCATTTGCCGGGCTGAGGTGGCGGCGTTGGCGGAGGGACACACACACACACGCACTACGAGCTGCGGGGCAGGAGAAGGGGGTGGGGAGGGGGAGGAAGGAAAGGGGGCGAGGGGAAGGGGAGATGGGAAGGGCGGAGGGGGTGAACGAGACCCCGATTCAAGAGAAAGGCCGGCGGAGACAGAGACCGAGCGAGGCCGGGCGGGAGGGCCTGACGCACGGGGAAGGCCGAGACCGCCGGGCGGGGCGGCCGCGAGGGACGGAGACAGAAAGACGGGCAGAGAGAGAGAAAGAAAGAAAGGGCGTCCGCCCGCCTGGGGATCCCGAGGCGAAGCGCGGCGTCGGCGGGTGAGGAGACAGACTCCGGTCCCGCCGACTCCCGAGCGGCGTCTCAGGCGGCGGGGGGAGTGGGCGGGCGGGCGAGGAAGGGAGAAGGAGGAGAAGAGAGGGAGAGAAGGGAGGGAGGGAGCAGGGGGCGCCCAGCTCTTTTTTTTCCTCTTCCTCCCCCCACACCCCCTGAAAGAGATTTCTGTGAGGAATTTTTTCTCTCTTTCTTCGGCCTCTTCTCTCTCCTCCCCCCCTTCTCTCCTCGGCGAAGGGGAAATGAGTGTGAAGGGAGGAGATAGAGGGAAAAAGAGGCGTCGTCGTTCCTCCTCCTTAAAGGAACCTTTCCTCCTCCTCCTCCTCCTCAACCCCGTAGCCGCTGCTTCTGCTGCTGCTCCGTGGCAGGAGGAGCCATTGACACCGCCGGAGCCTCCACTCGCCCAGTGGGTCCCTCCCCGCCGCGGGGCTGGCCAGGGGCGCGGGGGAGGGCCGCGGGGCGGCGGGGGGAGGGGTGAATGGGCGGGGAAGCCGAGGGGCGGGGATTTCGGCAGAGCAGCCAATGGGGGGCGCCCATACAACCTTCGGGCCAATGGGGCCTCTGGTTTTATGGCGAAGTCCCTTCCTTCAACGCCCTGTTTCCTCTCTCGGGTTTCCTCCCTGCCTCGCCTAGGAGGGGGAAGGAGGGAAGGGGAGTGTGGTGGGGCGGGTGATAATGGGGAGGTATCAGGGCATATAATAGAGCGGGGTGGGGGGGCGAAGAGAGCGCTAGTGCGTAGCGACGATTCTAGGAGAGGAGGTGCTCGGAGGAAAGGGCGGGGGCTGCTGATGTAATGGGGAGAAGTGATTAATCCTTCGATTTGCCTTTTTAGTCCTCCCCCCGCCCCACCACCACCACCTTCACCCAATTTTTTAAGCAGAAAAAAAAAAAAAAAAAAGTGGAGCTAGGGAGTCGATCCTTGGTAACTTGCGTTTTCTGTGGTAGGTACGTTCAAAGTGTGAGCTGTAGGGAGCGCTAGAGATTTTGTGCCCTTTAGCCCAGCTGAGGGTATTTGCAAACCTTGAAGATCCAATTTACCGAGCTTTCAGCCTGTAACCGAAGTTTGGAGTAGTTTGCTAATCTTCGTGACTAAGAGGAGTCACCTAAGTCTTGAAGAGGTTTTGGTAAACAGGCAATAGACCTTGGTCAATTTATTTTTTGGAAACTTGGTCTATGTTCAAGAAAATAATATGTGAGAAAAAGGAGAGAAGTAAATGTGCTGAGGTTATGACTGTTATTTAATTTTTTTTTTTTTTTTTGATCCCACAAACTCAAAGGAAAAGAAAAAAACCCAAGAGGAATTATCTTTGGTATCTGTATCTGGTCCCCTCAGCATAATCTGTCCCCAAGGAAAACGCGTTTTTATTCCCTAGCTTTGTTGTGATGGCAGAAAAAGTGCCCTTTCTCAATTCTCTCCGCTTTTTTTATTTTATGGATGTGGCAAAACTGGCAGTTTACCTGATTCTCTAGTTTGCAGACCTTTGGGTGATTTCTCTCTTGTTTGAGTTTGATCAATTCCTATCTAGGTTTGAGATAGGTAATTAAGCGGTTGCAGAGGGTGATAAAATAACGCTGAGAGGGAGAAAAGTATGTACTTGGGGAGGGAGTGGAGAGAGGGGCAAGAAGAGATGAGCCAATATTGTGCAGGGTGTTTGAGTCCTGGATTTAATTATGTGACTTCGGGCATATCACCTTTCTAAATAATGAGGGTCCCTCACCTTAAAAAGAACTTATTTTGGACTACATAATCCCATTTCCAGTTTTTAAAAATGCTGTAATTTTGAGATGATTTCTCTTTGGTCCTTAAAATGTTGAAATTTACATCTAAGTTTCCTTTTCCAAAAAATATTTGAGGATGGGGCTGTTAGAAAACAACTGAAGAACCTAAGGTTTTTATGATTGTTAGCTAGGTGCCAATGGGTAAAATTTTAGATTTGGTTGAAATAAATATGAGGGGGGAGGAAAATTATTTACTATTATACATATAAGTGGACCCATAATTCTGACTTTTCTAAAAGTTTACTTTTTTATTCAACAAGCACTTATTAGTTCCTTCTGTCCCTTCTGCATTACTCTGTAAGGTGCTAAGAGAAACACCAAAAATAAAAAGGTAAAATCTTGGGCATAAAGAGTTTGTAATTTGGCATGGCATAGTCAAAGATTTACTGACATTAATTCAGATGTACAAAGAAATTGTAGCTTGTTTCTGTAATGTTTAACCTTTTTGAGTCCCCACATTATCGCTCTTGCTCTCTCTTTTTTTTTTAGTTTGAGACAGAATGGAGGAGAGAGGGAGGGGGGTGGGGGGGGAGAGAGGGAGAATCTTAAGCAGTCTCCATGCTGAGTGCTCAACACAGAGCCTAATGCAGGACTCGATCCCACGAGCCTAGGATCATGACCTGAGCCAAAATCAGGAGTCAGACACTCAACCAACTGAGCCATCCAGGTGCCCCGCCCCCTCTTTTTTAATAAAAATGATCAGTCTTTGATCATTTTGTTTCTCCATCCCTCTCTCATTCCAAGATATGTATGAAGGCCAAAGGTTACTGTATAAGGTACAGTTAGAATGTCCTTCACTTTTTTGGCATCGTAGATTTCTAAATTTATTATGACAGTTCTCTGGCATGTGGCAGTAAGATGACTTGTTCTAACAAAACCAGTATATACTATGACAATTTTCTGATAGATGGAAGTAAAGTGTCTTAAGAAAGGGAGTGTCTTGTTCTAATTTACACCATGACTAGTGGGTTGGTAGCAGCCGTGGGGGATGGGAAGGCCTACATGGCATCAGAGAAGCCAGGCATGCCAGTCCTTTGTTATCCACTGGTATGGAGTGGCTGCTATGGTCTGAAAGCAGGACTGATAGTCTAGAGGTAAAATTGGTCATTTCTAGTGTTTTGAGGTATCATGCTGGTATCTTGACTGAAGTACATACATGAGCCATTTGCCTTATGTACTACATCCTCAATACTGACTGACCCCAAGTCCCTGCAGGTCCATTGATTCTCACAATGCCACTCTCTCTTCTCACTGAGATATATGGGAACTTCCGGATTCCCTGAATACCACATGTAGGCCTTGATGAGCCAGGAGCCTTGCTTCGGGCTTATCTATTGAGCCATCTCCCGCCACCAATGTTGCATTATCCTCCGTACGTCATATTGAACATGCCATCAAGCTGAAAGCTGAGTTTCTAGAGGACTCAGCCTCTCACAGGCATGCTCAGGGAAGCAAACCACTATCCCCAGTTTTCCTGGATCTCCCCAAATCTGTGTGAACTATATACCTTCAACTATATACCTCCAATCATAGTTTCCACCCTGAGAAGGGATGGAAGGTAAGCATGGTGGGTCTGATTACCTCTTCCTTGTACCCCTGTCTTCTCTCCATCATCCCTCAGGGCTATAAGAGGAATTTTTCTCCTTCTTAAATGTCAGGAGCTTTCCTTATGTACCATATCCTCTTCATTCTTGTGATGGTATCTGCTCTGTACCCTTTCTTGGAGCCATGATGGCTGATGGAGTGCAAGAGAGAAACTAGTTTAACAGTAGTGGAACATCTATTAGGAGATAACAAAAAATATTATCCTATCCCCAGATCACTGGTTCCTACATATTTTTAGTCTATCTTACAGGATTCAATGTTAGAATCTTCTTCACGCAAAAGTGTTCAAAGGCATCTTAAAATTGTGGAACTTGGGAGTTGTTAGACTGGGCCTTGGAGATCATGTAATTTTCATTTCTGTATTTGACAGACTGGGAAGCTAAAGTTCAAAGAGGTAAGGTGACAAAAAAAAAAAAAAAAATCCTGTAACTGCTTAGTAGCAAAGTTACTGTTTGCCAGTACAGTGCCCATTCCATTCACAGGTATATATAGACCCAATTCCCCCATGAAAACCCCAAGTATTCCAGATATTGTTATCCATTGCCAGGTCCACCTGTGTCAGTAAATACTCCTTCCTGTCAATTAGCTAGGATAGATATTATGTGTGACAGGAAAAAAACTTAAATGGGGTTTTTATTTGGGATAGGAGTCTCCTAGAATGATTTCAGTAGACACTTAGAATAATTTCAGAGGGCTAAATTCCCTCAGGGTTTGCTCTCTCTTCAAGTACATTTGTGTTTGTTTTTCTCAACTAATTACTGGTGCTTAACAGGATAGTGTATGTAAAGTTATCTGTTTATAAAACCTATGACAATAGGGATGTGGAAAAAATAAGCCCTTTAATCATTTGAATACCTGGCAGGTGATATTTACTGTGATTTTTAGCATATCAAAGATTCAGCCTCCCTTTCCTCTGTCATTCCATCATCTAGTCCCAAGCCATCAGCACTCAGTGAGTTACATAAGACACCTCAGAGCTGCTCACTCCTTTTATGTCATTTAGGAAATTAGTTTGATCTGAATATGGTTTTCCTGAAGGAATAACCAGCTGTTTAAAATATCCTTGTTAGAGTATGAATGACTTATCTCACTAAGCTGCAGAAATTCATTCTTTAGTACATGCTCAGATAATATTTTATCAGTTAGACAGTGAAAATTAACTTGGAACTAAGGATTTAAATTTAATGTATATGTGGGAAAACCTGGTAAGCACGCACTCCAATGATACTTGTAATAGAGGTTATCTTTAAAGAATTATAGATTCAAACTTTAATACCCTTCCCTGTGGAATAATAGAGACATGGCACCCTTTAAAAAAATTAATTGTGTTCAAGATTTAGGATGAGCTGTGACAGACAGTTGTAAATCTTTATTTTTTGCTTTTTAAAAGCAGAACCCAATTTCCAAGCACTGAGAAAAGATGAGGCCAAATGATAAGAGTGTATTATATCTTGGAAGAACTGGTAGGTGACCAACGTGTGGGTAGATGTCAGAGTGGCAGACTAACAGGGAGCTTTGGACTTGGGCAAATCACTTACCCTTTCTGTGCTTTAGTTTCTGCCTCTGTGGAATGGGAGTGACAGTAGTCCTTATTTCATGGTATTATTATGAGGATTAAACAAATTAATACCTATAAAATGCTTAGGACAGTGCTTGGTGCATAGAAGGGGCTCAGTAAAGTGTTAGCCATTGTTGTTATTGCCGTTGGTGTTGGTATTGTTTCAGGCCATACTTGGTGATTTTCAAAAACACATAGGCATTATATGTAGGGAAGCAGACATGGCTCTTGTTATAAGGAAGTATGCCTAGAAAATGAATAGTACTAGAAAACTTTTTACAAGGCACGTACAAGACAGCACCAAAGGGGAGGGTCAGGCTGAATGACAGCAGGTGATGAGGCATGGACTGATGGGAGACCTCCCTGCAGGATTTCTCCACTCAGGCAGTATTTGAACAAGGATCTTGTGGCAGATGCAGAATACTCTGGCATCTTCTCACTGTGGGAGCCTCTTAAGAGAGAGTACAAGGATTAGGTCAGGAAATGGATGCATAGGCCTAGAAAGGAGACAGCAGTTGGAGGTGTGTCTGTGTTTGTGGAAGAATTGGCTGCATTTAAGTACCAGATTAAAATTTACGAACTCATTTGGGCCTCCTTGAAAAGAGTAGGGATGATAGAAAGACATGGAACAGGAGCAGAGAAAGAAGTGGCAGAAAGTAATACATGAAGTAGTAGAAGTTACTCAAGGACTGGAGAATCTGAAAGCTACAGGAAGTGGGGTTTAGGGGAGGAGCACATGTCAGAGGACAAATTAGACTCCTCTGTGATCCTGAGATTATCGCTTTTGGAAGCATCAGTAGAAGCTTCAGATTCAGGAATCTGTTGAGAGTGATAATCCAGCTAAGATACATTTCAGGAGAGCAGATCTTGCAAGCAAGGTTAATAGACCTGAGGAGTTCTAGAGCAGGAAACAGCGGCAGCAGCTGTGTCATGAAGTTTAAAAGGCTTTGGACCTGGAGTGGACAAATGCAGAGAAGACCAGCTGCAAGGCTATAAGCACGGACTACAGGGTTGCTTGTTGTTATTACATATTTTTTAATGTTTATTTATTTATTTTTGAGAGAGAGAGCAAGTGAGCACATGAACGGGGAAAGGGTAGAAAAAGAGAGGGAAGCACAGAATCCAAAGCAGGCTCCAGGTTCTGAACTGTCCGCACAGAGCCTGATGCGGGGCCTGAACCCAAAAACTATGAGATCATGACCTGAGCTGAAGTTGGATGTTCAACTGACTGAGCCACCCAGGCCCCCCAGGTTGCCTATGATAAATGTGGAGTGCTGTGGAGGTGGAAGCTATGTCACTTCACAGAGACCTGGTTCAATGTAACATTAGTCTTTTCCGCCAGAAATACCAGACTCAAAAGGGAAATGGAAATAGAAGGGTTCAGAACATGGGAAGGATACCAAGAGAAAGAAGGAAGATTTGGGCGTGATCTAGACATTAGGGATGCTACCTCTGAAAACCTCATTTCTCTTTGTACCTGATTGGGTTCTATGCCCATTCTTTTTTTGTTGTTGTTCATTTATTTTTGAGAGAGCACAAGCAGGAAAGGGGCAGAGAGAGGGGGACAGAGGATCTGAAGTGGGGTCTGCACTGACAGGCTGACAACAGCGACCCAATATGGGGCTCGAATTCATGAACTACAAGATCATGACCTGAGCTGAAGTCAGAGGCTCAATTGACTGAGCCACCCAGGCACCCCTCTATGCCCACTCTTGAATGAGCCTCTGGGGAGGGTGAGGATTACTCTTAGACCAATTAGACTTGCCCCTATAGCTTCAGATGTGGTCAGCTGATGGAGGAAATGTGGGTTCATAGAAAAAAATTAGGGTTTTTTTAGGAAAAAGAGGAAGATGTTGTATAGGAAGTCAACTATGTCCCTATTAAAAGCAACTAAGACGTCCTATGTCACAGTTAACCTCTTATTTGGAAGTTTATCCCAACTGATTTAAATTCACATGTAGCAGTTGGAAAACTGACATATTCTAATAGGCCTCCTGGCAAGGCAGAAACCAAAAAGATGTTCTCTCTTCATCCTTTATTTCCCATACATTATTCCGCTTCCCCCAGGTAACACTCAGTCTGCTGTAATCTCTGGTAGGCAACGGCAACGAGGGGCTGTCTGTTCATTGGATCCTAGAAACATTTTGTTTGCAAAATGCTGCTGCTGCAGAAGTCACAATTGCTTCTACATTTATGGGACTCGAGAGATTTGGGTGGGTTACTTCATTTTGAAGCTGCTGAAGGCTCTACACCCATTGTAATGGAAGAAGGTTCAGGGTGCAGTGAAGGCTGAAGGAACCCAAGGCACTTGAAGGAGAATCCTCTGACAGGTACTGAAAGGATCAGGAAACCAGGGAGAAGAGTAATTGGATTCTGAAGGTCTTTGAGTTCAAGTTATGGTACAAATAGGAATTCATTTTGGACTTGAATTTCTGTTATTGTCATTCCATTTCCAACCATTCTTTGTTGTTTTATTTGGACTTTTGAGAGTAATATTCTCTGTTGACCAGTTTTGGACAGTATGACTAGGTATGATTTCAGATGGGAAATAAACTAGGGAGTGAATATTTGGCCAAGGGTGCAGTACAGCCTGGAAGTTAAATTGATTTAATGACCTGTTGTGACCCATTACCGAAACTCTTAGGAAGACCAGCTTAAGCTTAACTGTGCATCTCAGTGGTCCCAGGAAGTTAGAGCAAGGAGCAGTGGTAATGACCAAGGGAGCTGCTAATCTTAATTGGACAAACTTAGCTGAACAAAGTTTGCTTATTAAGCCCAGTTGTTAAAGATTAAATAAATAAATAAATAAATAAATAAGTAATGGGGTAGGTGTGGGGGGTGGGGAGGGCTGTTCAGCTCTTCTGTCAGAGCTCATGAAGGAGGACATTTCCACTCAAGCTTCTGCCTCTATTTACCCTCTTATTAGATCCTCCACATGGAAAAAGTGACTAGCCTGGTCAGAGACTCTGGAGACACTTCACTAGAAGGAAGGATCATGACACTGAAAGACACTTTCCTTTCTTACAAGTCTAATGCCTGCTTTTTTATTTCCTACCCCTAGGAGTCTGCTTTGCAGATACTCTCTCCGGGGGGGGGGGGGGGGGGTAAGGGTAGCATGGTAGCGATGGGCTATCTCAGCTAAGGAGGCCTAATTGTCCTTCTCTCCCTTTTTTGTTCTCAACTCCATGGGTCTGGCAGGCCAGTCTCATCCTGGCACCTGGTTGGGTAGATGGACTTATAGTCATCTACTGATGACTTCTCTATATGTCCTGTTCTTATTCTCACTCCTACTACTCTTCTCCTTTCTGGCATACTTGAGGGGGGGGTCACAGGACTTAGATTTGAGGTTGGAAAGGTTGCTCAAGAGGCCTCACTTAGACCTTCTGGCCTCTACCCAGCCTTGATCCAAGCATTAAGTTTGGGCGTTTGCCTGCTTACTAATAAAGTGGTACTGGGGTTCTCACTGGGGCATAGACATGGGCATGCGTGTTCCTTCAGATAAGTTGGTCAGTAGAAGAGGTGGAGGTAGCATTTGATTTTGGAATTCTACCACCAATTTTTAATACTGTTTTGGGGGACAGATGGTTATTTTCTACATTTTAAAGCCATGAATGTGTCTTACAAGATGTTGCCTAGCTCAGAAATTCCCAAAAGAAAAATGAAAAAAAGAACAAGACCTTCAGAAAAGTTAGAACTGTTTTTGTGATATATAAACTGGAAAAAAAACAAAAGAACTTATAAATATATTTTGAACAAGAGTCTGTAGTTGTAATTTACCTCTATGCCTGATGAATAAACTATTGTTCTTCAAGTTATAAATGAATGAAAAATGTGAAAGGAAAGACAATTCCAAATAAGTCGAAACATTATTATATTCAATGCATGTAATAAATTCTTTATTTTAACCATAAAGAGCTATACATTTTATATTAATAGAAAATGAATTTCTCTCTGCCCTCAGCTATTTAAAGGCTATTGGTTTGAAAGGGTGCCAGGTGACTCCTCTCCCCAGGGCTCCCAAATGACTGGATCCAGTCCTTTCTCAGCCTTCCACTCTATCATTTATCTAATGTGGCTTTGTTTGTGCCACCTACCACACAGCCCTCAGATTCCATGGGTCCTTTTGAAAAGATAGGCTATTGCAAGGAGTGGTGGGGGTGGAGAGGACAAGGGTAAAAACTGAAAAGATAAGGAGACTCACGACATACCTATTAGAATGACTAAAATCCAGAAAGCTGACCACACCAAATGCTGGTGAGGTGAACAGCAACAGGAACGCTTGTACATTGCTTGTGGAAATGCAAAATGGTGCAGTAACTTCAGAAAAACATCTAGTGATTTCTTACAAAATAAAACATACTGTTACCATAAGATGCAGCAATCTCACACTTGTTGGTATTTATCCAAAGGAGTCGAAAACTTCTGTCCACAGAAAAACCTGCACGCCGATGTTTATAGTAGCTTTATTCATAATTGCCAAAACTTGGAAGCGACATATTCTCTCCAGAGGAATGATGGTAGCATGGTAGCGATGGGCTATCTCTGGTAAGGAGGCCTAATTGTCATCCTCTCCCCTTTCTGTTCCCAACTCAATGGATCTGGCAGGCCAACCGTAATCCTGGCACCTGGTCAGGTAGGTGGACTTGCTCAGTTACTCATACCTCTCTATATAAGTCTTGTCTTTCAGTAGGTAAAGGGGTAAATAAACTCTGGTACATTCAGACAATGGAATATTATTCAGCACTAAAAAGAAATGATCAAGCCATGAAAGGACCTTAAGTGCATACACTAAGTAAAAGAAGCCAATCTTGGGGCGCCTGGGTGGCGCAGTCGGTTAAGCGTCCGACTTCAGCCAGGTCACGATCTCGCGGTCCGTGAGTTTGAGCCCCGCGTCAGGCTCTGGGCTGATGGCTCAGAGCCTGGAGCCTGTTTCCGATTCTGTGTCTCCCTCTCTCTCTGCCCCTCCCCCGTTCATGCTCTGTCTCTCTCTGTCCCAAAAATAAATAAACGTTGAAAAAAAAAAAAATTTAAAAAAAAAAAAAAAGAAGCCAATCTGGAAAGGCTACATACTGTATGAATCCAACTATATGACATTCAGGAAATGGCAAAACTATGGAGACAGTAACAAGGTCAGTGGTTGCCAGAGGTTAGGGAGGTGGGACAGTGTGATAGGCAGAGGACAGAGGATCTTTTGGACAATAAAGCTACTCTGTATGATACTATAATGGTGGATTTGGTCATTATCAATTTGTCTAAACCCATAGAATGTACAATGCCAAGAGTGAACCCTAATGTAAACCATGGAGCGTTTAGTGGCCTAAATGCTGCTTTAGAGGGAAAAGGGTGATAAGCCTCATACATGTGTCAGCCATGTCAAATGACATTGGCTTTATGAAGCTCCTTTCCCTGTCATATTTCTATTCAGTATGCAGTGAATCATTAAGGTCAGCACTTAGATTTACATAAAAAATAATTGATGAGAAAATGTTTGTATTTTTGTTCACTACCCAACTGGAGAAGGGGCCTTGGTGTGGAGGTCCAGGTTTTGGGGTGTGAAAACAATGGGGAGTCTTACCCAATCCATTTTCATAACTTCCCCTCCCCCACTTCAAGAGAGCCTCTGACACTGCAAAAATTTACACTTACGGAAATAGAAAATTAAGGAACTGATCTTTTTGTATAAGTAAAACCCTCCAAGCTACTGCTTACCTAGGATCACAAATGAAAGGAGTTAGACTTTTGAAAACAAACAGATCAACAGATTAAACACCCTGGAGTTCTAATAGCCCTAGTTAAAAACCCTTAGTTAAAAAGTAAACAATTAAGAGATACTCATCAAAGGTGGACAGCTTTTAGCATAGAAGCTTGTAATTTTTTTTTTTTCTTTTTTTAAGGAAACACTGCTTGGAATCCATCTTGTCCCAACAAGAAGGTAATAGAGCTCTTCAGTCATCACAGACTTCATTTAAAGGACCAGGCCCCATCACAGGATGTGTCTCCTTTTTGATATGGATCAACTTTATTATGTGACTTATTTTAATGAATGCTTAGCATAGCATTGGGCTATTTTTTTGTTTTAAAGTATTATTTGTTATTAGTTTTGAGGTCAAAATCCTTTAGGAAATAAGTGAACAAGGCAGTAATTTTTCACCTACAAACCAGGGTTGGGTAAGTAAATACAACCAGATATTCTTAAAGGGTCCACTGATGAGCCCCCTTTCCAACCTTACTTCTTGAACCTAAACGGTTTTCCCTGTTCTCTTGATTTCCACCTCTAGTGTCCAACCTTTGATGGTTTGGATTCTGATCACTATTTGTTCCTTACCTTGTATCCTGTTTTTTGGATCTGTACCTCCCAAGATCCTAATCTCTATGCTGTGGACCCTGAGCTGATAATTCAACCAAGACTTCCTGTTTCCTTGCTTCATAATTTCATTTGGCACTATAATGAAGTAGAAAAATATCTAGGCTTTGCAGTCACACAGACTAGGGTTTAAATCTTGAGTATACCACTAACTGTGATCTGATGTGGGTAATGTATCTCTCTGATGATCATTTTCCTTTTTGGTAAAATGAGGATAGGAATACCCACCTCAAAATATGATTATGGGGGCGCCTGGGTGGCGCAGTCGGTTAAGCGTCCGACTTCAGCCAGGTCACGATCTCGCGGTCCGTGAGTTCGAGCCCCGCGTCAGGCTCTGGGCTGATGGCTCAGAGCCTGGAGCCTGTTTCTGATTCTGTGTCTCCCTCTCTCTCTGCCCCTCCCCCGTTCATGCTCTGTCTCTCTCTGTCCCAAAAAAAATAAATAAACATTGAAAAAAAAATATGATTATGGTTGGAAGTGGACAGTGGTAATGGCTGTATTACATTGTGTCACTGAATTGTACATTTAAAACAGATAAAAATGGGAAATTTTATGTTATGTGTATTTTACCACAATTGTAAAGAAAAAGAAAAAATATGGTTGTAGAAATTAGTCTGTAGAACACACATTACCATACCTGGCACATAGTAGGCTCTCAACAAATAGGAACTGTATGGCATAGAATATTTTATGTTGGAAGTACCAAAAAAACACAACTCAAGCTGGTTTAAGCAAGGAATGTACAGGTTCATGAAATTGAAAAGTCCAGAGGTATGGCAGGCTTTTGGATTAATTAATTTTACTGAGGATTGTTTAAGTCTTTAGTCACTAAGGGTTCAGTGTCTTTCCATCTTTCCACTTAGCCTTCTGCATTGCCAGCTTTATCCTAAAGCCAGCAACTCTCATGATCACAAGATGACTGCCTACACCTCCAAAAAGTACATGTTCCCTCATCCACATCTAGGGGGAATGACTGGGCCCCAGCAGCCTAGCAAATATCCTGATACTCAGTTGCTTAAATCACAAGCCTGCCCTGGAACCAAAAGTTGTGCATGGGAAGATGAAATGTGATGGTTGGTTTAAACTAACCAGGTAGTGGGTCATCTTCCTTGGAAGCACATGGGCTGCGTGGGGAGAGGTGGATTCCTCAAATAAAAACCGAGAGACTTGGTGGGGGTGGGAAACAGAGCTAAGAAGCTGTGGAGACAAGCAACAAAAGTCCATTTTTGTAGCTATTATCATTATTATTGGCTTTCTTGGCCCTTAGCCCTTGGCTCTTGGCTGTTTCTTTGGAAATCATTAAAAAAAAACTAAGCTGTTATTTTGAGTATTTTTTCAAGCAAAGAAAGATCAATAACTATAAAGGTAAGTTTAATTTAACTGGCTATTAGGCATCTGGAACACCAGCCAAACAAGCAGCAAAATGCATTAAGAGGTTTAACAAGAATGAATGTCAGAGATGGAGAGCAAGGAGGAAGCTAGAAAGATGGTACTTGCCAAAGTGCTAAACCCAGAGGGTGAGATTAGTTACTGGTCTATTCTTTCCTGATGCCAGGTTAGAAGCCATGACCTGGGCCAGGACAAAAGGGGCATTCCACAAAGGAGAGTTGACCAAAGAAACATCTCATTAAAACCCGATTTTGCCTGCTCTGCCTGTGCCTTTGCAGCCACAACCTGCCCATCTATAAGATTCCTCTCTCTTTGACCCAGCCCCCATCTAATGACTCACTGATTTCTGCCAATTTTATTTCTGTCCCTTCTGCCAAGAAGGCTCTTCTGCATTCCTTTGCCGCATTTCATCTGGCTAATTTCTACTCATTGGTTAAGACCTTAAATCGTGTCTTTTCTTCCCAGGAAGGCCTTCCAGTACACCACCACTGCCCCCCCTCCCACCCCCAAGACACACAGCACAAGCTGATTTAGGTAATCCTGTTTGGTACTCCTTACCTGCCACCAATGTCCGGTAGTTTAGTGATTTACCTGTGTGATCCTAATCCCTGACCACTCTCCCTACACCACATTAAAGCTTCTGAAGAGTAGGGACTTTATCTTGTCATCTTGCATCTTGCATGATGTCCAGCACAGTGTCTGGCACACAGTAGGAGTTCAGTGAATCAAAGAGGCAATTCCTTCGGTAACTACCCGATCTCCTTTTCTCCAGGACTTAAGAAATAGAAGGACACATAAAAAGGAAAGTGTTTTCTCTACCTCGAAAGGAGTTGGGAATAAGGAATACGGAGCCAGAAAGATGTTTTGTGGCTGTTTGTACCCACTTAGACTTTGGAAGTGGTGACAGCAGAATCAAAATTTTCAAGGAAATGCAGAATGCCTTTTTCTTTTCTATTCTCTACCTTCAAACACTGTTCCTATTCCCAAACTATTAAAGCATATTTATTTTCCATATTTAGTCACATAGTGTTCACAGTTTTTATGTTGTTTTTTCCAGTCAGAGAATAAGGATGCGATTATTACATGAAAGTGACCATTATAATAGTTCAGACTTATAAACACTAGTTATTGGCATTTACAGAGTGAAGCAAGCCACCTGAACAAAATACCAGGTGCTCAGTAAACTTACTGAAATACCTCATTCTGGTTACAAAGAGCTCATATGACCTTTATGTAGGGAATTTGTTTACTGTTTAATTTATTTTTCCATTTTGAAACAGAGATTCATCCATTATAGGAAAGGAGCCAATTACTGGGTAAACACAGTAACACCTAATGACTATACCCTTTGGTATTTTGTCTCAAAACATTTTGCATTTCTTACCATACAGACTTAAAAGTATTTTAACATTACACTAAAATGAGATTAAGTGTAATTTTTAATGTTCCAGGAGGTAGAACACTCAGCCCTGTTTCTCAAGCAGGCTAGCTAAAAGGGCTTGTGCTTTGTCTGGTGGTTAGGTTTTGATAATAACCTAAGGGAAGAAGTTACAGAACTGAGGGCTCACCTTGATCATTTCTTGTAGGTTTCTGGTTACTTAGGATTATTTGGAGGCAGAGCCAGCTACAGGCAAATTTCCTAATGTAATGTTTCTTTATGCACCATTTCCACTTGACCCATGACTGCTTTCAAGCCCCCTTCTCCCCACTCTTGGTGTCTGTCCTTCCTGCTAGGTCCTCATGCTCTCATGCTGTGCCTTTCTGACCAGAGCAGAGGGCCACCATGCTGTTCCTACGTAATGGTGGACACATGTACACCTTTCTTTGTCTCCCATCACTCCCCATAAGAGTTATAATAACTTTCTTATTCTAAAGTAACTTCAAAAAATCATATTTTAGTGTTTTCTCAATTCTAAGACATTCTCCTCACGTCCCCCCCCCCCCACACACACACATATTTTGGTGTTTATGAGATTAGAATTAATTTTACAGTCCCTTTCTTTTACCTCCTAAAAAAGTGGTTACTACATCTTTGGTCAATCCTACAATCAAAAGTATCTTAGAATTGCAGAAGTGTGGTATGAATGTACTTCACTGGAGATAATAAGTTTTTTTTTGAAGAGTCAGCTATTGCTGCATGTGGAGATTGGAGTGATCACACAGCTAATTCAAACAGAAACAGAACTTTTGGGTGGGAATATATGAATGACTTAGACAAAAGAAACTAGTTGTTAGTTGCTTATATGGACTAATTGTTGTCCAGATAATTATCTTAACCTCCTTCACCCTTTTACATCTCCTTGTTTGGGAATTGGAAGCTCAGAAAATATGAAGCTAAATGTCTCTATCATGTAAAAGATAGAGGATCTTAAACTTTCTCTCTGCACAAATTGTCCAAAAGTCTAATATCTGTATTAAATAAGAGGCCAGAGTTATAAACAGAACTCTCCACAGTACATCCTTGATGTAGATGACCACCTACTCCAAAGGTCTCAAACAACTCCTAAGGTCTTCCCTGAAATGACTGTAACTTGATCTCACCTATTCTCACTAAAGAGGTGATGACTGCTTTGGTCACTGGTCTGTGGAGGGGGCAGATTGTGAACATTACTATGACTACACATGGTTCTTGCCTTGGGTAGAACATTCAGAGATATCTGAGCCCCATTTGTGATGTTGAGCAAAAATACACATATTTTCTTACAATATATAGAGGAAGACAATTATAAGTTGAAAAAAAGCACTTTTCTAGGTATTCACTGCCAATCTTAGCTGTCAAAATAAAGAATAAAATGGAAATTCTGAGAGCATGCTTGTCCCTAACATTTGGAGTTCCCAGGACAAGAGTGCAGATAGAGGGCTACATACAAAAGGTCCAATTTTTGATTTTTAAAAATTATGATTCAGGGTTAAAAAAATTAAATAAATGTGTTCTATCCATCTTCCTTGATAAATATACCGTTATTGTGACAAAAAAATTTAATGTATAAAGCAATGGTTTTTATATGACTGAAAGTCAGCTAAATAGCAAAAATGACTGAACTTAATTATTATTATACATTTGGGCGTTCTGTTGATGGGCTCGTGATGTTTGGATGAGTAGAAGATAAAGATGTACATAGGTCATAAATTACTACATATTTATTTTATACTTTTTTTTTTTCAGGAAAACCCTAATTCTAGTGTTTTAATCCACACAATTTGAGTTCTGTTGACACTAATAGCAAATTTTTTCCTAAATCAATAGACTTCTTAGCTTCTTGTTTAACATTCTACCATGGAAATGTAAAAACATTTACAAACATAGACATAGAGCATAAAGAACTCCACTGGACCTGTCACCCACCCTTAAAAAGTATTAATGCTTAGTCAGTCTCGCTTTATCCATACTACCCAACACTCTATATCCAATTATTTTGAAGCAAATCCTAGACATCCTCACATTTTATCCATGAATATATCAATATGCATCCCTAGAAAAAAGGATCTCTTAAAAAATTAATACTATTTTCATGCAAAGAAAGTAATTCCTTAATATTAGATGTTTAAAAAATTTGCTTTGATAGAATTGGAGAAATTTTAGTCTGTTGCAGTAGCAACTAGAATTGTCAATAAAATTTCTAAATCAGTGCTTATATTTGGAAATAAACCACAAATTTTACAGATCATGTACAAACTTTTTTTTTTTTTAATTTTTTAATGTTTATGACTGAGAGACAGAGGCAGAGCATGAGCAGGGGAGGGACAGAGAGAGGGGGAGACACAGAATCTGAAGCAGGATCCAGGCTCCAAGCTGTCAGCACAGAGCCTGACGCGGGGCTCGAACCCACAAACTGTGAGATCATGACCTGAGCCCAAGTTGGACGCTCAACTGACTGAGCCACCCAGGCGCCCCAATGTTCAAACATTTTAATGGGGCTGGTGCAATCATGATTATTATCAGAGAAAATACTACAAAATTTTAATTTTGTCATATAAATTCTATCACTTATAATTTTTTTTCACCAGCCTATCAGCAATATCTATATCCATACAGTGTTAAATTTTCTTTCAGTTTTTTCCATGCTGAGACTAAAGAAAAACAGAAAGAAAAATATGTGGTTCAATTTGTTTAAATCTCTTTTCAGAGGGGAACATACCTCTACCTATAATGTATAGAAAATAGCATCTACCTCTCCAGACACAGATATATAATATAGATATATAGTTGTATACAAGCATGTTCCTAATTATGCAAACATTTTTATTCCCTTCTTTGAATTTTCTGTTATTTTATTGGAATATCATTTTCATTGTATTTGTCACATTTAGCATATTTCTACTTAGAAAAATCATTTTCTTTAAAAATTTAAAAAGCATTTTAAATTATTTAAAAAGTGAAATAGGCGGGGCGCCTGGGTAGCTCAGTCAGTTAAGCATCCCACTTCAGCTCAGGTCATGATCTCACGGTTCGTGCAGTCAAGCCCCGCATTGGGCTCTGTGCTAAGAGCTCAGTGTCCGGATCCTACTTCAGATTCTGTGTCTCCCTCTCTCCCCCTACCCCACTTGCACTCTGTCTTTCTTTCTCTCAAAAATAAAATAAACATTAAAAATTTTTTAAAAAGTGAAATAGGCAAGTTTAGATCTATGTCTTATGTAAGCTTCTGCTAACATCATTAATAGCAAGCAACAGTCCATACCAAATAACTATTGTTAGCACAAAATTAAAAGTATTTTCCACCATAGACCACAATTCCTTATTTGAGGATCTTTTATGGTTTTACTTAACTATCCTAGTGCAATTCACCCTCTTATCTAAATTAAATCTAATTTCTCCAAGACCATCTTTTAAAAATTTTTTTCTTTCCTTTTTTTTTTTTCTGTTTTTTGTTTGTTTGTTTTTTTTTGAGAGAGACAGACAGAGAGACAGAGAGAGAATTCCAAGCAGGCTCCTCATTGTCAGCACAGAACATGGTGGAACCCACCAACAAAACTATGAGATCATGACCTAAGCTGAAATGAACCCTCAATCGACTGAGCCACCCAGGTGCCCCTCCAAAAGCATTTAAATGGCATCTCCATTGTTAACCAGAATGTCTGAGGTCAAATCTGACATGTGTTTGATCAAGATGATCCAGTTTGGGCCAGATCCAGAAAGTACTGTATATAATCTTTAAATCACTCCAGATAATATTGTTGCCATTGCCAGAGTTGAGGCCATACTAGGAATGTGCTGCTAGATATTTAATAAAGTTGAATGTGTTTTGTTTGTGGAGCACAGCACCCAGGGGAAGTGCTCCTCTTGCCTGAGTCTAAGAGTGGCATCACAGACCGATGATAAATGTATGTATTAATGATACCTTATAGTATGCATGTGCTATATTTTTTGAAGTGCTTCCACATTTATGACTTCTTTTGATCTTCACAATAACCTATGAACTCGGTAGAGCAATTAGAGATGAGAAACAGAGGTCTAGAGAGGTTAAGTGATTTATCTAAAATTACACATCTAATTAGTGGAAGAACCTAGGTCTGCATACACATGTTTTCCTCTTGTACTATGTTATACTGTGCTGTCTCCTTAATGTTTTTTTGTTTTTTTTTTTTTTCAACGTTTATTTATTTTTTTGGGGACAGAGAGAGACAGAGCATGAACGGGGGAGGGGCAGAGAGAGAGGGAGACACAGAATCGGAAACAGGCTCCAGGCTCTGAGCCATCAGCCCAGAGCCCAACGCGGGGCTCGAACTCCCGGACCGCGAGATCGTGACCTGGCTGAAGTCGGACGCTTAACCGACTGCGCCACCCAGGCGCCCCTCCTTAATGTTTTTAAAAGAAAGAGACCTGACAGTTGGACAGGCTGCATCCCAACATTTTTCATTCCTTAAACCCTTTGGATTTTAGAAAAGAAAATAAATACGGGCCAATGACTGAGAAAAAAAAAGTCATGTGCTCCTTCATATCTGTCCATGTGGGACCAATACATGCTTATTGACCAATGTTTCAGAAACTGGAGATTTATCTCCTTCCAGGCAAAGATTCACTTGAGTAATACAGAATAAATCTTCCGAACAACAAAGATCATATTCTTAACCTATTCAGAAGGTATTAAGTACAACTCTGGAAACATAAACTTTGGGAGCATCTTCTAAGAGCCGGGGATTTTTGGAATGCAATATACAAAGATACTTCCTAGTGTAATATACAAGGCCTGGAAGTATAAAACATTAGTATGAAAATGAATATAATCCTCTTTTAATCATGCAAGCCAGATTTCTTGTGAATTCTTCTGCACAGTTTGCTTAAGACTGCCTTGGTGTCTCTGCCTTCTGCTCATACAGACCCTAGACTTCAAGTGCTGACTAAAATTCTTTTTTTTTCTCTCCACTTTTTAGTACCTTTGAAATTAGGATGCTATCTTAAATGAACTAGAACATAGTGAACTGTTAGTGGTGTTTACCTCCAGTGAGTTCTGTGTTGCTTGCACTCTCTATAAAAAGAATGCATTATTTTGATAATGAAAACAAATTTAAACAATTTTAGACACAAAATGCTCTGTAGTTTATACACCATACCTCTTAATACTAAAAGAATACCAAGAATGTAATAACAATAATTAACATTTCATAAAGTTTTATCTTCATGATGGATTTCATAAGCCGCTACTTGATACTTCTGAGATATTCTTCATAGAAGTCAGCAGTGAATTATCCACAATGGAAACACTCCTCAGAACTCCCTGGTAGTCACCATATAGTATTGTAATTATCTTTTGCCTTGGTCATTTTTTCCACCCGAGTGGGAACTCCTCGAAGGCAGGAACTGTGCCCATTCATTTCTGTGTATCCAGTGCCTAACACAGAGCTGAATATCACGTTTGTAAAGTAAATTATTGAATGAAAGATCTGTAGATACTCAGTATTTTTTTTGACTGTTATTTCCACCTATGCAATTTAACGGTTTGCCTGTGAAGAGGGTGATTATTCTTTGCTAGCATATGGCTTATTCATTTTTCCTTTGTGGATGGTGAATGGCAAGGCATAAACAGGATATGTTATTTTTAAAAAGTGTATGGGGGCACCTGGTTGGCTCAGTCAGTTGAGCTTCCAATACTTGATTTCAGCTGAGGTCATGATCCCAGGGTCATGGGATCGAGTCCTGCATCGGGCTCCAGGCTGTATTTTGAGCATGGTGCCAGCTTCAGATATTCTCTCTCTCTCTCTCTCTCTCTCTCTCTCTCTCTCTCTCTCTCTCTCCATGCTCCTCCCCTGTGCATAAGCACATGCACATGCACATGCTCCCTCTCTCAAAAAAAGTGTCTCTATTTTCTCCCCTCAGTCATATATAACTGTAGCTCTTTGCTTTTTGTTGGCCAATCTGTTAATCTATCTAGTTATTGTATAAGCAGGTAAAGAAAATCACTTTCCAACTTACAACTAAATTAAATATCTTACTGAGACAGGTTGAGAGTAGGGGAAGTTTGAAGTACTTTTTCTTACTACTTAAATCAGAAGAAAATATTTTGCCAATGAAAATTTCTCATCTGGTCTTTAAACTATGGTATCATGTCTATATACAGAAACTCTGGGAGAGTGTTCTCAGTTCCTAAAACTCCATGGTGAATGACTGAACATTTTTTTTTATAGGCTCTGGTACATGAATGAAAGTAAAAATATTTGGCAATTCATGTAATGGGAGAAAATAATTGCAACCCACATATCTGACAAGGGGTTAACATCCAGAATATATAAAAAACACTTACAACTCAACAACAACAGCAAAACCAAATAACCCAATTGAAAAGCAGTCAAACGACTTGAATATATATTTTTCCAAAGAAGATAAACAGATGGCCAATAGCTGATGAAAAGATGCTCAACATCACAAATTACTAGGGAAATGCAAATGAAAACCACAATGAGATATTATTTCACAATCGTTAAGATGGCACACACACACACACACACACACACACACACATATATATATATATATATATATATATATATATATATATATAAAACAAGTGTTGGTGAGGATGTGGGAGAAATTGGAATCCTTGTGTACTATGGGTAGGAATGTGAAACGGTGTAGCCTCTGTGGAAAACAGTAGGGAAGTTCCTCAAAAAAGTAAACATAGAATTACTATATGATCCAAGAATTCCATTTCTCAGTGTATACCCAAAAGAAATGAAAGCAGGGACTCAAACAGATATTTGTAGACTAATTTTCATAGCAGCATTATCACAATAGCCAAAGAATGTAAACAACCCAATTGTCCACAAATGAACAAACAAAATATGGTTTATATATACAATGGAATATTATTCAGTCTTAAATAGGAAGGAAATTCTGATATATGTCACAACACGGATGAACCTTGAAAATTTTATACTAAGTCAAAGAAGCCAGTCACAAAAAGGACAAATATTGTATGATGCACTAAAAGAGGTACTTAGAGTACTCAGATTTGTAGAGGCAAAAAGTAACATGGTGGTTGCCTGGGGCTGGGGAGAGGGAGGAACGGGGACTTAGTGTTTCATGGGTAATGTTTTAGTTGGGGAGGATGAAAAATTCTGGAAATGGATGGCGGTGATGATTGCACAACAAGGTGAATGTACTTAATGTCACTGAACTTGACACCTAAAATGGTAAAATGGTAACATTTATATGTATATTTTAAAACAATTAAAAAAAAGTTTGACATTTACTGAGCACTTGTTTAAAAGCACTTTCACTTGCAGTATTTTATTTGTTCCTCACAACAACCCTGAGAGATAGGCAGGGCAGTTATTATGATTCTAGTTTTACCGATGAGGAAACAAAAGCTCATTTGGTTTAAGTCAATAGTCAGGGGATACAAAACTAATAAGTGGCAGAGTCGGAATTAGGACCCAGAACTCTAGTCCAGTGCTCTTTCTTCTATTCCAAGCTGCCTCTCACAGAAGGGTTCCTGGACCCTGACAGTTGATGCTGACATTGAATTCACTGGCAAATGCCCAACTTTCACTTGGAGCGTGTACATAAAGGCTGATTCCAAAGAACAGTCTTGAGAGGGCTTTCTGGAGAATGTGGACAAAACAACAGGCGCAGAAATCATTAACAACATGTACCTTTCCCCCCCTCACAACAATAATATTGTGAAGAGCAAGAGAGAAATATGAGAACTGAAGCAAAGGCCAGGAAATGCTCCACCGCCATGTGTGAATTTGTCATGGCTCTAGTTCCTTTCTAAACAATTTTTAAGGGACAATCCCTCGTTAGATGGGAATTTTGATTTTGTCAAATATTCCTTCAACTTCATCTGCAGGCCGTAAGATGATTCTTGAGAATGTTCTTAACTGTGGTGAAAGGAGCTTTATTGTTTCCACATAATACAATTTGATCTGTGTCTGATAGCTTCTTTGAGAAATAGTGATGATTTGTAAAAATATAGAGACGTGAAGAACAACAGCACAGACTTTTATCGTACAACTGCGTGTTCGCATTCTTAATTCAGCCCTGTAAAATCTTTCCGGTAAATTAATTACAGCTAAGAATCAGAAGGGACCATAAAGCAAAAACGGCAGAAGATCCACAGCCAGCTGTTCTTTAAAAATGGAACACTGATTTTTATTTTTAAGTATTCAACAAACAGTTCCCTGAAGCACATCCTCAAGAATCTCAATCATATATTGTTGGTGGACTGTGAAGTTTTGTTTTGTGTACCAAAGATGGAAAATGTCGGGTCCATAATAATACATTTCTGTATGTTCAGGTTATTTTTATGGCAAGCCTGAGTGCTGGCATTTCATGGTGGCAAAAAGTTTGAACGTTTAAAATATAATAATAATTCTAGAAATACCAAAAAAAAATGCTTCAAAAGTTTAATAATGATTTTTCTTGGGGGTTCAGGCATGTTTCTCCACCCCTGTGTGGCCATACATCTCCTTTTTCAGTATTTTACATATTTTCTGCAATGAACATACCTCGCATCTACAATGGGAAAAAATAAAATTTATTTTAAGATAACAACAGTTAGGGAATCTTGCAGGTCAGTTCTCTGGGCAGTTGTCTTTTTGATTGAAATTAACTGAAAGGGGCGCCTGGGTGGCGCAGTCGGTTAAGCGTCCGACTTCAGCCAGGTCACGATCTCGCGGTCCGTGAGTTCGAGCCCCGCGTGGGGCTCTGGGCTGATGGCTCAGAGCCTGGAGCCTGTTTCCGATTCTGTGTCTCCCTCTCTCTCTGCCCCTCCCCCGTTCATGCTCTGTCTCTCTCTGTCCCCCCAAAAATAAATAAACGTTGAAAAAAAATTAAAAAAAAAAAAAAAGAAATTAACTGAAAAAAAACCCCAAAAAGTAAAAAAAAAAAAAAAAAAAAAAAAAAAAATGTGTTCTTTAGTTTTCAAATGAGTAAATATATAATGAGTTACATTTTACAGAAGAGAAGAGTGAAGACCAATACAGTTAAGGGCTTGGGCTAAGTTCACCCAACTAGTAAGCACCAGAACACGTAAACCCGAAGTTCCACCCTGCCTGTAGGGAGGTGGTTTGAGGGGAGGCCTGTACTACTCAGTCTACATTCTGTCTGGTGATTCTGAGCAGAATAGGAGCGCTTAAAATTTTTTTTTAACGTTTATTTTTTTGAGAGAGAGAAAGAGAGTGAGCACAAGTGGGGGAGGGGCAGACAGAGAGGGAGACGCAGAATCCCAAACGGATTCCAGGCTCCAGGCTCTGAGCTGTCAGCACAGAGCCCAGGGCAGGGCTCAAACTCACAAACCACAAGATCGTGACCTGAGCCGAAGTCAGATGCTTAACCGACTGAGCCACCCAGGCACTTTAAACTCAAACATTGGCACACCATGTTTATCTCCAGTTTGATAAGCTTGCATATAAATTAAAGATGCTCCTCTATCACAGAAATATGGTTCATTTGCTCGGAAGCATCTTTTTGTATTAACGATTTCAGATCTTCATTCACAGACTGCAAATGAATCATGCCTGCAACCACAATGAGTTTCCACACATGTCTTATAAAATTAAAGTATCATTACAAGTCATCATCCATGTGTGCATTTCTAGTAACTATTACCCAGAACGTCTTGCTGGTGCCTTTGGGGCCCCTCTAGTCACCCCCAATCTTATTTCAGTGAAGGCCTCATTTATCCTCTTCCGTCTCTTGGTTTAGCTAATGCTAAATCCTGTGATTTTAAGTCTCGGTTTTGACTGTAAATCTCACTTCCTTAAAGTTGGCTGCTAGTTCCCTGTAAATGACACATCAAATCAATAATGATATCTACCATTAATTGAGAGCAGACCATGTAGCAGTCACTTTATACCTGATATTTCTAACCCATGACGTAAACTCTGACTACTTCTGCAGTTTTATTTTCCCACTGCTCCCTAATTGCACCCTCTATTCTTCTAGCTCAGAAGTCAGCAAACTATAGCTTGTGGACTAAATCTGTCCTGCTGCCTGTTTTTGTATGGCCTGTGAGTTAAGAATGGTTTTTACATATTTAAGTGGGTGAGAAGAATCAAAAGATGACTAATACTTTGTGACATGTGAAAATTATGTTAAATTCAACTTCCACTGTCCGTAAATAAATTTTCATTTGGACACAGCCACTCTCAACTCATTTAGGGGTTGTCTATGGCTGCTTTCATGCTATGGCAGCAGAGATGAGTAAGAGCCAGAGACAGTATGATCCACACAGTCTAAAATATTGACCTAGCTCTTTACAGAAAAATCTGTCGACTCCTGTTCTAGCTTAACGAAGCGGATTTCTGTCCTTACCTTCTTGTCCTCACATGTCTTCCTCTCTATCTGGAATTCTTTTCTTTTCTTTCTTTATTTCTCTTTGTTCTCTTTCATATCCTCATTCTCTCTGGGTGATTTTGTCCAAGCTCGTGGCATTAAATTCTATCTATATGCGGTAGTGCCCAAATTTATGTCTCTATATCCAACCTCTGCTTTCAACTCCACACCTAAATATATAGCTATTTGGTATCTCTAGTTGATATCATAAACACTTCAACCTAACATGCTCAAAGTCGAACTCCAGATGTGCTCCTCTAAACCAACGCCTGTCCCTCTGCCCCATTTCAGTCGATGGCAACTCCACCTTTGTAATTGGTCAGGCCACAAACTTTGGTGCTTTTCTGATTCCTTTGTCTGGCTCACATTTCACACTCAATCTATTGGCAAATCATGTTGGCTCTACCTTCAAAATAAATCCAGAATTTGGCCATATCTCACCATTCCCATTGCCACCTCCCTGGTCTAAAACACGATCTTTTACCTACTGCAGTGACTTCCCAACTGTTCTTGTCTGCTTTTGCCCCCAAGAACATATCATGCAGCGTCATCTTCTCAGCTCAGGTCACTCCTTGCTCAGATCCTTCCTATAATTCCCTATTCAAAATCTGCCTTCTCATCAGTTGCCTCTCAATCTCATTTCCCACTACTCTCCCGCTCACTCATTCTACTGTAGGGACACTGACCTTGGTCTTCCTCACATTTTCCAGGCTCTTTTGTACTTCAGGGCCTGTGTGCTTGCTCTTTTCTCTGCCATATTGTCCTATGGTGTCCTCATAGAAATGAAGTCTTAACGTATTTCATTCATTAGATATTAAGAGTCACCTTCTCAGGTGAGACTTCCCATGGCCTTCTCACCTACAATTTTCAAATCTGCATTTGTGGTTTCATTTTTATTCCTTAGTACCTTTCTTTTTCTTCTTTTTTTAAAGTTCTTTTCTTTCTTTTTTTTTTTTTTTTTAATGTTTATTCTTTTTTGAGAGACAGAGTATGAGTGAGGGAGGGGGAGAGAGAGAGGGAGATACAGAATCCGAAATAGGCTCCAGGCTCTGAGCTGTCAGCACAGAGCCTGACACGGGGCCCAAACTCATAAATCCCGAGATCATGACCTGAGCTGAAGTCAGCCCTTCAACCGACTGAGCCACCCAGGCCCCCCCTTAGTACCTTTCGTTAGTTAGATAAATACATCACTTATTTACTTGTCTTCGTGATTGTCTGCACAATAATGTAAGTTCATGGGGACAGGAATTTTTATGTGTTTTGTTCACTACTGTATTCCTATTACCCAATGCCTGACACACAGCGGTTGCAGTAAGTATTTGTGGCATGAGTGCAGGAATGAAAACATCCAGCTCAGGGGCCTGTCTCATGAACCCAACCTGGATGCTCAGTCCTTCTTCCTCTGGGCCAGTGAACACCTTTGATTATATTTACTGTAGTGTAGAACAATTACTCGCTTGACATGTCTGTCTCCCCTACTAAACTCAGCTTGATTCATTTTTGTATCCCAGTGTGTAGCATACCTCTTGGCATGTGACAAATACTCATTTAATGTTTCCTAAAAGAATGAACAATTCTTTACTTTTCAAGAAGATATTTCTCAGAGATTTATTTACATAGTGAATGATAGTTAAGTTGGAATTGGATTTTTTTTTAAAACCCACAGAATTATTCAGGATCATGCTTGCCTTAGATTCTGAAACCACTGGAGGCAAGCTGTGTGTTTTATTGAAGAGCTAGAACCATATTCCATATATCGCAGAGCATGATACCAGAGGCCTCTTGGTTAAAAACCAAGGTGCAGTGCCTTGCCGGTTGAAGTCCTGGCTTACATCATTGCTTATGACTTGAGACTATTGGTATGTGGAGAAAATACTTACTTTTATTTGTTCTCAATCAAGACCTGTAAGACCTGCTAATTGGTGAAGTGGAAAGGATTAACGATCTTTAATCACTGTTAGAATGAAAAATGCCCTTATTGTTTTCCTGTCTCTAAATAACCTTTTTCCATCTGTGTTCAGGAAACAGTCACAAGTCAGCTAAGTAAAAATCTTTCAGTTGTTCTTTAAAAACAAGTATTTACTGGGAGATCATTGACTCTGGTCTGGCTGCCACAGTCAGAGAAAGCTGATGGTGGGGGGTTGGAGGGGGAAGAACACTGTAGCAATGGGTTTGCAGGAAGGTTGGGCAAGGAGGGCAGCCTGGAAGAGAGCCTGATCCCAGGCACTTTGACATTCTAGTCTGGGGTCACTAGTAAAAATGAGATTTTGATGTGGTTATTTTGCATTCACCTCCTAGTGATGTCATGTACATTTCCTTATTTGAGCCTCACATGTGCATGAAAAGATAGTGAAGGCATTATTTCTGAGAAAGGGAGGAAAGTGGAGAAAGTGAGAGCAAGAGGCGAAGAAGTGACTTGCCTTAAGTCAGTGAACGATCAGGAGAACTCAGGGATCCATGCAGTGTTCTTTTCACTGGCCCTTTCTTCCAAACTATCTGCTTGCCTCAAGATTTTTTTTTTTAGCTGCATGTAAATAGGGAAAGAACTAGAAATGTTTTAGGTGGTAGTGATATGGAGTGTCTGCTTTGTACTCAGCACTGAGGCAGACACAAAGAAAACACTGTCCTTGTCCTCAAAATATTTATAGCCTAGCTGGGGGGAAGGAACATGGAGACAACAACAAAATAATAATAAACCATACTGTAAAGTGAAAAACATCAGGTTACGAAAATGTGTATGCTAAAAGTATTTATAAAGTTTTATTCATTTTCATTGATTTCATTTGCTTAAAATAGAACATCTAGCTTGATTACACTGCTCTTAAAGAGGGGCATTTGGCTTCTTTACTTTTCTTAACTGATCTAATCTCCTCACACACTCCCACCCTTCCAATTAAAGTTATCTCAGTCTCCTCCAGATTAAATAGTCTCTTGTGGTTTAACAGTCTATTTTGATTTAAAGTGGTCTCTATCAGGTAAATGCTCATCAATTCAAAGTCCAGTTCCCTAACAAGGCTGTTTTTCCCCCACCCCCTTCCCCCAGATGGAGGCTGTGGGGGTACTGGGGGAGGGGGGAAGGAGGTGAGGGGATGGTCTGGTTGATGCACACTAGCTGCTCCCCAACTAAAGGCTGGGCTAATTTTTAGATTTCCCCCTGAAGGGGTCCCTTCTGGGTCACAGTGGAGCCAAGACCAGTTTGGGATTGCTGCTCTGCTTCATCTGTCTAGTCAACCCATGCAGTTCTACTCTTGCTCTACCCAACCCACACTAGGGTGGGATCTCCCTGAACTGAAGTCTCCTAGGTTTCTTTTGGTGGGCAGAGAGAAGTCTCCTTTCCCTTTGCTCTCCCCTCCAGGAATTCGGTCCAGAGAATATTGGTCAGGATACACCTGTCTACTCCGCATTCCCCCAAGCCATTCTTTTTTCCCTCCATAATCCTCCAACCAAACTCATCCCTCTCCCCCCAGTTCACATCCCTCATCCTTGGAGTTTCCCTATTCTTGGCTTTCAGTAAAACTCTATCTGTGTCTCTTAGGTTGATGAGAAATACAATAATTTTTTTAAAAACTTCTCTATTTTCAACATTTGGCTTTCAAAACTCTTAATGTCTAATCAAAAACCTTATTTTAGAAGTCAAAAACTGAACATTGACTCTTTTTCCACTCTTTGCATTCCTGTCGTAAGAATCTGATAGTTTATGGAAAAAGGATGCTTTGTACAGAATGAGGGTTGCTGACATACAAGGAAGTGCAAAGAGAAGAACACATTAACATAGTTCTAAAATATTTTCCCTGTTACATATGCATAGAAAAATAATCTGGAAAAATATACACCAAAATGTTAATAATGACCTTCTTTGGGTGGTGCTTTTTCAAGTTATTTTATTCTTTACATCCTCTGGTATTGTCAGAATTTTTAAAAATGCCTGTGTATTGCTTTTGTAAATAGAAAAGGCAATAAAAAGATTTCCACTGGTGTGGGGGAGAGGATAAAAGCACAGAACTTTACATATGAGAAGTATCTCAAGACCATGCTCTCCAATTAATTGCCAAATAAGTGATTGAGCCATAGTTGTCACATCTGAGGTGTGCCTTTCTGAGTCACATCTTTTCTTTTCTCTTCTTTTAAAAATTAAGATATAATTCACATATGATAAAATCTACCCTTTTGAAGTGTACAACTCAGTGGTTTTAGTATTATTTGTAAAGTTTTACAACCATCACCACTGTTTAATTCCAAAACATTTTCATCATCCCAAAAAGAAACCCCGTCCCCATTACCAATCACTCCCCATTCCCCCTTCCCTCAGACCGTGGCAACCACTAACCTATTTTCTGTTTGTATGGAATTGCCCATTCTCCACATTTCATGGAAAATAGAATCATACAAAATGTGGCCTTTTGTGTTTGGTTTATTTCATTTAGCATAATGTTTTCAAGGTTCATCCATGATGAGTCATATTTTTCTTGATCTCCTTTTCTGAAAAGCTTTTCCCTCAGTGCTGCGATAAGACTCGTATTGGTCCCTCCACCCTTGCTGTACGGTCAATACAATGTAAAAAAGTCAGACTACTTCTTGCTCCAAAGTTGTATTACAATTAAACACCAAAAAATTGTATTTGGCTTTGGATTACAAAGCAGTGGTGTAGGGGGAGAAGGGGACGCAGGAATCAGTTTAGGCCCAATGACTTAGCTTCCATGGAATCTGAGGTTGATATGATAAGCTTATTGACATGATAAACTTATTTCCTCACAGTTCTGGGGACTAGAAAGTCTAAGATCAATATGCTGGCAGATTTGGAATCTGATAAAGGCTTTCTTCTTATTTTGCAGATGGCCACCATCTTTCTGTGACCTCATATTGGTGGTGGGGGAGGAGAGTTCTCATGTTACTTCTATAAGGGCATTAGTCCTATCTTGAGGGTTCTACTCTCATGACTTATTCTGATTCTAATTACCTGCCAAAGACCCCACCTCCAAATACCATCGCAATAGGGATTAGGGTTTCAACATATGAGTTTTGGAGTGACACACACATTTAGCCCATACCACAGAGATTGCCGCCAGATTGAGAACATCTGCTCTAGAAAAATTCCCTTTTTTTTTTTTTTATTATTCATTAGAGTTTCAGCCTTAAGTCCCAACCTTGTCTCCTGTTCTGATGAACTGGGTGGGATAACATGGACTTGAAGCCTTCTTGGCCCTATAGAGAAACTTGTATGTCTTCTACTGAATCCTACTCTAGGGACAGGAGGCACTGCTAGGTGCCTGTTCTAGATACACAATCCAGAGGAAGAAGTGAGTGAATAACAAGGAGGATGAGAATTTTGACATCACTCCTAATATGGTCCCTACATTATGTTCTACATGTATTCTTGATGTCATCCTTCCTTCTCATCAGAGCTTCTGTCCCTTGAGAATACAGTAGTGAGATGGGGGAAAGCATTAGCTCCTTAGCATGGGATGGAGAAAGACTTTGGTAAGCAGTGGATGCCTTCCCCCAGATTCATGAATAAATTGAGGGCAGATTCAGGGAAAGCAAGAAAGAAGTGACACTGAGGAAGAAACATCCAGAAGACATGGACTTGAACTGAAGCAGCAGATCTTTCTCAATGGATGGTTCAAGTCTTTGAATTCCCTCTGTTTAAGGGTCTGGCAAAGCTCAAATTTATCAAGCTTTAAAGCATTATATAAATTATAATCATATAAAGCATTTGTTGGCAGTTGTTTCAGGGAAGAGATAGGGCATTTTCTCAAATATAAAAAGAGGAAGAGTTCTATTTTTCTTAGTGACTGCTTTTTCTGGCCTTTTATAAGTAGTCCTCTCTGTCTCACTTTGGTTGGTTCCTATGAGTGGCTGGGTGAGTTTATTGTCCCATCTCCTTGGTGATCAAGTTGAAAGATCCTTTTTCATTCCATCTCAGAAAGGAGGTCCCACATAGTTCTATATCATCTGCAGGAGACTCAGTCTGGGGCCAAATCACCAACTGACCTTGTTCTGACTATTGAGTCATGAGTGATACATGAGCAAGACACAGAAGGATTGAAAACTTCTAATGGGCTTTACTGTCAAAAGGTGCTATTTTTAACGACCAAACGTTATTTTTAATATTAATAAATATGATAGTTCCAATTGATAGAAAGAGTTGTCAAGGAAAATAGAGATGTACATTTTGCTAAGCTTGATGATTTTTCTTTAGTCTTCATCTTACCTGACCCTATCAGTAGTATCTGACAGTTGTTATATTACTCTTTTCTTGAAATACTTTTTGCACTTGACTTTGGGGACATTCCACTTGTCTGACTCCTATCTTGTAGGCTGTTTCTTTTCTATTTCCTTTATGGTTTCTCCTCATCTTCCCAAACACTTGGCATATTTGTTAAATACACTGGTTGGTGCCCAGTTTCTATCTCAATAAATTCTAATTCCATTGGTCCAGATTGGAGCCTATGTATTTTTTTCAAGATAGTTACGATGAGAAATTTTATGTTATGTGCATTTTACCACAATTTCAAAAAAACCTTTTTTTAAAGATCCTTAGGTGATTATTACTAGTAGCCAGGACAGAAACTTCTGGCTTATTGGTTGACAACACTTTAATTTATATCTCTAGCTTGTACCTCCTCCATGAATGCCTGAATTATCTATCCATCTGACAGCCTAACATCTCTACTTAGATGTCTAATAAGCTTCTCAAACTTAGCTGAACCAAAACCAAATTTCTTATTACCCATCTCACACCCACTCCTCCTACAGTCCCCCACCAAAATCTTTGGAGTCTTTGTTAACTCTTCCTTTCCTCTCATATTCCACACCCAAACCATCAGCAAATCTGGTTGGCTATGTCTTCAAAATATATTCAGAACCTGACAATCCTTCATCATCTTTATTTAATCTGGCCAAGCCACCATCATCTCTCACTTGGATTATTGTAGTAGCCTACTAATTGGTCTCTCTGCTTCTGCCCTTGTCCACAAACAGACTTTGTAAAAGTTAAAACAGATAGCATTTTTCCTCTTTGTCACATCCTTCAACTGTCTTCTCTTCTCACTCAGAGAAAAACCTAAAGTCCTTAGAATAGTCCACAATCCCCACCTATTCAGCCCCTTAATCTTTACATCTCTCACTCTTTACCACATTCTGCCTACTCTGTGCTGCAGTTACCGTGGCCATCCTGCCCTAGTTAGCACACTCCTATCTCAGGGCCTTTGTTCTTCCTGAAGCCTCCAAGGCTTCAAGTGGTTAGCTTGTACAAGGTCACACAACCAGTAAGTGGCAGAGGTGGGTTAGAATACCACCTCTGATTCTAAATCCAATGTTTTTACTATTGTACCATGTGGCCTCTCTACTGTATGTATTCATTCAGTCATTAAACAAGTGCTTTCTCGGTGCTGCGGTATAGCAGCCAACAAGACAAAGTCCTTAACTTTGTAGAGCTCACATTCTAACTGGAGGAGATAAAAAAATAAATTTAAACATAGTGTGTTAGATGGTGCTAAGTGCTATGGAGAAAAACAAAACAAGGCAAGAGAGATAGGAAACCCAGAACAGGAGTTGCTATCTTATTAATCTATTGGAGGTCAGGAAGACCACACAATAAAGTCACATTTGATCAGAGACCTGAGCAGACAAGGAAGGGTGAGGATAAGCCATAGGCATAGAGCAGGGGAAAGGATTTAAGTCAGAGAGTAGTCAAAGGAGTTCACATTTCCTTTTGATTTATTTGCAATCTAACTATTAACATACTGAAATATTTCTAAACTGTGGCTCACCTGTGTTTTGAATGTTTTTGGAAGTGGTATGGATGGATTACTCTTGCCCAGACATGCTTGTGACTAGGTAACTGGTAGGGGTTTAAGTTTGCTACCAAAACAAAGTCCTCTGACTTATAGAAGCATATATCTATCAAGTTGTTAAGAGTATGGGCTCTAGAGTCAGAAAATCCCAGCTCTACAATGGGTACTGTTTGTATAACCTAAGACAATTTACTACCCTATCCTAAGGCCCACCCAAACTTATAATGTGGGGATGATCACAGCAGGTCAGTTTTCACCCATTATTCACCTATTCTTTGTTCTAATTGATTAGTCATATCAGTAGCTAATTTTTTTCAATATCATCCTTAGATAAGGGTATTTACCTCATGGGAGTCATTGTGATAATGGAATGAGATAAATGCTCATTATTATTATATTTATCATTATTATGATAATCTAAATCAAGGGTTAGCAAACTATGGCCCATAGGCCAAACCTAGGCTCACTTCCATCTTTATAACATGGAGATGTCCCCAATGAGTTCTGAGGTCAAATTTCCAGAAACTAAAAGCTACATTTGGATTCATGATGATCAGGGAGGCAATGAAATGCATAAGTGTGTCCATTTTCTGGTTGCTCCTTGCTCCCTAGTCTCATATCCTGGTGTTAGCCTTCACTTTGCAGAACTGAATTAAGACAGGGGACAGAAGGTGTTTTCAGAGAAGGCAGAAGGAGAAGACATTTTCTTTGTAAATTTGAGTGGGGCTTAGGGTCAGATTTACTCTTTATGGCATCTAGGTCCTTAAAAAAATTATTTGGGCCTTAGTTTTGATTTTGCTCCTTTAGAACCAGTAAGTGCTTTAGGAATTTTAGTATTTTTTAACATTTGTTTTAGCCATATTTCTTTAAAAAGTGGACACAGTTCTAAGCTTTCAACTAAATCAGGCTGAGCCCAAAGGAAATCAGACAGTAGTCACAAAATTATAGAGGTCAAAACCCCAAAACACCAGAGGTTCATGTACTCCTTTCCATTTTTCTTTAGTTTGATTGGACGCTGGTGGGAATTTGTGTCCTTGGGGATGCTGATAATAACTTGGTGATGGTCTCATTCTACTTCAGAAATATGCAGCAGACTAAAAACTCATGACCTTGGGGTGCCTGGGTGGCTCAGTTTGTTGAGTATCCAACTCTTGATCTTGTCTCAGGTCATGATCTCACAGTTTATGAGACTAGTCTCTGTGCAGACAGTGCAGAACCTGCTTGGGATTCTCTCTCCCTCTCTCTCTGCCCCTCTCCTACTTGCATGCTTGCGTGTTCTCTCTCTCTCAAAATAAATAAATAAACTTAAAAAAATGACCTCAATGTTTTGAAAAGAGAAGCTTGAAATATTTCTTAATTAATATTTATTTATTAATAAATTTAATATTAATATTAAATATTCCCTTCTTGGGGAGAAGATAAAATAAATATATTTTCCTCTTATTTAGGATATGATTAACTAAACACTTTTACCCCGCTTTATAAATATCTTGTAATCTTTGTTTTCCAGGAAAGATCTCATTTCTAATCAATTGTTCATAGAAGATCAATCAGTAACTCAATCAATCTCTGTTTCCAGGAAAGATCTGACTTCCAATCAATTGTTCATGGAAGATCAACCAGAAAAGGTGAGAGACAGAGGTTTATGAAGACTCCTCTTGCAGTGGTGGAAGTGAATGGGCTGTGCCTTTGCCTGGACCAGAACACAAACTAGGTCCAAACACCTGACCTGCCACCTGAGGCCCAGGAATTGCTGAACAGCTGAGCAGCTGGGCCAGGGGAAGGTCTTGACACAGACTTTGGGGACTTTTGGCTTTCTCTGCTGAGGTAGTGCAAGATGACTCCTCAGTCTTGAAGGACCCTGAGTGTGTCCCCTGCCAGGAGTAGGCCTCCTTGTTTCCCACTTCCATAGTCTTTCCCTTCCCAAAATAGGGTTTTCAATCCTTACCCCAACTTTATCCTAACTGACAAAAATTCAGCTACCTGGTTGGAAGGAGAAAGGAGGCATAGAACAAAGATGTATGCTTGAAGGGGCGTACCGTAGCCTGCACATAGTCTGCACGCCTTGCTGGCTGTGTCACAGGTTCTGTGCCTTCTCCCTGCTCCTTCTGGCTCCCTGCTCAGCCCCCTCAGTTTAGACTGGCTCCCAGCAGAGCTTGTACTTCTTTCCTGTCAAAACTAGCCCTAGAGAAAAGGCCCAGTAAGGTCAGTCATGCTGAGGTAGCAATGATCAGTATTAACTTTGAAGGGTATTTGCATTTTATCCTGGGAAAGCCTCATTCACATCTAAGGGCAGTGGAGCTTTTTCTTCACCATGAAAATGACAGGCTACAAAGGCTGCTGCTTATTGCAGCTAATCTCAAATATGAGATCGTATGTGAATATATGAACATAATTTAAAATAATTTTAAGAAAGAAAAAAGCCGTCGCCATCTAAACTGGTTTATTCTCGTTTTTCTCAAAGCTAAAGATTTAGAGTCAAACACTAGAGCCAAAGGAGATAATCATCTCTTAGTCTTTCAGAAGAAGATTTCAATCCCTTTTGGCTTTCCTCCAGGGATATCTGAACAGGACACTACGTGGCTGAAAAGCCAAAGCTTTCAGTGTTTTGTAACTGCAATCAGTCCTATGCATTAATTTTTGGGAGGGACAAAATTATGAAAACTTTCATATTCAGGGGAGGAGCTCTATGGCTCTGTGGGTTTTTCTTCTTTTTTTTTTGTGGGAGGAGATGAAAGGTTTCATTTTAGTTTATGTTTTTGTTTTTGTTTTTAAAATGACAAAAAATAAAATGCTTCACTGGCGCACAGCAAACTTTCCCATAAAACTCCCTTAGGCCATGGACTAAGTAAGCACACACATGTAGTGCCGGGAGGGTTTTTATGGCTTCCTTTTTTTCCCTTGCAAAGAAAAAAATGAGCACAGGATCAAAATAAGTTAGACTTAAACCATATTTCAGTCTCATCATTTGGACTTCTATTCTGCCTCTTAATAATCACTACAAGGATTTGGTTTTGTCAAAAAGAAGTCAAATAACCATATTACCTTCTTTTGCTCCGGGCTTCCAGAAGAGACATAAACATGGGGACTTCTGTGAGCTGAGCTCTTGCTCATATTTAAAAACCTTTCTGATTTGGCCAGTACCTCCCAGGCAGCCTCCTATGAGCCACAGGACAGTCCTTCTGAAGACAAGGATATTGTCCTGTCTTAGCAGGCTGTTCATTACCTGATCTCTCCAGGAGCAGGGAGATCCTGGCTGGTTGTCAGCCTCAGCTCCAGTCTTTAAAACTAACAGGCCCAGGGGGCACCTGGGTGGCTCCGTTGGTTAAGCGTCTGACTTTGGTTCAGGTCATGATCTCACCGCTTGCCCCATGTAGGGTTCTGTGCTGACAGCTCAGAGCCTGGAGCCTGCTTTGCATTCTGTGTCTCCCTCTCCTCTCCTCTCTCTCTCCACCTCCCCTCTCCCCTCCCCCCTCAAAACTAAATAAATGTTAAAAACAAACAAACAAACAAAACTCCCTAACAGGCCCAGTAATTCCTTCTAACACTAACACAGCAATCCACTCTGTTGATTGGGCCAATTGCAATCAGATGAAATCAGGAGGACGTTTTTCTCTATTAGAGGTAACTGGCCCATGAGGTTGGGATTTAGTAAGTAAACAAAAGCTTTCTTAGAATTCTCAATTTCCTAATGTTGAGCAGGAGTGAACCCCGCCCCCACCCTCCCTGAACCTCAACTTCCTACTCTAGAAAGAAAGGAAGATTATTGATTATTTTATTAAAAAAATTGTTTATTTTCATGTAGTCACATACACTCCATATTGTGAATATAAACATTACATTTAAACTTCATCGGGATCAGAGAAAAACTTTCATAAACATACTGGAGGAAAAAAATCACAACATGTCAATAGACTTCACTTTGTAAGAATTTAATACTTCTCTATGACAAGAGAAACTATAAATAAAATCAAAAGTCAAATGACAAATGGGAAGATATTTATAACGCATATAACAGGCAAGGATTAATCTGCTTTACTGGTAGAGGATTCCTACAGAGCAATAAGAAAAAAAATCCCTAATATCCTGTTTTCAAAGTGGGCAAATAAAGCAATCTTGAAAAACAAGCTGAAGGACTTACACTATTAGATATTATTTGACTAACAATTGTGATATTGGATCAATAATATAAAACCAGTCAACCAATGGAACAGAATGGAGAAACAGAACTGCATATATATGGTCACCCGATTTGTGGCAAAGTCACAAAAAATATTTGTGGCTAAATATTGTAAGACAGACGTTCTTTAATGGTGCTTTATGGAATAAAATGTATCCGGACCCATACCTCATACTACACACAAAAATCAACTCTAAATGGATTACAGAGCTAAACACGAAAGAGAAAAAAATAAAACTCTCGGAGGAAAACACAGAAGAATACCTTCATGTTCTTGGAATGGGCAAAAGTTATTTAAGCGATCACAAAAAGCAGTAAACATTAAAGAAGAATATGATAAATTGACCATATTAAAATGAAAAACTTCTGTTCACCCAAAGACACTACTGATGGAGCAAAAAGGGAATACACTGACTGAGAAAAGATACGTGCATACATGTATTCAATTTACTGACAGAAAAAAAACCACAAAGATTTGAACAGGTACTTCACAAAAGAATATATCTAAATGGCCAATAAACATATGAAAAGGACCTCAATATCATTCATCAGGAAAATTACCCGATGAGATACTGTTACACACCCACCAGATGGCTAAAATTAATAAGACTGATGATAAGACTGGGTGGTTCAGTCGGTTAAGTGTCCGACTTCGGCTCAGGTCATGATCTCACAGTTCGTGGGCTTGAGCCCCGCCTTGGGCTCTGTGCTGACAGCTCAGAGCTTGGGACCTGCTTCGGATTCTGTGTGTCTCTCTCTCTGTTTCTCCCCCACTCACACTCTGTCTCTCTCTCTCTCAAAAATAAAGCTTAAAAAAGTTAAAAAAAAGTAAGACTGATGATAGTGAATACTGGCAAGGATACGAAGCAACTATGACTCTCACACATTACTAATGGGATGTAAATTGGTATGTCCACTTTGGAAAAATATTTGACAGTATCTCTTAAAGCTAAGTATATATATATACACACAGCAATTCCACTCCTATGTAACTATCTAACAGAATGTGGACATATGTTCTTCAAAAGACATGTCACGGCAGCACTATTCATAATATGCTCACCAACGGATAAATAAATTGTTGTATACTCGCACAACAAATGCCATCAGTTAATAAGAAAAAACAGTCTACAACCGTATGCAACAATGTGAATGAATTTCGCAAACATATATTTTGGGAAAGGAGCCAGACACAAGATGGTACGTACCTTGTAATTCCATTAATATACAGTACAAACACAGGTAAAATAATCTTTTTGTTGTGCTAGTGAGAGTGGAAATAACCCATTCTGAACAGTGTTTTGGTAAAATAGCAGAATGGATCAAAAGTCTTAGAAAGCTTTATGCCTGTTGACTTCCTAAACTCCATCCTAAGGAAAGAATTGTAGATGCCCATGTAGATTTACATTAAAAGATATCCATGATAGAGTTCTTATAATAATAAAAAGTTGAAAACTGATAAATATCTATAAAAGAGAGGTAATTAATTAACTTTGGTATATTGACATTGATGAAGTATTATGCAACCACTAAATATCAGGCTTTTGAAGAATATTTACTATTATCCAGTAGTCATGGTTTAATGTTCAGTAAAAATGTAGAATAGAAATCTATTTATATAATGCAGTCCCAATTTTATAATATACATACCCATATATATATATATATATATATATATATATATATATATACACACACACACATACATACATAAAAGGAGGAAGGAAAAATACCATAAAGTCAATAATGGTCATTTCTATGAAGAGCATTTACATTTAATTCTTTAAAAAATTTTCCCTATTTGTCCCTAGGGCTAAACTCCAACATTCTGTCATATCCTTGAACCTATCACAAAACATAACTCAATACCTCTTTGTTCTCCAGGAGGACTATAACAGGACCAAATGTTGATTTTTACTGAAGATTTTGTAGGAAAGACAGATGAGAGTTTTACACTGTACAGTTCACAGCAATTCAAATATTTCTTTCAGGTGTGTCTTCTGATGGTTAATTTTTTGTATCAACTTGACTGGGCCACAGGATACCCAGATAATGTTATTTCTAGGTGTGTCTGTGAGGATGTTTCCAGAAGAGATTAGTATCTGAATTTGCAGATGTTGAGTAAGACAGATTGCTGTACCAATGTGGGTAGGCTTTATATCATTCACTGAAGGTCTGAATACAGCAAAAGGTGGAGGAAGGGAGAATTTCTTTTGTCTGCCTGACTACTTGACCTGGACATTGGTATTCCCCTGTCCTCTGGAGCTTACTCCATTGGCTCTCTGGTTCTCAGTCCTTCAAACTTGGACTAGAACTTATACCATCAGTTCTTTTGGTTCTCAGACCTTTGACTTGGACTGGAATTACAACACCAGCTTTCCTGAGTTTCCCGCTTGCTTCTCAGTCTCTATAACCATGTGAGTCAAATCCTTATAGTAAGTTTCTTTATATATACCCTATTGGATGACATATAAATCACTTTGTATATAACCTATTGGTTATATATTTCTTTATATATCCTGTTGATTCTGATTTTCTGGGTAACCCTGACTAATACATGCTTCATCCCTCAATTCTTTCCAGCTATAAACCGAACCAGATTTTCTTTTTGTTGTCTTTCCCTGGGTAGGACCAAGACAGGCTGGTTTCTGGCTTCCTCAATTCTAGAGCGTGATTGGCCCAGGCTTCCAGATCTCTCTCCCTTTCTTATGCAGAAGAATTCACTTTCCCACATATGCATACAGCCATCACCCACTCAGCAAAAACAAACAAAACTTCTTGCCAAAGTTCAATAAGTTCATGTTACTTTCAGAATCAGAAAATTCTGAAATACTCATAGCAACTCCATAGAGAGAAAGTTTTCTCTAGGCAGCTCCAGTATTAATGAAAATGTGTAATCTGCAAAATCAAGTCCTACTAGTTAAAATTAACCTTAAGGCCAGAAATTCCTGAACCTAAAAAAATATGCATATCAGGTACAAATTTGTCTGATAATTTGAATTATCTGTGCAGCAGCTCCCCTTGGTGACAGCAGAGATTGAAGAACTGTTTGTATTAGCACTAGCCTTATATAACATGGATCAATAACCAGATGAAACAGCTAATTCTGGACCCAGAGAAAATAGTGGCATGAGCAAACATAAGAATTAGGTGGTTTGGAACTCATTTCTGCTTAGTTTTTTTTAGTAGTAGCATAATTATCTTCCTGAATCTCTAGTGTCCTAAGAGGCTTAAATTATTAATCTAGACCTTTCTCCTTTTTTAATACATGAATTCAATGCTATAAATTTCCCTCTTAGCATTGCTTTCACTGCATCCCACAAATTTTGTTAAGTTGAATTTTCATTTAGTTCAAAATAGTTAAAACATTTTTTGAGATTTATTCGTTGATCAATGTGTTATATAGAAGTGCATTGTTAAACAGCCAAATGTTTTAGGATTTCCACCTATCTTTCTGTTATTGATTTTCTAGTTTAATTCCACTGTGGTTTGAGAGCATACTTTGTATGATTCTTATTCCTCTAAATTTGTTGATGTGCTTTTTTTTTTTTTTTTTTTTTTTGAGAGAGCACAAGCCAGAAGGCAAGTGGGGGAGGGGTGGGGACAAGGGAGAAAATCTTAAGCAGATTCCAGGCCCAGTGCAGATATCACGACTGTGAAATCATGATCTGAGCCGAAATCAAGAGTCAGACGCTTAACTGCCACCCAGGCACTCACCCCTGATGTGCGTTTTATGGTCTAGAATGTAGTCTATCTTGGTGAACGTCCGTGTAGGCTTGAGAAGACTGTGTATTCTGTTGTGGGATGAAGTATTCTATAAATGTCAATTAGCTCCAGTTGATTAATGGTGCTGCTCAGTTCAACTATATCTTCCTGATTTTCTGCCTATTGGACATGCCACTTACTCATGGAGGGGTGTTCAAATCTCCAACTATAATAGTGGATTCATCTATTTCTCCTTCCAGTTCTATCAGTGTTGTTAGGCACATACACATTCAGGATTAGTATGCTTTCTTGGAGAATCGATGCCTTTATTATGAATAATTTTCCTTGATATTGATATTGCCATGATAATTTTCCATGTTCTGAAGTCAGCTTTATTTGAAATTAATACAGCTACTCCAGCTTTCTTCTGATTAGTGTTCCTATGGTATATCTTTCTCCATCTCTCTACTTTTAATCTGTATGTGTCTTTACACATAAAGTGGGCTTCCTATGGGGGCACCTGGGTGGCTCAGTTGGTTGAGCGTCTGACTTCGGCTCAGGTCATGATCTCACAGTTTGTGGGTTTGAGCCCCGCATCAGGCTCTGTGCTTACAGCTCAGAGCCTGGAGCCTGCTTCAGATTCTGTGTCTCCTTCTCTCTCTGCCCCTCCCCCACTCACACTTTGTCTCACTCTGTTTCTCAAAAATAAATAAATGTAAAAAAAAAAAGTTTTTAAAAAAATAAAGTGGGCTTCCTATGGACAACATATGGTTTTTGTCCACCTTTTCAGTTTCTGTCTTATTTTATTTTATTTTTTAAAGTTTATGCATTTATTTTGAGAGAGAGTGTGTGTGTACATGCACACACAAAGAGAGGGGCAAAGAGAGAGTGAGAGAGAGAATCCCAAGCATGCTCTGGGCTGTCAGCATAGAGCCCGACAAGGGGCTCAATCTTATGAATTGAATCACGAGATCATGATCAGAGCTGAAATCAAGAGTCAGGCGCTTAACTGACTGAGCCTGAGCCACCCAGGTACCTCTCAGTCTCCGTCTTTTAACTGGTATATTTTCATTCACATTTGAAATGATTATTTATATAATTGGATTAACAGCTACCATAGTCATAATTGTTTTCTATTCATTGCAATTGTTCTTTGTTTCTTGTGTTCCCCTCTTTTTCTGCCCTCTCTATTTTTAACTGGGCATTTTATACTGTTCCATTTTCTCTTGGCACATTAACTATACCATTTTAAAATAATAAAAAAAAGTTTCCCCTGAAGTTTGCAATAAACATTTACAAATAATCCAAGTCTATTTTATTTATTATTTTAAATTTTTTTTAATGTTTATTTATTTTTGAAGGAGAGAGAGAAACAGAGTGTGAGTGGGGAAGGGGAAGAAAGAGAAGAGAGGGAGACACAGAATCTGAAGCAGGCTCCAGGCTCTGAGCTGTCAGCACAGAGACCAATGTGGGGCTCAAACCCATGAACTGGGAGATCATGACGTGAGCCAAAGTCGGATGCTTAACTGACTGAGCCACTCAGGCACCCCTAAGTCTTATTTGAAAATAACATTGTATTGCTCAACTGGCAGGATGGGTGCCTTATCACAGGGTATTCTCAGTTCTGCCTTCCTGTCTCACAATTTGCTGTCATTCATTTCGCTCATTCATAAGCTATAGTCACCCAATACATTATTGCTATTGTTATTTTTTTAAACAAACAGCTGTCAGATTAAGAATAACAAAAATATAAGCTTTAATTTTACCTTTATTAGTTTCTTGCCTAACATCCTTCTCTGTCTCTCTCTTTTTTTCATGTAGATTTGAATTTCTGGCCTCTATAGTTTTCCTTTTCTGTGGAGAACTTCTAACATTTTTTTCAAGGGCCCATCCACTGGTGACAAATTCCCTCACTTCTTTTTGTCTGAAAAAGGATTTATTTCTCCTTCATTTTTGAAGACAATTGTTACAGAATACAATTTGGTGGTTCTTACATTTCAACACATTACTTATTTCATTCCATTCTCTTCTTGTTTACATGGTTTCTAAGGAGAAGTCTGATGTGATTCTTATCTTTGTTTCCTCTGTAATTAAGGTGTTCCCCCCTCCCCCACTTTGGCTTTCTTCAGGATTCTTCTCTTCTAAAGGCAAATATCAGATCTTTCTAAACAAAAATAATAAATGTTATATGATCAAGAAAGACAAAGCAAAATGAATGCCACAAACAATGATAAAGTTAAAGGGCAACTAAAAAAACACTTGGAATGGTGGGAAAAAAGGTTAATAGTCTTAATAAATGAAAAGCTTACTTACAAGATAAAGCTTAATGTTATGAAAGAAAACTAGGCAAAGAACATGAAAAGGAAACCCACAAAAGAAGAAATTAAAATGGACAATAAACATATATAACAAAAAAAATCTTTGGTACCTGCAAATGAAATTAATTTAAGAAGGAGAAATATATATGTACATATATATACACATATACGTATATGTATATATATATGTACATATATATGTATAAGTATATATACATATACATGTATATATTTCAGTTTATTTATTTTGAGAGAGAGAGAGCACACGAGTGGGGTAGCGACAGAGAGAGAAGGAGAGAGAATTCAAAGCATGCTCCATGCCATCTGTGCAGAGCCTGCAGTGGGGCTCGAACTTATAAACCATGAGATCATGACCTGAGCTGAGATCGCTAGTTGGACTCTTAACTGACTGAACCACCCAGGCACCCAGGAGATATATTTTTTAACCTCTCAGATTAACAAAGATTTGAAAATGTTTGCTGCATATGAGAAAGCACACTATCATAATCAGCTGATGGTGTGTATATGGTTCCAATTCTGGAAGGCAATTTGGCAAAATTTAGAAAATTCATTCAAAACATCCACTTCTTTTGATTCAGCAATTTCACTTCTAGGAATCTATGGTGAGGAACTAATTGGACAAATAGACAAAGATGTATGTATAGTTGTTTATTATGGTAGTGCTTATAATAGTGAAGAATTGGCAACACCTTTAATATACAAAAAGGGTTTGTTTTTTTAAGTTGATTTTAAAAAATAAAAAATGAGAGAAGAGAGATAAGAGATAAGGGAGAAAAAAACCCAGTTTGAAACAGGCAAACAGGTCCTTATCATCATAAAGACTTGCCTTCCTAAGTGGCAATCCTTCATAGAGAATGGAAAGAGCAGAATTCAATGTGACATCCTATGTGTATGACACCCTCTCATCTCTGAAGACCAAGAAGTTTGCACCCCCTGACAAGATGGAGCTTACCTCCTTGGCTCCACAAACACATATCACCCCATTATTCCCTTTGAAGGCTGGAGATGTAGCTCCTTCACTCAAAACTATCCCGTTGAGACAGTAGGAGAGTGTCTCCAGATTTATCAGTCTTATACTGGGAAAATTGGCAACTGCACAGTGTTACTTCTCTGGGCCAGGAGGTGTGGAAGGGAAATCAGAATATGGTAAATACTCAATACGTCCTTGGATGCAGCCAAGGCAGCCAGGATACGATGTCAGCATGCCCAGTCCATCCTGTTCCCCATTGAGTGAAATGAACTACCTACAAATGCAGGGCCTGGAGTTTTCCCATATAACTTCCCATTTTGTACCAATTCTGCTACGTTCTCAAATCCTCCCACATTCCTTTGGCTCCAGACCTAGGCCCCTGGTCTCATATTAGGTGCCCTGTCTATGGAGACCCTTTCTAGGAAAGTCACTCCAGCTTGGCTGGACTACTTGGTCTCCTGGCATTCTCTCCCCATCGTTAACCAGGGAAACTAGAATATGCCACCTCCATGCTGCTCCCCAATCTTGGTGGGCCCATACACCCCACACCAATATCTCCTCCACCTCAGGGAAGAGGGATCAGAAACAAAGGGATATATTTATTAGATCAAAGAGTGTTAAATGTTAGAAGGAATGATTTTTGCCTTAGCTAAACTGACCTCATTTAAGGCAAAATGACTTGCTTATGGTCACACAGTTAATTCCAACGTAACATGACACCTACCTACCAAGTTGGGTCTTTTTGCTTTATTTTATTTAAAACAAAATTTTATTGGGGCACCTGGGTGGATCAGTCAGTTAAGTGACTGACTTTGGCTCAGGTCATGATCTCACAGTTCGTGGGTTCAAGCCCTGCATTGGGTTCTGCACTGACAGCTTGGAGCCTGGAGTCTGCAGCCTGCTTTGGATTCTCTGCCTCCCTTTCTCTCTGCCCCTCCCCCGCTCTCTCTCTCTCAAAAAATAAACATTTTAAAAAAAACCCAGAAAACAAAAAAACCCACAAAATTTTTTGTTTTATTTTTTTCCCTGTTCCTAAGATTCCTAAGATCTCTAAGTGCACCTATGTGTGATTCAGCCTAAATGGAAATAGACCCCAGGTCTTGTCCATGACTTTGATCCTCCTATAAGGAGGAGGGAAATGTGCCATATCTTTTTTAAAGTTCTGTGCTACATGATTGTTTGACCCTCCTTCTAGGAAGAATGAAGCAGGCCTGGTGGGGTCCCAGCCTGGTACTTGATGCCCAGGGTGGGCAGGAGCAGACAGAAGCAGAATGAAAGAACCGAAATATTCCTGAAAGAATGCTCAGGGTCCAGCCAGCAGAACCCGCATCTCTTTGTGAAGGGGAGGCAGAACACAAGAGTCAAGGGCAAAGTAAATACAGAAACAGTCTTGGGATTTGGGGGCTGGGGGTGTGTAGAGGAGGGATTTGAAAGATGTAAAAGGGGAACTGAGAGGAATTAAGGTGTCATTGGTGAAAGGGTGAATGAAGCCAGAGGACAAACTCCTTCATGGATGCTGAATGAAGGTGTGGGGTAAGTTAACTTAATTAAAAGTTACAAAGGGGGAGATGTGGAAAACTACCTAGTTAAGAACCTTCCATCTGCAGTCAGAGAACACAGTAAGACCTGACAACCAAACTGAATGTCTCACAGAGTCCAACTTTGCAGACAGCTATTTAAAGACTTTATAGTCCGTGAAAAAATTCTCCAGACTTCTTCTTCCCATACTGTCCCAGCCACATTGCCCTAGAGAGGTGTAGGCACAAGTTCTCCCATATTCTCTAAGGGCTTGTACATCTCACCATACTTTCTGACTCAACCATGGAAAATCTATAATTATTTTTCCTGAAAACAGATTCCCGAAGTGTCTGTACCACCAGTGTTATAGTAACTCTACTCAAACCCTTCGAGTCAGCCTTGACTTTCTCCCATCCATTCATTCAACAAATATTATTGAGTGCTTACTACATCATGTACACTGTGTGAGGTTCTGGGATATCGAATAGTCAACAAAACAAACTGATATTTGCAGCATGGGACATAGAGTCAAGCACTCAACAAACTGCATTGAATCTGTCTTTGTAATGATGGGGTCATATTAATTCTTTTCCTCTACCACCATTCCAGTTCAGTATTCCAACACCCCTGAACTTTTCCAGTAGCCTCCTGTCTCTTTATTTGCATTATTTCCTGCACTCTGATCTATTTATTCTCTACCCATTCCTAAAGGTGATAGAGCATCTGTAACACATGAGATTTATAAATATAAATTCCTGGATCACAGCCCAGACCTACAGAATAAGAAGGGTGGTAAGCTCCCAATAATCTATATCATTTTTATTTATTTTTTAATTTTTGAACATTTTTACTTATTTTTGAGAGACAGAGATAGACAGAGAGTGAGCAGGGGAGAGGCAGAGAGAGAGGGAGACACAGAATCTGAAGCAGGCTCCAGGCTCTGAGCTATCAGCACAGATCCTGACGTGGGGCTCGAACTCACAAACCATGAGATCGTGACCTGAGCCGAAGTCTGACGCTTAACTGACTGAGCCACCCAGGCGCCCCAAATCTATATCATTTTTAAAGCTAACTCTAGGATTCTGATGCACACCTGGGTTTGGGAACCACTGCTTCATATCACTATCAAATGCAATTCCACTTGCTCCAAATTCTTGAAGAAGTTTTCTTTGTCTACAGAATAAACTAACATATTAGCTTGGCATGTAGTATTCCAGCCCGTCTATTCCAACTTTCTCTTGTTAAAATTCTAGTCCACCTTTAACTATATAACCTTGAGAAAATCACTTAAATTGGAAGGTACAAAATCAAAGGACACAGTCTTTATTAGTTGTCCATGCTACGTAAACTCTTCGGCAACTAGTTTTGTAAAAAATTTGAAGTAATACTGTATTTATGTTCTTTGCCAAATACCATTGTGGTGATGAGTTTCATCCCCATTCTCTGCTCTTTTCCTCTCCTATTTCCATTCCTTTCTGCTTCGTGGTTCTCTTCCTGATTTTTTTCTCATTTAAATAGTCATACACTTGCTAAAGCAAACTAGTTCATTCTTACATTCTTAATCATAGAGTAATACATGTTTGTTGTAAAACATTTTAATTACATGGAGGAAAAATACAATAAAAAGTAAAAGTGCCCTCTCCCTTCCACTCTAAGCCCACTCTTGAGAGGTCACCTCTATTAACAGTTTGGTGATACAAAGCTCTCCAACTTTTCTCATATTCCCACTTTCCATAGGGATTTTGCACCCGCTGTCTGTATTTTTACACTCCCAAACAGCTCTGTCTCTGTATTGGCTCAGATAAGGTTTTCTCCCTGACTTCAGCACCCATCCATGTCTTGCAAGCCACCTGAGGACACCGAAGACAATTGCTCGCTTCCCACTACCTTCTTTCTGACTGCAAGAAAGAGACTGACTATAATGCACTATTGTTTTCCTGACTTCCTCTCGAAAAGTTTCTTCTCAAAAACTCTTCTTTCTACTATCACCTATTTTGGGGCCTCCTGTTGTGTGTAGGACCGTGCCTTTCTGCAGTGCATTTTACCAACTGGGAGAGGTGACTGACTACATGAGATGATTTTCCAAGTCCTAGAAGGATTTCCCATCACTCTTCCTCCTAAATATATTTTCCACTACAAGATGAAGTTTGGAATCCCTCCAATTTTTTTAGTAGCAGCTTTTATTGAGATATAATTTATACGCCATGTATTTAAAGTGTGCAGTTTGATGGTTTTTAGTATATTTACAAACTCGTGCAACCATGACTATAATAAATTTTAGAACACTTTCATCACCCCAAAAAGAAACCCACACCCATTAGAAGCCACTCCATATTCCCCCCTACCTTCCCAGTCCTAGGTAACCACTGACTATCTCTCTTTATGGATTTGCCTATTCTGGATATTTCACATAAATGTGAAATCATACAGTATGTGTGGGGGTTTTTGTTACCAGCTTCTTTCAGTTAGCAATGTTTTCAAGTTTCATTCATATTGTAGCATGTACATATATTAGTACTTCATTCTCTTTTATTGCTGGATGATATTCCATTGTATAGCTAGATCACATTTTGTTTATCCATTCATCAGCTGATGGGTTTTGTCCACTTTTCACCTATTATGAATAATGCTGTGTGAATACTCACGCACAAGTTTTTACATGGACATGTTTTCATTTCTTTTGGTATACATGCCAAGGAGTGGGATTGCTGGGTCATATGATAAATTCTATGCTTAACATCTTGAGGAACTGCCAAACTGTTTTCTAACATGGTTACCCCATTTGACAGTCCCACTGGTGTACAGTGTATGAGGGTTCAGATTCTCCACATCTTTACCAATACTTGTTATCTTCCATTTTTTTTAATAGCCATCCCAGTGGGTGTGGAGTAATATCTCATTGTGGTTCTGATTTGCATTTCCCTAATGACTAAGGATGCTGAGCATCTCTTCATATGCTTATTGGCCACTTTAATATATTTCTCAGAGAAATGTCTATTCATCTTCCTTGCCCATTTTAATAGTTTTTTTTTTAAGTTTATTTGTTTATTTTGAAAGAGAGGGGTGGGGAGGGGCAGTGAGAGAATCCCAAGCAGGCTCTGTGCTGTCAGTATGGAGCCTGACATAGAACCTGATACCATAAACCGTGAAATCAGGACCTGAGCCGGAACCAAGAGTTGGACACTTAACTGACTGCATGACCAGGCCCCCAGGGTTACTTGTTTTTTATTATCAAGTTATAGAAGTTCTTTATATATTCTAGATTCAAGTCATTTATCAGTATATGATTTGCAAAATTTTCTTCCATTCTGTCAGTTGTCTTTTTACTTCCTCAAGGGTGACCTCTGAGGTGCACAATTTTTCAGTTTTGATATCCAATTTATCTATTTTTTCCTCTTGTTCCTTATGCTTTTGGTGTCATAATCAAGAAACCATTGACAAATCCAAGGTCAAGAAGATTTACACCTATTCTTCTAAGAGTTGTATGATTTAGCTCTTACATTTAGGTCTTTGATTCATTTAGGATTAATTTTTGTATATGGGATGAGATAAGGGTCCAGCATCATTCCTTTGCATGTGTCAATCCCGCTGTCTCAGTACCATTTGTTGAAGATACTTTTTTCCCCCATTGAATTGTCTTGGTACCCCTCTACCAATTTAAAAAGACAGAATACAATAAAGTTCTGTTTTTTGTTTGTTTATTTGTTGTTGTTGTTTTTTTTTTTGAGAAGAGAGAAAGAGAGAGAGAGTGTGAGTGCACAAGCTGGGGAGGCGCAGAGAGAGAGGGAGAGAGAGAATCCCAAACAGGATCCACATGGTCAGTGCAGAGCCCATCACAGGGCTCGATCCAACTAACTATAAGATCATTACCTAAGCTAAGATCAAGAGTTGGATGCTTAATTGACTGAACCACACAGGCATCCTTAAAATTCTGTTTTCAGAGTTGGAAGCCACCTTATAAATGTGCACTGGTCAGGTTTTTAAGTTGCAGACAGGAAAATGCATTTTAACTATCTTAGTTGGGAAGACATTTATTAAATAATTATTGGAAGGAAAAGAAGCAGAGGCTCTAGATCAGAGGTTCTCAAACTTGGCTACACATTGGAATCATCTGGGAGTTAATGGTCGTATTATACCCCATTCCATAAATCAGGCTGTCTGGGGGTAGAATCCAGGCATCGGTTATTTTTTTTTTTAATTTTTTTTTTAACATTTATTTACTTTTGAGACAGAGAGAGACAGAGCATGAACAGGGGAGGGTCAGAGAGAGAGGGAGACACAGAATCCGAAACAGGCCCCAGGCTCTGAGCTGTCAGCACAGAGCCCGATGCGGGGCTGGAACTCACAGACCGCGAGATCATGACCTGAGCCGATGTCGGACGCTTAGCCGACTGAGCCACCCAGGCGCCCCCAGTCATCAGTATTTTTAAAAAATTTTTTTAATTTTATTTTTTTAGATTTACATCCAAATTAGTTAGCATATAGTGCAACAATGATTTCAGGAGTAGATTCCTTAATGCCCCTTACCCATTTAGCCCATCCCCCCTCCCACAACCTCTCCAGTAACTCTCTGTTTGTTCTCCATATTTAAGAGTCTGTTATGTTTTGTCCCCCTCTCTGCTTTTATATTATATTTGCTTCCCTTCCCTTACATTCATCTGTTTTGTCTCTTAAAGTCCTCACATGAGTGAAGTCATATGATATTTGTCTTTCTCTGTCTGCCTAATTTTGCTTAGCATAATACCCTCTAGTTCCATCCACGTAGTTGCAAATGGCAAGATTTCATTCTTTTTGATTGCTGAGTAATACTCCATTGTATATATATACCACATCTTCTTTATCCATTCATCCATCGATGGACATTTGGGCTCCTTCCATACTTTGGCTATTGTCGATAGTGCAGCTATAAACATTGGGGTGCATATGTCCCTTCAAAACAGCACACCTGTATCCCTTGGATAAATACCTAGTAGTGCAATTGCTGGGTTGTAGGGTAGTTCTATTTTTAATATGTTGAGGAACCTCCATAGTGTTTTCCAGAGTGGCTGCACCAGCTTGCATTCCCACTAGCAATGCAAAAGAGATCCTCTTTCTCCACATCCTTGCCAATATCTGTTGTTGCCTGAGTTGTTAATGTTAGCCATTCTGACAGGTGGAGTCTAGACTAGTTAGGAATATGGACTTTCCTGATTCTCTATGATAATGCTTGTCCATCCTTGGGAGAGCTGTATAGTTCGAAAAGTCATTTTCAATATTGGAAGACATTAAAAAAATTTTTTTTAACGTTTATTTATTTTTGAGAGGGGTGGGGAGGGCCAGAGAGAAAGAGGGAGACACAAAATCCAAAGCAGGCTTCAGGTTCCGAGCTGTCAGCACAGAGCCCAACACAGAGCTCAAACCCATGAACCGCGAGATCATGACCTGAGCTGAAGTGAAACGCTCAACCAACTGTGCCACTCAGGTGCCCCTGGAAGACATTTTTAACATCTGAAGGCAAATAAAAACAATCTGTTATTATTTTCATACTGAAAACAACTATAAGTAAAGCTAGTAAAATTTCCCAGGCTAGTGGGTGTATGCAGAAAGTAATAATTTCTAGGTTGAGTATGTGTAGAGGCTGTCAGGATCCCTGCAGAGTATGTGTAGGAGATTTTTACATTTATCTAAATACGGTATGTGTTCAAAAATCAACTTGTTGTTCCTTTTTGGGCATGAGAAGGTGTGAATTCAAAGCAAAGCAAGAGGGGAGCCCTCTGATGGCCACATACTCCAACAGCTGCCCCTTGTGCCTAGCAAATGAAATTCTTCCAAAAGATTATATACAGTTTTAAAGTATTTTCTAGAGTCTTCAATGTACAACTTTTAAACATTACTGGAGCCACCCCACTATAACCCAGGTAACCATTGCTGCTTATTTAATGTGCTGTATATTCACCATGTCCTGGGTCAAGTCTACATCAAATCACACCTTCCCGGAAAGCACATCGCTTTTTATCAACAGCTTGATTCATGACCCGCAAAAATCTATAGCCCTCCGTGACCCTTCTAAAAAGCCTGCTTTGACACTGTGTCCTCTTTAGAGGGAATAAAGCATCCTCATTTCTTCTGTCAGTGCATTGGCTAGAAGCACTACCTGGACAAGTGGTTTATTTGAGAGAGACTTGCATTCAGGGGGAGAGGCCCCATAGATGGAGAGCTGATCTCACGATGCAACAGAGAGCAATATGTAACAGCCTGTTCTCTGCAAATTGTGTTCTTTGCACACAATCACGGAGGCAGCTTAGGCTGGCAGACAGCATGCTCTGAGCCTAACTGGTTCTCATAACCTCTCTCCATATGTTTTCATAACCTCATGACTGTTATGTCATGGGGGTTGGGGCTGGTAGGGAGGGAAAATTGGCCAGGAGAATAAATCAGGTATTTAATTTGCTGGGAAAAAAACCCCTAGCAATCTGATAGGTCCTTGCCAACACCTATTAAAATGAATCTTTTTTTTTTAATTCTTTTTTTTAATGTTTATTTATTTTTGACAGAGAGAGAGAGAGAGAGAGAGACAGAGCATGAGTGGGGGAGGGGCAGAGAGAGAGGGAGACACAGAATCCGAAGCAAGCTCCAGCTCTGAGCCATCAGCACAGAGCCTGGTGCGGGGCTTGAGCCCACAGACCGCGAGATCATGACCTGAGCCGAAGTTGGATGCTCAACCGACTGAGCCACCCAGGTGCCCCAAAATGAATCTTTTAAGAAAGAAAAAGGAAGGTATCTATGGTGTGGTGTTTCCTCTGTGTTTGTAAGTGAGGCAGCTAGCAGGAAATCATAGTTGAAAGGAATCCAAATAAAACAGAATCTCCTCTATCACTCATGGCTGCTTAGCAAAGCTCACTTTATACCCCCCAAATGAAGTGTTAATTGCAGAATTGGGGTGCAAGAAAGCTTTATTTTATACATCTAAAACAGGAGTGGTGATGAATTAACTTTTAGCTGCCTGTGATTTTAATTTGAATGAGAACCTCCTGAAGATGGGAGCCTGGCACCAAAGTGGTATGCTGGTTTACCACAGCAGTAGGACAAAGAAAGGGAGAAGCTGGTGCAGCCTGCAGACTGTTGCTCTGAGAGCTAGGAGGTTCAGGTGATTTGTGACAGATCCTGTTCCTTCAGAAATGGAGGAAGGAAGCAACTACCTCTGGATAAACTCACAATGGTGTTCTAGCACCTCTCAGGGTATGGAAATGCAAACGTAGCATTATAAGAGACCCTGTGAAATGTCAAGAAGGATTGATCGGCAAAGACTGAAATGAATGCTAACGCTCACATTGGGACGTTGGGACGGATGTAGTGACACAGGCATTTTCATATAGTGCTAAAGGAGTGTCAGTTGCTAGTCTTTTGGGAGGGCACTTAAGCAGCTTTATGAAAACTTTAAATGTCCATTCCTTTAGACCCAGAAGTTCCACTTCTAGGATTTTCTTGAACAATTAAATAAAGATGTGTATATAAGGATGCTTTCCCCCAGAATTTTTATGGTAGGAAACTACCTAAGTAGAGAATATTTAAGTAAATTATAGTGCATTCATATAAAGGCATACTGTATAACCGTTACAAATGATACCCGAAAAGGCATACAGAAACCTGTTAGAAGAGGTCTCCTATGGATGGCAAAATTTTAGGATTTTTTTTAATAAAAGGAAAGGAAATTCAGGAAGAACTCCTTACCCTTTATTAATTGCAAAAATAAAGCTGCTTTCCTTCAATATTAGGGCCCCACCTATAAGGCACCTATGACCAGGGATACAGAAATATATTTCTTGCACATTTTCCATTCAAAAGAGAAACACGGAGTAACTCTCAACCCTTGAAACCAAGAGGCAATTAGAGAGGTCTGCTTAGGAAAATTTTCTAGATATCTTGTGTTTAACAGAGATGCAGAGTTCTTTGCTAGATGTAGATGTACTAAGGTTATTCAAAGAATAAATGTTCATATAGTAAAGGAATGCATGAATGGAGTGAATGCTTTGTAGAGATAGACTGAACGAGAGAAATCATCCAAACCCTCATTCCATAAATGAGGTGCTCAGAGTCAGCAACTAGAGACTTACATGCTTAGAGTCAGGTGCATACAACTAGTAATTGGTAGAGCTAGGACTAGAACCCAAGGCTCCTGATCAGAGCAGTCTACACTGCAAAGGTCCATCGTGACTTCACAAAATCAAAAGCGATCTGTGATTTCTCAGGTTCCTTCCATCTCCAGGAAGAAACGGTCCCCTAGTTGTGTAAGGGCTACTTAGATACGATCACTATTAGCAGGGCACAGTTTGAGGCTATGATTTAACTTGGAGCTGCTAATAACCACAATATTTTATGCATGGTTGGTGCCCAGTAAATATTCGGCCACTGATAATGGGCATGAAGATGCACTTTCCCCTGCCCTGGGAGGGATACCTGAGGGTCCCCACCCCATGTTTATAGCTGAGGAAGCACAGTTTTCTCTCTCCTTCTGAGGGACCTGCCCCCTGTGAAGTTATGGAGCATATGGTTTTAGGCTCGTTTGGTGTTCTCTTCTAGTATTCCTCTTCTCCATCTCCCTATCTCCCTCTCTTCTCACATTTGCTAAAAACCTCTCAGGCACCTATCCCATGTCCATCTTGAAGGGCCATAAATGGCATTAAATAAATCTATGGTTTCTTAACCAAATTGGATAGTGTTTCATTTTGGATAATTTCAAATATACACAAAAGTAGCAATAATGCCCATGCCTCCATTACTTAGCCTTCAATTATCAAAATTTTACCAATCTTATTTCAGCCATTCTCCCTCTCAATGTTTTTTTTTTTTTTTGGAGTATTTTAAAGCACATCCCAGATATATTATTTCATTCACAAATACTTTAGAATGAATCTCTGAGGAATGAATTTTTAAAAACACAATCACTATGGCATTAGTTTACAAAAAATTACCAATAATCCCTTAATATCATCTGTCATTTAATTCATGCTCAAGTTTCCCCAACTGCATATATATATATATATATATATATATATATATATATACTTTAAGTTTATTTACTTGAGAAAGAGAGAGAGCGGAGGAGGGACAGAGAGAGAGAGAGAGAGAGAGAGCGAGAGAGCAAGAGAATCCCAAGCAGGCTCCATGCTCAGCACAGAGCTTGACATGGGGCTCAATCTCACAAACCATGAGATCATGACCTGAGCCGAAATCAAGAGTTGGCAGCTTAACTGACTGAGCCACCCAGGTGCCCCCCAAAATATATTTCTATGATTGCTTTGATTGACTCAGAATCAAAACAAGGACTACACGTTTGATTTGGTTGGTATATTTCTGTTCTTTAAAAAAAATCTCTATCTATCATCTATCTATCCTTGTTGATGTAAAATTGACATAGCACAAAATTAATTATTTTAAAGAGAACAACTTAATGCCATTTAGTGCAGTCATAGTGTTGTGCAGCCACCTCCTCTGTCTAGTTTCAAAACATTTTCATCACTCTGAAAGGAAACCCACTCTGAAAGAGCCCCATTAGGCAGTAGCTCTCTTTTCCTGCCTTCCACCAGCACCTGGCAACCATCAATCTGTATCCTGTCTATAGAGACTTACCTGTTCTGGTTACTTCATACAATGGAATCATACAATATGTGACCATACCATAATATTTTTAAGGTCCATCCACATTGTAGCATGTATCAGTACTTCATTCCTTTTTATGGAATAAATAATTCCATTGTATGTATTTACCACAATTTGTTTATCCATTCATTTGTTGATGGGTATTTGGACTGTTTTTGGTCATTGTGAATAGTGCTGCTATGGCCATAGTTGTGTATATATTTGTCTGAGTACCAATTTTCAGTTCTTCTGAGTATATACCCAGAAGTGGAATTGCTGGGTCATATGATAAATTTATGCTTAACTTTTTAAGGAACTGCCAAGCTGATTTCCACAGGAGCTGCACCATTTTACATTCCTACCAGCAATGTACAAGAGTTCCAATTTTTCCACATCTTGCCAGCACTTATTATTTTTAACATTTTTTTCAGTTAAAAATGTTTATTTATTTATTTTGAGAGAGAGCACATGCACATGCAACTAAGGCAGAGAGAGAGGGAGAGAGAGAATCCCAAGCAGGCTCCACACTGTCATGTAGAACCCAATGCAGGGCTTGATCTCATGAACCCTTGAGATCATGACCTGAGTCAAAATGGAGAATCAGATGCTTAACTGACTGGGCCACCCAGATGCCCCTCTACATTTTTTATTATAGACATCCCAGTGGGTGTGAAGTGGTATCTTGTGGTGGTTTTGATTTGCATTCCCCTAATGACTAATGATATTGAACATTTGCACATCTTCTTTTGGAGAAATATTTATTCAAGTCCTTTGTCCCTTTTTAAAATGGGTTGTCTTTTTGGCATTGTTGTCTTTTAAAATCTAATAATTACCCTCCCCCGTCTCCCCCTTTTCACACTCTTCATTTGCTGAACAAACCAATTCATTTGTCCTGCAGAATTTCCTTTATTCAGTATTTGGCTGTTTCCACATGGTGTAATTTAACTTGTTTCTCTATTCTCTTATTTCCTGTAAACAGATACTTTAGAACTAAAGATTTGCTTAAATTCCTTCCTTCCTTCCTTCTTTCTTTCTTTCTTTCTTTCTTTCTTTCTTTCTTTCTTTCTTCTTTCTTTTCTTCCTTCCTTTTGGTGGAGATACTTCATAGGTGGTAGTATATGCTTCCTGATGCATCACATTAAGAAGCTCATAATGCCTATTTTGTCCAGTTTTTAATGACCCAAAATATATATTGAAGAACTCTAAGGTTCTTCAAGATTACTTAAGGGGCCCTGCAAATGTTTAATTCAAATTTCATTAAAAAATATACAATTGATGCTCTTTCCTCTTCGCCATTGTGGTGTGTGCTGCTGACTGTTTCTCACCATGTCTTCTCACAAGACTTTCAGGATCAAGTGATTCCCGGCAAAGAAACAAAAGCAGAATCGTCCCATTCCCTAGTGGATTCAGATGAAAACTGGTAATAAAATCAGATACAACTCCAAGAGGCGGCATTGGAGAAGAACAAAGCTGGGTCTGTACATGAGATGGGATCGAACATGAGATGGCACACGTTTATGCTGCCTGAAAGTCATGTGTTTCTATTCCATCACCTTCCTATCGCCTGACCAGTAGATCTGTTTTATCAGGAAATTGACTTTTCTCTGTTATGATGCTTCTGCACCTGTAGGTTGGTTCAGTAATAAACATGTGAGACCTTTTGACTGAAAAATATATATATATATATATAATTGACTACTGCTTTTCTGATTTCCTCTGATTAAAGAGGAAGTCAAGTAAGTGAGCCCCAGCTCTCCACCTGCTTCAGCAAGAGTTACTCTGCCTTTTATATTTTGGGGTCCTAGATAAGATTTCATTAGAAAAAGTATTACACTAATTAAAATAAAATAAAATAAAATAAACCCCTTCTAAATTTTAGGTGATCGTGTGACCCTTTCCAGAGGTATTTATATCAGAACCAGGGACTCTGAAAGTCAGAAAGACCTTATGACTCAATGAAAAAAGTTCTTAATGCATGCAGTGGGCACATGTGGTGGGAGACAGCATGGAGTCTTCCTGGTACCCCTTGAATCATACAACTCAGGAACTGTTATGATCCCCTCCAAGTCTATGGCTGCCTCCCATTCATATAATATGTCCTTGTCTCATTTAGGCAAAAGTGGACTTTGAATAACAGCAACTCATACTTTAAAGCAGAGCTAAAGGTTTATCAGAGGACTTCATTCCAAAATGGAAGGTATATGAGGTAGGAATCGCTGTGAACCTGCCAACTGTTTCCGGGGTAGTATGCAGACACCCTTCAGGTGTCTTTTGCTGGAAAAAATCTCTAATTCCGGTCACAAGAAAAGATCCTCTATCTTTCTGACACAGAATATACACACTCTCTGTGATACCTGAAATCAATACCTGATTGTCCACTAGACTCTTTTTCTGGTATTCCATTAAAATTGAGCTTCTCTCTATAACTGAATGTTGAACACATCAAAGTGATGGATGGTGCATCAGCCCCTTATCCCCAGGATTTTGGAGGCAAAGTCTTCAGTCTTATTGCGGCTAAAATAAGATTTATGAACCTTTGCTTCAATTCTAGTTTAATCCCCAAGTGTCCGCTTTTTAATTGTCAAAGAGTTGTAAGGTCTGCCCTTCATGGAACTAGGAACAGTAGGACAATACACAGCTGGATCTCATTGCAGGTGGATGAAGGGAGCACTGAACCCTCATGTTTCCTCTGAGATGAGAAGACTCAAGTTCTTATTATTCTGCTCTTCTGATCTGCAGTATTGTTTCTGAAATAGAATATTTTGCCAGTAGAATGAAGGTTTTAGCTACAGTCTGTTGTAGTATCATTACCGTGAATATCATCCTCTTCCTCCTCATCATGCCTATATTCCAATATACTGTTGGAAGAGAGGGACAGTTACTGCCTTTCTTGACCTTCTGAAGCTCAGAAAAAAAGGGCTTACAGAAGCAAAAGAAGAAAAAGCAGCCAACCTAAGGCTCAGATCAGTTGTTGGCCCCACAAACTCCAAATTTACTGCAGAAACTCAATCACCTTTCTGATTGTCCAGATAGAATTCTCATGAATTTCCTATGGGGAAATTTTGGTTAAACGTACCAGTTTTTATCCAAACTGATAGAGATATATACAATAAAAGTGAATTTGTAGAGGCACCTGGGTGAGTCAGTCAGTTAAGCATTTGACTCGTGATTTTGGCTCAGGTCATGATCTTGTAGTTTGTGAGATTGGAGCCTGCTTGGGATTCTCTCTCTCCCTCTGCCCACCACCCCCCCCAACTCACATTCGCTCATGTGGTTTCTCTCTCCTTCCCTCTCTGTCAAAATAAATAAATAAACATTTTTTAAAGTGAATTTTTAGACACATGTCAAGGTTTATCAGTTCCCAATCCCTTTCCCGAAGTCTGTCCCCAATTTATAGGTTCAGAGTGATAATTACAAGCCAAAGGCTGAGATATGGTTAGAAGGAGGCTTGGCTTCAGGCATGAACAGAAAATGAAGCCACATAACAGGCCTTCTAGGGGGTCTCCTCTCTGTTCATGAGGCTGTATTCCTTGTGATATAGAAATCATACTTTGTACAAGTTTAGATGTAAGATGTTCATCAGATGAACAACTGGAGAGAAAATAAATGCTCATTAGTGGGAAGACAGGGAAGTATAACTGGATTTTGAAACGTTAAAGAGGATGCTGCATAAAATTGATTGATGTGGGAAGATGTTCAGGATAAATTAGTTGAAAAACAAGGTGGGGGAAATTTTACATATTTATAATTTTCTTTTTAGTTTTGGATATTTTTAGTCTTGAACGAACTATGCATGCTTTATTTGGAAAGAGAAAGGAGGTTCTATTCTAAGCCTTTTAGTATATTTGCATGGGTTGGCTTATCAGGCTAGCTCACTATGGAAGGCACAGACATCTTGAACCAATGGAAATGAGTCAGGGAGTGACAACATTTCAACTTGGAAAGAAGAGGGAAAGAACAAGCCTTGATCACACTGGAGCAGCAACAGGACTGCCTGAGACAATGGGGGAGGTGGAAGATGGGCAAATTAATGGAGTAAATTAAGGCAAGGCTTGATTTGATGTTTTGAGCCCTTCATAGTTTGGTTTAAGTACCTCCAACGTGAGGGTGAGTGGAGTAATGGCAAGGCCTGGGCCACAGCTGACAGAAAGTGGAGTGATCTTGTCTCTACATACTTGGTTCTGGATAGAGAGGCCTGATGGTTCTCTCCTGCATATCTTTAAGTCCAGGAATGAGGTTTCAAACATCAGCTACACACACACACACACACACACACACACACACACGGTGAGTTAAGTAGAGAGTGATGATGGGGAAACCACGCATGTGAATCTTCTTTTCAAGCGGCAGTTCACCGCTCTAAATGTACTGCCCCAGGTAGAAATGCAAGTTAGGATTCAGAGCTCAACATCAAAGATAGGGTGCTTTGTTTCAGCAGGTTAAAAAGCAACTCATGGTATCACTGCAAATATATCTCAAAAGTGTTGGCAACTTCAAAGGGATTCATTAAGAGAGCTCCCCCAATAAAGTCCCTGGAAGTTTACTAAACTGCACAAAGGTACTCTTATTAAAAGCTAAAAGCAGGCCTAGGAGGCATTTTAATAAAGACCTCCAGTTAGCTACCTGGAACAGGAGAGCTGTGTTGAAGGGCTGGAATAGAGAGCAATTTGTCGTGATGCGTCTCTTAGGGCAAAGTTCCTAATCTCTGCCCTCAGTTTTTTCTTCCTTAAAACCCAGACTTATGGGGGACATTGAGAGGATTAAACAATGCTTGTGAAAGAACTCATTAATGTTAATTCCTTTATAGGTAAAACAAAGTGCTCAACATCACCATCTGGACCAATATCTGTGACGCCTGCTTTGGAAAGATTCTAGGTTCTTCCCAAGTGAACCATGCCTGAAAGACAAGCAACAGACGAGGAAGGTTAAACTCAACCCACTCCTTGAAGTTCAGAAAGAACAAAATGGTGGGATGTTGAAGGATCAGGAGGCTGTTGGAAGGTCAGAATTTGAATAAGAATGGAAAAAAGTATTCTCTCATCCCCCTAATGTTCAAATGATCTCACTTGGTCTTAGAAGTGAAACCTATAGGGTCTGGTAAAATTTTGAAGCTTTCTGAAAGGTTGTTCAAAAAGATAAGAAAACAGAGAAGAGCCATTGTTGGACAGACAAAGTGACATATGCACACTGCCATATTGAATCCTGGACAAAAAGATCTGCCATGATTACAATCGAGCTTTCAGTCCAGAGGCTAGTTCAGCCAAACATTTTGTTCATGCTTTTGAAAACTCAGTGGCAAGTACATAAAAATGTCTGCAACCCAGATGAGGTTGTTAAATTCTTTCTTAAGAACAAGACAGAAAGGAGAAGTGATTTACTAGAGTATGTTGCTGGGTTTGTTTTTTATTTTTATTTTTGCTCTTCTAATCCCCAAGCCCACAGCAGCCCGTCTAGTTGAATCTTGATTTGTTTTTGTCTCATATGAATGTGAACATCCATCCTCCCAGCAGAAATGGTAAATAGCTGTACACATCTATGTCACGAAGTGCTCATAAATAACAATCATTTATGGGGCTGGTGGGAGGGCAACCTTTGGGCTTAGAGAACTGCCTGCAGCAACATTGTTCTATGAAGTTTCCTATAACTAAAGGAGCAAAAGCATTGATTCTTGTTGTTACTGTTTAAAATTATTATTTTAAAGTAATACATGCACACAGTAAAAAAAAGAAATTGATATGCCATAGAGTGGTGGTATTAAATGAAAAGGCTCTATACCTGCCCCCCGCACCCCGTGGTAACCACTTAAAAATGATCAGTTTCAGGCTACACAAATAATACACAAATACTTTCTTGCAAAAATTTCAAACCGTACAGACAAAGCTAGGGTCCTTGACGGTCACTCCAATTACATTCCTCCTCCTCAGAGATAACCACCATTGTTAACAGTAGTGAGTTTCCTCCCAGATCTTGATAATCTTCACGGGTATGCTTGTTTTGGTTCTTATTTTACACAAATGGTATACTGGATTTATAATCCAACAACTTGATTTTTGAAAAAATGTTTATTTATTTACAGAGAAAGAGAGAGAATGCACATGTGCGGGTGGGCAAAGGGCAGAGACAGAGAGAATCCCAAGCAAGCCCTGCACTGTGAGCACAGAGTCTGACGGAGGGCTAGATCCCACGAACTGTGAGATTATGACCTGAGTCGAAATCAAGACTGGGGAGATCATGACCTGAGCTGAAATCAAGAGTTGGACACTTAACAGACTGAGCCACCCAGGCACCCACTTTTTTTTTTATTTAATAATACATCTCGTAGGGGCACCTGCATGGCTCAGTTGGTTAAGCATCTGACTTCGGCTCAGGTCATGACCTCGCGGTCCGTGCGTCTAAGCCCCACATCCGGCTCTGTGTTGTCAGCATTGCGCCTGCTTTGGATCCTCTGTCTCCCTCTCTCCGCCCCTCCCCCACTGGCTCTCTCTCTGTCTCTCTCTTTCTCTGTCTCTTTCTTTCAAAATAAATAAATAAAACTTTATAAAAAATAATATATCTTGGATATGTTTCCATGTCAGTGCATACTATATCTATTTCATCTCTTTAGGCTGTTGTGTAATATGACTGGGCCATAATTTACTTATTTAGTTATTTCCCATTTTTCACTATTAACAACACAGAGCTGCACTGACCATCATTGTCCCCACTTCCTGGACACATGTGGAAGTGTTTCTCTAGAATAGATAGGAAATATCCATTTTTAACCATTTCTATTTTTAGTTCTTCTGTTATTTGTCATGATCATTCAAAATAAGATGGTAATCATTTATTTCTTGATTTACCAAATTTAAATCTTATTGATTGACTCCTTACTATGAGAGATGTAAATTTAGCTCACTTAAATGACCTTCCACCTCCCTTCCACTGCCAAGTTTTGTTAGTTACTTTTTTATTATTGCCTTTTCTATTGATTATTTTTATAACTTTATAGAATACACCTAAATATCTAGTTTTCATAACATCAACTTTAGACAATACCCTTTGATTCTATACCACAAACAATGAGGATATTAGCACCTCTGTTTCATCCCCCTCTCCTCTCTTCCCAACCTGTCAGTTACAGTATTACTTTTACCTTGTTCAGGTTCATAACCTTTACATTCTATTCTGTAACTGTATAATCCTCTATGGTTTCTCTGTGGACTGATTCTAAAAATTGGAAACCTTTGACAATGTTTTCATGTCATGCCTCTTTAAATAATATTCTCCTTATACCCAAGCACTGTTGTTGAACCCTTAGAGAAGAAGTAATGCTGTTCAAAGAAACCTGTTCAAGCATCAAGGTCAAAGGGATTGCATTTTCTTACACTTTGTCACACGCTGGAAATCATGCTGCATTTTAGTTTGCTTTATAAATGGAGCTTAACTTTCTGACAAAATCCTTCCACCTCTGACATTTCTAATTTTTCTGTCCTTCCTTCTTTTCCTCCTTTCTCCCCTTCCCCTCATTATTTCTTATCCAATTCTGCTTTCATCCTCCACATGAGTTTGGGCTTACAGTTTCCTTTGCTCTATTTTACCTGTAGACAAGTTCTTACCCACTTTCTCTTTTCCAGAAAGTCATCAAATTCTCTGGTCCATGAACAACTCCTCCTGCCTATTCTCTTTTGTGAATCCTTACACTTATTTTAGTAGTTTGGGAGAAGGGGAAGGCATTTTCTTTTTTTCTTTTCTTTCATTTAAAAAAAAATTTTTTAAATGTTTATTTTTGAGAGAAAGAGAGAGCATGAGTGGGGGAGGGGCAGAGATAGAGAGAGACACACAGAATCTGAAGCAGGCTTCAGGCTCCGAGCTGTCAGCAACGGGCCCTACACGGGGCTCCAGCGCACGAACCATGAGATCATGACCTGAGCTGAAGTCGGATACTTAACTGACTGAACCACCAAGGCACCCCCGCTTTTTTAAAAAAATTTTAACATTTATTTATTTTTGAGAGAGAGACAGAGAGACAGAGACAGAGACAGAGACAGAGACAGAGACAGAGTGTGAGCAGGGGAGGGGCAGAGAGACAGGGAGACACAGAATACGTTTCAGGCTCCAGGCTCTGAGCTGTCAGCACAGAGCCTGATGCGGGGCTCAAACTCACAAAATGTGAGATCATGACCTGAGCTGAATTTGGAGGCTTAACCAACTGAGCCACCCTGGTGCCCCTCTTTGAAGGCATTTCCAACATATGGGTGCCAATTTCAGCAAACAAAACAACTCTCAGTTTTCTAATTAGCCAGAGACAGGTGAGAGTAGTCTAATACCCATTCCATAAAATCAAACACTAGAACCTGTTAGAAATGGTGTTGGTCACTGATTCTGTTACAAGGCACCTAGTCTAAAGCCTTGATCTCTACACCCTTATCTGTCAGTCCTGGGTAAGAAGGGGAGAGACTGAAGAAAGACTCCAAGGTCCATTGCAGGCTTTTCAATAGCTCATCATTTTTCAGTGCTGCTTCCCCAGAGAACTGGCACTGCTAGTAGCCCAGGAGAACATACTGAGTGAGAATCTGGGACCCAGGGATTCTGACGCTTCATAGCTATGTGATTTGTTTTTTTTTTACTACTTCCTGAGGCTTCAGGTTGCTCATTTATAAAGTGGAGGTGATACTAGTGCTCACCTCATGGGGGTGTTATGCCAACTATATGCAATAACACAGCAAAGTACTTGGTGCCAACACATAGTAAGTATCCAATAAATGTTAGCCATTTTTATAATGAACTTTGGATTTTGAATATACAATTCTCTGTGGAAAATTCCAGAGGAAGGAAGGCATGTGGTCCCCACCCTCATATAGATCCTAGTCTAAGGAATGGCCAATATTTTCACTCTATGGTGTTTCATATATGGCAAGAGTTTACTGGGTATCTGTTGGATAAATAATTGAACAACCTTTGGTCCCGAAAGCAGACATGGCTCCTCCTTTCAGGGAATACTCAAAGAGAAATAAGACACATATTATATAAACAAATACTGAGTACATTTAATCCCAGTCCACTCATATGATAATTCATTCAACTATTGTTTGTTACTCATTGACTCTATGAAGAAATTATGTTAGATCATTTAACAAGATATAGTTCCTGCCTTCAAAGGATTTAAAGTCTAGTATATAAGACTTAGAAACAGCTAAATACATTAGGGTGAATGTGTTACAGACCAATCAGAGCAAGGGAATTTTCTAAGATGCATTATTTCCATGTCCAAGTCCTCTTTCTCCTCCCTGGCCCACCTTTCATCTCTCCTGATGTGTCCATAGCAACGTTAATTTCTGAAGTAATAAAAAAAAACATGTGGACTGTGTCTGAAAAAATGGAGATAGGTGCATAGCTCCCTACCTTCCTGAATAAACCAATGGATTTAATTTCCTTGCAGGCAAATGAACTTCCCAGAGAGTACACATTTTTCCCACTGACTTCCTAACCCTAGCCATTCTTTGACTTCTTGTTCTGTGACAGAAAACCCCTTTCCCCCATTAGTCATCTTATAAGTGCATAACTAAGGGGAAGTTTTACCTTGGAGGAGGGGAGGGCAGAATCTTTCACTTGCAAATTCCACTGCATATTCTGGAGGTAGAGAATGGTGTGGAGAAAAAAACCTTTGAAGCTAAACAAACGTGAGTCCAAATCTCAGCTCAACTTTTTACTAGATGCGTGACCTTAGGCAAGTTAACTTAAGCTCCCTGAGTCTCAATTTCCTCCCACATAAAATGAAAATCATAGTGCTGTGTCAGAGACTGCTAGTTCTTTCCCTAAGTCTAGCCTATCTTTTACCATAGGAATAGAATTTTTAGCTGGTCACAAGGTTGCCTAGAATAGAACAAGCCTTTCTTGGCCACATGAATAAATTCTGGTTAAAGGGATGTATGTGGAAGCAACAGCGTGCTGGTAAAGGCTTAACTGACTCTGCACACACGCACACACACACACACACACACACACACACACAGTACGTATATGCACCTAAGTTTATTAAAATGTTACTGATGTCAAAGATATACAATTTACAATTAATAAAATACATAGTAATCAATAGAGTTCCATACAGCCAACTGGATCTTACAGAATGCTTTGGTTAATTGTTGCTGAACTCCTATATCTGTATGCAACCTATTACAGATCAACCATCGTTTGACAACTGGAGTTCCATTCCAATTCCCTAACTCTTCTCCCAATAAATTTCTTTGCCATTCAATCTGAAATGTGATCTACTCCTAAACTATTTTTCATCCTCATATAAATTATATCATTAAACTGAAATCTCTTTTAGCTTTGGCCTACATGTGTTGGAACCTCACTCATTTGTCAGTGAGGTGAGTAACTTCTATGCTGAACTGGATGATAGTTTTCTAATACTGGAAGAATATTGCCTTAATGTTTTTTGCTATTCATAATATAGTGACCACAGACACACCATACTTTTAAGTTTCATCTGCATTTTTAACATTTTCTCCATCACTTTCCTAAGTTTAGACAAAGAAAAAAAAATGATAAATCAAACCCTGACTTGTAGCATTTGCTGATTTCCGTAGTGTAAATATTCTCATCATGGCTGAGTTCAAGCTACCAGCATGAGGTCACTGAACACAGAGTAGGGAAGACATAAGCAGTGTTGTCTCCATATGAAAGCAATAAATACAATTTCACATGTTATGGTTATTTGGAATTCTCTGAGTTGTCTATGTTTTTGTTTTTTTTTTTTTTTACTATTCTTACCATTGTATTCTCCCTCTCATTTGTGAGAATTTTCTGTATGTTATTAGTCATGTGTATCATCTATCACTAGAAGTTAAGCGCCATGAATACAGGTATTCAGACAAATAACAAAATAATAAATCAAACCCTGACTTGTAGCATTTGCTGAATGTTTTATTCAGCATTGCCTCTGGTAACACCCATCCTATAAAAGGTGTTCAAACAAATATTCATTAAATAAATAAATTTGTTAAGTGAATGTTGCAAATATTTCCCTGGACTATAATTTGTATTATTTATTTATGTTTATGATTTTTGCCATACAGAAGTGTTAAATTGTATGTTGTTTAATATACCTGCCTTTTCATTTATTGGGTCTGCGTTTTCTGTCCTATTTAAGAATGCCTCTCTCCACCCAAGGTTGATTATTTTCCTAAATTTTTCTGAAAGTTTTATTTTTTTGTTGTTACATTTAAATCTGGAATCCATCTGGAATATATTTTTGTATATGACATGCATTTCTTCCAGATGGCTAGCCCATTGTGACACTTCGGTAAATAAATTATTTTTCTCTACTAAACTGAAATTCAACTTTTGTGGTACAGTAAGTTCCCATGTGTGCTAGACTCTGTTTCTGATTCTCTAATCTGTTCCAGTATCAACTTGCCTACTTCTGGACCTGTACGATACTCTTTTCAAAGACAGACTTTATAGTAATGGCAATATAATAACAGAGCACAACTATAGCATTTACTATATCCTATTCTAAGGAATTTAGATTTAATCTCCACAAAAACCCTATGAGGTAGGTACTATTAGTATCCTCATTTTACTGAGGATGAACTTAAGTGGAAAAGAGGTTAAGAAACATATTCTGCACCACACCACCAGTAAGTAGCAGAGCCTGGGTCGTCTGAACCAAGGCAAGACAGCTCCAGAATCCATGTTCTTTTTTCTTTTAAATGTTTATTTATTTTTAAGAAAGAGGGGGAGACTGAGTGTGAGTGGGAGAGGGGCAGAGAGAGAGAGGGAGACACAGAATCTGAAGCAGGCTCCAGGCTCTGAGCTGTCAGCACAGAGCCCGATGTGGGGCTTGAACTCATGAACCTTGAGATCATGACCTGAGTCGAAGCCAGACACTTAACTGACTGAGCCACCCAGGTGCCCCCAGAGCCCATGTTCTTAACCATTAGCTCAAACTACCTTTGTGTAGAGAGAGCATGTAACCTTTAACTATTCCTTTAAAGAATAATTTTCTTTGCTATTCCTGGAACTTATTCTTTCATAGACTTCTTTAAAATAATTTTATGGGGGGCGCCTGGGTGGCTCAGTCGGTTGGGCGTCCGACTTCGGCTCAGGTCATGATCTCACGGTCCGTGGGTTTGAGCCCCGCATTGGGCTCTGTGCTGACAGCTCGGAGCCTGGAGCCTGCTTCGGATTCTGTGTCTTGCTCTCTCTCTGACCCTTCCCTGTTCATGCTCTGTCTCTCTCTGTCTCAAAAATAAATAAACGTTTAAAAAAAATTTTTTTGAATAATTTTATGGAGTTTCCAAACAAAAACAAAACCTCCCTATTGGGGTTCTAATTAGAATTGTATTAACTTTATACAACAATTCTGGAAGGCATATGTTTTATGAATTAAGTCTTCCCATTTAGGAACACGATCAATGTTTCTGTACATTCAGGTCTCATTTCATTTATTCTTTATTAAGATTTTGTAGTTTCCCGTATATAGGTCCTGTACCTTGTGAAATTTTATCCCAATACTTTATAACTTTTGTCATTGCTGTGAATGAAAATTTCCCCTGCTATTAAAATTATAGAGAAAAACCTACTGTTTTTGTTTGTGTGTGTTGTATGTGGTTGTATATAGAGAGAGAATATTCAGTGACCTTATCAAATTCTCTTATTAATTCTACAGGTTTTTTTTTTTATCACTTGAGTTTTCTAGGAACACAGTTATATCACTTGCAAGCTGAGATAACATTCTTCCTCCCTTCTTTCCTCTCTTCCTTCCTTCCTCCCTCCCTCCCTCCCTCCCTCCCTCCTTTTCCCTAATCTACTTTTTGGTTACTTAGTGGTAAAACTTAATGTAAGAAAGGCAGGATAAATGCTTGATTCTTTCTCTTTTATTTACTAGCTTTTAAGGTAATGAATTACTTTTCTGTAATTCTCTGAAAGTGATCAGTTAGGTTTCTTTTCCCAGTTTTTAAAATGCTGTGGTAAGATATATATAACATGAAATTTACCATTAGTGACATTTAGTACATACAACAATGTTGTGCACTCATTGCTTCAATCTAGTTCCAGAATATCTTCATCCCTCCAAAAGGAAACCCCCTAATCATTAAGTACTCACTCCTCTTTCCGCTCTTCCCCCAGCCCCTGGCAGCTACCAATCTGCTCTCTGTCTCTATGGATTTACGGATTCCATGTTTCATATACATGGAATCACATGAGGTGTGGCCTTCGTGTCTGGCTTCATCAATTCATTTTTTTTAATATTATGAATTCATGGATTTAAACACATTTGATAGGTTTCAATCAGTTACAATTATTATCTTTTTGAAGCTCAAAATTTCCTCTTTGGTCAGTATGAGCTTCTTCTGGTAGGCTTCTGGGTTCTTTTGACACATTCAGACTATTCTTTGCTAGTATTACATGACATTCTAAGCTTTTTTTTGTACATTTCTTGTGGCAGACTTGGAATTGGCTATTCCTCTAAGAAACAGAGATGTCTTTTAGTGAGAAATGGTATTTTAAGACCACATTTTGTGTACTAGTTTAGCTTATTGCTATTGGGTTGGTTATTGTTTCTAGGCTTTTTTAGTGGACAAAGCTAGGTAGCACATATGTCTAAATCTATATTTATATTTTCAAAGGTAAACTATCTCATGAGTTTATATTGATATTTCTAATTCAATTCAGTCTAAAGGTTTTTACTCTATGTTACAATTTTATGTCCTTTCTTTCATACTGTGAATCTTGGGTCTCAAGGAAAAAGGGGATGACAGAATTAGAATATCTCCTGATTACTCATTGATTTCATTCTATTCTACAATACTATTTACTGAGAATAATTAGAATTATTTTTATTAAAAAATTTTTTTTAACATTTATTCATTTTTGAAAGACAGGGAGAGACAGAGTGTGAGCAGGGGAGGGGCAGAGAGAGAGGGAGACAATCAGAGGGAGAGAGGGAAAGAATCTGAAGCAGGTTCCAGGTTCTGAGCTGTCAGCACAGAGCCTCATGTGGGGCTTGAACCCACAGACTATGAGATCATGACCTGAGCCAAAGTTGAATGCCTAACCAATTGAGCCACCCAGGCGCCCCTAATTAGAATTATTTTTTACATTATGCTCTCCCTATTCCCTCTCATCTTTTTTATAATTATAGTATATCTGTATTGCTTGAGCACATAAAGATTACCTACTAGACTCTCTTCCTTTTACCTCTCACTTAGTCTTGGTCTACAGTTAATCATATATTCTACATTTAATGTTCACCAAGAGTCCTTATGTTGATGTCTCTCTAGTCTTTTGATTGGAGTTCATTCTCCAGTAGATTCCTCAAGAAGGGCTCATGGGTCCAGTATTCTCTGAATTACTGCTTTTTGATACTTGTTTATCTGTGCCCTTTGTACTTAAAAGTCAATGTTTCTGGATATAAAATCCTTGGCTCACGTGTTCTTTTTTTGAGTATCTTAATTGTTTTACTACCCCTTCTGTTATGTGGTGCTGCTGTTGAAGTTTGATGCTAATCTAATTTTCTTAATCTTACTCATCATGTTCTGGTTTTGCTTAGATGACCAAAACCCTGACTAGTTCCAGCGGTGTTTCCTCAGTGTGAGGCCTTGCCCTGCAAGGGAGCCTAGTAGGTTGTTTGGGGCAGTGTGCAGGGGCCAGGGCACTTTAGCCTCTCAAAGGGGCTGTAACACTTACCTGCTATTAGGTTGGGTCAAACTCCTCACAGTTTTACCTCCTCCTCCCTAATTGTCCTTCCATCCTTTCCAGTAAATATCTGTTGGTCATTTGGGGGTCTTCTGTTTTCATATCTATCAGATGCTGTATTGCTTCCCTCTGCTTTCTCCTATGCAAGGTCTGTGATACCACGTAGATCTGTGGCTCCTGATGGTTTGTCCTCACTTGCTTGTATTTTGGGACTTGTGTGGATACCCTGTCAACTAGTTTCACTATAAGTGTTATCCAGGCATGGGCTTTTGATTCTGCTACCCACTGCTCTGGTTTTAAATAGGGAATCAGTGGGGCGCCTGGGTGGCGCAGTCGGTTAAGCGTCCGACTTCAGCCAGGTCACGATCTCGCGGCCCGTGAGTTCGAGCCCCGCGTCAGGCTCTGGGCTGATGGCTCAGAGCCTGGAGCCTGTTTCCGATTCTGTGTGTCCCTCTCTCTCTGCCCCTCCCCCGTTCATGCTCTGTCTCTCTCTGTCCCAAAAATAAATAAACGTTGAAAAAAAAAAAATAAATAGGGAATCAGAGAGATTAAAAAATGACACTGCCACCACCATCATCACTGGGGAGAAATCTTTTCTTTCTCTTACTCACCTCCACTCAATTATTAGTTGCTATTTCCAGTCCCTTTGGAGCTGGAATGTGCCCAGAGGAAGGAGAGGAAAGATGGGTAGAAAGTTCATTTTTGACAGATACTGTTATAAGCTGGCTTTACAATTCCTAGGCCTGTTTTTTGTTCTCTGTTTTTTTTTTTTTTTTTCCTTTTATCTCATGGCCACTTGTATAATATTTTTTTTTTTTTTTCAGAGTTTTCCAGCTAGGTCCTTCTGACAGGAAATCTAGTGATGTGGGCTATGAGTTCTATGCATCCTCTCTCAGTTGGTCTCCACTTTCCCCATTACCACTGTATAAACTCCCTCTGTTGGATTCTCATAGACCTCTCACATTGTGCTCTTGGCAAGAATCAAAAAGGCCAATTCTCTCTCTCCTTGCAGGCTTATGTTTGGTCTAAGGGAAGAAGTCCTGTCCTCCATCCCAGCAAACACTGCAGGGCAGATCAGTCCCCATGTTCTGCCACTGGAATAGCTAGTCTCTTGCCCAGGAGAATTCTTAGATGGGACTAAGGCCCCAGACAATTGTGCTCTTGACCCTACTCCCACTCCCTCCAACAATATCAGGGAACACAAATCAAGCTTTCTGGGTTATTCAATTGAAATCTCTGGCATTAGACTTGGGTCAGAAGGTAACATTCCCTTCTCCTTTGGTGGAGGAGAGTAGGAATGACAGCTATTATTTCCAAAGAAAGCCTCCTGACAAATTTGTCTCTTTAATTTCCAACTTTTGACCCTTTTGTGGCTTCAAGGTGGGTGAGAGCTTCAAAAATTATGTAATAAATTATTACTTTTTGCCTTGAAAAATTCTGCATGTGCTTTAGTCCTTCCTTTGGGATACAGTCATGCAGAATCTGATGCATCTTGCAGCTTCAGCTGAAACTTCAACTTGAATGTAGTTTTGTTTTAATAAGAAAACATTCATTTCCTCTGTATTCTCAAATCATAGCTATTCACTCATAGTACTTTTTCATAATGTCTTCTTTCTTATTCCCAATCTTATGATTCTTGGTTCTCTTTTCTATATTTGCCTCTTAATTAGGTTTGAGAGACATTTACCCATTTCATTGGTCCTTTTCAAATGTTAAACTTTGAGGATTTATTGACATTTCCATAACTTTTTATACTTTTCAATAATCCCAACCTTGTCTTTATTAATTATCTCCTGTTACTTTCTTTTGGTTTCCTCATTCTTTCACTACTTTCTTGAAAATAAATTCATTACACATAAGTTTATTTTTGGTAGTCAGGCTACATATTTTCCTCAGAGTACAGTTTTAGCTGTGACTCACTGATTTTCTTATTATCTCTCGTTCATTATTTTTATATAATTTATAATTTCAGATTTAATTTCCTCTTTGATCAAGAAAATATCATATAAAAATTAATGGAATAAAAGAATGCAAAAATAAATAAAATTGAAATGAAAGCAATGCAGACAAGAAAAGACAACAAAAAGTGAACTTGACCTCCCCAAATTTGCAGTAATTTGCTAATTGGAAGAGATACATTTTGAATAGTAGCAATGAATAAACTCCTGTGTTGTTTGACAATCCAAATAATGAAGATGATAAAATATGAACATAGTGGAAAAATTATATTACTCTGGTTTGGCATAAAATATTGGGTAACAAATAATTATATAAAATGCATGGAAACTTTATAATGAGGGCATTGATGACAAACTGGTCAATGGATATCATCAATGAAAAGATAATTTAAGGTTAGTTGTTGAATAAGAAACTTTCAAATGACCTGAAATCTTATAGCTTATACATGAAAGAAATTTGATAGACATTTCCCCAAAGTTATATGATAATACTAATATCACATTTAATGCTGAAGGAAAATTTCTAAACCATCATTAATAAAAAACAAATTTTCATCAACCATGCTAGAGGAAAAACTGAATTATCTTTCTATTTTCTCTATGGAAAATAATATTATAATATCATTACCATTTGACGAGGCAATCAAAGAGTATGCAGCCAAAATATTATGAAGGAGTGTCAGGGAGTTAAATAAAAATATTGTTAGGTTATTATATTATTTTTCTGTATTTTCTAATTTTTGCAGAATGTATTCACTTTTCCATTTTTTAATTTTTTATGTAATTTCTCTTTACATTCTAAATAAATATTCAGGTTTATATGTAATTTTTATTTGTAATTTTATATTATTTTTCTTGAAGAACACTCCTTCCTCTACCCTCCTCTGCACAAATTTATAAGCTTTAGGCTTACCAAAACTTGTCTGCCCAGATCTGAACTAATCCCAGTTGCTTTCCTTCTTATTCAGACACATTCTACTTATACTAGCTTATTTCTTAAGGGGTAATGATGGTGATTTCCATGTACTGTGTGGGACAGGTTTTACAAGGAATCTGAGGCTGAAGGTAACATCAATTCCCAGACTTTCTTTCTTTCTTTCTTTCTTTCTTTCTTTCTTTCTTTCTTCTTTCTTTCTTTTTTAACATTTATTCATTTTTGGGAGACAGAAAGACAAGAGTGTGAACGAAGGAGGGGCAGAGAGAGGGGAAGACACAGAATCCAAAGCAGGATCCAGGCTCTGAGCTGTTAGCACAGAGCCCAACACGGGGCTTAAACTCAGAAGTGGCAAGATCATGACCTGAGGTGAAGTTGGGCACTTAACCTGACCTGAGCCTAAGTTGGATGTTTAACCAACTGAGCCACCCAGGCTCCCTTCAATTCCCAGATTTTTTAGTGGGCTTCTAAAACATTATCTGGAGAAAAAAAAAATGAAATTCAACATGGTTTTTGAGCCACTTGGCAACCATTAGAACATCAAAATCAAATTGGATCTCTACCCTGCTTCTTGTATCTAATATATTCCAGATGGAGAAAAGATGTAAATATAAAAATGAAGTCATAAAATACATGTGAAAATTCCTATACAACATCAATGTGGGAAAAGGTTTTCTAAGTATGATACAAATCCCAGAGGCCATAAGAGAAAAGACTGATACATTTTAATGAATAAAAATTAAAAAATTCTGTTTGCCAAGAAATAATAAAGTTAAAAGACAAACAACAAATTGAGGGGAAAAAAACGATTAATAACACATATCCCATAGGGTTTATTTCCTTAACATAAAAAGATTAATAAGAAAAAGTATCAACAACCTAATAGAAAAATAGGTAAAGAATATTAATAGATGCTTTATGAAAAACAAAATACAGGGCCACTTGGGTGGCTCAGTTGGGGAAGCGTCCAACTTCAGCTCAGGTCATGATCTCACGGTTCAAGCCCCACAGCAGGCTCTCTGCTGTCAGCGCAGAGCCCACTTAAGATCTTCTGTTCTCCTCTCTCTCTGCCCTCCCTTGCTCATGCTCTCTCTCTCAAAAATAAAATAAAACTTAAAAAAAAGGAAATACAGACGACTCGTGAACATATGAAAAGTTGTTCAATCACCCCTATAATAAGAGAAATGCAAATTCAAACTGACAGATTGGCTAAGATCCAAAAGTTTGTAACACATTGTGTAGGTGAAGATACTAGAAAGCAGGGAATTATCGGTGCAAGTGTAAATTGGCACAACTTCTGGAAAAGGCAGATTAAACTTGACACAGCAACTTCATTTCTAAAAATTAATCTTATAGATGTCTACATCTGTAAATTTTCACAAGCAGAAAGGCACTCACTGTAGCATTTTTTCTAATAGCATAATGCTGGAAACAACCTAAATGTTTATCAAAAGGGGACTAGTTAAATCCATAATGGAATGCTATGCAGCTACAAAAAACAGAGCAGTCCTGTGCAGATATGAAACCATCTTAAAGATCTATTATTAAAAATGCAGTGTTCAGAGTGGGGTGCTGATGTTAAAATGGATACATTTCATACTTATACTTCCAGGGAATAAGGATAGTGGTTGCCTTCAGGTAGATAACTAGGGCAAGAGTGTGTAGGTAGGTAGGGAGACTTTGCTTTTCACTAGATGTCCTTTAAAAAAAATTTTTTTTAATGTTTATTTATTTTTGAGACAGAGAGAGACAGAGCATGAGTGGAGGAGGGGGAGAGAGAGGGAGACACAGAATCCGAGGCAGGCTCCAGGCTCTGAGCTGTCAGCACAGAGTCCGACGCAGGGCTCAAACTCATAACCTGTGAGATCATGACCTGAGCCGAAGTCAGATGCTCAACCGACTGAGCCACCCAGGCACCCCTTCGCTAGATGTCCTTTTTAACTTCTTATTAGTCCATGTCCCTATCTTACCTATTAAAATGCTACAATTATTTATTAAAAATTAGACATGACCTGTAACTATGCTAGCGACAATATTCGAACATTAGTAGTTCTTTCCCTAAAGGTACATTATTTGGCACATGGAGAAAAAGCAAGGTAATATAACTTAAGCAAGGCTTAAATATAGCATTACCCTCTGTAAATAAGGTTATCACTCTAACAGTGTCTGTGAGAGGTTGCCAAGGAATTTCTGAATTATCCAAAACCCCGTCAAGGCCTAATCTCAGGAGAACACAAAAATTGAAAGCTGAAGCCTATTTAGCCATATTATAGTTACCTGTCCGAAGGAAAACTGAGCTGCTAGATAGGGGCTGGTCAACATGAGGTCTAGAAAAGGGAGGCCAAGAGTAGAGTTTGACAGTCTAGTACTGACTCAGGGAGATGCTCTCTGTGATGTTGTGTCAGTTGTGTTTTTTAGTTTTCCTATAAAATTGGTAACTGCCATTTAAATGATCTTTGAGTAGTGGCTGAGAACATGGCCTTTGGAGACAAACAGATTTGGGTTCAATTCCCAGTTCTTCTGTTTATCATCTGGATGATTTGGGGCACATGCAGTTTACGTATAGATAAAAGGGGGATAATAGTCTTTAATTGAATAATCTTTACCCGAATACTGTTGTAAATCAAAGAAAGTAACAGAAAAGCTCTAGTATAGTGGCCAGCATGTAGTTACTGCTTACTAAATAGTAACTATTATTTTTCTTTATAGATTGCTTTTATTATCTGTGCAACTTAAGATCTTAAGGGCTGATTAATAATTGAAACAAATTAGAGTCAAATGTATAGCATTTTGTCATTAGTAAGGCAAAACATGGTCTTCTAGACAGGGTCTCTTGGAAATTGAGAGAGGCTCAGACCATTTTCTTTCTCTCTTTTGTTCCTCTATTTGTTTTTGAGGCTCTTGGCATTATATAATACATAATAACAGAATAACGGATACACATATGTATTAAAAATTCTAAAACTGGTTTGCAAAAGATCATAGTGTGCTTTAAATCTGGTTTACGTTAAATGTAAAGAGATGTATTTGTGTTATTTGTATAATAATAATATCTGAAATGTTAATATATATTGCACCACAGGATGGATGAGAGTTTTACATGAATGTCCGCCTCTTTTAGTCGCTATGCATCTCTGGGATTGGAGATGTCTGAAGTTGAAGCTCTTTGTGAGTGTGAGAACCAGCCAGTGACCATCCTGAATAGCAGCTCCAGTGACAGGCAGGGCCTGTTATATGGAGGAAGGCAGAACAGAAAGGCAAACTTCTCCAATGGGCTGCGAAACTCAGACATACACATTTCTCTCTTCCACTTGCTCAGCATTTCTAACTCGCCAATGACAAAAGCCAGCATTTGTGCCTTGTGTCTTCCTCTCAGTTGGCGTGACATAGTCTTTAACACTAATCTGGACGCGTTACCACTTGGGGGCCTGGGTAATGCCTTTGTAATGGAAGGAAAACTCAATCCACTCACATTTCCCTGTATCATGGGGAGCTGCTTCAGTCCAGTTAAAATCAAGGAATGATACAGTTAAAAGACTTTTCAAGAATCAGAAAATAGCTTCCAAGTGGGGTCTTCAGTTGGACACCAAAGAGAAATGGCCCATTTTCTCCCTGGTTGAGTGAGTTTTTGCTGCTAACCTGTAAATTCTACACTATTTCAAAGTTACTGGCTGAGAAATTAATGGAAATTGAGCTGGGAATTTTTTCTTTCTTGCCCTTATGTGCAATGCCTTATTTAAAATAATCCAGACTCAAAGTGAATTTCTAGCAAATGGTGCTCTGGCTGCTATTAAATTTATTGATGGCAAATCCATCATCCCCACTTTTTATGTATGATGTCGCTGATGTGGTGATTTTTTTTTTTAAAGCTGCATGGTGAGACTTTCTTAAAACTTACCCCTTCCATCTGGCCCATAATGCTATAAGTGACTTCAGGTTAAGATACTATGTAGCAAATTAATTTGCCATGTTGAGATTTTATGACAAAGTTTTACAAAACCATTAAGTAAACCATGCTTATTTTTTCTACATTGGGATTTTTTGATGTGATAAGATTTTATATAAATTTGTTATTTATCTTGATGAAACCAGATAAATAAATGCTCATATCGTGCGTAATAACTCACCTCTTTGCTTTCACAAGGCCAGAGCAAGGCTGAAAGGAAATTCATCTCAAAGCTATTAAGAAAAGCCAGATAGAAAAGGAGCATAAAAATGAAATGAACTATGGTGAAAGGGCCAGACCCTCTTCCAGACTGCTCTACATCATTCCAGTTATCCAGGTGGAACAAAGATTTAGAGCTCTAAATAGGACTCAAGAATGGAAAGAAATGATGTGGGATGGTCTGAGAAAGGGATCAATCCATCCTGTGTTCATGGGAGATACAGGGAGAAAAATAAATCATTTGGCAAAGTCTCAACAGCCTAAGCTAGAAATAACATGTCCCACCCCAAACTGCCACGATGGCCCCCATTTGAATACACCTCAAAAGCAGCCCTTGTTTCCACTGCTTTGTTTCCTGCCCAGGCGTGCAAGGGGACAAAACAAAGGAAGTGAAGAAACCACCTGGGTGCCTCCTCCTTGAAACTCAGGGGACTGGTTGGTTCTAACTTTCCAGTTGTCACTGAAGCCTCTAGTGACTACAAAGAGTACAAAGAAATTCTGACAAGTGATTTGGACCTTGAGGGTTTCTTCTAATAACCCACCTTCAGTGAGTTTTCTTTTAAAGTCTCTACAACTGTGTAGCCCAGAGCTTGATGTCACTCTGCCTTCTCTGTCATCTGTTAGGACACCTGCATGCCTTATCTTTCCATCATGTTAAAGGATCTTGTGAATTCCTGAGAAACCTAAGCTTTTTTTTTTTAAGTTTTATTTATTTATTTTTGACAGAGTGCGAGCATGAGCTGGGGTGGGGCAGAGAGAGAGGGAGACACAGAATCCGAAGCAGGCTCCAGGCTCTAAGCTGTCAGCACAGAGCCCGACGTGGAACTCGAACCCACAAACTGTGAGATCATGACCTGGGCTGAAGTCGGACGCTTAACCGACTGAGCCACCCAGGCACCCCTAAATGTCTTTTTTTAATGTTTTTATTTATATTTGAGACAGAGAGTGACAGAGCATGAGCAGGGGAGGGTCAGAGAGAGAGGGAGACATAGAATCTGAAGCAGGCTTCAGGCTCTGAGCTGTCAGCACAGAGCCTGATGTGAGGCTTGAACTCACGGACTGTGAGATCATGACCTGAGCTGAAGTCGGGTGCTCAACCGACTAAGCCACCCAGGCACCCCTGAGAAACCTAAGCTTTTATTCCCTCTCACCCAGTGGAATTTCCTCAACTGCAATATTTTTCTCCTTTTTCTGGGTCCAAATCTTGTCCACCCCTCAAAGAGCAGCTAAAGCTATTTCCAATTTGAGATACCTTCTGTAGCACCATTAGTCATTCCTTGTGGCTGCCATCTTCCTATGTTTGGAGAATTACCCTTATACGGTCCACTTTCTCCTACAACACTGACGATGGTGGATACTTTCCCAGCTTTCATTGAAGCTAATTAGGGTGTGGGCATGTGACTTAGGTTCTTCCAGTGAAATGCCTCCATCCCAAACTAGCTGTGAGAAGAAGCAGGGATGGTGCAGAATCCATTCTGGTGCCCAGTGGGGGTTGCTGCAGCAGTAAATAATCTGTCTTCCAGAGGCAATAGTGGCTGTGGTCCCTGCAGTTGAATTGGTTGTGTCTTCTAGGCAAGCAACACAGTCTGTGTCCAGCAGCAATGGCTGTGATGTTTTTGCCATTCCAGTTGCCCAGATAATGTACAGAATTGTTTCTGCCTGCACAACCTCTAAGCCCAGTTCTCCATCCTCCCAGAGATTCTGTAAACTACCCACTAGTTTTCTTAAACAGTTTTATTGAGATATAATTCACATACCATACAATTTTACCCATTTAAAGGGTACAATTGAATGTTTAAAAACTTTTTTTAACGTTTATTCATTTTTGAGAGACAGAGAGAACAAAGCATGAGCTGGGAAGGGGAAGAGAGAGAGGGAGATGGAATTTGAAGCAAGCTCTGGGCTCTGAGCTGTCAGCACAGAGCCTGACGTGGGGCTTGAACTCACTGACCACAAGATCATGACCTGAGACGAAGTCGGATTCTTAACCAACTGAGCCACCCAGGAGCCCCTAAAATTTTTTTTTAATGTTTATTTATTTTTGAGAGAGAGAGAGATAGAGCATGAGTGGGGGAGGGACAGAGGGAGAGAGAGAGAGGGAGGGAGGGAGACATGGAATTTGAAGCAGGCTCCAGGCTCTGAGCTGTTAGCAGAGCCAGATGCAGGGCTCGAACTCAGGAATGAGGATATCATGACTTAGGATGAAGTCAGACGCTCAACCAACTGAGTCACCCAGACACCCCACAATTCAATGTTTTAAAGTAAAACATTTTAAAGTAAAAAATTCACAGAGTTGTGCCTTGATCACCACACTAATTTTAGAACATTTTTGTCCTTGCAAAAGAAACCCTGTGCCCATTAGCAGTTACTTTCATTCTTTCCTCTACTCCTGGATCTAGGCAACCACTAATCTATTTGATACCTCCATAAATTTGCCTATTCTGGCATTTCATATAAATGGAATTATATAATATGTAGTTTTTTGTGATCAGCTTCTTTCATGTTTTCAAGTCTCAACCATATTTAGCATGTATTGGTAATTCATTCCTTTTTATTGTTGAATAATATTCCACTATATGGATATTCTACATTTTATTTATCCATTCATCTGTTGATAGATATTTGGGCTGTTGATAGATATTTTGATGTCTCTATGAGCATTCACATGCAAGTTTTTATATAGATGTTTTATCTTCTTTTCTCTTGAGTATATACCCAGAGGTAGGATTGCTGATATGGTAACTATGATTAATCTTTGAGGAACTGATAAACTGTTTTCTAGAGGGCTATACCAGTTTTTAATGTGTGAGGGTTCCAATTTCTCCACATGATTGTTGCCAAATAATCTTTGTCATTATCTGTCTTTCTTATTATAGCCATTCTATAATGTGAAGTGGTATCTCATTATGGTTTTGCCCACTAGCTAGCTGTTAAATAAATTCTTTCTGCTTAAATCTGGTTTCTTGCAGCTAGATTCCTGACCGATTCATTCTTTGTTCAGCACATACTGGCCTGGCCTGTCTCTGGACTGTACTACACAGTTGAGAATTTATCCATTGCCTGCGTGCAAGATGCTTTTCTCCTCTCCAAGCTGGTAAGCTACTGGAGGTCGAAGAGCCCGTCACTTACTTCTGCGTCTCCCCTATAGTGTCTTTCTGGAGCTCAGCACGTACAAGGCTTTAAGCACATACTTGTTAATTGAAAAATTGTTGATTGGTTCATCAAAACAGTTTCTTGCTTACCACACAATTCTAGACATGCATCTTTTATTCTCTCATTAAAAAGATTCAGTCATGGAGGCGTGTTGCAGGTGCTGGGGATATGGATTTTGGAGATTGGTCCAATTTGGGTTCTAATTCTATCTCTGCTGTGGGACCCAAGGATCAGGTAATTAGCCTCTCTGACCCATGGCTTTCCTATTTACAAAGAGAGATAATAACAGATATCTCAGATAAGTGTTATGAGGGAGGGTTAAACTACATCCTGTATGTAAAACAATAGAACAGGGTGTGTGGAAACCGCTCAATAAATATTAGTTTCCTCTGCACCCCCACACTCCACCCTGCAATTCCCACTCCTAGTAACCTGGCTTAGAGATTCACCTTAGTTATATTTACTGTTTTATAAGTTTATCAGAAAGATGGATCAATCCTGCTGCTTACATGACTTAAGTAATGTTCTTACAAACTGAGTATTATGTTGAGGGGCCAAAGAAATAGAAATCAGGGGAGGAAGGAAAGAAATTGCCCAAACTCAATGGAGAGAACAGAGAGCTGTTGATTTTAGAGAGGTCAAATATGACATTGCCACTGAGAAGGAAGGAACAGGATGCAAGGATGCCTGGGCTCTGCTGTTTACATGTCCTGTTTCCCCAAAGGACTCTTTTTTTGGGTTATGACCACATAGGCATAGAATCTTTTTAAAGCGAAGTTAATGTTTATTTCAGATGACCTATTTCTAAGGGCATTCTGGGATCTAACTGGAAGAAGCCATGTGTACACCACAAGCTGAAGGATTAAACGTGGGAGAAGCTGGCATGAATGTTGGTGTGTTATGGCAAGATTGTTGTCTATGGCAGCTGTCTTTATCCACAGTATATTCAAAGAAAGCTTTCATCCTGGAGGGCTTTTCACCTTGTTGAGTGAAACTATTTGTAATATATTGTGAAGAGGTTGAGCTGACATCTGTATGATAAACTAATGGGAGTTGAGTCTGGTTTTTGAATGAACCTTACCTGGAGAACAATATAACTTGCTACTTATTTAGTGTTAAAATTTTCTTTATCTTTTACCATGTAGTTTAAGTTCCTTTAGTAAGAGTCAGAGTCCTGCTACAGATTCTTCAGTGAAAGCTCAGATGCCAAATAAGTCTGTAAGGGTTAACAGACTGATATTTTTAATTAATGTGTAAATTACTGGATGCATGCTTTTTGTGAGAGTGGGTTTTAGTGGTGAACTGAGGGAAGTGATCACAAGGGAACCAGATTCCTGAAAAAGACACACTGTCAAAGAGAAAATGGCATATAGAATGGGGAGGCTGCAGACAAGAAAACCCAAGAAATTAACTTCTTGGTTTCCCCAACACCAGCCCTATCTGGCTTCATTGTCATCCAACAAACATTTAGTAAGCATCTACTATAGACTATGTTTCTGTGCTAAGAACTTGGATAATAAGGCTGGGTCTTTATTGTGAAATCCCTTAAACTGTGTACAGATCTGAAGCCAATCTACCTCCTATAGCTGCGGTCTTGGAACTCAAGAGACTGAATTCTAGCCTAGCTCAGCTTAGTTGCAGTCAACCTATGGACTGTGAGCATGAGAATAAGAGACTGTTATTGTAAGCCTTTGATTTGGGGTGGTTTGTTACACAGTATTGTTGCAATAGCTGGCTGATACATCATGATAAGTTTGGATTGTCTTCTAAGAGCATCAGGGAGCCACTAAAGAATTTTGATTAAGGGAATGCTTGATAACCTTTGAATTTTAGAATGGTCTTTCTGGATACAATAGGCTCATGGATGGCCATTGCTCTTTTAGCTTGGGTGCCAGAATAAGACACATGGAGCAATAGTGAAGCCACAACTAGCTGCTAGTCCAAAGATAATGATAGTCATGTAGAGACTATCTAAACCAACCTGTAACTTTAAGCCTGAAGGATAGATTAAAGATGGAAAGATTGGATTCCGGGAGACCAGCAAGGAGACTGGTGCAATCATGTAGGGTTGAACTCGGAACGTGATTGTAAAGGAAAGCAGATTATTTAGGTAGTAAAATTGATTGGTCTTGGTGATTGTTTGATTGCATGTGAGAGCTGCAGGAGAGGAAGGTTAAGGGTGACTTGATTGATCAACAGGGTGGATGAGAGTGCCCTTCACTCAAGAAAAAACATTTTTTTCAGGGTGAGATGGCAGCAGAGGCAGACAGGTATGTTCATTTAAAACATACTGAATTTGTGTTTCCAAGTTATGTCCGGAAGCCAATTAGATAGTCAGATCAGGAGAACAAGAGAGTAATCTGGCTGGAGACCTGCAGTTTGTTGTCATTAACAAACAACAGTAAGAGTTTCCCAATGAATATAAGAATCTTCCCAAGGAGACATTGTGGCATGAAAGTTAAAGAGGGCCAAGAACAGAACTCCAGAGTTCTGACCTTTAAAGCATGGGTCAAAAAAGAAGAGCCTGGAACAGACACTGAATAGTTGCAGAGAGTAGGAGACAGTGGATTCATGCAAACTAAAACAGTAAAGAATTGCACAAAAGAGGGAGTGGTAACAGTGTTACAATTTACAGAGAGAGAATGTATATGACCTAGACATCCAATCACTGGTACTGGAGTGAAAAAGAATTGGGTTCAAGTCCTGACTCGGCAATTTATAGCTGTGTGATGCCTTATTTTACCTCTCCAAGGCTTTTTTCTGCCATGTAATATGGGAATAATTTTAGTATCCATTTTATATGACTATTGGGACAACAAATGAGATTGTAGATGTATGAGTACTTACTCTGAGAAGCATTGATGCATAGTGAGCCTTCATTAAATCCTAACCATTATTATTGTTAGCCATTACTTAGCAAAAGGAGGTCATTGGTGATAAAGGAGATAGCAGTTTTAATGGCATCTGGGACAGAAGTCAGGTTGTATTGGGTAAGGAACTGAGCAGGAGCAGAGGAACCAGAGACACCAAGGTAGAAAACTCTGTTGCCTGACCATGAGGAGAGAAAAAAATATAGGATAATAACTTGAAGTAAAGTACAATAGAAGACATTTTAATTGTTTTTTTCTTTTTTCCATTTATTTATATGTTTTTAATAAAAATTGTATATATTTAAGGTGTACAACAAGACGATTTGATATACATAAACATAGTCAAATAATTACTCTAGTCCAGCTAATTAACATGTCATCTCCTTACACAGTTACCAATTTTGGCATGATAAATGCAGAAGTTTACTCTCTTAGCATATTTCCAGTGTTCAGTGCTCTTAGCATATTTCCAGTGTTCAGATTAAGTATAGCAATCAGGCATATATATTAGATCTCTAGACTTTTTCATTCAATGTAACTACACCTTGTACACTTTGATCAACATTTCCCTATCCCCCAACCAAGCTCCTAGAAGCCCCACTCTTTTTACTCTCTGATTCTATGAGTTTCACTTTTTTTTTTTTTTTAGGTTCCACATATAAGTTGGATCACACAGTATTTGTTTTTCTCCATCTGGTTTATTTCACTTAGCATAATGTTCTCCAGGTTTATCCATGTTATCACAAAAGGCAGGATTTCCTTCTTTCTAAGGGCTGAATAGTATTCCATTGTATATATATATCATATCTTCTTTATCCATTTATCTGTTGATGGACACTTGGGTTGTTTCCATGTCTTGACTATTGTGAATAACGCTTTGGTGAGCATGGGCATTGCAGATATCTCTTTGAGATCCTGAATTTATTTCCTTTGTGTATATACCCAGAAGTGGGATTGCTGGATCATATGGTAGTTCTATGTTTAATTTTTTGAGAATCTCCATACTGTTTTCCACAATGACTACAGCAATTTATAATCAACCAACAGGGTACAAGATATCCCTTTTCTCTACTTTTTCACCAACACTTGTTACCTTTGTCTTTTTTATTGTAGCCACTCTAACAGAGGTTAAGTGATATCTCATTGCAGTTTTAATTAACATTTGCTGGATGATTTGTGATATTGAGCACCTTTTCATATATCTGTTGACCATTTGTATGTCTTCTTTTGAGAGATGTTTATTCAGGTCCTTCCCATTTTTTAATTGAGTTATTATTATTATGATGATGATGATGATTACCTATTGTGTGGTTTGAGTTTCTTATATATTTTGGCTATTAGCCCCTTATCATCTGTATGGTTTGCAAATATTTTCTCCCATTCTGTAGGTTGTCTCTTCATTCTGTTGATTGTTTCCTTTGCTATGCAGAAACTTTTTAGTTTAATACTGTTTGTTTCTTTTAAAAGGAAATTAACTTGGCATGTCTGTAGGCTGTGGGGAGAGTTTCAGGAAAAAAAAGAGATAATTGGTAGAGCAAGGCCTTAGAGGATGGTAGAACCCCCAAAACGAGTGGTGGAATAAGGCTCCAACTGGTAAAAAAATAAAAGACAGCCTTTCCACTGAAAATGGAAACAAAGAAAAGTTTCAAAAAAGATGAATAAAAGGAGATGTTGAAATTTTCATTTTTCAGAATGACAAAAATCTGAAGACTGGGCAGAATGGACAGACTCACCTCAGAAAATAAACATTAGTGTGACTTCAAGCCGTATTACAAAGCTGTAATCATCAAGACAGTATGGCACTGGAACAAAAACAGACACTCAGATCAGTGGAACAGAATGGAGAACCCAGAAATGGACCCACAAATGTATGGCCAACTAATCTTTGAGAAAGCAGGAAAGAATATCCAATGGAATAAAGACAGTCTCTTCAGCAAGTGGTGCTGGGAAAACTGGACAGCAACATGTCCAGTTGAACAAATGAACCTGGACCACTTTCTTACACCATACACAAAAATAAACTCAAAATGGATGAAAGACCTCAATGTAAGACAGGAAGCCATTAAAATCCTAGAGGAGAAAGTAGGCAAAAACTTCTTTGATCTTGGCCACAGCAACTTCTTACTCAACATGTCTCCGGAAGCAAGGGAAACAAAAGCAAAAATGAACTACTGGGACCTCATCAAAATAAAAAGCTTCTGCACAGAGAAGGAAACAATCAGCAAAACTAAAAGGCAACCAATGGAATGGGAGAAGATATTTGCAAACGACATACCAGATAAAGGGTTAGTACCCAAAATTGATAAAGAACTTCTCAAACTCAACACCCAAAAAACAAATAATCTAGTGAAGAAATGGGCAAAAGACATGAATAGACACTTCTCCAAAGAAGACATCCAGATGGCCAACTGACACATGAAAAAATGCTCCACATCACTCATCATCAGGGAAATACAAACCAAAACCACAATGAGATACCACCTTACACCTGTCAGAATGGCTAACATTAACAACTCAGGCAACAATAGATGCTGGCCAGGATGCTGAGAAAGAGGATCTCTTTTGCATTGTTGGTTGGAATGCAAGCTGGTGCAGCCACTCTGGAAAACACTATGGAGGTTCCTCAAAAAACTAAAGATAGAACTACCCTACTACCCAGCAATTGCACTACTAGGTATTTATCCAAGGGATACAGGTGTGCTTTTTCGAAGGGATATATGCACCCCAATGTTTATAGCAGCACTATCAACAATAGCCAAAGTATGGAAGGAGCCCAAATGTCCATCAATGGATGAGTGGATAAAGAAGATGTGGTATATATATATACACAATGGAGTATTACTCAGCAATCGAAAAGAATGAAATCTTGCCATTTGCAACTACGTGGATGGAACTAGAGGGTATTATGCTAAGTGAAATTAGTCAGTCAGGGAAAGACAAATATCATATGACTTCACTCATATGAGGACTTTAAGACACAGAACAGATGAACACAAGGGAAGGGAAGCAAAAATAATATAAAAGCAGGGAGGGGGACAAAACATAAGAGACTCTTAAATATGGAGAACAAACAGAGGATTACTGGAGGGGTTGTGGGAGGGAAGATGGGCTAAATGGGTAAGGGGCATTAAGAAATCTACCCCTGAAATCATTGTTGCACTATAAGCTAACTAACTTGGATGTAAATTAAATAAATAAAAACATTTAAAAAAAAGGAAAAAGAAAATAAACATTAGGAAGTGAGCTACACTTCAATGGCTAATGGTGTTGAAGATCATGGATTAGAAGCAAGTGCTTTGTTTGGATGGCTTCTGACATAGGAGATGGGGTATAAATTTCACTTCACTGGTGAAAGGCAGGGTGTGTCCCAAATGATACCTCCCAACAATTCCTTAAGCCTTCAGTGAAGTTATGAAATTCACAAAACCATTATTGTGATAAGATTTCCTGTGGAAAATAGTGAAGGGGCCAAGATGAGTATCCTGGCTGTCAGGGGCTCCTTAGAGACAAAACACAAGGTGCAAAAGGAATAGATAAGGCAAAGGCAATTAAGTGTTGCATTTGCATAAACCTTAAGGAGTGTCTCTTGACCTATACAGGTAGAGAAATGTGGGTTTAGGGCTTAGGTCAAATTGCTTAGGTCTCTGATAGAGGGAAACCCAAAATCACATCTCAGTTACATAAGTTTGTTAGGGAGGGTTGTGAGTGGGGTTAAACAAAGTAGCAATTTTGTTGAGATTGTTCCTATTTTATTACACACACACACACACACACACACACACACACTTGCATATTTTTTTTCCAGCTAAGTGGGAGGCAAAGTCAGTTACTTTGAGTTCTGGTGGTGGTGATACCCTTGGGAGGTTGAAGAGATTGGTAATGGTGAAATCTACAGGGCTATATGATCCTCAGAGGAGCTTGATGTTCAAGGTTCAAGAGCTCTGAAAGCAGGAAGTTGGCTTACTCCATTTGTAGTTTCACCACGTGGGGTCAGAAGAGAATATGCAAGAGCAGATCAGACATAGAGGGATTTGAATGATGGATCACTGGTGGATCTTCTCTATGTTGTTGGAGGATAGTGAAGAAGTCTGGATTTATAAATGTAGAAATTAGGGCAGAGTCCTTATCTCAAGTCAATTCAATCTGACCCGAGCTTTGTTTTTTCTTTATTTTCAAGTTCCTATTGCATAATTGATTTCACAACTGACAGACCCATATCAAACTTTAAATGATGAAGTCAAACAATAAATCAGTGAAAACTCATTTTTCATCCAATTTTTCAGAGCTATGTCACTTGTGTAAAGTGAGGCACACTTTATATAAGTAAGCTTATATTTAAAGTTATTTGTGTCGTATGATTAAAAAACTAATACCCACAACAACAAGGTCCTCATCTACCAGTGTAACAGAGACTAGCAAGTATTGTCATCTCCATGTTGTGGTCGGAAACCGAAGCATGGTCAGACTGAATCACTTCTTCATGGGTTCTTTGTATTCCAGAGCATCCCAGTTTCTGAATATATGGTGTAGCATGTAAGCTTCCAAACAAAAGAAGGAACAAACAAGCTATCATTTATTAATATTTATGGAGCCCTTGTGTCACGCTTAGCCCATGGTGAGTGCTATAAATTATTAAAATGAAGATGTGCAATGTATATTCCTGGACTTAAAAATTCTATAATCTGGTTAGAGAGACACAACCTCGATGTACTAGAAGTTTACAAAAAACATTAGAAGTAAATAACTTCAGACAATGACAGGAAAAATCCTGAGGCATGTGTGAGATGACCAGTGAGTGGAATAGACAGTTATCAAGAAGAGGTGGAGATGTGAGAAAATGCCCTGAAGACTAATTTTAGTAAAATCCCATTCTCCCCCTGAGAACTGACTCTGCTGGATTAGATTGCATTTCCTTAGGAATTCTCATTATCTCCTATCTCACCTGTGTCTAAAATCTGCACTTGTGACATGGATGAGCCCTCTAGCTGCCCTGGTTTTTGGTGCTCTATAATGCTTTATTTCTCCATGATGTAAAAGTAAGCCAAACCTTGCTGGGTTCCCAGAATGGTCACTTCAGTTTTCTGAGGAGTTTTCCTGGGGCTGGTAAACATGGTGGCATGGATAGGATCATGGCAGGGCAGGGTGTTGCTATGCCTCATCTCTCAAGTGGAAAGCCTGTGGTCAAGGGTTCTGAGAATACACAGTTTGGAGTTCCTACTCAATTGATGACTGGATAGTCAGTTGATAGGGATAGAAAGGTCACTGAATAGTGACTGTCTCTAGAGTCCTCTGGAATTTTACGGTGGGGGAGCAGACTTACACTGAAACAACTCTTCAAGAATGGGTCCTTGACATCTGTGACCTGAATCCAATAGGTTCAGAACGTGTCTATTCTTCAAATACACACCCATGCCTTCTTGGTCTCTTCACACAAAAGCCTTATTCTCTCATTTCCTCCTAAAATGAGGTTAGGTAATCCATAAAAAAAAGAGCTTATCTGTTCATTAAATGCAAGCATTCAGCAATCCAAAACTCTATATTTAGAAACACAGTTAACTTTCATCAAAATGAGGACCAAGAAAACACGGGAAATCCTCTTTCCACCCCTGGCACATAAAATTGCTAGACACTAAAAACATTTTTTTAAAAAAGTGTATAGCTGAGGGGCGCTGGGTGCCTCAGTCAGTTAAGTGTCTGATTTCGGCTCAGGTCATCATGATCTTGCAGTTTGTGAGTTAGAATCCCGCATTGGGCTCTCTGCTGTCCACACAGAGCCTACTTCAGATCCTCTGTTTCCCACTCTTTTGTTCCCCTTTCCCCCATGCACTCTCTCTCTTTCTCCTCAAAAATAAACAAAAAAAGTGTCTGAGCTACTAAATAAGAAATAGAAATTTCCATGTGTCAAAAATTGAGAATCCACAGAGATGAATGCTACCCAGCATCTTGGGGTATGGATTTTAACAACTGGAAAGGGCAGTCAAGTCTCTAGTTCTGCACATGGGAATAGCCTATAGTTAGGCCCCCCACAGACCATGGGCCAGGCTCCTATCCTTGGGACATGGATACTAACAGAGCTAAGAGATGAAGGTCCTTGGTGCACCTGGATGGCTCATTCGGTTAAGCGTCGACTTCGGCTCAGGTCATGATCTCTCGGTTCGTGGATTCAAGACCCATGTCACGCTGTGTGCTGACAGCTCGGAGCCTGGAGCCTGCTTCTGATTCTGTGTCTCCCTCTCTCTCTGCTCCCCCCCCCCCATGCTCTGTCTCTCTGTCTCTCAAAACTAAACATTAAAAAGAAAGAAAGAAAGAAAGAAAGAAAGAAAGAAAGAAAGAAAGAAAGAAAGATTCTTATTCTGTGTTGCCTATGCAGGGCTCGAATTCTCACAATAACCTCATCACATAGCAGCCCTGTGCCAAAAATCTAAGTTAAACATTTGTGTGTGATCAGTGAATCCCACTGAATGCTCAGCAATGGCAACCTTGGAAAAGCTTGATGGGGTCTTATCCACAACCAAGGGCACAAATGCAAAAGGGACTTTAAGTATGCTTAAAAGTATTAAGAAAGTAGGGGAGGGAGAAATACTTTCTTAAAGTATTAAGAAAATAGAACTTGAAAGAATAGGACATACTTCTTTAAAATGGAAGAATTTGAAAAGAATCGTGTAGCATGGCAGACTGTATCTTCCAAAATGGTTACACACGGATGGCCACGGCAATGTTTCCCATCCCTCATGCTTTTCTCTCACAACATTTCCTTCATACTCTTTCCATCAAAAAGTGTGAGGTCTATGTCAACTCCTTTGAGGGACACGATTGTGACTCACTTGCAATGAAAACAGTGAGGTATAAGTGGAGGCACCTGTGTGGCAAAGTTCCGTTAAGTGACCAGCTCTTGATTTCAGCTCAGGTCATGATCTTAGGGTTAATGAGATCGAGCCCTGCATCAGGTTCCATGCTGACAGTGTGGAGCCTGCTTGGGAATCTCTCTCCCTTTCTCTTCCACTCCCTCTGTCTCTCCCCCGCCCCCTCAAAAATAAACAAATGCACATTGAAAAAACTATTTAAAAATTGAGGTATAAGTGATGCTGTGTGATTTCTGAGACTATATCAGAAATGTGGCGCAGTTTTTGCCTTGCTAACTGGATCACTTGTGCTGGAGTCCTGAGCTGCCATGTAAGTAGTTCAACTGCTTAGGAATTGGCAGGGGTGAGGAAGCCCAAGTTAGCCCATGCAAAGTGACCACATGTAGAGGTCGGGTGACTAAAGAAAGAGAGATCTCTGGCCATATGCAATGTCTTCTGTCACTGCTGTGCGAGCTCTAACCACTGTCTGACTGCAACTGCAGAAGAGGCCCTAAGCCAGAACCTCTGACGGAATCTTTTCTGAATTCCTCATGTATGAAATCACAAGCAAAATAAAAAGATTGTTTTAAGCTGCTAAGTTTTGAGATAGTTTATTATGTGGCAATAAATAACTAGAACATACAGGAACCCTGGAAGTTAAAATATGGAGAAAACTTATTGAGAAAACAAGGTTAAATAGTAATTCAGAGTAGCTAAAGAGAAACTTACAGAATTAGAATTACAGAATACATATAAAGAAATTATGCAGAATGCAGAGCACAGAAAGAAAAAAACAGAAAAACCAAAAGGGAAATTAGGAGTTGTGGAAGTTGAAATAAGAAGTTATATCATAGGTCTGGTAGGGATTGCAGAGAAAGAAAACAGAGATAGGAAGAGAGCAAATATTTAAAGAGATAATGGCTAAAAATCTTGAGAATCAAAGAAAGATATGAGTCTTCAGGCAGAAATTGTACAAATGAATTAAGTAGAATAAATAAAAACAAATCCAAATCTAGATATAGTAGAGTGGAAATATAGGAAATTAGGTTAAAAAAAAAAGTCAAGGTGAAAGAGATAACCTTAGAACTTCAAGATAGACGGGATGGGGCACCTGGCTGGCTCAGTCAGTTGAGCATCTGACTTCGGCTCAGGTCATGATCTCACAGTTCATGGATTCAAGCCCCACGTTGGGCTCTGTGCTGACAGCTCAGAGCCTGGAGCCTGTTTCAGATTCCGTGTGTCTCTCTCTCTGCCCCTCCCCCACTCATGCCTCTCTCTGCCTCTCAAAAATAAATAAACGTTTAGAAAAAAATAGGACAGATTATCTATTGGATTAGGCCAGGTGAAATAAAGATCACTGTAGATCTAAAATGACTGAGTAGGAACTCTGTTTCTGCTTATGAAGGAGTAACTGCTATGGGAATTGCCCTCCCTCTGTAAATAGCTAGAAAGCAAGACAAATGTACTGATCCAAATGTCCACTACTTGTGAACAGATGAACAGATTGCAGTTTATCCATAGAGTAGAATGTTAGCCAGCCAAAAAAAAAAAAAAAAAAAAAAAAAAAAAGCAAATTACTGACAAATACAGTAAAATGAATAAAGCCCAAAAGCATTATGCTAAATAAAAGGGCTAAGATACAAACAAGCATATGCTGTATGATTCCAAGTATGTGAAATTCTAGAAAATTCCATGTAATCTATGGTGACCAAGAGTAGATTGTCAGCATAGCAAGAGAGGATAGACTGTAACGGGTGGTGAGGGAACATTTTGGGTGTTGGAAATGTTTTATATCTTGATTGTGATGGTGGTTACATTGTTGTACATTTGCCAAAACTCATTTAATTATATACTTCAAACTGGTGAATTTTATTATTTGTAAATATACCTCAATGAAATATGGTTGAATACTGGAAATTTCATATGATTGGATATAATATAAAGACAGAATGACAGTAGTCTTTTTATCAGTATAGTAGATGGTAAAAGGCTGTAACATTATATTCTCGAAACACCGAGGAAAAAAATTAGTATCAACCTAAGAGTCTTTAACTAGTTAAATCAGTGGCTTTCCAACATTAGTGTGCATCAGAATCATCTGGAGGGTTTATGAAAACATAACCCCCAGAGTTTCTGATTCAGGAGGTTTTAGGTAGGCTGAGAACACACTTTCTAATAAGGTCCTACATATTTCCGATTCTATTGTTGTAGGGACTATACTTGAGAACCACCAAGCTGAACCATTGCATGAGAGCAGTGAAAACAGGGAAATTTTAGTCTTACAACAGCTAAGAGAGTTCAGTATCTACAAATCTTCTCTGAAAGAACTAGTAAGCTATTCTTCAATACAAAGGAGACCAAATGCAAAAGGGGTAAACAGGAGGCAAGAAGTACTTTCTTAAATATTACAAATACATCTCCCCCACCAAATTGCCAGAACACTGGTCTCTGGAGGAATCTCTTTTATTCCATCCTGTGAAAGGTTTCCTCGTAGTTGCCAAGAATATGTTGAATGACTTCTCATTGCAATAGAAAAGGAGGTGGGAAAGGAAGTTCTGTTCTGCTACCCTTAACAGATTTAGTTATTTTCCTGCTACAAATCTAAGAAGCAGTTTATTGTTGGTAGGAGAGACCAATCAGGGTATACACTACAGGTCCAGATGGTTCACATAATGGCAAAATAGGTATGAGATGATGGAAGTGATCACCCCTGGGTGCAGGCAATAGGGGCTGCATTTTCTTTGGAGGTTCTAAAAACAATTGTAAAGTCAAGTTAAAGTAGATATGCTTTTGATTATCACCATGTTCCAGCAATTCTTAATAATGTCAGTGATAACATACTCATCCCCAATAAAATCTTTGATTGGTCCAACTTCTAAACAGTTGTTGACATTCTCTCACATTTTAATAATACAGGTAAACTTAAAATTAGCACATTTTTATTCCTTATACTTTAATAAATACTGCATTCTTCCTGAAAGTTAATATGGTAAATTCCCAGTTACACAGTCAGCTTCCAAAATATTAAGTCTTAGCCACATGCTTTTGTTTCAAGAGTAAGTCAGTAATGGGACAGAATAATTTGAGTTTGCTTTCTGTCTCTAACCCTAGAGGTATCATGTATTTCCAAATTTAAATAGAAGATTAGAAATGAACCCTCATACCATAGTGCTTGTAAAAACAAGGACACACAACTTGAGTTACTAAAATTCCAACTTTCTATGTGACCGCTTAGACTTTTTACTTGTTTGAAATTTAAAATGGTAAGACAGAATGTAAAATTTGAGATGTAATATTTTTGTTTAGTGAGGGCAAATTTTAGTTCATTCAAAATAGTTTTTTTGCATATTAATATCTCTAAAACGAAAATTTCTTTTCAGTTGTTTTTTCTCATTTGTTCTTAAGCTGTTATTATTCATTATTATAACATACTAATATGTAAATATAAGGGTTTTTAATCTTTGACTTCAAAAATGCATTATCATTAAAAAGTATTAATCTATTACTGATTTCCTTATGTGAATCATACTATTTATATTTATATATTTTTTACTGTCATATATGTCAGTAAACATACAAACATTTAAATAAAAGAAAACTTTTATTGTCTGTTTTCTTTTCTGGCCATCATGATTACTTATTTAATTTTATGGTTATTATTGAAATAATTTTGTCTTATAGAGGAAGGAATATTAAGAATGATATGTCCTGTTGCTGGCTGGTACTGGGTGCTTGTGAATTGTGAAATGATCCTGTGGAGTAAAAAAAAATACATAAATATAAATAGTATGATGCATAAAAGGAAATCAGTAATAGACTAATACTTTTTAATGATAAATCATTAAATGACTAATGCCAGTCCTGGACTTAATTAAGAAGTTGATGAAGTTTAACTTCTGTATCTGGCTTCTGGTCCTTTAAGCCTCTAGTGTGTGCCCACCTTCTTTTCACAAGGCCAAGGCACCTGGGGTTATCCTGTTCTCCCTGAAGGCTCCTCTAATAAAAATATTTTTTACGCTAAGGTCTAAAAAACTAAGAACAGCCAAATGTAATCTCATCCAATGTATTTACTTTTTTAAACATAAGCTTTTTATTTTGTGATGATTGTAGAGTCACATGTAGTTGTAAGAAATAAAACAGAAATCTTGTGCACTCTCTGCCCAGTTTCCCTCAATGATAATATCTTGAAAAACTAGAGCACAGTATCATAACCAGGTCATTGATATCGATATTCAAGATTATGTTGCCCTTTAATAGCACTATCCACTTTCCTTGCATCCCCACTACTTCCTTAATTCCTGGCAACCACAAATATGCTCACCATTTCTATGATTTTGTCATTTCAGAAATGCTATAGAAATAAAATCATACAGTATGTAACCTTTAAGAATTGGCTTTTCTCACTCAGCCTACTTCTCTGGAGATTTATCCAAGTTGTTGTATATATCTATAGCTCATTCCTTTATTACCTAGTAGTATCTCATGGTATGAATGTACTACAGTTTTTAAAACCATTTACGCATTGAAGGACACTTGTGTTCTTCTGGTTTTTGATTATTGTAAATAAAGCTGCAATAAACATTCATGTACAGGTTTCTGGGTGAATATAAATTTTCATTTCTCTGGGATAAATGCTCAAGAGTTTCATTCCTTCGTTATATGGTAGTTGCATACCATTGTTGTTGTTGATTAGAAGAAATTGCCAAATTATTTTCCAGAGTGACTTTCCCATTGTGCATTTTCACCAGCAGTGTGTGAGGGATCTAGTTCATCTTCATCAACATATGGTGTTGTCATTATTTTTTGTTTTAGTCATTCTGATTGTTGTAAAATGATATCTGCTTGTGGTTTTAATTTGCATTTCCCTACTGGCTAATAAAATAGAACATCTTTGCAGGTATTGTGTGCCATCTGTATATCCTTTTTAGTAAAATGTCTATGTCTTTTTCCCATTTTCTCATTGGATTGTTTGGTTTTTACTATTGCATTTTGAGAGCTCTTTATATTTTCTAGATACTAGTCCTTTGTCAGATATATGTTTTGAAATAATTTCTCCCAGACTATAGTTTGTTTGCCTTTGTATCCACTTAATAGGGTCTTTCACAGACCAAAAAATTTTAACTTTTGCTAAGTCTCACCTATCAATTTTTCCTTTTATGGATTGTGCTTTGGAGGGCCCTAGGCTCAGGCCAAGGTATTTTTTCTCTTGTTGTATTTGGTAAAACAGCTATTGCCTCAAAGTTTTTCATCTTTCTGGTTCTTGGCTAGAGAAAGTAAGCTTTTATTGGGACTTTTATGTCTATGTTTGTTGGCATTTCCAAGTTGCCATCTTCTTTCAACACCCAGTCTGGGTATATGAGGCAAAAAAAAATTTAAAGTAATCCACCACTATGTCATTCCTTGGGTCCTGAGGTCTCTAGTCTTTAAATATAACATCTAGAGTTTTTCGTTGTACTTAGTAGGAAGACTAGAGAGAGGTATATCTCCTCTATTTTCCTCAAAGCAGAAATCCTGTATTTACTTTCTATTAGGGATTTAGGGATAAAGTCTGATGAAAGAAAGTGGGGCATCAGATTTCTATTTTGATTAATTTTTTTGATAGTAAGGCCAGTCCTTTTATTTTTTTAATATTTATTTATTTTTGAGAGAAAGAGTGAGACAGAGGTGAGCAGGGGAGGGGCAGAGAGACAGGGAGACACAGAATCTGAAACAGGTTCCAGGCTCTGAGCTGTCAGCACAGAGCCCAAGGCGGCGCTTGAACTCACCAACCATGGAATCATGACCTGAGCCGAAGTCTGACACTCACCTGACTGGGCCACCCAGGTGCCCCAAGGCCAGTCCTTTTAAAATATGAGAGGACAGTCCCTTTAAAATCAAAGAAAGATTCACTGACATGGATATGCATATAGAGGATTCACAGTCTGATTTAGCACATTAAGTCAAGCCACAAATAAACAGGCAAATGCATATGTTATTACAGGTCAAGGATGATTGCCTTTTAGAACAGGTCAAACCAAGTTAAATGTGCACAAAGGAAGTAGCTATAGGAGTGTCATGAGTAGTCTCTTTCTTTGAATCAATCTGGGAAGAATGCCTGAAGGAAATGATGTTTCAGGAGTTGCTGTACAATATGGGGAAAGGGCTTGTCAATTGAATGGCAAAAAACCCACAAGGTTTAATATTTTGCAGTGCATTTTTTTCATCTCTAGAAGTTTAGTGTGTTTTTATATTTTCCATTACTCTCTCCATTATGTTCATGTTTTTTCTCTACTTCCTTAAATGAACAGAGCTTATTTATAACAGCTGTCCTCTGTGGGAGAGGGAGTGGGAAATCGATTATGGAGTGGCTTTGGGGTAAGTTGAGGGAAGTGACTGAGATGCAAAAGATGACAGAAATCAGAGTCATAATTTTTGAGATAGAAAAAAGTAAGAGATTCTAGACCCATCTCCTCATTGCAAATGCTAAATGTCAAGGTGGTGTGTATGCATAGAGGGTCGCTGTGCTTATTACATACGTGTGTGTGTATACATATACATATATATACACACACACATTATATGTATATACACATGTGTATATATGTGTGTGTGTGTATATATATGTGTGTGTATATATATATATATATATATATATATATATATATATATTTGTAGACTCATTTAAGAATATCATATAGAGGGGTGCCTGGGTGGCTCAGTCGGTTAGGCATCCGGCTTCGGCCCGGCTTCGGCTCAGGTCATGATCTCACGGTCCGTGAGTTCAAGCCCCGCGTCGGGCTCTGCTGACAGCTCAGAGCCTGGAGCCTGTTTCAGATTCTGTGTCTCCCTCTCTCTCTGACCCTCCCCCATTCATGCTCTGTCTCTCCCTGTCTCAAAAATAAACGTTAAAAAAAAAATATCATATAGACATAGTACCCTTTACCCTAAATATTTTAGTTTGTGTTTTCTAAGAAAAATGATATTGATATTCTCTTGCATAATTACCATGCAGTCATCAGATGCAGGAATTTAATACTGATATAATGTTATTATCTAATATTCAGTACATATTTAAAATTTACCAGTTTCCCCAATAATGTCCTTTATAGTCATTTTCCTTTCCCTCTGATCCTGTATTCTGTCCAGGATCGTATTACATTGACTTGTCATATCTTCCTAGTCTTCTTTAAAATAGAGCATAGAGCATCCCTCAGCTGGTTTTGTTTATTTCATCACAGTTGCATTCAAGTTAGACATTTTTGGCAGGAGTATTATATAAGTGATATTGTGTCCTCTTCAATATATCACATCAGGAAGAACAGCATGTCAATTTGTCTTATTGGTAATTTTGTCTTGTTGATAATTTTTATCACTTGGTCAAGGTGATGTCCACCACGTTTTTCAACTGAAAAGTTACCATTTCTCACTTTGTAATCATTTCTGGTATTCTTCATTCCTTTGTGTATATCCAAATTTCCATCTGTTATCATTTTTTATGTGCCTCTATAACTTCCTTTATCATTTTTTTATAGGAAAGATCTCCTGTAAATAAATTGTCTTTGCTTTGTCTGAAAATAACTTTATTTCACTCTCATTCTTGAAATATATTTTTGCTGGTTAAAGAATTCTAGATTTCAGCTTTCTCCTTTCAGTAAAGAAGTAAAGCGGTAAAGAAGCCCCATTGTCTTCTAATTGCATAGTTTTCAACAAGAAGTATGACATCATTCTTATCTTGGTTCCATATTGTACCATATGTTTTCCTCTGAACTTGTTTACAATTTTTTTATGGTTAGTTTTCAGGAAATTGGCACGGTAGACTTATTCTGCTTCTTGAAGCAGTAGCTTAGGTTATTGATTTTAGATCTTTCTGCCTTCTAATATCAGTGATTAAAGACATAAAATTCCCTCTAAGCACTGCTTTATCTGCCTTCCATAAATGTTGATATGTCATGTTTCATTCTTATTCAATCTAAGATATTTTCCAAGTTTCCTTGTGACTTCTTTGAGCCATGGTTTGTTTAGAAATGTGTTGTTTATTTTCTAACTATTTCTTATTTGTTCACATTTCTTTTTGTTGTTGACTTCTAACTACTTTGGTGTGGTCAAAAATAATTTAATAATTTAATTGAAATTTAAATAATTTCAATCCTTTCAAATTTATTGAGAGGCACCTGGGTGGCTCAGGCAGTTAAGTGTCTGACTCTTGGTTTTGGCTCATGTCCCATGATCTCATGGTTTGTGAGTTTAAGCCCTGCATAGGGGTTCTCTCTCTCTCCCTCTTTCTCTCCACCCCTCTCTCTCTCTCTCTCTCTCAACATAAAAAAAAACCTTTTTTAAAAAGTTAAAAAAATAAATGTATTGAAACTTGTTTTTATGGTCTAGCATATGGTCTATCCTGGCGAATGTTCCATGGATACTTGAAAAGAAGGTCTATTTTGTTGTTTGGGGGTATAGTGTTCTGGAAATGCCAGTTAGGTCAAGTTGGTTGTGTTGTTCAAGTCCTCTATATTCTTGTTTACCACTTAGTTTTATCAGTTACTGAGAAGGGAGTGTTGAAGTTTCCAACTATAATTGTTGAATTGTGTATTTCTCCTTTTAATTCTGTCACTTTCTGTTTTATGTATTTTAGAGCTCTGCTGTTAGGTGCATATATACTTTTATAATTTTTATATTTCTTCACTGAAGAAAACTCTTTTTCCTCTTGAAATTTAACTCTTTTTATTCTCATGAAATTTCCCCCTCCTCTTCTAGTAGGATTTCTTGTTTCAGTATTTACTTGTCTGATGTTAATATGGCCACTCCAGCTTCCTTATGGTTACTGTATATTTTGGTCATCTATATTAGTCAAGGTTCTCTAGAGAAACAGAATCAACAGTGCATGCACGTGCATGCGTGCACACACACACGCACACACACACACACACGCATTTATTTTTAAGGAATTGGCTCACCTGATAAGTCAAAATCTACAGAGTAGGCTGGCAGAGTGAGGACCCAGGGGAGTCATGGTTTGATCTAAAGGCCACCTACTGGCAGAATTCCTTGTTGCTCAGGGGAGGTCAGCTTTTGTTCTATTAAGACCTTCAACTGATTTGGAGAAGGCCCACCCATATTATGGAGGGTAATGTCCTTTATTCAAAGTTCATTCACTTAAATGTTAATTTCATCCAAAAAAAATTTTTACAGAAATGTCCAGAATAATGTTTGACTAAATATCTTGGCACTATGGTCCAGCCAAGTTGACACATGAAATTAACAATCACACCGTCCTTTTACTTTCAATCCATTTGTGTCTTTGAATCTAAACTTTCTCTTGTAGACAGCATATCATTGGATGTTGTTTTTTCTTCCAGTCTGACACTCTGCTTTTTTATCGGAATATTTAGTCTATTCACATTTAACATAATATGTAACATGGTTAGACTTACATATGCCATTTTCCTATCTGTCTTCAATAGATCTCATGGCTTTTATTTTGTTTCTCTATTACTCCCTGGTTGTATTTTTTTTGTGTCAAACAAACATTTTAGTATATAATTGTTTTTCCTATTTTGACTTTTTATAACTATTTTTTTAAGTAGGTTTCACACCCAGCATACAGCCCAATGCAGGGCTCATACTCAGGACCCTGAGATCAAGATCTGAGCTGAGATCAAGAGTGAGACACTTAACTGACTGAGCTGCCCAGGTGCCCCTTTATTACTATTTTTAAAGTTTTTGTTGTTGTTGCTCTAGGGATTATAATGTACATTTTAATTACCACAATCTACTGCAGGTTAATACTGTCTTAATTCTAGGAAAATATAGCAACTTTGCTCCAATATAACTCCATCTCCATCTCTTTCTTTTGTGTTATTATTGTCATATATTTAGTATATGTGTTATAAAACCAACAATATATTAGTATAATTATTATTTTATACAGTCTCATATTTTTAAAGAAAGTAAGAGAAAAAAGAGAAAATATATTTATTTATAAACTATATATTATATATTTATAAATACATTTCTTATTTATTATATTTGCTTATATGTTTTATTTACCCACAATTTATTATTTCTGTGCTCTTCATTTCTCTCTGTGGATTGTATTTACCACCTGGTATCACTTTCTTTAAGCCCAAACAACTTCCTTTAGTATATCTTGTATGACAGGTTGACTAATACATTCTCTGAATTTTGACCATCAGAAACTTCCTTATTTTTAATTTTGATGGATATGGAATTCTTGATTAAAAGGTTTTTCTTGCACTTTGAATATGTCACTCTTATGCCTTTTGGCTCCATTACTTCTGATGAGAAGTTAGCTTTTAATCATATTTTTGTTCCCTTGTACATGATGAATCATTTTTTTTTTTTTTACCAATTTTGAGATTTTCTTTTTTTCTTTGGTTTTCAACTTTTTCACTATGATGTGTTTGAGGGTGGAGCTCTTAAGTTTATCATTCTTGGAGTTTGTTGAATTTCCTGGATTTGAAGATAAATGTCATAAAACTTGGAGAATTTTTAGCCTTTATTTTTCAAAAATTTTCTAACTCTTTCTCTCTCTCCTCACTTTCTGGTGCTCCAATAATAGGTACATGGGTATGCCTGATGCTGTCCCACAAGTCTTTGAGGCTCTATTCATTTTTCTTCATTCTTTTTTCTATTTTTCAGATTGGAAAATTTCCACTATTTTATCTTCAAAGTCACTAATTTACTCTTCTGCCAATATGCTATAAAGCCCATTTAGGGAATTTTTCATTTTTGTTATTGTACTTTTCAACTCTAGAATTCCCCTTTGGTTCTTTTTTATAGTTTCTATTTTTGTATTGACATTCCTTACTTATCAAACATTTTCATATTTTATTTTAATTCTTTGAATAAAGTTTTAATTATTTAAATATATTTATAATAGTTGCTTTGAAGTGTTTGTCTCCTCAATCTATAATCTGGGCTTATAGAGTTAGTTTTTATTGACTGATTTTTTTCCTGAATGTGAATCATACTCTACTGTTTCTCTGCATTTCTCATAATTTTTTGTTGACATCAGGCATTTCAATAATGCATTGTAGCAAGTCTCTATTCTGATTCCCTTCCCCCCCCCCCCCGATTAAAAAAAAATTGTTTGGCTTCAATGGTGGAATCTTTCTCCCCCATGACTTGCAGACCCCTGCTGATGTCTCTGCCCAGATTTTTTATTCTGTCTTTTCTTTTCTTTTCTTTCTTTTCTTTTTTTCTTTCTTTCCTTCCCTCTTTCTTTCTTTCTTTCCTTCTTTCTTTCTTTCTTTTTTTTCTGTCTTGGCTTGCTAGAAGTTATCTCTGTGTCAACATAGCCTAGTAGTCAGCCAATGATTTGAACAGAGATTTTGCTCAAACACCTTGAATCCATAAGGCTTTAACTCACTCCTCTGCTAACTTACCTATGTGTAGACCAAAGAGTGAGTACCTTCAAATTTTAGCTAGTTCTCAAGTATGCCTAGGTTTTTACTTTCCACTGGGCTCTCTTCAGTACCCCCTGTGCATGTATGTAGTTTCCCAGTCATCTAGGAATAGGTGGAGAGCTAATCTAGCGCTCTATGGCTCTGGCTCTGTCTTTTTCAGAATCTCCTTATTACAATTCTGTCTAGTCAGGCTGTTTGCCCCAGCTGTGATCACAACATGATTCTGCTGTCCAGTTTTCCCAAAACCATTTCTTAAAGAGACTGTCTTTTTTCCATTGGATATTCTTTCCTGGTTTGTCAAAGATTAGTTGGCCATACATTTGTGACTCCATTTCTGCATTCTCTATTTTGTTCCATTGATCTATGTGTTATTTTTGTGCCAGTACCATACTGTCTCAGTGATTACAGCTTTGTAATACAGTTTGAAGTCCGGAATTGTGATGCCTCAAGGTTTAGTTTTCTTTTCAGGATTTCTTTGGCTATTCAGGGTCTTTTCTGGTTCCATCACATACCTCTTTATTCTGTCATAGCCAAAAGTCCTGTCTGCATGCTTGGTTATTTTTGGATGTCAGACATTGTGCATTTTATATTGTTTTGCTGGATTTTGTTCTATATCTTTAACTACAGTTATATTTTGTTCTGGTGAACTGTTAAATTACTTGGGATCATTTGGCTTATTTCAAGACTTGCTTTTAAGCTTTGTTAGAGCAGGTCTAGAGTAACCTTTAATCTAGGGCTAATTTAGTGTTACTACTAAGGACTCTTTTTTTTTTTTTTTTTTTTTTTGAGGACTACCCAATGACCCATATATTATGAGGTCTTTCTACTCTGGCTGGTAGGAACACAAACTATTCCCAGGTCTGTGAATTGTCCTGCTTATTCTTCTCAGGTGGTTCTTTCTCTGACCAAGAGTAGATTCCTTTTATACATACACAGATCAGTGCTCAGCCAAAGATTCAATGAGATCCCTCTCAGACCTTTGGAGCACCCTCTCTCATTCCCTCTCTCTCTGCTGCTGCTGCTCACTCTTCTTTGGTACTCTGCTCCACAAATTCTAGCCACCCTAACCTCCCCTGGTTAAGTCTCTATCTCTGCAACTCATAGAGACCTGCTTAGTTTACCCCCTCAGTGATGTGGACAGAAAATTGCCTCCAAGAAGTAAGTTCATGCAATTGTAGGGCTCACCTCATCACTTTTTCTCGGGGATCATAGTCCTGTACTACATGTCTGAAAAAATACTTATTATATACATTTTTGTCCATTTTTCTAATTACTTAGAGAAGGAAGATAGATGTCATCTGTTAGTCCATCTTGGCTGAAAGTGAAAGTTAAAGAATTTTAATCACAGGACAGAAGATATTTTATTCATCATTTTAGATCACTGTGGTTGTTTTGTAGAGAATAAATTATATGAGATAGGATTAGAAAAAGAGAGATCAGTTACAAGGTTTAGCAGTCATCTAAGGCAGAGATGATGGTTGCCTGGTCTAAAGAAGTTGTGGTTATTGACATTTAAAAGAACAGATTTGAGATGTATTTTGAACATAAAATGGATAAGATCTGCTGATTACTTAGATGTAAGAGATAAGGGGAAATGAGGACACAAGGATGATTCCTAACTAACAAGCCCAGCCAACTTTCATTTCCTTTATCCTTTTTTAAACCCCAAATTTAACTTCTCATCCTTCCCTTACCACTCTGCCCTTTGAGCCCAATCCCCTTCCTTGTTTCTTGATTCCTTCTCTGAAACAGAAAATGTATAATAGTCAATCCAGCAACTATAGAAAGGATAATTTATTGGTTATGTACCTCATGGGCATTGAGACCCAGTAGAGACAACTTATTTAGTGGCCTACAACAAAGAGGCCCCCCTCCCAAAAAAAGGAGGACTTAACAGAACCAGATCGAGCAAGATGTGTAGAATCCACTGTTATAACCCAATAGCAAGATTTCAGGCAAACAAAGACCATTCAGAATAGGTCTCATAAGACAGAGTTCTCCTGTTGGTTGAGGTTCTGGCTGGGTGAAGCTCAGAGCCACATGGCTGGTCCCATCTTGGGTCTCATCATGGCAAGTATAACTTTCTGAGATGTGAAGTGTTGTCCTGTTTAATCTCAGAAGCCTATGGCATTTGTGTTCAAAAGAAGAGTCACTTCCTTTGGGAGTAATGACCTTTAGATGGAGGCTTTATTGTGCGAGATCCTGGAGCACAGGGCCCAAAAGGCCAGGGAGATATAAACTTCTTTGTGTCAATGCTATGAATAAAGCAACCCAGTCACTCCTAAGACTAGGCAAGAGACTGGGGGGGGGGGGTAAGTCTGGGAGTCTCTGGATCTTTTGCTGTTCTCTTTAGTGTCACACAGTTTAACAGTGCATTATTCCATAACTGCTTTGTGATATCTGAGTTCTTACATCCTTAATTAGACTGCTATATTTGTTTCCTAGGGTTGCCATTACAAATTACCACAAACTGGGTGGCTTAAAATAATAAATTTGTTGTCTCAGAGTTCTGGATGCTAGAAGTTCAAAATCAAGGTGTTGACAGGGACATGTTCCAAGATCATTCAGAGATTGCTATAGTTACTTTATTGGATCAATTATGAGACATCCTCTAATGTAAGGCCAGATTTTCTTATGGAATCTGTAGGGGAGAATCTTTCTTTGCCTCTTCTAGTTTCTGGTGTTTGCTGGTCATCTTGGGAGTTCTTCGCTTGTAACTACATCAATCCAAACTCTGCCTCTGTCACCACATGGCCATCTTTTCCCTGTGTCTCTGTCTCTGTGTCTCTTCTCTTCTATTCAGGACACAGTATGACCTCATCTTAACTAATTATATTTCCAACTACCCTATTTCCAAATAAAGAAAGTCACATTCTGAAGTACTGGGAATTTCTTTGGGGTACACAATTCAACCCGTAACAACCTCCCGTAAGAAGTAGGGCCGTGTCTCATACTTTTTTTGCTTCATGGACACTTAGGACATTCAGCAAGTTTTCTGCTTTGGGCGGATGTGAAATAAAATGAAGGACTATGATAAAAAGAAATGACACAGATTTTATGTAAGGCAGGAAAATGTATTTAATTGTAGTGAAATTATATTTTGATATTAATTGATATGTTTTCCTAGAATTCTTTTTATTTGTCTTATGGCTTTTTCCCCATTTTTGAGATATGGATTGTCTTAGAGAAGGTTGTTACAGAAAAATCAGAGAACAAGAGTAAAATATTACCTTTTAAGCTTTAAAAGTTCAGGTCCAGGAAGAAGACAAAAGGATTTAGAATAATATTTGGTTCATCAAAGCCAGTTCATCCCTTTTCCCTTCTGTCAACCTGAGATTAAAATCTACAGAACTGGTCAGGGAAGAAGAGGAGCATCTGAGAGGAAGCGAGATGTTATTGGCTCCTGAGCAGGGGTCCTGTGGCTTATCCTCAGGGATAATTCCTGGGGCCAATGAAGGAAGTGAAACCTTCCTAAGAAAGTTTAGGGATTTAGGAGAAGAGTAAGGTTGTACCTTGTTTCCAGGGAGGTCACAAGACTTGTAGGATTTTCCTGTCCAGAAGGGGTAGAAGTGCAACTAAATGTCTTCTCTACCTCTGAGAGGGATGGCCAAGTACCTGAGATACAGCCAGGTTGGAGGGGCCTATGGTCAGGTGCAAGAGGCTGAGAATGACTTTAGGACTGAAGATAGACATCTCAAGGTCTCAACTGAAGATAGATATCTCAGTAGATGCAGGTACAGGCAGATAACAACTGAAGGCCAAAGTCCCCTTCTCCAACCCACTCTCCAACACACCCAGATCTCAAGTCAACCCTAAAGATGGCTCTTTGAATTGACATACTATGTTTCTACTCCTATATAAAATGAGGTTCATAAAATAAATTATGTTTGGTTAAAATTAAATTATTAAATTATTATTTAAAAAATAAAGTTTATTTCTTTCAACATTTAATTTGTGGTCTGAGATTTATTTCAGCTACATAAAGAAAATGATCATTCTAAATGTGCAAGTTGCTTCTTATTTGTAGGTGGGCAGTGGGAACTGAAACTGTCCTCTGGGCAGCCAGGTACTCCAAGTGTGACCTAGCATTTTCCCAGACTACAGAAATTATTGCTGAAATCTCACTGATTGGGCCTCTAGGCAGGAGGGAAAGGGAAGTGGAAGGAGTGGGTGGGGGTGGGGGTGTGATTAAACCACTCAAGTTATATTTTAAACTATGGATATATTGTTCTGAGAGTGACTCTGGGCCTTTTAGAGGGGAAGTTCTGAGCAGCTATGAAACTGGAGGTACCTGGAGGAAACTCAGTTGTTGCCAAGGAGCAGGTGTGCTGAAATTGTGGCCTTAATGTCACCAGCTTCTGTTTAGAAGGCATCAGAGGAGAAGAAACAGTTCTGTGGGATAGGCCATGGGTTATTATTTAAAAATAATCTCTTTTCTGAAAAACTATGACCTCACACTTAAGGGTATCTCATAGTTGGTACAATAAGGTAAAATATATCAGTCTCTGAATAGTCTTTCTGTTGGGGTTCGTCGGGGGGGGGGGAGAAATGGAAAGAAAAGTAGGCAGAAAGAGAAGAAACAGAAGGGAATAGAAGCCATCTGAAATAAATGATCTCATTAAAGGACTCTTGGAGGAAAGGTCAGAGTCAGAATTAGCCTTTGGAATTAGACTGAGATTTGAGTGTCAGTTTTGCCACTCACTAAATGACCTTGGGCAAATATTTTTAACCACTCTGTGCCTTGAGTTCCCAATTTGTAAAATGGGATGTGTTATGTGAAGACCTGGTGAATTTTGCTACATTGGCTCTTAATGTTTATTTCTAAACAAGTTCATCATTTTCACTTTTAATAACCCAGTATGGTTGACAGTCTCTGATGTTGTCCCCAATGACCCATATTTCCTGGTAGTCACAGCCTTGTGTAATCCCTTCTCCTTGAGTGTGGGTTTGACCTAGTGAGTTGTTTCTAATGAGCAGAGTATAGAAGAAATAATGGGATAACATTTCCTATATTAGGCTATAAAATGACTGGCTTCTGTCTTTCGTTCATTCTCTTTGTCTTTCTCTCTCTCCCTCTCTCTTTCTCTCGGATCACTTTCACTGAGGAAGCATCCTGCCACGTGGTGGGCAACTACATGGAGATGGCCACATGGTGTGGTAAAGAACTGAGGCCCTCAGTGAAACAATACAGAGAAATTGAAATCTGACAACAACCACGTGAGTTCAAGAGTGGGTCTTTCATTCCCAATCAAGTCTTGAGCTGATTGGAGCCCCAGGAAACAGCTTGGCTGCAATCTCATGAGAGACCTTGAACTAGAGACGTTCAGCTAAGCTCCTCCCAGATACCTGACCCATAGATAATGTTTGAGACCACATTTGTTGTTTTCAGCTTCTAAGTTTTGGAATAGTTTGTTATGCAGCAATATATAACTGATACATGGCTCATATCTATCTCACAGTGGGCCCAGTTGTGTTCACGTTGTGGTTATTTTTCCAGTTTTAGAATGTATAATTAGAATAGATATACGTAGCAACTGGCAGAGTCCCCACAGTGGTTCTCTGCACATAAAATGAGGGCTATTGTGGTAGGAAAGACCAAGTGAAAGCCACTAGAACTATCTGTACCTACAAGAACAGTAAACCAAAAGCAATACTGCATTCTTGGGGGAATTGCAGAGATTGATGCTACTTGGAAGGACTTACAAGATGCAGGGGTTGTGACTCAACCAGAATGACAATAGGCTGTCATAAATTTAATAGGTGGTGGCACCAATTGTAGTTGCATTTCCAGATGTGGTTTTGTTGCTGGAGCATATCAATACATCTCTGGTATGCAGTTATAGATCTGGTAAATGCTTTTATTTTTGTACCTGTTCGTAATGACCATCAGAAGCAGGTGGCTTTCATCTGGCAAGGCGGCAATCCACCCTCTCTGTCCTACCTTGGGGGTCTCTCAACTCAAATCATATGTCACAATCTAACCTACAAGAACCTTGCTTGCCTTCTTCCATAGGATATCACACTAGTCCGTTACTTTGATGATTTTATGCTTACTGTACATGGTGAGCAGAAAGTAGCAACTATTCTAGACACATCAATAGGACATTTGTGTGCCAGGGAGTGGGAAATAAATTCCACAGAAATTCAAGGACCTGCCACCTTGGTGAAAGTTGTAGAGGTCCAATTATCTGAGATATGAAGAGATTTCTCAACTAAGATGAAGGGCAAGTTGCTGCACCTGGTTCCTCTTACCATGAGGAAAGAGGCACCATGCCTACTGAAATTCTTTTAATTTTTGAGGTAACATATATCTCATTTGGATGTGCTACTTTGACCCATTTACTGAATGACCTGAAAAGCTGTCCATTTTGAGTGAATCCCAGAATAAGAGTAAGCTCTGCAACAGGTCAAGCTGCTATGCAAGCTGTTCTTCTAATTGAGCCATATGACTCAGAAGATAAGATAGTACTTGAAGTATTAGTGTTACATAGGGATGCTGTTTGGAGACATTAGCAGGCCCCTATCCTACAGGTGAATCACAGCACAGACCCTAAGAGTTTTTTTTAGCAAAGCTATGCTTTCCCCTTTTGGGATCCAGTTTTTGGCTTGTTACTGGGACTTAGTAGAGACTAAATGCTTGGCCATGAGCTACCAGGTTATCATATGACCTGAGATGCTCACCATCAATATCATCTGATGCAGATCCTGAAGGCACAAATAAATTGCATGAGGAAGTGGCCCAGATGTCCATCCCCCCTACTCCTGCTACATTTCCTTCTTTCTCTCAACCATACTGATGGCTTCATGATGAGTTCCCTAGGATTAGTTGAATGAGGAAGAAAACACTTGAAGTTGGTTTACAAATAACTCTTCAGGGTGCCTGGGTGGCTCAGTTGGTTAAGTATCTGACTTTGGTTCAGGTCATGATCTTGCAGTTGGTGAGTTTGAGCCCTGCGTCGGGCTCTGTGCTGACAGCTCAGAGTCTGGAGCCTGCTTTGGATTCTGTGTCTCAGAATCCAAATTCTCTCTCTGCCCCTCCCCCATTTGTGCGTGCTCTCTCTAAAATAAATAAATGTAAAAAAAAATTTTTTTTTTCAAGATAAAGCAGGGCTGGCCATCTGCTTTATCTTCAAGATAAAGTGGACAGCTGTAGCACTATAGCCTCATTTTGGGACAGCCTTGAAAAACAGTGTTGAAGGAAAATCTTTCCTGTGGGCAGAACTTTGTGCAGGACATATAGTTGTTCATTTTGCCTGGATTAATAAATAGTCAGACATATGGGTCTACATTAACTCATGGGCTGGGGCTAATGATTTGACTGGATGGTCAGGGACTTGGAAGGGACACATTGGAAAATTGGTGACAAGGAAATCTGGGCAAGATATATGTGGATAAACCTCTCCAAAAGGACACAGAATATGAAAATATGTGTGCCCCATACAAATGCTCACCAAGGAAGGATTTAAATAATCAGGTGAATAGGGTGACCTATTCTGTGGATGTCAGTCAGCCCTCTTCTCCAGTCATTCCTGTTATTGCTTAATGGGTTCATGAACAAATGGCCATGGAATCAGGATGGAGGTTATGCTGGGCTCAGCAACATGAACCTTCACCATCCAGGGCTTATTTGGATAAAAGCACTGCTGAATGCCCAATCTGCCAATAGCAGAGACTAACATGGAGACCCCCAAATGGCGTTATTTCCTGGGGGATCAGCCTGATTGCAGGTTAATTACATTGGTCTGCTTCTATCATGAAAGGAATAGCATTTTGTCCTTATAACATAGGATTTCCCTTTTCTGCTTATCTTCTTGCAATGCTTCTGCCAAAGGTACTATTTGTGAACTGACCAAATATTTTATCCAAAAGCATGGTACTCTACACTGCATCACTTTTGATCAAGAAACTCACTTTATATGAAGTTAGGCAATAGGTCCATGCTCATGGGATTCACTGATCCTACCATGTTATTTATAATTCTGAAGCAACTGATGTAGTAGAATGGTGTAATCACTTTTCAAAGGCTCAGTTAAGGCATCAAGTAGGTGGCAACACTTTGTGCAGCTGGAGCAAGGTCCTTCAGATTGTGATAAATGCTCTAAATCAATATCCATTATATTGCTGCCTCTCCCATAGTGAGATTCACAAGTCTAGGAATTAAGGGGATAGAAAGTGAAGTTGTTGCTATCATTATTACCCCTAGTGATCTTCTGGTACAATTTTTGTTTCCCATTACCACAACGTTAGGCTCTGCTGCTCTGGAAGTCTTAGTTCCAAAGGGAGGAATGCTTCTACCAGGAGACACAACAGTGATTCCAATGAATTGGAAGTTGAGACTGCCACCTGGCCACTGTGGGCTCCTAAGGCCACTGAATCAACAGGCAAACAAGGGATTTACTAGACGGCTGTGGGGACTGATCTTGACTATCAAGAGATAATTGAGTTGCCATCGTACAATGAGTATTTCTGGAATGTGGGAAATCCTATAGAGCAACTTTTAGTATACCAATATTTTGTGATTATTAAGACAATGGAAAACTCCAACAAACTCCAATTCACGTAGGACTGCTAATAGCCCAGACCCTTCAGGAATAGCATTTGGAAACAGGCAAATAAATGTAACCAATTGCAAAAAAAGAACTGTAATCTTTTATGAGTATTATATATATATACATATATATATAGAAAATATTTTTGTTTTCCTCCTTCTCTTCCACTTCCTTATCTAAGATGTACTATGTATAATTAACATCATATCTCAATATTTAAGCTATAAGATGTCAAAAAGTGATGTGTGAATTAGATGGTAGAAGGATAAAGATCACTCAACATAAAAAGGATTTTTATTCTCCTTTACTCAAAGGATTAACACAGGAGTTGGCAAACTATGGCCCAAGTGCTGGCCATCTGCTTTTATAAATAATGTTTAGTCGGAATATAGCCACATTCATTCAGTTACATATTGTCTATGGCTGCTTTCATACTACCATGTTAGTAATGAATAGTTGCAACAGAAACCATGTGGCCTGCAAAACCAAAAATATTTACTATTTGGCTCTTTAAGAAAGAGTTTTCTGACCTCTGGGTTAGCATGCTACTGGTTTTGTGGGGATAGTTATATTGCATGAGGCAGAAAGATGACTTCATTGTTATCTTTATTGGGGATTAAATATGGAGATAAGCATGGGTGTCAAGTTGGTGAAGAACAAATTGTGGTGGCTTTATAAGGTGTCATCTTGGCCAGATTGAACTACATTTCTCAGAATTCCCTTTCTTGTATATTTCCAGTTAGGTTGGACCACAAGATTCTCGTGGGCAATTTGGTGAGTGTAAGTAAAGCAAAGCTCACTTTTTTGTAGTTTACATACATTGTCTCCTGGCCCTCCTTGGTGTGGGACAGTGGCCAAGATTGGAACTGCTCTGTCTCCTCCTGGATTCTCTTTCAGCTTCTTATTCATTCAGAGGAGTTATTAGATGTTTGCATTCCTGTTGTGATGTTCACTATTGATTGCTAGTGTGTACTCAGTGTGTGTGTGTGTGTGTGTGTGTGTGTGTGTGCGCACGTGCTTGTGCTTGTGTGTGTGTGCATGTATGTGTATGTGTGTGTTTAGCTCCATGACAAAAGGCTGAGGCTTCTGTATGACCAAGGTCAGAAGCAAGAACTGACATTGGTTTTAGCCTATCCTCATATGCACCAGCTTGTACTCTTCCCACTTTACATCCCGACTGTTTGCCCTGTGGACTTCAAGTTCCAGTGTCAGATGCAATGACAACAACCTTAGAGAGACTGTTTAGCTAGATCCTACAACTGCATCAGGTAAAACCTCTGTATATATGGATGACCAATCCATTATGTACAGATATTTCATATGACTGAACCCTAACTGATATGCCCAATAATAATTTATAAAGGTTAAAATATTAAGTAGGTATATTTGTTTTTTCTATCCTTCTGTTGTTAATTTCTTTCTTTTTAAAATTTTTTTTATTAAAAAAAATTTTTTAATGTTTATTTATTTTTGAGACAGAGAGAGACAGAGCATGAATGGTGGGAGGGTCAGAGAGAGAGGGAGACACAGAATCTGAAACAGGCTCCAGGCTCTGAGCTGTCAGCATAGAGCCCGACGCGGGGCTCAAACTCACAGACCGCGAGATCATGACATGAGCCAAAGATGGATTCTTAACCGACTGAGCCACCCAGGCACCCCAATTTCTTTCTTCTTTAAAAAAGATTTGTTTTTAAGTAATATCTATACCCAATGTGGGGCTCAAACTTACAAACCCGAGATCAAGAGATGCGTGTTCTACTGACTGAGACAGTCAGGTGTCCCTTCTAGTGTTCATTTCTAAGTCTTATTGCATTTTGTTCAATCAAAGTGCTTGCATGAATACTGCCTTTTAGAGTTTGTGAAGGTTTTCTTTATGACATAATACAAGGCCAGTTTTTGAAACTGTTTTCACATATGTTTCAGAACAATGTGTAGTCTCTGTTGAGTTCAAAGTTCTATAGAACTTGTTACTGTGCTATATAAATTCTGCATACACTTAGTCAATTTTGTCTATTTTATCTATTTTTAAAAAGAGTGTTAACATCTTTTATTATGACAGTGGCCCTGTAAACTTCTCTTTGTATTTCTGGTATTTTTGCTTTATAAATTTTTGAAACTATATTATTAGGTGCATAAAAGTTCATGAGTGATTTAACTTTTTCATGGACCATACATTTTATCAATATGAAATATCTATTTTTCACCCCTTTTAATGTTTTTATACCATCTTATCACCTTCCATTACTATTTAATTAGTAATTGAAATAATATTAAAAATGCTTAGTGTCACGCCTGAATAATAGTACACAGGTAATAAATGGTAGCTGCTGCTATTATTTTGGGTCCCACTGTGTACAGTTGTCTTTTGGGAGACAAAGAGGAAAAGAAAGGACTGAAGGACTCTAGTTTAAGAAAAAGAGCAACTGCCTCACAGGCACTGCATAGTGATGCTTAGGGCTTCTTTTCCCCTGAACAAGGTGATGGAACTCCAGGGAAGAGAGGCTCTTAGGCTAGGACAAATCACCAGAAAGCCTGCCAAGAGAGGTCTCCTAAGCAGCCAAGAGAAAATAACGGAAACATATTTTCTTGTTGGATTTTGGCCTTTCTGCTTTTGAGGCCCAGCTGAAACCAGGGATGGAAAAAAAAGCAAAACAAGGTCAGACCTAGTAGTAGACATGTTTCTGTGGTTGGAAGGTCAGATTAATCCCTTCGGAGGTCCCCTCAGATTTGGGCACATATAGGCCTATAAAAGCAATGCTCAAAGCAGTGATAATTCTCCACCCAGTGGAATTCTCACCTCTGTCAAACTTAGATATATTGAAGATTCTCTTCTCACGGCCCCATTCCCCACATCCGCATCTCTCAGGTTTGCCCTGCAGTTGAGTCCATTTTATTTTATTAGAGGTCCTCATTCCTGTTGTGATGTTCACTATAGATTGCTAACTGCCCTCAGTGTGTATGCATGCTTACGCATGTGTATGTTTACCTCTGTGTGTGTGTGTGTGTGTGTGTGTGTGTGTGTCTGTCTGTATGTATGTATGTAGGTATGTTTTTAGAACCCCTAAATCAGGGTAGCCTTGTTAACTGGACACTTGATTGTTTAAAATCCTTTGACTCCAAAAACCTGCCACCTGCCTGAAATTCTTCACTTCTCTTTAACTTGCTACCTGAAATTCATAGAATCATAAAAGATTAAAGCTTGAAGGTACCTTAGAGATTAATTAGTGCAAGGATCTCATTTCACTAAAGAGCGAAGAGGAGTCCAGAGAGGTGAAGTGATTTGCCCCAAATCACACTAGTGAGAGGCAGCCTGGAGTGTCTGGCGGTGGGAGAAAGTACATTCTAGGAGGTAGGAATGGACAAAATGGAGGTTGACAGGCACATGGCTTCTGCTGTTCTGGCCTTACTACTAACAACACAACACACTTTTAAGAGAAAATCCCAACTGCAATGGCAGCACAGTAACAACAACTACAACTCATTTGTACTGTGTTAAAAACTTACCATACACATTGTCTCATGTAAGCTCACTCCATGAGAAGTAACTATTATCACTAGTGTAGTGAAGATAAAATTGGGACCAAGAAAATAGGAAAATCCATGGAAAATAGATAATGTGTCCTTAGGAGCCTGCTGGATATGCTGGTGGTCTGTCCCGCCCTTTCTTCTTCCTAAGAGAACCACAATTTTGTTCAGGTTTCTTGTTCTTCCCACATTTATGTGCCTTGGGGAAGATGACCACAATCCCAAGTTCTAGGGATGGCTTTGATTGGCTTAAGAGGAGGCTACTTGGACCATTTTGATGGGATGAAAAGCTATGTGTGTGGTGTAGTGTTCATCAGGAAAGCCTTTCTTTACTCTTCTGAAGAAACACTGGAACCTCTTTTCCTTTCCTACTAGGGAGGAATGAAGAATCATGCAGTTCCAATTGCCACAGGACCACAGCTTCGGAATGAAGCTGACAGAGACAACAAGCCTGAAAAGTAGAAAGAATCTGAGTCTTTTAGGATCTCACTGACTTGCTAAAGCAAGAAGCCTAGAGCTTGCCTTACTTTTGGATTTGTAGTTAAGTGAACCAATATATCTCCTCTAGAGACCAGTTTAGGAGAATTTTCTATTACCTTTAGCATCCTATAGCAGGGACAAAGGGATGAACCTCATAGCTAAGAATAAATTCAGCTTACTTCTGTAAGGAATGGCTCTGCTGATCTTTCTGATACATTTAAACATCTCTCTCTTCAATTAATATAAAGTACAATATGAAGAAGCTGTGAAATATTTTTCTTACAGATCTTTTAATCCACTATCAGAGTCAGCATTCCTGTATGGCTTCTAAAATGTGCCAGCTTTGTGCCAGATTATAATCAAATCCTGGCTCCATTACTTCCAAATATATGACCTTAGGCAAGTTAATTTGCTCCTCTGTGCCATAGTATCCTCAACTGCAACAATGGGTTAGTAATAGTGCCCACCTTACAGAGTTGTTGAGAAGATTAAATAAATTAATATATGTGGAGAGATTTAAAAGTGTGAGTATACAGTAAAGGCTCAAAACATTTAAATATTTTTATGGTGAAAAGCAGAAAGAATAAGCCAAGACACCTAATTATTATAAATAATATATACTACTAATAATATATGCTAATGTGGTTTTGGTATATTTATTAATATATTACTTATCATGTGCCAAGTATCTGGGTAGGTATTTTACATGTATTTTCTCTAATTCAAATAATAACTCTCTGAAGTAAGATTGATTCACTTCATTTCCAGATGAAGAAACTGGTGTTCACAGAGGCTAAGGGATGTAGTCAAAGTTACATGTCCAGTGACTGTAGAGCCAGGATTTAAACCCAGGTGTAACTCCAGAGCCTATTCTCTTTCCCCTATCATGCAGCTTTCCAGAGCACCTCTGGTGGGGAACAATGAATTTAGGGTCAGGAACAACTCTAAGAAAGAGCAGAGAAAAAAGAGTGCAAACAGAAAGTCGGGCATAAAAGAAATAGAAGTGTTAGGAGATGGGGAAAGGCTCAGACCCATATTGAAGCTATCCCCTGAATGCTGTGCCTTTTTCCAAATGACCAGAATTGCAATAGAAGGTGCTGTTCCCTCTGAGCGATATTTCCCAAGTCCGAGAAGATGGGATGCACTAGGAATTCTTTCAGCCTTGCCATTTGAGAATGGAGAAGCAGGGAAAGAAGTGAAGGCAGTGAAATTAGAAATTCAAATGGCATATGATGAAATCACTTTGGACTCCACAGTTATTAACCCCAAGTTGGCTCATTCCTCTAAATCTTGAGCTCCTTCTCAAGTGTACTATACATTAAGTGCCAGAAAGTATTGATGTCTTCTTTCATACAGCTAGTACATCTCTCCACCACTGAAATGCAAAGAAGCAATAAATGCTGAATAAGAAGTTTCTTCTGGAAAGACCAGTAGTGAACACATTCTAAAGATGAGGCAGCAGTGATAAGTATCTTTCTGAAAAACGGAGACCTCCGATAGGAAGACCTATCCTGGAGGATCTGCCAAGGAATTTTTTACTATGGGGATTCACCCTAAGCACATTCACTCAAATAATAAAGTGGTAGTGGCATTTGAAAGAATTTAGAAAGGTCTCTAAACTCTGATCTTGTCAGAATAGATTGTTGCAAAATGTTCCAGATAGTTCTTTAGAGCTTCATTTGAAGACCTTGACATAAGTCCAAAGCAAATCTCTGCCGTAAAAGTTGTATTGGTAGAATGATTAAGCATTACGTGGTATTCTTTGCAGAGAGGTGTTCATTTGATGAGGAATTGGGGAAAGCTTTTTCATAACATTATTGCAGCTCTTTGCAAAGACTTCAGTAAATTCTCGCTTCTGTCCTTGGTCAGAAGTTAACCACCACTAGTTAAGATAATTAGTAGTACATAAAACAATGCTTGAGGTTTAACTCAACAGAGTGTGGGAATGGAAGGATGAAGGGGGAGGAGACACCCAGTGCCAGACTTAATTGCCAGAGGCAAAGTGTGTTGGTCTCTGAATAGGCCATAGGCCAGACAGTAACCAGAATGATTTGATCTACAGAGATTCTGGTGTTGGTTAATTGTTTAGGGGATTCTTGGCATGGAAAGAGATGCCTAACCTGCTAAAGCCCTACTTGACTTGCAATCTTTTAAAAGAGAAGTCTAGTGAGTAAGAACTTGGCTTACATTACCCCTAAAGTGAGTCCTAGCACTCACTCAATTACTAGATCTAGATGATTTCACAATGCAGAACACCTAGAGTGGAGACTTGATCAAGGCTACTAATGTCACAGGAACAAACTGTGAATCTTCCCCTTGTCTTCCCCCGTAGATCTGAAACCACTTACTGGGTAAATGTGATCAAGAGAAAAGCACACACTCAAAACATTCACAGGCTCTTCAGCACTCACCCTGGACTTACACTAATTTATGGGGGCCCAAAAGCACATTAACACTGAGCCTTATAAGGGACAGTTATTAAATAGAATTTTAACCCATTGCAACTCATGGTTGGTCCTGTGGGACCCCAAACTCTTTTCCCATGGCTATTTTCCCATGATCTAAAGATAAAGATAAAATTGGACAATCTCAGCAACTGCAGGCATCTTTACATTGACTCCTTTACTCAGGGCCTATGGGCTTTTACAACAGAGAGGGCCAAGTGTAAGCTCTTGGAATAACCCCTCATTCGCAAAATGCTTACAGAAAAGCAATATTACTGCCTCACACCCATTACCACCTAGCAATATATTGTACAATTGTTTGTTTGTATATGGTCTTTTTCCTTCCCTAGCATGTAATCTCCTTGAGGGCAGATATTTTGCCTATCCTGTTCACTGCTCTATCCTCAGTGTCTAGGACAATGACTGGCACATAATAGATATTCAATTAATATTTATTGACTACATAGATGACTAAATTTCTGAAGGAGATTTCAGAAGTCAATGCCATCATCAAAGATTTGAAAGATACAGGTGTGGTAATTCCTACCACATTTCTATTTAAGTGAATATGGATGGGCCTTGGAGTATAAAAGTGAATAATCATAAACTTAATGATCTGGCATTTCAAACTGCAACTTTGGTCCAAGTGCGGTGTTCTTACTGGAACAACAACAACAAACATGCTTCTGACACTTGGAACACAGCTAATCATCTAGTAAATGATTTTTTGTATTTCCTAGCCCAATAAATATAAACACTTCAGACAGGTTGATTTTACTTTACAGTAAAATTTCAGTACAATTTCACTGTCCTATTTCAGCTATGCATCAACTTTTTGCGACTGTACTATATTTGCTAAACCAAACCTTGACCATCTTATTATCCCATAGGACATTATTATGCTTTGCTCTATTGATGACATCATGCTTATAAGACTGTTTTAATTAACTACTTTGCATTTAAACTACCCCAAAATTTAGTGACTTAAAACAAAAATAAATATTTATTTCTCACAGTTTTTATGGATCAAAAATTCAAACAGGAAAGGGTAGGGAGGGCTTACCTCTACTGTGATGAAGGGGCCTCAGCTAGAAGGCTCTAAGGCTGGAGTTGGAATAATATGAAGGCTTCTTCACTCATGTGTTTGGCAACTGATACTGGCTGTTACCTAGCAAGGTTCCAAGGCAATTGTTGAGAGAGAAAGAGAGAAGGGATGGGAAGAGAGAGAGAGAGGGAGAGAGAGAGAGAGAGAGAGAGAAAGAGGGAGTTAAGCTGCATCCTTTTTATAACTTAGTCTTGGAAATCACATAGCATCACTTACTTCGTTGGTTGGGGGAGGCACAAGCACCTACCCAGGTTAAAGAGGGGAGGGAACTTCACCAACCTCTTAGCAGGAGCAATGACAATCACATTGTAAGAAAAACATGTGGGGTGGGGTAAATATAAAGTGTGGATATATTTGGGAAATACAATCTGCCACATATTCAGAAGTAGCAGGTATGCTAGATACATATGCATACCAAAAAATGAGAGATGAAGCCTTTGAAAATGCAGTGGTCTACTAGTGATCAAATGCAATTAATGAACTATGACTAAATCCTGGTTTGAAAAAAACAGCTATAAAACACTGTAGTCTCTATCCATAATTCCTAACTTGAATATAAGACAAATTTTGTTATCCCACTGTTCTGTATAGGTGTATTTGTGGTGTTTAAATACAAATTTTAGTTCATAGGTTGTTGAATATCAATATGAAGTTGTATTAGACTAAAGAGGAAATGGGTAACACCCAGAAATTCTGCATGAAATTTTGCATTGTCTCCCTTCAGAGAGGAGGTGAGTACATTTTTGGTTATTATGAAGAAAAGATGCATTATATTTAGTAGAAGTGTGTGTGTGTGTGTGTGTGTGTGTGTGTGTGTGTCTAGGTATAGAAACAAGGGTGTATGTGGATATTGACTATTCAAAGGAGTGAGTAGTGGAACCTGATATTCTATAGGAAAATTAATTTCTTGCTTAAAATCCATTTCTGTTGCTTGCAAACAAAAAACCCAACTGATATAATTCCTCACATCAGAGAAAGTAACAGCAGCCACAGGATGAGAAGTAAACTCCATCATCCAGACCAACATCTGGGAGAGAAACAGCAATGGCAGTCAGTGATGATGGAAGATTTTGCTACCAACTGAAGACCATAGGAAAACTGCACCAGTAGCCATTACAAGGATTAAATGAGTCAACCTTTGAAAAGCACTTACTATAGTGGCTAGGTAGTAAGGACCATACAAGTGCTGTTCAACAATAAGAAATTAAATAGTGCCAGCAAGAAAAATTAAACAGCATATAAGTTTGGGGGGATTTCCACAAGGAAACAGAGGGAATTGGGGAGGTTAAATATCCCAGTCATTCTGTGATGGTGGTTTAGAGCCAAAGATACTTTTGCTACCTTTGAAATGGTTATCCATGCTCTAGACTGCCTTCTCCTGGCAGACAAAGATTCCTCACTTCATCCTACTGCCACCACCTTAGTCCACCTCTAGGCATTTCTGCCTAGATGACTGTACTATTCTATTAATTGTTCCCTGTAACTTCCACTCTCAACCTCCCTACAACCCATTTTTCACATTACAACCAGGATGATGAAATTGAAAGTCTAATTGTGACATTCTCCCAGATGAAAATCCTCCATCGTTTCTTTACTACTGATGCCAGCCAATATCTCACTATTTTTTTTCAATTCTCCCTCTAACTTTGGAAAGTTCTCTTCAAGTGACCATGGTAAAAGAATAGCAGGGTCTAAATTCTGAGCATATCTCTAGAGTTTACCATTGCTAGTGAAGAACAACATCAACAAAATTAATCTAACATCCATTTAATGACATATATACTAGTTACTATGCAGTATGGCAGTTAAATATAATCAGTCTATGAGTGCATCAGGGTATGAGAGCTCAGTGAGAAAATCAGACCACATTAAATATTATGGAATAAAGATCTATTATAGCAATAAGACCTTTCAGAATTAGGGAAAATTTGGAGAACTAAAGCTCAAAATACAGAGATAGAGGATGAGATAAAATTGCTCATCAACCTTCCTGACACACTGGCATGATTGAGCAAGTTACAGCCTACTGGGGAATTTGGGGAGCCAGGCACTTCAGTTGCTGAAGTGAGTATGTGAAGAGGCGGTGGAGAAATCTATGGTAAGCTATTGCCTTTGCATCTGAGGGCAGGCCTGGGTTGCTGTTGGTTGGCAGTGTCAGCAGCTGGAAAGAAGAGCTAGACATGCAGTGGGGAGGGCCAGGCTAAGCTAGAACACATCAGTACTTCTAACATCTCTCACTGCATCTAACCACAACTTTCAGAGAGTGCTGCTGTTTCACTTCTGCCTTCTAAGTCTTGTCCACATTTTTTGTTTGGACAACTTTAACACAGAACCACCCAGGGAAAGAGATTCTGGACAAAGTTGTTCTAGCTTAGCCAGGTTGGTACAGTACAAATTCATTACACTCAATAAACATTTAGATAAATTACTTGTTTATATTTCTTTTAAGCCATTTAACCAAATTGCTAGGTTTTGCCTTCTTGTTCGGTTCATGGACTCTTTATGCAGGAAAATTTTTGTTGTTTTCTCTGATTTTAGATATTCATTCATCATCACCACAATCATATTCATATGTACTGTCTTAGTCAACTTGAGCTGCTGTAACAAAATACCATAGTCTACATGGCTTAAAAAAAGCAAACATTGATTTCTTACAGTCTGGAGGCTGGGAAGTCCAAGAGTAAGGTGACTGCAGATTTAGTATCTGTTGAGAGCTCTCTCTTCCTGGTTTGCAGATGGCTGCCTTCTTGCTGTGCTGTCACACAACGGAGAGAGAGATGACTCTGGTCTCTTTCTCTTCTTATAAGGACACCAATCCCATAAGGGAGTTCTATCCTCATGAACTCGTTGACACCCAGCTCCCTCTCAAATGCTCCAATCCCAAATACCATCACATTGGAGAGTAGTGTTTCAACATATGAATTTGGCAGGACACAAACATTCAGTCTGTAGTATGCATGCACACATTTACATGCACACACACACACACCTAAACACACACACACCAGAAAGTTATGGGTTTCTTTAAGGTGTGTTGTAGATTGGGTTCCCTAGAAGCAGATCCTGAAATGGGGATTCCTGTTCAAGTGATTTGTTGCAGGAGTACTCTTAGGAAAAAGCAATGAGGGAAGCAGGTTAGAGTAAGGGAAGAATATGGTCTCAACTGGATGCAAGCTTAAATCTGATCCCCTGGAAAAGCTCTGGAGCATAATTTGCTCCAGCTAGCCCGATCTCAAGGCAAGGGCACTGGCTCTTTTTCCTCTCATGCCAGTCAGTCACTGGCTGAGGTCTGTTGGTGGGGTCGTGGGTGGATGCAAAGCATTTGGCTGAGGGCAGTTCTCCAGAGAGCAGGCAGCTATGACAGTTATAAGTCAACACTTAACTTTGTAAAGGGGATGGAGTGCAGCCCAATCTCATCCACTAAAAGATGCTTTAGGAGCAGAAATCTCTATATAGACAGCATGAGGGAACTCAGTCAGCTGAAACAGAAGGCCCACAACAGAATCTTCTGTTCTACTCCCTTTGTTTCTGTTGTGACCTGAGACATGCCACTGATTCTGTAGCAGTTTGGTGTCTTGACTCCTATTTCTAGATATCCCTCTGTGGCTCAGTGCTTGGTTATGGAGGCTACATTTGCCATTGGATTTGCCATGGTTCCTATTTTCTCTCTTGTGTTACTGACCTCAGGTTGCCTGGGGCTGATGTTTGGATGTCCACTTCTATTTCACTGCTCATCAGGGTTCTCAGGCTCCCTCTACCCTAGCACCCCACCTCCCACCTCAGCATTGTTATGTGCAACATAACATAATCACACCCATAAAAAGAGTTTCCACACATAGCTGGTCTTTCCCTCATTCCACAGAACTGCCTCTGTGGTTTGCTTACTAGCTCTGATCCTATCATTGCTCTCCTTTTTCCTCAGTATTTGTTATTTATTGCTGTGTAACAAATAATTCACAAATGTAACAGCTGAAAACAAAAACATTATCTCATCATTTTTGTGAGTTGGAAATTTGAGAGCAGCCTAGGTGGGCAGTTGTGGTTCAGAGGGTCTCATAAGGTTGCAGTCAACATGTTGGCCATGACTGCAATCATATGAAGGCCGACTGGGATGGAAGAGCTGATTCCAAGATGGCGCCCTCACAGTCCATTTGGCAGAAGGCCTCAGTTTCTTCCTGTTGGAAGGAGACCGTCGTTTCTCACTACATGGAATTCTCCATAAAGCTACTTGATTGTTCCCAGGACATGGTAGTTTACGTCTCTCAGAATGAATGATCCAAGAGCAAGTGATTCAATGTCTTTTAAGACCTAGTCTCAAAACTTATGGACAGTTACTTTTGCCAAAATTATTTGTTAGACATGAGTCAATAAGTCCAGTCTATAACCAAGGGGAGTGGAATTAAACTCCATTTCTTCAAAAGAGAAGTATTAAAGAATTTGTGGACATGGTTTAAAACCAACACACACACATACCACAATAGCAGGGCTCTTGGGCAGCTGTTACCTGGTCCTTACCCACCTAGGATACTTGCAGATCTGAGGTAGCAGATTCTGAACCAAGAGAATGAGATTTACCTCCATGAAGGGAGATTACATGACCACTATTCTAGGACATCTAAGAATTAGTGAGACAGAGGAATGAACAGTGAGGGGAAAAAGGAAAAAGAAAATGGGCTCTGGGGTCAGATAGACTGGGTTTCCAACCTTCACTTTGACATTTCTAACCTAGCTTGGGCAAATCATTTTATTCAAACCAATAAATTTTTTTGAGTATTAACTGTGTGTTAAGCAGTGCACTAGATAGTGGGGATAGAGGGCTGAAAAAAATTTCACTTTTGTGGTGCTTATAGTCTGGTTAATCAGACAGACATTAAATAAGCCATTTCAATTGTGATGGGGGTTATGTGCTATTAGAGCACATCCCAAGGAGATTTAGCCTTATCTAAGGAATAAAGGAAGACCTCCTTGGAGAAGGGACATTTTAAGTTGAAATTTGGAGGATGATTAAGAGTTAGTCAGGTGACAGGAACAGATAGTGCAAAGGTTGTTAGGTACCAAGACCCTTGAACTTCTAAGGAGACAAAAGAAAGTCAGAGGGGCAGGATTATTCCTGGTGAAGGAGACAGTGGGGAGAGATGAGACTGGAAAGCTGGCTAGAGACCATATTTCTCTTGAGTCTCAGAGTCCACATTAAGGATAGGATATCTACAGGTTCACAACAATGGTCAGGCCAACTACTGACTTTTTAAAAATGTTCCACTAATAACTTGGAACAAATCATTTAATCATGGATTCATTTTTAAAGCTTTTTTGTTTTAATTCCAGTATAGTTAACACACAGTGTTACGTTAGTTTCAGGTGTACAATACAGTGATTCAACAATTCTATACATTACTTAGTGCTCATCATGATAAGTGTACTCTTTAATCCCCATTCCCTCTTTCCCCCTTCCCCTAACCATCAGTTCATTCTTTATAGTTAAGAGTCTGCTTCTTGGTTTGTTTCTCTTTTTTTTCCCTTTGCTTGTTTTGCTTCTTAAATTCCACTTATGAGTAAAATCATATGGTATTTGTCTTTAACTGACTTATTTCACTTGGCATTATACTCTTTAGCTCCATCCATGTTGTTGCAAATGGCAAGATTTCATTCTTTTTTTTCTGGATAAATAATATATATATTATTTATATATTATAATATAAATATATATAATATATTTATAATATACGTTAACATTATAATATATAATGTAATTATATATTAATTATATATAACTAATGATATAATATTAAATATATAAATATATTTATATTAATATATAATATATATAATACATATATATTACACACACACACACACACACACACATACACACACCACGTCTTTCTTATCCATTCATCTATTGATGAATACTTGGGTTGCTTCCGTAATTTGACTATTGTAAATAATGCTGCAATAAATAGAGAGGTGCATATGTCCTTTCAAATTAGTGTTTTCATATTCTTTAGGTAAATACCCACTAGTGCAACTACTAGATCTTATGGTAGTTCTATTTTAATTTTTTGAGGAACCTCCATACTGATCTCCACAGTGGCTGCACCAGTTTGCATTCCCACCAACAGTGGATGAGGGTTCCCTTTTCTCCACATCCTCGCCAACTCTTGTTGTTTCTTGTGTTTTTGATTTTAGCCATTCTAACTCTTGTAAGATGGTATCTCATTGTGGTTTTGATTTGCATTTCCATGATGATAAGTGATGTTGAGCACATTTTCATGTGTCTGTTGGCCATCTGGATGTCTTCTTTGGAGAAATATCTGTTCATATCTTCTGTCCGTTTTTAAATTAGATTGTTTTTTGGGTGTTGAGCTGTAGAAGTTCTTTATATATTTTGGATACTAACCCTTTATTGGGTATATCATTTGCAAATATCTTCTCCCACTTCAACTATTGATTGTTTAAGTAGAGTTGTGGCTTGATGAGAGATGTACAAAACCTGGAAAATGAGTTAAAGAGGGACAAAGTGGATGCCCATTGGTGGAGCACTATAGGAGTTTAAGTGGGGAGGTGATGGTGATGGGGGAAGTAAGAGACCATTAGGAGACTAACAGATAGGACTTGGCCAATGACTGTGGGCTGGAGACAGGAATCAATGAACACTGTCCAAAAGGCAGATTTTTTTGATGGTGATGGTGGGTGATGGGTGGGTGGGAGCAGATTATACATTATGCTTTAGACATACAGAGTTCTAGAGACTTGTGAGATATGAACAGAAGTGTTGAAAGGCTTGGAGTTCAGGGAGGGCTGGGCTCTGAAGGCAGCTGTGAGGGTCTAGACATACATGCTACAATATCTTCCTGAATGAATGAGATGGCCATGGCTAGAGTGTAGCAAAAGTCCAGGGAACCCTCATATTTAAAGAGCAGGGAGAAATGGAGACTGCAAAGGTCCCTGAGAAGGAACAGAGATGGGAAGAGGAGGAAAACCTGGGAGGTATAAGGTCTGAGCTAAAGAAATGGTGTGTCTAGTGAATAAATGGGCAAAAGACATGAATAGACACTTCTCCAAAGAAGACATCCAGATGGCCAACCGACACATGAAAAAATACTCAACATCACTCATCATCAGGGAAATACAAATCAAAACCACAATGAGATGCCACCTCACACCTGTCAGAATGGCTAACATTAACAACTCAGGCAACAACAGATATTGGCGAGGATATGGAGAAAGAGGATCTCTTTTGCATTGTTGGTTGGAATGCAAGCTGGTGCAGCCACTCTGGAAAACAGTGTGGAGGTTCCTCAAAAAACTGAAAATAGAACTACCCTACAACCCAGCAATTGCACTACTAGATATTTATCCAAGGGATACAGGTGTGCTGTTTCGAAGGGACACATGAACCCCAATGTTTATAGCAGCACTATCAACAATAGCCAAAGTATGGAAAGAGCCCAAATGTCCATTGATGGATGAATGGATAAAGAAGATGTGGTATGTGTTTACAATGAGTATTACTCGGCAATCAAAAAGAATGAAATCTTGCCATTTGCAATTATATGGATGGAACTGGCGGGTATTATGCTAAGTGAAATTAGTTAGTCAGAGAAAGACAAATATCATATGACTTCACTCATATGAGGACTTTAAGAGACAAACAGATGAACATAAGGGAAGGGAAGCAAAAATAATATAAAAACAGGGAGGGGGACAAAACATAAGAGACTCTTAAATATGGAGAACAAACAGAGGGTTACTGGAAGGGTTGTGGGAGGGGGGATGGGCTAAATGGGTAAGGGGCATTAAGGAATCTACTCCTGAAATCATTGTTGCACTATATGCTAATTAATTTGGATGTAAATTAAAAAAATAAAATTAATTAAAAAAAATTTTAAATGGTGTTTTAGAGGAAGTGTTAAGTGGAATTATTGTTTTAATTAGGATAAATATAATCCTTATCTCCTAGGACTCTTGTGAGGATTAAAAGAGATAACATATGCAAAAAAAATATTTTAGTAATTCATAGAGGTTTTTAATGTAGGGTGTTCTCTTTAGCAGAGAATGGGAGTATATGGGGTAAGGGTTGGGGGAAGAAGGCCAGAATGTTCCTTCTGAAGTAACTTCCCAACACCTGATGCATCTAAAGCAAACTTGTAGGCAACTATTGACACTTGGGGCCAGCCAACCTTTGATACAGTGCACTATAATTTTGGAAATCATGAAAAATGACCCTGCTCTCAAAAAAAAAAAATCTCTACCTGCTTAGTACTGCTTAAAAATCCCTTCCAGGGAAGACCCACAAAGCCATTTTATTCTATAATAAAAGGTTTTAAAATGCAAATACCTGGAGCAGTTACCACAGCAATATGAAGGATAGAGTTAAGTATAATTATGTTATCAGATCCTGCCCTCTCTCTTTTTTTTTTTTTTTTTTTTTTTTTTTAACTTCAGAAAGGCACCCAGAACCAGGAAGGAGCAGGGAGGGGAGGGAGAGTTTCGTCACTGAAGGAGAAATAAGAGAGGTGGGAGACACCCAAGGCAAATTTCACTGACTTCTCAGTTTCACAATTTTGCTTCAGGCAGGATCTGTTTATCTTCATATCTGTCCAGAAAAAATACAACTTTTGTGCACATGTACATTACATCTCTCTGGGTAGATGGTGCTAACCCTTACCTTAGCAGGAAGAATGCATCTCTCCTGTGTGTTCCACAGGAGTGTATTTTTCTCTGGGAAATGTTGGTGACCTAATATCTAGAATCTAAATGCAGATTCCCAACCCTGCCTAATTTAGGGTGCTGAGGGTGTGGAGTGGACCCAGAAATTACCATGCTGAACCAGTGCAGGAATCACTTAAGTTGGCCCTTTAGGAATGGTACACCTGGGAACCCATCCTCGGAAACTGACCTGTGCTTCACCTTTCCAGTAAGCACTCAGGAATGTGTCAGGTTGTTAGGTTTACTTGTGCCTGGTGGGAAGGCATGTCCTAAACTAGAGTCTCCAGAACAGAGTAGAGGACTAAGAGAGTAATGGACCCCACTCCCCTCCCAAGGAAATGGGGAAAAGGAACTTCTGAATACATGGATGGGCTCCTCAGGCAACCAGTGGTATCACAGCATGGGCAGGGGTCTGTTCTTGGGCACTGAGGCCAAGGAAGCCTCTCTGAAGCCTGGAAGATTGCCAGGTCTCCATTTGTGTAATCTGTATAATTGGCAGTGTCCTTTGTCAGGGCCTATGAGGATATTTCTCAGTCAATCACTGTCATATGCACAATCAGGTTATTTCTCTATGCAGCCATTCCTTTTCTAGAGACCCTATACATCCTTGCAGTACATTAAATCCAGAAGGTTGTTTGTTACCATGGGATTCTGAATGATTAACTGAAGATGGCCCTTTAATTCAACTCAATTGTATTTGCACCTATTAAGCACCCATTATGTGCACCCTGATTGGAGGCCAGAGAAGCAGAACAGTCCTTGCCCTCAAGGCGGCTTATCTCAGTCCAGGTGGGAGATGTCAGGCTCAACCTGCCACCCCTCCCTCAATGCCACACTTCTCTCTCCACATGCCTTTCTTCTCCACTACCCACTCCCCTGCCCTAACCCCAGCTCCTGGACTTGAGACAGATCTGCTGAAGAAAGCTCTGGGGAGCTTCAGGCTCACCCTGGCTGCTGGTCTGCCTCCTGCCTGAGCCCAGCTCTGGTAACCAGATGCTGACGCCATCTCCTTTGTGCCTCAGTACTGCCTTGGACTCTGTCTTGTACCTGTAGGACAAGCCTCTGATTTCTCCTCATCAGGAGCAATGTCATCATCTCCCCATACCACTCTGGCATGAACCACCCCAGTACACAATTATATCATGTAGTGCTAACGTCGACTTGTCTCATCCCTGTCTGTCACCCTCCTGATCTGCCTGCAGACTGAATTTCTGACATCTGTAGCTGGGTCTAGACTCTTTGTATATGACTTTCCCTCTTGTTCCCAATTCTAGTGAACAGACCTAATTCTAGTATTTACTCTTTTAATAATCAGTCCTACCCCATTTCAGTTAATCATAGATGTGCAGCTGTTTCTTGAGCTATGTCAGGGAAAAGGGAGTTTAAAAAAAGAAAACAAATGCAAGACAATGTGCACACAAATGTACAACAGTGTGGTACAGGGCACGTGCACACAAATGTACAACAGTGTGGTACAGGGCACACACAAAATGGAATGACTCCAACTGAGAGTACAGTGCGTATTCTGCTGGACCAGACCTGTGTATGCCAGTAGAGGAGTTAGTCACCCAATCATGAGGGCATATTATCTCTCAAGATACTCCCGCAAAGTGAGAGAAAATAGAAAGAACAGCAAAACTCTGAGGTCCTCAGCTAAAACAAACAAACAAACAAACAAACAAACAAAACCCAAGGTGGCTGGCAAGCCATGCACTAAATTCCAAACAAGTAAAAGATAATTCCACCCACCGATTGGAAGAATGCTGGTCCCATGGACACTTAAAATGCAAAGTGAAAATAGGAATTCATTAGCCTTTCTCCAAGTCTCCTGACTTGGTTGACTATCATCCAGCCATCCAGACTAGAAATCTGTTGTTAGAGCAAAAATGAAGACTGACTCCAAAGACTGAGCACAAAGTGGAAGTCACTATTGCCAAGCAAGGGACCAATCCAGCAGAGCCTAGGCTCTAGGGGATGAAGTTGCAACAGGTCACAGAGCTTCCTGTATTGTGAAGGCAGAATCTCTGAGAGTTGCTGACAAGGGCTAGCCAGAGGTAGATTCTGTCATGTGCATGTAGCACCTTTTTTGGGATAATGACACTTGGCTGCTTCTGTTGTGTGTCTCAGATACTGAAGAGGGATTACAGCACCCACCCCCCACCACCAGCAGGCCTGTACTGCTGTCAACATCCTAGGTGTGTGGTCAGGATGTGTTGCTGGGAATCATACTACTGCCTTCCTCTTCCACAGATACCTACATCAACTGATAACCAAGTCATTTAATCACCTGTGTCTTTTCATTTCTCATCTGTCTCTTCCTTTCCATCTACTTGTGCTGATTTAGTTTAGTGTTAATCTCTTCAGATTTTAGTGCACATCATTGGTTCTTTTAAGTCTCAGTGCCCCGGGCATCCCATTGTTTACACATTCTCCCAACACAGTACTTGGTTTGTGGCTTTCACCTGTTTATTAATCTATCTTTCTCTCTTGGACGGTGAGAACATGGATGCTCCCATGTCTTAGTTTTTCTTATATGTTCAGAAACTATTATAATCTCCATGTCCAGTAGGCACTTAAGAAATGAAAGAGAATGAATGAAGACCTATTTCTTCACAAATTACATCATCTTCACATCGTATATGTGAATAAAAGGAGTGTGTGTTTTAAACTGAGTCAGTGATCTCATATATATGACTCAGCTCATCGATAATCCTGGATAGTGATGGTGGAAAGATTTTGCTATAGGGTGAATAAAGAGTATTTTTCCTCATGAACCCTATTTCAGTCTGTACTGTTTATCAAATACTTGGGCATTCGATTCTTGTAATTTATGAGTTCCTATATATTCATCTTCTGGGATAATTCACAGAACGTACTTGCAAATGGAAAATAATTTGCTGGTATTTTTTCCCCCTTTCTGGCACATGAATAAACGGAATGTTCTGACAACTTCAGTATCTCTTGCTTTGCCGACTGCCTTGCCCAATATTTGTCTTCAGCAATTTCACTGTAGTTATTTTTTTCTCACAAAGAAATACGTTTCTTCACATTTAAGAGGCACAAATTGTTGCTCCCACTTTTCAAAGGAGATGTGGTGTTTCCAGATTTAGAAAGACACTTCCAGCTGCCAGCTCTGTCAGACCCTGCCTTGGCTTAACAAGGAATGTTTCTGTTTTTCTTAGGCACAGGGAAAAAAAAGTAAAGCCCCCAAATTATTTAAGTATCTTTTGGTTTAGTTTAGAGGCCAAGAGAGGCAGCTACATGAAAATCTGGAGGAATGAGGTTGGGTTGAAGACTTGGACTCAACTACCAAATGCTGTGCCTGGCTTTGCACAGATGGGTTTAGTCTCCGGGCCTCTGTTTCCTTGCTGGTATAACAGAAAGGTGGATCTATATGGTTTTTGGAGTCTGTTCTAGTTCTAAAGTTCTGTGATTTGATGTATTATTCTCCTCTATTGCCACATAAGTTTGGGTTGTGTATACCCTCTCTAATGGACGGAGACTATGCTTTATTGTAATGAAGTGGCCATGGACAGCAGGAATGGATTTTTTGACATATTTTGACTCCCTGTTCAGGACATGGGGAATGACAAATGGGTAACACTGGGACACGAAATGAAGAAGGTGTGGACCAGGACTTCCTCTCCTCTCTGGGAAATTGATCTGATTGCTCATGGAAGGGGCCTGGTTTGGGCTACACTGGAACCTCTACTGACTGGGTCACCCAGGTCCCATGGCGTTCCTTAGCAGGGGAGGATTTTTGGTATGCAGTGTTTCCTTAAAGGTCTAGATCACTGGTCTCTGAAACACCTAAATTTGATGAGGTTTTGAGAAAGAGGAGTTTTCTCATCCTCCTTGAGCTTCCAGCAACCACTCCCAAATTGGCAGCAAACTTCAGAATCAATGGTGATTCCTTGAGGTAGAGGACTAGTACTGGACCACTGGTTTTTGTGGCAAAGTAGGCACACTAACCTCAAATCTTTTTGCCATAGACGTCAGCCACTGTAGCACTTCTTTTTGCTAAGGAGTTTGAGGGGACTCCCTGTTTTCAGCAGCTCTACAGTGAAGCCATAGCTGCAGCAATGGTGGTGAAGAATGGTTTCTTCTGGAAGACAAATGGGTTTTCTTTGAAGTGATCTGGGTAGGCACCCATGGGTTTCTGGAATGTATCACAGGCAGGAAACCCCAGGAGAGGAGAATAGATTTCCTGCCCTTGGAAGGGGAGTGCAGAATTTTATTGATTTGATTATGAAAAAGAAAGATCTCATGTTGAGCTGCAAATGGGTGAAATAGGACATTTAAATTGTACTCTATTTAGTTTCTCCCACAGATTACAGTTATTCAATAAGTGCTTTTTGACTGACTGAACAAATTAAACTGATGTCAGCAAGAAACTGAGGATAAAGGAGCTCTGCTGGCCTTTAGCTGTTGGTCTTGATTCATCCTCTAAGGTGCAGCTGGTGCTAAACAATGGGCAGAGTTTCCAAAGAGTAAGTGAAAATTGGCCCATTTCTTTACTTTAAGGTTTTTATTTCATTCCTTCATTCCTGAGCAGATGCCAACCAATCTGAAACCTCCTCTTCCTTTTCTTCGCATTTTCTCCCTTCTCTATACTCCATTCTTTCCTCTTTCTTTCTACAACCTTGGTCTTCCACATTGAAAAACTGGTCAAGAGGAAAGAATGCTGGGGTTGAAGAAAACCAATCAATTTCTAGACTGAGCCTGAGAGCATTCCTTTGTGTATCCTTGCATACATTCACCTTGAGCCCTGGGATGGTGAACAGGCAACAAATTCTAAGGACCTAGAAAGCCTTCAGGGTGCTGAGTCATCTCAAGTCCTTAGGGTTGCCTGAGCACCATACAAAGGGGGTTCCAAGTGCAGACTCTTTCCTTAGGGTTATCTATCCTGTACAATGAACTACTGCAAGATTTAGTGGCTTGAAACAACAGCCATTTTATTATATTTCATTATGTTGTCAGTTGGAAATTTAGCAGTTCTTAGGTGGGTGATTCTTCTGCTCCACCTAGAGTTGCCTGGATTTGCTCAGGGTATTCAGCTGCAGCTGGTCTGACCTGAAGGATTCAAGATGGCTTTTCTCACATTCATGGCACCTTAATGGAAGTGGTACTGACTGTAAGGTTAGCTTGACTGCCCCCTCTTCACATAATCTCACGTACTTTCCACAGGCCTCTCCAGCAGGGTAGCCAGACTTCTTATGCAGCTACTCAGGGCTCCAAAAGAGCAAGGAGGAAGTGATCTACTCTCATAAAGGCTAGTCCCAGAACTAACACATCTTTTTCAGTGTATTCTAATGGTTAATATTATATATCAACCTGACTGGGCCATAGGATGTCCAGGTATTTGGTTAAACATTATTTCTGGGTGTGTACTTTGAGGATGTTTCTGGATGAGGGCATTTGAACTGGAACATTGAATAAAGCAGACTGCCCTTCATAATGTAAATGGGTACCAATCAATCCATTGAGGGCCTGAATCTAACATAAAGGCAGAAGGAAGAATTTGCATTCTCTGTTTGACTGCTTGAGCTGAGACTCTCGTCTTTTCCTACCTTAAGACTGGGACTTACACCACCAAGTGCCTCTGGTCCTAAGGTCTTTGGATTCAGAATAGAACACCACTGGCTTTCCTGGAACTCCAACTTTCACATGATAAATACTGAGACTTCTCAGTCTCCATAATCATGTGAGTCAATTCCTTATGACAAATCTCTTTCTCTATATAGGTATCTGTACTCTATAGATTCTGTTCCTGTGAAAACCCTAATACAACTATTCTAGGCTGGAATCAAAGGGAGAGGAAACAGAGCCCACCTCTTTAAGGGAGGACTATCAATGAATCTGCAGCCATCTTTAACCCATACAGGGGTCTATAGGTTGCATGCTAGTGCACACACAACTGGGATTACCCTCTGCTGGGAATCAGCAGAATGAGGATCTATGATTCTTTGTGCCAAGGGATACCTGGCATGGGAACATCTGGGTCCACTGAATCAAAACTGTGACTAGACAGAATGGAGCAGAGGATTGTGTGCTATTAGATGTGACACTAATAACTGCAGAAGGTTCTGGCTCTAATAGCCAAAGTTAAGAAGAATTTTGAAAGTGTAATCCCTAGAATTAGGCTGTTGGATGATTTTCATTTTATCTCTGAACTGTGTTTCCTTATGTTGGCAGTGACAGAGAGGAACACTGGATTCTTAGCCTAAATTACTCTTCAGTGTGATCTCAACTCCTTCATTTCATTTTTATACTGCTAACCTCAACCCCACTTTTCAATAAAGCTAACAGATGCAAGAACTCCCAAGGATAGAGTGCCGGACACTCTGTACTTTATCTCCAATTGTCCTAGTAACTATGCATATTCCATGTGCTAGCCCCATTTTGCAGATGAGAAAGAGCAGCTCAGAAAGTTAAAAAAAAAAAAAAAAGGGCATACTTGCTATTTGAACAAAGGTCTGCTTGGTTCCAAATCTTCTTTCCACTACCCCATGTGATCTTTGGAAAATAAGAGTACCTTAGAAAACATCCATACTGGACTGCCCAAGAAAGCACAAAGCCAACAAGGCTAGACTGAGCATTCAGTGAAAGGTCGTAAGCTTAATATTGCACCCAGCTACTACCCTCATGGATTCTACTGCTGGGCCACCAGCATGCTTTCATTCCAGCCACATCCCTCTTTGAGGAATCTTGATACACATAAAACATAAAGGTGTAGAGTGATTTGTCCTTTTTCAGGACTATTTTCTTTTTATAAAATACCTCTTCGCTAAATTCCTTTGAACAGATAGCCCTATTAGGGTATTTAAGTATGATCCAATATACAGAGAACTATGAAGAAGAATCATCTTGATATTATTCCCTTCTCATAGTACCTAACAGGGTTAGTCTGGGCCCTTGAAAAAGATGGTGTAAAAGAAACTGGGGAGGTTGCTAGTAAGCCTGGAAGAGTCAGGCTACAATGTAATCTAACCCTCTAATCAGTGAAGGTGAGCAAAGGGAGGATGGTGGAGGTGTCCCAGCGGGCTATGTAGTCTCAGGAAGATTCAGCTTAGCTGTTGGGAGAGTCCTTGAGTCAAAATTGGTCATCAGCTGAGTCTGAATCTTCTCGAGGAATGGACCTCTTTCAGAATTCCTGTCCTGCTCGGTTACTGGCCAGGAGTGCCCTGTGGGTTACAGAGTGTGACAGCTGGATCCTTGGTCCATTGAACACCCCAGAGTTGGAGGCTTACAAGGCTCATTCTCATGGCTGCCACATTAACAAAGTTCTGAGCATACATACGATGCTTAATAAATGCGTGTGGCAACATGGTGTCCAAAGCAGTCTTCTTTTTTTTTAATTTTTAATGTTTATTTTATTTTTAAGAGAGAGAGAGAGAGACAGAGCATGAGAAGGGGAGGGCAGAGAGAGAGGGAGACACAGAATCTGAAGCAGGCTCCAGGCTCTGAGCTGTCAGCACAGAGCCCAATGCAGAGCTCGAACCCATGAACTGCAAGATCATGACCTGAGCCAAAGTCAGATGCTTAACCCACTGAGCCACCCAGGTGCCTCCAAATCAGTCTTTTAATACTCTGTGCACTTCCTACTTCTGTGCTTTCACTCAAGTTTTCCTGTATGGCTAGCCCTTCTCTTCTGTATCTACATCCAGAAGCCAGCTCAGACCCCATCTCCAAGATGTCTTCTCCAATCCCCACTGCCAGAATTAATCTTGTGAATCCTTCTAGATACCTGTGATACTATCTCTATACTTTTATCATTGCATCTAATATAGACTAATGCACACTGGATGTATCCATTTGTATGTATGAGGTCTGGAGACCTAGGGTAGTGTCTTATTCACTTTTTGTGCGTCCCCACAACCCCCAGAGCAATTTAGTGCAGGACTTTGCACATAGTAGGTGCTTAATAATTAGCTGTTGAATTTGGTGAGATTCTTGCAATAGGATGTACCTAAATATATCTTTGGGAAGAAGTGGTAGGATAGTTCTGCCCAGAGTCTCTTAAAGAACTTGAAATAGTGTGTCCCAAAACTGACCACCTTATCATATCCCTGAGCTTACTTCATGTCTTCTATTTCAGTGCCCACCACACATGCTCCAGTCCCTAAGCCAGTCAATCTTAACATCCTCCTTGGCTGCTGCCCTGGGTCATACCCACGCTAATGGTGCTACTTTGGAAGGGTCTCCCTGATCTTCTTTCCATCCCTGAAGTTTCCATCCTCTCTCACTTGGACTATTGTACTGGCTTCCTTGTGGCCTGTTCTGATGTATGCCCTCTTCTTCTCCAAGCCCTTCCATTGTCCCCAAGTCAAGCCTGGGACTAATGTGCTCTGAGTAAGGTGCCAAAGGCACAGAACTTAAGGAGACACTACTTTCAGGATCATGGAGGTGCCAAGAGCAAAGGCCTCCTTAAATTTTGCTCCCTCCATGCCTCACTCACTTCACTCTGGTCTTAGACCTGCCCAGAGTCCAACTGTGATAATGACTTTCCTTTACTGTAAGTTCTTCTAGCAATCTTCATTGCAGTAGATCCCAACCATGTCTGTGCATTGCCTGCAGACTTTGGTGAAAAGAGACTCTTTGACCCCAGCCCAGACTGAATCAGGCTGGTAGTAGATAGGGTTCAGGAATCTGCGTAGCTAGGTTTGGGAACCACTGACTTATAGGACCAAGTCTAGGCTTGGAATAACATTCACGCTTCCTCCTGATTTGGCACTTGCCTGTTTCTGGCTTTATTTTCAGGCGGTTTCCTCTTGGGAGACACTCGATAGGCCAATCATACAAAAATCTCTCATTGGACCCAGGTATGCCCTGCATCTTTTTGTCTCTGTGCCTTTGCTTGGGTTTCTCCCTCTGGCCAAAATGCTCCTCTTGGTCTTGCCCATTCTCCTAGGCAAAATTCTACTTGTTCTTCAGGATCTACTTCAAATGCCATCTCATCTCTGAAATTGTTTGGGATCTTTCTTCCTGCCCTTTAACAGGGCATCTCCACCTACGCTTTCATGTGTTTTACTTGTAACATCAGCAGCATCTCATGCTGTGTCACATTGGGTCTATGAGGGCCCCCTCTCCCTGCCCAGGTCTTAGTGGTCAGGAACTGCTTATTTATATTGGATATGTAGCACCTCGTGCTTTGCCTAGAGCACAGTGAGCATCTATTAGTTGTTTGCTGAATTGACTGGAAATAAGTATAACTAGTTAAATTTAACTTTTCATAGCACCTAACATAATGCCTTGAACATGAATCTCTAAAAATATTTGTTGAATAAATAAATGAACAAAGGAATAAATATAGGCCAGAGTTTAGCATCACCATTGAGTCACTTCAAGGGAACTTGTGTGTGTTTTGATATCACACAGTAGAGTTCAAATATCAGTGTGCATAAATAAGAATCATCTAGAATGTTATTAAATATGCAGACTCCTGGCCACACTCCCAGAGATGCTGAATCAGTAGGTCTGGGTGGGGCCTAGGAATTTACATTTGTAAGAAGCATCCCGGGTAATTCTGAAACAGGTGGCCCACAGACCACATTGAGAAACACTGCAGGAGATGCTGGGTGTTGTTTAGCAGGTGGTGTTCACTCTCTAGAGGGATTTTCAGACCAGCAATATTGAAGTTCAACCCTTAATGTTAAAGATATTGTGGAGTGTTGTTGGGAGGATGTGGAAAAAAGCAGCATGCCCCATGTGGCATCTGATGGGTTTCAGACTCTGGGAGGGCCATTCTTAGGACAGTCATGGAATTCTGCAACAGCAGGAAGAATGGCAGGCCCTGCAAGCTTCACTTTGATTGCAGTGACTCTGGTTTCTTGCTTGTGCCTGTTCTTTGCTGTGACACACAACTCTGTTTGGAAGCCTCCAGTTCCTGATACTGATTGGATCTGGGTGACTCCCTGGCTTGCTTCTATTCTCTAGGAACAGCTTCTGTGGTGGTTCCCACAGAGCTATTGTCTCCGTCACCATTATTCTTCCTCCAGCCTCACCTGCAAAGGGCAAATTGGGCGGGTCTGGTGGAAGGAGCCCGCAAAGATGAGCCTCCAGCTCTAGGTCCTGGTCTGAACTCTGCCACTAACCACCCACCAGACTTAGTGCAGGCCACTTAATGCAAACAAGCAGGCCCTTTCTGAGAACCTGCTATGTGCAAAGCATTGTCTGCAGATCCTCTAGGACCCTATTCTTCAGGTGTAAAGTCCTCTGCAGTCCTAACTGCTCCAAATTGAACACAAAATAAGCCAACAGAATAAAGCTAATTTCATTTTAACCTTCCCTTGAGGTCCAGGAACAGATGTCCTCTCAGAACAAAGAGGGTGACTAGAATGTTGTTGGGAAAGGGGAGTCCATCTCTCCTCTGAAAGATCCCTTGACAGAGTCACTGATTCATTCTCATACTCCCTTCTTCCTCAGCATTCTTCTAGGTTCTGTGTAGAGATGGAAGAAGCAGGTGCCTGGGCCAGAGAGGGGCACTTCTGGGGAAATGGAGCCCACAAGCAGAGCAGAGCCTTCTGTGTTCTGGGAAAACCCTGGACAGGAAAGCAATACCTTTAAACTGAGAAAGGAACAGGACTCGAGGGGGTTGGAGGAGAGAAGGCCTGCAGACACACCTAGTTCAACAACACAAGCATAGGCCATGTCACTGAGCATACTGACTTATCATCTCTCCTCAAATCCAAGAGGAAAGAAGGCAAGGCAGTACAAACATGAATAACCCTTCCAGTAAGAACAAGAGGTCAGCCAACTTCTGAAAGACACATGGGTCAGGCCAGATCTCCTTAGCTTGGTGCACTGTACTCACCCACCAGCAAACCCCAAGCCTCACTATTCTCTGCACCTGTGTTTCCCTTCCCACGCCAGTGGGTATGACCCCAACTCTGGCATTTTGATCCTGTGCCTACACTTCTTACTGAACTGTCCTTGGCCTTTCTGAACCTTGTGTCCTTTCTCAGCTTAGTTTCTGTTTCTCTCCTCCAGGAAGTTCTCCCTGTTCTACCAACTGGCAGCAGGTGGACACTTGGCTGAGCTCTAGTCTAATGCCTCCTACCTTTCCACTCCTAAGGAATCCTTATATATTTTCCTCAAGGGCCACCATATTTGGAAGGACATAGTCTACTGATCAGTTATTTTGTAGCTGTTGATTTACTACTTACTTAATCATGGCAGACCAGTCAATCACATATTTCCCCATTTTTATTACTCAGAGAAGATCCAACCTCACAGGGAGTCCATCTTTCCCACTTGACCATCCTGGGGCTGCTCTTGGTGCCAAATCACCTCTCACCTCTTTTTACCCTTTCTCTTCAGACTAAGTGCTAAGAAAACATTTTAATTATATACTGCACTCTTATTTGACACCATATGAAAAACAGTTGTTCCCATATTCTCCAATAAATGAGAATGAACGGATGATCTTCAAAGAAATTTTTATTGAAATTGACTCAGAAAGAGGTTTTTGAAAACCTAAACCATGGAAAAATTGGTAATGCTATCAAAAACTATCCAGATCCCAATAATTTAACAAGTTAGTTATTTTAAACCTTTAAGAGAGAGATGTTTCTGATGTTATTTAACTCATCTAGGGCATAAAGGAAAAAGCCTCCTCCTTGTTTAATGAAGCCAACACATAATTGGTAGCAAAACCTCATAGAGATCAAACATACACACCACATACTTCATACGAGCATTGCCCAGAACACACACACACACACACACACACACACCACATACACCTCCATGACACACACACTATACCTACACCACACATACACCACACATATCATACACACACATGTGCATGTACACACACACACACACACACACACACACCACACCACACTAAGGTATTCTCACTTTTAAATATATTAAAATTCTAATTAAAATATTAATAATAGAATCCAGTAGTCCATTAAAAAAATAAACTGTGAGGAAGTGGGGTTCTTTTCAGGGTGATTCAATTTTAGAAAATCTATTAGTGTAGCTCACTCTATTAATAGTCAAAGGAGAAAAGCCATGATTACCTTTGAAGATACAGAAAAGGAATGTAAAAAAATTGAACATTCATTTATAGTAAAACAATAACAATAATAAGAGCTAATATTTATTTTGCCCTCATTACGTCCTGAGTACTGTCTGACTTGCTTTGCATGCATTTCCTCATTTAGAGAAATGAGAAGGTAGCAGTGATGAAGGTACTATCTCTCGTGCTCATTTTACTGATAAGGAAACTAAAGCTCGGCAAGGTTAAGGATCTTGCCTCAGGTCACGGAGCTAGGAAGTGGGTTGTATACAGCTAGTATGTAGCATATTCCTAACCACTGTATCAAAATAGGAATGTAGGAATTCTTTCATAATACAATAGGCATGTAAACCAAATTATAATTCAGCATCATGATTAATGAGAAAACAAAGGAAACATTTCCGCTACAATCAAAAATAAGACAAGCATGTCCACTATCACTGCTATTATTTAACATTTTCCTGGAAGAGCTAGCTAATGCAATTATAAAAGAGAACCAATAAAGGGTATAAATATTGTAAGAATGGAGGCAAAATTCTATTTACTGCAGATGATATCACAATACACCTGAGACCCAAGGGAGACAACTGAAAACACATAAGAAACAATATGAGAATTCAGGGAGGTAGCCAGTCACATATTAACATTAATAAAAAGTCAGTAACTTTCTTCCATGCAAACAGCAACCAGGTAGAAAATTTAATGGAAGAAAAGATCTTATTCACAAAAGCAATGAAAAATGAAATACTTACAAATAAGTTAACAAATTGTATGTATCATATTATATGAAGAAAAAGGTACAACATTGAGAGACATAAAAGAAGACTTGAATTCATCAAGAGACGGCTCCATTTTTGAGTGGAAAAACAAAAGAATATTAAGTGCCAATTCTGTCTTTGTAATAAACTCAATGCCGTGCCATCAAAATACTAACAGCGTTTATAAAAGAACTTGATAAAACTTAAACTTAATCTAGAGGAACAAACTAGTGTGAAAAATAAAGGAGGGAAACAAGCCCTACCAGATATTGGGATGTATTGGAGTTAACCAAGACTGTGTGGTCCCACTCAACAAGAAACTGGCAGGACAGTGAAGGAGAATAGGATGGCCCAGACATAGGCCCCCAAACATGCGGTGATTGACACATGCTGCAACATGTGATGTAGGTATCATTTCCAATCTATGGGGAAAATAGATCTGTAAATAGTTTTGAGACAACTGGTAGCCATTTGGGAAAATAGTAATACTAGCCTGTCACCTCATTCCTTACACTAAAATACATGTTGAAGGGACCAAAAATATAAATGTACAAATGAAGTCATAACTTTATTACGAGAAAATATGGGTATATATCTTTATAATCTTGGGATGGATAAAGCCTTTCTAAGCATGAAAATTCCTAGACTATAGGGGCGCCTGGGTGGCTCAGTCAGTTGGATGTCTGACTTTGGCTCAGGTCATGATCTCACAGCTCATGAGTTCGAGCCCCATGTCAGGCTCTGTGCTGATAGCTCAAAGCCTGGAACCTGCATCAGATTCTGTGTCCCTCTCTCTCTGCCCCTCCCCCTCCCCCGCTCACGCTGTCTCTCTCTCTCTCTCTTTCTCCTTCAAAAATAAATAAACATTAAAAAAAAGAAAAAAGAAAAAATTCCTAGACTTTATAGGGAAAAGTAACTACATAAAATAAGCTTCTGTGCTCAAAAGGTACCAAATTCCAATTACAAGATAATTAAGTCCTGAGACGTAAACATGATGGCTATAGTTAACAATACTATGTTGTATATTTGAAAGCTGCTAAGAGAGTAGATCTTAAAAGTTCTCACTGAAAGAAAAAAGATTGTAACTATGTGTGGTGGTGGATGTTAATTAAACTTATTGTTTATGCAATACATACATACACCAAATCATTATGTTGTATACCTAAAACAAATACAATGTACATGTCAATTATATCTGAATAAGAAAATAAACTTCTGTGCAAAGACAGAAGTAAAAAGTTGGAAGGAATGCACATACAAGCAAAGAGTTTATTGATTCTTCTACTAACCAAAAAGCACTTATGCATCAATAATAAAAAGATGAAATAGAAAAATGGGCAAAAGATAATAGAGGCAAATCTCAGGAAAAATGCAAGCAATAAGTAAAACAAGTAAAAATGTCCTCCCTTCACTAATAATTAAAGAAATGCAAAATAAAATAATGAGTTATAATTTTCCACATAAATTAGAAAATAATAAAAATAATAATATCCAATGGATGAAAAGATGAGATAACTGACAATTATTGTGACTTATCTCATCAACTATTGGTAAGAATCTAAATCCAAAAATCATAATTTATTTTGAAAAAATTTGGCAGCATGTACTAAAATTTTGAAAGCCCTGAGGATGTTATGGCTTAAACTGTGTCCCCTCCCCGTAGGAAAAAAAAAGATATATATATATTTAAATATATATATATATATACATATACATATAATATATGTACATATGTATATGTACAATATATGTACATATGTATATGTACATATACATATATGTATATGTAATATATATACATATATTATATGTATATGTAATATATATATATATATATATATATATATATATATATATATATTTCTTTTTTTTTTTTTTTTGAGTCCTAACCCCCAGCATCTCAGAATGTGACCTTATTTGGAAATAAAGTGGTTGTAGATGTCATCAGTTAAGATGATGTCATTCTGGAGTGGGGTTGTGTCCTAATCCAATATGACTGGTGTCCTTATGAGAAGATTGCCATGTGAAGACAGAGACACACCATGAAAATATCATGTGACATTGAAGGCAGAGATCAGAGTCTTGATCTAGGAAGAGGCAAGGAAGAGGACCCTTATAGGTTTCAGAGAAAGCCCAGCCCTGTTGACATCTTGGTTTTGGATTTTGAACCTTCAAAACTGTGAAAGAGTACATTTCTGTTGTTTTAAGCCACTCAGTTTGTGGTACTTTGTTACAGCAGCCTCAGGAAATTAATACAAAGGACAAATTTTACATCTAAGAATTTATTTTCCCTGAATACTCAATTCTATGTATACAAAGATGTCCATTTCATTGTTACCTGCAACCCTGAAACACTGGGTACTATCCAAATATCCAACAGCAGAGAATTCAGGAGATAGCCAAGACAAATTGGTAAGTTGAAAGGTCAAGTTGTAAAGCAAAGTCGTGTATGATACTAAACTTATCTTTTAAAAAAGTCATAATAATATGCTAGGATGTGGATAGAAAAAAAAACACTGATGTACTTTTCACAAGTTGTTATTTGGTGGTAGAAATGTAGATAATATGAGGGGCTTTGCTTTTTCACATTGTGTGTATCTATAAGATTTAAATATTTTAAACTTGGCACATGTTGCTTTTGTCTTCGGAAAAATCATTTTTATAATAAATTCTGTGAGGGAGATTCATACCTCACCTTAGCATCCTCCTGAGCTTTCAAATCAACTTCCTGGAGTGGCTATAATAACATTTCACCTTTCCAGAATTCAGCTTTCTGACAATCTTCCCACACAGAACGTACCATACAGAAAACTCAGTGAGGAAGTTCGGCAGAAAGTCTTATTTGCTCTCTTACGCCCTCCATCAAAGCCTATTTACCTCCACTTTACACCCAATATAGACACCATCGTTATTCCAGGTATTCTAGTTATTCTTTGAAACTATCCCTTCAAAGAGGGGGAAAGGATTGCTCATGGTTAGTACTCTGACCAGAAAGAGGGAGGTTTCACAAAAACTACAAAAAGTCATTACAAGGAATTACATATATACAAATCTGAGTCATTTAATATGGGAATAAACCATCATACCGGCTCAGCAACCTCTGAAGTCATCATTCTATTGTATTTTATTACAAGTTAATGTATAATTGTTGTGACTCAGTCAAGAAAATGTTAAATTATGTCTATTGTTTAAAAACTCAGGGAAGAGTGACACATTTGATGTAGACTGCCATTTGAAATGGTTAACTTCAGGCCTTGAAGAAGCAAATGCTCAGTTATCTGGGAAATTTCCACCACCCAGTAAGACTCATTACCCAAGTGTTCTGGACAGTCAAGATTTTCCTCTCTCTTCTTGTCTTCCTTGAGCATTTAATCAAGGCCACCCACAGCCTAGAGGTTTTAGAAGTCCCCAGTTGAGCCATTTTCTTAACAGTAAACAGGGAGGAGATAAACAGGGAGGATAAGGTGCTAGGTGAGGCTTCATTTGCAGACCTTCCCCTGAGACAGATGGGCAGTGAGAGGCTGCAAGGGAGGGCTCCACACTGGGAATTCTCCACCCTCCTCTTGGACTTCTCTCTCTCAGTTAAGCCCAGATATGTTTGGTTAGGTTCTAAAATAAATAATGCTTGTTAAGCCTAATTAACATGTAACGCAAAAACAATTATGCAAATCACTTTAAAAGATCAACTTTGTTATAAATGTTTCTTCAGGAAACATTTCTTTCCTGTATGCTCTTCTTTCCAGTATGCTCAGCTTTCAGAATGCACTGTTTTTCTAGTCATCTAGGCTACTTTAATCAGCTCCCTCCAGGGAGGAGAGAGAGAACATTGTCCATTAGAACATTTCCTTATCAGAAGAGATCTACACAAAGGTAGGGCCATGGCAGCATGGTTACAAATGCTATAATTAGGCCAAAATGCATGCACCACATTCCCCCATTACCAACTTGTTCTAGAACTAGGGGTAAGATTTAAGTTAGGCTGAAATTCAGTGTGCAGTTCACTTTTTGCTTCTCTCTCTCATCTCTTTTTTAAAAGCTGGTAACCAGCATTAAAGACAATGTGGTTGGTATCCTTATAACTAAAATATAGCTTCATTTCTGCTCATGGAAATATGTAGTCAATTAGCCATAATGTGGTCCAGGCTCCCTTTGATATTCTAAAATAAAAACATTCCAAGTTATTTACTTGAGAAGATTTATTTCCAAGCACGCCCAGTAGCTGCTGTTTTTAATAATGCTGCTTTTAATGGGTGTGGGGCATTCTGTGTGGAGAGGGGATGTGTGGGCTCAAAGTTCTGAACTATTATCACTGGATTGTTGGAGCAATAATCATGAAAGTTTACATTTAGATAGAACTATTACTGAACAGTGTTCATTCACACATATTTAACAATCTTTACATTCTTTTCTTTTTTCAGGTCAGGGAAGAGAAGCAGGTGGGGAGATCCCTTACAAGGATGTCTTGCCCTGGAAATTCTCCCCATAAGAGCAAAAAAGGGAGCTGTCCTCTACATAGCATTGTCTGAGGAGTAGTTCCCAAATGTTTATTCTTGAACACAGCAGGACCAGATGCTCAAGGATATCCTGGAGAACATTAATTATTAAAATAAAGCAAAACCAAACTCCTGGTTCCACCTTGATTTGGAAGGAGTAAGGGTGGGGTGTGACAGAGGTAGAGGTGATAACCACAGATTTGAAAAGCAAGGCTTCTCATTTGTAAGTAGATGTTTGGACTCTTTAGCATGTCCCTGCTGTGTGAGTTCAAGCAAATTAATCACCTTCTCTGAGCCTCACATTGACCATTTATAAAGTGATGATAATATCAGTAAGTTCTATCTCAAAGGGTTGTCTTGAGAATCAAATAAGATTATGTATGCAAAAGCACCTACTAATCTGTGAAATACTTTGCAATTTTGGCTAAACTTAGATATTGAAATCCTGGAAGAATTTGTGCTAAGTGATTTGACAGATTAAAAAAAGAACCAAAACAAACAAATGGAAAGATATTCTATGCTCATGGGTTGGAAGAATTAATATTATTAGAATGTCCATACCACCCAAAGCAATCTATAGATTCAGTGCAGTATCTATCAAAACACCAATAGCATTTTTCACAGAACTGCAACAAATAATCCTAAAATTTGTATGGAACCACAAAAGACCCCAAATAGCCAAAAGAATCTTGAGAAAGAAGAACAAAGCTAGAAGTTTCATAATTCCAGATTTTAAGATATACTACAAAACTGTAGTAATCAGAACAGTATGGTGCTGGCACACAATAGGCACATAGATAAATAGAACAGAATAGAAACCCTTGAGGTAAACCCATGCTTATATGATCAATTAATCTACAACAAAGGAGGCAAGAATATACAACGTTTTCAATAAATGGTTCTGGGAAAACTGGACAGCTACATGAAAAAGAATGAAACTGGATCATTTTTTAAAATACCATATACAAAAATAAGTTCAAAATGGTTTAAAGACCTACATGTGAGACCTGAGACCACAAAAATGCTAGAAGAGAACACAGGCAGTAATCTATTTGACAACAGTCTTAGGAACATTTTTCTAGATATATCTCCTCAGGCAAGGGAAACAAAAACAAAAGTAACTATTGAGACTATACCAAAATAAAAAGCTTTTGCACAGTGAAGGAAACCATCAACAAAAGAAAAGGCAACCGACTAAATAGGAGAAGTTATTTTCAAATGACATATCTAACAAGGGGTTAATATCCAAAATATATAAAGAACTTATACAACTCAATACCAAAAAACAAATAATCTGTTTAAAAAATGGGCAGAGGATCTGAATAGACATTTTCCAAAGAAGAAATTCAGATGGCAAATGGACACATGAAAAGATCTCAACATCACAATCTTTAGGGAAAGTCAAATCAAAACCACCATGAGATATTACCTAACACCTGTCAGAATGGCTAGAATCAAAAACACAAATAATAAGTGTTGGTGATGATATAAAGAAAAAGAAACCCTCGTGCACTACTGGTAGGAATGTAACTTGGTACAGCTGCTGTGGAAAACAGTATGCAGGTTCCTCAAAGTTAAACATAGAACTACCTTATGACTCAGTGATTCTACTACTAGGTATTTACCGAAAGAAAATGAAAGTACTAATTCAAAAAGATATATACACCCCTATGTTTGTTTGTAGCATTATTTACAATAGCCAAGATATGGAGCCAGAGTAAGTGTCCATCAATAGATGAATGGATAAAGATGGGAGCCTTATATATGTATACATAAATATATGTATACATAAATACATATACATAAATACATAAATATATGTATACATATATACTGGAATATTAGTCATTAAAAAATTAGATCTTACCATTTGCAACAACATGGATGGACCTAGATGGTATTATGCTAAGTGAAATAAGTCAGTCAGAGAAAGACAAAAAGCATATGATTTCATTTATATGTGGAGTCCAAAAAACAAAACAAATGAACAAACAAACAAAAAGCAGAAATAGACCCATAAATAGAGAGAACACATTGACAGTTGCCATGGGGAAAGGGGCAAAATGAGTGAAGGAAACTGGGAGGTACAGGTTTCCAGTTATAGAATGAGTAAGTCACAGGGATAAAAGGTATGGTATAAAAATATAGTCAGTGGTATGGTAATTGGGTTGTATGGTGACAGATGGTAGCTACACTTGTGTGAGCACAGTATAACATACAGACTTGTGGAATCACAATGTTGTATACCTGACACTAATGTAACATTATGTGTCAACTGTACTTCACTTGAAAAAAAACAACAACAACAAAGAACCAACATATGGTTTGGGAGGAGTTTTCAATCTAACTAGAGAGACAAGGTACATAGGAAATGGTATAAAAACTATATCTAATAGCCTATTAAGCCTTAAGGCATTTTTAGTGTGTACTGTGCTAGGACAAACCATATGGGTGACTGAAAAGTATTATAAATAATATGGATACTTTTCTAAAAAGGCTTCCAGTTTTAGTGGAGAGGATGGTTCCACCTACAAAGATTTACTTAGAAAGCTGTGAGAAAGAGCAATTGGAACTGCTGTCATCTAGGAAGAAATGGAAGTGTAGCGGGTTTGGAGTTAGAATAGCAAAGGGGAAAGAGAGAGGATCATTAGGAGAATAGCAAAGGCTAAGCATAGTGGCAGAAATAAATAGAGGTAAAGAGCAACAACAAGAAGACCAGCCTGGCTGGAATGGTGGAGCCCATTACAGACGGCCTTAAAAGCTCAGCTGAGAAGTTTGTACTTGATACATCTGTACATATTTTGTATACATGAGAGGAACCTATTTCTATACCAACCCTTGAAACTCTAGGACTGTACTGTCCAATATGACAGCAACTAGCACTTGAAATGTGGCTAGTCTTAACTGAGATATGCTGTACGTATAAAATGCATACTAGATTTCAAAGACTTATTACCAAAAATATTCACTAAATTCTTTTATGATGATAATTTGTTACTATGATAGTATTTTTTTAAATTTTTTTTAACGTTTTATTTATTTTTGAGACAGAGAGAGACAGAGCATGAACGGGGGAGGGGCAGAGAGAGAGGGAGACACAGAATCAGAAACAGGCTCCAGGCTCTGAGCCATCAGCCCAGAGCCCGACGCAGGGCTTGAACTCATGGACCACAAGATCGTGACCTGAGCTGAAGTTGGCCGCTTAACCGACTGAGCCACCCAGGCGCCCCACTATGATGGTATTTTAAATATTATTAAAATTATTTCACTTGTTTCTTTTCTTTTTAATGTAGCTGTTAGAAAATGTAAAGTTACATATGGGAGTTGCATCACATTTCTATTAGACAGCCCTGTTCTAGAATGCCAGGATAGGCTTTAAAGAATTTTATTCATGTGACGCCTGGGTGGCTCAGTCAGTTAAGCGTCTGACTTCAACTCAGGTCATGATCTTGCAGTTCGTGAGTTTGAGCCCCACGTTGGGCTCTGTGCTGACAGCTCAGAGCCTGGAGCCTGCTTCTGATTCTGTGTCTCCCTCTCACACTGCATGTGCTCTGTCTCTCTCTCAAAAATAAACACTAAAAAAATTTTTTAATAAAATAAAAAGAATTTTATTTGCATGAAGATCCAACAAACACAGGAGTTCTGGGAGAAGCAGGGAGGCTTTGAGGTAGATGGTTTGGGAGATGCCCAGGATACAAGAATTAACAGTATTATATCCTTCCACCCATGCTCTACACACCAAGAAGAGCCATGGATGACACTGAATTAGAAGAGAGTCAGGGCAGTAGGATTTGGCCTTGGAATAGTGCATATACATTGGTATTAAGGAATATTTTGTATGCAACACTGAGGGATATCCTTCAAAGAAAAGAACCACATACAAGAGCTATAGCAGGAGGGCCTATGTCTAAGAACCAGAGCCATAAAAGTCACAAACCTGAATGCGAGACAGAGAAACCCCCTCTACATTAGGAAAATATCACTGGCTACAAGGGCCACATGGTTTACCACTAGGCAAGCCCCAGGGAGCAGGACAGCCTTTGGTGACAAGAAAGAGGTATAGAGGTGGCTCCAGCTACCAGGAAGTAGAGTGGAGAGCAGCAGCGCTGACCAAGAAAGAACAATATTCTCCAAGGAGACAAAAGCAAGCCCCCAGAAAAGAAAGAGGCTTACAGTGTCTATTTGGGTCTGGAGTCAAAAGTGATTTCTGGCTGTCAGTGGGCATCTGACTCTTCATTTAGGCTCAGGTCATGATCTCATGGTTCATGAGATTGAGTACCAGTTCAACTCCAAGCTGAGCATGGAGCCTGCTTCAGATTCTCTTTCTCCCTCTCTCTCTATCCCTAACCCTCTCATTTTCTCTTTCTCTACAAAAAAAAGTGATTTCTTTTTTTTAAGTTTATTTATTTTGAAAGACAAAGAGAGACACAGTGTGTGTGAGTGGGGGAGGGCCAGAGAGAGAGAGAGAATATCAAGCAAGCTCCACCTCAGCAAGAAGCCCGATGCAGGTCTCAATCCCATGAACCATGAGATCATGACCTAAGCCAAAATCAAGAGTCAGCTGCTTAACCAACTGAGCCACCCAGGTTCCCCCCAGAAAAAGTGATTTCTAGTGTTACTAACATGATATAGATAGATAGATAGATAGATAGATAGATACATACATACATACATACATACATACATAGATATCCTGACATCATGGGGAAAGATTTGCTATCTGTAATATGACTGTGCTCTAAAGAGAGTGAGTTGTGTTAATAAAGAGGCATTTGTTCTTCTGAGCACTTTGACAGATATGTTTATATAAATTTGGGGTAGAATATACCTGTAACTCCTTTTCTACCTTCCCCCCAAGCACCTCATCCTCACCCAGGGGCAGATGTCAGCACTACAAGAGAATGGGAAGAATTTGGAGGGGTGGTAGGCAGAGAGGAGGGAGAGCAGAGGGGAGAAGCAGCTGGTGAGAGGAGAAAAGAGTCCTCATTTCGTGATGTGATCCTCTTTTGTAACCCCACCAAATCTTATAAAAATTCGGCTAAACTCACCAAGATTTGGCATGAGTGGATTTCTTGGAAAAACCAGCAGAGACAGTTTTGCCTCTGGGGTGATCTAGGGAGAGACAGAGCACATTCAAAGGCCCAGCCAGACCTCAAAATGAAAGTCCCCTTGTTTCATTTCATATTAGTGAGTGAGACAGAGAAAATAAGAAAGAAAGAAAGAAAGAAAGAAAGAAAGAAAGAAAGAAAGAAAGAAAGAAAGAAAGAAAGAAAGAGAAAAGAAAGGGGAGGGAAGGAAAGGAAGAAAAGGGGGGAGGGAAGGAAGGGGGAAGGAAGGGAAAAGAAAAGAACAAATGAAAATTTTGGAGTTTAGAGACAAAAATTGTGCCCAGGGATGACATGTGAGAGGAGCTGGCCCTGATGGCCTTCTTTCTTGTTCTGGCCACCTGGGCCAGGTCAGAGGGACTCACAGGGATGCCCTGGCTATGTAGACTGTGCTGTTTTAAGGCACTGCTGTCTTCCTGGGAAGGTACACTAAACTTTTCCAAAGCTCTTTTATCACATCCTTTTCAAAAAATTGCTTTGAGTTTTAGTACAGCCTTCATTGGCTCAAAGACCATAACATTGAAAGACTGAGAAGTGAAAGATGCCGGGTCTCCAGACTGAAGGATCAGAGTTGCCTCAGATGCAGGAATTGGGGGAAGAGGAGGAGGAGGCTGGAAGGGTCAGAAGAGGGAGCCAGGGAAAATGGGAGGGGTGGGATCATGACACTTGCCTTCCTGTTCTCCTACTCATCTGTTAGTATTGGAATGAGTAGGCTTCTGGAATTCAGCTGAGCACTGAGATTTTTTTCCTGTTGCTTTTTGGGCTCATGTGTTAACTGAGGATTCCCACACAGAGCTCCTCAGACCTTGAGCCAGCTCTGCAGCTGGCAGTGTGCATTTCTTCCTGGCACTGGGGAAGGAGTGGGCAGGAAGAAGGACCTCAGGAAAGGGGAGGGATCTTAACAGAGAGCCCGAAGTGTCCTAAATGAAGCTCTCTCTGTTTGAGTCGACCAGCAAAACTGTGTTTACTCCAGCAAGAATCACCTTGGCAACCAGTAGAGCCAAAGGAGTCCTAGTTTTTAGGAATGTGTTGTGATGGAAGAGCTTAGAGATATAAATATAAATATGAATTCTCTATGTGCATGTGTATATACACAGATAATACGGTGTGTGCATTTGTGTGTGTGTGTGTGTGTGTGTGTGTGTGTGTGTGTGAGTGCTTGGCTTTACCTATTTTCTTACTAAAGAAGAAGTCATCAGTCTGACATAATGAGATTTTCTCAGCTTATTTCTCGATTGCCTGTATTGCAGCCATGCTGCCTATCCTTTGATAATATATTGGGTAACACGGAAAGTATGGTGAGTTCTGTTTCAGAATATGGTAGAGGGTGAGGGAGAGGCTGGACAGTTGCATTTCCCCAGAGCATCAGAACTTTCTGGGGTCATCATGGACTTAGGACCTTATCACGTCAAACAGATGCAGTTCTCTCAACAGTAATCAGGTTCCATGGTTTCCAATCACAAGACCTATTGGTTATTTTTCGGTAATAGTTGCCAATAGTACAACCCAGACTCCTCTCAGAAGGAAGGAAAGTGAGAAATAACATTAATTCCAGGAAATTCTTTGATAAGCACAGAAGGTCAGGATAAAAGGAAGGAGTTATCCCAAGAAATACTGTTATTTTGCCATAACAACCATCTCTCTATTAGAGAACACCAGCCAAATAAATGGCCAGGAACATTCACACTGGTGCACGTTCTCCTGGTCAGGACTGAAACACAAAGGCAAATACTCACTTCAGGACTTTCTCTTACCCTTAGATTACAATCTCTTTTTTTCAAATGGTCCAAGGGGGAGGGCTAGATCTAAAGTGATATTGGTGGATATGTATGCAGGAGATAATTGAAATATAACAATCAATTAGACTTGATGAAAAACTGGATGTGAGAGTGAGGGGAAAAAGAGGAATGTAGAGTGACATACTGATTTATGGCGGGTGAGAAGATTGGCTAATTATGCCACTGAGATAAAAGTTAAATAAAGATTAAAAAAAAGAGGAAGTGGAGGGACTAGCACACAAGAGATTCCACCAATTTCTTGCAAGTTAGAAAGATAATGGAGGAAACATAATTGATTGCACAGTGCAGAAAGCTGTGACTCTCAGAAAGGAACACTGAGGAGAAGGGGATAAAAACTTGGAAATCCACAAGAAACACGAAGGGCGAGTGTGAGGTGTGACAATGAAAACAAGAGGACAAGTTGAAAGAGTAGTTCCATCCTCAGTTCCATTCCCTCCTCCTACTTTCAAAACTCTGACAGCTGGCATAATGCCATCTCAATGGGAGATTGGGGGATTCTTTTCTAGAGAAACTTACTATAGAAACACTGCTCCACAGACTGATATCTGGGAACTTCCCAGAGAAATAGCTGGTTCCCCCCACCTTATCCATGTGCAATGAAGCCTACCAGGCATTAAGTGTTATACATATATTTAATTTATTTTTAGGGCAGTTTTAAGTTCACAGAAAAATTGAGCAGAAAGTATGCAGATTTCCCATATACTTTCCTGCCCCCAAACGTGCTTAGTCTCCCCCATTATCAATTTCCCACACTAGAATGGCACATTTGTTACAACTAATGAACCTACATTAACATATCATGGTCACCCAAAGTCCATAGTCTACATTGGGGGTCACTTCTGGTGCTGTACATTCTATGGGCTTGGACAAATTTGTAAGGATATATATCCCCCATTACAGTAAAATACAGTTGTATCACTGCCCTAAAAATTCTCTATGCCCCACCTATTCATCTCTCCCTCCCTACAAATGACTGATCTCTTTAATGTCTCCATAGTTTTGCCTTTCCCAGAATGTATTATGCTTGAAACCATACAGTAGGCAGCCTTTTCAGATTGGCTTCTTTCCACTTAGTAATATGCATTTAAGTTTCCCCTATATCCTTTCATGGCTTGGTAGCCGTTTCTTTTTAGATTGAATATATTCCATTGTCTGATGTACCAATTTGTTTATCCATTCACCTACTGAAAGACATCTTGGTTGTTTCTAAGGTTAGCAATTATGAATAAAGCTGCTATAAACAACCATATACAGGTTTTTGTATAAACCTAAGTTGTCAACTTCCTTGGGTAAATATCAAGGAACATGATTATTGGATTATATGGTAAGAGTATGTCTAGTTTGGTAAGAAATCACCAAACAAAATTGTCTTTCAAAGTGGCCGTACCATTTTGCATTACACCAGTAATAAGTGAGAGTTCCTCTTGCTCCACATCCCTGCCAGAATTTAATATCAGTGTTCTGTTGGCTATCCTTTTTTTTTTTTTCACCCATTTCTCCCATCTTCTATCCCCACCTCTGGCAACCACCAATCTGTTCTCTGTCTGATGAGTTACTTTTTTTTAGATTCCATAGATAAGTGAGATAATTTGTATTTGTCTTTGTTTGACTCATCTCACTTAGCATAATGTCCTCAAAGTCCATGAATGTTGTTTCAAGTGGCAGGATTTCCTTCTTTTTATGGGTTAATAATATTCCATTATACATTATCACATTTACATTATCTATTCATCCATAGAACACTCAGTTTGTTCCCATGTCTTGGCTATTGTAAATAATGCTTCAAGGAATATGGTGTGTGCAAATATATCTTTTTGTGATAGTGATTTCACTCTCTTTGGATAAATACCCAGAAGTAGAATTGCTGGATCATGTGGTAATTCTATTTTGCATTTTTTTGAGGAACCTCCATACTGTTTCCCATAGCAGCTGCAACAAGTGCATGGGGGTTCCTTTTTCTCCATAACCCTGCCAACACTTATTATTCCTTGTCTTTTTGATACTAGTCATTCAGACAGGTATGAGGTGATATTTAATCGTGGTTTTAATTTGCATATCGCTGCTGATTAGTGATGTTAAGCATCTTTTTATGTTACCTGCTAGCCATCTGTATATCTTTGGGAAAATGTCTATTCAGGTCCTCAGGCTATTTTTAATAGATTTTTTTCTATTGAGTTGTATGAGTTCTTTACATATGTTGGACATCAGACCCTTATCAGATATATGATTTACAAATATTTTCTCCCATTCTGTAAGTTGCCTTTTGATTTGTTGATGGTTCCTTTTGCTGTGCAGAAGCTTTTTTTTTTTTTAATGTTTATTATATTTATTTTGAGAGAGAGTGAGAGAGAGCACCAGCAAGGGAGAGGCAGAGAGAGAGAGAGAAAGAATCCCAAGCAGGCTCCCCACTGTTAGTGCAGAGCTCAACATGGGGCTCAATCTCATAAACCATAAGGTCATGACTTGAGCTAAAACCAAGAGCTGGACACTTAACCAAATGAGGCCACCCAGGTGCCTCAAAGTGTGCAAAAACTTTTTGATTTGGTGTAGTCTCACTTACTTATTTTTGCTTTTAGGCTTTTGGTTCTGGGGCCAGATCCAAACAATCATTGCCAATATTGATGTCAAGGAGCCTATCACCTATGTTTTTATTCTAGGACCTTTAAGATTTCAGGTCTTACATTTAAGTATTTAGTACATTTTGAGTTGATTTCTGTGTATAGTGTAAGATAGGGGTCCAGTGTTATTCCTTTGCATGTGGCTGTCCAGTTTTCCCAACACAATTTAAGAGACTATCCTTTCCCCATTGTGTATTCTTGGCTCCTTTGTCATAAATTAATTAACCATATATGCATAGGTTTATCTCTGGGCTCTCTATTCTCTTCCACTGATCTATGTGTCTGTTTTCATGTCAATATCATACTGTTTTGCTTACTATAGCTTTGTAATATAGTTTGGGCCAGTTTCATCTGGTCATTCTAACAGGAGCATAGGGATATCTCATTGTTGTTTCCATTTGCATTTCCCTGATGACATCTGATGTAGAACACCTTTTCATATGCTTGTTTACCATCTGTACATCTTGAGTGAGGTGTCTTCTGAGATATTTGGCCTATTTTTAAAATCAGTTTGTTACTTTTCTTCCTGTTGAGTTTTAAGAATCATTTTTATATTTTGAGTGATAGTTTTTTATCAGATATGTCTCTTGCAATCATCTTTCCCAGTCTGTAGCTTCTCTTGACAATATCTTTTACAGAGTGGAATTTTTTTGTTAACTCTAATGATATCCAGCCTAACATTTCTTTCTTTCATAGAGTACACCTTTGGTGCTGTATCTAAAAAGTTGTTGCCAAACCCTAGGTCATCTGGATTTGCTCCTAGGTTATCTTCTACGAGTTTTATAGTTGTGTGTTTCATGCATAGGTCTGTGACCCTTTTGAATTAATTTTTAGGAAGTGTGTAAAGTCTGCATTTAAATTCATGTTTTTGTATGTGGCTATCCAGTTGTTCTGGGATGATTTTTTGAAAAAAACTGTCTTTGCTCCATTGTATTGTCTTTGCTCTTTGTGAAAAATCAATTGACTACATTTGTGTGGATCTATTTCTGGGCTCTCTATTCTGTTCCACTGATCAATTTGTCTATTTTTTTCACCAATACCACATTGTGTTGATTACTGTAGCTTTATATTTAGTCTTAAATTTGGGTCTTGTCAGTCTTCCAACTTTGTTTTCCTCCTTCAATACTGTGTTGGCTATTTTGGGTCTCAGTTTCTCCTTATAAACTTTAGAATCCATTTGTCAATATCCACAAAATAATTTGCTGGGATTATGAGTGGGATTGCATTGAATCTACAGATAAAAGTGGGAAGAACGGATATACTGACAATATTGAGTCTTCTTACCCATGAATATAGAATATTTCCCCACTTATTTAGCTCTTCTTTGATTTCTTTCATCACAGTTTCATGGGTTTCCTCATATAGATCTTACACATATTTTGTTAGATAAATACCTAAGCAATTCATTTTGAGAGATGCTACTGGAAATGGTATTGTGTTTTTAATCTCAAATTCCACTATTTCACTTCTGGTATATACAAAAGTGACTTGTAAACTAACTTTGTATCCTAAAAGTTTGCTATAATCACTTATTAGTTCCAGGATTGTTTTTATTGATTCCTTCAGATTTTCTACATAGATAATCATGTCATTTGCAAACAAAGACAGTTTTATTTCTTCCATATATATATATATATATATATACACACACACACACACACACACACACACACATACATATTTTTCCTTTTCTTCTCTTGTCTTAGTGCATTAGCTAGAATTTCCAGTATGATGTTGAAAAGTAGTGGGAGAGGGTGAGAGAGGACAACCTTGCTCCTTGTTCCTGATACTAGTGGTAAAGCTTTGGGCTTCTCACGATTAAGTATGATGTTAGCTATAGATTTGTCGTGGCTATTCTTTATCAAGTTGAAGAAGTTTCCCTCTATTTCTAATTTACTGAAAGTTTTTTTTTTTTTTTCAATGTTTATTTATTTTTGGGACAGAGAGAGACAGAGCATGAACGGGGGAGGGGCAGAGAGAGAGGGAGACACAGAATCGGAAACAAGCTCCAGGCTCTGAGCCATCAGCCCAGAGCCTGATGCGGGGCTCGAACTCACGGACCGCGAGATCGTGACCTGGCTGAAGTCGGACGCTTAACCGACTGCGCCACCCAGGCACCCCATGAAAGTTTTTATCATGAATGTGATTTTGTCAAATGCTTTACCTGCATCTGTTGATATGATCATGTGATGTATTCTTCTTGAACCTACTGATATGATTTATTACATTCATTGATTTTTGAATGTTTAACCAGCTTCACATACCTGATACAAATCCCACTTAATTGCGGAATGTTTTTCTTTTTTACATTGTTGGATTTGACTTGCTGATATTTGGTTGAGGACTTTTGCATTTACATTCATGAGAGATATTAGTCTAACAGATAATGTGTCTAACAGAAATGAATACAAAATGTTCACCAAAAGATATAAGGTACTCAGAGTAATCAAAATCATAGAGACAGAAAGTAGAATGGTGGCTACCAGAAGTTGGAGGGAGGAGGAAATAGAGTTAGTGTTTAATGGGTATAGAGTTTCAGTTTTATAAGATGAAAAGAGTTCTGGAGATGTTTTTTGGTGATGGTTGCACAAAATTATGAATGTATTTAATACCACTGAACTGCACGCTTAAAAATGGGTAAGGTGGTAAATTTCATGTTAACCACGATTTTAAAAATTGGAAAAAAAAAAAAGAGAAAGATACTAGAATGTTCAGAGAAGCACTATTTATGATAGTCCCCCAACAAGCAATTACCCAAATATCCATCAGCTATAGAGTGGATAAATTGTTGTATATTCACAGTGAAATACTATACAGCAAGTATAAAGAACAAACCATTGGGTGCCTGGGTGGCTCAGCTGGTTAAGCATCTGACTCTTGACCTTGGCTCAGGTCAAGATCTCATGGTTTGTGAGTCTGAGCCCCACGCCAGGCTGTATGCTGACAGCACAGCCCACTTGTCTCTCTTCTTCTCTCTCTCCCCTCGCCTGCTTATGTTCCCCACCGCCACTTCCAAAAATAAAAAACAAACTATTGCTACCTGTAAAAACAAGATGTTTAGTGAAAGAAACCAGAAATTAAGGAGTACATATTGTATGATTCCACTTATATTAAATATAAAAATAGCAAACACGAATTTGTGTTCTTACAAGTCAGGCTAGTATGTACCTTGGTGGGAGGGAGGGGGGAAGGTTAGTGACTGGAAGAGGGGGTAATGGGCTCTGGGATACTGGCAGTGTTCTGTTTTTAGTCTGGGTGTTGGGATGGTTAGCCTGAAAATTCAATGGGCTATACACTGATGATATGTGCACTTTGTAGTATGTAAATTACACCTCAAGAAAAAAAAATCAAAACAACAAAATTAAACACAAAAAAGTTGTTTCTATATAACTTTGCTTTATTTTACAGATGTGGAAATTGAGGCTCAGAAAGGCTAAATGATATATGTATTGTCACATGATTGTCAAGAAACAGAACTGAAAATGTCCAAGGTGTGGGGGCGCAAGTTTTGTGCACTTTCGCCTACACATCAGAGTAACTGTTGGTTATTTCCCTAGGAGATTTAGAGGTTTTCAGTTTGTTTGTGTTGTTTTTCAGGGGGGCAAAGTGAGAGTGAGTAGTGGGAACCAGTGCAGAGGAAGTGGACCCATGAGCAATATATGTAAAGCACCTTGGTCAGAGCTCAGCACATAGTAGAGCCTTAAAAAACACTACTTTTCACTCACACACATCCCCCTTTCGAGGGAAATGACATGGAGAGAATGTTGAGTGCTGCTGGCTTTGGGGTGGACACTGCTCACTCCAGGACAGTGACTAGCCTAGAGTCTTAGGCTTCTGTGCTGAAGCCTCTTGTCTCCACCGCCAGGGCAAACTCTCCTGGGGGTGAGCAAGTGAAGCGAAGGCTTCTGGTTTAGGCTACTATTCCTTGTTGCCTTCTGGGCAAGCAAGGAGCTGACCTGTGGGGTAGAGACCCAGTGTGGGAAGGAAGGGGGGTGGTCCTGATACCTCGATGTCCAAAAAGTGTGTGTGTGTGTGTGTGTGTGTGTGTGTGCGTGTGTGCGCGCGCGTGTGTAAGGAGGCGGGCTCCTTTATGCGTCCTGCACTGACATTCTTGCTTGTCACTTCTTTTGTGGTGTCTGAGTCAATCTGGGCAGGGTAGAGGGTACACACTGATTTCTGCTTAGACAAAAGACAACCGTGTGCTCTAAGCTGCTCAGCGCTCTTAGAAACCTGTGTTTTCAGGTCTGGAAGCTAGCGTTGTCCCTTTACCCAGATGGGCAGCAAAGGTTTTCCCAGGAAGCATCCCTGCCAGCCATGGATTTCACATCATGACAGCGACACCTTGTGGCCTAGCGTGAAAGTCCAGCCCGCCCCCTTCTGTATTGGCTCTGGGACCAAGGGGAGGAGTTTAGGGAGGTTCCAGACCCTGCTCTTTACACACAGCTTCCAGGAGTCCTTAATCCCTATGCTGCCAGTTCCGCACAACTCAGCCCTTAATCACATCCTGTCCTGGGTTGCCCTCTGTTTCATGTGTAATCATTTAAAATCATTTTGTCCACCAAATTAGACTAAGGTTTTTGGGGCTGGAATTATTGGAATCACAGAGCTTTTAGAGTTGGATGGGAATTTAGGGTCTTCTAATCTGACTCGTGGGTTTTTCAGATGGGAAACAAAGATGCTGGGGGGGGGGGGGAGGAGGGGAATTGCCCAGCTACTTAAAAGGGAGGTTTGGACCCCGTCCCCAATCTCCTGAACACTTCCAGTCCAGTGCTTTCCATGGCACCGTGCTATTTGTTTGTGTCACCCAGAGTGCTCGCACATAGTAGGGACCTGGTGTACAGTGAGTACTCCATAGATACCACCTGACTGACAGATCTTTGCCCTCTCCACCCTACTTGCCTCCAAAGTGAGTTTTCAATTGTCATCTGGACCATCTTCCACTTCTGGGCCTCTTGAGAGTTCTGATCAATTAAAGTAGCCACTTTTGCCATAGTAGGCCATTGTCATCTCCATTTATAAAGCACACAGTGTGGATTCAGGAAAGAGGAAATGAAAAAGAGATACACAATTTGAAGTAAAGTCCCAATGCCAGCCATCCAATCAGATCAGCGGCTACAGTAGACTCCATAGGCTCTAGCTCAGTCCTTCTCAAACTTAGATGTGCATCTAAATTCCTGGGAATCTTGTCATATGTTACAGATTCAGTAGGCCTGGGGTGGGACCTGAGCTTTTGCATTTCTAACAAGCTCCTAGATGTTGCTGATTCTGTCTTTCAAGGAACAGGGATGTAGGTAACTACCCTACCCTGACCCAGGGCTTCTCAGAGAGTCACTAGCCCAAACTGAACCTCTCCCTCCACCTCAGCCCCGCTGACTGTGGCTTCAGGAAAAAGGGAAAGGAGCTAAAGCAATGGTGAACATCGTAGTCCCTCAGTGAGTCATTCCAAGTCCCTTCCTCACCCTACTCCCCCTCTTCTCCCCAAGATTCTGCTGTCAGTCTGGAAAGAGGCAAGGTTGAACCTGACCAAAACACTGCACAGAAAAGGGAAGATAGACTTGCTGTTGACATACCTTACAGTTTTCCTGAGGAACAGCCTTGCTTGGTTGCCATGTTGTATCTAGGTGCTGTGACACCCCTATAAGGCAAAGAGTTCTCTTTTTAATCATAAAATATATTTCAATTTATATTTCAATTTAGTTTAATTATAAGATATATTTCTCGATTATGCATATTTTCAATTTTACTATTCTTTTCCCACCACTAAACACACCAAAAAAAAAAAAAAATCATTAATGCTAAATCAAAGAAAGGAAGGAAATGGGAATTTACTAAATCACTACTTATTACCAAAATTATGATGAATATTTTTATGCATAACTCACTTAATCCTCACAATGGCCTCACAAGATCGTGTTATTACCCTATGCTATAGATGAGGACAGTAAAGCTCTGGGAGGTTGCATAAATTACCTAGGATCACCCAGCAGTGTTAGGAGCACAGATAAGTTTGGTTGAAAAGTTTCTTTCCACTATAATGATAATAGAAACTAATATTTGTGCGTACCATGGACCAGACACTGTTCTAAGCATATACATTAATTTGCATAATCTTCACATCAACCTTAGGAGGCAGATACTATAATCACTCCTGTTTTACAGATGAAGAAACCAAGGCATAGAAAAGGCCAAATTACTGGCTGAAGTTCACACAGCTAATAAATGATGGAGCTGGTATTTCAATCCAGACAGCCTGGCTCCAGAAAACTACTCTCAAACACCATTCTATATTGTCTAACAATTCCCAACCAATTTTTTAAATCTCACGATTGAGTGGAAATTGCCTCCCCCATTGTCATGTCACCCTTTCTTTCTCAGTGTATCCTGCTCCCCCCAGAAAAATCCCATTTACCACACTAGTAAACGCCTATATATTTGTTTTTCAACTGGGATTGCCTAGGGCTTTGGACTCTCTTTGTATCTGGCAAAGGCTGGAATCTCCTTGAAGAACCTTCCTCCCCACTGGCTGGAAGGTGGAGTCGGAAAGAGTTTGGAGAGTCATGTGCTTCTCCATTGACTAATCATTCTATCCCACCTTGTCCAGCTGGCCTAAGAGGGAAAGCAAAAAGATGAGGTTGGCTGGCAAACTGAACTCCTACAATCTGGCCCTATAGGAGTCCACTCTATAGACACAGTAAATGGTGGGTATGTACACAGGACTCTTTCCCTACTGACTGGGAATGTTTTGTCACTCTATTATTTTTTAACTTATTTCCTATATACCTATCACACTCCTGCGTCTTGTTTTCCTGCCTGAAGGACTCCCGTGAGTGTAAGTAATTCCATATTTCTGTGTGTACAGAAGTTGCAGCCTTGTATACCCATCCTGGCTCTTCCCTAGCTGTGGGACTATGGGCAGGTTATCTGAGCTTTTTTTAAATTTTTTTTTTTTTTCCAACGTTTATTTATTTTTGGGACAGAGAGAGACAGAGCACGAACGGGGGAGGGGCAGAGAGAGAGGGAGACACAGAATCGGAAACAGGCTCCAGGCTCTGAGCCATCAGCCCAGAGCCTGACGCGGGGCTCAAACTCACGGACCGCGAGATCGTGACCTGGCTGAAGTCGGACGCTTAACCGACTGCGCCACCCAGGCGCCCCTGAGCTTTTTTGAACTTTAGTTTTCTTACCTGTAAAACGGGGATAATGAAAATCTACTTCAAAGGATTGCTGCATAGGATTAATAATTTATCATAGGTCTACTAACTGTAGCTATTTATTAATACAATTTATAAATACATTCCTTCTGAGAAAATGAACCCCTTGAATGAATATAAAGAAAGGTTGAGAAGGCCGACCTGATAGACCCCAAACTAACAAATAACTCCCTTAACTTCTTTAAAAAATGCACATCTAGATATTTATTATTTTGGGTAAGAACTGGGTAAAAAGAGAACATTAAAGGTTATGGGAAGGCTCCCAAGACAAGCTTCCTCAACATTGTATCTTTGCGGGGGGCTAGGCTCACTCAGCAACTGATGGTAGAACAAGTCTCTCAAACTCTCCTTCGCCTCAACCATGACACAGCTCTGAATTCAAGCCTAAAGCTTTCCATTGGAAACTTCTAGAATGACAGGATCTCTCTCTCTCTCTCTCTCTCTCTCTTTTTGAGAGGGTGGGAGGAAGAAGAGGAGCACTTTCTATGAGCAGAGCAAGGTAATTTATTTTGTTGTTGCTTTTGGAGAGAAAGCTGTTATTGAAGGAACTTAAGGTACTGTGGTAATATGAGTGTGGCTACTGATAAGACTGAAATCTTTGGAAAGAAGAAACAAAATCTGAAAGTAGAAAATAGTTTTTCTTGTCTCTGAAAGGATAATAGACACTAAAATAAGATGATTGGTTTTTATTGGTCTTTTTTATGCTTGTTGTGTCTAATGAATGGGGTATTTGTCTTGAAAACCAATTTATTCTCCAAATCAAGATACATCTGGTTTATTGATTGCAACATCCCTGCTTTTTTTTTTAATGGGTTGTGTTTGACTTATAAAAATAAAATAAAATACAATTAACATCATCCATATGCTCAATGCAATGAACACATAACTTGGAAGTTTTAAACTCCTGGGACTGGGTTTCTAATGTGATTACAATGGGTCATAAAAGTGGGTGAGAGAACTAGTTTCCCAAGTCAGGGTGTCTATTTACCATCTACTGGCGTCTATGACACTTTGGAGTAAGACAATAATCATCTGGGAAGAAATGACTACTGTTGACTCATCAATCCATCAACTTTGCACTAATTACAGTGCCTCAGTTTCCCTATTTTATAAACTGAAGACTGCCTCTCTGGAGTGTTTGGAAAGCTGGGGGAGATAATAGTCTTTGAGTGCTTTGAAAATACAGAATATATTATAAATGCTAAATAATAATAATAACAACAATAATAATAGGGAGTCTTTAATAACAGGGGTCCTTTAATAATACTCATCAAGTATAATAACATTACAAACCAGTGGGAACGAGACAGTGTGCGTCTCTGTCTTCTTAATCATTAGTTTGTATCATGGGAAATTGGTGGGGGATTGGCCCCTCGTTCTAGTTGCTCATGGTGCCTCAGGAGGCAGAACCCCTCAGTAAGGCATCTGCTCTCTCCTGGAGTCTCCAGTAACGCTTGGTTGCCCTTAGGAAGACACATGCACACGCAATTGTAAGGTGGAGAGGACACAGGCATTACACTTCAACTCCTATGCCCTGAGAACATGATTTTTAAATGTCCATTGCTAACTGGTTGGGGAAAGAAGGAAAGGTACTTGGAGACCCAAGAAAGTCGTACGCAGGGTGGTCTGGCCTATGCACCAGTGTGGCCACCCAATCCTGCCACGAGATGGCGACAATCCAGCTGGAAACGCATGCCTGGGGGTGGCCCTGTCGGTTTCCAAGCGAGAAAGGGCTTCCTCTCTCAGACACAAAGAAGGGATCTTTCGAGCCTGAAAAAGGCATCTGGGGGGACTACGAGCGGGACTGAGTGCCTTTGCTGCGACTAAGTCTTCCCGGAGAAAAAGTAGGCAGCTTCCTTTTCGTCCCCCCCGTGGGTTTCTACGTCATGGGACTGAAACGCTTGGGGGGATATTGTGCAAAAGCGCCCAAGAAAATTCCAGGTTTGACCTCTCCCTCTGCCCAGAGGCCGTCCAGCTGCTTTCCGGACCGGCGACATTCCCGGGATTCCGGCAGGGGGAGCGGGTGCTTCCCGGGGCGGGGCGCAGGCAGCTCTGCTGTGCTCCCGCCTTCCCCGGCCCTGGAGCCGACTGGGCACTTGGTTGGGACCTGAGCTGGGCAGGGCGAACCCCACTGCTGCGGCCCCGGTGCCTTGGAGGCTCAGGACCCCGAACCGGAGCACCAAGAGGCTGTATTCCTAAGCTCTGGAGCCGGGCAGCAGCCGCAAAGGAACCCGCTCCTCTCCCACTGCACATTTGCCTGGGAAAAGTCCGCAGGCCTTCCTGGGTTGGGGGCGGGGGTTCTCTTTGTTTTCTTTTCTTTTGTTTCGTTTTGAATGTAAGGAACCGCCACACCCGCGTTTGTCTCGGGCTAGAGTAAACTTGCTTTGAAACGTGGAACTATTAGGAAACACAGATTCCAATCTCCAGGTTCCAGAGAATGAGGTGCCAGGTGAGGCGTATGGAACCCTGCTGGGCTGCAGAGCCCTGGGCCTGGCCAATCTGGCCTCCATCTTCCAACCCTGGGCTTGACTGTGTCAGCCGTGGTCAGACCCCTACTCCTCCAGCCCAGGTCTTGGCCAGCTCTGACGAGCACGGGTGGGAAGCCGAGAACAACAGGCTCTCTAGTCCCTGACTGGCCTCAGCCTACCACTTATCTGCTCACCCTTCTGGGGTTGGGGTGGGGGTGATGGTAACAGTGAGCACTGATTGAGCTGGTGCCACGCACAATTACCTCATTTAAAGCTCGCACATCATTACCATCTCCATTATACAGATGAGGAAACCAAGGCTTAGGGATGCTGAGTAATCTGCCCAAAGCTACACAACTCTTGACTAGTGGAATTGGGATTTGAATCCAGATCTACATTTCTCCAAAGCACCAGGCAGTAGTACCTCCTTAGTTAGTTCCTATAGCCAAACTGGGAGAGAGTGGCTCAAGTATAGACATACTTGGTGCTATGATTGTGCTTACACAGTGGGGCAGACAACCAGGGATATTTTGGACTCTTTGCTTTTAAATGTGTGCTGTAGAATTGGACTAGTCTAGCTTGCCGTCTTTCCTTCCTCACCCAAATGTTTACTGAGTGTATGTTATATACTAGGCACTTTTGTAGGCACCGAGACATTGCAGTGAGCAAGACAGACCACACTTACTATGTAACCTTAGGCAAATTGCTTAATGTGCGAGTTAGTAATTGATTCGCATCCCAACCCACCCTCTGTATGTGACTTTGAAATGCTGCAGCTGGAACTCTGCAAACATTTCTCTTTTGTTGCTGCTCCTGTTAAGTTTTGCCAATAGGGGCGCTAGAGGGGGCTTAAGGTAGGAGGAGGAAGGACACACTCGTTGGTTGGCTCGCTATTCCTGTCAACCTCCCCCAAAGCGTTGGTGGTAGGTTCTGGCCTCTGGTTGCCTTCAGCACCCCCATGCAGCATCATTGCGTCCCCTCAAGGAGGTGACTCCCCCCCCCCCCCCGCCCCCTCCCGCCATAGTCTGAGCCCCTCCTCTGAGCTCTTAGATTTTCATAAGCCTACCTCTTTCCTTTGTTTCCCAGTCCTGGGGTGGTAGCCACTTTCTCCATTCACTATTTCTGCGTTACTTTAATGTTCCCCTCCCCCTTTTTAAGTTCATTTATTTATTTTGAAAGAGAGAGAGAGAGAAAGAGAGGGAGAGCAAGGTGTGCACACATGAGAGGAGGAGGGGCAGACAGAGGTAGAGACAGAATCCTAAGCAGGCTCTGTGCTGCCAGTGCAGAGCCTGATGAGGAGCAACGTTCCCTCCCCCCACTCCCCACCCCAGTCCTCCAATCCTATAACCAGTGGTGTGATGATGAATATTTAATAACCAGCTCTCCAGAAAAACGAAAACAAAAAGAACCCTGATTTGTAATTTTCATGATTGCTGATTTTCATAAATAAATAACTTACTGTGGATAATTTTCAACTACCAACATGACATCACTGGAATTAAGCTGGTACTGATGAGGGATAGAAGCAGAAAAACATTTACCTTTAGCCCAGAAGTCTGACTTATAGTTGCGATAATGATCAAATAGTTGCTGGCTTCTACATTCTTAAAGGGTCACATGACTGCCTGTATATCTCACCGATGGTTAACATTGAGCTGAATGATAAGCACTGGAGAAATCTTGCAAAAGTAGTTTTAAGAGTAGAAATTCGCAGAAGACATTTATGATCTAATACTCATTGCACGTCCCCTCCCCCTTGAGCAGTAAGCATATAACCACCAGGTTCATACAGCAAAAGTGCAACTCTTTCTGCCCACTGGTCCTATCCCTGTGCCATAATGAAAACACCTTTTTGCACCAAAAATGTCTCAAGAATCCTTTCTTGACCATTCCCTCCCGACCCCACATCAGTATGAGCAGTTCCAGTATACAAATGCCTGCAGCCAATTCCCTATAATAAATTCTCTCTGTTGAAGGACCTAGTTTGCTTTCTGTTTTTATGACTGGGCCCCAACTTAAGCTTCTGAGCTTAGTTTTTTTGTTTTTGTTCGTTTGTTTTTAACTGTAAAATAGAACTACTACCATTTCTTCCATCTGACTCACAGAGTTGTTGGCATTATATGAGACAATACAAATAAAACACTCTGAAAACTACTTCTAAGAATTTGGTAGTATAACACAATTCCTGGATGTTTCTGCTAGAAGGATATAAAGCTGGGATGAAGAAAGTCAGCAAACTATTTTAGTGACAGCTCACAGAAGTGTTCCAGGTGATTTTAGAACCTAGGGTGACCTCAGACCAGATGTGGAGCCTGGTGACTCAAAATCAGCAGTGGTCATGGTAGTAACTGGGTTACAATATTACAACATGTGTGTGTGTGTGTGTGTGTGTGTGTGTGTGTGCGCTTTGTTTTCCAATGACCCTCGGACTGAATATTGTGCAAATCAAGAAAGTATACAAAGCCAAGGGGTAAACAATTGAAGTCATCAAACTACCACCACATGTGCAGGGCAGCATATATACATTGTACCACTCAATTGTATAAAGGAAAGGAAACTTCTTATTTTCCCTTAGCTGATCTAATTTTCCCATCAAGCTCCCTACCCAGGAATAGTAAGAGGAAGAAACAATCTTTAAACTTGCAAATCACCAGTATCTCTATTTGTGCCATCTAAATAATCTCTTTTGAATGACCCCAAGTTTACATAAATGCTTAGTTCTCCCACTTCCTCTCCCACCCCTTTTCAAGATGATGTTTCAGGTTATGTGAAAGCTTATATGACTTCATGGCACCAGAAGAGAAGACTCAGATCCACTGAGTGACCTCTGCTTCCTAACCTGGCCCCTAGACTGGCCTCATCTAGTCTTTTGTCTCTCACTGGCACCCATACCTAGAGTCTGATTTTTTAAAAGCACTACCTACTGAGGCATCTTCATCCTGACTTGAGACTGGTTATTCCATCAGGCCTTTGCCCCTTTGTGTTGCCTTGCTAAGGTGCTTGGGAACTGCTAGATTCTCCGTATGCCACACACAGGCTGTAGGGAGCCAATTATGCTTCTCTGCTCGCCTGTCCTCTCTGAGATCACACCATCATGCCCCGTCCCTGTTGGATGTAGAGAAGATAAAGACTGGGCTCCTAGAAGCCTAGGGTTATACCATGCCTGGAGAATGGAGTAATTGAATCCTAGTGATTTGAGCACCTCAGCACCTAACCAGTTGTCTCTACAGTCTCCTCATCTTGAGGCTCAGCTGGGAAGGAGAGTTTAGATCCCTGGCATTGGCTTCTGACCATCTCTATCTCCCTTTGGATCTTATGTCTCTCCTTTCACACACTTCTACCTCTTCAGAATGAACAATCCTTATCATAGTCTCCTATCCTAGCTATTAGCCATAGCTAATAATAAAGTGCCCTTGGGGACACCATGCTTCATGGCTAAATGGCTGAAGGAGTATCTGTCTTCTCTACACTATGGAAGAAACTCTGGTTAATATGGGAGCCTCAATAAAACTAGGAACTATGGGTTATAAAGGGTGAAAATATTCCAAAATATTGTTCACATTATACATATATATTGCAATACAATAATCAACAAAAATAGAGCACAGTAACATTCTCACCAATGTTCTACCAAGAATAAAGTGTATTTTTATAGTTAAAAAATCCTGGGTCCCTCTGCTTACTAAAGTCATGCATTCTTATTGTAAAACAAATAAACAAAACAACCCAAAAATATATTTCTAAATGTCCAGTGAAGGGAGGAAAGTTCCTCAGTTCTGGGTTGGCCAAAGGCCAATGTTCGTAGAACAGCACAACCTACAATGAGATTCTTCCCTTAGAAAGTGTCAGCATCTGTTCAGGGGCTAACCAAGTATTATTCCTTTTAAGTCACTGGGACTCTTCTAATCTTCCTTTTGAGAATCACGGTCCAGCAAGGATATTTTCCCTTGAATTGGGGAATTATGAGCTAAAGAAAAAGAATATGGCCTGGGGGCCAGGCTGAAAGGTGGGATGAGGCATAGGGGAATCACAGATGCAAAGTGCATACAAAATGTGTGTCTCTGGCTGTTTCCTTCCTTCCTTCCTTCCTTTTTACACAAATAGTGAACATTTATTTTTTGCCAGACCCTATATTTCTTCCTATACCAAGATGAGAAGCAGTCCTTGTCCTCAAGAAAGACATCAAAACATATATTTCAGTACAGCAGTAGGAGCCCCAAAGCATGGCTTGGGGGAAGTGGTGGGCATAGTATCATCTATTCCAACTTCTACTCTTTGACAACACCAAATGCTGACAGGATTGTGGAGCCACAGTAACTCTCCTTCATTGCTGGTGGGAATACAAAATGGTACTGCCACCTTGGAAGACAATTTGGCAGTTTTGGTTTCTTTGTTTTGTTTTTTTTACAAAACTAAATGTACTCTACCATTTGATCCAAGTAGTCATGCTCCTTGATATTTATCCAAATGAGTTAAAAAATTATGTTTATGCAAAAACCTGCACACAATTGTTACAGAAGCATTCTTAGAAGCAATCAAGATGTCCTTCTGTATGTGAATGGATAAATAAACTGTAGCACATTAATACAATGGGATATTATTTTGCAATAAAATGAAATGAGTTACTGACATTTCTACCAGGAAGATGTACAAATGGATAGCAAGTACATGAAAAGATGCTCAACGTTGCTAATTATTAAGGAAACGCAAATCAGGGGTGCCTGGGTGGCTCAGTCGGTTGAGCCTCTGACTTTAGCTCAGGTCAAGATCTAGCAGTTCATGAGTTCAAGCCCCATGTCAGGCTCTGTGCTGACAGCTCAGAGCCTGGAGCCTGCTTCAGATTCTGTGTCTCCCTCTCTGTTCTTCCCCTGCTCTGACTCTGTCTCTCTCTCTCTCTCAAAAAATAAAGATAAAAAAAAAATTAAAAAGAAAAACTTACAGAAAATAACAAGTGTTGGTGAGGATGTGGGGAAATTGAAACACTTGTGCACTTTTGGTGGGAATGTAAAATAGTGCTATGGAAAGCAGTATGGGAGTTCCTCAAGAAATTAAAAATAGAATTAACATATGATCCAGCAATTACACTTCTGGGTGTATACCCCAAACAACTGAAAGCAGGGTCACAAAGAGATATTCTACACTCATGTTCATTGCAGCATTATTCACAAGATCACAAAGGTGGAAGCAGCCCATGTGTCTAATGATGGATGGATGGGTAAACAAAATAAATGCAATAGTGTCGAGCCTTAAAAATGAAGAAAATTCTCTCATCAGTTACAACGTGGATGAACTCTGAGGACACTATATTAAGTGAAATAAGTCAGTCACAAAAAGACAAATCCTATAGGGTTCCACTTACATGAGGTACCTAGGGTGGCCAGATTCATAGAGACAGAAAGTAAAAGGGTGGTATCCAGGAGCTGGGGGGGGAGGGGAGAATGAGGAGTTATTTAATGGGTACAGAGTTTCAGTTTTGCAGGATGAAAAGAGCTCTGGAGATTGGTTGCACAGCATTGTGCATGTACTTACCACTACTGAACCATACGCCCAAAAAGGGTTAGAATAGTACATTTGTTTGCGTATTTTAATACAATTTTTAAAAATTCAGCAGCAGTGGTCCAGGCGATAGATGCATTAGAAATCATATTAGGTATCAAAAGCCTCTGGGTTTTGTTCAAGAAATGAAAAAAAGAAACTGGGATCAGGCTGATTGAAGTGTGATGCATCAACCATGTCATCTGTTATTTAGGGTTTTTTTACACACACAGACAGTTTTTGCTGACCTCTGGATTTGCCTAGGGTGACCAGAATAAGATCATCTGTATTAAAATTATCAACGCAAAAGAAGAAAGACTTTAGAAAGGGCTAAAATAAGGAAGCTGACATATGCCATAAAACAACTTGCACACAAGTGGTGAAAGGCCAGAGGGCCACAAGTCCCAAGAAAAAAATGGACTCTAAAATCTACAGTTAGGAAGTATATCCATAAGAAGAGAAAGTGGCAAGAATATCCTTCCTGGGTAGGAGGAAGGAATTAGCCAGCTCTAGGATACTTTCCCAGGACCTACTCATTCCTCTGCATTATTTTTGAACAACTTATGAATGAGCCACAATACTCATTTGAGCTAAAATATAACCACCACCACCACCACCACCACCACCACCAAAAAAAGATTTGTATACTTGAGAACCAGAGGGGAAAATGATGAAAATAGAAGCAATGACTATAAAATACTATGACTCACCCCCCCCCCCCCCATAAAGAAATAGAATGTTATATATCCAAATGAACATTGTCCTTTTTGAAAGAAATCAATCTGAACTTCTTGGATGCATTTGCTACTCATTCCACAAATTCTACCCTTGCTTGTGTCCGGCTTCTTCAGGAACTCTTATACTGGCATTTGCTTTCAGTGGTGGCAAACTGTCTCTTGGAGGTCAGCTTGAGTTTTATAACTGCGCCACTTATGTTCTCCATCAACTTAGTAAGCTGAACTACATTTCCCAGAATGGCCTTCTGGGTACTGCTGGTTCAGGGTTGGTCATGAGAGAATTTGCAGGTTAGTATAGGGTATCAAGTGTCACTGCAGCTTGCACACATTGTTGTTGGTCCATGGGGCTCCCCTTGTGGACCTGGTGCAGCAGCAGGGTTCAGAGGAGCTGCCAAGGCACTGCTGCCCCAGGTCTCTGACTCTAGGGTCAGACACCAGACACAGGTACAGCTCTGGGGCAAAGCTCCTTCTGCAGGTGGCAGTAGAGAGAGACCCACATGGGGTTCAGTTTGTCCTCATTCTCTCACACCTCATGTCAGATTTCCTTCCCGACTGCTGGCCCTGCTGGTCTAAAGAAACCTCAGGTCCACCCCAGATGCAGAGGCAACAGGCATCTTCACCTCTCATAACTGTGTGAAGTCTAAGTCCCTCAATCTATATCACTCATAGTGGTTCTGCTTTTCTGATCGAACATGCTATTACAATTACATATAAAAGTCATTCAGAGGCAGAGTCTGAAAAAGAACGTGGGTGAGCAAGCTGAATAAATTTGTTTGGGCCCAAACAAATTTGTTTGGGTTATAATGAACAAATCTATTTCTTATACAGTTCATAAGATAGATCTAAAGCCCTTTCCAGAGAAGAGTTCTACGATTATTTTGAATAAAGATGATTTGGAAGGATAATGTTCATTTGTATGTTCTTTGCAATGTTTGTGTACACCATCTACTTTTTATTTTTTATTTTTATTTTATTTTTTTATTAAAAATTTTTTTCATTATTTTTATTATTTTATTTATTTTTGTATTTTCTTATTTACTTTATTTTATTTTTTTAACATCATCTCCTTTTTTATTTGTTTATAGCCACTTTTCCTTATATTTGGGTTTACAGAAGGATGAGGTAACCCATAGTAGATAACAGCACACAGTGAAACAGAGAATGCAATCAAGTAACAGACTATGTAGTACCTGCTTAGGATGTTGTGGAATCTTAAGGAAATGGGAGGGTCTGGATGAGCCAGGGAAAGCTTCAGAGAGCAGGTGAGATGTGATTAAAACAGGAGTGGAATTTTAGGTAGGGAATCAGCATAAGCTGAAGTTCAGAGGTGATGTGGTACAGGGAGATAAACCAACTGATCATCTCGAGTGAATGTGAATTTGGGGAGTAAGATTTATCCATCTCCCTCTTACTGACAGAATCAAAATCAAACTTCTGCCTGAGACGTGATCTCCTCTATATCTGGGCCTTGCTTATTCTTTAATCCCATTTCACCTTTCTCATCCTTAAACCTGCCTTCCATTTATGTTAAAGAAGTTGAATTGCTTTAACATTCACTTGTTCAGTCAACAGCTTTGAATCCCTACCATGTGCCAGGCACTGGCTAGAAGGTGAGGATATGGGCCCTGCCTTCATAAAACTCATGATCTAATGAGGGGCAGATACATAAACAGGCAATTATAATGGAGCATGAGAGTGTGATGAGGGCAGTTATGGGGTGAGGGTCAAGGAAGACTACCACAGAAGAGACTTTAAAGCTGAGACCTGAATGATGAGTAAGTCAGCTAAGTTGAGAAGGGGGCAGAGAGGCCAGAAGAGTTGGGGAAGGGATAGCAGCCTGTGCAAGGGCATGAGGATTCAGAGAGCATGTGAATCTTCACTGAGACAGCATGTGAGATCACTGAGTAATCTCCTATGGTTAGAGGCTGAAGTCTGAGAGCAAGCAGGGGGCAGATCATGCAGGGCCTTGTGAACCATATTAAAAAGTCTAGGCTTTAGCCGCAGGAAAGTGGTGATGAGAAGCATGTGCATCTGACTTTTGTTTTAGAGAGACCATTCTGGCTATAAAGTAGAAAGAGGGTTGGGTTGGTGGGGAGGAAGGCAATATAGAAGATGACTAATTAGGAGGTTAGCTGGGAAGAAAGGATGTGTAAACCAGCCTAGAGGCAGGGAAAATGGAGGAAAGCAAATGATTTCAAAGATATTTAGGAAATTGAATGAACAGGACCAGGGGCTTTGCTGACTGGGTGATAGTGGATGTAAGGGAGCAAAAGGCAGGAATTAGGGACATGGCCAGGCTTCTTATTGAACAGTTGAGTGGTACCATTCCCCAAGAGAAAGAACACAAGAGGAGGGGGCTTGGGAGGATTGGATGATAAGGACCCTGGTTCTGGACTTGTGAATCTAAGGCACTCGGCCACGTCAGCAGCAATCAAGCAGGATATAGAACTCAGGGGACAGGTGATGCCTGGAACCTCCATACAGAGATGACACATAGAATGACTGAGACAGGGGGTTGTGAAATTAAAACAAGGAAGGCACAGAGACAAACCCGAGGAACAGCATATTTAGGACAGAAGCAGGAAAGGATCCAGCATGGAAGACTAAGAAGATAGGACTGAAACTGTAGGAAGCCCAGTAGGGTGGAGTCATCCACATATAAAGAAGAAAGTAGTCAAGAAGAGTCTTCTCTTCCAAGAAGCTGAGTTAGCTCAGAAAAAGGAGAGGATAGATTATAAGAGAACAGGAGTGTCACATAGACTCAAGAGCAGGAAGGTCTGCAGATAAGAACTTAAAGCTTTTACCATCCTTGCAGCTTTTCTCAGCATATCTGCTGTCCTCTCTTTTTGCAGATATCTTTCTTTCCTTGGCTCATGAGGCTACATAGGAACTGGAAGATGGTCACCATATGGTTTTGAGGGTACAGATTGTCTAGTTAAAAACTTACCCAGACTAAACTAGAATCTCAGTTCTTGAGACAGGGTAGGGAAGAGAGGGGACAGAAAGAGGGAAGGAAGGAGAGAGGAAGGGAAGAGAAGAAAGTAGGATATGAGGAAGGGGGTAGAGAGAAGGAGAGGAAGGGAAAAGCAGAGAAAGAAAGAAGGAAAGAATCTGATTTTCCTAGAACAGGTTCAGGTTTAGTTATCTGTGGCCAGGGGGAAGGATCTCAAAATATAAACTAGGCTCCTGGGGGTCTGTCCTGATTGGGAAAAAGGACGGTTAAAAGAGATATTGTAAGATAGGCAAATAATCTAAATTAAGGTTTCTATTACAAGAACTAAAAAATATCTTGGGATTTTGAAGCTAAAATGTACTTGTTGACCTTGGCAAGAGCAGTTTCTATGGAATGACTTTAAATCTGCAGTGGGCTAAGAGATGGTTGGAATAAAAGTGAAGTCAATGCATAGAGAGGACTCTTTCAAGGCCACGGTGAAGAGCCTTGCAGAGAGCTGGTGTTGAGGGTTTGTTTGTTTCTTCACTTGTTTGTCTAGTCCTGCAAGAACTGAACATATTTATGTGATGATTGAAAAATGTCTACAGAACATGGCCACCATGTTGGCATCTTGATGAACATACAGGACCCCAGACCCTACCCTGAATATTTGAATTCAGTAGACTGAAGACGGAGCCCAAACACATAATTTGTGGGGCCCCTTGTTTAAAAAGCAGGAAAAGTGCTTTATCCTTTCTTATGTGTTCTCTCTCTCCATCTGTCATGGTGTTCTTTAGTTGTTCTTTAAGGTTTCATTCCCTCAGGCACAGGGATGTGGTGAGCAAATGCAGGCCTCAGAGTGCTCCACTTGCCCTGAGCCCAGCACTTGAAAAAGTGCTCAATGTCAGTAGTCACCAGGAAAATTCAAATTAAAGCCACAATGAGGTACTACTCACTAGAATGCCTTAAGTTTAAAAGACTAACCATACTACATGTTACCAAGGATGTGTTGGGAGTGTAAATTGGTTCAACAACTTTGGAAAATTTGATAGTAACTACTAAGCCTAAACCTACCTGTGATTCACCAATTCAATTCTGTATAATTGCAATGCCCATCAAAAGAGATATATAAGAATATCCATAAAGTCCCAAATTATTCACAATAGCCTGAAACAGGAAACCCTCAAATGTTCATCGGTAAGAGAATGGACAAATATAATGTGGGATATTCATAGAGTAGGGTACTATGCAGCTAAAAATAAATGAATGACTCATATAATATCATTCACAGATGACATTATGCTGAGCAAAAGAAGCCAGATACAAAAAAGTTTATATGATTTCATTTATATAATTTCAAGAATAAGAAAAACTAAGTGTTGATGATAGAAATCAGAATTGCATATACTTTTGGAGGGGCTGAGACTGGAAGGGACCATAGGGAAGTTTTTGAAGTGTTGGAAATGTTCTGTATATTGGCCTGGTGGGTGGTTATGCGTATACACATAAGTAAAATTCTTCAAACTTAGGATTTTTGCACTTTACTGTATGTAAATTATATCTAAAAAATAAATAAGATACTCCACTGCTCAATATAGCCAAAAGTGCTTCAAACCTTGAAGGAAAATGACTCAAAGGAAGATTCTAGTATGGTATGAATTAGATGCTCTCTTAGTGGTAAATCACAGTGGGTTACCAATGATGAGGGTGTCATATGGTGATATCCAGGACTTATGGACTAATGAGCCCGGCTAACATAGAACTGCTTGAATTCACTTGAATGACATCCTAAATCCAGCAGAAGATGGGGTGGGGAGAAGGGTCTTTCCCAGACACCAAAGTGGTTATAATAATCTCCCACCATTTCCCTTCTTCCCAGACCTGAGCAGTAGAGGAGTGTCTGAGGAGCAGTAGATTTGGAAATCCTGAAGGTGAGCATGTTAGAATCTGAGATCTGGGAGGCATCCACATGAAAGGTGAGTGCTACTGGTCATTTCTGGGCTTCTTCAGCAGAACCCCCAGCCAAGCATGGAAGCCTGGTGGCAGCCCTGAGGATCTGATTGGGAAGATTTGCTAAACTTATGAAGTGACAGAAAGATTCAAATAAAATAGCCAAATAAACATCAGTTCATGTTTAATGTCGAGTGAAGATACTGACAGTTAAATTTCTCCTGTGTTTTATGCCTCCTTCTGTCTCTACAGAGCATGGGGGCAATTGTGATAGGAACCAGGAGTTAGGGTGAGGAAAGAGGGCAATGAAAGGACTTCATTCCTGTTTCCCTTTCTGCTCAGCTGCAACCCTGACTTCTTCCATGGCCTGGAGATAACCAACTCCATCTAAAATCTGAATCTATGGGGTACCTGGGTGGTTCAGTGGCTAAGTGTCTGACTTTGGCTCAGGTCATGATCTCACAGCTCATGAGTTTGAGCCCCACGGCTCAGGTCATGATCTCGTGGCTCATGAATTTGAGGCCCACGTCAGGCTCTGTGTTGACAGCTCAGAGCCTAGAGCTTGCTTTGGATTCTGTGTGTGTGTCTCTCTCCCTCTGCCCCTCCTCCGCACATGCTGTTTCTCTCTTCCTTTCTCAAAAATAAATAAACATTTAAAAAATTAAAAACTGAATCTATATCCTCAAGGGAAAGTGGAAAGCATGGGAAATGAAAGGGATCCTTCATGAACTGTGCTTGTTCCTTATAAGGTATTTCAGGCAAGGTTGGGGCTGTTTACTGGCTGGTAAGATTCCTTCCTAAAGGATCCGTGGTGCCCTCTGGAAGTAGACTGACTCACTGACTCAGGTCTTGCTTCCTCCCTGGATTGGACTTTTCTATTGAATTTTTGAGATCAAGTGAAATAAAAACTTGTCACCAGGCTTAGTCTGCTCACTCTTAGTGTGCTCTTTTAGGAGTGGGGAGTTGGTTCCAGCCAGTCCTGAGGTCTGGGTAGAAAATATGAATGTTTCCTTTGAGAAACAATATTAGCTTTGGGTTTGCTTCTAGCATGTGTTTTGGGTTTTTTCCCAGAGGTTTCAGTGAGGAATAGTGTGTCTCAGAGGTGAAAATTAAAAAAAAGCATTTGAGTTCTGTAAAATCACAGTGAATTTGGAAACTATGTAGTTAGTTTTTTGCTATAAACATAATTTTTTTTTAATTTTGTGTTTTTGTTTTTTTTTCTCTCATGGAAAAAAATGTGGTTTTATATACACATACACTCTAAGGGGTGGGGGACGGTGTTCAGAACAAGATGTTTCTCATTCCATTTGTTTCAAGCAATAACTCAGAGGCTCTGGAGAAAATAAACCATACATAAATAGTAGAAAACAGACTGCATCTTGTTGCTATGGCAACGCCCTACTTATATCACATTAAGCTGATTCATGTCTTTTCTCACCTCACTGTTAATAAATTATAGTGGCTGATGAGAATTAAGTTGGTTCCAAGAGTTGGCATGGACAAGTTGCACAGTAATATGTCATTCAATCCTGGATATCCCAGAATCTTTCTTGGGGTAGGGTGGAGGAGGAGAAAGCTAGTTTTTATCTCATAATGTATTTTTGTAGATTATTTTATTGCCTTTTTTTTTTTTTTTTTTTACTGAACACTATGTAAACAGGAGTCTTAGGTTTAGATAATGGTTGCTTCCTAGCTGCTCTGTAAGGCAGATTCTCGTAAAATGAGCAAATGCACATGAGCAATAGAGCTTGGAAAGTTCCCTGCCCCCTCATCCTCTTTACTCCTATGAGCTTGGGGGCTTTCAACAAGCCTCTATTCTTTTCAGCTGCCTAAGTTCATATACATCCCCATGTCCACACATGCATAAGAAGTAACAAAGTGAAAAAACAGGGTTAAACCATAGACAATAAACTAGGGAAAATATTGGCAATACACATAACAGGTAATGGACTAATTTCATGAATACACCACCACCAACAACAAAAAGCCACAAGACAATGAACAAACTTCTTGTAAAACCAACAAACCAATGGATAGCCCACTAGAAAATGGCCAGAGAACATGAAAATCAGCCCAGTGCAAAAAAGTGAGACCAGTAGCCAATAAATATCCAAAAATATGCTCAATTTCAATCATTATTAGAGAAATTGAAATGACGAAGAGATGCAAATTTCTCTCCAAAGTAGATAAAGGAACATTAAAAAGCTACGTGATCTGGAATTGGATATGATGGAAGGAAAGAAGCCCCCTTAGACACAGTAAGAGCAGATTTGGCATAGCTTTCATGGAAATAAGTGTGGCTATACTTATCACAGTTTCAAGTGCATGTACCTTTTGACCCAGAAGTTCCACTTCAATGAATTCATTTATAAATATGCTTGCATTAGTGATTACAGATGTTTTTACAAGGAAGCTCATTGCAACATTGATTGTAATAGCAAAGCAAACAACAACAACAAAAAACCCCAACCTAGATGGGACTTAAATGCCCATCAATAGATGATTGATTTTAAAAAATTGATTCATTCATACTACACAGCTGCTTGAAAGGGGAAGAATTTGCAGCTACAGAAAGATGTTAATAATACAACAAATGAAACTGCCAAGTTTCAGAACTGTATGCATCACATGATCCCATTTATGTTAAAAGATATAATACATATATATGCTATTATATACATAGAAAATTTCTGGATGGAGCTGTTTCTGTGGAGTGGAAATAGGCAGTGAGATGGCAGGAGATACAAGCAGGAGTTTGGGAGACTCAAAAGAATTGAGAAAATGTAACTTTTATTTTCTACCCTTCTTTACTGTTTTATTTTTTTTAGCATGAAGATATATTAGTTCTATGATAAAAGGCCTTTAAAAGGCAAGTGCACACACATACGCATGTATGTGTATATATATGTTGTCTCTTTGTCGCTACGACGACTTAGAAGATGTATAAGATAGTTCTGTCCACAGTCTAGGTAGGAAGATGCAAATGTGGGAAAAGTTAACAAAAAAATACAAAGAATATCACACACAGATCAACCATGTGCCAATGACACCTACAGTGGTATTCTAAAAGATAAGAAGAGGAAAATCACTAGGACTACAGTAGGTACAGAAGATAAGGCATGAACAGCTAGCAGCATCTGGCTGCAAGACACCTCAGGACGTCACAAAGGGGAGTGCTTGCTATTGTCAAGACTGGTGCTGCATCAGCCTTACAAGTAGTGATTCACCCTCTGCAAGGCTCCTCATTGGCTGTAAGTAGTACGAGACCGTGCTGAAAATGATACCTGCTCTGTCTTTGGAAGCTCCCTGCCTGCTGGCTGTAAAAAGTGCTACTGGCTGGTTCCTGTTAGGAAACGTCCAAGGCAGGCTAATACAGAGAAACTGCTTCCTAATTAGTTGACCTTGTGCATAGATCAAGGGGCCAAACTGCAGGTGGTGTTAATCCTTACTACTTGGACCTAGTGCCTGAAACTTTGCATTCGTAGGAAGCTAAGAATAGTGGTTAAGAGTATGTAGAGTTGGACTGGATATAAACCCTGGGAGGAAAATAACCTCATCTATCTGTGTCATGTTTTCCACTTCTGTAAAATGAGAATAATTATAGTAGCAACAACCTCATAGGGTTGTTGGAGGATCACATGGCTGAATAACATCAGAGTGGAAGAGTAGTCTCTGGACACACAGAAGTTTTTCACAATATAGGGGCGCCTGGGTGGCGCAGTCGGTTAAGCGTCCGACTTCAGCCAGGTCACGATCTCGCGGTCCGTGAGTTCGAGCCCCGCGTCGGGCTCTGGGCTGATGGCTCAGAGCCTGGAGCCTGTTTCCGATTCTGTGTCTCCCTCTCTCTCTGCCCCTCCCCCGTTCATGCTCTGTCTCCCTCTGTCCCAAAAATAAATAAACGTTGAAAAAAAAAAAGTTTTTCACAATATTACTTATTCTTACTGGAGACAAGAACATCCTAAAAGTTTTCAGAGAGAAAAAACAATCACATATGGTGCACTGGGAATAAGTAGATTATCATGGTGACCTATCAGTAGTAATGTTAGAAGCCAGAAGGAAAAGGAATAATGCCCACAAAATTAATTTCCACTTAGAATGCTATGGCCTGGAAAATTGAGCATGAGGACATAATAAAGATATTGCCAGTCGTGCAAAGTCTCAAAACTTTTCAGCAGAGTTTCAGGCACTAGGTCCAAGTGGAAAGGATTAAAACTACCAGGGCCTTTCACAGGAAGCTACTGGAATATGTGTTTCATCAAAAGGAGGGACTAAATCAAGAAAGAAGACAGGAAAACACAAAGCGGAGCACCCAGTGCAGGAAAGGAGTAAAGGGACTCACAGGCTGAGTGTTGTGCCTTGGCCAGGGGAGCATCACAGCAGATTGGCAGGAGGCATATGGAAAGGGAGGTTATCCAATAGATTTGACGGCGTGGGAAATTGTACTGAGAGGCACTCTACAGAGCTATTGGGGAATATTAGAAGACTTAGCAATAGGTTCAGGGAAAAGTAAGCAAATGAAAAGATGAGGCAAAGAATAACAACAAGAAAATCAAAGCAACTTGCAGGAAAGGAAATGTAATGAAAGCATTACCAAACTAAAAGGCAACCAACGGAATGGGAGAAGGTATTTGCAAATGACATATCAGATAAAGGGTTAGTATCCAAAATCTATAAAGAACTCATCAAACTCAACACCCAAGAACCAAATAATCCAGTGAAGAAATGGGCAAAAGACATGAATAGACACTTCTCCAAAGAAGACATCCAGATGGCCAACCAATACATGAAAAAATGCTCAACATCATTCATCATCAGGGAAATACAAATCAAAACCACAATGAGATACCACCTCACACCTGTCAGTATGGCTAACATTAACAACTCAGGCAACAACGGATGTTGGCAAGGATGTGGAGAAAGAGCATCTCTTTTGCCCTGCTGGTGGGAATGCAAGCTAGTGCAGCCACTCTGGAAAACATTAAGGAGGTTCCTCAAAAAATTAAAAATAGAACTACCCTATGACCCAGCAATTTCACTACTAGGTATTTATCCAAAGGATACAGGTATGATGTTTCGAAGGGGCACATGCACCCTAATGTTTATAGCAGCACTATCAACAATAGCCAAAGTATGGAAAGAGCCCAAATGATGTCCATCGATGGATGAATGGATAAAGAAGATGTGGTATGTGTGTATATATATATATATATATATATATATATATATATATACACACACACAATGGAGTATTACTCGGCAATCAAAAAAAAAAATGAAATCTTGCCATTTGCAACTACGTGGATGGAACCAGAGGGTATAATGCTAAGCGAAATTAGTCAGAGAAAGACAAATATCATATGACTTCACTCATATGAGGACTTTAAGACACAGAACAGATGAACATAAGGGAAGGGAAACAAAAATAATATAAAACCAGGGAGGGGGACAAAACATAAGAGACTCTTAAATATGGAGAACAGAGGGTTGCTGGAGGGGTTGTGGGAGGGGGCATGGGCTAAATGGGTAAGAGGCATTAAGGAATCTACTCCTGAAATCATTGTTGCACTATATGCTAACTAATTTGCATGTAAATTTAAAAAATAAAATTAATTAAAAAAAAGAGCATTACCATTCAGCTCAGCAGTGTGTAAGATTTACTTAACATAAAGATGACTATGGATTTTTTTAAAAAAAAAGATACAGCTATTTTCAAAGAATGGGGAAAAGAGTAGAAAGTTTTTGAAAGTGAAGATCTTCAGCTACCATAATAGGGAAGCAATAGATTATATACAAGAACCAAAAGAAGCAGCATCCAATTTCTGACTTGGAAATATGGTGACAACAGAAGAAACATCAAAGGATGCCTTTGGGGCTGAGGAGGCAGAGGCAGGAAGGACAGTGATTGTTTTTTGTTTTTGCTTCTATCACTTTTAGTACTATTAGACTTTATAAGCTACATACATTTTTAAGTACTTGGCTAATCTAAGTTTCTGACACTTCCGAAATGACAATGCTTTTTCCTTGGTTTGGTGTCCATGAGGCCCTGACCATTGGATGTCTGAAAATCAGCTGATATGTTTAAAGATTTTGTTCTCAAAAAGTAAGAAGAGTAAATGACATTTTTATTGTCATTACTTTTCATTTTAACTTTCTAGATTTGGCCTTCAAGAGATTTATTAACTCCTCAAACTTTTATCACCTTATATTCTTAGTTGATTTTAAATGTTTTTAAGGGCATAGGAAAAGATGGGAAGCTTATGTGACTATGACAGTAAAACCAGGACAGTTTTGCATGAGACAAATTACGTGCTCATTATAGTAAGTACAGAAGAGAGATCTGATGAAATTTAACATCAATTATTAATCAAAACTCTTAAACTAAAAATACATGGGACTTCTTTAACTTGAGAAGGGACATTTTTCAAAAACTAATAGCAAATATCACTCTTTATGTGAATGCCAGGTGACATTCCTCAATTTCTTGGGAAGGCCCATTAAGATCAGGAATAAGACCAGGAGGATCAGGGTGTTTGTTATTCAACATTATTCTGAAGACCCTTGTCAAAATAATAACATAAGGAAGTAGGAAGACATTCAATTATAGGAAAGAAAAATATAAAGTTGTCATTATTTGTAGTTGATATGGTCATCCACTAAGAAAATACAAAAAAACTAATTGATAAATGTAGGAATAATGTGAAAGTTTAATAACAAGTCTGATTACTAGATAAATATTCCCCCCACCAACTTTCATATATGCCAAACATAACCATCCAGAAAACATAATAAAAATTTCTTTATTTGTGACAGCAACAAATACTATAAACTATCTATGAACAAACAGAAATTTAAAATATGATTCCTTAAAAATTTCACAGACAATGGGGCAAAACCATAAACAATTGGTAAAAGGGATGTCTTATACTTTTCTTGAAACTTTTCTGTACTTTACTTTTTTTTTTTAATTTTTTTTTTTAACGTTTATTTATTTTTGAGACAGAGAGAGACAGAGCATGAACGGGGGAGGGTCAGAGAGAGGGAGACACAGAATCGGAAACAGGCTCCAGGCTCCGAGCTGTCAGCACAGAGCCTGACGCAGGGCTCGAACTCACGGACCGCGAGATCGTGACCTGAGCCGAAGTCGGCCGCTCAACCAACTGAGCCACCCAGGCGCCCCATCTTTTCTGTACTTTAAAAACTATATTGAAACAAAAAGTTACCAAAAAATTCAAGAGAGGTATAAAAGAGAATGGATGATGATGAAAGGAAAATGAATGATCTGAACATATAAATGGAATCTTTATCTCGCATCCTTGAGCAAAATGATAAAGGGAAATCAAAAGTAAAAAGGTGATCCATGAAAGGCAAAGCCAAAGGTCCTGGGAATCATAAAAGTTCCAGATGGATAAAAACAATGATTGTAGCAGGTAAAATTATAAAAAGAAAGAAAGAAACAAAGAAAAGAAAATAGAGAAAAAACTCTCCTGAACTAAAAAATGTCTTCAGGTTGAAAAGTCAGTTTTCAGTTGAAAACTGACTGGGTGGCTCAGTCAGTTAAGCAACCAACTTCAGCTCAGATCATGATGTCACTGTTCATGAGTTGGAGTCTCACACGGGGCTCTGTGCTGACAGCTCAGAGACTAGAGCCTGCTTTGGATTCTGTGTCCTCCTCTCTCTCTGCCCCTCCACCACTCATGCTTTGTCTCTCTCTCTCTCCTTCAAAAATAAATAAACATTAAAAAAAATTTTAAAAAGAAAGAAAAAACTCATAAAGTGGTGGGCAGAATTCAGGAAAAAAAACAACCTGGCCACATCTCAGTGAAATTTCTAAACCCTAAGAATGAAGAGGAGATCTTACAAGCTTTCAGACAGAGATGTAATTGCCCAAATGAAAAGATAATCAGGCCAGGTTCAGATTTCTCATCTGCATAATTTGACTCTAGATATAGGGAAACAACATTTAGAGGCATTTGAAAGAAAAGGACCATGAGTTGAGATTCCTATTTTGAGCCAAGTTATCATTATATATGAAAACAAAAGACAGACTTTTTTCAGACATACAATGGCACAAAAAATATATAGACATATGCTCTTTCTGAAGAAATTTCCAAGAAATTGCTTGGGAAGTACTCCAACCAAATAAAAATGAAATTCAGAACAAAGATCTCAAAATAGGGTTAGACTATAATATATGAAACAGTGGTAAGCCATAAACTAAACACAATTAAATCTAAATGGCTGATGCTAATATGATTGCAAACTGCTGTGTAAGGATTAAGAAAAGATTCTTGGCAACAGAAAGAGCCATTCTATAAGGAAGTATGTAAAAATAATCTGAAACTAAAATTTTATATTAGTTTAATAAAAAGAAAAACAGAAATGGGGGCAAAGAGGAAGGAGAGAATGAAAGAAGTAAAAAAATTAAGCATTCAAACAGTTTCATCTTGATGGGAAGTATAGTTACGAGTTGATTAACCCAGCAGAATTCAGGAAAGGAGAAAAGAGGTAACATAGTAAAGTATATTAGTAGATGTAAAATAAGATGAAAGCATTAAAATTTATATAAATGGATTGAATTCTCTATAAAAATAGACTCTTAAATATTTTCTATCAAAAAAAATGTACTTAGGGGCGCCTGGGTGGCTCAGTCGGTTGAGCGGCCGACTTCGGCTCAGGTCATGATCTCACGGTCCGTGAGTTCGAGCCCCGCATCGGGCTCTGTGCTGACCCCTCAGAGCCTGGAGCCTGTTTCCGATTCTGTGTCTCCCTCTCTCTCTGCCCCTCCCCTGTTCATGCTCTGTCTCTCTCTGTCTCAAAAATAAATAAACGTTAAAAAAAAAAAAATGTACTAAGAACAAAATGATAAAAATTGGAAATAAAGAGTCAAATAGATCATGCAAACACAAAGCGTTATGGCTTGAATCATAAACCCCTCAAAAGATATGTGGGGGTCTTAATCCTCAGAACATACTGTATTTGGTTCTTCAGAATGAGACCTTATTTGGATATGGAGTTTTTACAGAGGTAATCAAATTAGAATGGAGTCATTAGGGTGGGCCTCAATGCAGTAGGACAGGTATCCTTATAAAACGGTGAAATTTGGATGCAGACATGGGCACGCACAGAGGGAAGACCATGTGAAGACACAAAGGCAAAAGATGGCCATGTGGCTGCAGTGATGCATTTATAAGCCAAGAATTGCCAACACACACCAGAGGCTAAAAGAGATAAGGACCATGGCCTTATTGACACCCTGATCTCAGGCTTTCAACCTCCACTACTGTGAGACAATAAACTGTGGTTTGTAGGGTACCTGGCTGGCTCAGTCAGAAGAGCATGCAGCTCTTGATCTCAGAGTTGTGAGTTCAAGCCCCACAGTGGGTGTAGAGATTACTTAAAAATAAAAAATCTTTGGGGCGCCTAGGTGGCTCAGTCAGTTTAGTGTCCCGACTATTGATTTCGACTCAGGTCATGATCTCACAGTTTGTGGGTTTGAGCCCTGCTTCAGGCTCCATGCTAAGCCTGCTTGGGATTCCCTCTCTCTCTTACCCTCCCCTGCTCACACGTGAACACACACTCTCTCTCAAAATAAATAAATGAATAAATAATAAATAAAAAATCTTAAAAAATTCCGTGGGGGTGCCTGGGTTGGCTCAGTCAGATGAGCGTCTGACTTCAGCTCAGGTCATGATCTCACAGTTTGGTCTGTGAATTCGAGCTCCGTGTCGGGCTCTGTGCTGACAGCTCAGGCCTGGGGCTTGCTTTGGATTCTGTGTCTCCCTCACTCTCTGCCCATCCCCCACTCATACTCTGTCTGTCTCTCAAAAATAAATAAATGTTAAAAAAAAAAAAATTCCATGGTTTTAAGCTACCAAGTATTTGGCACTTTGTTAGGGTAGTTCTAGGAAACTAATACACAAAGTAAGCAGGACTCCCTAAGTTACCATCTGATAGGATAGATTTCAAAGCCAAAAACATTAAATGTGACAGAAATGAATATTTTATAAGGATAAATAATAGAGCCCATCAAAGAAAATATATGTTGATATGTTGTTACCAAACATCAACACAGAAAAGTATTTATGGCAAAATTGCTCAGAAACAGAAATGTTGATAAAACTACTCTCAGTGGGGAGGGGGTAATACTTCTCTTTAATAATTTGACAGCTCACATTGACAAATGGTAGATGAGGGATAAACAGGACTTGAATAAGACAAGCAGCAATCTGATGTGCCTCAGAGAAATGGGGTGCTAAGGAAGTCACACATTTGCACTCACAACTACTTAGTTATGTCTAAAAACTGTAGCTTCTCAATTCCTTATAATGATCGAATCTTCCTCACCAGCTTTTCCTCATTGGCACTAAAAGGAGTGGTTCTTACCTTTGCTAACTAATGGTACCTCAGTCTGTCTTGGGTCTTTTGTCTCTTTGGGGTGTATACTCAGAGTTCTGCATTTCTTCTTCCACACCCTACCACTCTCAAAAGGATATCTGCGGTTCAGCAGAGAGGGCTTGGATCTATGTGGGCAGGACCCGGTGTTGCCTTCAGAGTCACCAGGTTTCTGTAATGATGTCCCTGATGTACCTAATTAGGGGGAATCCACTGCTTAGGTCTGTGGCTGGTAGCCTCCTTATCTTCCTCTGAACTCAGGCAGGCACTAACAGCCCTGCTTAGGATTTGGAAGCCTGGTTTGCACGTTCTTCCACTCCAAACTAACGTCAGACCTCTAGCTTTTGCCATCCACCTACAGCCTCTGGGACCAGGTCAGCTCAACCCTCACTCTGGAAGCCAGCCACCCACTTTGGAGGGGATATGGGAACTTCTGACTGCTTCCACACCACACAGAGGTTGAGGGAGACAAGGGGTCCAACTTGTGCCCTTTCTCTGCCTACCTTCACCACAGGACCATGCTTATATTATCACAGTCTGGCTTGTCCCCACATGACGGTGAGGAGGCCACTCTTAAGTGGTAGACGTTCCTAACAGTTCTAAGTGGAAGGGAGGTACAAGTCCACTCTGATGACAGCTTTTCTTTCTCTTTTCTTTTCTTTTAAAGTGTTTATTTATTTATTTTTGAGGTGGGGGGAGGAAGAGAGAGAGAGAGAGAGAGAGGGAATGAATCTCAAGTAGGCTTACATGGCCAGTGCAGAGCTGGAAGCGGGGCTCGAACTCACAAACCATGAGATCATGACCCAAGCCAAAATCAGGACTCGGAAGCTCAACTGACTGAACTACGCAGGCGCCACCTCCTTCTTTTTTTATTCCAGCTTTTCTGACATCTTATTGCTTGAAGCCACTATGCCCTACCATCAGGACCAATATCACCCTCAAAACCACTCTGTCCAAGATGATAGCCAGAATAAGGTGGTCAGAACACGGGTCTTTTCCCTTTTCCACTACAGAGGACAAGAGCAAGACAGAAAAAGTGATCTCCTAACAAGGACTTCACAGACTGAGTTCTGTCTACTTGTGGTTTACTTTAACCGCAGCATGCAAAAATCCCTGAGGCCTGTATTTGGATATGCTAATGAACATAAGGAATTTAGAAAATCCTTTTCTCTCTGGTGAAAGCTTGATTTTTAAGAATATTGTTCTACTTTAGATTTTAAAAAATTCTATTTTGGTGATCAAAAGCTGAACATAGACTACCACTCTCTCTTTTTACCCTGCTGTAACTGTCCAAATTTTCACCTAAGGCAACAGATTACTCTGGACAGTGGAAGAAAAACACAAATATGGAAATGTGAAAGAGAAAAGCACATTAATTTAAAGCACAAATCTTATCCCTGTTTACACAGGGTTTCTATAAACAGAGAAAACACGTTCTTTTTGATTGCTTACAGCATATCCATAAAAATTGATCATGTACTTGGCCCAAAGAAAATCTTAATAGATTCCAGAGACATAAAGATTGTACAAGCCACATTCTCTGCCCACAATTCAATTAAGCTAGAAATCAACAGAAGAATATAAAAACATAACAAAATAGAAACACTTAACCACATTAAAATGAAAGAATGCTTTCTAAAATATCCCCTTCATCAAAAAGGAAATAAAACCTGAGATCACAATATATTTAGACATTAACAAAAGGATAGCAATTTATAATAAAACCTATGGGAAATGGCAAAAGTCATAGTCAAAGGAAAATTTATAACCTTAAATATCTTTATTATTATTTAAAAAAATTTTTTTAATGTTTATTTATTTTAAGAGAGAGACAGAGAGAGATATAGAACATGAGTGGCGGAAGGGCAGAGAGAGAGAGACACAGAATCCGAAGCAGGCTCCAGGCTCTGAGCTGTCAGCACAGAGCCCAACACGGGGCTTGAACCCATGAACCATGAGATTGTGACCTGAGTCAGACGCTTAACTGACTGAGCCACCCAGGCGTCCCAATATCTTTATTATTTGATAAATGAAAATATGAAAACAAATGAACTGGTCTTGTACCACAGTAGTATAGGTGTCTAGGTGTTTCCTAGCCTCCTAAATTTTCCTGCAAAAAAAAAAAAAAAAAAGGAAAAATCTAAAGTACAGAATTAAATATATTTTAAAAAACTATTCTTTTTTTTATTAAAAAAAAGATTTATTTATTTATTTTTAAGAGAGAAAGTGCAAGTGGAGGAGGGGCAGAGACAGACAGGCAGAGAGAGAGAGAGAGAGAGAGAATCCCAAGCAGGCTCTGTACTGTCAGCACAGAGCCCAATGCAGGGCTCGAACCCACAAACAGTAAGATCAGGACCCAAGCCAAAATAGGACACTGAACTGACTGAGCCCCCCAGGTGCCCCTTAAAAGCCCATTCTTTTTTTTTTTTTTTTTTTTTAATTTTTTAATGTTTTTATTTATCTTTGAGACAGAGAGAGACAAAGCATGAGTGGGGAGGGGGCAAAGAGAGAGGGAGACACAGAATCCGAAGCAGGCTCCAGGCTCTGAGCTGTCAGCACAGAGCCCGACGCGGGGCTCAAACTCACAGACGGTGAGATCATGACCTGAGCTGAAGTCGGACACTCAACCAACTGAGCCACCCAGGCACCCCAAAAGCCCATTCTGAAAAGCACTCAATAGGACTGTAAAACAGCAAGGAGTGACCAGGGCAATATCTAAGGGAAAAAAGGGACTCAAAGAGTACCTAAGTCACATTTCCCTCAAGGACATTTGTCTAACTTGGCAAACTTAAGCTTAGGTTGATAGTCATGGCTTGTTGAAGCTTGAGGACAGAAGACAAGACCTAGAGACCCCTAAAATTGGTAAATCTAATAGGAAAACCTGCCCATTCCATTTAGGATCCTTTGTTGCAGCATTATGCCCTCATTGTAGGGGAAAAATTTAAATGTACTACCCTAACACACATGTACATATACACACACACATGACTTCAAGGAGTGTTGCACTGGCACTGAGCATAACAGAAGGGGTAAAATGATCATTGATCATTTAAAACTGAGAGCCAACCCATAAGCAGAGCTAAACTCAAATTCATATGACCTAGGTAATCCCAAAAGTCTCAAACCGTAAGTTCTAAACTAGAAGTCACTTGGGAGTCTGTTGAAAACAAACTCTCCCTGAAAAAAACAAAAACAAAAACCCTCTCTATAAAATGTACAGTAAGGGGTTAACTCAGCTGGCTTGGGCTGCCCAAACCCTCTACATTCTAAACCAAGGGCTGTTCTCTGACCAGTTCTTTAGAATATCTTGCATGATAAGTATCTGATACAGGCAAGTTATCTTGCCTGATAACTGGGGCCACAGGCCACACCCAACAGGGTACACTAACAATGTGATTTCTTAATGTTTTTTTTTTTTTCTGTTTTGAGAGAGAAAAGAGCAGGTGCCATGTGCAGCACAGAGCCAGACTTGGACTCAAAACAATGTGATTTTTGGTGAGGGCATTGGCCCACACCACACTTGACTTTCAGAGACACTGACCACTGAATAACTAAGTTCAGTCACACAAGCGTTCTATGCCTACACGATGGAACCCCAATAAAAACCCCGGACTCTGGGGCTCGTGGGTGGCTGAGTTGGTTAAGAATCTGACTCCTGATTTCAGCTCAAGGCATGATCTCACAGTTTATGAGTTGGAGCCCCCTGTTGGGTTCTATGCTGACAGCACGGAGCCTGCTTGGGATTGTCTCTCCCTCTCTCTCTCTGCCATGTGTGTGTTCTCTCTCTCTCAAAAATAAATAAGAAAACTTAAAAAAAAAAAAAAACCCTGGACACCAAAGCTCGGGTGAGCTTTCCTGGTAGGCAATACTTCATTTGTAAGTAATATTGTTGTACAGTAGAGAATCCAAATGAACATCCTGGTAAATTATTAGAATTAACAATTACAATTATTAGAATTCAGCAAGGTTGGTAAATACATCAATACACAAAAATCAATTGCATGTCTATGCATCAGGAATAAGAGTCAAAAATTTCTTAATCTAAGAAAAAGTACAGAGGGATGAGAAAGAAAAAGCCTACATACCAGCAAAGACATAGAGCCTGGGAAATAAAATATAATTAAAGATTATTGGTGGATGGGCCAAATACATGAAAACTGCATAGGGGAAAAAAAAACTGGGGCATTCATGGAAATTTAGTATATGACAAAGATGGCATTCAAAGGGGAGAAGATATACTCTTAATAAGCACTATTGGTACAGATGGCTTAATATTTCAAAAAACATAAAGTTAAAATGATTTATTTTTGCAACAAAATAAACTCCAGAGGATCTCACATATAAATTAAAAGTTAATAAAGGTGGTGCACCTGGGTGGCTCAGTCGGTTGAGCATCTGACTTCGGCTCAGGTCGTGATCTCACAGTTCACAGGTTGGAGACCCACACGGGGTTTTGTGCTGACAGCAGGGGGGCCTGCTTCAGATTCTCTATCTCCCTCTGTCTCCGCCCCTCCCATACTCATGCTCTCTCTCTCTCTCTTTTATTCTCTCTCAAAAATAAGTAAACATTAAAAAGAAATCAACAAAAAAGTTAAAGGCATAAAACACTACTGAAAACAAAATGAAAGGAAATATATAATTTAAAAAAAATCATCTAAAGCATAAAACACTTAGGGAATAAATCTAAGACAAAATATGATGACCTCTACTCAGGAAACTATAAAATGTCACTGAAAAAATTAAAGAAGATCGAAATAGCCATGTTAATGAATTAGTAGATTCAATATTGTAAAGATGCCAATTCTTTCTAAATTGATCAATAGATGTAAATATAAACCGATTCAAGATCCCAACAGGTGTTTACAGAAATCAACAAAAGTCTATGGAAGGGCAAAGATCCAAGAAGAGCCAAAATACACCTGAACAAAGTGAGTAGATTTGGTTAATCAGTTATGAAGACTTGCTAAAGACTATAGTAATAAGATGATCTGGTTTGGGAACAAGAAGAAAGAAATTGAAAAAAATAAGAGCACAGCTATGTGGGAAGCTTGGTCTTTGAACAAAGCTGGCAAAGCAATCCCTGAGGAAAGAATAGACTTTTCAGTACATCATAGCAGGACAACTGGGCATCACATAGGGAAAAAACTAAATGAGGAAGTTTGTAAATTAGATTTGTATTCTTTCCTGTTAGAGGATTATATACTTCTACCCATTGCCATATGATTTGTAATGCCTCCCTGTACAAGGAGCATATGTTCCCAACTCACTGTGTCTGGCTTGAGCACTTGCGTATGCCACATCCATGGAGGTTATTTAAGTTAACAGGGTCTAGCTCTTTCCTTCTGCCCCAAGAATGGCATATCTCATAAAGGGCTGTCTTTTCTGCCTGGTTTCCAGAATGAGAAGACACATGGGACCTGCAAGGAAAAAACACCGTAGGGTAGAGCTGAGGTAGCAAATCTGCAGTTGCTGACATTAATAAGAGCAATGTATGTTGGTGCAAGCCACTAAAATTTTGAGGGTTGTTTGTTACTTCAGCAAAGCTGACTAATAGAGACATCCTGTTCACATCTTACATGAAAATGAATTCCAGGTGGGTGAAATATGTAAATATGAAAGCAAAAACAATAACGATTTTAGAAGATGATATGGGAAGTATGTCTTCATCAACCTAGCAGAGGGAAGATATCTTGTTATTTGTACTTTTCCTGTTTTTAATCCTATAACATGTCATTAGTGCTATTTTTTGCAGTTAATGTTTGTTTTTTTAACTTTTTATGTTTTTATTTTGTTTTTGAGAGAGAGAGGGACAGTGAAAGCAGGGGAGGGGCAGAGAGAGAGGGAGACACAGAATCTGAAGCAGGCTCCGGGCTCCCAGTTGTCAGCACAGATCCTGACATGGGGCTTGAACTCACCAACCAGGAGATCATGACCTGAGCTGAAGCTGGTCGCTTAACCAGCTGAGCCACCCAGGTGCCCCAGTTAATGTTTATTTATGTCTACCTGCATGTTTATTACTTCCGTTGCTTTTCATTCTTCTTGCATCTCACACCTACTTCAAGCATCCCTGTCTGTATGGGTTCTCTCCCTACATGGAAGAAAGGATTGCTTTCCTTCTCCCTGAAATATATCCTTTAGCCTTTACTAAGGCCCTTCGGATGATTTCACTTTTTGATGGTTTCATTTTTCACTTCTTTCTTTCACTTTTGTTTGTCTGAAAATATCTCTATTCCTTTCTTCATCACTCTTAAAAGGAATCTTTTCAGGCATAGAATCCTAGGGTGCAGTTATTTCCTTTCGGTAGATGAAGATATCCTTCCATGATCTTCTGACTTCCAATGTTGCTGTCCAGCATTGTGCTGTCAGTCTCACTGTCATTCATTTGAAAGTATTCTGTCTTCTGTGGATGCTTTTATGATTTTATCCTTGCTTCTGGTGTTCTCCAGCTTTACTATGCCACGTATAGTTACAGATTTCTTTGTATTTATCATGCATAGGGATTCATGAATATTCTTAAATCTGTACATTGGTATCTTTCATCAGTTATGGGAAATTCTCAGGCATTATGTCTTCAATATTGCTGCACTCTCTTTCCTTGCACATATTAGTCAGGGTTTTCCAGAAAAACAGAATGAACACTGCATGTGTGTGTCTGTGTGTGTGCATCTGTGTCTGGAGAGAGAGACAGAGAGAGAGAGAGAGAGAGAGAGAGAGAGAGAGAGATTTTATGTAATTTGCTCATATGATTGTGGAGGCTTGGTGAGTCTAAAATCCAGAGTAGGCTGGCAGGCTGGAGACTTACAGAAGAGTGGCAGTCTGTGTCCAAAGACAGTCTGCTGGTAGAATTCCTTTCTGCTTGAAGAGATCAGTCTTCTCTCAGGGCCTTCAACTGATTTCATGAGGCCCATCCACATAATGGAGGGTCATCTGCTTTACTCAAAGTCTAATGATTAAAATGTTTATCTTGCCTAAAAAATGCCCTCACCGAAATATCTAGAATAATGTTTGACCAAATATCTGGGTACCATGCCCTAGGCAAGTTGACACAGTAACACCAACTATTACACTGCAGAACTCTATTCAGGTACATTTTAAACCTTCTCACTTTGTGTCTTTCTCTTTTTTATTCTCTGTATCTGTTTCTTTCTGTAAAATTATGGCAGATTTTTGTGATCTACATTCTGCTTCACTAATTCTTTTTTTTTTTAATTTTTTAAAAACATTTATTCATTTTTTGATAGAGACAGACAGAGCGTGAGTGGGGGAGGGGCAGAGAGAGAGGGAGACACAGAATCCGAAGCAGGCTCCAGGCTCCAAACTGACAGCACAGAGCCCAACACGGGGCTCAAACACACAGACTGTGAGATCATGACCTGAGCCACCCAGGCGCCCCTTCACTAATTCTCTTTATATCTAATCTTCTGTTAAACCCATTTGATTTATAATTTCAATTACCAAGTTTCCTTTCTATAAGGTTTATTTGGTTCATTCTCTAATATGCTTGGTCATTCCTCATGTTAGTGTTGTTGTTGTTGTTGTTGTTGTTGTTTTTTAATTTACATCCAAGTTAGTTAGCATATAGTGCAATAGTGCAATAATGATTTCAGGACTAGATTCCAGAGATTCACTCATATTATTGTTCTTTATTCATTTCCTCCATAATTTTCTTTTATTTCATATTCTGTTTCTGATAATTCCTGTACCTGAAGTCTTTGATGAGCTGATGGCGTTAACTCTGATTTCTGCCGGCTTTCATCATATTGTCTTGTTTTCTTTTGTATATCATAGTTTTTTATTATATACTACATTCTATAGAAGTTTATCTCTGGGAATTTTTGAGGTCTGGAATGAAGGTAGGTTTCCTTCTGCCAGGTGCCTGAGGGCACATTCTGCCCAAGAACACTTTAAGCTAAATCCTCAGCCTGATCATGTAGATAAAGCAAATTCATTTGATTATAAATTCTCAAGTGAGATTTTGTTTACCCCTTTTACTTAGATTTGAGGCAGAAAATTCTCCTTGCAGTCTTCTGTGGTTTCTCTGGGGTGAACAGATTTATTGCTTGCTCGTCTTACACTAGAAAAAGGGTGAGGCTTTTAAGGTCCTAATTTCATTATAGATGTCCCCTCCCAACTCTTGGGGTCCCTGAACTTTGTCTCTTGTCTTCAGTACCTATGAAGCCATAAAAACCAAAGTTTCTGTTTACCTAGTTCAGCAAATGCCCTCAATGAAAAAAATCAATTTTATTACTCAGCTTATATCTCTGGGTTATTTTATCCCTTTTCACTCAGTTTTTGGCATGAGTATTCCTCACTTTCTTGCTAGATCACTAATGCATTAAAAAAGATGGTTGTAAATTTTATTTTATTTTTTTTATTTGTTTTTACCTGAAGGGTTGACCAGGTTACCTAGTCTGCCATACTTCAAGAAATGGACATAATTTCTGCAGGTGTAGTAACATTGGTGATAAAGCTGCAGTGGGCAAATTTTTATTAGATTTCCAGGTATTTCCGACTTTTGACTTGGGAGGCAGTCTGTCTTTTTAGCCAACTTCTTTAGAACTCCAATCTAATAAGTGTTTTCTTTACAAGATTAACTCTCAAACAGTGACTTAATTTCCAAGTCCTTCATGCTCTGTTAGGCTTAGGGGCACATAGCACCAGAGCTGAGTTACAGTTGGTTTACATTGACTCTTTCTCTCCTTGCAACTTTGTAAATTTTTTTGTTACTTGAAAATGAGACATTATTTAAACAGAATGGTTTTTAAAATATACAGAATGAAGCAGAGAAAAATATATGTAAATGGTTAACTGTTTAATCCGAAAAAACATAGGTCCTTGGTATCTGTCTGGACACCTAAAGTCATGCATTTGTTGTGAATAAGTAAGTTTATAAATACCAACACAAGATACAATTTTCCCCATGAACTGCACTATATTATCACTGAAGTTTTAAATTCCCTCAAACTTTTAAATATTGTCTAAATATAGGAACAGAGTCTTTTATAGAACTATTAAGATAAATTAAAATAAACCTATTCTACCTTGTACAATGATTGATTTAACATTATCTGTAAAGTGGTCTGAAACTGCAAAATCCAGTCTATGCTGATGAGACCATGCAATTGTGCTTGTTCAAAAGTGTGAACAGTGGAGAATGACAAGTCACAGGAGATTGGCAGGGTTCCCCTGCCCTTCTGAGTGATTATCCAGCCTCAGAGCTGGAAGAAGTGTGAGGAGATCGTAGAGGAAGATACAATATGAATGCAGAAAGCCAAGGACCCACCTCAGAAGGTATTCTTGATGCTATAAATGCCTCCTTAAAGAATATGATCGGGGTGCCTGGGTGGCGCAGTCGGTTGAGTGTCCAACTTTGGCCCAGATCATGATGCCGCACTTTGTGGGTTCAAGCCCCGCATCAGGCTCTGTGCTGACAGCTCAGAGCCTGGAGCCTGCTTCAGATTCTTGTCTCCCTCTCTCTCTGCCCCTCCCCTGCTTGCACTCTGTCTCTCTGTTTCCCAAGAAATAAATAAATACTTAAAAAAAAATTAAAGAATATGATTGACAACTGCCTTTTGTCTCCTTTGCAACTCTATCCATTTCCTGGCATGAACATTTAATGTATTTCTGAAACAAAGTAATTGCCTTTGAATGTAGGGTGATTCCCTGTGAGTTGAATAAGGAATTTATGCTAGGGCATGAATTTCTTCAGCTTGAGAGGAGGGTCAGCTGAGGCCACCTCCCCTATTAGTGTCACATTATCCAGACTGTTGAGTCAACTTTTACTTCTGGTGCTTTCTTTGCAGTAGTAGAAGCTACATTGCCTATTGCTTCATGGACATGCCTCTATAGACCTCCTGAATCCCATTTCTGTAAAAGGTAATTATTTCCAGTGCATTTCCTCACTGAATTTTTATTGTTTTATTTCTCACTTGAAAAGTAGTTGTGCCCTGGCCAGGAAGATGCTAAATAGTGTTGTAAACTAACTTCTCCCACAACCCCCTCCCCACAGTCTGTGTCTTTAGATAGAATATGGGTGACTTATCACATCATCAACCTCAAATGAAAGAGATTTTAACAATGGCTTGTAATTATCCCCAAAGTATTTTCTGCCTAAGAATAATTACTTTCTGAGAGTTTTACCTTTTCTTCAACAACATTAGAATAAGAGACTAGCTTTCTTTTTCTTTGCAGGGCTACACACACACACACACACACACACACACACATACGCGCACACACACACACACACACACACACATGATACCTCTTATACTTCTTGAGATTTACTGCATATGCAGCTGATGATGGAGAACAGCAAGACTGCACTGAGCTGGGGCTGGTGGGCAGCAGGCTAGGCACACCTCCTGGATTGGTGTTAGTGGCTTGGATACCCCAGACTTGTGGCAATTTATTCACATTTGTGCTCTCACAAAATTACAAGGTTCTGCTTGTACCAAAACTTCAGGGCCATCCAAAGATAGTGAAGTCAGAAAACATTAAGTCTACGAATGTCAGTGACCAGGTATTTCCAAACATATGGAGTATACTTGGACTTTTATGAGCCTTCAAATAACTGGATCTCAGAGTTAGCATTTTACATAATTCAGTATATTTCTTTTCCATCTGTTAAAGTCTATAGAGAGCAGACTTTTATGTTTCTCTATGAAAGAAACTGGAGACTCAGTTCACTGAAATTTATCTGACATCAAATATCAAGACCAACCATGAGAATTGTTAATTTGCTGCTCAGACCTTTGCATTCATTGGCATTTTCTCTCCTTGGAGCATTAATTCTGAATACAAAAGAATCCATCAAATCTCTTTCCCTGCCAGTTTTGATAGTTGCTTTTAAAACAAGTTTTCCATGTTCTTATAAATAGCTCTCCTCAATGATGGAGTGTATATCCTTTCAGATATCAGAGAAAGAAGAGGAGTTTAATATCAGTAGTAAAAGCACCATATATGTGATATCTTTGGGAGAACTTCAGTTGTATAGAGTTATTCAGGCCCCAGTCATCCAGGCCTTTTGTTTTTCCTTGTATCTATTTTGGGGGAAATACTTCTGATCACTCCAGTACTGGAAGTGAAGCCAGGGAAAAGATTCCTCAGAGTTATTATCTTCTCTATTCACCCAAGTTTGCTAAAAGGAAACGTTTTGCCCAACAGCATGAAATATGGACTCTAGGATATTACAGTGACTCTGGGATATCAGTGGAGATCCTTAGATACAAAGGAAAATTAGGTTCAACCTTTAGAATTTTACCCTTGTGTTTTGCCCTTCAAACAGCACACATACAAAAATTAATGATGATTAAATATTCAACAAATACAAAACTTACCAAAGGTAATTTCTATTTCAAGAAGAAAACTGAGTCACCTTTTTAAAAAGCTATAGAGTGGGAGCTTGGCTGGCTCAGTCAGTTAAATTTCCTACTCTTGATTTCGGCTCAGGTCATGATCTTATGGTCTGTGGGATCGAGCCCTGCACCGGGCTCTGTGCTCACAGCACTGAAACTGCTTGGGATTCTCTCTCTCCCTTTTTCTCTAACTCTCCTCCGTTCACCCTCTCTCTTTCTCTCAAAATAAATAAGTAAACTTTAAAAAAAGCTATAGTGTTTGGCTTTTAATATATATTTTATAACTATTCCAAAGATAATTTTAAGGCAATAGCCCAGACTAATAGCAAACAACTCCCAAATCTTTATAACAAAGGTTTATGTTTTTCTTTTGCTACAGGTCCACTCTGGGTCAGCAGGAAGGTAGTGGGAGGGTGGGCTCTGCTTCACACTGTTCTCACTTAGAGACCCAGGCTGGTGGAGACTCCACCATGTGGGTATTGTTAGTCACGGTGGTGTGGAAAGGGAGATAAATAATTAATCACACACCAGCTCGTAAGTGCTTCTGGCCAGAAGAGACATATGCTACTTTATGCACATCTTATTAACCAAAGTCACATGGACATTCTTTATATATATTTTTAAGTTTATTCATTTATTTTGAGAGAGAGTGTGTGTGCACGAGTGGGGGAGGGGCAGAGAGAGAGAGAGAGAGAGAGAGAGAGAATCCCAAGCAGGCTCCATGCTGTCAGCGCAGAGCCTAATGCTGGGCTCTCAAACCCATGAACCATGAGATCATGACCTGAGCCATCAATCAATCGGAACCTTAACCGACTGAGCCACCCAGGCATCTCTGAATCTGTATTCTTAAATGCAGTCCAATGGGACAGTGGAGCACATATGTGAACAGAGGAGATAGACACATTATGTATGTCCACTGCTGTTCCTTACCACCTCCTTTGCAATATAGTACTCACATCCTTATGAGCACAGGATTCCAGTGGGCCCACAATGTGTTCACTGAGACTCAAAGCAAGTAAAATCAAAGCAACTGAATAAACAGGGGTGCTGACAGCCCCAAGAGGCTATCAGAACTTCCTCTGCACTCAAAAAGAAGGCAGTGGTAGCCTATGAAACACCAATCACCAAGGAACCCAATCCCATCCTTTCTTACTCCTGTTATCTTGTATTAGCTAACCACTGCTGCTGAAAATGATGACATAGAAGGAGGAAAGAAAAGATTGGGCAACCCACAGCTCCCCTTCTTCTGAGTCCTTTCCTATTTATCAGAAGGGAGTAAGTGGTGGTAGAATGTGTGCCTCTCAAGATGTCAAATAAAAACAGCTGAGTTAGTTTTGTATAGTGTTTCTACTATACAAAACACATATGCATGCATGAGCTATGAAATACAAATTATATAATTTTAGCGATTCTGCATGAGTCAAATACTCATATTTGCATTTGAAACTAGTCTTTCCCAATATAAATACAAATGGTAAACTTTATGTCAATAATTTAAAATTTTAATTTCTCTTTACTTAGAATGACATAAGATAGCAGGGTGCCTGGGTGGCTCAGTCAGTTAAGCGTCCAACTTCAGCCCATGTCATGATCTCACGGTTTGTGGGTTCAAGCCCCGTGTGGGGCTCTGTGCTGACACTTGGAGCCTGGAGCCTGCTTTGGATTCTGTGCCTCCCTCCCTCTGCCCCTTCCCTGCTCACGCTCTGTCTCTCTCTCAAAAATAAATGTTAAAAAAATTTTTTTTTTTAAAAATGCCATAAAATAGCAAATAAAAACACCATGACAAGTTGAGAGAAAAGACCACAGAAGAAAGGAAGAAGTTTCATGTTTTGGTGCCTTTAATGGCACTTTTTTTTTAACTGCTTGATGAACAAGGGGCCCTGCATTTTCCTTTTGCTCTGAGCCCTGCAAATTATGTCACACTGCCCACCCACAAGTTCCAGAGATGCAGTGTTTAGGAAGATTCATTTGAGCTATAAAATGTGAGCTCAGAGATAATCGAATCCAGTGATTTTCAAATTTCTTTTTAGCAGCAGAGCCCATTCTTCAGGGTGAAAGTCCAAAATGGAAAACAGAAAAATGCAAACCGCTTTGGTTCAGCAGGATTTTAGCTCTGTTCACCTGACCTCTCTATCCCCACACTTTCTGGGTGAGAATGGGGGTCTCTGTGAAACTGCTGGAGTTCCTCAGGGCACAGTGGGGAAATTTCTGATCCAGAGGAGCTCACTGAAGTTGAGCAAAGCGCCCAAGGTCCTAGCTGCTAATGTGGCCCTCTTTCTTCTGCTTCTTATTGCCACCCAAACCATCTAGCAATCTCAAAGTGTGGGGAGACCTTCTGATGGCCTTGGCACATTTGTCAATACTGTCATCTTAAAATGGGGGTGGTGATGCCTACCTCAGGGAGTTGTGTTAAGAATTGAAAGAGATCCTGTAACTAAGTAAATGCTCAATAATTAATAGCTGCAACTTTATTATAATTATTTTAATTATTATTTATCATAATAGTAATATTATATTATTACTATTATTATTTAAACCTAGAGTCCTAACTTTCATAGATATTAGTAAAACTTTTGTTTTTTAACCTTTTTTAAAAAAGCATTTTTTAATTTTCAGAAATTACAAATAAAATAACCATTTTTAAGTTTACAGTTCAGTAGTGTTAAGTATATTCACATTGTTGTATAACCAATCTTCAGAATTTTTTCATCTTGCAAAACAGAAACTCTATATCCATTAAACAGGAAATCTTTTCCCCAACCACCCAGTCCCTGGCAACTATCATTCTACTCTCCATTTCTATAAATTTGACTATTGTAGGTACCTAATATAAGTGGAATTAGCTATTGTAAACAATAAATAAAAGGAATAAGCTAAAAAATGTTTAATATGTAGTAAAGAAGGCACATATTCCTTCTTTCCTCAAAAAGAAAGGCAATTCAGGAGTGCCTGGGTGGCTTAGTCGGCTCAGCCCAACTTCTGTCAGGTCATGATCTAGCGGTTCATGAGTTTGAGCCCCACATTGGGTTCTGTGCTGGCAGCTCGGAGCCTGGAGTTTGCTTTGGATTCTATGTCTCCCTCTCTCTCTGCCCCTCCCCCACTCATGCTCTGTCTCACTCTTTCTCTCAAAACTAAATAAACATTAAAAACTTTTTTTAAAAAAAAGAAAGGCAATTCAGAAACTCCCAGGAAAAAAAGCAGAAACTAAACTAAATTAAAATAAGTGAATGAATGAATGAATGAATGCTTGGTCTATACATGAAGCAGATGAGATAGATGTGAGTGCAAGATTTTTTACCATATAACTGTTATATCGTTTTGGTGTTTGGATCATATAAATATATTATCTATTCAAAAAATAATCTGAAGCAAACTAAAAGGTAGCATGGATTTGAGAATATTCTCCTTTGTAGTAACCCAAAGGATTATGACACTGAAACCAAAGCGTGGTATAATAAAAAATACATTCATTTAGTCTTTGTCCAAAGAGTTCCCAAAACCTCTAAAAGATGAGTTTGGGGAGCTTCTGAGTTGGTGAACATATCAAGGAGTTGGAAGGGGACCAGTCCCAGAGGGCATGGAAACTCTGTGCCCTTCTCTATACCATACCTTGTCCCATGCAGCTCTTCCTTTTGGTTTTTCTGAGTTGTATACTTCACAGCAAACTGGTAATAGTAAGTAAAGTGTGAGTTGTTCTAAGCAATTAGAACCTGAGGTGAGGAGGTCATGGTAGCCTGGGTACTCTACTATGGCCTGGGACTGAAGTGGGGCAGTGTTACAGGACTGAGCCCTTAATGTGTGGTCTCTGGGCTAACTCCGGGTAGTTAGTGTCAGAATTAAACTGAGCTGTTGGACATCCTGTTGATGTCAGAGAACTGGAGAACTGGTCTCACTGCCTCCACCCTGGTCTTCTACAGTCCCTCCTCAGCACAGCAGCCTGAGACCCTGGTAAAGCAGTTACATCATGTCACTGAGAATCACATCCAAATCCCTCACAATGGCTGTATAGTTGTACTCAAGCTGCATGTGAGCAGTGCACATATACACTAACACACACACGCACACGCACACACACACACACACACACACACACACACGCACTCCTTATTGCTCCTCTGACTTCACCTCCTGTTATTATCCTTCAGCCTCACTAAGCTCTCTTTCTGTTTCTTCAACTAACTAGGCATGTTCTTGCCTCAGGACCATCGTTATTTCCTACTCCTGCCCCAGGATTCCCTCAGTCCCTTTGTGTCACTGTGACTGTGTGTGCATACATCTGTGTACTCATCACTCCCTTTTCTCTTCCCTACATTCTTATCTTCCTTAGGACTTGTACAGATAACATAATATATATTTTACTTACTTCTCTCCCATTATGAGAAGAAAAGCTCCATGGAGAATGCTGCTTATTGTATTGACAGGGAAAAATCTGTTATAAGATGGCAGACAGGACTGATAGGGAAATTCCAGTCCCTGACCGACCAAAGACTCCCCTTCCAGGTTCTTCTTCCTATCCCGCTTGCCACACACATCAAATTACTACTAATGCGGAATGCAGAAGTAACAGACTATAAATTGTTCCCTCTGCTTACGCTTGGGGCTCAGACCTCTGGAGAGTGATCTCCTCTGAGCCCGCCAGTGTGAAATAAACCTCCTGCCTTCCAAGATCTCTGAGTGCCACTTGGTTCTTCCACCAGGTGATCCAGACCAGATTCCGTAACATTTGGTTCCCTGACCGGGAAACCCAACCGCGCTGGCCCATTGTTGCCACCAGTTTGGGAAAACGGAGAGGCGGTAAGGAATCGAAATGGAGAAGGCGCACCCTGCCTGATTTTTGGCAGTCTCCCACTTGGTCGCCTCAGGCTGGTCCCGCTCTGCCATTCCCGCCGGACTCGAGGAGACTTGGCAGGTGAGGACCTGGACCCGACATCAGATATCGGTAAGGCCTGGGTCCCCAATTCAGTCCGGCCCATGCATAGGGATGAAAGGGGGACCTGATCACTCCCCGCAGACCTCAGAGATCTCACAGGTAGGAATTCTGTGGGAAGAAATGTAATAACCTCTGGTGTGTATGTGAGTGCGAACGTGCAACTCAGTCTGGCTTGCCTGCCAAGTTCGATTCTGTGGCTCCATGGGCGGGCACCTTTAAGGTCCCCAAAAGTCCACAGAGTGGGCCTGTCTGCGATTCCGTAGTGAACCACATACAGTCCATGGCGGCATCGGAATAGTTTCCGATCGTAAGTCACAAAGCTGAGACCACTACAGCTAAGTGTCACCTAAGTTCTTTCAGGACACGGCCAGATGGGCATCTGACTGGTTTCCTCATTAGAGGGGGTGCTCCTACCTTTCTGTCTGTCTTTGCAACTCCATCTCATGGGAACATTATGGGGTCAGGACAGACCAAAGAAGAGGTTTTCAGGAGACTATGGAATTAAGATAACCCCTGGCAAGTTAAGGACCCTGTGTGAGTTAGAATGGCCCACTTTTGGGGTAGGATGGCCCTCAGAAGGAACCTTAGATGTCCCAACGGTCTGCTGCATCTGGTGTGTTGTCTGTCACCAGAGACCCAGATCACCCCAATCAGTTCCTGTATGTATCCTGTATGTCCTGTATGTATCAGACTCCTCGTTAGAGATTGCCCAAACCCTTCCCCCTTGGGTGTGATTTACCTACAACAAACAGGGATAAGCTAGGGTTTTAGCTGCCTTGACAAAGTAGCCCAAGGAAGGTCAACAGAAGTCCTGACCTCCACAAATTCTCGCCAGTGATCTGGAGGAGGAACCAATCTTGCAATCTTCCCCACTCCGTCCCTTAGGTCTTCCCACCACCTCTGGACTCAGCAGATCCTTTCTCTCCCAGACCAGTGGCCAGATTGCACCCTCAGCCAGGCTCAGGCACTCTCCAGATACCAGTCCACATCAGCCTATACCAAGAGGCTCTCCTCCGGGAGATCCGAGCAGGGGCTAAGAAGCCCATGAATATACCCAGCAGCAAGGGGAATCCCCCAGGGATTATTATAAGAGGATACGTGAGGCTTACTGCATTTACACCCCGTTTGATCCCAAGGCACAAGAGAGCCAGGACAAAAGGGCGGGGAAGGTCCAGCCATCAAAAGAGGGGAGGCCTAGAACCTCCTTAGCAAGGGATCAATGCACCTACTGCTAGGAGAAAGGATGTTGAAAGGATAAATGTCCAACCAGGGAAAGTCCCAAACCCAGCTGGTACACAGAAAAACACTGCAAAAAAGACCTCAGGGGCCACATGGTACAGCACGAGTACCTCTACCTACCTGAGTGCCCTATCTCTCTCCTCGGCCGGACATACTCTCAAAGCTGGGAACCCAAATAACCTTTAAGCCAACAGGACGCACAAGCCTCCAAATGGATCCAAGACAAGAAGAATCAGGCCCCCTTATAATGGCAATCACTACACCAAGAGAGAAAGAATAGAGGCTATTCTGTGCCCAGTCCCAATCAAGTGGCCCACCCGAATTCAGGACTGCTTTGCCCACTGTGTGGCCTGAGGACAACCCCTCCAGACTTGCCCATTACCAGGTCCCTGTCATTATAGAGTTAATCCCAGGGGCTTCACCACAGAGACAGTGGCAATACCCCCTCCCAGAAGAAGCAAAGGCAGGCATCCAAGAAGCAGGCATTCTGGTGAAATGCCAATCGCCTTGGAACACCCCACTCTTGCCAGTCAAGAAGCCTGGAGGAGGATACCGACCAGTTCAAGTCTTACACCCAGTGGTCCCAAACCTGTACACCCTGCTCAGCCAGATCTCAGGCTCTGCCAGCTGGTGTACCTGCCTAGACTTAAAGGATGCCTTCTTCTGCCTCCGTTTGGCCCCCCAGAGCCAACCTTTGTTTGCCTTCAAATGGATAGAACCAGACACCGGGTGTCAAATGACTTTCACGTGCCTCCCACAAGGCTTTAAAAACTTGCCTACCCTCTGTGGGGAGGCACTAGCCGGAGACCTTGCCAGCTTTCCAAAGGAGGCCACACACTGCACCCTTTTCCAGTATGTGGATGACCTCCTCCTTGCCAGCAATACCTGAGAGAATTGCACAGAGGGCACAGGGGCCCTCCTCCAACTCCTGTCAGACTCAGGGTATCAAGTCTCATGGAAAAAGGCACAGATCTGCCAACAACAAGTCCCATACTTAGGCTCCCTTCTCACCCAAGGAAAAAGAGCACTAGGGCCAGAGAGAAAAAATGTCATCACCTCTCTACTCTAGCCCCAAACTAAGAGAGGACTATGAAAATTCCTGGGGGCTGCAGGATTCTGCCAAATCTGGATTCCCATATTCTCAGCAATAGCAAGACCTCTCTGTAACCTCTTGGTAGGGCTGGATCGAGAACCCCCTGTTTGGACAGAGGAGGCTGAAGCCGCCTTCCTAGAGATAAAGGCCACCTTGGGGCAGGCACCAGCCCTTGGCCTGCCAAATATAGAAAAACCTTTTAATCTCTTTGTGCATGGGAAGGAAAAGGTCACCCTCGGGGTTCTCACACAGACCATTGGCCCTTGGCAATGGCCAGTAGCATACCTGTCTAAGAAGCTGGACCCAGTTGCAACAGGATGGCTGCCGTGTCTTAGGGCATTAGCAGCAACAATTCTAAGCTCACCCTGGGACAAGATCTCTCATGAACACTCAAGGACACCGCTTCCTCTCCAACTCTCAGTTAGCACAATACCAGGGGCTCCTCTGTGAGAATCCACAGGTCACACTGAACCCCACAACTTTCCTACCTTCTGAGGAAGGAAAACCAGATCATGACTGTTCTGAGGTGACCGATGAAGTATTTGCAAGCTTGCCCAGATCTGCATGACCAGGCCCTACAGAACCCAGACCTCACCTTGTTCAGTGATAGTAGCAGTTTAATCACAGAGGGTGTTCAAAAGGCAGAGTATGCAGTGACAACCAAAGATGAAGTCCTAGAGGCCAATGCCCTACCTGTGGGATGGTCAGCACAATGGGCTAAATTACATGCCCTAGTCCGGGCCCTCACCATCAGCGAGGGCAAACAATCTCAATCTACAAAGACAGGGGCCTCCTCACCGCAGCAAGGAAGACCATCAAAAACAAGGAGGAAATACTAAAGCTCCTTGAGGCTGTCTGCCTTCCAAAAAATGTTGCAGTTCTACACTGCAAAGGATACCAGAAGGGAGACAACCCTATATGGCACAAGGGAATTTTCTAAAAGATAAAGTGGCCAAGATAGCAGCTAATAAGGAGGTAGACCATAGCTCTCTCCCTTTTCCGCACCGCGACCCCGCACCAGGAGTTCAAAGAAGAAATTGTCCCCTGGTTCGGCTTACCGGCCACAATCCACAACAATAACGGGCCTGCGTTTGTGGTGGACTGCTTACCAGCCTCAAAACTCAGGGAAAGCAGAGTGAATGAATTGCACCCTCAAGGGAACTTTAGCCAAGTTCTGTCAGAAAACAGACCTCCCATGGCCGGACCTATTGCCCCTGGCCCTCCTGTGTGTCCATTGCACACCACGAACTCAAGGTTTCTCCCCTTTTAAACTAATAAATGGGAGCCCCGCACTCCATGTTTAGGGAGCCTCCCGGGAAACCTACACCAAACAGGGGATAAGGGAATAAGAAAACAACTTCAAGCTTTAGGGACCACCCTAAATGAGTTACAATGATAGAGATGGCCCCAATCTCTTTAGGATCCCCTGCACACCCTTTCTCACCAGGGGACTCAGTCTGGGTCAAAGATTGGGAAAAAAGACCCTCTCAAACTACAGTGAACTGGGTCTCATACCGTTATTCCAACCATCCCTACTGCCCTCAAAGTCACAGGTATCACTCCATGAGTCCACCACTCCAGAGTCAAGAGAGCCAATCCTGAGGAGACCCAGACTTGGAAGACTGACCCAAGTCCGATCTTCAGCCCTGCTCCAGCCACACCCTGGAAGCTGGCTGGTCTACGCATGGCAGAAGCTTGAGGAATCACTAGTCCGATAAAATAGACTGTCCTTACTCCTTGCCATCAGATTGGCAGAGGTTGCCCCAGAAAGCTGGAAAAACGGCGAGAGGTTCCTGTTCACACTCACCTTCCTCTTATGGGTAGGATGTTTTGTTGGTATTGGTTGCCTCCGATCTGGTTCCCATTTATAAACCTTCAGCCCTAAGGCCCAGACTAAATGAGTAGTGCTACTACCTATCCTTCTAGGGGCAGGAATAGCCACGGGGACAGGGACTGGCATAGGAGGCACAGGCTCTTCTGTGGGACTAACAAGTGGCTGACTCCTTAGTGTCCCTGCAGAGCCAAATAAGTTCCCTGGCAAGAGTTGCCTTCCAGAACAGACAGGTACTTGACCTCCTCACTGCTGAGAAAGGGGGCACCTGCATCTTCCTCCAAGAAGAATGCTGTTACTTTGTAAACCAGTCAGGAACAGTCACAACCAAAGTCAAGGAACTAAGGGAAAGGACCAACCCATAATGAATAAAGATGATGCCCTCTAATACAGCCTAGATCTGTTTAAAAGGGCATCAAAGGGGGCAATGATAGGGGAAAATCTGTTATAAGATGGCAGATAGGACTGATAGGGAAATTCCAGTCCCCAACCAAAGATTCCCCTTCTGGGTTCTTCCTTCTACCCCACGCACCAAATTACTACTAAGGCAGAATGAGGAAGTAACAGAGTATAAGTTGTTCCTTCTGCTTACACTCAGGACTCAGACCTCTGGAGGGTGATCTCCACTGAGCCAACCAGTGTGAAATAAACCTCCTGCCTTCCAAGATCTCTGAGTGCCACTTGGTTCTTCTGCCAGGTGATCCAGATCAGGTTCCATAACAGTATTCACTACTCTATTCCTAGTGCCTACCACAGTGCTTGGCACTTAATAAATACTTACTGGAAGAATGAATGAATGAATGAACTAATGGGCAAATCACTGAAGACAGTCTGCCAGCAGAACAGAATGTAAATGTTAACCAAATTTTCAGGGCACCTGGGTGGCTCAGTCGGTTAAGTGTCTGACTTTCGCTCAGGTCCATGATTTTGCAGTTCATGGGTTCGAGACCCGTGTCAGGCTCTGTGCTGACATCTCAGAGCCTGGAGCCTACTTCAGATTCTGTGTCTCTCTCTCTCTGCCTCTCCCCTGCTCGTGCTCTGTCTCTCTCTCTCAAAAATAAATAAGCATTAAAAAAAAAATTTTTTTTAATGTTAACCAAATTTGAGAATGTTAATCTGATCAATCTTGGCAGAAATAGGGAAACAGAAAGAGTGGGGAGTAGAGAGGGAAAGGCTGGGCATAATTAACCTCCTGTCAAAACCAGGAAGTCAGGAGATACTATCTAAGTGGAATAATAAATGGAGGTCCAAATACATTGTTTGACATTGAAGATGCACCCACTGGGGAAACTGAACACTGGGAGGCAGGCTATAGGGGCGGGTGGAGGGGTGCACGGTGTATGAATGAGCTGAGTCTTCATCCAACAAAGCAACCAATCAACAGACACCACCTAAGGTTCATGAATCAAGAACAATAGTATAAGCATAAGTGAAGAAACAGGGATCACCACCAGAAGAAATAAAACCTCTGGGGGGTGAGACTATTATTCAGCTACTTGCAAATATTACTTCCATAAAATCAAAATTTTTGAGTGTTTTCCTTGAGCACCTTATTGCAGGCCAGTCCTACACTGGGTATCAGAGGAGATACCACCCTTGCCCTTGGGAACTTTCAAGTCCAGAGACACGGGCTGCACATTGATGCCTCTGAGTAAGTACAGTATGGGACAAGACAAAAGAGGCAGCGTGTGGGATGGGTCCACTCACAGGTGAAGGCGTTCCAGAGGGAGTGAGAGTTAATGCAGGCCTCACGTGTTGACTGCAAAGTCGGCAAGATGAACTTCTTGGTCTCCCAACCTGCCTTTCAGGAAGGCCAGCCACTGCCCTCTATCCTTTCTGTGCGCCCCCCACCCCCATCCCAGTAAGGGTGCAAAAACTGAGCTGTACCAAGTAACTTGATAGAATATATGTGATTCATGGAAGGGAAACTCAGATAGAACCCACACCACATCTAGCAGTGACAGGTGGTGCTTACAGGAGAGGAAAAGTTCCTGGAAGGCAAGCTGGTTCTAAGCATAACAGTTGCTAACTTCTTTAAAATTTAAGTGTCAAAAGGCCCCTTTGGCTAAAAACTTCTCTTTCATGGGTTTACAGGTTACTCAAAATTACTATTATTCAAAGTACAACTAAAACTCCTCCTGCTCCTCTTAATGTAGAGGCTGTGGCTCTTCAAAGATTCACGTGTTGAAGAAATGTCTATCTCTTTACTTCCTTTCAATACAATTGAATTGATTCTGGACATGTCTCACAGTGAGTTTGCTTCATAACTACAGTCAGCATTGAAGACATCTGTTCTGGCTGGAAAATGTCGTCCCATGAGGCCCAATGGCTTTCTGCTTCTTTTTTTTTTTTTTTTTTTTTTTTTTTTTTTTCAACGTTTATTTATTTTTGGGACAGAGAGAGACAGAGCATGAACGGGGGAGGGGCAGAGAGAGAGAGGGAGACACAGAATCGGAAACAGGCTCCAGGCTCTGAGCCATCAGCCCAGAGCCCGACGCGGGGCTCGAACCCACGGACCGCGAGATCGTGACCTGGCTGAAGTCAGAGGCTTAACCGACTGCGCCACCCAGGCGCCCCTGGCTTTCTGCTTCTATGCCAGCAGTATAGGACCCTTTCCCCAGTGTGGGGACCCTTGTACTCAGGGACAAAGTCGACCCAGAGTCACAGTGCAGGAACCCTCTCTGCTTTTCTAGCCTTACTCCTTCCTCAAGGTCAGAGGGATTCTCCGTTTTCCCATCCCCGCAGCATCTGACCTTTGTTCTCTTGACCTCATTTCATTCTCCAAGGAAGCAGTCTCCACCTCCCGTCTTATTGCCATTAAAGGCACTTTGCAAAGTCTCTTCAATTCATTCACGATTTTACAAGACAGGAGGGGCCCTTGTCTTGGAGCTGCTCCTGCTTTCCAAACTTGCTCTACAAGTTTCCTCTGTCAGTTCTCTTCTCTTTTAGAAGTCTCTTGGAAACTCTCATCTGGACACAGTCTGCCCCTTCCATTCTTTTGGCTTTTAAGTTTTGCTTTGTTTTGATTTGTAAATAGCACATTTTACTTCAATGGGGTTTCAGAAGGACAAGAAGCAAACCCGGTACTTATTCCCTCAACAAGACTTTCATCCGTTACAATGATTCCTTTTGCTCTACAGAAGTTTTACAGGCAGGATTCTTGGTAGACAGTCCTTTCCATGTACATGTAGCATGCCTAAAATATATATATGCAAGTTGAATATTAGAAAGTTGATCATCTTACATGTTCTAAGGGAAGGGTTGTTGGCAGAAGGCCGGAAAAATGAGAAGAATATTTAATTATATATTTTTCTTCAGATACAATCTTCCAGCTATTTCCTGGTTTCATGCATGCTGTTTAATTTTGTTCTTCCCATTTAAACATGCAAAATACTGGCTTAAGTTCAAGATTGAGGCTGAAAATGTTTAGCTTTTAGTACTCTTAATGATTTCCATCTTTCTCCATTATGTTGATTTTGAGATCTATGTTCTTATCGCTCTTTTTTTTTTGTTCCCACTTATCAATTATTTTTATAAAATAAAAGCAATATGCAAAAGAAGTATTTGAATAATTGCAAAACAGTTCTGGACAAGCAAAGGAGACCCCTATCAGAATTATGCCATTGATAGGCTAGTGGTGCAAGCAGAAACTTAAACTAGCTCACATACTGGTTAATGAAAAAAGATTTGAATTCAGTGTATAATACAGGCTGTTTAGGAATTGTACAAAAGTTGAGTGTCCCAAAGTCAGGAACAGCCTAAACATACTGAGTCATAGAAGTGTTTGAGAATAACCACTTGACACATTTGACAGATTTTTAAGGAGGTATGCATGAAGGGGATTAATTTAAAGTACTGAGGGGCGCCTGGGTAGCTCAGTCAGTTAAGCGTGCTGACAGCCCAGAGCCTGGAACCTGCTTTGGATTCTGTGTCTCCCTCTCTCTCTCTGCCTCTCCCCTGCTCACACTCTGTCTCTCTATCCTTCAGAAATAAAAAATAAACATTAAAAATAAATAAATAAATAAATAAATAAATAAATAAATAATAAAGTACTGAGACATGGCTTCTGTTAAATGTTTATTGGGAATGAAGAAAATAGGTCCCTGAAATTTTAATTTAATTTGTTAGGCAGAGGACAGGACATTGCAGAGTAGGTGCTCAATAAATATTTGCTTTAATTGATATGCATCAAAGAAAAATTACTTAGTCTACCCAAAACCACTGAGGAATTTACTTTAATGGCCAGTCCACTGACCAAGGGCCTCTGTAATGTAGTGCATATGATAAGATAGCAAGGCATCTCCCTCATCCAGGCTTTTGTTCCCAAGAAATCGAGCCCTCCTTGTTGACCATGATTGTTACTGTTTTGGATTGTCTTTTTCAAAACACTAATTAACTTGATGGATTTTTGTCTTAGCAACAAAGGCTCCTCCAGCACCAGCGACCTCTGCAGGACTAATCCCTTTGCAGAGAAGCTTTATAGTGGCAATAATTTGTCAGCTCTAGGCACCAGGCCTGCAGGAGGCCTGCATTGTAAACACCAGTATTTTGAGTGTAGCAGTTCACGCTCCTATATTGTGTTAAGTACTTTGGTTCCCTTGTAGTCACAGTGGCACTGAACTTCTTCTTCTCCAGTAATATAATATGCTAATGTAATAGAAATTGGGTTCAGGATAAAGGGAAGAACGACAAAGACATTTAAAGTTGTATAGGTTAGGGATGCCTGGGGGGCTCAGTCAGAGATGTCCAACTCTTCATGTCAGCTCAGGTCTTAATCTCAGGGTTGTGATCTCAGGGTCCTGAGTTCAATCCCAGCTTTGCGCTCTGCACTGGGTGTGAAGCTTATTTAATTAATTAACTTATTTATTTACATGTATAGTGAGCAGGGAAGAGGGGCCGAGGGAGAGAGAGAGAGAGAAAGAGAGAGAGAGAGAGAGAAAGAGAGAGAGCCTCTTAAGGAGGCTCCACACTCAGCACCAAGCCCATCACGTGGCCTAATCCCACAACCCTAGGATCATGACCTGAGCTGAAATCAAGTGTCTGGTGCTAAATCAAGTAACTGACACTCAACAGACTGAGCCATCCAGGCGCCCCTGAAGCCTACTACAAAAAAAAAAAAAAAAGTTTTCAGGTTACAATTTGTTCAATTTGTTGTTGGGTGTTTTCTCTTTGTTTTGCTGGGCGTGGGGAGTGGAGGTGGATTGTCTTTTAACAACAACAACAACAACAACAACAACAACAACAACAAACAGTAAAAGAAGAAAGGACACACCCTCAGCTACTTGCATAGCCAAAAACTTAACCTACAGCTTTAGAAAAATGTGGAAAAGGCAAACTGGCAACTGAATTACTCTCATTTTCCTAAGAAATATGGATGAAGAGCACACATTTCATCTAGAGTTAACCAGTTACTAGACAGGAAAGATTTACTCTTCTCTAGAAAGATATAGTAGGGATAGAAGACCAGGGATTGAATTCTTCACTTTTTGTAAGAACTTACTATCACATTTTTATGTAATTGGAGAGGTTTTTGTACTGTAAAGGAGTTGAGCCTGCTTATCTCAGAAGTAGAAGCAGATATATCAGGCATGCTTATCGAGTTGGATTTTTAAAAGCTTTCAACTTTTCAGGAGCCCACCCATTATGTAAACCCTTTTGTGAGTTTTTGGAGAGACAATACAGAGTATGTGTTAGACACTGTGTCCTTAGTTTTCCTGGAATCACGATGAGAGCACAGCTTTGGAAATTTCCCCGGGCAGTATTTGGGACCAGTCTTGTGGTTGTACTATGGTGAGAAAATTTGACTTGCAGGTGTCTTGAATTTTCTAGGTGGAGTTTTAACATTGTATCATCAGTCTTTCCTGGTCCACTAGGCTAGCATACAGCTAATAATCATGATGTTGATAATGATCATGATAATAAACAGTTTAGGCTTACAAAGCACTTAGAATAGTGCCTGGCACAGAATAAATCTTCAATAAGCCTTAACTATTCTTACAACATGAGATGCCCTCTGATATTTTCTACTCTAATTTATTTCATTTTTTTTAAATGCTGATCCTAGTCTATTAAATTGATTTCATTACACATTAATGGGTAGCAATTTGCAGTATAAAAACTGAAGTTGAACCCCATGAAATTGCTAGCTTTGTACATCAGAAATGCTTAAAGATCAGCAATTTCACATAATTGAATCAAATAGACATCTATGCCTGATTTGTTCAACTTTATAGTCTCAAATGGACAGTAACAACAAGCTAGTGAAAGTGTACATACAAGTGATTCCTCAGTTCCTAGGTATGGACTCATTTGTATTGTGTCCATGCACACATGCTCACAGGGAATAAGGGTCCTTGACATAAGAATGTTCATTGTCCTGGTCCCTATATTTACAACTTTTCCTTGTGAAGCAAAAGTGATCAAAATACGAAAAGTGATCAAAACAATAATAATGTGACCACTTATAAAATTAGTCTCTACTGGGGCACCTGGGTGGCTCAGTCAGTTGAATGTCATCCAACTCTTGGTTTCAGCTCAGGTCATGATCTCATAGTCGGTGGATTCAAGCCCTGCATCTGGCTCTGTGCTGACAGCTCAGAGCCTGCTTGGGATTTTCTCTCTCTCCCTCTCTCTCTGCCCCACCCCTGAGCACACACACTCTCTCTCTCAAAATAAATAAATAAACTTTACAAAATAAAATAAAATAATAAAAAATAAAATAAAATTAGTCTCTACTGTAAGCGTACTTTTTTTACTGGTAATGTCTGATGTCTACTACATACGTTTTTTTTTTTTTTTTTGGTCAAATTTTTTGGGTCCAGTTTCTCATGCATTGTTAGATATACACTTGAAAACACACTGCAAATATATGGAAATTAATTGCAAAGCAAAGTGGCAAGTCTTACAGAGAAAGACACAAAATTTCATCAAATGAAAGAAAGTTTAAAAGGACTAGTTGAACCACATGCAAAGCCATTGCCAGAGTTACAGCAAGTAGCAATTGATAAAATCCACAGAATTAGCCCTTTGAAATATGAGAAGTCCTTGGCTCACTACTAAGGAATAAAAGGAAATGAGTTATAGATACACACAACAACATGGAAGAATCTCAGAATACATCATGCTCAGTGAAAGAAGCCTGACACACTCAAAAAACCATGTACTGTATATTGCTGGGGGATGGACTGCTGACTGGAAGGTGCGTGAAGGAGCTTTCTGGAGTGATGGAAGTGTTCTGTCCTGATATGAATTCCAAAATCCAGTTGAATGGTACACTTAATATTTGAGCTTTTCAGGGGCACCTGGGTGGCTCGATCAGTTGAGCATCCGACTTCGGCTCAGGTCATGATCTCGCAGTTTGTGGGTGTGAGCCCCGCATCTGGCTCTGTGCTTACAGCTCAGAGCCTGGAGCCTGCTTCAGATTCTGTGTCTCCCTCTCTCTCAGCTCCTCCTCCACTTGTGCTGTGTGTGTGTCTCTCTCTCTCAAAAATAAATAAACGTTAAAAAAAAAAAAGATTCGAGCACTTCATTATATATAAAGCATATCTCAATTTAAAATAATTTATTTATTTATGGCATAATAAGGTGGGGGGAGTACTTGGGAAAAATTGATAAAGCCTCAAATATTTTTACAAAAGATAACCCGTTTTATGGCCATATCACAAAACTCAAATAGGAATCGGTCTAAGTTATATTGTATCATTAAACAATTTTGTCAGAAAAATTATACACCTCCCCAAATAAGAAACACTTGGTTCATTCTTTCCTCTAAGGATCATAAGTGTATAATTATAAACCATATTTTGTGAAATATACATTAAAAAACTCATAATTTGCATTTCTCTTTTTAAAGATAAATTGTCAATCCGATTGTGGTTCTCATTTTAAGTGGACTCACTTTAAAATTAATTCATTCAACAAGTTTTTATTGAGAGTTTACCACGTGCCCCAGCATGGTTCTTAGTGCTTGGGATCTATCAGTGAACAAAAAGACAAAGATCCCTGTCCTTTTGAGTGTATGTTCTCCCAGGGAAACAAAGTGACACACAATTAATACATAAAATAAGAAAATGGAGGGGGCACCTGGGTGGCTCAGTCAGCTAATGTATATTTTTAATGGGTATTTCACAAAATGTGGTTTATAATTACAACAATTACGATTCTTAGAGGAAAGAATGAACCAAGTGTTTCTTATTTGGGGAGGTGTATAATTTTTCTGACAAAGTTGTTTAATGATATAACTTAGACCGATTCCTATTTGACTTTCGTGGTGTGGCCATAAAAGGGGTTATCTTTTGTAAAAAGTCTGACTTCATCAGCTCAGGTCATGATCTTGAGGTTTGTGGATTCAAACCCCGTGCTGGGCTCTGTGCTGACAGCTCAGAGTCTGGAGCCTGCTACTGTCTTTACCCCTCTCTCATTCACACTCTGTCTCTCTATTTCTCTCTCTCAAAAATAAATAAACATTAAAAAAATTTTTTTAATAAGAAAATGGAGAAGAATGAGGGGAACCAACTAGAACTAAAGCCTGGAGATGAGAGCATGCTTGGCATGTTCAAGAATCAGCAGGGAGGCCAATGTAGCCAGAGCAGAGAATGCAGGTGGGGTGAACAGGAGAGAGGTCTGAGGCAGACCAGGGGCTGGATTATAGGAGGTATTTTGGTGTTTTCCTGGTATGGGTTTCTCATACTTCTTATCCAATTATTCTTCGTAGGGGATCGTGTGTGTGTGTGTGTGTGTGTGTGTGAACTTCTTTTCCTCCACTCTAGAAGTATTTCCCTGGCTGTTCTGCAGGATATCCAGAACAGAAACCCCCAATCACCCAGAGCCACCCTCCTGTATTCGCTGTCTGTCTTGTTAAGAGCATAAACTTCTACCCTACCAATCCAGCTAGAAACCCAAGTCATTTATGTTTCTTCGTTTTATCTCAGGCCCCAAAGTCCTACGCATTCTCCCCACAGGCTTTTGATTTCACTTCACTGCCTTTTCTCCATCTCCAGTGCCTCAGCCTCCATCAGCTCCCATCCAGCCTATAAAAAACTGTAAAAACTCCTTCCAGCATTCCACTTCTAGTCTGTCCCCTCCTGGCTATAAGGCTGATCTCTCTCAAACCTAAGTCTGATTTCATAACTCCCCTGCTTAAATAAAACCTTTTGGTGGCTCCCCACCAGCCACAGGATAAAGCCCTTGCTCATTCAGGGGGCTCACAGGCCCTTCTTCAGACTCTCACCTCCCCTTTCTGGTCTTATCTCCATCACCCCACGCTCTGGCCACCCCAGACATCTCACCCTCACCAGGACACACCTTGCATTCCCATGCCTTTGTAAATGCCATTTCTATCTTGAAATGCATTCCCTCACTCCTTTGTGCATTTTTCAAGACCAGATTCAAGGGAACTCTACCATGACTCCCTCTTCCTGACTTTCTCAGTTAGGCCATTCACCCTCCGTGCCCCCAGCATGTGTACACACAGCTCTGGGTTTGCCCTTATAATAATGAACATGACCACTCACCCCCCGCCCCCAACCCCTGCCAATCCCATATGCTCTCACCTGCCAGAACAGGTCTCCAGCCTCTTGTTACCTCCTACCTATCATGCTGCCAGACCATACCCATGCTTCCCATTCTCCCCTGGAGCTCTCAAATAGCCACAGTCAAATCCAGCCAATGCCACTGAGGTCTGAGATTTGTTTTATTCCACTTTTCCTATGACAAGGAGGAGGACAATCCTCCCATGAGCACCACCATATATATGTGGGGTGACAGAATTGGGACTTGAACCAATTCCCAAGTTCTGAGTACTACATGCTACCCCCTCCCCATGCAGATGTAGCTCTCTATTTATGGATACATTTATGCATATTTAAAGTTCAAAAAACCTTAAACTATATGTACTACATAGATATGTCTAAATATATCCTTATGTATCCTAGAGCTATCTTATAGCTTATATATGTACATACTCATATATATATAATAAAGTTCCATCCTTCGAAGGTTGTTTATACATAACAAGATTTTTGCCCACAGGTATATACAGATCTGGCTCTCACTGCACACCTAAGTAACTGTACATTTATTGCTAAATATATATACCATAAATTATTTTAGGATCTCAATAGCTACTACTAATCAGGGACTAATATAGCTACATACCTAAGTACAAGGTTAGAGTTTCAATAAGAACCGATCATCTAAAAATTTCCAATCCTGCTATCTCTAGTCACCCAGTCCCCAAAGAAAGTCACTTGTCAAACAAATGGTGTGTGTGTCTGCCTACCGACACAGAGAGTGTAATTGTCTCAGCAGACTCGTGTTCCCAGTTCAGCTCCTCTCTTTGAATGGGTGACAGCCATGCATCAATGAGGAGACCCCTTGCTTGTTTTCCCTGGGGTCCTAGGAGATGAGGGGTTGTGCTGAGTGATGAACCAGTTCCCTTCAGGCTTCAGGGTCTTGGAGAGGAGTGGAGGAGGGGGCGAGTGGCCTGAGGCGTCTACTCCCGCCTCCATTTCTGCTGTTGTCAGAGAGCTTCCTGGCTTCCTTTTGTGATCAGCCGCTCTTGGAAAGGCTGTAGCAGATGGCTAATTACCATAATGCGCAGAGCTTTTGAGGGTCCTGGGTGCAAACCCAGGCGTGACCAAGCCAAGAGCAGCTGCATCTAACGGGGCATGTGGAGACAACATTAGGCTTTACCCACACACGCATTCTGACCTTTCCAATGGGAAGCTGATGGCATGGTTCAGAACAGATGGCCAAGAGAAACTCGAGGGAAAAGCCCTCCCGACCAGCTGTAGTGTCCCTTTTCCAGCCTGCTAGCCTAACAGCTCAGAGCTGACATGAAGCTCATTATCCCCATTGTATCTTTCTCATGGTGTTTATTCTCAAGGCAAGTACAAACCCTGGTAGTTCCATTTTTAGCAGTACAAGCTATTGGGAAATTTGGTTTCTAAACCAAATGAGGCTTCAGGCAGTTTGGGTCTGTCACACCCAGCCTGGTTTCTACATTTGGCATTATAATATCTTTTCCCACAGGTATACTTCAGGACTCCCACTAGCTAGGATCCCTATTTGGTCACTCCTGAACTTGGAGGTATGTAAGAAGCTCTTGCCCAAACTCAGGTTTAATATCATATCATATTAGCTACTCATCTGGTCTTGACTTTGAATGTTTAGAGCCTGTGTGTGTGTGTCTGTGTGTGTCTTTGTGTTTGTGAGTAATTGTAACAGAATGAAACAAAATATCTAAAAAATCAGAATTCTTCAAGATGGAATCAAATTTTTGCTTTGACATTAGTGCGGGGCAAGGGCTGGGTAAAATGACAAAGGAGACTCATACTATACGTGTAAAGACTTAAAGTCATAAATCAAATTAATAAACTGTTAAACAAAATGTATTCTACTCACCTAACTTGACAAATATTTCTTTTTAACAACCTGGAAGGCCAGGTTTGAATTTGGACCTCATGAACTCCTCAGAATTCTAAACCAGAACACAGTTTTCTATGGAGGCTTGGGCCCCAATCCTGGCTCCTGGCCCATGAACCACCCCTACCTCCTGGGCTTTCTTCTTACCTCAATTACAACCCACATGGAGGGAGCCTTTGGCACCCTTGTGACAACCCTTCTGCCTTCACAGCCAAGTTCTGAACATACCCCTGCCCACAGCCAACATAGAAGACATATGGCCATGAAGCCCAATATCTCATCAGGAAAGTAGGGAGGGCAAACTTGGGGTAGGTATGTCTCCTTGGCCAATCGGATGCTTCGTAGTATAGGTGGGGCAGGGGTGGCAGGGAACAGGCTCCTTTAAAGTACAGTGAGCTGGGGGCCCTCTTATCTGGGTCTAAGAATAGTACTGCTTCTGGGAAGCCTCTTGTGGTTAAAAAAAAAAAAAAAAAATTCATGTCCTGAGAGCATAGAAATGAATAGGAATTTGGGTGTCAGAGAGTAGAGAAGAGAGAGGGTTGAGCTATGTGCCATAGCAGAGTGAAAAACCTTCAAAAACAGGAATGATAACCTATTTATCATAAGTTTTGTGCGCTGTTGCAATATAACCCCTCACCACTCCAAACCTTCGTTACGGTCTGCTATCCACACAATGACCTTTATGAGTCAGTGGTGACCAGTGGGGGTTGGGGGTGGGGTAACAGGAATCAAAGAGAAGGCCTGATTCGAAGTCTGGGTCTATATAGTCATCAAGGTAGCATGTATGGAGTAGCAAAATGATCCCCCCACAATTAATTCTGTAGAAGCAGGAGATGAGAACTAAAATTGACCAGAAATTTGCCCTTGGGACTTTTCCAGAAAATTTGAGGAAGACACTGAACTTTAAACAAATTGCAGAATGAGTCAGTCTTGCACAGCTCCAAAGGTCAGAGTGACTCCAATAACAGCATATGTTTTTATAGCTAGATATTAAAAAGTATGACTTTCTTTTTTTTTTTTTAATTTTTTTTTTAAGTTTATTTATTTTTGAGACAGAGAGAGACAGAGCATGAACGGGGGAGGGTCAGAGAGAGAGGGAGACACAGAATCGGAAGCAGGCTCCAGGCTCTGAGCCATCAGCCCAGAGCCCGATGCGGGGCTCGAACTCACGGACCGCGAGATCGTGACCTGAGCTGAAGTCGGACAATTAACCGACTGAGCCACCCAGGTGCCCCAAAAAGTATGACTTTCTACATTATATAATGTGTATTTGACACATTTTAAAAGTACGGGTCCTTTTAAAAATATCCGTCTAATACTCTGATCCTCTCCATCCATCTTGCTCTTCCCATCTTTCCCAACCAGGGTCTTGATACCAGATGATCTTTATATCTCTGGAAATCATGGTTTTCCCTTTACTGAAAATTATTTCTTTTTTAAAATTTATTTATTTATTTATTTTGAAAGAGAAAAGGTGTGAGTGGGGGAGGGGCAGAGAGAGAGGGAGAGAGAGAGAATCCCAAGCAGACTCTGCACTGCCAGCACAGAGCCCAACATGGGGCTCGAACTTGCAAATAGTGAGATCGTGACCTGAGCCAAAGTTGGAGGCTTAACTGACTGTGTCACCCAGATGCCCCTGAAAATTATTTCTAATAATTCAGAATTAACTCCTAAATTAATCTTCACTTCTGAATTGGAGTGAAGGCTTTTCTTATAGGGAACCGATATTCTCTGCTGTCTGTACTGCACACAGTCTGCAGTTCAGCTTCAAACAGCCTGTGTTCAACTCTTACCCTGTGTCCCCTGCCTCATCATCCTCAAAGATCCTTCACATTGTTGTCGGTTCCTCCTTTATTTCTGGCGTATAGATATTCCCCTTTCTTGTTTTCAGAGCTGGCTACACAAATGACCAGCATTTCTCATGTTTGGGTTGAAGAAGAGGGACTTCTGGCATCAGCTCAGCTCCCCATCTTTGATTAGAAGCCTATTTAATTGTATTTTTCAAATGCTCACAAATTCCATCTTAAAGTAAAAAAAAAAATGTAGAAAAAGCAACATGCATAAACAATATATGGAAAAAGCAATACCACTTTTTATAGCAGTGCAAAATTGGAAACCATCCAAATGTCTAATAATGGGGTAATAGATAACTTATGAAATTTACTCAATGGTATATTTTGCCGTCATTTTAAGTGATAATTATAAAGGCCATTTAGCAACATGGGTAAGTGGTTTAGTGAAAAAAAAAGCACCTAAATTATTTGTATATAATGATTACAATTATAGAAAACAAAAACATACAAAAAGGACTAAAGGAAGTACCCTAAAACAATTATTTTAGTGTTAAAGGATTTTGAGCGATTTTTTTAACTCAATTTTCCAGTTTAACATATTACTATAATAATTTAATGAAATTAAGTTAATTAAGATGTAATTAGTTTTAAAAACTATTAAAAGGTTCATAAGGAATGGTCTGGAGACGTTAAGCAATTTTAGAAAAACAGGTTTTACTTACTAACAGCTTCACGAATTAAAAATGTACACCCTATATACATGTTTTTATATAATTTTAATTGTTAATGTATTTTAATGAAAACATCATTGATGAATTTGCTGCCATTAAAATGAAGAAGGTAAAATTATAATAAATTCTGGTTTTGATATAAGTAAAATATTTAAAATTAAAATAATGGAGTTTTAGTACACCTACCGTTTAAATTTTCCAATATTTTTTCAACTACTTTAGTGTTCTGGGGTAAAAATTAACCACTAAAATAAATACATATGGGACATCTAAGTGGCTCAAGTTGTTTGAGTGTCTAACTCTTGATTTTAGCTCTGGTCATGATCCTAGAGTCGTGTGATTGAGCCCCACCTCAGGCTCCATACTGTGTGTGGAGCTCACTTAAGATTCTCTCTCTCCCTCTGCCTCTCTCCCCTGTTTGCATGCATGCTCTCTCTCTCTAAAAACAAGTAATGATGATAATAAAATAAAATAAATACATAAGAACTAAGATAGAGGCACACATTTTTCCTTTTGCCTCAGGCTCCAATATGAGTTGGCTGAACATTGTTAGAGCCTGTCTTTTAAAAAAATTAAAAAAAAAAAAATTAAAAAAAAAAAAAAAAGGGGCGCCTGGGTGGCGCAGTCGGTTAAGCGTCCGACTTCAGCCAGGTCACGATCTCGCGGTCCGGGAGTTCGAGCCCCGCATCAGGCTCTGGGCTGATGGCTCAGAGCCTGGAGCCTGTTTCCGATTCTGTGTCTCCCTCTCTCTCTGCCCCTCCCCCGTTCATGCTCTGTCTCTCTCTGTCCCAAAAATAAAAATAAAACGTTGAAAAAAAAAATTAAAAAAAAAAATTTATATTTTGCTTGTAAGGATTTTTTCGTTTTTTGCACTAATACTGATTTTAAGAAAAACATTTTTTAAATGTTTTTATTTATTTTTGACACAGAGAGAGAGAGAGCATGAGTGGGGCGGGGGGGAGGGGGGGTAGAGAGAGAGGGAGACATAGAATTGGAAGCAGGCTCCAGGCTCTGTGTTGTCAGTACAGAGCCAGACGCGGGGCTTGAACTCACAGACTGAGAGATCATGACCTGAGCCAAAGTCAGACGCTCAACCGACTGAGCCACCCAGGCGCCCCAGCACTAATATTGATTTTTAAAAATATTATTTATTTTGATGACTGAGTTTTGGGAGCTCCCTTAATTTTGTACCAGAAGCTAATACAATACCTTATTTTCCTCACTCTAGTTCTAGTCCTGAATCACAAAAGTCTGGTAAAAATGAACCCTTCTTGAGTTGGGGAATGTAAGTATGAAAAAGTATCCTTTCAATTAGAGTGGGAGTAGGGAGGGAAGAGAGTCTGGAAACATTTGCACGTTAATAAAATCTTATTTTGTCACATGTTTATTGGGTTCCAAGTAACAGTTCATTAGCAAAGAGACTTGAAAAGTAAAAGAAAAGAGTCTGAAAACCACTAATTCACAAAGGAAATTAATGAGAGAGCTGGGACTAGAACCCAGGTATCTCAGTTGATTAGCAAAAACTGAAAAACAATATCCCTTCACAAGAGTGACTATAACTAGTAGCATCTCTGTTACCCCCTTCTTCATCCCACTCTCCACACCCCACCCCTGGAGTAAAAAACAACTCTGCAAAGACTTTTCATATCAAAGCTGGTATAGCTCAGAAGCCAATGCCCGATTCAGAGAACACGTAACACCTGGGAATCTTTTGACCCTAAGAAAAAATATAAGAGAGTTGCTCTCTGTTTAGCCCTAGTAAGGGAAAGCAGAGTAAAATGAAGGAATGATTTCAGTGGATGCTGCTAGTTGGCCTCTATTTACTCCAATCCTATTTGTAGTTCCTAGGTATCTATTCTTCCTCATTCTTCATCTATGCACTTGAGGACCTCCCCCTCAACCCCTCATGTCAGAGGAGGAACCAATAAGTGTATCCTATAGTTTCCTGGTGTGGTCACATGACCCGATCAGAGCCAATGAGAAAAAACAAGGCTTTTGCTGGGACTTCTGGGGAAACAAACTCTAGTTCTCCCAGGTGGAACTTAAATCTAAGAGAATGTATGATCTGAAATTGCTTTGGCTTCGTTTGATTATGAAAGGAGCTCATGTTTTAAAACCTAAGAGTACTGACTCAAGAGACAGAGTGAGAGAAAACCCAAGTCCTGGTGACATATTAAGTCCCTGCACCCATGCATTTCCAGTGCCAGCATTAAAAAGAATTTTTCAGTCACATGAGCCAAAGCTGGCCCTTTTAAAAAAAAAATTTTTTTTAACATTTATTTATTATTGAGAGACAGAGAGACACAGAGCATGAACAGGGGAGGGGCCAAGAGATGGAGAGACACAGAATGTGAAGCAGGCTCCAGGCTCTGAGCTGTCAGCACAGAGCCCAATGCAGGGCTCAAACTCACAAACCACGAGATCATGACTTGAGCGGAAGTCGGATGCTTAACTGACTGAGCCACCCAGGCGCCCCCAGTGACATGAGTCAAAGCTATCCCTTTTTGCCTGAGTCGGTTTGGGTTGGATCTTCCGGTCATTTGTAATCTAAAGAGATCTAACTGATATGACTGACTGGCAAGGTTTTGTGTTTTTTTGAATAAAGGACTGGTCCAGTTGTAATATTCCTTGGAACTTTGTTCTATGTTCTTTGTTTTCTAAGTGTTCAAAATTAAAGAATAGTTGATATTCATGCTGTTATTTCCATTACAAGTTCATAGTTTTAACAGAAAAAGAATAAATGATTAAATCACACACAAGATTATCAGAGATTCAGCTATTTGCACCCAAGGAGAGACTAATCCATTCACCTTCCTTATACAGCAATAAGCCAGAAAATATCTTCATTCCAAAACCAGGTGAATTCTCATTCTGAAGAAGATGCATTTCATTGAAAAGTAGCTGGAGAAACAATAATGGATTAAAAAATCAAGTAATAAAAAATCAGGTAATCCTAGACAGGAAAAAGAAAGGAAATTTAAAAGGTGGGCCAGGCAGGAGGGGAGGCTTGAGGGTCAAACCAGAGTTACTTTCATTTCTCCAGGGTGAGGCCAGCCGTGGGGAGCCTGCTCGGAGAAACCACCTGGCCCAATTCTGGGAAGAAGGAAGAGTGTGGGCCAAGGAATCTGGCATCCTCTGAGCCACCATGAGAGCTTCATCCCCTCAAAATACCATGATTCCCAGTCCAAGTTCCTCCTTTGAACTGCAGCTACTCTTGGAAAGGATAGCCCATGAAATCACTCTGTGTGAATGAATTTGTCAGATGTATTCCTGCCTGTCAGAAAGGACCTAATAATTTGCCTGGAAAAGAGGGAATATAAAGGTTGGTGGAGAAGGACAGATAGTGAAAGGGAAAACTGCAGGCCCCAGAGACAAGTTTACTGACTTCCGTTTTGCTGATGACCAGCTCTGCCTACAGTATCGTGGCACCATTCAGGAGTTCAGAGACAGGCTCCACCCAGCTGAGAGCAGTTGGCATAGTCCTACTGTATATATAATTCCATGTAATGACTGGTTGGGGTTAATCAAATATAATGCCCAACCCAGACCTATTAAATTTCACCACAAAAGAGGCCTTAATCAGTCTTTTATCAGCTTGGTGCTCTGGCCTAAGAAGACTGCTTTTGTTTGCCCATATAAGAGACAATGGGAGAGCCAGGATCAGCCTGCTCTCTGGAGTACAACAAGTGAATTGTCCACAAACAACAGATCATTCAAGGCCATGGGAGAGGAAAGGCAGGAGAGGCTGCATGAATCTACAAAAGTGCTCACTGTTAATGGTCATGGCCCTGAGTGTTTAAATTCAGGCCACATTCCCGCTGGAGCTTCCAAAATATAGGCAGGACAAGAACAAAAAGACTCCAGTGTGCTCCATGTAAGCCTATCTGGCTTTTGCCCTCTGCAGGACATTCTTGTTTGCTACTTGCTGAAAAGGGAAAGGAAAACTGACATTTGGTTCTCTCACTAAGCAAAGCCCAGATCTCCTGGGGGTTTGATGTGCTTCATGGGCTAAGGATTAAAGCAATGAGTATAGGTTCTATGCCAAACTGCACCTGTCCCAATGCCCAAGCACTCTTGGAGTATGGGAGGAATGGGAGGAGAAGGGAGACAAAAGGCAATGAAGAGGGGGAGAGAAAAGAAGCAATCTTTCCCACCCAAAAGAGGGAATGACATTTGAGTCACCCCATTTGATTCTATTCAGCAAATATTTCGGTATTTTCTAGGAGGCAGGCTGAAACACACCCAGGTACAGAAACACAAATTCAAAAGATGGCATGATATTAAAAGATGCTAAGGAACATAGCTCTATCCCATAAGAGTAACCTCAACTTCTGAGATATCATCACAGAATATGTCATGTCACAGAGAGAAGAAAGATCAAGAATTATTGATCTAGTCTGACCCAGGCATTTTATTGGTGAGGAGACAGATGTTCCAAGAAACAACGTGGCTTGTTGAAGGCCACTTAGCTACTTAGTAACAGAGAGGGGGTTAGAACCCACATCTACCAGTGCAGGATGCAGTCCATTGTACAACAAAATGTCACCACTCAGGTTTCCTGGACTATGCAAGTCTTGAAGACCTTAAGCAAATCACTGACTATGTGGGATCTAGCTATCCTCACTCATCTGTCTCCCCTTAGCTGCCAAATCTTTGTGCCCATCACTTTTGGTCTTCAGAGTTTAGATTTTGTGAACCAAGATTTTCCCTTCTGCTCCAGAGGAAACTTGGCTTGGGACTGGGACTGTGGGAGGGAGGAGGAGGAAGAAGCAAGGATAAAGGATGGCAGCAAAGGAGAAAGAGTAAACCTTCCTCACAGGACCAAACCTGTGGTCCCTGATCTCCGAATTAGTGTGAAGGCAGGGGCAGCAGCTGCCTAACTTGGTCTTCCTCAGAGCTGCATTCAAACATGTTTGGGGATTGATTGCTAGGGGAGCATTCCTGTGACCAGGTAGGAGAAAGATCTGGGAGTGATTCTATTTGTGGAAGGTTTCATCTGGGGATGAAATGAACAGTACCCATTAGGGGTACAATGGAAGACAAAGGAGAAGGGGACCAGGGAAAAGTGAAAGTCATTCTGTGAACTGTGAAGGGTGCCAGTGGTCAGAAGTCTTTCGCCATTCTCATTTGTCATCCAGTATGGCTGACCCGTACTTTGAAATGGTTCAGCTTCCCTAAAGGTATTCTGAACTGTAATTGCAGATTTCCATTTTAGCTTCTTGTTCTCTCCCATCTTGCTCTAGACAATCAATTTGAAATCCTTCCTCAGGCAACATGTAAAATGCCTTTGCTGAATTGATGAAGGATCTGTGGTGTGGCCCATGTGAATTTATCAAATTTTTTTCTGCCTGTAATGGGAGTGGTTATGGCAAAGCAGTTATTAACTAAATTAGATCAACAATTTGGGCTGGTGGGGCTCGGTGACATAGGTACCCTTTGATAATAACTTCTTTATAAATTATATTAATTATGACTTTGCCTTACACTGCAGTAATGGAACCTCAAGCTTTCTATTTTCTCTCAGGTTTCAATAGTAATGCTGCCTCGGGCTTTTTTACTTATGTTCCTGGCAATTAAGTGCTATCTCAAAACACAAACACAATTTCCTTTTCTTAAAATCATTATGCAAGGAGTGTCATGTGAAAGCTGCTGTTACTTAAAATATGATCTTGTAAAATAAATAAAGGGGAGCTCTCCTATTTATAAGACCAGCAAGGAGCTGTTATTAAAAATCTTAACAGAGAAAACTATGCTATCCCTTCTGTTTTCCTGGTTTTTTTTGTTTTTTGTTTTTTCTTCCTCCTTCCAAAAAAAATGAGTCCTTCCCTTTTGGATATTTTTACTTGAAGAGGAAGAAGATAAACAAAAAAAAATCTTTTGATTGTTTTGACTGTGGTATGGCCCATAGAAAACATAGAATTAAAAGGGATTATTGCATGCATATCTCCCTACACATGGAACAGTGAGCCATCAGGGTTTATCTTGCAAGTACGGCTCTCCACTCTCTCCTCTTTACCTCAACCAGTCAGGATGGCTCTTCCTCTCTTTGGGAAGGAATACTGACCTTAGAGCCAGATGACTGGGTTTAAATCTATTAGATTGAACCATAAGAAATTGCTGTTTGTATACACCAAAGATAGCTAAATATTGGCAATTTCATGTGGATAGACCTGATATCTTCTCTTTGGACAACCTTCAGTTATTGTGAGGATAACAGATAATGTATTTGAAATGCTTTACTTATTCCATAATACTTAGTATGTCCACCATAAATGGTGACTAATATGAATTGTAAGAGGCAGCAATGGCATTTAATTCATGTCAGTTCATCAAGACTGATATGAGACACTCCTTCATCCAGATGCTGCTTTTGTGTTGGGAGTACCTGGGTAAGGGCAGGTCTTAGTTCAGTGGGGCAGACAGCTGCCAGCTGACATGATATATGCAGGAATGTAGCAGTATACCCATGGTGCAGGGTAGCATGGAGAAGGAGGTTGTGAACTTTTGGTGATATGGGTGGGGGAGGGGATGAGGGTGGCCTTTTCTCAGGAGAGATGCCTCATCAGACTGCTGAAGAACAATCAGCTTGGTGGAGAATGTTTCAGACTGTGTGTCCAGAGACCCTCAGGCTACTGGGAGTGAGTGAGAGAGAGAGAGAGAGCACTGCCATCAGATGAAGTTCGGGAGATGCATAGGAGGGCCCATGGGGGTTTTGTGGGTCCTGGAGCGTGGGGGACCCTCTTTACAAAACTGAATATAAAATGGCCATGTAAACACACTAATAGGGCCCCCCCCCAGGACCTGAAGGTGGGGAGCCTTGACATTTCAACTTCATTATCTTCCCAGAACATCTGCCCTGGCAGGGCCACACTGTGAGGGCCTCGTTAAAGAGCAGGGGCAGATAATGGGCAGCTACCAAAGGATCCTAAGCAGGAAAATGACATCATCAGATTTGCTATTTAGGAAAACACCCCTAGGGCTGTCTGGAAGATGGGCCAGAGGAGCTTGTGTTAGACAGCTGAGAAACCAGTTAGGAAGCTATTTTCATAATCCAGAGAGCCAAGAGTCTGAACATTGCAGAATTCACGAAGAAGGAATTAACCCGGCCTCACTCAGCAAAACTCACTGGGGAGAGACACCCTATCAAGCGTGGTCTTCTTGTCCCTGAGCCTGCACAGAGCAAAAAGCAGATGCTTTCAAAATCAGCTTTTCCACCCAAGAAAGTCTTGAATTAATCACGGGACCAGAAGCCTGTTACCCACATGCCTGTGCTCAGCTTTGGTATTGTCAGGCTCACTAATGCCTGCTTATTCCTTGCCTCTGCCCTGCCCTGTCACATGCCTAGGTTCTGCCTCTGTTTCCTCTTTTAAAAAAACAAAATTTTTTTTTTAATGTTTATTTTTGAGAGAGAGAGAGAAAAAGAGAGAGAGAGAGGCAGAGTGTGAGCAGGGGAGGAGCAGAGAGAGGGAGACACAGAATCCAAAGCAGGCTCCAGGCTCTGAGCTGTCAGCACAGAACCTGATGAGGGGCTCGAACCCACAGACTGCGAGATCATGACCTGAGCTGAAGTCGGACACTTAACCAACTGAGCCACCCTGGAGCCCAGTTTCCTCTTTAATAGATCAGTTCTCAGGGCGCCTGGGTGGCTTAGTCAGTTTAGTGTCTGACTCTTGATTTTGGCTCAGGTCATGATCTCACAGTTTGTGAGTTTGAGCCCCACATCAGGCTCTGAGCTGGCAGCATGAAGCCTGACTGGGATTCTCTCTCTCTGCCCCTCCCCTACTTGCTCTCTATCTCTCTCTCTCAAAATAAATAAAAATAAACTTTAAAAAAAAAGGATTAGTTCTATCCTGGGCTCAGAGTCTGACCTTGAATCCTGGAACGCTTGGTCATGCCTCTGTCACCTGCTTAATTCCTGCTGTATCCTTCCTGTTCCTCCAAACTTTGGACTGAGCCATGTATTCCAAAACACTCCATACTTTTAGGAAAAATCTCGTTCATTTTGTTTATCCTTTGAAATGCTACACAGGGGTCTGCTCCTCAATGATCCTTCTCTGGCTACCCCCAAATCAATGACTTGCTCATCTCCTCTATATCTGGCATGTACTTTTATTATTGTATGCATTATGCTCTATAGTATTTATTTGTGTATCTTTGAGATACTGTCATTTCCCCACTAGCTTACATACACCCTAGCAGAGAGCAGACATTTAATAAGTGTTGAACTGAATTCACTCCTCCCCACTTATAATAACACAACACAATAATAACCCAGCCAGGGTCTACCTATGCCTACCTTCTAAGGACCACAGTACTTCAGTCTACATGGCTTGTGTTATTGTCTGCACTTCCTGCTTCAGGGTTTCTGCTATTCACCCAAAATCAAGCCTGAATTTGTCAGACCCCCTGGATTGCATAGAGCACCTTCCTACAGCTGGGTCCAATTTCATCTGGCCCATTCTTGCTCAGTCCTCACTCCTTCCTACCCTGACCTTGAGGTGAAGGGCCCAAGATACATTGTGACCTCTCTGGTCATGCTGTTTGGACAACAGGGGGACATTTAGTCCGAAAGTAGGATCTAGACTATACCTATAAGGTAGCCCAGTAGGAAAAGTTTTAGCCAAAGGGATTGTCTTAGTCAGTTTGTGCTGCTATATTAAGTACTGTAGACTGAGTGGCTTTTATACACAACAGAAGTTTATTTCTCACAGTTCTGGAGGTGAGAAGTCTGAGATCAGGGTGTCAGCATGGATGAGTTCTGGTGACAGCTCACTTCCTGGTTCATTGGAACCACTGTGACCCCCATGGTGGAAGGGGTGAGGGAGCTCTCTGGGGTCTCTTTTATAAGGACACTAATCCTATTAATGAGGACTCTACCTTCATGACCTAATCACCTCCCCTAATCATCTTCCTAATACTATGGGGGTTAGGATTTCAACATATGGAGTTGACAGGGGACACAAACATTCAGTCTATGGTATGGATTTTAGGGGCCAATAAGATTGATATAAAGTGATATGTAGGGTGATATAGTGGAGAATATCACTTTCAGGAGCCTTCCCTCAGCAGCAGAGCTATAGATGGGGTAGTTTCTCTTAGAAGGGGACTATGGGCTTGGCAGGCATCACAACCGAGCTCTTGAATATACTGCTCCAATCTCCATCTGCCTAAGTTTCTCTGCTCTCAGTATGTTTCACCCTTGACTAGTGTCATCTGAGACCCAGATTCTTGTCTAGTTGTCCCTTCTATAAGAGCTCTTCATCTAATTTTCAAGAACTGTGAAGAGGGCTAAGATTTTACCAAATTTATAAGCAAGCTAACAACTTACCTTGACAGTTTCATGGATGCTGGCAGAAGACTCTGGGCCTGAGACAGAGGACTTTATTACTCACAGCACAGTAAGTAGCATCAGTGTTAGGACATTTACATCGGTTTCCACTGCTCCCTAGTACTGTGGAAGCAATGTGGATGGCCCCAAATAGACGCCTATGTAAGCTGTGGGTTGTGTTACAATAGAGGAACTCTGAACTTAGGGAAACCAAATATTTCATCCTGGGGAGTAAACAAGCCTGCTCTTTGCTCTGTAGGAAAACATTATCTTTATTATACTGCACAGTAAGCATTTGTGGTTTTTTCTCTAGATGGAGGCACTATCTTTATCTTCCAAGGCTATTGTTATACAAACATCCTTGAAAAGATATTTTGAATGAAGGATAGTAAGTACTTCACTCATGAGATGTGCAGAAATGCAAGATAGTTATGCGGAATTGTCTTTTTTTTTTTTTTTTAAGAGAGAGCTTGAACAGGGGAGAGGGACAGGAGGAGAGAGAGAGAAAGCAGGCTCCACACTCAGTGCAGTGCTCAATGCGGGGCTTGATCCCACGATACTGGGATCATGACCTGCGTGGACATCAAGAGTAGGCTACTCAACCAACTGAGCCACTCAGGCGCCCCTGGGGAATTGTCTTGAAAACTAACCAGCAGCCTCTGTCCATCCATGTACTGGCACTGGCATGTTTATTCCTTAGGTATTAACAACTTTACTTTTACAATCCTAATTCCTCTCCCACACTCTAATCACAAATTTCCTGCTCCTATTGAACATTTATCCAGATACCTGCAGTAGTTAAATTTAAAATATTTAAAACTATGTACATCTTCCTTCCTTAACTTTCCAGTTTTATTACCACCATTTTCCTTGTCTCATCCATTCAAACCCTACAAGTCGTTTTTAAATTCCATCTTCTTCCTTATCACTCATAACCAATCAATCACAAAGTTCTATGAGCTCTTCCTCTGAAACAGCTCGTTCTCACTCTTTCTTCCTGACCATTTATACTGTCATTAGTTTAGTTCAGAAGTTTATTTCATTCCTAGGCTGCTCAAGAAATGTCCTAATTGGTTTTCCAGATTCCTATTCTTCTCCTCGACACCTCGTAATCCTCTTACAGCACAGTTTTGATTGTATCCTACTCTTCTTGAAAAAGGTTGAGCAGTTTTACATGGTCTGTTTGATAGGATGTTCTAAACTTCTTTCCCAAACACTCAAGCCCACCCAATCACCTGGGTCTTATCTCCCAGGACTCTGATCTGCTGTGTAGACACTGAGTCATTTCTCTACCTTCCACGCCCATACACATACCTCCCTACCCTTCCCCACCACTCAGACTTCTGAATCCTATACCTTTGCAGAACAATTTATTTCATCTCTTAGAGCTTAGGATCTTTTATTTTAACTGTCTAACCCACAGTAATTTCCTTTGTCCAGTTAGATTTATTTAAATATTCAGCCCCATTCTGTCCTATATGGCTGCCTAATTGTTTTGTCTTATGTACCCGTCTATGTTTTAAGTTCCCGGAGGACAAGAACTATCATTTGTGTACTTTTTATACTACTCAGTATCTACTTAGCACTGACTTGGGCAAAATGTAGAAACCAGATTCTCCCACTTGCTAGCCATGTGACTGGGCAGGTAACATCTATACTGCAGTTTCTTCATTTAAAAAATGAGATATAAATAGTACCTACATCACAGAATTGTTGGGATAATTAAATTAGATAATATGGGAAAATCTTGGCAAATTATCCGGCATATAGGAAGAACTTAATCAAAATTGACTATTATTATTAATCTTACAGTGATGAATGAATAAATATGTAAACGAATGAACAAACAAGTGATACATGAAATACCTCGTCCTCTTTCTTGGAGGACTCCGGTCTAATGAAGGATGACCATATAACCTTGAAAAATATTTATGATCACAAAACAGTGACCCACAGGAGAGACTGGATGGAAGAAGGAGAGTAACAACTTCCAAGAAACTAATTTAATCCTTGAAAAAATGAACTCTTCAGACATAGAAGAGAACCTGATAAGAGAGAAGAAACAAGAAAGGAACAGTCCAGGTGGTTTGTTTGTCTCTTTTCGGTTTCTGTTTGTCTCCATTTCTGTTTCTGTTTCTTTTTGCCTCTTAGGTAAGCCTAAGGCTCTTGAAACATAGGTGAGGGCACTGGAGGAGCAGCAGCGTGCCAGTTGGTCAAAGAGATGAAGCCTGTTTCCTGGCTGGGGGTTTGCAAAGTAGTCCAGAGGGGACACATCTTGTCTTTCTGCCAGGGCATTTCTGCCTTCCTAAATCTGCCTACAGGCAGTCATGTTATTAGCTAGTTCTATGGAAAGCTGTCACTGGCCATCAGAACACAATGCTGCTTACTGTTTGTTAGAAGAAGCAAATGTTCACTAATTGGCTGGGCAAAAAGGCAAAAGAATTCTCTCTTAAGGAGAATTAACATCCTCAACCCTCTTCTATTAGCAAATTACTACGATTATCCTTTCAGTGCCTTTCTATATGTGAAGTACTGTGTTACCTGATACATCTGGTAAAGTAACTATTACAATATCCACTTTAAAGAAAAGGAAATTTAAGAGCACCTAGATTAACTAAGTGTCTTCCATCATACAGCTAAGAAGTGATGCAGCCAGGATGCAAAACCTAGGTATTCCTTCCTCCCAAAGTCTGGGAGCGTTTCCCCTCAACACTAGGGTATAACAGAATCCAAACAAGCCAGGCCTTGGTTTCCTGCTCAAGTGTGCTTTCATCCACATTCTCCTAACTTCCACTTTGCCATTTATCAGCTATTAAAACAAGTGTGTAACTGAGATTATCAAATGTTTTTTGAGAGTGGATTTTTATAGCTTGAAGGGCGAAGAGCGAAAGGGGGACATTGAGCCCCTCAGTAGGTATGAGGGAAGAAACCAGCTGCGTGCAACTGAAGGCAAACGAAAACAAATTCACTTGTTAACTGAGGGCTAGCTCTCCGTGGAGGACCTAAAATTATTTTTACATATATTGCCAGACGGAAACTCTGTTACAGCTCTTCATGTCACCAGTAGGAAAATATGGGCTTCTCCTAGAACTCTTGATTCTGAATCTGTTACTACACTTTTCAAAAAATAATGTTAATAGATAGAATACAATGGAATCCTAACCACAGTAACTTTGCCATCTTCATGAAAATATTGGCTTTGGAAAAGGACAGCCTGGTAGGAAACCAAAGACATAGAAATATGTTTTGAGAATCATATTCTTGGACTGAAACAGATCTCACATTAAAGAAGGTTGGCTGAGGCCAAGATTCCCAAGGGCAGAAAGGGGGAGATGCTGAGTAGCTTGTTTTTCTGCAGTCTCAGTGGAACAGGGAAGTCAGGGAGGGTGTATTTTGGTTTCTACTACCTCTTTCAAGGGAAAAAGCAGTCCAGGTGAGGGTGTCCTCCACGAAAGTAGGGGTAGTTTGCCTTAACCAGGACAGACTACAGGCCCTCCATGAAACTGGGAAGATGTTTCCTGTTAGCCCATCCCATTTCCCCTTTCAAAGGGCCTCTTCCTCCTCTGGGTGTCCCAAATCTTACCACTCCTGACAATCTAAGCCACCAGCTTGGTTAGTGTAGTTTCTGTGTACCATAAGATGCCCTAGGCCAATGGCACATCCAATAAATAGGACACCACCGCCATCTCTTATTTCTATTGTCTTCATTCCCATTTGACCTAATTAAATAGTTAAATAGGCAACCGTTTTCAAATTATGTCTTAAAGGTAACTTGATGGTTAAGTGGGTTCTGATTGAGAGATATTATTTCTGCCTTACAATTTGGTAAGTGCTATTGTGTCCCCCAAAAAGGTATGCTGAAGTGCTAGCTGTTGATAACTCTGAAATGTGACCTTATTTGGAAAGAGTCTTTGCAGATAGAACCAAGTTAAGATGAAGTCATACTGGATTAGAGTGGGCACTGATGTCTTTTTTTTTTTTTTTTTTTTTTTTGGCACTGGTGTCCTTAAAAGAAGGTTGTGAATAGACATAGACACATACAGAGAGAAGCAGTCATGTGGAAATGGAGGCAGAAACTGGAGTGATGCAGCTATAAACCAAGGAATGCCAAAGATTTCAGACAACCAGTAGAAGCTAGGAAGAGGCAAGGAAGAATTTTTGCCTGGAGCACGTCCGAAGGAATATGTCTCTGCTGACAGGTTGGTTCTGGACTTCTAGTCTTCAGAACTGTGAGAGAATATATTTGGTTTTTTGAAGCCACCCAGTTTGTGATACTTTGTTATAGCAGTCTTAGGAAATTAACACAAGTTCTTTCATATGCATTAATCTTTTTCTTTTTTTTTTTTCTTCTGGTTTTGCTACCTTTTGCATCCCTAGTGCTTATCAAAGTTCTTGGCAACATAATGGGAGCTCAATTCACACATGTTGAATGAACAAGTGAATTGATTATGCATGTGCACAGTCTTTATGTAGAAGTATACCTCCTGATCTATTTTAGTTGTTTACTATTGCAAGGGGTCCATGAATCTATAAATCCACGCATGTAGACTGAATAAATAATGGTTACCACATAAAGCTACTCTTACATTAACGTAAGAGCCATACAAATAAACAAAACTAACAACCAACAAAAATTCCTATTAAAAAAGTTAGAATGAAGTTATATTTGTCAATAGGAAAATAGGAAGATTTTCAAAAGGAGCAGTCTGTCTTCTCTTCTCCATATTCTCTCTGAAATTGTCAAAATTGATCAGTCATGCCAGTAAAGTATCATAGCCACTGCCATAGTCAAATCCTCAACTATAGATTCTGATCTGTATGAGAGTCTTTATCACTGACTTGGAAAGTAAGGCAAAGAAGGATATGACCCATTATCTGTATATATCTCTTGCTTCTGTCAAGATGTAGAAGTCACTCAAATTTGTGAAACAGATGGATGCAGCTTGAATTACAAAATCTTCATCTTTTCTAAATGCTCTTCTTTGTAGCCTTCCTCTCCTTGTCGTTGAAATCAACTTATAATCCTACTCTACACAAGGCAAGATCTGCACTCGTCCATAGGACAGTGTTTCTCAAAGTGCACTCAAAGGATCACCTGCATTGGAACTACCTTATAAAGCTAGTAAAATTAAAACAGTGTGGTATTGGTGCATGAAGAGACAGGTATAGTCATATCACAGAAGAGAAAGTCTGGATAAACCCAAAGCCATATGGAATCTAGAGTATGATAAAAGGGGCAATTCAAATCTGAGCAATGATAAAAGTAAGGAATAGATTATTCAATAAATCATATTGGGGAAACTGCATAGCCATCTGAAAAAAAAATAAATTACAGGCAAATTCTATATCTTATTCTAGAAAAAATTCTATCTATACTGAAGATTTAGATATTTTTTTAAAAATCCATAAAGATACTTACTATAAGAATATACAGGATAGGGGTGCCTGGGTGGCTCAGTCAGTTGAGTGTCTAACTCTTGATTTCAGCTCAGATCGTGATTCTAGGGTCATGGGATGGGACACTTCAAAGGGTTCCATGCTGAGTGTGGGGCCTGCTTAGGATTCTCTCTCTCCCTTTGCCCCTCTCCCCGCTCTTTCACTCTCTCTCTAAAATAAAAAAAATTAAGTTAAATTAAGAAAAAAGAGAGGCGCCTGGTGGCTCAGTTGGTTAAGTGTCTGACTTCAGTTCAGGTCATGATCTCGCAGTTCGTGGGTTTGAGCCCTGTGTTGGGCTCTGTACGGACAGCTCAGAGCCTGGAGCCTGCTTCAGATTCTATGTCTCCTTCTCTCTCTGCCCCTCCGCCACTTACACTCTGTCTCTGTCTCTGTCTCTCCAAAATAAATAAACATCAAAAAAAAAACTTAAGAAAGAATCTATGGGATAATTTTTCATAATCTCAGAAGGGGGAAGGCCTTTCTAAGTATAACATAAAACCCAGAAGTCACTAACACTAAATAAAATATTAATGGATTCACTAACATTTACATTTTTACTAAGAGCTATGCTGCAGCAGCCACCAAAAGGGAAGCCAAAAGATAAAAGACAAACTGGGGAAAAAATGTGCAGCTCATATCACAACCAGAGGCTTAATTTCTCTAATAGATAAAGAGTTCTTACAAACCAGTAAAATAAAGATCAAAAGATCTAGTAGAAAAATGGTCAAAGGAAACAAATAGGCTTCACACACACAAAAATACAAGTGACTCCCAAACATATTAAAATATGCTCATCCTCCTGTCTTGGCAAAAGAATTACAAATTTAAACAGCAATGAGATACTATTTTGACCTATCATATTGGCAAAATTAAAAAGTTTGATAGTACAGTTTGTTGGCTTGAATTTGTGAACAAATGGTATTCATGCTTGTGGGAGTATAAATCAATATAACTTCTGTGAAGGGCAATTTGGCAATATCTACCAAAATCACTTACCATTTGGCCCAATAATTCCACGTTTAAGAATTTATCCAGATATAATCACTTATGTGGGAAATGACTTCTGTACATGATACTTGTTATGCTGTACAGGTGAGAGAGATCAGAAACAACTTGCATGTCCATTAGCAATGTATTGTTAAATGAATTATGATACACTTTCACAATGGAATACTATACAGTCATTAAGAGGAATGAGCAAACTTTATATACTTGCATGGTACAAGCTCAAAGAAACATTATTAAGTGAAAACAACAACAACAACACAGTTCAAACATTGCATATGGTATGCTACCATGTGGAAAGGGGAAAACATATGCACCTTTTACTTAATATGCAGAAAGCAAATATTTCTTTGAAAGATACAAAGAAAAACTGCAACGCCCTCCCCAGACCTACTGAGACAGAATCTGTGCAGCTGCTGGTTCTGAAGTTTACTGAAGTTTGATAAGCCCTGACCTTATGGAGGAAAATTTTGAGAAGTACTTTGAGATCTGCTGTTCCAGTTCTAACAGGTAGAATTTTGCCCTGTTTCTCAAATCCAGCCTACCCTCTCCCACTACCTTAGCTCTAATAACTAGCTCCTCACAACTATGATCTCACCTCTGTCCCAGTAAACTAGTTAGTTCCATTGTGTTCAACGTCTTCTTCCTGGTGTGTAAGGGGCCTGGGCCACTGAACTGGTTCAGGGTATCTGGATTCAGGATGAACCTAAACACACACAGTTCTGGTGGCAGTTCCTTCCTTACTCTTGATATGGACATCTGGGACGAAAGAAAAACTCAATGGTCAGTTCAAAGAGTAAGCAAAGAGCAAAACAGAGCCCAAGGTTTAGGTCAATAGCAGGGGGCAGAGACGATAGAAAAACAGGCTGAGAGAAGGAAAATTGTCCTCTAACGTGACAGAATTAAAGACACTCTTTAAAGGGAGCCAAGAACTGAGTCTCTGGTTGGGAAAAAGTAGGGAACAAGTTCAGACCATGTATTCTTCCAGAACCAGAGTTCTGCCTTCTCTTTCCAAGCAACCACTGACATCATCAACATATACCCATGAACTGAGTTATGTGGCTGGGCCTCTGGTAACCAGTTCCAGACTTCCCAGAGCTGCCCACCCACCTGCCTAAATTTCTGAATGCCTCCTGTTCCCACCAATCACAAAGTACCTCCAATCTCTCAGGATATTCCTTCAAGACTGAACTCGCTCCTAGAAACTGTGGCTGCATCTGTTCTCCAGTGACCCTTCCTCTCCACTAGTCTGATCTGATTCTCAGATCCCAGCTCTTCATGTCTGCATTGTTATCCCCAAAGGAATCAAGCCCCATGGGGGCCTCATAACCTGGTGGCTGGTTAAGTTTCACATCTCAAGTTAGATGGGAACTCTGCTTGGAATGACTTGGTCTGTCAACACAACTATGTGCAACCACATGAAAAGTGACTAATCTTGATGCAGGTTTAATTTAGAGTGACAGATACCAATGGAGGAAAGGTTTGGCTAGTATTAAGCTGGTATGAGTACAGAACCTTATTTATCAGATGTCAGAAAAAGAGGAGAGCAAGTAGGTTAATGGGTAACAGCTGGCAGAGGTTAGAACTGATCAAGGATATGCCATGTCAAACAATCAGAGTCCTGTGATACAAATCTGATTCTGAAGCAACATCTGTCCCAGACCACTTGCCAAGGCAATTTTGGTACAGGGGTGTGCTTAAAAACGTCTCACTCAGGTAAGCAATCATAGGTGGCCAAGGAGGGAGCAAGAGAGTTGCAGAAGGCTCTAAACTTCGTAATAGGTATATATGCAGCTTGGTGGAGAGACCACTGGACTAAGTTGCCTGTAGACCTCAGTACTGCTCCTAAGTTCTCTCCCTGCCCCTCGTTTCATGACCTCTACCCTGATCCCAAATCTTTCCCAGTGGAGCCACCTTGCTTTCAATCCAGTATCCCCAGTTCCAGGAACTTGTTCTACATCCATCCACCACCTGACTCCGATGACTGAGAATAGACACTTGGCCTCTTTAGGTCTGTTTGCTATAACAGAGCATTGCCAGCATAAGTCATCACAGTTAGCAATCTTGGCAACAAACTTTGATCCCTGAGAGTGAACAGCTTGTGTCCTTATCAGCTGAGGACACTGTCTATGAAGCGCTTAATTTCAAAAAAGAAAAAAAAAATCTTGGCACATGCTGAGTCTACAGAAACTTTTAGCTAAAAAGAGGGAAGCAGGAGAAGCCAAGATGACGGAACAGCATGGAAGTTTTTTGTGTGTCTCACGTCCACGAAATACAGCCAGACCAACACTAAACCATCCTACACACCTAGAAAACTGATTGGAGGATTAACACAACAATCTGCACAACCTGAACCACAAAATTCAGCAGGAATTCACCCCAAAAGAAAGAGCACAAAGAAACGACAGCCAGGGATTTAACCAACACAGATACAAGCAAGATGTCTGAACCAGAATTTAGAATCACGATAATAAGAATACTAGCTGGAGTCGAAAATAGATTAGAATCCCTTTCTGCAGAGATAAAAGAAGTAAAAGATAGCCAGAATGAAGTAAAAAATGCTATAACTGAGCTGCAATCATGGATGGATACAACAGCGGCAAGGATGGACGAGGCAGAACAGAGAATCAGCAATATAGAGGACAAACTTATAGAGAATAATGAAGCAGAAAAAAAGAGAGAGGTTAAGGCAAAAGAGCACGATTTAAGAATTAGAGAAATCAGTGACTCATTAAAAAGGAAAAACATCAGAATCATAGGGGTCCCAGAGGAGGAAGAGAGAGAAATAGGGGTAGAAGGGTTATGTGAGCAAATCATAGCAGAAAACTTTCCTAACCTGGGGAAAGACACAGACATCAAAATCCAGGAAGCACAAAGGACTCCCATTAGATTCAACAAAAACCGACCATCAACAAGGCATATCATAGTCAAATTCACAAAATACTCAGGCAAGGAGAGAATCATGAAAGCAGCAAGGGAAAAAAAGTCCCTAACCTACAAGGGAAGACAGATCAGGTTTGCAGCAGACCTATCCACAGAAACTTGGCAGGCCAGAAAGGAGTGGCGGGATATATTCAGTGTGCTGAATCAGAAAAATATGCAGCCAAGAAATTTTTTATCCAGCAAGGCTGTCATTCAAAATAGAAGGAGAGATAAAAAGTTTCCCAGACAAACAAAAATTAAAGGGGTTTGTGACCACTAAACCAGCCCTGCAAGAAATTTTAAGGGGGACTCTCTGAGGGGAAAAAATGAAAAAAAAAATATATATATATATATACCAAAAGCAACAAAGATTAGAAAGGACCAGAGAATACCACCAGAAACTCCAACTCTACAAGCATCATAATGGCAATAAATTCATATCTTTCAGCACTCACTCTAAATGTCAATGGACTCAAAAGACATAGGGTAACAGAATGGATAAAAAAAAAACAAGATCCATCTATATGCTGTTTACAAGAGACGCACTTTAGACCTAAAGACACCTTCAGATTGAAAATAAGGGGACGGAGAACCATCTATCATGCTAATGGTCAACAAAAGAAAGCCGGAGTAGCCATACTTATATCAGACAATCTAGACTTTAAAATAAAGACTGTATCAAGAGATGCAGAAGGGCATTATATCATAATCAAGGGGTCTATCCACCAAGAAGACCTAACAATTGTAAACATTAATGAGCCAAATGTGTGAGCACCCTAATATATAAATCAATTAATCTCAAACAAAAAGAAACTCATTGATAGTAATACCATACTAGTAGGAGACTTCAACACCCCACTCACAGCAATGGACAGATCATCTAATCAAAAAACCAACAAGGAAACAATGGCTTTGAATGACACACTGGACCAGATGGACTTAACAGATATATTCAGAACATTTCATCCTAAAGCAGCAGAATATACATTCTTTTCCAGTGCACATGGAACGTTCTCCAGAATAGACCATATACTGGGACACAAATCAGCCCTAAGTAAGTACAAAAAGACTGAGATCATACCGCGCATATTTTCAGACCACAACGCTATGAAACTCAAAATCAACCACAAGTAAAAATTTGGAAAGGTAACAAATACTTGGAGACTGAAGAACATCCTACTAAAGAATGAATGGGCTAACCAAGAAGTTAAAGAGGAAATTAAAAAGTATATGGAAGTCAATGAAAATGATAACAACACAACCCAAAACCTCTGGGACACAGCAAAGGTGGTCATAAGAGGAAAGTATATAGCAATCCAAGCCTTCCTAAAGAAGGAAGAAAGATCTCAGATACACAACCTAACCTTACGCCTTAAAGAGCTGGAAAAAGAACAGCAAATAAAACCCAAAACCAGCAGAAAACAGGAAATAATAAAGATTAGAGCAGAAATTAATGCTATTGAAACCAAAAACACAGTAGAACAGATCAATGAAACCAGAAGCTGGTTCTTTGAAAGAATTAGCAAAACTGATAAACCACTAGCCAGTTTGATCAAAAGAAAAAGGAAAGGACCCAAATAAATAAAATCAAGAATGAAAGAGGAGAGATTACAACCAACACAGCAGAAATAAAAACAATAATAACAGAATATTATGAGCAATTATATGCCAATAAAGGGCAATCTGGAAGAAATGGACAAATTCCTAGAAACATATACACTACCAAAACTGAAACAGGAAGAAATAGAAAATTTGAACAGACCCATAACCAGTAAGGAAATCGAATTAGTAATCAAAAATCTGCCAAAAAACAAGAGTCCAGGGCCAGATGGCTTTCCAGGGAAATTCTACCAAGCATTTAAAACAGAGTTAACACCTATTCTCTTGAAGCTGTTCCATAAAATAGAAATAGAAGGAAAACTTCCAAACTCTTTCTATGAAGCCAGCATTACCTTGATTCCAAAACCAGACAGAGACCCCACTAAAAAGGAGAACCATGGACCAATTTCCCTGATGAACATGGATGAAAAAATCCTCAACAAGATACTAGCCAACCGGATCCAACAATACATTAAAAAAATTATTCACCACTACCAAGTGGGATTTATACCTGGGATGCAGGGCTGGTTCAATATCCACAAAACAATTAATGTGATTCATCACATCAATAAAAGAAAGGACAAGAACCATATGATCCTCTCAATAGATGCAGAGAAAGCATTTGACAAAATACAGCATCCTTTCTTAATAAAAATCCTGAAGAAAGTAGGGATAGAAGGAGCATACCTCGAGATCATAAAAGCCATATATGAATGGCCCAACGCTAATATCATCCTCAATAGGAAAAACTGACAGCTCTCCCCCTAAGGTCAGGAACAAAACAGGGATGTTCACTCTCACCACTGTTATTCAACATAGTATTGGAAGTCTTAGCCTTTGCAATCAGACAACACAAAGAAATAAAAGGCATCCAAATCAGCCAGGAGGAGGTCAAACTTTCACTCTTCGCAGATGACATGATACTCTATATGGAAAACCCAAAAGAGTCCACCAAAAAACTGCTAGAACTGATTCATGAATTTAGCGAAGTTGCAGGATATAAAATCAATGCACAGAAATCGTTTGCATTCCTAATCACCAACAATGAAGTGACAGAAAGAGAAATCAAGGAATTGATCCTATTTACAGTTGCACTAAAAACCATAAATTACCTAGGAATAAATCTAACCAAAGAGGTTAAAAATCTATACACTGAAAACTATAGAAAGCTTTTGAAAGAAATTGAAGAAGACACAAAAAAAATGGAAAAATATTCCATGCTCCTGGATAGGAAGAACAAATATTGTTAAAATGTCGATACTACCCAAAGCAATCTACATATTCAATACAATCCCTATCAAAATAACACCAGCATCTTCACAGAGCTAGAACAAATAATCCTAAAATTTGTATGGAACCAGAAAAGACCCCGAATAGCCAAAGTGATCTTGAAAAAGAAAGCCAAAGCAGGAGGCATCACAATCCCAGACTTCAAACTATACTACAAAGCTGTAATCATCAAGACAGCATGGTACTGGCACAAGAACAGACACTCAGATCAATGGAACAGAATAGAGAACCCAGAAATGGACCCACAAACATATGGCCAACTAATCTTTGACAAAGCAGGAAAGAATATCCAATGGAATAAAGACAGTCTCTTCAGCAAGTGGTGCTGGGAAAACTGGACAGCGACATGCAGAAGAATGAACCTGGACCACTCTCTTACACCATACACAAAAACAAAGTCAAAATGGATGAAAGACCTAAATGTAAGACAGGAAGTCATCAAAATCCTCGAGGAGAAAGCAGGCAAAAACCTCTTTGATCTTGGCAACTTCTTACTCAACATGTCTCCGGAGGCAAGGGAAACAAAAGCAAAAATGAACCACTGGGACCTCATCAAAATAAAAAGCATCTGCACAGCAAAGGAAACAGTCAGCAAAACTAAAAGGCAACCGACAGAATGGGAGAAGACATTTGCAAATGACATATCAGATAAAGGGTTAGTATCCAAAATCTACAAAGAACTTATCAAACTCAACACCCCAAAAAAACCAAATAATCCAGTGAAGAAATGGGCAAAAGACATGAATAGACACTTCTCCAAAGAAGACATCCAAATGGCCAACCAATACATGAAAAAATGCTCAACATCATTCATCATCAGGGAAATACAAATCAAAACCACAATGAGATACCACCTTACACCTGTCAGAATGGCTAGGATTAACAACTCAGGCAACAACAGATGTTGGCGAGGATGCGGAGAAAGAGGATCCCTTTTGCATTGTTGGTGGGAATGCAAGCTGGTGCAGCCACTCTGGAAAACAGTATGGAGGTTCCTCAAAAAACTAAAAATAGAACTAACCTATGACCCAGCAATTGCACTACTAGGTATTTTATCCAAGGGATACAGGTGTGATATTTCGAAGGGACACATGAACCCCAATGTTTATAGCAGCACTATCAACAATAGCCAAAGTATGGAAAGAGCCCAAATGTCCATTGATGGATAAATGGATAAAGAAGATGTGGTATATATTTACATACAATGGAGTATTACTCAGCAATAAAAAAAGAATGAAGTCTTGCCATTTGCAACTACGTGGATGGAGCTGGAAGGTATTATGCTAAGTGAAATTAGTCAGAGAAAGACAAAAATCATATGACTTCACTCATATGAGGACTTTAAGAGAAAAAAACAGATGAACATAAGGGAAGGGAAACAAAAATAATATAAAACTAGGGAGGGGGACAAAACACAAGAGACTCATAAATATGGAGAACAAACAGAGGGTTACTAGAGGGGGTGTGGGAAGGGGGATTGGCTAAATGGGTAAGGGGCACTAAGGAATCTACTCCTGAAATCATTGTTGTACTATATGCTAACTAATTTGGATGTAAAATTTAAAAAAATAAAAACTAAAAAAAGTTTAAAAAAAGAGGAAACCAGTTCTCTATACATGAAATTTCCTGGTCACATTAGTATACAGAGAGATTTTTAACCAAGTGGGGTTTTTTGTTTGTTTTTAATGAAGTAGAAACTTATTTTAAAAGGAGAAGAAACATCATGAAGCCCTTTGTGGGCTTTACTTGTCTCTGATACCAAAGGTCGTCTCTCTTCCTACATTCAATCTGTGGACTGAGAACTGTGTTCCACTTTTTGCAGTGAAGTGGCCTTTGCCACAGTTGTCCCCAAAATATCAGCAATGCAAGTAAATGCTAGCAAAATAACTGTCTTCCTCATTGGATAAAATTCTGCCTGCTCTTTTCTCTCCTTTCTCCCTGACACAAGTCAGCTGCTAGCATAAGAAAAAAAATTCTGAATTTCCTAAACATGTGACACATTTAGAAGTCTCCTGAACCCTCATGTACTGTTGAAATGTTGAGGTTTTTCTACCACAGTGTCTTAACCCATCTCCCTACTGTCCAGCCATCCTCAAAAGTAACTCATTATTTCACTGCCTGCCTCGAACATTTTAAAGAGTACCTCATGTTCCACAGGGTGAATTTGAGCTCCTCATCCTGGCATTCAAAGCCCTCCATCCGACCTTATCTCCTACTAGAGCCCTAAAGGAACTTGTATTTCAAGCCAGAAAGATCTTCTCATTGCCCCTATTAAATATCTTACATACTCCTGATCATCTCCACTCCTGCCATGTCTTTTCCTTCCCACTATACAGTGTTTCCATTTAAAAAAACAACTAGCTCAAGTCTTCCTTCTTCATAATGGAAGTGCACTTAGTTCAGTGAACTGTCTCCTTGTTACCCCTACAGAACCTATTTGCTCTGTTTCCTTCATTTGTCATGTTGTTTTACGACAGGCCTTGTATTTTTAACTTGTTTTTCTATTCCACTTATGTACATATTTACCTTTTCATGTTGGATGCTTGACTTTGAGGGCAAGGATCATATTTACCATTAGATTAGCACACAGTGGACTCACAATAAATATTTACTAATTTTAACTGATTGACAGTTAAAAAAGAACAACCCTTGCTTTCATCTTTCCTCTTAAGCTTCCCTACTTGTTTCTATCATGAATCATTCCAGTTCCAAAAGGCCAACATTTTCTTTCTGGTTCGAACTTGTCTGGAATTCCAGGTTTTAGCCCTGGAAGGGAAAGACAGCAAAGCTCTGAGGAGTGGTAGGATCACTCTCTCTACGGTTGCTACCTTTCTTTTCACGGTGAAAAGAGTTCTCCCCCATTAGCATGCTGCTGCCTCTTAAGCACTCTAACTCAAGGGGAATAAACAAAAAAGCTCTTCTCTTGGGTCACCTTAGCATCAAATGGACAGGTTTTATTAATTACTAGGGGAGGCCAAAAGGAAAACAAGAACAAAAAAATGTAAAAGACATACATATTATACATACTTATTTAAAAGACATATATAGGCGGTACCTGGGTGGCTCAGTCGGTTAGGTATCAGCCTCTTGATTTTGGCCCAAGTCTTGACCTCATGATTGTGATCTCACACCCAGCACAGAGCCTGCTTAAGATTCTCTCTCTCCCTTTCCCTTTGCCCCTCCCCTGTTCTCTCTCTCTCTCTCTCTCTCTCTCAAAAAAAAAAAAGACATATTGTATATTATGTATACATATTTATATATAGTATAAATTTTAAAAAATAATTTTTTAACATTTATTTATTGTTGAGACAGAGAGACCTAGCATGAACAGGGACGGGAGGAGCAGAGAGAGGAAGACACTGGCTCTGAAGCAGGCTCCAGGCTCTGAGCTGTTAGCACAAAGCCCGACACGGGACTTGAACTCGTGAACTGCGAGACCATGACCTGAGCTGAAGTTGGATGCTTAACCGAATGAGACACCCAGGTGCCCAATATACATTATAATTTTGAATCATTCTAACATTAGCTCAATCCCAAGGTGTTCCAGACCTGTCCTATTCCACAAGGCATCCAAGGTAATTGTGCCTGATAAGCATGTCTTTCAAAGAGGAAACCAGGAAGAGGAGATGGAGGGTCCCTAGATGGGTGGTTTGAGTAGTAGGGTTGAACTTGAAATCTCTTTTTCTCTTCCCTTCTTCCCACCACCCTCCTCCCCATCTGACAATCTTGCTTATGAAATGATAATCAATAGTATTTGCTAAACACTTTCCATTTGGTAACTGTTTTACCTAGATTATCTCATTCAGTCCTCACATTAACTTTATGAGGTAGGTACTGTTATTATCCTGGGCAAAGAGAGAATATAGGACATATAGTCAATGAGTGAGTAGTGGGTTATAAAATGTCACTCTTCCACTTTAGATATTTGAGGAACAGGAACAAAAACCCAAATGTTTATTCCTAAAAATTTTGCTGTCTTTGTTTGGGGATAGAGTGTAGACACTATTGATTCATATCTCCAAGACCATAGCTTCACCCTTTCAGTGTCACACAATAACTATATCTTAATACAGTGCAACAGTTGTTATGCTTAACATAGTAACACAAGGGTCCATTCTTTATGGTTCTTTTCTACTAGCCCACTAGCCTCAATACTTTTCTTGACATAATATAATTATGCTCATTCTCCCTGTCTACAACTATTCCACTCCACTGTCCTTAACTCAAGATGAAATATCACAAGCCTTTCTTTGCTTTCTTCCTGAAGTGCCTGCATTGGCCATAAAATTGTTCAAATGAATCACATATGTGATCTTGATAAAATCCTTTTGCCTTTTGGGGCCTCCGTTTCCTCTTCTGTAGGTAAGTGGGTCTAACCAGATCAACTCTAAGGTCCCTTCCAACTCTAACATTCTCTGCTACCAAAAGAGAGAGACAGTAGGCTAAAAGGTAGACTGGGGCCTTACTGTGGAGGACTTTGCTGGATTATGGATCCACTTAATCTCATAGACAATAGGGAGCCACTGAAGGATGGTTAACAGGAAAATGATGTGATTGGAACTGATTAACCATGACGTTTAGGAATAGAGAGTAAAGGGGAGAATTAATGAGGCTTGAAGAGGAGAGATGGGTAATATCATGGGAAGGCAAGAGCTTTTCCAGGCTTGGCAGTCAGTTGGACACAGGGAATAAGGAATGACTGGGGAATCAAAGTTGCTGAAATAGGGAGGTAGAGAGGAGGTTTAATTTTTTTTTTTTCAACGTTTATTTATTTTTGGGACAGAGAGAGACAGAGCATGAACGGGGGAGGGGCAGAGAGAGAGGGAGACACAGAATCGGAAACAGGCTCCAGGCTCTGAGCCGTCAGCCCAGAGCCCGACGCGGGGCTCGAACTCACGGACCGCGAGATCGTGACCTGGCTGAAGTCGGACGCTTAACCGACTGCGCCACCCAGGCGCCCCGAGAGGAGGTTTAGAGGGTAACATAATGAGTTCTATTTTGGACATACTCTATAACTCAACACTTTCACTCCAAGGCATAAATGCAAAGAAATTCTCAGACCTATATAACAGAATACATGTGGAAGAATGTTTGTTCAAATACTGCTCACATAACAATAACCTAGAAATAATTAGAATGCCCATAAACAGAAAAGTAGATAAATAAATTATGGTATATTCATGCCATGGAATATTATGTGGTAGCAAAAACAGATGAACTGCAATGACACACTAAAATGTAGATAAAAAATAGCAATATAATATAAATTAAAAAGTAAGTCTCATATTCAGCATGGTATTTTACTAATAAAGCAAAAGACAACCAACATAAATATATGTAATTATATATGTAATACATACAATCACACATATAATCCTTTTAAGGAACACATATTTGCTGTGTATGTTGTTTTTGTTTTTGCTTTTTAATTGATAGACAATATTATCATTTCAGGTGTACAACACAGTGATTCAACATTTATATATCTTACAAAGTGATCACCACAATAAATCTAGCTACCATCTGTCACCATACAAAGTTGTTATAATATTATTAACTATATTCCCTGTGCTGAAGATTGCATCCACATATTTATTTTATAACTGGAAGTTTGCACCTTTTAATCCTCTTTTCCACCCATCCTCCTCCCCTCTGGCAACCACCAGATTACTCTCTATATCTAAGAGTCTGTTTTTGTTTGGTTTTACTTTACTATAGCCTAATACCATCCATATTGTTGCAAATGGCAAGATTTCGTTTTTTATGGCTGAATAATATTCCATCGCGTGTATATGTGTGTGTGTAAGTATATATACATATATATCACATCTTCTCTATCCATTCATCTATGAAAAAACATAGGTTGCTTCAATATCTTTACTATTGTAATGTTACATTGAACATAGGCGTTCCTGTATCTTTTCAAATTAGTGCTTTTGGTTTCTTTCTTTTTTTTTTTTTTTTAAATGTTTATTTATTTTTGAGACAGAGAGAGAGCATGAACAGGGGAGGGGCAGAGAGAGAGGGAGACACAGAATCCGAAACAGGCTCCAGGCTCTGAGCTGTCAGCACAGAGCCCGACACAGGGCTCGAACTCACGGCCCCTGAGATCATGACCTGAGCCGAAGTCGGACGCTTAACCGACCAAGCCACCCAGGCGCCCCTGGTTTCTTTATATAAATGCCCAGAAGTAGAATTGCTGGATTGTGTGATAGTTCTGTGTTTCATTTTCCTAGGAAACTCCATACTATTTTCCACAGTGGCTGCACCAGTATACATTCCTACCAATAGTGCACAGGATTCCCTTTTCTCCACATCCTCATCAACACTTGTTATTTCTTGTCTTTTTGATACTAGCTTTTCTGACAGGTGTGAGATGATATCTCACTGTGGTTTGAATTTACATTTCCCTGATGATTAGTGATATTGAGCTTCCTTTCATGTGTCTGTTGGCCATCTGTATGTCTTTTTTGGTAAAATGTCAATTCAGTTCCACTGCTCATTTTTTAATAGGATTATCTGTGTTTTTTTATATTGAGCTGTGTGAATTCTTTATATATTTTGTATATTAAGCCCTTATCAGTGATATCATTTGCAAATGTTTCCTCCCATTCAGCAGGTTGCCTTTTGTTTTGTTGATGGTTTTAAGTTATTGATACAGTAACACAATGTAAAAAGAAACCAAAGGAATGATAAATAGAATTCAGGATGATGCTTACCTTGGATACAGAAGGCATTGGGATGCAATGAGAAAAACATATAGATATAGACTATTGTCAAGGAGCTAGTTTTTGTGTTGGATTTTCAGGTATTTATTATATTGTTTAAAAATAAATAAACAAATATATAAATTATCATAAGAACAAAATGTATTAAACATAACTGATTGTGGGGCACCTGGGCGGCTCAGTTGGTTAAGTATCCAACGTCAGCTCAGGTCATGATCTCGTGGTTAGTGGGTTCGAGCCCCACATCAAGCTCTGTGCTGACAGTTCAGAGCCTGGAGCCTGCTTTGGATTCTATGTCTCCCTCTCTCTTTGCCCCTCCACTGCTCATGCTCTGTCTCTCTCTCTCTAAAAAATAAATAAACATTAAAAAATAAAAAACAATAACCATAACTGATCGCTCTAAAAACAGATCTCAAAGAATATTACTGGGGTTTAAAAAAAATACAACAGAAGAGGATAAAAGCAGATTGGTAGAGAAAGAAAAGAAAAGAAAAACATCTCTGAAGTGACTGCTACATTAGAAAAAATGAAAAATAGGGATAAAGTATGATTTTTTTTAAAAAATTTTTAATGTTTATTTATTTTTGACAGAGAGAGAGAGAGAGAGAGAGACAGAGCATGAGTGGGGGAGGGGCAGAGAGAGAGGGAGACACAGAATCCGAAGCAGGCTGCAGGCTCTGAGCTGTCAGCACAGAGCCCCACGCGGGGCTCGAACTCACAGACTATGAGATCATGACCGGAGCCAAAGTCAGACACTCAACCGACTGAGCCACCCAGGCACCCCAGGGATAAAGTATGATTAAAGCATGTTAAGACATGAGGAACAGGCTAGAGAGAAAGAATAGAAGAACACAGATATAAAAATGATATAAAGAAGATATGCAAAGGAGATTCAACTTCTTGGAAAATAGAGATATGATAGAAATGATATTTAAAGATATAATGAAAGAAACGCTTACTAAAATAAAGACATCAATTTGCAGATCAAAAAGATACACCAATATTTGGGAAAAAATGTTATAGAAAGATGAACTAATATAAAAAAAAAATAAAGATGAACTAAGATATACCTGCAGAGACTAATGTTCAAGTATAAAGAACTAATTTATATGAGAATCCAAGCAAAAAGGTAGGTTACTTAAAAGGAGGAAAGAATGACTTCAGAAATCCCCACAGTGACATTCAAATGCTTGAAGATAGTGGTGTATGACTACACAGCTAGGAGAACATGAAAGCATGACCCCAAACTTCATGTCCAGGTGTGGCAGGCAAAGGCTGCCGGTTATTCCTCCATATCCATTTTCTTTCTTCTTAACACAAAGAACCCAGATTTTGAGCCAGACACCTGCAATCAGCTAAAAGACTACATACCCCATAGCCATGTAATTGATTTTTTTTCCAGTGAAATGTAAGTAGAAATGTGTGCCACTCAAGAGGAGTCTCCTTAAGGGTGGGATTCTGTCCTTCTAGATTCATTCCTTCACCTTGCTGCCTGAAATGTGGATATGATGGCTAACAGTCAAGCAGCCTTTTTGGACCATGAGGATCATTCTTTATGAAATGGTAGAACAATGAGCTGGCAAGACTGCAAATTCTTGATGAATTCATGTATACATCATGCCTACTCTGGCCTATTACGTGATAAAGAGATAAACTTCCAACGTGTTAAAAACTCTTACGTGTATGTGTGTTGGGGGAGAAAGATTCTTTATATTCAGTCAAACTTAACTAAATGATTATGCCAGGCAGCTGTCCTTCAGATATAAAGAAAAGGGACAGGACTTTTCAACCTCGGGAAGAAAATTAGATGATGAAACTCAGCCAACAAAAATTAAATCAAAATAATATATAAATAAGGAACATGGAAGCCATTGTAAAATGATTAATGATGAAATTTTAATTCACTTAAATACAAAACGAAGCTTAAATAACTGTGGGAACTATGGTTACTGGACAGAATGTAAATGATAACACAAAAATCAAAAGTCTGGTAAAAGAGTAAATGTGCTGATTTTCTCATCTTGCATCACATGGGATCCATAGACATAGTCTAAAATGAAATTTTTAAAAAACCTTTGACATAATGATTCCAACCTCTTAGTGTTTCTCTTAAATTTTTAAAAAGAATTAGGAACTAATAACTTTCATAGTGAAGAAACTTTTTTTTTTTTGACATTTATTCATTTTTGAAAGGCAGAGAGAGACAGAGTGCGAATGGGGGAGGGGCAGAGAGAGAGGGAGACACAGAAACAGAAGCAGGCTCCAGGCTCTGAGCTATCAGCACAGAGCGCGACACGGAGCACAAGATCATGACTTGAGCCGAAGACAGCCACTTAACCGACTGAGCCACCCAGGTGCCCCTATAGTGAAGAAACTTTTATCTAAAGTTCAGCAATTCGTACAGTTTCACTTCAATTTCCTCTACCTTCACTAAATGAAAGTATAAAGTTATCTTTTGTTTAAAATAGCACATAGAGTATGATTCCCATTTCTGTCCACCAATCTCTTTGTCACTGTACCTATATTTGTCTACCTACCTACCTACTATCTTTCTGTCTATATCTTAGTTGCATATTGAATGCTTTGAAAGATGTTCAACAAATGTCATTTGTTGTAGGTTTAAATGGTAGAATTTATTTTTGTTTATGTATTTTAATAAGCATATGTATTAATTTATTAAATGTTTACTTATTTTTGAAAGAGAGAGAGAAAGAGAGAGACAGAGAGTGCATGAGTGGGGGAGGGGCAGAGACAGAGGGAGACACAGAATCTGAAGCAGGCTCCAGGCTCTGAGCTATCAGCACAGAGCCTGATGTGGGGCTCGAACCCATGAACTGTGAGATCATGACCTGAGCAGAAGTCAGATGCTTAACTGACTGAGCCACCCAGGTGCCCCAGCATCATGTATTAATTTGATAAAATGTATCAACTCTGTAAAAACCAAGGGTTTTTTTGTTTTTGTTTTTTTTCTAACAAAGGAATTGTCTCACTTTGTCCTGGAAAAAAATTTTATAACTATGCAAAAATGAAAACGAATGCCTGCCCCTATATCCGGGCACTAACAGAACTTATTTTCAGGCATTTAATTTTATTATAATTATAAACAGAGGTAGTAACTGTTTGTGACTTTGGAATAAAAAGTCGAGATGGCTGTACATCTTCTTGAAGGCAATGCTTTACAATTGTTCTAATTTTATTTTTGTCAAAAGGAATTTTTAACCCCACAAGAAAATGTATTTGAAAATACAGTAGGTAGGGAATGTTTTATCCTCATTTCATAGATGGGCAAACAGCATCCAAGGTAACAGGCCTAAACAGTGGCAGAGCTGGGATTAGAACTAAAACGTACTAATTTCCAGAACAGATGTTCCCAGAGAAAGACAGTTATTGTTATTTTCCCCTTGTTGAATGCAACTGGTTTTCATGGCAATAAGGTAACCAACAGATACCCAACAGACCCATTGGCTCACAGAATTTTCAACCTGCAAAAGACCTTGGAGATGGTCTGACGTGAGGAGTCTGCAGAGGTCCTCACCAGCCTCCTCTCCAGGCCCAACCTGGAGCCCAGCTGATGTGTCTCTGGACTCCCATTCCAGCCCTCACCAGTTTTTTTCCTTACCTGATTTACATATTAATGTTCCACATAAGATTCCATTTGAAGAAGAGGCATGATTTCTACAAATAGGTTTAAAACCTCTGATAGACTAATCTTACAGAAATAGAGAGGTGATTTGATATAATCATTGCAAAGTGAGGAAATTTCAAGAAGTACCAACCAATTCATAGGAGAATAAGCAATCTTGGACCAAGCTTATTTTGAGACTGTCTGATATCATTCCATTTTAGGAGCAGCTGTTTTTCTGAATTCACACTTCTCTGTTTTTTCCAAACCACTAGATAACTAACCCAAGTGTACAGGCTGTACAGGTTTTATGTGGTCAAGAAACTATAGATTAGATGCATGAACAAGAATCAGAGAAAAATGTCAAGTGCCCTGCCTTATAATGTTTCATGTTCCAACTGAAAATCATCTAACCAAAAGCAGCTGTCTGCAGTTAAAACTGTGGATCCATTTTATGTATGTATGTATGTAAGTCTTTTTCATTTAATTAAATTTATTTATTTATTTATTTATTTACTTACAGAAAGCATGTGAGTGGGGAAGGGGAATAGAGAGAGAGAATCCCAAGTAGGCTCTGCCCTATCATCACAGAGCCCAAAGCAGGGCTCAGTCTCACCAACCATGACATCATGACCTGAGCCAAAATCAAGAATCAGGAGCTCAACTGACTGAGCCACCCAGGCACCACTGGATCCATTTTAAAGGTAGCAGAGGGGCGCCTGGGTGGCGCAGTCAGTTAGGCGTCCGACTTCAGCCAGGTCACGATCTCGCGGTCCGTGAGTTCGAGCCCCGCGTCGGGCTCTGGGCTGATGGCTCAGAGCCTGGAGCCTGTTTCCGATTCTGTGTCTCCCTCTCTCTCTGCCCCTCCCCCGTTCATGCTCTGTCTCTCTCTGTCCCAAAAATAAATAAACGTTGAAAAAAAAAAAAAAATTAAAGGTAGCAGAGGGGCACCTCAGTGGCTCAGTTGGTTAAGCATCTGACTTTGGCTCAGGTCATGATCTCACAATTCGTGGGTTCAAGCCCCATGTCAGGTTCTGCACTGACAGCTCAGAGCCTGGAGCCTGCTTTGGATTCTGTGTCTCCATCTGTCTCTCTCTCAAAAACAAATAAACAAACATTAAAAAAATACTTTAAAGGTAGCAGAAATGTTCTTTATTAGATACAAATATTACTATGCTTCTGAGGTTGATGAAGTCAATTAAATGGAAGATGTAAGTAATTTAATACTTTACACGTATCAAGTGCTTTACAGATTATAATCAGTAAAACAGCATTTACTGGTGCAGGGTTTAGAATGAGATATACCCAGCCTCAGACCCATTTCACCACTTAGCAGCTGGGAAACCCCACACAAGCCTACTTACCTTAACTGATGCTCCGTTTTACCCTCTGTGAAATAGGACTTCTGTGAGAATTAAGTGTAATGACACATATTAAGTGCTTAGTTCTTCCTCAAGTAATCTTAATTTCCTTTCCTCTGTTTTCCTGGAAAGTTAAGCATAATGACATTTTTATTAATTGGACCCTATTTTAAATACACAGGAGTACAAGCTATAATATATGATAAACTATTTTTTAATAAAGAATAATTCTGTGGGAATACAAGCTGGTGCGGCCACTCTGGAAAACAGTATGGAGGTTCCTCATAAAACTAAAAATAGAACTACTCTACGACCCAGCAATTGCACTACTAGGATTTTTCCAAGGGATACAGGTGTGATGTTTCGAAGGGACACATGCACCCCAGTGTTTATAGCAGCGCTATTGACGATAGCCGAAGTATGGAAAGAGCCCAAATGTCCATCAATGGATGAATGGATAAAGAAGATGTGGTATACATATACAATGGAGTATTACTCGGCAATCATAAAGAATGAAATCTTGCCATTTGCAACTACGTGGATGGAACTAGAGGGTATTACGCTAAGTGAAATTAGTCAGTCACAGAAAGACAAAAATCACATGACTTCACTCATATGAGGACTTTAAGAGACAAAACAGATGAACATAAGGGAAGGGAAACAAAAATAATATAAAGCCAGGGAGGGGGACAAAACATAAGAGACTCTTAAATACGGAGAACAAACAGAGGTTACTGGAGGGGGTGTGGGAGGGGGGATGGGATAAATGGGTAAGGGACACTAAGGAATCTACTCCTGAAATCATTGTTGCACCAAATGCTAACTAATTTGGATGTAAATTTTTAAAAAATTAAATTAAAAAAAATTTTTTTAAAAGAATAATTCTGCAATCAGCATCATAACCAGTAGTCAGTATATTGCAGTGAAAAAAACACTGAGTCAACAATCAGAAAATGTCAAATTCTCATGTCCATTCTGCCACTTTTAGATTGAACCATATGAAATGACTATTTTTATAGGTCACCAGTAGTTGAATAGATTTGTGGTGCTGAACAAACAATAGTCTCTGAGATTTTGTTTCCTCATCAGATGAATTTAGATAACTAAATTTATTCACTGATTAAACATCTGTCATATACATATTGTATGGTAGGCATTGTTTTATATGATGATGACATAGTGAGGAACATGACAATGTCCCTTTCCTTGTGCAGCTCTATTCAATAAGGGAGACATGTAACAAACCAGCAAATAAGCTTATAAACAGTACAAATTTCTGAGGTAGTGATAAAATATTTAGTTAACTAGGTGATATCTAAGGTTTGCTTCCACTTGAAAGCATTTTTTGGAATAAATTATATATTTTTTTGTACTGAATTAATTTAATGTAAGATACATCTGAAAATAAATTTGAGCTTCTTAAAAATAAAAAGAAGTGGAGGCACCTGGGTGGCTCAGTCAGTTAAGCGACGGATCCTGATTTGGGGTCAGGTCATGATCTCACGGTTCCTGAGTTCAAGCCCCACATCAGGCTCTGTGCTGACAGCACACAGACTGCTTAGGATTCTCTCTCCCTTTCTTTTTGCCCCTCCCCCCGCTCATGTGTTCTCTCTCTCTCTCTCTCTCTCTCAGAATAAATAAATAAACCTAAAAAATAGAAGGATGCACTTTCACTGTAGGAAATCTGAAAGGGAATCTTTAGGAAATCTCAAATAAAAGGATTAAGGGATTATATTAGGAAATAGGTTTGGCCACATGTAATAGTCAGAAATACCAAATAGTAGTAGCTTAAAAAATAAGAGGTTTATTTTTTTCATGAATCAGGAAGTCCAAATCCAGTTTCTCCAAAGCTAGCATGTCACCACATGCTTGCAGGGCAGGCTGCCCTTAGCCATCTTTATCAGAGGCTTTCTATCTCGTGCTTGTTGTTTCATAGTTACAAGATGGCACATGGAAACTCCTCCTGCTACACTGTACCGACACTGTACCATGTTGCAGGCAGAAAGAAGATAAAGGTCAAAAGGTAAAGCATAACTGCCAGTGTACTTTGCCTCCTTTTAAAGTTCTCCCAGAAGCTTCATCTGGCAAGTCCTGTTTACAACTCACTAGCAAGGACCGGACCATCCCTAACGTTTTCAGCTGGGCACATGGCTACACTAAACAAAATCAGGATTATGTTAATAAAGAGCAGAACTTGAGTAAATATTGGCTAGAGAACTACCTATCTCTACCAGAGGGATATACCAAGCTTCCCTAAGAAATATGATTTTGAACATCTGTGAAACAAACATTTACCAGGGAAAATCATTACTAAAAGAAAATTTTGACATGAATCTTCTTATGTAGCAAATACTATTTGGCATACAAATGATCTCCAATTCCCTTCTCCAAACTCTTCCTCTCATGAATCTGTTTGGTTAAGTTCTACTTTTTATTATCTACTGAAGTTAAACTCACCTGTCATATCAACACCAGGGTTTGGTTTGAATAAATATGCAAACAATCCATGTATCTGAAATGATTTTCTATTTTCTTCCTTCCACACAAGATTTAAGAAGACTTGTAAACAAACAAACCAAATGATAAAATTAATAGCTAAGGGGGTTATGTCTGAAGAGAAGAGCATGAAAACAAAATCCAAGGGGATAGGCATACAAGGATGCAGAAGTCCCTGGGATTATCAGAGGGTTTCACAAGTGTGGGTTTCCCTTACTATCTGAATTCTGGCAATCTAAATACATGTATAAAATCTGCTTTAGAAAGTCTACAAAAATTCACTATCCAAAAAAAAATCAGCTATAATGAATATATGAGGGTACATCAAGTAAAATGTTGTCAGTAAATGATGAGTGGTTCCTTTGGGCATCTCTTACCCTGGTGTTTAGAGAAGCTCTGGAAGAGAAAGTGAGAGATACAGGCGCACAGGCCCGGTGCAAGGTGCCGTAAAGGTCACATCTGCATGGAACTGTGGAAGCCATAGAATTGGTCTCTGTAGCAGTGGCTAGAGGAAGATGTGAGGTTGTGATGTGGTGCTCAAGAAGCCATCAGTTCAGCATCCAGCCCTTCTGAACCAGACTTTCTTGGGTTGAAGGCTGAGAATACACATTGTTAACAGGTTCCCAGGTAATTCTTATAGATACTAAAGTTTTAAGATCCACAGCTCTAGATTGGTGTTTCTCAAATGCTAGTCCACAGACCTGCTACAACAGAGTCCTTTGGGAGTTTAAAAAAATAAGGAATCAATGGCAGAAAATTCAAAATCATGTTTTCTAGTAAAACAAAACAAAACAAAACAAAAAACAAACTTAAGAGTGTGGGTATTTGGCAAAAACACTTAAGGAAGGGTCCAAATATTTTAAGAATGAGTCAGGTAGACCAAATGACTTTCTTCTAATTAATGGAATACAGTAAAGATGATGTGACATCACATCCAAGATTAGACTACAGAAAGATTGCAGTTTCTGTTTTGCTTGCCCACTCTTGTTCTCCCTTGTTGCTTGTTCTGAGGGAAGCCTGTTGCCATGTTGTGAGCTGCTTGTGGAAAGGTTCATGGAGCAAGGAACTGAGGAAGGCCTCTGGCCAACATCCAGTGAGGAACTGAGGCCCTCAGGCCAACAACAAAACGGAATCCTGCCAATAACCTGTGAGTCAACATGGAAGTCAACAGCCCAGCTGACACCTTGAATGGGACCTTGTAAGAGACCTTGAGACCCAGGCACTCAGCTAAGCTGCACCCAGATTCCTGATCTACAGAAACGATAAAATAATAAGTGTTTGTTGTTTTAAGCATCTAATGTGGGGAATAATTTGTTAGACAGCAAACGATAATTAATACAGGAATGCTTCAGGCAGAAATATTTACCCATTTTAGGGCACCTGGGTGGCTCAGTCGGTTGAGCTTCCGACTTTGGCTCGGTCATGATCTCATGGTTCATGAGTTTGACAGCACAGAGCCTGCTTTGGATCCTCTGTCTCCCCCTCTCTCTCTGCCCCTCCCCTACTCACACTCTCACTCTCAAAAATAAACAAAACATTAAAAAAAAACATCTTTACCAGTTTTTAACATTTTGGGATATAGAAGAATATGTCTTGGTCACATGGGATTTTCTTTCATGAAAATGAAAGAAACACCTTATTCCTTATATTGCCAATAAATAAAAAGCACATAATTGTTGGGGAGAAACATTTTCTCTCTAGCCTTTAAAGGTTCTTCCGGTTGGTCTAAGAATTAAATTGACATAAGAAAGATTAACGGGAGAAAAACTAACTTAATTTCATGCATATGGAAAGTACACATACATGAGAGGTTCAAAAACAGAATGGCAAAGTTAGGTACATATGCCTTTCTGAGCTAAGGAATAGGATAGGGGCCTGGGGCATCAAAGGGGAGGAGGACGATTCACAGGGCAATAAAGAGGAGATGTTTGGTAGTTTGTCCTGCCATACAGATGGGTCAATCAAATAAAATTTATTTCTTATTCTGGAAAAGGCACCCAACTTAGATTCTTCTAAGTAGTTAAGGGAGGGGCAAAAGTTTCTCTTGATTGTCTTGATTGCCTTCAGCTCAAAACAGTCTGTATGTCAAAGTGGCACACTTTGGTGAGACCTGTTCCTGAATCACCTCACTGTGCAATACTAAGTTTGACAAGTTAGGTTTCAAGTTAGCCAGAGAGCAAATGTCAACCCCTAACACAGAACAGGTGCTTATTAAATACCAGCAGAACTGAATTGATAAGCCGGAGTGAATGACTTGGATAGAAGGACAGAAAAAGAGATTCCACTTGATTCAATAGATCAGTGGTTCTCAAACCTTAGCATGAATCAGAATCACTTAAAGGGTTTATTAAACCACAGAATGCTGGGGCCCATCTTCATAGTTTCTCATTTGGTGGTAAGTCTAAGGTGACAACAAAGAATTTGCATTTCTAAGGAGTTCCCACGTGATACTGATACTGCTGGTTCAGGAGCGATACTTTATAAAAACCACTGCAACAGGCAATGCTTCTACAGTTTCCTGTTGTGGGGGAGTGACTTGAGAATAGTGCTTTCAGATGACTCAAACTGAAGGGAACAAACTTGAAGCAATTGTGAGGCTCCTGCCAAAATAATTAGGTGGTGGTATTGGGGAGCAAGGAACTTTGCAGCCAAGGGAAATAAAAAAGGAAACACTGAAAAAGTTTGCTGCCTTTATCAATCCTCCTCCAAATATCATAGTTTAAATAGTTGCTCTAGCCACGGAGGGAGAAAATCAAATTACTATCATTCTTAATAAAAGAGCCACACAGCTATGTTTGTTGGGTGTCAGTGAGAGACATGAAGTACCATCCAGCATGGGTCCTACAAGCTAGTGCTCTGAGCAATATTTACTGCTATAATTAACTCCTATATCAATTCTATTTACCTGATAAAATTGTCTTTGGCTTCCATATGGCCCTGGTTTCCTCCAGGATCATCAGCTGGAGGTTCTGAAAGCCATTCAAACCCTTCAGATTTGTGCCTGATCTGATTTACACTGTTTCGGAACACTGGGTGCAATTTCCCCTACTGGCATCCATTATCTCTATTTCCAAGTTGAAAATAATTCACGCAGTGAAAAAAGTACCTGATTGTATTCATTCATGGACTGTTTTTGAAATGCAATTATTTCCTTGATGTTCTAGAGGCAGTGGTGTCAATAGAGTGCTTTCCAAATGCATGGGGTTGCCAATTTCCAGGTTTCTGGCATCTGTCAGCAGATGTCATAAGCGATGGTGGTGGGGCAATAAACAAAGAAGTCCTTCTTTTCATCTACACCTTGGCACACTCTCCTGAAAACTTGGTTACCTTTGCATTCTCATTATAATTCTTTGTAAAAGGTTCAAGAGTTCAACAGTGGCTCGAACAATGTCTAAGTGACCATTTCAGATGCTGGCTTATTTTCCTTAGTTAGGACATTGGCTACCTTCCAGCAATTTCTAATATCAAAACAATGCCTCTAGGACTGACAACATCAAAGCACTGCCCAAAGATATCTATGGCTGATTTACAGGGTATGGAAAAAAACAAAACATCTTGAGGATTGTGAGGATGAAAATTTACCCCCAGGGGAGTTTCCAGAATAGCAGTGAGAGAGACATTTGTGAACAAGCAAGTAAAACGGATTGGTATCAATAAAACGTCAGAGCCAAAATAAAGCATCCCAAATGGAAAATCACACATATAAATATTTTTAAAATGCAATGAACATAATTAAGTTAATTTCTTGTGTTATCAATAGTTGTTTCTATAACAGAAATGACTGGTCCTGAACCTGGAACCTGAGGAAAAACAGAAGGAATCCTCCTCTGTCTCCTTCCCTGATTTATTTGTTAAATTTATGTCTTGAGTAAACATTTTATTTTACTTTATTTTTTAATTTTTTAAAATGTTTATTTATTGAGAGAGAGAGAGAGATGGAGACACAGAGTGTGAGCAGGGGAGGAACAGAGAGAGGGAGACACAGACTCGGAAGCAGGCTCCAGGCTCCAAGCTGTCAGTACAGAGCCTGGTGCAGGGCTCAAACCCGTGACCGTGAGATCATGACCCGAGCTGAAGTCGGACACTTAACCAACTGAGCCACCCAGGCGCCCCTCTTGAGTAAACATTTTAACAAGCAAGTGTCCTGGTTTCCCTCGGTCTCTCCTCTGCCCCACCTCTTTGGCACAGGGCCTGGTGCTGACTGCCAACGCACATATTTGCTACGAGCAAAGCATTCACCTAGATAGATACAGCAATTACAATGGCTTTAATTTTGACTTCACCTCTTTTTTTTTAAATCAATTTTTCTGTAGGTTGAGCTGTTTATATTTTAAATAAATTTATATGTGTTTTGTAAATTTAATCTTTAATGACTTGAATTTTTAAAATTCCTCAGCCTAAGTTTCTGCCTGCCCAGTCTATGAAAGCTCCAAGCACCCCCAGGCCGGCTAGGCCCTCGGCCTCTGACTTCACCTCTTTTAATAAAACCTCTGTTTCAAGGTGCCAGCAGGTACACTTTCAAGTGTTGAACTAAAGCAAATGCTTTAAAAAAAAAAAAAATTGCAATGTAATGATGCTATTTACTGCTATAATTAACTCCTCCACCAATTCTATTTACCTGATAAAATTGTCTTTGGGCTTCCATATGGCCTTGGTTTCCTCCAGGATCATCAGCAGGAGGTTCTGAAAGCTATTCAAACCCTTCAGATTTGTGCCTGATCTGATTTACACTGTTTCAGAAGACTGGGGGTAATTTCCCCTACTGAAATAAATATAAATCTAAATAATACTATTTTAGATCAAGATATTAGAGTATTTGCTAGTAGAATTTCCATACAATAAAACAGGGTTCCTGTCCCATTATGTGGCTAGACTCAGCGTTAATATGTCTCCGTTCTAATGACAAGTTTCAGAGTAAACCTGCTCCAGATTCCTGTGTTCCGTTTTTCTGGGAACAACATTTTCTGCAAAGTTTAAAGAATTCAAAATGGCCAGACTCTTTCAAAAGCATGGATCCCCCCACCCCACCACCTTTTAAAAAAATGTTTATTTATTTTGAGAGAGAGAGAGGGAGGAACAGAGAGAGAGGGAGAGAGAATCCCAAGGCAGGCTCCATACTCAGCGTGGAGCCCGACATGGGGCTCGATCCCAGGATCATGAAATCACAACCTGAGCCAAAATTAAGAGTCGAACACTTAACCAACTGAACTACCCAGGCACCCCAGATTTCCCTGGGTTTTAAAATTCTTGGGGTGCCTGGGTGGCTCAGTCGGTTAAGTGTCCAACTTCAACTCAGGTCATGATCTCACAGTTTGAGAGTTCAAGTCCAGTGTCGGGCTCTGTGCTGACAGCTCAGAGCTGGGAGCTGGTTGCAGATTCTGTCTCCCTCTCTCTCAGCCTCTCCCCTGCACACCCTGTCTCTCTCTGCCTCTCAAAAATAAATAAACATTAAAAAAACATTATTTTAATTCTTAAACTGCCCATTTTCTCACATTCAACAGACATCCAGCTCCCAGCAACCCAATCCCACAAGCACACTCCCTCCTATTAGGCTGTTTACATCTCCTTTGAAGGTCTTTTCGGCTAACCTTTTTCCTGACCCACCCCACAATTTCCTCTGGTTTGTTATTTGACAGACTATCTAAACACTGTACCCAAGTCATTTGCTTCCTTTCTACTGAAAGTTTTTTTACTGCTGCTACCAGCCCCTTTCTTCCTGAGCAAGGGTCAAGGTTTTCTTCAGTATTGGCTCTGTGGCACATTGTCCCATTTCTTAGCTCTTAGTAAAATCCCACTTTCTAAACTGCTTGTTGGGAGACAAGGGGCAGGTATGAATTATAAACACAATCATAGAGGTGTCACATAATTAACTGTGAGCACTTAGAAGAGCTACATTTAAAGTTAAAACATTTCAAGGGAAGGACCTTGGAGGCCTGTTACAATTAATAGGTAAGTGGCATTCATTTAGATTAGCATTATCAATTGTTGCTGTGAAAAGAGTTCCTTCTCTAAAATAGTTTCATGATTTCCCTCTGAAAACTTCTTTTAGTCAATTGTTTAATAAATCCTATTCTCACAGATAGCACAAAGGCAAAGTCAAAAGATCACAAACTCCAAATTAGTGAATACTGAATCTAAGGGTGTGGGATCCAAGGAATTTAACAAAAATCCCCTACCCCTGGACAAGCAGAGCAAGACTAACTCCATTTTGTGCTACACCCACCATCTCATGTATAACCCCCACATGACCTACTTATTGCTTAAGACACTCCCCCACCCTAGTCAAGCCACTGAGCACACCCTTACTGGAAACCGGCTCATATAGGAATACGGAACCCCTAACTGCCAAAGAATGTAAACCCCGCCTTTTGCCCGCCAAACTTGTGCGCCAATTCTGACCAGAGTGATAGGCTAGTTCAAACAGTTACTATAGGGTAAATTGTAATTCAATTGGCCACCTGCGTGTGGACTGGCATGACTATGCAACTTTCTGTGTGTGTTACAATCTCATTGGCCACTGGCCCCTATAAAACCGCTACGCCTTTTAACCTAGGGGTCCAAGTCCCTGCTCTGCTGTGCCAGGTATACTTGGGCCCAAGCTCGAGCTTGCAAATAAACCCTCATGCGTTTGCATTGGTATCAGCTCCTTGGTGATCTCTCGGATTCGAAATCGGGGGCATTACAAGGGCTGAAGGTGTTACCCAACCAGGCCCTTGCTCTCCAAGCAATGTAAATGGACAAGAAGCCCAATGGGAGTTCCATTCAAGGCTTCATTGGGGCTTATGCACTACACAAGGGAGTCTGCACAGAGGAAAGTGTCCTTAGGCTGACTACCCCAGGAGAATTCAGGGAGTTTTTTTTTTAAAAAACGTAGGTGGGAAAAGGGCATCACCTAAGCATGCAGAGGTATGGATTTATTAGCACCCGCACACTTAAAGGTCATGCTTCTAAATGTGTTGCATGTCTAATTAGCATGTTAAATCTCTACCCTTGGGTGTAATTTTTAGTATCATAATGAGGGGGAAAGTTGGTGAAAGGTCAGTGCTGGGGTCCACCTTGGTACAGACTGGTTTGGTCCAGTCTTTGCCAGTCTTTGCAGTAAGCATCCTTCCTTTGCATTCCTGCAAGAAGGCATAGATAGCCAAGAGGCAAGAGTTTGAGCTTTTTTTTTTTTTTCTTTATGAAGGCAGCCTAAGAACATTGGATTTTACAGTCAGGGTTTAGGGGACCCAAGCCCAGTCCCTGTTCTGTCTCGGAGGCATCCTTTGATTTGACCAAGATTTGTGTGTATTTTAGTTCTTCCAAGGAACACCAAAGCCTTCATCCGTCTCCTTTCCCTAAAGCAAACCTAGAGTAATCCTTTTATACTTTACCATTCCTTTTCTGGTCCCTGGAGTCTACGGCATTACTTAATATTTGCCTATTTTTCCCTGGAAAATTCCCAGTGTTAACACAGGCTACTTCATACTGTAGGGACCAATGGCAGGCTGCCCCAAGATGGGCCACTTTGGCATGAAGACTACTTTGAGTTAAAAAGCAATAAAAACCCAGCAGATTCAGTAAAAGCTCCTTATCTCCCTGTCAACTGCCTAAAAAGAATTTAGATAGAGGGCTTGCTCTAGGAAGAGAGTTATCACCATAAATAATGACAGTATGATATGAAGTAAGTATAGTCAACAGGGAGGAACCTAGCAAGGCCTGTTTCATCCAAGTCCTCTTTATGTCCAATTGTTTCTGAATAGCCCACAAACATTTGTTTACCAAACATTGACTCTTTTTCATTTTCATGTAAATTACATTCCTTTACTCTGAAGTCCTAGACTCTACTCCTCCTTAGTTCAGGAGGACATATATGCCTCATTTTGCTTGCCTGTCTTTGGAATATTCATGTTTGTATGGATTCCCTGTATGTACACTACTAAATTTTATTTTCTCCTGTTAATCTGTCTCATGTCAATTTGATTCTTAGTCGAGGTAGAAGGACCCTGAACGGGACAGTAATTCTTGCTCCCCTGATAACACCAAAAATGCACTGGTGATGTGGTTTTGTTGCAGGATTTTTTACCACAATACCCATGATTCATTGTCTCGCCACTTTGAAGAATGAAGGAGCAGCAGGCTCCTTCATATCAGAGTATAAGATTAGAAAAGATTAGAGTATATTAGAGTGTAAGATTAGAAAAGAAGAATAGTGGGAAAGCTCTCTTTACAGAGAGAGGACGTTTGAAAGTGAATGCCCGAGGACTATAGGCAAGGGTCCTTGTTTTATAAGGTTCTGGTCAGCCCTCCCCCTCCCTTTCTCCTTGTTCCTTCTCAGGTTCTACCCTTATTGGCTTGATAGCTCTAGGTGCTGGCTTGTCCATTCCTGATTGACTGTATGGCCATATTTAGGTCTTTTGTCAAATTCCTGAGGGGAAACCTCAGGGGGAGTTGGTGAGGTCTGTTACATTCTTAACAGGAACCTTAGGCCTGAAGGGGTTTGCTGTGGTCAGACACTCCCAGCATTGTTCCAAAATAGGTGTTTTTCCCCACCCAGGGACCTCAGGTCCTAATCTTTCCTTCTCTGTCTACTGAATCATAGTTTGAAGTGGGGTTCAGGAGCCAATGGCCAAGAAAGAATTCTTGAGATGCTTTTGGTGCAAAAAGATGGTTTAATTATAGCATGAGGTCAGACCCTTGGGCAGAAAGAGCTGCATTATAAGTGTGAGGGGTGACTGATGGTTAAGATTTTGTATCCTACAGAGGGGAGAGTAATGTTAGGGTCTCAGGAAATTGAGTCTATAGGTTTCTGGAGGTTTGGCTATTGACAAAATTGCTTTCTTCTTGTAAATCATTAAGATAGTTGCAAACTGATGGAGACTCACGTCTTGCATGATTGTGATCTCTATTAGTTAACCACTTGTTTTTCCCTTTTCTTTGTTCTTGGGCAGCCAGGAGTGCCTGAGGAATGTCACACATATCCCACAAGGGGGTGTTAGCTTGTGTTTCACCCTCAGCTTGCCTTTTGCTCACTCATCACTGATTTCTCAACTCAACCTTGCTGAAGAGTTTCCCAGTGTGAAAACAGCACCAAGAAGTGTTTTTATATTGCCAGATAAAAGGGACCCAAGAACATTACCGTTGGTTCCTCAGCCAGCTCTCCTAGTGACCAGATATGAATTTGGAAAATGGTTGGATGGTACGAGATATAATCTGTGTTCACCATCTAGAGTGCTATGTCTTAAACATCCAAGTTAACCACCATCCACAAATTTTGAGCTTAATAGATAGAACTATAAATAAAGCCACCTTTGAACTCAATGACAATAGAGTCTGAATGAGGGCCAGATGTCAGGAGTGTGAATATAACATATCCCCACCACTAATTATAATCTATATTAGAGATCAATTCAGTGGAATGGCTTTATAGGCTAGTGGAAACTTCTGTCAAAGTCAAGTGGGTGTGGGGCAGATTAATCCCATCATGTACATTCTATCAGTAAAGTTCTATTCTTTTTAATTTTGAAACTTTTTCCATTTTGAAGAATACTCTATTGAAATGCAAACACCTGTTTAAGAGGTTATACCAATCTTTTATCAGAAGACATATTATAAATAGCTAATGTCTTAGCAGAGATTGGTACAAATACAATGCAAGCCAGGGAGAGAAAGGGAAGCTGAGGCTGGTGAAGGAGGAAGGAGAGCACCAAAATAAATTTTACTACCCTTCCCAAACTGCATTTTGAGGACTACCTTAATTCTGCTTGGGACTATCCCTGCTGACCATCTCTGGATTGAGGCTGGTGATTTTCCTGAACACAAGGTCAACCTTCACAATTTGGATAACAATGGCAACCTTACTGTTTTCTAGCCTTCAATCCAAGGCATGTCCATCTTCCTTCCATTGGTAAATGAATCTATTTTTGTTTAACTTTCTATAAGTGCTCAGCTGTCCAGCTGTGATTTTCACCTGGGAGTCCATCTACACAGGAAAGTACAACACGTGACCCGTTTGCTTTTCTCGCTTCATAGGAATCAATAATATCAATACTATCCCTGCAAAGGCAGAGGCTGGAGATTTGCATTTTGAAAATAACAAAGGAAAAGGGAGGACCCATTTAAAAATTTTTTGTTGGCAGTCTCAAATGTCTAGCCCTGCTGCTAATTGAATTCACAGACAAAATGAACCCCAAACAGCTGAATTGCTGGTACAAGGGAAGGAAATTATAAATACCAACTGTGGTCTCGTGCCCAGATGCAGAAAGTAAGACTACAGCAGCCACCCATATTTTCTTCCTCACACACCCATAATTAAATAACCAGTACCCCCTCTTCCTTACTACTTCTTACAAGGTATGTTGTGGGTGATTAATTTTATCATTTAGTTCTTAGGTTACAGGACATCCAGGAGATACTGTTCCTGAACTGGATAAATGAACATTACCCAGAGAGAGGTCCAAGGAAGGGGACTTTTTAATCTTCCCTTCAGAGAGATACTGAGCATGTTTTCACTTGCACAAAGGATCATTGCATTTTGTTTGGTGAAAGCACGTTTGGATTGCTAGTGTTGTTTAGAACTTAAAGTGGCAGTAGAAGAGTATGTGTAGATGGTGAGTGGCCAAAGGGATAAACTATGATAGCTTTGGTGAGTAACTTTTAGAATCCACTCCAAACTCCTTATAGAGGACTTAACTGTACTGCAGAAGCTGGAGAGTTAAAAAGTACGTTTCTGATTTCCTGACACCTGAGTTAAGACAGTTGATTGAATACACATCTAACTTTTCTTCTTCTTGAAACCCTACAAAAATAAATAAGTAAAGAGACATTTTTTTTTAACAAAATACATAAACCTTCTGGGGCTGGGAAAACAAGGAGGTAAGAACAATAATATTTTGGAAGCTGGACAGTGGCAGTGAGGAAGAAGAGGAAAAAACCAATTTATATTACAGGATTCTCAGAAGTTTCAAGAACTTGTATTAGTAATACTGGAGTTGGAGTGCATAGACATTAAGCCAAAATAAGGAGGACTAGGTGAAAGATGTTTGAGAAGCAATTAGATCCTTAGAACTCCTTCCCCATTCCACACTGCTGGGTAACTGCCCTCCTTTATCCTAGCAGAGCCTGGGGGTTTATTCCCTACGGAGATAAAAAAAAGTGTCAGGACAGGAGTGCTAGGCCCCACTGAGGGTTGGGTCCTATACCAACCAACAGTCCACCCAGATGTCCCAAAAGTAAACCTATTGCTTGGTAAGTCCTACCCACTTGCTTAGAGCTTCTAGTGTTTTAATTCCTCACTTGCTTTTAGTTTTATTTAAGAGATATTTTTATTTATACACTACATAATTTATATACAGTATTGAAATGCACACATCTTAAATGTACTTGAGTAGTTTTGGTAAATGCACACATCTGTGTAAGTCATACCCCTAACACCAAATGGAACAATACCCCAGAAAATTAGTCCTTCACTTTATTTACTTTTTATTTTTTAATTTATTTAAAAAAATTTTTTTTGAAGTAAGCACTATAGCAAATATGGGACTTGAACTCACAACCCCAAGATCAAGAGTCTCATGCTCTACCCACCAGGCCAGCCAGGGGTCCCCTAGTCCGTCACTTTAAATCATGAACAGACAACTAATTACCAGACATCTGAAGAAAGACTCTAACATGTAAGATGAAGACCAAAGCAAAGAAATAGAAAAAAAGCAACTTGGAAGAAAGAGCCCTTTTAGGAAAAATAAAACATATTTTAAAAATACTATATTAGGGTGCCTGTGTGGCTCAGTGGGTTAAGCATCCAACTCTTGATTTCTGCTCAGGTCATGATCTCACAGTTCTGTGAGTTCAAGACCCACATCGGGCTCTGTGCTGACAGTGGGATTCTGTTTCCCTCTCTCTCTGCCCCTCCCTTTCTCTCTCTCTCTCTCTCTCTCAAAAATAAATAAATAAACTTTAAAAAAATAAATAAAAAATAAAAATACTGTATAAATATTCTTAAGGAAATGAGAAGAGTCTATTCAATGAATGCTATGAAAAAATTCAAAGAACAACAACAAAAGAGATCTTTAAAATTGAAAACATGATAACAGCATTGAAAAAAACTCAAAAGAAATTTTGGAAGATGAAGTTGGGGAAATTTCCCAGAAAACAGAGCAAAAGAGCACAAGAAGAAAAAGAGGAGAGAAATGATAAGTGGAACCCAGTCAGGAGATCCAACATCTAAATAAAAGAGGAGAAGAAAGCAGCAATGAATAATTCAAGAGAATACTCAGGGTTTCCAGAATGAAAGAGCCCACTGGATGTGTAAAAGAATGGATAAAAATTAGACTCATGCAGAGGCATGTCATTGTGAAGTTTCACTGGGAACAAAAAGAAAATCCTACTAAAAAATTGGTCACATCATAGGAATCAGAAGAGCTTCAGATTTCTCAACAGCAAGCACTTAAAAACCAGAAGTCAATGGAGCAAAGCCTTCAAAACTGAAGGAAGAATATTCCTAATCTAGAATTCTATATCTAGTCATTTTATCAATCAAGTGGGAAAGTAGAATAAAAACATTTTCAGACATCCAAGATCTCAAAAAATGTACCTTTATCGACCCTTTTTCAGAAAACTGTTGCAAAATATGCTCCACCAAATGAAGGGAGTAAAGCAAGAAAAAAAAAAAATATATATATATATATATATAGCCACACGATAGAGAAGATTCAACCAAAAGAGGGGCAGAGGGAACTGTCAGATTATGGAGAAGACAGACCCGATGAGAACTACTGTACTCAAAACACAGAAAATCTTGTTAGAAAATCTGAAACGAAGGATTGTGGAGGGCCCGTATCCAAGGCCATCCTTGCCTGCAGATGACTGCACTGGCATAGTGAACGCCCATGCACCGACACTAAATGAAACAATAATGGTCGGGCTCTGTGCTGACAGCTCAGAGCCTGGAGCCTGTTTCAGATTCTGTGTCTCCCTCTCTCTGACCCTCCCCTGTTCATGCTGTCTCTCCCTGTCTCAAAAAAAAAAAAAAAACAACAACCACAAAACGTTAAAAAAAAAAAGAAAGAAACAATAATGAAGGATTGCTTCTGACACAATGCTACACTGAAGCCTGGGGTCTCTATGTCCTGGCAAAACTCTCCTGACTCCCATATACCATACGCAGAAAAAAATTATCAGCCCAAAGAAGAGAAATTCTGCATAATAATTTATATGTTCATACGTTTTATGTAGGTATATATGGATATGCATGTGTCCATGTGCTTGTGTATACATAGAATATCTCTGGATGCACTATGAAGGAAATCTACTTTCCACTCCCCACTTTCGTGTTCCTTTTTATATCTTTTTACCCTGTGTGTGTATTATTCAAAAAATGAACTAATGGATAAAATATTTTTTCTTTAAAAAATGACAAATGACAACAACAATGAAATTAGAAACAACATGCCCACTGACTAAGGAGTTCTACTTTTAGGAATTCATCCTATGGATATTCTTGTACACATGGGAAATTATGTAAATACAAGACTATTCACCACAGCATCATTTGTGATAGCAAAGCACTGGGTCCTGTCCAAGTGTCCAGTGAGAGGCGAATGGTAAGATGAATTATGGACATCTATATTAGAGAATGCTTTGCAGTTATATAAAAAAAAGAAGGATGTAAGAGCTCATTATGTTTTGATACATAATAATTTCCAAGATATTCTATAAATGAAAAAGGCAAGGTATAGAAGAGACTATACAATTTGTTATAAAAATACAGGGGAAAAAATGTCTCTGACCCTTGCAAACAAAGTCAGACCACCCTGTTATGTGTTGTTATTAGATTCTGGTTTTGCTTTCGTAATACTTATTACATTCAGTTTTGTAATAGTTAATGATTATCTGTGCTAAAAAAAAAAAAAAAAAAAAAAAGCCCTCCACTTTTACTCCCTTGCAGCTGGATCTGGGTGTGAAACAAATTGTACCAATTCAGCACATTATACAAGATTGGGAAAGCAGAAGGGGTTGGAACCACCTTCTCAAGTTCTTAGGTGCTCCTGACAGTCATGGTCATGGAATTACTGGGTTTTTCCGCAATAGCATCTTGGTGTCCAGAGAATAGCTTCACAGATGTCAAAAGGCAGCTGTAGTGGAGCTTCCTGACCCCTGCCTGGATCACAAGTATATTCTTAAAAAAAAATTTTTTTTTAATGTTTATTTACTTTTTGGGAGAGAGAGACAGAGTGCAAGCAGGGGAGGGGCAGAGAGAGAGGGAGACACAGAATCCGAAGCAGACTCCAAGCTCTGAGCTGTCAGCACAGAGCCTGACGTGAGGCTCAAACCCACAAACCGTGAGATCATGACCTGAGCCAAAGACTGGCACTTAACTGACTGAGCCACCCAGGCACCCCAACAAGTGTACTCTTAAACTCAATCCTTCCAGAGGAGGCTCTGACTCCTTACCTTCCTGAGTGTGGCACTCCTCTCCCAGAACAGTTCAGTGGTGATGTTCTGGGACTCATTAGAAAGAACCTAGCTTATCTCACTCTTATCAGCCTCCCTAACAATTCCCTAATTCTCCGATTTAAATGCTCTTCTGATCAAAATAGGCGGTGATTTATTTCCTGCAACTGAAATTCAAGTGGTATAATTGATAATATGGACTTTTATTTAAAAAATTGTTGGGGCGCCTGGGTGGCGCAGTCGGTTAAGCGTCCAACTTCAGCCAGGTCACGATCTCGCGGTCCGGGAGTTCGAGCCCCGCGTCAGGCTCTGGGCTGATGGCTCAGAGGCTGGAGCCTGTTTCCGATTCTGTGTCTCCCTCTCTCTCTGCCCCTCCCCCGTTCATGCTCTGTCTCTCTCTGTCCCAAAAATAAATAAACGTTGAAAAAATAAATAAATAAATAATTGTTTTTGTTTTTTATTTATTTCTAAAAGAGAGAGAGAGAGAAAGAGAGAGAGAGTGGGGGAGGGGCAGAGAGAGAGACATAGAATCCGAAGTGGGCTCCAGGCTCTGAGCTATCAGCATAGAGCCCCATGCGGGGCTCAAACTCATGAACTGTGAGATCATGACTCGAGCAGAAGTCATGACTGGGCCACCCAGGAGTCCTGATAACATGGACTTTTAATCTAGAGAAACGGCAAACTTTATTTTAGAATCATTCAAGTAAGTTACCTGATTTAAATCTATCCTGTATGCTGTATGCTGCCAAAGTAAGTGTTAAAGGGGTTTAAAAACTAAGAATTATCTATGAGATTCTCTTCTGCATTTGGTAACAACTACTGATAAACCAGAGCATACACAGCAACTCAGGGGCAGCATGTTTAACCTTCTTTTTAAAGTTTATCCAAAACACAGAATGAATGAATGAACATGTATACAGAGTTATTTTCTTTTTTTTTTTTTTAATTTTTTTTTTTTTTCAACGTTTATTTATTTTTGGGACAGAGAGAGACAGAGCATGAACGGGGGAGGGGCAGAGAGAGAGGGAGACACAGAATCGGAAACAGGCTCCAGGTTCTGAGCCATCAGCCCAGAGCCTGACGCGGGGCTCGAACTCCCGGACCGCGAGATCGTGACCTGGCTGAAGTCGGATGCTTAACCGACTGCGCCACCCAGGCGCCCCTAGAGAGTTATTTTCAATAAACTATTTTTATTGACTAGCAGATGGGCAGTGACTTACTCTAAAAAATGCCCAGTAACATGAATTGAAAGGTGTGTCAGAAAAAACTGGGTGGGAGCACCTGGGTGGCTCAGTCAGTTAAGCATCTGACTCTTGATTTTGGCTCAGGTCATGATCTCACAGTTCGTGGGATCGAGCCCTGTGTTGGGCTCTGTGCTGACAGCATGGAGCCTGCTTGGGATTCTCTCTCTCCTTCTCTCTCTGCCCCTTCCCTGAATTCTCTCTCTCTCTCTCTCAAAATAAGTAAATAAACATTAAAAAAAAAAAAAAAGAAACAACTGGGTGATTCCAGGTTTCATACTCCTTGACTCAGCATCCTGAAATGATTCTCATCAGACTGGAAAACCCATTAAAACACATGGCCTATAACAATAAAAGGCTTAATAAATACCTTTCAATCATGGTGATACTGTGGGAGTTGATGACATTTCTGAATTTTGTCTCTTTTTACATTGCTTGCAACATGAATTTGACAGAGAAAAAAAGGGAGGGCTACGTGAGCAATTACAGCCTTTAGTATCACAGAGCACACACTTGATATAATGTTTGCTTCCAGGTATCATTTTATATTTACATTTAATTCAGTGACATTTTTGTGTGTGCTTTTAGAAATGAAACATTTGGAGGTAGTGGTGGATAAGAGGGCAAATGACTGAGAAGTCACAGCTCTCTGCAAATGCAGACACGCACATTTATAATTTTCTGGCAGAGAATAAATAGCAACAAGCACCTGATTCTGGGTTTTCAGAGTTACTCAATATAAATGAGGTCGCCACTGAGGGCAGAATAAGACAATTGTTTTGATATATATAAAACATTTCTAAAATAAAAGGAAATGTTTTTTGGATCATCAAAAGTTTTGGAATTAAAATATTGAGCTGGCAAGTTCCTTAAAGACTTCTTGTCCAATAGTTTCATTTCTTTTTTTTTTTAATTTTATTTTTAAACTTTTGTTTGTTTGAGAGACATAGCGCAAGTGGGGGAGGGGCAGAGACAGAATCCGAAGCAGGAACAGAATCCGAAGCAGGCTCCAGGCTCGATGCAGGGTTCCAACTCATGAGCCACCATATCATGACCTGTGCTGAAGTCTCAGGCTTAACCAACTGAGCCACCCAGGCATCCCCCAATAGTTTCATTTCAAAGCTGAGAAAACAGGTGTAGTGAGGTTTACTGACTTGCCCAGAGAAACAGTTAATTGTGAAATCAAAATATTTAAATCATAGCTCCCCTTCCATCAGCCTGCACAAAGTTTTTGGAAATACTTTTAGAATCGTCTGCAATAAGGGAGAAATGATCTAACACCAAATCTGCCTAAGAACAGGAAAGGACTCCGGAGGTGAGGGGCTGATGGGGTGATGTGGGGATGTGGCTGGCGGAGGGGGCCTTCCAGGTGTTCCTTCACTTAGCTTTGCTGTGCTGGCACTACAAGGAGTCTATAGAATCTGCCCTCACTCTCTTACTTTATTATTCACTCATCCTGCTTATTACTTTTATGCTATCTCTTTCCTGCAAGTAAACCTTGTATAGTTCCCCCTCAATTACCTTTTGTGAAGAGAGGAGAGTAAGGTTTGAAGTATATATCGAATACTGCTGAGCAGCTGGGAAGCAGGAATTGAGAGAATTTATACCACTGAAGCGACTCAAAAGTGACTGGTGGGGCTCTGCTAGGAATAAGCAGATGGAAGGAGAGGAGTAAGTGTCTGTGCAGCTGAACAAATTCCAGAAGTTCACCTCAGTAAAACTGGCTGCCTTTCAGGCTAAAGACCTGCTACTGGGGCTTAAATGTGTTTGCAGATGTACTTAGATTTTAAGAAGGCTGCAGCACCTCATGCCCATTAGGATTGCTTCTATTAGAAAGGAAGAAAGAAAGAAAGAAAGAAAGAAAGAAAGAAAGAAAGAAAGAAAGAAAGAAAGAAAGAAAGAGGAAAGGAAAGGAAAAGAAAAGAAAAGAAAAGAAAAGAAAAAATATTAGAATGTGGAGAAAAAATAACTGTTGTGCCTATTACTGGAATGTAAACAGGTATAGATGCTTTTGAAAAGGTAGTGTAGTTCCCCCAAAATTTAAAATAGAATTACTAGGGGCTCCTGGGTGGCTCAGTCAGTTAAGCATCGGACTTCAGCTCAGGTCACTGTTTGTGAGTTTGAGCCCCGTGTCAGGGTTCTGTGCTGACAGGTCAGAGCCTGCAGCCTGCTTCAGATTCTGTCTCCCTCTCTCTCTTCCCCTCCCCCGCTCATGCTCTGCCTCTGTCTCTCTCTCTCTAGAATAAATAAACATTTTAAAAGTTTAAAAAGAAAAAAAGAATTACCATACGATTCTCCAAGTTTACTTCTGGGTATATACACAAAAGAAGTGAAAGCAAGAACTCGAATAGACAGTTGGACACCCATGTTCACAGCAATATTACTCACAATAGCCAAAAGGTGGAAACAACCCAAATGCCCACCAACACACACAAATGTGGTATATACATTCCATAGAATATTATTCCACCTTAAAAAAGAATTGAATTCTGACACATGCTACAACATGGACATTATGAGGACATCATGCTAAGTGAAATAGCCAGTCTTGAAGGAACAATACTGTGTGATTCCACTTATAGGAGGTACCTAGAGAAGTCAAATTCTTAGAGACAGAAAGCAGAATGGTGGTTGCCAAGGGCTAGGGTAAGGGGGAAATGGGGAGTTAGTGTTTAACAGGTACACAGATTCAGTTTTACAAATGAAAGAGTCCTGGAGATGCATGGTGCTAATAACGGTGGCACAAAAATGTGAATGAACTAATGCCGCGGAACCGTTAAGGTGGTAAGATTTTTGTTCTATGTAGTTTACCACAATTTATTTTTATTTTTTTAATGTTTATTTTTGAGAGAGCATGAGCAGGGTAGGGACAGAGAAAGAAGGAGACAGGATTGCAAGCAGGCTCTGTGCTGAGAGCGGAGAGCCTGATGTGGGGTTCAAACTCAATAACCGTGAGATTATGACCTGAGCTGAAGTCCGATGCTTAACTGACTCAGCTACCCAGGTGCCACCACAATTATTTTTTAAAATGGAGGTCTGCACGATTCCAGAAGTTTGTTAACTAAATTTGTAAAGGGTTCTTTTTTTACTTTATTTTTAAATTTTTTAAATGTTTATTTAATTTTGAAAGAGAGAGAGAGAGACAGAGCGTGAGCAGGAGAGGGGCAGAGAGAGAGAGTAAGACACAGAATCTGAAGCAGGCTCAGAGCTGTCAGCACACAGCCTGATGCAGGGCTCGAACTCAGGAACCACGAGATCATGACCTGAGCTGAAGTAGGACGCTTAACTGACTGAGCCACCCAGCCGCCCCTGTAAAGGGTTCTTTTTTAAATTATAAATGAAATTCACAGCCTATCTTCCAACCATTCTTCCATTTATTCCTTCCTTCTTTCCTTTTTATCTTGATCCCTCCCTCCTTCCTTCCTTAGAACATCTATAGGCTTACTTAATATGTGCCAAACATTGTGCGAAGCCCTGGAAAGCTCAGAAGAAACGATACTATGCCCTGCTCACTGTCCAGTGGTGGGGAAGTGCGCCAGGTAAACAGACAATGTCATGTGATGAATTATCTGATAGAGACACGTTCAGGTTGCTATGGGAGCTCAGGGAAGAGACTTCTAACACAGTCTTGGAGATGAAGGGAAAGCTTTTTGGAATTCAGAATTTCTAAGTAGTCTTGAAAGGTGAATAGAAGGTAACCTGCTAACAAAGGAAAACTCTGAATTATCATAACAATATTAGTAATAACATTTCATACCAATAAAGCTACAATTTATGTATTATTTATCATACTAATGTTTATTAAATACTAGGTGATAAGCACAGTTCTATGTGTTGAAAATATGGAGACGAACAAGATAAAATCTCCCTTTCATGAAGCTTAGTGGGAGATAGTCAATAAATACATAGACAAGCAAATCATAGTCTACTGGATTATGGCAGATGGTCTGGAGAACAACAGAAAAAGGGAAAAAGAAAGGTTTGAGAGGAGGGAAAGGATGTTACTAATTTTTATATGGTGGCTGGGGAAGGCCTCACTCATATAGCAACATTTGAGCAGAGGACCATAGGCAGAGAGAGAAGGAGCCCTCTAGGAAGAAGTGGAGGCCAAGGGAATCACACGTACAAAGTTCTTGAGGTGGGAAAGGGCCATGTGTGTGACTGAAGCAGGAGGAGGGCAGGGAAGAGCTCCCATCATGCAGGGCATTTGAGGCCATGGTAAGGACGTTGGGATGTACACTATGTGAGATGGAAGCCTCTAGAGGGCTTTGAGTAAAGAAACGACAAGACCTGACTTAGGTTTTAAAGGGATCATTTTGTCTGCTCTGTCGAGAAGACTGGAAACAGGAAAGGTGGAAATGCCATCACCAAGTAGGAGACTACTGCAATAATTCAGGAGAAATTGATGGTGGCTCAGATTGGGAAGGCAGCAGCTGAAGTCATATTCTAGATAGATGTTGAAGGTGGAATCAACAAGAATGTCTGATAAACCGGATATCAGGTGTGGAAGAAAGTAAAATCACCATGAATGATATCCAAATTGTTAGCCTGAGCAACTAGAAACATTGAACTGTCATTGACTAAGTTGGAAAAGCCTATAGAAAGAGCAGGTTTGGGTTGGGTGCCAACACTGGAACTACTGCATGAATGTGGGGAGAAGTAAAGATGGGATATGGCCATGGGGCTGTCAACACAGTTATACTCCTTGATGGAGGTTCCAGGAAAATAAGAGACATTGACAGAACAGGAGAGGATCATCTTAGTTAATATCTTGGTTCAGATACCAGATAAAGGTTTCAAATCTACTGGTTGGCAAAACCTAGACTAGATGACCACTAAGATCCCTTCCAGCTCTGATGCTATATCTCTGTTTCTGGGATTTTTGGAAAGCCAACTTTGTTTTCAATGAATTTCTCAAGCACCTATTAAGTGCATGAATGTAACAGGAAAGTCTCGTAGTACATTAGCTCCTACTGATGCCATCAGTTGATGGACAGACTTAACTGGCTTTTGCTCTGGCCCAGGCTTTGGTTATATCTGTCTGATTTTGTAAGGCAGAAATTGGGAAGTTGAAGAGCTTCTATAAAATGCCATCCATGACATCTGGCAATGGCACCTCTTACCCATCTTCCATAAAAATTACAGTGAATACCTGTCCTGTAGTGACCAATGAAAGGCATTTGTAAGATTGCTGGCTAGAATTAAGTTTCAAACACAGAACTTTTGCAACGTGAAAGTAAGTGATCTCAGGACCTGTAGTCTCATGTCCTTCTTAACCAGGCAGGACTTTAATAAACACTCAGTAAAAACTCTCTGGAAGAATATAATCGGAACTCTCTCTGGCACTCTACGAAACTACAGATTATTTTCAGAATGGTGAAGATCCAGAAGTGCCTTCTCAAGCATAAAAGAAAAAACCCAAACAGGCCATGGGTTCTGAGCTGCTAACTACATCCCCTGTCCCTGGGGTAGGCCCTGTAGAGGATTCAGAATAACTGTGAAGATAACTCTACTTCCAAAGAGAAGACAGAAATTGCACTGACCAGGCAAACATCTAAAGTGCTCAGATGTGTGCTCAAGCCTCTCCCCTGGGCTAGGGCCAGTCCCCTCTGTTACAGATACTGTTCTTTCTCTAACACAATGTTCTTCACACTTACACTTACTTCCTCAGTGTCAGTCTCACTTCCAGACTGTGAGCAAAGATCTATCCAGTTCACTGCTGTCTTCTTAGAACCTAGGCCAGTCAGTGCCTGGCACAGAGCAGTCTCCAGTACATGTTGAATAAATGAATAGAAGCTATGAAAAGACATTTCCATTAAATAAAACAGTTTAAAATGCAAGTTATGTCAGGTTAGGTTTTTCAAGGCCTTTCCTTTACAACACAAGCATGCCATCCTCTGAAAGGCTTCCTTGAACCCTGACAGCAACCTCCTCTCCACATGGGGTGGTCACACTTCTACACCTTGACCCTATTACAAATAAGCATTTGTTATGCCATTTATCACTTTCTACCGTATATTATTTTGAGTTTTCATTCCTTGTATTATTCCCTACTAGACAGAATACACCTTGAGGACAAGATCCTTCCATCTTTGCATCCTAGAATCAAGAGATAGTGGTTGAATAAATAAGCTTTCATTTCCTGAAGTTATTAAAGGTGAATCCATTTATTAAATAAGTGGTAGACAGGTTTAACTAAATTCAAGAGTTTGTAGTATTTTGATAAGATTTTCCTCAATGAATATTTGTTGAAAACTGTTAAAGATATATTATTAACCCATTGCAATTAGTGTTCCCAATGGCATCTAAGAGCTCATTTCCTATCCTGGGTAAACTCTGTCATCTTCCAAGATCTAAGCCTTATTTCACAGGAAAATGAGGCAGACCTCTCTGCCAGTATGTTAGACTTTGGTGCTGGTCTCATTGAGAGTACTGTTCCTTCTCCTCTTTGGTGGAGAAAATGATCAAGATTCTAGGATCTCTGAGATTGACATATGAAGGCTAATAGTCTAGAATTAGTATTGGAAACTGGTAATTACCAGGAGGGTAATTATTTAATTGGAAAAGTAGATGTTTAAGTTACTGAAGAACATTTTTTAAAAAGTAGGTTATACCAATGCAGATGAAATTTTGTGCTACTGAAAGTCAAGGAATAAATGCTTAATAATTTTACTCTTTTTTCAAAATGAAGACCCCCAAATCTGCTGGTATATTCAATAATCTAACAGCAAAATTATACTCTGAGATTGAAACAGGTCTGTCTGATTCCATAATCTATGCTTTCCCCTTCTGTAAAAAGATTGCTCATAAATGATATACATGCTGAAGTGTTGAGAGGAAATATATTGATTTCTCTCAATGTATCAAAAATATCACATGGATTGATGGGTAGACAGAAAGAAGGTAGATGGATCATTATGTGAGAAGGCAAATATGGTAAAATGTCAATTGTAGAATCTAGGCATTCATATGAATGTTCACTAGATAATTCAATTTTTCTGAAAATTTTTCAAAGTAAATTTAAATAACATAATAATTTAATGTACAATAAAAAAGTAAAACAGTAAATTAAATTCAATTTTAAAATGGTAAAATAAATAAATCTAAAACTAGTAAATAAAACATTTGAAATTTTTCATAATAAAACATCGACAGGGAAGAAGTGGCATTATATTCCTTCCCAAGCCAACGAGGTCTAGGAAGCTAATGCTCTGAAAGCATGTCTGATCCTATTGTTCCACTGTTTAAGATCCTTGAAGCCTCTCCATTCCCTGTACAATAAAATTCAAGTTCTTGGGCTTGGCACACAAGGCCTCATCCCCTGTCCTCTGACAGGTTCTCTGATCACGTCTTCAATCCTTCAAGCATAAGAGGCAGAGCCGTAATGTCTAATGATTTGGTGCCCCTTGATATTTTTAAACGACTGTTTACTTATCAAAGCAATGTATGGGGGCGCCTGGGTGGCGCAGTTGGTTAAGCGTCCGACTTCAGCCAGGTCACGATCTCGCGGTCCGTGAGTTCGAGCCCCGCGTCAGGCTCTGGGCTGATGGCTCAGAGCCTGGAGCCTGTTTCCGATTCTGTGTCTCCCTCTCTTTCTGCCCCTCCCCCGTTCATGCTCTGTCTCTCTCTGTCCCAAAAATAAATAAACGTTGAAAGCAATGTATGTACATAATTTAAAAGGTCAGGTAGTACCAAAAAGCCTATAACAAAAAAACCAACAGTATTTTTACACAGCTCTACTCTACCCTCACCATCCTATATTATAGACACAATCATTTCCAGCTTTTATAGTTGTTTCTATTTGCCTTCAAGTTTCTCTGTATGTGCTCCTCTAGTCATCGAGTTAGATATTATCTATTGATTTCCTTTCATTGCCAGTGAGGTGATTAGCACTCTTACTCTTCCCCTTTCACTTCCCCCATCCCTCCAACATAGTTGTAACATATTTTTTGGCTAAATCCATATTTAGTATTAATTAATATAACTAATTACTGTTTGCTAAGGAGTTAGGAACAGTGATTATATTTTCTTTCTTGGATGTCTTTTAGATTGTCCAGAAGTTGATAACTACCTCTGTTTGGTCATTTGCTCAGATTTCATTGAACAAATTGTGTTTCTGTACCCACCAACAGTTCTACAAAATGCTTCTCGCTAAAAATTCTCACATGACCAAACCTGTTAGATAATCCTAGTAGCCCATTTTGTTCTGCCCTGACAGCGCCCTTCTTATAGCCCTCAATCCCACTTAATTTATAAGGGTTACTTCTTTTTTTAGTTTGAGAGAGAGAGAGCATGAGCAGGGGAGAGGGGCGGAGGGAGAGAGAGAATCTTAAGGAGGCTCCACACCCAGTGCCAAGCCGAATGCGGGCACTTGATCCCACGACCCTGGGATCATGACCTGAGCTGAAATCAAGAGTCTCAAGAGTTGGACACTCAACTGACTGAGGCACCCAGAAGCCCTACATGGGTTACTTCTGGGCCTATCACATCACCTAGTCTATCTGAGGTCTTCTGGGACTTCATCTTGCCATCATTCTAGAGATGCCCTTTGCCTTATTCCTGTGTTCCCCTCTTCTCTGGATCTACTGGGTTCTTTCTTGGTTTATTTCTTCATTTGGTGGAACATATCATCTAGTGATTTCTTGAGAAAGGGTATGTGAAAGGGATATCTTTTTGAGATTTTGCATGTATGAAAATGCATATATCCTGTCCTCACACATAATCAATGATTTGTTTGGGTGGGTTGGTGTATTACTCTAGATTAAAAATAACTTTTACTCAGACTTTTTTTTTCAAGATTTTATTTTAAGTAATCTCCATACCCAACGTGGGGTTCAAACTCAGGATTTTGAGATGAAGAGTCTCATACTCCACTGACTGAGCCAGTCAGGTGCCCCATAACTTTTTCTCAGACTTTTATTTATTTATTTTTTAATGTTTATTTTATTTTTGGGAGAGAAAGACAGAAAGTGAGTGGAGGTGGGGCAGAGAGACAGGGAGACACAGAATCCAAAGCAGGCTCCAGGCTCTGAGCTGTCAGCACAGAGCCCAACATGGGGCTTGAACCCACGAACTGCAAGATCATGACTTGAGCCGAAGTCGGACACTTAACCTACTGAGCCAGTCAGGCACCCCTTACTCAAATTTTTAAAGGCATTACTCCCTTAGCTTCTAGCCCCCCCTTTTTTTTCCCCCAATCCCTTGGAATGATTTTTTTTCTCAGTCTCTGAAAGGTGTTTTCCCCTCTGAGTTGTTGTTATTGTTCTGGTTTCTAACTTCCATATTGGAGGTTTTCCTCAGATCTCCAGTGATCTTTGTCTCTCCATTTATAACTAAAATGAGACACTTAAAAGCTGTTCAGAAGCTGTTTATTTGGGCGGGGAGGTATCTTCTGGTGAACTGGCCAGCCAACTTTTTCATTTGGAATCCCTAAATTTTAGTATAGGCAGGTCTCTTTTCCAACAGTGTTGAGTTTCTCCTATGGGAGGAAGTCAGGGAGGAAGTGCCATTTGGGGCGCCTGGGTGGCGCAGTCGGTTAAGCGTCCGACTTCAGCCAGGTCACGATCTCGCAGTCCGTGAGTTCGAGCCCCGTGTCGGGCTCTGGGCTGATGGCTCAGAGCCTGGAGCCTGTTTCCGATTCTGTGTCTCCCTCTCTCTCTGCCCCTCCCCCGTTCATGCTCTGTCTCTCTCTGTCCCAAAAATAAATAAAAACGTTGAAAAAAAAATTAAAAAAAAAAAAAAAAAGGACTTGGCACTGGGGTCCTCACTTCCTTCTTTTCAGACTCATAGTGCTTCACTGCCAGCTCTCCTCTGTATCTGATTTCCTGAAACTTTATAGTTTGGCTTCTCCGGAGACCCTAGTCTCATCTCTGAGGGTGCAGGAAACTTAGCCCCTTTGTAGAGTGGACAGGAACCTACAACAGGTCTAGCTGTTCCTCATATGCTCTTAAATAGTCCCCATTCCACTGTCTTCCAGGTACTTGGAGCCACCAATTCCTGAGCCTTTCTACAGTTGGATGGAATGAATCAGCTCCTTAACATGGCCCTGCCCTGGGACTTTATTTTGACCTTCTTCCTCTTTGCTTCAGAACACAATTTTCTCCCAGTTTTATTAAAAATAAACTCTGTGTTTCTTATTTTTGTTTTTCTTGTTCTTTAAGGGCAATTTCTGAGAGAAAAGGGAGTGAGGGGGGCAGAACCATCTTTGTTCAGTCATCTGTAAACTAGAAGTTTTCTTTCTTCCAAAAGAAAAAACCCAGTCTTTACTACTGTGTTTCTCCTTTACTCTCACACCACTACCATACTCACAACACGTCTTTAAAAAAAAAAAAAAAAAAAAAAGTTTTATTTTTAAGTGATCTCTAAACCCAACAGGGGCTTGAACCTATAACCCTGAGATCAAGAGTGGCAAGCTCTACCAACTCAGCCAGCCAGGCACCACTGCACTCATAATACTTCTGATGCCAGATATGCAGGGTTTGTTTCCCCCCCCAGAAGCAATTCTGTGACACCAGCTGGGTGCCCTACAATTTAACTCAGTTCTGACACTATCAACCTGGAGATAGCCTCAGATCCCACAGGTGGAGGGCTCAGTCCCACAAGACTGCCCCCCTCAGATGCCAATCACAAGCAGTAGGTTCCCAGGTTGCCCACAACTTCTGTCTGACTTGGCTACAAACTGGAGAATCCCATGGCCTCCTCCCACTGGATTCAATTATTTGCTAGAGTGGCTCACAGAACTCAGGAAAACACTTACTCACATTACTTGTTTATTAAAGGATATAATAAAGGACATGGATGAATAGCCAGATGACAAGATACATAGGGCAAGATCTGGGAGGGTCCTCAGAGTAGGAGCTGCTGTCCCCATGGAATTGGGGTGTGTCACTCTCCTAGTACATGGATGTGTTCACTGACCTGGAAGCTTTCAGAACACCATACTTTTGGGATTTTTATGGAGGCTTCATCATATACACATGATCAATCATTAACTCCCGTCCAGCCCCTTTCCCTTCTCAGGAGAATGGGAGTTAGGGCTGAAAATTCCAGGCTTCTAATCATGGCTTGGTCTTTCTGGTGACCAGCCCCCATCCAGCCCCAACACCAATAATTACTGCTGTTACCCAGGAAATTCCAAGGGATTTAGGAACTCTTTGTCAAGAATGGGGATCAAAGACCAAACATTAGAACAAAGGGTATTCCTACTACTCTTATCACTTAGGAAATTATAAGGGTTTTAGGAACTCTGTGCTAGGAACTGGGTGCAGGGATCAATATATATATTTGTTATCTCAAAGATATTCTTTATTATTTGTTCCAGAAGTTTTTAGAGGAGAAGCTGGGGAAGAATGGGGAAAGAAGACCAACAGTGGTAGAGAGCTGAGCTCTGCCTGTTGGTTAAGTTTTACAACTTTACTAGTTTAGTCCAAAAAGGAATGCACTTGCTTATAAAACCAGATCATTGAAAGAACAGGGAAGGCTAGATCTTACTAGAACTAGACACTTGATGGCTACATTCTCCAAGTAGTGGGGAATGAGTTGTGCTCATACCTTGACATTAGTACCAACAGAGAGGAAAGAACTGCTGTCTTTTATTCAGCTACTGGAAGAAAAAAGCCTAGAGAGAATCTTTGAGCCTTGACTTGTATCACAGACAGTGGCCTGGGAGGCCCCATATGGGCCACAAGAGTGAGGGAGAAAAGCAGTAAGTCTCTTAAATAAGTGGAAAGAACACCAATGTTACTGGGGGGCATCATTGGTGTCCTGCACCTTCAATGAACTGTTGAGCTACAGCTCACCACTGCCCCTAAAACAACTTCTCCTTTGTTGAGGTGGCTAGAAAACATAAGCTTCAATATTACTTCAATTTCCAATATCTATGAGCATCTACTAATGCCACTAGATACTTGGAATAAAAAGATGAATAAGACCCAGTCATTGGACTCAAGGAGCTCACAGTCTAATTGTCAAGGGAGCCATGTAAACGAACAATCGCAGGACAGTGTTGGTGAGTACAGCAATCCAGATGCTTAGAAAATGTACAGAGAAAGGAGGTCATAATTTCCTCTAAAGGAGCAGTATTTTGGAGTCGTGCTACAGGGTGGGTTTTGGAAAACGTAAATATGAGATCACTAGCCAAATAGGAAGAGGGAAGACATTCCAAGCAGAGAAAAGAAAAAACAAAACAAAACAAAAAACATGTGCTAAGGCTCATTTGTTAAAAAATATTTACTGATTACTACCAGATACCTTGTACTAGGTACAGATACAATTCTGAACAAAACAGTCACAGTCCCTATTCTTGAAATTTGCAGTATGATGAAGTCAGACAATCAAATTTTCAAATAAATAAATTACAAATTGTGTTAATTGCCACAGAAGGAAAGTATACAGTGCTATGAGAACCCAACAGGGTTGATAATAGTGGGACGGGAATGTGGGAGAGGAGAAGTCACAACATGGAGTATCCAGGGAACCATAACCATTTCCATGTGGCTGGATAAGAACAGGAGGCCCAGCTGTCTTGGACAGGGTAACAAGTTCATTGCCCCATTTTACCCTTAGGGCTGTTCTACACTTGCAAATAGTTCTTCAAAACCCATGGGCAGACATTTATAAATTCTAGAGGTTTTTCCTTCTTTCATCAAATTTTTATCTGATAATTCTAAAATTCCTTTTGAAAATTATGGATCCTTGAGTCAGATCTAAGCTGTCATACTATTGCTCTGCCTCCATCAACAAGTTCAAATCCATCTGGAGTTTCTCAAAATTCTCCAGTGGGTTTTCTTTTTTACCTTTTTTCTTTTTTTTAACTTCTGCAAACAATTGTGTCATCAGCTCCCTTCTCCAATGTAGAGTTATTTTTCAAATTAAGATCAATTTTTTAAGTATGCACACCACATAGAAGTTTTATCTCATAAAAATATGCCCCATACTAAATAACTTTAAAGATATATAATTACTTATATATAATGCTTTTAATTACTTTATCCATTATCATCAATACTTTTGGTCCCTGAATCTGCCTTTGTTTCTTCTCCTAAGGCTGGATGTAGGGTACAATTGCCCTCATGGAGAGGGCCAAGAAATCAAGGTACTAAGGAGACCAGTCTCAGTTATCATTGATGATGCTGAGAGACACTTACCACTATGACCATGTTATTCAAACATAAATGAGAACTTAAGCTATATGAGTGAACTTCAAGAGGTTTGTCACATAAAGTGTATTTCATATCACTAAAGACTAAACTACCAACAAGCTATACCTGAGTTACCTAACAACTTCTGAGTCCTTTGAAATAACATTAATATTCAGCTTCCAATTTGTACTCTTTGTTGACCTTGTTGTTGAAGGCACTAAGCACACCCACAGTTGGGGACATTTTTAATTTTTTTTTTTTATTATTTTGAGACAGAGACAGACAGAGAGTACGAGAAGGGGAGGGTCAGACAGAGAAAGGGAGTGAGAGAATCTCCAGCAGACTCTACCTTGTTAGCACAGATCCTGATGCAGGGCTCGAACTCACAAACTGTAAGATCATGACCTGAGCAGAAATCAAGAGTCAGAAGCTTAATTGACTGAGCCACCCAGGTGCCTCAAGAGTTGGAGACACTTTCAAAAGTTGACTTTGGATGTACTCTCTCTTCTATTATGAAAAATGACTAGTAGTTTTGATGCCCATTTAGCAAACCAAAGCTGCCAAGTTTTGTCCTTGTAGGTGATACCATCAAGTTGTGGTAACTGGCTTGTCCTACAAAGCACTGGCTTCCTGGTTATGCCAGATAAGATTCCTCTGGTTCATCCTCCTTAACATCTGCAAGTGCCCAGATTCACGTTTACAGAGAACACCCACTTATAGCAGCCTATTAAATGCATCACCTAGAGATGATGGCCAGAAGTACTCAGGCCAGCTACCAAGGGCCCTCAGCAAAATGACAAAGTGTGATATATCCTTGGTACCTTCCCAAAGTCTCTAGATTTGCCATTTCCCAGTCCATTCTCCTCAACTGCAGTTTTTATGCTTTTAGCTCCTGAGGTGGCACGAGAGAGGCATTGAGAGAGATGTCTTGGAAGGACTCTGACAGTAAATGAGTTCTTGTACCTGGGAGCACTTGAACGTCTACGTGTCTACACCCAAACTATACTTACCCATCTTGAAAGAGAGGCCCTTGGGGAAGGAGGAAGGAGTCTGTGGGAACAAGATAAGGAAGGGAAGAGGTGCAGGAAGGAGGAGGTCTGATGAGAGCTCCACCCATAGGGACAGAAAAGGATCCATCTACACTTCTGGGTACCAGATAAGCATAAAGCAAAATGCTGTGTAAAGTTTTTGAAGACTTCATAACTTCTTCATGTCGTTATTTTTTATCCCTTTTTATTTCCCCATGGTGCCCCAATATAGGCCCCAAAACGAAAGGGCTTGTGTACTTATCTCAGTGCACAGCAAGACAGGGATACATCCCATTCCACATCTACTTTTGGAGGAAAATGAGAAACAAGAAGTATAGTAAGTGTGAACAGGTCAGAAAGGAAAAGAAAGCAAAGTGGATTTTTCAGATGTATTGGAAAGAGGAAAGAGGTTCAAGAAGTCAGGTCACTGAGAATCTAACTGGGAAGAGTTTCCCAACAACCCCTAGGGTAGTACAACCTTCCTCCCCCTAGTGTCTGCCTCCCCTAGTTTTCTGTGTTCCGTTTTCTTTTCTTTTTTCTTTTCTTTTCTTTTTTTTTTTTTTTTTTTTTTTTTGACACAGAGAGCAATGGCACAAGTGAGTGAGGGGCAGAGAGAGAGAGAGAATCCCACGAGGGGCAGAAAGAGAGAGAGAAGCAGGGCTCAGCCAAAGCGGGGCTCAGGCTCACCTCAAGCTGGGCTCATGCTCACCCTAAGTGGGGCTCACTTGAAGAAGGACTTGTGTTCACCTAACGTGGGGCATGAGCTCACCAGATATGGGCCTTGAACTCACACCGAGAGATAACGACCTGAGCCAAAGTCAGATGCTTTAACTGACTGAGCCACCCAGGCATTCCTCCATGTTTTCAAATGACTAACTTTTCCTTCTTTACTCTTTCTTAATCCAAGCTTCCATTTGGACAAAAGAGGTACAGGGAGTACCTGGACCACCATGGCAAAATTAAAGAAGGCTTTTCAGAAGAGGAAGATACACATGAGCTTCTTAATTTGGCATCATCTCTAACAGAATTGTTGGATGACTATGCCCTTCTGGGTCAGCCTTCCATGAGATCTCTACAGCAAACATCATTTTTCAAGAGGAATAGCTAGCTACTTCTTATTTAGTTTTTGGAAGGAGAAGGTAGGGCAGAGGCAGTCCCAAGAGAAATATCCAGGAAAAGAATTTCTTAGTCTCCTACCTGTCCTTTAGAGTCCATGATTTCCTTGCATTTATTCCTGAATGTGATTATATTAGCCAAACACAAATGGCAAACAATTCACATTATTGACCCTAATTTGCATTCTTTATACTTTGCCATGGTAAGTGTCTATATCTTTTCCTTTTATTGTGTTAATTATTCAGCATTAATGAAAAGCATCCTTGCAGTACTTTTTACCATATTACTTATGTCATTTTCACACACATTAGGAAATGAAAACCCTAAATCAGTCCATCAGATGGCACAAAAACAGACACTCAGATCAATGGAACAGAATAGAGAACCCAGAAATGGACCCACAAACATATGGCCAACTAATCTTTGACAAAGCAGGAAAGAATATCCAATGGAATAAAGACAGTCTCTTCGGCAAGTGGTGCTGGGAAAATTGGACAGTGACATGCAGAAAAATGAACCTGGACCACTTTCTTACACCATACACAAAAATAAAGTCAAAATGGATGAAAGACCTAAATGTAAGACAGGAAGCCATCAAAATCCTAGAGGAGAAAGCAGGAAAAAACCTCTTTGAACTTGGCTGCTGCAACTTCTTACTCAACATGTCTCCAGAGGCAAGGGAAACAAAAGCAAAAATGAACTATTGGGACCTCATCAAAATAAAAAGCTTCTGCACAGCAAAGGAAACAATCAGAAAAACTAAAAGGCAACCGACAGAATGGGAGAAGATATTTGTAAATGACATATCAGATAAAGGGTTAGTATCCAAAATCTACAAAGAACTTATCAAACTCACCACCCAAAAAACAAATAATCCAGTGAAGAAATGGGCAAAAGACATGAATAGACATTTCTCCAAAGAAGACATCCAGATGGCCAACTGACACATGGAAAAATGCTCCACATCACTCATCATCAGTGAAATACAAATCAAAATCACAATGAGATACCACCTCACACCTGTCAGAATGGCTAACATTAACAACTCAGGCAACAACAGATGTTGGCGAGGATGCGGAGAAAGAGGATCCCTTTTGCACTGCTGGTGGGAATGCAACCTGGTGCAGCCACTCTGGAAAACAGTATGGAGGTTCCTCAAAAAATTAAAAATAGAACTACCTTACAACCCAGCAATTGCACTACTAGGTATTTATCCAAGGGATACAGGTATGCTGTTTTTAAGGGACACATAAACCCCAAGTTTATAGCAGCACTATCAACAACAGCCAAAGTATGGAAAGAGCCCAAATGTCTATCAATGGATGAATGGATAAAGAAGATGTGGTATATACATACAATGGAGTATTACTTGGCAATCAAAAAGAATGAAATCTTGCCATTTGCAACTACGTGGATAGAACTGGAGGGTATTATGCTAAGTGAAATTAGTCCATCAGAGAAAGACAAATATCATATGGCTTCACTCATATGAGGACTTTAAGATATAAAAAAGATGAACATAAGGGAAGGAAAGCAAAAGTAATATAAAAACAGGGAGGGGGACAAAACATAAGAGACTCTTAAATATGGAGAACAAACAGAGGGTTACTGGAGGGGTTGTGGGACAGGAATGGACTAAATGTGTAAGGGGCATTAAGGAATCTACTCCGAAAATCACTACTGCACTATATGCTAACTAACTTGGATGTAAATTTAAAAAATAAATTAAATTTTTAAAAAATCAGCGCATCAGAAGCAGGAGATCCCTTTCTTTAATGCCCTCATTCTATCTCTGGTCCTGATTGTGCTTCTGATTTAAACATATTACTTACCTTCCATTTTTCTAGGATGCTGTGCCATATACATCTGAAAGGGAACCTTGAGTAGCACTCAGGCTGCACTCCATTTTCTGTTTTAGCTCCCCCGACCTTATTTCTTAGGTTTGGACTGGTGGTTAAAAGGAATTATGACAGTATGGCCTGCTCTTTGAGGGTAGGGCCCTATAGAGTTCTGGTTGTGAGAGTGACCTCTGCAGTCTGACCTCATTCATTAGACTCCTTCTCTCTTCCACAATAGTAGTATTACCTTGAGCAAATATCTAAGTTCCCAACATCTATAAAATGGGAATCAAAAAAACCTTGATATGGCCAGGCTGACAGTGTTATGAACCTAACTTCTGGTAAAATAACAACTAATATAATAATCCCCAATTGGTTTTAATAATCCCTAGATGGATCCCGAGATGGTCCTCCAATGATCCACACCTTCAGGTATGCATGCCCTCCTGTAGTTCTCTCATGTATTATATCAGATTTGGTCTATGTGATGGATAGAACATGGCAGAAGCAATGGAATGACATTTCTGAGGCTAGGTTATAAAAGACATTGTAGCTTCTGCCTTGCTCTCTCTTGGATTAGTCTTTCTGGAGGATGCCAGCTACCATGGCTTGTGGCAACCATGTGAAGAGACTGAAGATGCAAGGAACTGAGGTCTTCTGCCAGCAGCCAGTAAGGAACTGAGGCTTCTGCCAAGATCCATGTACATCAGCCATCTTGGAAGCAGATCCTCTAGTCCCAGTCAAGCTTTCAGACGCCTGCATCCCTGGCTGACACCTAGAGGGCAACCTCATGAGATCCTGAGCCACAACCATACAGCTAAGGTATCCCCCAGGTTCTTGACTCTCAGAAACTATGAGATAGTAACAGTGTGTTGTTTTAAGCTGCTAAATTTGGGGTAACTTCTGAGGGTATGCAGCAATACATAACCAATATAAAACACTTTCTCTCTCTTGAACCTCAGCGCCCAAAACCAACACTCTGTGCTGTATTCCTGTCCAGCACTAAAAGAAATGTCCACTCAGAGTTTCCTCTGTGGTAATAACAGTACTTACCGCATTAGATTGGGAGGATTGAGCAGGACACTACATGTAAAGTGCTCAGTGTGAGCCTAGTTTATAGTAAGCACTCAACCAATGCTAGTTACCACTATCATACAGAAACTCAGGCCTGTGGGTAGTTGCTCTAGATCTTGGAATGTTGGAGGCTTAAGGCATAGCATAGTGAATGAAGACTCAGAGTTAAGGGAGCAGGGAAGGAAACCCTAAGGTACTTTCTCCCACTCCTAGTTGCTCTTAGGGATCAGGCCTCTAGCTACTACAGCCAGGGCTCCCTTCCATGAGAGCAGGATGGATAGGTCAGAGGAGGGGCATTCCCTTTTATCGGCCTCTAAAATGACTAAAGGAGTATGTAAAAAGGTAGAAAATGTTTACTAAGTGAAAAGAGGGAAAGAAAACAGGACATTAGGGTGGTAGAAGTCATCATTAAGTGCTTCTTAATTTTGCCTTGGTACTACCCCTGTTTATCTTCATGTTCTACCAGGCCAAGCAGAAGCTATGCTCAGAAATACTCCTTATTGTGAAGAATCATACACTCTGCAGCTTAAACAAAGCACAGGTCTATTGTCTGGTATCTCTTCATTACTCAGGACACCTCTGATTTGAGCTGTACAGAAATGTAGTAGGGTCTGGGAGTTGTAAGCCAGGAGGCTTATCACTAGGCCATTTGCTTCTCATTTTGTTTCTCAGGGAAGACACACCAGAAGGGACAGACAGGTTTGGGAATACTAAGAACAAAGTGAAATTTTGTCAGTCAATGTGCCAAACTAAAGCATTCTTCAGAAGAGAATGAAGAGCCATTTAAGAGCAAGCACCCAGAGTTCTCAGAGACAGAGTAGAATAAAATGGGGCAGTTAGTGCAACCTTGGAACTAAACTTGGTGAATGTGGCTCATACAATGAATCCTTATACTTAAATGCATTAGTGTGTAAGCTTCACAGTGTTTATCTGTTTCAGTCACTATCATGTTCCCAGTGCCTACATCAGAGCCCCGCACACAGTAGGAGCTTGATAAATATTTGTTAAATAAATGAATGAAGATATGACTCAACATAGGCCCAGAACTAGGGGCAAATATACAGAGATCTATTGTTTAAGAATACATACAGACTTATTTCTTAAGTTGCACACTTAAAAAAAATTTTTTTAAGTTTATTTGTTTATTTTGAGAGAGAGAGAGAGTGAGCATGAGTGGGGAAGAGGGAGAGAGGGAGAGAGAGAGAATTCCAAGCAGGCCCCACACCACCAACATAGAGCCTGATGCGGGGCTCAAACTCACAGACCATGAGATCATGACCTGAGCCGAAATCAAGAGTCGGATGCTTACTTGACTGAGCCACCCAGGTGCCCCTTAAGTTACACACTTTTGATTCACACTGTTTTTTTACTGATCTCTGATATATGACAGTAGTCAGTATACAGTATGTATCCCATCTGGAGACTTGGTCAGGTTTCAAATTCTTCCACTCACCTGGTAGGCAAGTTAGAAAGAATACTGTAGCTTTGTGGATTGTGTAAATAGGCAAGCTACCTGTTTAAAATATTTTATATGAGAAAATTATAGCTCGAATTCACGGGTCACTAGCAACATATTAACCGAATTAATTGTCTTACACTTACTTTGAGGGTTATAACTGATCATATCTTTAAGGGGTAGAAATACTCAATTGGCTATCTAAAACATGTCCCAGCCCCCAGTGCTGCCACCCAAATGATCCATTCTTAGAGAAACTGCTGTGATCAGACCAGCTGTTTAACTCAACCTAAGGCTTTAGAAGGTCACTGCATTACTATTGTTCTGTTTGTAAGAATAAAGAGAAAACCTAACCAATTTCAATATTTTCTCTGTCATTTCTGGTATGGAAAAGAGACATGAACTGTATTCATTTGACCAGAATTCTTTAGTCCTTTAGGACTTTGAATTGTTTCAAAAGACTCCTGTGAGGTAAACAAACCCATACAAGGAAATTCTGCCACATAAACTTCAGGTCAGACTACATGCAGGAAACACTCTCTGTCCACAGTAATCTGCAAGTTTCACTGATTGTCCAACTATGGACAACTCTGAGCTTCCTCAGAGCTCAACGAGGGAATAGTACAATCATCTGGAGCCATTCTGTGCCAAGTGACAGCCATCTGCTTCCCACGTGCCCTTTTTACTTGGACAAATAAAACCAATCACCCCACATGAGAACCCATTAATTCACATTACTTCAAAGACACTCGGCCCCACCTTGGAGCAGTAGCACCTCTGACAGCAAGTTCTTTGGGTATTAAGAATGGACCACCTAGGGGCGCCTGGGTGGCGCAGTCGGTTAAGCGTCCGACTTCAGCCAGGTCACGATCTCATGGTCCGTGAGTTCGAGCCCCGCGTCAGGCTCTGGGCTGATGGCTCAGAGCCTGAAGCCTGTTTCCGATTCTGTGTCTCCCTCTCTCTCTGCCCCTCCCCTGTTCATGCTCTGTCTCTCTCTGTCCCCAAAAAAATAAACGTTGAAAAAAAAAAATTTAAAAAAAAAAAAAAAAGAATGGACGACCTAGAATAAATCTTGGAAGTGTTTAGAATGTTTGTGCATTTCCATAGGAAAAAGACTCCTTATTTCTTTTGGGGAAACTTTTATCTTCCCATCTGTCCATAATTGGATTACTCAAATGATGTACAAAAAGTGAGTGAACAATTATTTATAAGCCCTCGCTTAAAGCACCAAATTTTGACCATAGCAACACTATTTTTAAATGATGCAATGATTTATTAGAATCCTATTATTTATAGTAATAACATGTTTCCTTTTCTTCATTGATAATCCACTCTTAGGTATTAGGGATCTGGGAGTGGTGGATAAAATTTAATTTAATTCATTCATTCAACAAGTATTACTGTGCTTACTATATGTTGGCCTGGTAGCAGCACTGGGATGCAATGGTAATTTTATGTCTATTGAGAGCAGACCCTGTGACTTTTTCACTTTTTTCCTCATTCAGAAGGTACCATAGCTATATATCTATCAATTAGTTGATTTTTTTTAAAGATTCTATTTTTAGGTAATCTCTACACCCAATGTGTAGCTCGAACCCACAACCCCGAGATCAAGAGTCACATGCTCTACTGACTGAGCCAGCCAGGTGCCCCTAGTTGATTTTTAATTTTATCTGCAGCGTTGCTTCAATTTACACTATGATTTATTTAAGAGCAGAGTTTTATCATTTTTATACTATATATATTATAAATCTGGGGCAGTTTGTCTGGGGCAAATGTATTTAGTTTTCCTGTCTGTCAAAGATTATTTTGTCAAAACAAATAAAATCAAGAAAACACTTACTTTGAGAATCAATGTCACGGCACTCTAAGATTTGGCACTTTGACACTATTAATGAAATAAATAACAATAGTTAAGAAGGAGCCAAATTCCCAGGCTTGTAGAAGCTTGGGAATTGCTTAGACAAAAAGAGCAGGTGGTGAGAGAGCTCCAACATCAAAAAGAGAGTCACAAAGGTAGAGGTTTACAGCTTTGGCACCACCCTGTCTTTGAGAAATCTCTCTAGAGGGGAAAGGACACGAGGGTGACTACTGATTTAAAAATAAAAATCTCCCTAAAAACACTATGAAGAAGACAAACATTATATATACACACACATGTACACACACATTTCTGTACACATATACACACATATGTGCATCTACACACGCACACACACACATAATAGTATATGTCTGAGGGAGAGTAATGGGGAGAAGTACAGGAGTCAAAGGGAAACTATGCAAATCCCCTCCTATCCCAGGATTTTGAAAGGTTCTACTTGACTTTTTGAGGAACGCACCTCATGGAAGGGGCCAGCAGTCAGAAAGAATTCATACCTGCTGAACCTGTTTTGTTTTTTCTTTTCTTTTAATTTGCCTGTTACTAAGCAGAATGTGCTGGGAAATCTTTTTGGACAAAGGGTGGCCTAGCGCCTGTGGGAAAGTTAGTCATTTTAGAGTCTATAGTTTGGGGGGAAAAGATGTATCCTGGGGTTTTTCCCATATTCCAACTATTAAAATGGAAGTAACACAAGAGCACAACTTGCTCGTAGCTATAACCCCAGCATGTAGTTCGTCGACAGTAAATACCATTGATTGAATAAATGGACAGATTAAAAGCTAGATCAATGAGATCAGTAAGTACTGAGTGTTTTCTATATACAGCGGAGAATGCAAGAAAAGTCTAAGATACAATTGCTGCCTTCAGCATGCTTTGTAACCAGATAAGGACACAAAGTTAATAATCATAATGTAGTTGGAGAACACTAGATAATAGTGACAATTTAGTAAAAGCTAGGCTATGTGGTTCAATCTATAAAGTTTTCAAGGGGCTTGGAGAACAGAGATATGATGCTGAGCTGGGCCTTAAATACTTGCCAGGATTTAAATAACTGACTACTTGCTAACCCCCTCCTCCAAGTGGCTCCTTAGGGGGGTTCCGGGCATATCTTCCAAACCTCCTGGGCTGGTTCCAATAAGTTAAAAACTTAAGAATAAGTTAAATCCAGGGGCACCTGGGTGGATCAGTCCATTAAGCATCTGACTTCAGCTCAAGTCATGATCTCACGGTTTGGTTTGTGAGTTCGAGCCTCATGTTGGGCTCTGTGCTGACAGCTCAGAGCCTGGAGCCTGCCTCGGATTCTGTCTCCCTCTCTCTGCCCCTCCCCCATTCGTGCTCTGTCTCTCTCTCTCTCAAAAACAAACATTAAAAAAAATAATAATAATAAGTTAAATCCATCTGTCAGATCTACCCATAAGTGCAGCACTGTTTTCATTAAGAGTGGAAAAAGAGAGAGAAAGAATGATTTTATAAAGTAGGTATGGTGACCCTATATTTAGGGCTCAAACCCCATATTTGAAATTAAGACTATATAGAAATATCTGTGCTCAATAAATACTTGCAGATTGTCTGATACAGATCCCATGGCCCTCTCTTCACTCATTGCAGGGAATGTGTTATTGTTCAGACAGTGGATTCCAGTTCTTTGCTTTAATGAATACTTCAGGAAAGCTAACTTTCAGAGAGATCTGGCTGATAACTTAAAGATTGATTTGGGTGGCAGACTAATCTCCAGGTAGCTTTTAAAAAAGTAGCTTAAAAAATTATCAATGGATCAAATGGATAAAAGCCACTTTGTCTAATCTGAATGAAGTGTAGCTGGAAATCTGGACAGTGAGGGCTTCTGTGGCTTCTCAGAGAGGTTTTATGATACTACTATATTCATGTTACCATAGCTATACCTATGATTTCCCAGTTTTACTTAATCTTATTTTTTCTGCAGGAATATGCTTGGATGGCAAAACATTTTTTTCTACTTTGCTGGTATGTCACTTGCTTTCTTCCTATCCTGTCCTTAAGTCAGGTTGTAGACAGAAATGAATTTGCCTATTATCCAAAGAACAGGCTTCACTGAATTTAATGGGAAATGGGGTCACAGTAGCACTTTTGGAAGACACCGACAAGTGTCCTGGAATGAAAGCAGCATACAGCATGGGTTTCTTCTAAAACTTTTTGTTTTTGCATAGCACTTAAAACAAAACAAACAAAACAAAAATAAAAAGAAGATAAGTGTTTTTACTGAAAAACAGAAAAGGTACAAAAAAACATACAACACAAACATATAGCTTAATGAGTCATTAAGGCAGACACTTTTATAACCATTATCCAGGCCAGGAACTAGAACTCTGCCAGCCCCCCACCCTACCCAGGAGGCCCTCCACATACCCATTCCAACAATAACCTCCTAACTCGACAAAAGTAACCACTATTTGGAGTATTTTATTTTTATTTTATTTAGAGAGAGAGAGTGAGCAGGGGAGGGGCAGAGAGAGAGAGAGAGAGAATCTTAAGCAGTTCTGCACAGCGGGGATCCTGATGAGGGGCTCAAACCCATGAACTGTGAGATCATGACCTGAGCCATAATCAAGAGTGGAATGCTTAACTGACTGAGCCACCTAGGCACCCCAGCACTATTCAGAGTACTAAAGCAATCCTTGCTTTATGTTTGCATTACCCAAGTGTAATAAGACATCCGAATGTGTAACCCTAGGCTACTGTTTAGTGTTGTCTCTTAAGAAACCTTTTTCTTTTTGAAGCAACAGAAAGAGAAATAAAGAAACTGATCCCACTTATAATTGCACCAAGAACTATAAAATACCTAGGAATACACCTAACCAAAGATGTAAAAGATCTGTATGCTGAAAACTATAGAAAGCTTATGAAGGAAACTGAAGAAGACATAAAGAAATGGAAAAACATTCCATGTTCATGGATTGGAAGAATACACATTGTTAAAATGTCAATACTACCCAAATGTCAATCTACTCAATCAAAATTGCACCAGCATTCTTCTCAAAGCTGGAACAAACAATCCTAAAATTTGTATGGAACCACAAAAGACCCTGAATAGTCAAAGTAATACTGAAGAAGAAAACCAAAGTGGGAGGCATCATAATCCCGAACTTTAGCCTCTACTACAAAGCTGTAATAATCAAGACAGTATGGTATTGTCACAAAAACAGACACATAGACCAATGGAATAGAATAGAGAACCCAGAACTGGAATCACAAATGTATGGCCAACTAATCTTTGACAAAGCAGGAAAGAGTATTCAATGGAATAAAGACAGTCTCTTTAGCAAATGGTGCTGGGAGAACTGGACAGCAACATGTAGAAGAATGAAACTAGACCACTTTCTTACACCATACATAAAAATAAACTCAAAATGGATGAAAGACCTAAATGTGAAACAGGAAACCATCAAAATCTTGAGAAGAAAGCAGGAAACAACCTCTTTGACCTCAGCCACAGCAATTTCTTATTCGACACATCTAAGCAAAAATGAACTATTGGGACCTCATCAAGATAAAAAGTTTCTGCACTGCAAAGGAAACAATCAATGACACTAAAAGGCAACCAACGGAATGGGAAAAGGTATTTGCAAATGACATATTGGATAAAGGGCTAGTATCCAAAATCTATAAAGAACTCACCAAACTCCACACCCGAAAAGCAAATAATCCAGTGAAGAAATGGGCAGAAAACATGAATAGACACTTCTCCAAAGAAGACATCCAGATGGCCAACAGACACATGAAACAATGCTCAACATCACTCATCATCAGGGAAATACAAATCAAAGCCACACTGAGATACCACCTCACACTGGTCAGACTGGCTAAAATCAGCAAATCAGGAAACTATAGATGCTGGCAAGGATGTGGAGAAATGAGAACCCTCTTACACTGTTGGTGGGAATGCAAGCTAGTGCAGCTGCTCTGGAAAACAGTGTGGAGGTTCCTCAAAAAATTAAAAATAGTACTACCCTATGACCCAGCAATAGCACTGCTAGGAATTTACCCAAGGGATACAGGAGTGCTGATGCATAGAGGCACATGTACCCCAATGTTTATAGCAGCACTTTCGACAATAGCCAAATTATGGAAAGAGCCTAAATGTCTATCAACTGATGAATGGACAAAGAAGATGTAGTTTATATATACGATGGAATACTAGCAATGAGAAAGAATCAAATCATGCCATTTGCAGCAACATGGATGGAACTGGAAGGTGTTATGCTGAGTGCAATAAGTCAGTCAGAGAAAGACAGATATCATATGTTTTCACTGATATGTGGATCTTGAGAAAGTTAACAGAAGACCATGGGGGAAGGGAAGGTGAAAAAAAATAGTTACAAACAAAGAGGGAAGGAGGCAAACCATAAAAGAGTCTTAAATACAGAGAACACACTGAGGGTTGATGGGCGGTGGGGGAGAGGGGAAAGTGGGTAATAGGCATTGAGGAGAGCACTTGTTGGGATGAGCACTGGATGTGTTATGTAGGTCAATTTGACAATAAATTATATTTTTAAAAAAGAAACCTTTTTCTGTTAAGTCTCTTAATGTAGAAGTTCCTCCTCCAATGCTTTTCTTCACATACTATCTGTTGAGGAATCCAGACCACCCAACCCATATACTCTCCTACACTCTAAATATTGTTGACTGTGCATGCATAGTGAAGTTCAACAAGCTTCTCTGTCCTCTTTATTTCCTGCATTGGAAGCTGGACCAGAGGCATGATCAAGTTCATGTTTGGTCCCTTTGGGAAGACTAGGTGCTATGGTCTGAATGTTTGTGTCCCTTCTAAATTTATATTTTGAAATTCTAACCCCCAAAGGTGATGGTATTAATAGGTGGGGCCTGTGGGAGATTATTAGGTCATGAGAGAGATGCCCTCATGAATGGAATCAATGCTTTTATAAAAGAGATCCCATAAAACTCCCTAGACTTTTCCACCATGTGAAGATACAACAATAAATCTGTGACCCAGAAAAGGGCCCTCACCCAACTATGCTGGCATACTGATCTCAGACTTCTAGACTCCACAGCTATGAGAAATAAATTTCTGCTGTTTTAGGTCACCCAGTCTGTGACATTTTGTTACAGCAGCCTGAAAAGACCAAGACATGGGGGGTGATGGTCTTCTTTCACTGGAGGCACATGTTGAGTTGTCCCCTTTTTTGTGGTGCCAGCAGATTGTTGATGCTTCGTGCCCATAACCATTAATTTGCTAAGGGTTGAAAAATGGTGCTATCATTTTCTATCATTTTTTTTTCAATTATTAGCTGGAATACTTTTGTAAAAAGATGTTAACTCTTGTTTACTATTTAGTGACACAATGGCAGTGTTCATATAGGAAAAGTAAAATAAATAGTTGATTCTTTTACATCAGCAGTTCTCAAGATAAGGAATTAGTTCCCTAGCATCCTCTAAAGGAAACAAATTTTTATATCTATAAATTAATATATAACATATTCATAATCTTTAATATGCACAATTATATATAAATTATATGTAAATAGTAATGATATATGATATGTATAATTATATATAAATTACATAAATTATATATATACATATATATGTATATATATGCGTGTGTGTGTGTGTGTGTGTGTATATATATAAACAGCTTTGAAGCTCAAGTTATAATTTTCCTACCTTTTCTTTGGCCAGTGGGAGCCTCTTTAGGTTGGCTTCTGGGCCTTTGGACATGATCCTGGTAAATCTTAATAAACTTCCTCATTATTTATATAACAAGGTGTTTAAAGTTCATTTTTTATATTTACTACCAGTTATGGTTGAATTATATCCTCAAAATGTATATGGTGAAGTCCTAGCTCCCCAGTATCTCTGAATGTGACCTTATTTGGAGAAAGCATCTTTACAGGGGTAATTAAGTTAAATCGAGGTCATTAGAGTGGTCCTTAATCCAATAAAACTGATATCCTCGTAAAGAAAAGGGAATACAAAGATACGCATAGAAAGAAGACATTGTGAAGAAACTTAAGGAAAAGATGGCCATCTACAAGCTAAGAAGAGAGGCCTGGAACAGAGCCTTCCCTCATGACCCTTAGAAGGAGCCAACCCTGCCAATACTTTAATTTTGGATTTCTATCCTGCAGAACTGTGAGGCAATAAATTTCTGTTGTTTAAGCTACCCAGTTTGTGGTACTTTGTTACAGAAGCCCTAGAAAACCAATCACCCATTTCCCCAAGAAGCTCAGATTTCTTTCAGGGAGAAATGGCATCATGGTATTTCAAGACCACAATCTGATTGCTAAGGCTGCTCATGGCTATAGGACTGGCCATTGTTTCTAGGCCTCTTCAGTGAACAAGAGATATGAAAATTAAAATAGAAAACCTCCTTGTAAAAACCTTGTTATTGTTATGTTAAACAACACACAGATACAGAGAAACATACATTTTAAACATAAACCTCTGAGTTAACATTGACATTTCCAAGTCAAATTGGGACTATAGGTTTTTTATTTAATCCCTTCTGTATTTAGTTTTCCACACTGGAAAATCCTGGTTCTCAAGGGGAGAGGGTAATACACAATTTGAATATCCCAGAATTGCCATTTACTTTATCCTGTGTTATACACATCACAGGCTCAGAAAAATACACATGCAATTACTGAGGACAGACAGACTTTTTTCACATATTCCTCTCCCATTCTCCTCTCAGTTTTTTTTCTTTCAGTTTTAATACTTATACTGTATCTACACTGTCAGAGAACCATTATATACCATACTCTCCTTTTAACCTTTTTTAGTCTTCATCCTACTATGTTTAATGCTCGTGAGCAGAACTAATATCAATGTCTCACTAGTCTTCTTGCTTATCTAAAGCCTGATCTCTAGCAGACAGACTCCTCAGAGAGAAAAATGAGAGCAATATTCCCTCAGTTCTTGCATGCTGAAAAACATTTGTTTGTGCTTTTTATACCTTATGGTCAGTTTTAATCTTTATTAGAGAGACAGAGAGAGAGAGTGCTCGTGGGGAGGGGCATAGAGAGAGGGAGACACAGAATCCAAAGCAGGCTCCAGGCTCTGAGCTGTCAGCACAGAGCCCAACATGGGGCTTGACAAACCATGAGATCATGACCTGAGCCCAAGTTGGATGGTGAACCGACAGAGCCATCCAGGTGCCCCATTGCTAAATATATCCTTGTTCACATTTGATGTCTTTGAGTGCCTAAATATGTTACTCCATTTATGTCTGGCATTAAAGTGTTGACAAGACTGATGATAATATAACTATGTAATAGTTATATATAGTTATATAATGGTTATATATAGTAATATAGTAATCTCCCTTTTTCTTTAAAGTCCAATAATTTTACTAAATTATGTCTTGATTTTGGTGTTTTGGGTGAATAGTCTCAGATACATGGTGTACTCTTGCCATGTGTAATTTACATTATTTTTTCTTTTTGTTTCAGGAAAGTTTTCTTGAATTAATGTTTTTTTTTTAGTATTTGTTTTGTTCCCTGACTTTGATTTTTTTTTTTTGAGGACTTCTTATTATCTATATGTTGGAGCTTCTTTGCCTTTAATTTGTCGCTTTCTCTTGAATTGTTTCTATCTTTGTTAACTTCTTTTTCATTTTTAAAATTCTTATTCTTTTCAACTTTTGCCTAAGATATTATTTGTAGAGGTGCCTGGCTGGTTCAGTCAGTAGAGCACTTGGGATCTTGACTCATCATCATCATGAGTTCAAGCCCCGTTGGGTATAAATCTTATTGAAAAAAAAAATATATATATATATATATATTATTTGTATGTCCTCTGGTGTTCTTTTCAGTTAAGACTTCATTTCTTTTTTTTTTTTTAATTTATTTATTTTTGAGAGACAGAGAACGCGAGCAGGGGAGGGGCAGAGAGAGAGGGAGACACAGAAACCGAAGCAGACTCCAGGATCCAAGCTATCAACACAGAGCCTGATGTGGGGTTCAAACCCACAAACTGTGAGATCATGACCTGAGTCAGACACTTTAGTGACTAAGCCACCCAGGCGCCCCAAAGACTTCATTTCTGAAACGATTTTTCTTTTATGGTTAGTCTCTGAGTTCTATCATGTCATTTCTGAGTTTACGATAAAATCTGATTTATGGTTTTTCTTTTCATGTCTTGATATCTCTCAGATTAGTTTTCTTAATATCTTCCAGATTATTTTGAAATTAAAGGTTATAGACTTGATGTATTCCATGGACACATGTTTCTGATGTGCTTTCACTGTCTGAAGTGATGTCATTGTGCTCCTTATTCACTATTTTTTTCATATAGTAACTGATATATTGCCCACTTTTATGTGAAAAGAGTTTTTCTGAATCTTCAGAAGGTCGTATGGTTCAGGGTAGCTTGGCTAACTTTATAGAGCTCCCTCTTTTATTTCCATAAAGTGTTTAAAAAATTAACTCTTTAGAGTTAATTCTGAGATTTCTCAGATTTCCTGGCTATGGCTCTTATCTTTCCTTTGTTTTATTGTCTTTATCCTGATCAATTTTGAGTCTACTCTCAGGAATCCGGGTCAGGCTCTATTCTGGAAGAGAGCCCTGGCTGGCCATCTGCATGAGTTCAGAGACACCAAAATGTTCTAGTCCCTTCCATCATTACTGGAGACCTCTTTCATTCATCTGCCATTGGAGTAAGGGAACTACCTCCCAATTTCAGCTGCTTTTCTCAAATCAGTCTTTTCACTTTCCAGTAGATATTTGTTGGTTATTTTTCTCTGCTCCGTTCTCAGGTTCATTAGAGACGCTGTTGCTTTCCTCTCCATTCTACCACACAAATGGCAGGACTTGTCGGTTTTGGTGGCTTGTTTTCATTTGCTTGTATTTTGGTTTTTCTAGGGATACTCTGTCACCTAATTTTATTGTAAATGTTTTTGGTCTTGCTATCTAGTGGCTCTATGTTATGTAGAGATTTGAAGAGATTAAAAAACTAGGTCACTGCTGCCAACATCCCAGAATCTTCTCAATCCTAAAACACCTTTTAAATGTATATTTAAAGCATGATAGTATTGTCCAGCACACAGCCCACAAAAAGGTGGCCTCCTGGAGGCGACTGGGTGGCTTGGTAGGTTAAGCTTCCAACTTCAGCTCAGGTCATGATCTCATGGTTTGTGGGTTCGAGTCCCGTGTCAGGCTCGTGCTGACAGCTCAGAGCCTGGAGCCTGCTTCAGATCCTGTGTTTCCCTATCTCTCTCTCTGCCCTCCCCCACTCATGCACGCTCTCTCTCTCAAAAATGAATAAACATTAAAAAAAATTAAAAAAAAGAAGAAGGTGCCCTCCTGACCAGGCAGGTTGCATCAGAGATCTTAGAGCTAGACAGAGCTTCAAGAAGTCATCTGGTCCAGTTCCCTATTTCAGACGAGAAAAGCATCACTCAAAATTCAGAACACATAGCAGTGGCACTCCACAATTAAGTAGGAAGTGGAACTTATTGTTCAGTAGTTTTAAATTTTGATGTTTTCTTATAGTGTTCATACAATAAAATCTAAATATATAAATATATACCACAAAATATTGTTCATTCAAATTAAAATAAACTTGAACAAACAAACAGTTCAAAAGTACAAGCAGCAGGTTGATATTACATCTGGGTATTGATGAGTGTTAAGATTTCTGTATTAGTTATAGTCATGAAGGAAATATTAATTTAAAATAGCTACTTTTTAAGACAAATCTGAAAATCAGCTAAGAGTAACATCCAATTCAATCAGTTTGTGAATAGCCTGTTGAGTGAGCCAGAATATTTTAATGCAAATTCTTGTGAATTAACTAGGGAACAAAATCTCTGGTGATGATAAAATACTGAATTAACAAATGATTTAAAAAAAAAAAAAAAAAAAGAGAGACAGCTCTCCATAGTAACAAAAAGAAATAACTATAATACAAGACGAAAATAACCTAAAAGCAAACAGAACATGTCATTAATAGAGTCCTTCATTATCTAGCATGGACTGTAATGGAGAAAACGGCAAGTGTAATTCTGTTATCTCACCCTAGGCAGTACGCACACACTGTAAAATCCATCTCTTCATTTTCTGGTTGAAAAGATCATTGTAAAAAAGGACTGCCAGGGAGTGGAGGTCATGCTGATTTATTGGCAATTAAACCTGCAGGATTTCTGCACTCCCTTCAAAACAAAGTATCTGAGGCTATTCAGCCAGGATGATTACATAGTGGGCTATCTACTAAAACCCAGGAGTCTTTCTGTTAGTGAACAACAGATACAATTGACTTGGCTGTATTTAGAAGATTACTGTTATTTTCTGTGCAAATTCTTGTTGTATCTTCTTCAAATCGCCTAGGCCCAAGTAATTACCTTGTTAGTCAGTTTAATAAGCAGAATCTTACCAAATGGTATATAATTCTGCTTGGGTGTATAAGAACTTTGGCATAAAAACAAATATGGACTCCTATAAAGCAAGTGAATGTATTACTGAAACTATGTAATTGGTCTATAGAGTCTCAGCCCTAGCTTTCTGAAATGTTTGAGATGGTATTTTTAGGGGTTGATACTTATTATGAACCGAATGTTTGTGCCCCCTCTACCCCAAATTTCTATGTTGAAATCTTAACCCCTAGTGTTTAGGAGGTGGGGCCCTTGGGAGATAATTAGGTCATAAGGGTAGACCCTTATGAATGGGATTAGTGCCCCTCTAAAAGGGACTCGAGAGAGATCTTTCACCCTCTTTTTGCCATGTGAGGACACAATGAAAAGTCAGCAATCTGCAACCCAGAAGTGGGCTCTCACCAGAACCCAACCATGCTGAAACTCTAATCTTGGAATTCCAGTCTCCAGAACTGTGAGAAATACAGATCTTTTGTTTACAAGCCATCTGGTCTATGGTATTTGTTATAGCAGCCTAAACTAAGTAAGACAATACTGGTGCATATAACTAGCTTTTATCTATTCTATGTCAAGACACAACCCAAGTTATATATATAGACATTTCTGCTTATCCTACAGATGGTGATGGGCAAGCTTAGGTGCTAGGAATGATGGAATCTTAGCAACACAGGTAGGCAGGAAAGAGAAGGAAGAGAATAGTTAGCTGAGGGTGGAGAATAGTGATCAGGTTAACATTTCTGCCTCTGCCCAATCCCACCTGCCAAAATGAATCAGATTGTACCTGAGTTGTTCTTCTCCTTAGAAACAGGAATATGGCCACTGGACATTGTACCATATTGAATTATCTGCCCCAGGCGCTGGCCTGCCTGTACCAATCCTAGCTTTATTTTCCTCCCTGCTGGTTTGTATTCCTAAGGTCTCATTTATTCATTCATCCATCCATCCATTCATTCAGTAAATATTTATTGAGATTTTAATATATGTCAATTACTATTCTAGGCCCTTGCAATATAACATAATATAATAATGTTATATAATGTCTCTGTAATGTAGTTTAAAAATTTTTTTATTTATATAATTTTGAATAAAAATACTATATTTATTTTGGAAAATGGAGAAGAATATAAAGAATAAATTTTTATCCATATTCCCAATAAATACTATTAAGCATTTCACTGTGTATCTTTTCAGCTTTCTTTTTACCTCTTCTAACATTTTTAAATTGAAATATTATGGGCATACAAAATATTAGAGATTGACAAAATAAGCATCTATGTGCCCATTACACAGTTTAAAAAATAAAATATTACACAAACTGCTGAAAACAAGAACCACCCTGAGGATTTATTGCCATCCTCCAGAATCCAGTGCCACATTCATAATGGATTCTTAATGATGTTGGTGTGCTGTTGATAGAGGGAAGGCACTTTCCTTTCCCTCCCATGGAGAGGTCAGGTCACGTTCCTGGAGTGACTTTCTAGGAATAGCTATCCTCCCTCACTTTGGTAATAATCCAGTTAAGATGCAGATCCACCCACCTGTTGCCCCAATAATTTCATTCCTCTGTACACAACCTGGAGGAACTCCCTCACACGTGCTCTCACTTTTCTCTTACATTCCTCTTCTTAGTAAGTTCTCACAGCCCACCAAAAATCACCTCTCCTTTTGTCAGCATTCCAGAAATTCTACCGCTACCAATTAATTATTTTGGACTCCTAAATGATAGGTATTGTAAGTCCCTTCTCCATTGTAAGGGAGTTTACTAGGCACTTTGTCCCACAACAGAACAATCTGATGCAAACCTGTTGACAAGGTATATAGTAGGTGCACTGAAAAGGACACTCTTCCATCTAACCAGGACAATCTTACCAGCTGGGCTGAGGGACTTAGTATTTGATGTGCCATAAAAAGAAACAAATGCTTCTCTTGGCCAATTATTTACTGTCATTAAATTACTTATTCTAATTAAATAATTGTCCAGTAAAGTGTATATTTTAATATGCTATATTACATATTTATATACCTATATATCCATATATCTATATATCCTTATCCTGGTATGCATTCTTAGTCCAGTTGGGCTGCTATAATAGAACACCATAGACTGGGTAGCTTAAACAACAGAAATTTATTTTGCACAGTTTTGGAGGCTGGGAATTCCTAGATCAAGGCACCAGCAAATTTGGTGTTTGGTAAGGAGTTACTTCGTGGTTCATAGATTGGTTGTTTTCTCACTGTGTCCTCACTTGGCAGAAAGGGAAAGGCAGTCCTCTGGGGTTTCTTTTATGTCATTAATCCCATGAGCCCTTATGACCTAAATCCCCTCCCAAAGGCCCCATCTCCAAAATACCATCACAGTGGGGATTAGGTTTCAGCCTATGAATTTTGGGAGAACACATTCAGTCTATAGTACATACAGAAAACAATGGTGTTATTGTATCAGAAATATCCTGCCTCTCTATACAGTGAGTGTGCTTTTTACTATAGGCCTTCTTAAATATTTTCAGTTACTTCAGAAAAACATGTTATTACTTAAAATATTGAATTACATTTTTTAATAATAAAAATCTCAATTACCAGTAAGACTGCCATCAATACAGTCCCGCATTAATTTCCTTCCCATGGGTATCCACATCAAGGTAAAAGTTTTGCACAGGAGGCTAGAAAAGAGCTGGGTTGTTCTGAACTAGTTAATTTGAAAAAAACTATTAGAAAGCCTCAGCCATACTTTTACTTATCAAAGTGGAGCAATTCTAGATCACCACAGGACCCAGGTAACCTGAGACTAAGAAAAAAGGAATCATTCATTAGGAGGCGTGAGAAATGTCTTAGGGTTGATTTTGTTTAAATGCCAAAGTGAATTGATCATTAGCATTTGCGAGAGCTGTGCAAATAACACCACCTAAGGGGCTAAACCAACAAGGGATTGTTTCAAAGCAATTAATTCACTTCCAAGCTTCTTGTATTAACACCACCTTATTTCCCCAGTGTAGACATACAATTTGTCTTAAAAATAGATCCAAAACTGTGATATTCTGCCAACAAGATTACAGGGGTGAAAGAACAACCCCCTAGTCAAATGCAAATTGTAGTCATATTAGTATGCTAATGAGCTAAGTGATAAACTGTGGGTCAAATTTCCCCTTCTTCAGCTTAAACTGCACTTGAAAAGGCTTATTTCTAAACGTTTGGGAAACCTAGGAGCAGCAACAATTAAGGTTTATAACATGAACATTATCTGTTCAGCAGTATGAAAAATTAATAGAGAGGGCTAAACTAAAATGAGACATAATTCTTCCTAATGATTTGTAAGTTAATGAGAATGATGGCTTCAGGGAAACATTTAATTATTCTAGATTTGGAACGAAGTCTTTGCAAAATTCCTTATTTTACAATTTTTAAAAATTAGGTCTGTTTTGTCTAGTTGAAGGAAATTTAAGGAGAAGCCTTTTTTTATAGTCAAGAAAAAAATTGAAAGGAAATAATGGGGTTTGGGGGTTTCAAGGAAAAAAAAAGTTGAAAGGAGATAACATTTTCATGAGAAAGAATGTTTAGAGAGGTCAGTTCTCTTTCTTGACCACGTATCAAAGAAGACTTTCTGGATTGAACCTACACCCATCGCCTGATTTCACCTTGTCACAAAATAGCTTTGTGCTTTTATAGAGTTTTTCTACAGATATTCATTATCTTTTAAATGTTCATGTTCATTTTATAAGTTCCTTAAAAATCCAAAGCAAGTTGGATTATATTTTCCAGCATCCAGATCATCTCCTTGCCTGCATGGCAGGCTGGAGAAAGCCAAGGGAAGACCCCAAACGGCCAGGAAGTGTGGTGGAGAGAGACTGAAAATGGGGTCACATAGATACTCCGACACATCCCACATCTGTGTGCTCATGTCCAGCTCCACCCTCTGACACTTCCACAAGCTATGTAGCCGTGGGTAAGTTACCAAATCTCCCTGGGCCTCAACTTTGACAATGGAAAAAGGAGATAATAAAGCTTTAGGTCCAAGGCAGTGATCCCAACTTGGCTGCACAGTGGAATTACCTGGAAAACTTTAGTAACACTGATGACTGAGTCCCACTCCCAGACCTTCTAAATTTATCTGTGTGGTTGTTACAAGGGGATAGGGACTTTTTAAACTCCCTAAGTGATTGAAATGGGCAGATAAAGTCAACAGCCAGCACTCTAAGGGTGTTACAAGAATTAGTTAAAACAAAAACAGTACCTGACAAGTAGTAGATCAAAAATTATTTGTTTCCTTTTATCTGTAGTTGGTTTTTCTATGTGATGAATGATAGCCGTGTTCGATCTTAGCTGGAAGCTAAGAGACAGAATTCAAAGATTTATTTTTTTTTAAACTTTTTAAATTTTGAAATAATTTTAAACTTGAGTTGCTATTCTCCAAGATTGATTCACCAATTGTTAACAATTAACTACATTTACTCTATCACTCCTCTGCATTCTTTATACACATATAATTTTTTTTTCCTTAACTCAGAGGTAGCTGCAGAAAACACGTGACTTTACCACTAAAGAGCATGTATTTATTAAGAACAAGGGCAATCTCCAACATATCCACAAGGCAATTATGTGGAAAATTTAACATTGATACTATTATCTAATCTACAATCCCTATGTAATTTCTCCAATTTCTCAATAATATCCTTATGACATCCTACCATGCCCTACCCCCCCCCCCCCCCAACCCTTCAGGATTCAATTCAGAATCATGCACTGCAGTTGGTGTCATGCCTTTTTCATTTCTTTTAATCTGACATAATTCCTCTGCCTTTCATGATTCCTGATATTGACAGTTTTTGAAAAGTACAGGCCAGCTCTTTTGTATTCCATGCCATCTTTTTTGTAAGTATACAATTTAATGATATCTGGTAAATATATAGAGTTGTGCATCTATCACTACAATCCAGTTTTAGAACATGTCCATCATCCCTGCAAAATTCTGCTTTCCCCACTCAAACCCCCAGCCCTGGGTAACAACTTATTTGCTTTCTGTCTCAATAGTTTTGCCTTTTCAGAATGTCAAGTAATAGAATTATACAGTACTGTATCTGGTCTTTTATGTCTGACTTCTTTGACTGAGTCTGATGATTTTCAGGTTTATCCATTTATAGCATATCTTGGTAGTTTGTTCCTACTTTATTGTTGAATAGTACTGTTGTATGGATATACCACATTAGTGGGCAGCTTCTAAGATGGCCTTCAATAATCCCTACCTTCTGGCATTCATGCCCTTGTGTGGTTCCTTCCCATTGACAGCAGGCTGGACCTATTGACTTGCTACTAATGAACTGAATGTGGTGGGATGTCATTCCTGAGATGAAGTTATAAAAAGACTATAGCTTCCCTCTTGGGGGCTCTTATTCTCTCTCTCTTGAATCCCTTGCTCTAAGCTACAGTGTTGTAAGCAGCCCTACGGAAAGATCCATACAGCAAGGAACTGATGTTTCTGGCCAAAACTAATGAGAATCTGAGAAACATGGGGAAGCATGGAGGCAGATACCTCCTCCTTGTAGTCTGACTTCAAATGAGACTGCAGCCCTGAGCAGACCTTGGCTGTAATCTTGGAGGGACTAAACTAGAGTTACTCAACTAAGAAAGGTCCAGATTGCTGACCCACAGGAACAGTGAGAAAATAAACATTTGTTGTTTTTAACCACTGCATTTTGGGGTGATATGGACATAGCAATAGATAACATATCACATTTAGTTTATTCATTTACTAGTTGATGGACATTTGGATTGTTTCTGGGTTTGGGCTCATATGAATAATATTGCTAATGAACATTCATATACATGTCTCAAAGACTTTTCTTAAAGCACCAACTTCACTTGGCTTGTACTATTCTTATAGTTTCCCTACTTAAAGCACTTTCTTACCTTGTCAAATAGAATTGTACAATCTACCACCTATGCCCTGCAGTAATATTTTAAATCAGGACACAGTATGTTGGAGAAAATCATTAAAAAATCATTAGGTTTCAAACTATACAGAGCACTAACTACGTCTTGATAGCCAGAGTATTCATATTTCAGGATATTAAAAAATAACTTGGGTTGGGGGGAGCTCCTGGGTGGCTCAGTTGGTTAAGTGTTCAACTCATTTGGTTAAGTGTTCAACTCTTGATTTCAGCTCAGGTCACAATCTCACAGTTCATGGGACTGAGCCATGCCTTGGGCTCTGCACTGACAGCGTGGATCCTGCTTGGGAATCTCTCTCTCTCTCTCTCTCTCTCTCTCTCTCTGTCTCTCTCTGTCTCTCTCTCTGTCTCTCTCCCTCTGGTCCTCTCCTGCTCACACTCAATCTCTCTCTCTCTCTCTCAAAATAAATAAATAAATATCTAAGAAAAATTAAAATAATAAAAATAAAAAAACAACTTGGGGACAACAGTGATCATCTGCTTAATTTTATACTAGATACGTGTATGGGGTAAAGGGTAGTTCTGTGCCCTGGGAGAATTAAGCTCATATTCTCTTTTTCTACTTCCCTATTCTCTAAAGCATATATCTCTTAGAAAAAAAAAAACAAAAACATTTTTAATCTACTATACCTGCAAAGTGGTACCTGTATTCCTTTAATTCTTAACTAATAATATAGTCACCATGACTATGTTTTCAGGATTTTCTTTGCATAGCTAAGATATGGACCGATTTCTAATAGCATCTAATAAGCCCTTACCATGTGCCAGGCACTATTCTAAACCCTTCATATGCATTACACTGTATTTAATCTTTACAATGATCTTAACTGTCACAACTCCCTAAGGTAGGTACTCATAACAGGGTGGTCCCTTTACACAATTGTAGAAGATGCCATTCATGTTGTAGTTTATATGAATGCCTGGAATTATATAGCACTAGGCTGCTTGTTGGTATTATTTATTACATTCTCTACTCAACAGATGAAAAAGCACAGAAATGTTAAGTATCTTGCCCAAGCTCACCCACTCTGTAAGTGGCTGAGCTAGGATCTGCATCTAGGTTATCTGGCTGCAACCAGGGCATGAACTCTTAAACACTGTACTCTTCTGAAGAATCTTAATTTGAGGGTTTAAAAAAAGTCATGTTAGATAGGGTCATTTTAGATCATTATTTCTAGGGCATTGTTTCACAAGGAGTGATCCTTGGACCAGAAAGATCAACATCACCAGGGAGTTTGTTAGAAACGTGAAATATAAAGTCCCAGTCCCATCCCAGTCATATTGAATGAGAAAGCCTAGGGTGGGACCCGGTAGTGTGCACTTTACAAGCCTCCCGCTGGTTCTGATATGTGCTCAAGTTTGAGAACCACTAAGTTTTAGGAAATAACTTAGTTTTTTTAAAGAAAGGACAAAAAAAAGGAAAAAAATAATTAATGGTATTTAAATTTTTTTATATTTGCTTTAGAGCAAGTTTTATTTCAAGTAACCTACTCACATTAGTTCACATGTTTATTATACTCTTGATCTATGCTATAAAAATTAATAACCTCACAGAATTCAAGAAGGAGGCAAGGGTGAGAACAGGGCAGTCACTTTCTTCAGTTCCCCTATGAAAGTGAGGTAGCTGCCCATTCCCTAGGTTTCTATCTCCTCTTTCAAATGTTCAAAAAGGAAATTAAAATTTTTTTTAATGTTCATTTATTTTTGAGAGAGAGAGACAGACAGACAGAGCATGAGTGGGGGAGGGGCAGGAGACACACACACACACACACACACACACACACACACACAGAATAAAAGCAACTCCAGGCTCAGCACAAAGCTCAACACAGGGTTCAAACCCACAGACTGTTGAGATCATGACCTGAGCTGAATGAAGTCGGACTCAACCAATTGAGCCACCCAGGCACCCCCAAAAAGGAAATTTTTATTGATCTAGCTGTGCATTCTTTTGGGCCAGCCAAGTATCTACCCATAGCTTCCTTGCCTGAGTCTGGGACAGGGGTGAAGTCACATAGTACACATAGGCCAGAAAGGCTCTGTTATGATGGAGACAAGTCAGAATGTTTTAGAGGGGAGGATGGATGAAATCAACGATCTGCATCTCTGACACACAATTTATGTTTTAAATAATGTGGTAAATATAAAAAGAATGCATTCATTCTATCACATTTGTTAATGAACATGTGGCACTTGATTTTCTTAATTGGTTTGGGAAAGTATGATATGGGCGTGGCTGGAGCAGAAGCCCAATGCAGAGCAGCAATGAGTGATGTTCAATACACTTCTCCATCAAATGGTAACACAGATGCTGAATTAAATAACAGGAAAAATTCATTTGTCAGATTAACTGAATTAAAGTTGTCATTTTTTTCCTGTTAAGATCTGAAGATATTTTTCAAAAGAATATGAAATGCAGTATTTGCTTATGAGAAAATATATCCAATGGTAGTTCAGACTTGTTCAAAGTGGTACCATCACTAGCTGAATTATACATTGTATCTAGCTATTACCTGAACGACGCATCACCTTTCAACAAATCCTGGGTACTTCTGCCTGTCCTATTTCTATCACATTTGCATTCTTCCCAGCCACAGCTGATTGGATCAAAGGTAGACATCTGACCAAGGAGAAACAAGCCATTTCAACCAATTAGGTTTCCTATCTCAATACTTTGGTGGCTGAGGACATTAATGGTAGAGCACTAGAGTGAAGATCTCTAAAATCTTGATACTGAGAGTCCTGAAATGTATTGATTCCTCTCTTTCTTGTGGCTTAGTTGTTCTCTGTTCCTTTGTGGACCACGAAAGTATTTTTATAATGCAACTCCTTTGACATGATTTTTAAAAATTTTTATTTTTACTTATTTTTGAGATAGAGAGAGAAAGCACAAGCTGGGGAGGGGCAGACAAAGAGAGGGAGACAGGAACCGAAGTGGGCTTAGTGCTGACAGCAGAGAGCCTGATGCAGGGCTTGAACGCACCAGCTGTGAAATCATGACCTGAGCAGAAGTCTGATGCTTAGCCGACTGAGCCACCCAGGCACCCCTAAATGATTTTCTAAAATGTTTATTTATTTATCTTGAAAGAGAGAGGGAGAGAGAGAGCACAAGTTGGGGAGAGGCAGACAGAGAGGAAGAGAGCGAATTCTAAGCAGGCTCTGCGCTTTCAGCACAGAGCCTGAGGCAGTGCTTGATCCCACAAACCAGTGAGATCTTGTTGACCTGAGCCAAAACCTAGAGTCAGAAGCTTACTCCAATGAGCCACCCATGTGCTCCTATAATGCAACTCCTTAAAAATAACATTCTTAATGATAACCATATAGATGGAAAAATCTATAAAGAATAACAAAAAAATGATTATTTCCAAAAAAGCGGTATGACAGTTACCTCTAAAGTGGAGTGAGGGAGATGTTTGCAGAGAGGGGAAAACAAAGGTCTTCTAAGGTATGGAAATATTCTATTTCTTAGACTGGCTGATGGTTACTTTATAGTTATTTTTTCATATTGGTATATGTGTATTTTATACATTCTTGTTCTATAAGACACAATTTCTCAAAAGGGAAAAATAATTTTTACTTGAGTAATTCAGTAGGTTTCTATTCCTTTCGTGCAAACATGTTCCAAGACTCATAGTTATTAAAGATGCTTTAATAGTAGTAGTATTCATTAGGAAAAATACAGAGAATATGTGTGTATGTGTTTAAAGCATGATTCAAATACCATTAAACTCCAGGCTTGGAAGAAAACTGAGAAATTTTCTAGTTAGTTGAAGGTCTTTCTTTAATAAAGATAAAATTGGGAGCTAGGAAAATTAAATAACTTGCCCATTTTCTTCTTCTAATTCAGAATTCTGAGTTCTTTCTACCAAGCAATACCACTTCCCTAATATGAGAAGAGATAGCAATCATATGAGTAAGAAATGCATATTTCAAAGTTTCAATTATTTTTAATGCTTATTTTATTCTTAGTAGACTTGACTGGCTCTGAACTGAAAATAAATTATCCTATGTAATATAATATCTATACATAAGCAACATTTTATATCAAGATTGCTGGATATCAAGAACATCCAGAAAAGAAATTACTGCAATTTAAAATGGAATTTTACTGACAAGTACTAAATTTTCTTCCCTGCTTATTCATTTTAAATCATATTATAAAGTGAATTTAATGATAGAGTGATTCTTATGGGCATAGGAAAAAATTGCTTCCCCTTTGCTAAACCCATCAAAGGTAACTGAAGATTAATAATACTATGTGTTGTAAAAATTGGCTTATTTTCACTAATGGAAGACACATCACCACTCAGATGTTATAGTCTGTTACTTGGAAAAAAGAAGTAGAATGCCTACAGACAGGACTGACCACATTATTTGCAGGGTCCAGTGAAAAATGAAAATATGGTGCCTTGTTCAAAAAGCAGAAAAAGTGCCAATGCAGGGCACTGCTAAAAAGATACTAAAATATAAAACCGTTGTCTTCCTTCTCTCAACTCTTCTTGGTGTGTTTAATTTGCTACTTAAATCCCTTGCACAGGGATATTTTCAGGGTGAGGGCAGCTGCTCACAGGCACCTCAGGGCCCCATTCCATGACTGTGTACACTCACCATCCACCAGCTTCCAGGGTCACCTCTCGCTAGCGGCAGGACCTATGTGCTGTGCCCTGGTCAGGGGCAGGAAGTCAACCTCCCTTTGCATGGCTCATCACCCTAACCCATGGCAGATAGGCAACCCCTGAAGACTGTCATCTCCACACCTAAAATGTTGTCCCGTGTCAACCTTGAAGAAAAAATCTGAACATATTCCAATCCCTTCAAAAGAAAATCTACCCATCAAATATTTATAGGCAACGTAGATTCTACAGAAGATTTTGTAAAGGAGCCAAGGGAAGATTTTATAAACCACAGTGAATAGCACACAACTTTATTAATGCCCTCCTCTAATTTGTCTTCTTTTTCTTGTTCCATGGTGGGAGGAGTAACAAAGATTCATCATTTTCCATAGAGAAGCCAACTCCCAAATCTTCTGTGCATCAGTACCATTCTTCCCTTTACTGCATTAGTCCCAACCTGAACTACAACCTGAGGAGTGTCTCTTAGCCAGTTTGTAAGACCAAGCAGTCCTAAAAATAATGGCTAGTTAGACATAAAAGTTGTGCTCTGTGAACAGATTGGGTATGGGTGAGGACTAGCAGGGGATGGGAAATGGCAACATGGGCAGCATTGACTCAGCTGAGGAAATGTACACATCAGCTTAAAGTAGAGTTGTATTTAGGACATTTGGGGGTTTTAGCATAGCACGAAGAAGAAATTGAAGCAAAGAGAAGTACAAAGAAAATGGAAAACCCCCAACTCATGTAATCATTGGCTTTGTTAAATTACTGTGAATTTATTTAATCTTTGTCCAAATAGTGTGTAACAAACACACATACAACTAGCAACCACAAAACTAATCAATTGACAAATATCTTTTGAGATATATGCCAGGCAGTGTTCTAGATGCTTAGCACACAGCAGAGAACAAAAGAAAGACTGCTATTCCTGTGAAGTTTACATTCTGGTCAGGGGGACAGATTTAACCAAAACATAATAAATAAGCTACCTAGTGTGTTAAAAGGCAATGATTGCTCTGGGAAAGATAAAATACAATAGGGAAAGGGGATTAGGATTCTTGGGACATGATTGGGGGTAATTTGCAGTATTAAATAAGGAGGTCAAGGCAAGCCTCATTGTGAAAGTAAAATTTAAGCATAGACTTAAAGGAAGTGAGAGAGTTAGCTAAGCAGATATCTGGACGAGCATTCCAGGCAGAAAGCAAAGGTCACAGGGCTGGGTGTGCCTGGCACTGTTAAGAAAGAGCAAGGAGGCCAGTGATGGTGTGGTGGTGGGGTTAGATCTTATAAAATGCTGTAGGTTATTATAAGGACTTTGGTGTTGCTTTGAGTGAAATGGGGAAGCCATTCAAGAGTTTTGAGATGAGGAGTAACATGAACCGACAGATTTTAAGATCAATCCCAGCTGCTGTGGTAAGGAAATACTGCCTGGGGGAAGGAGGAGAAGCAGGGAATTAGGAAGTATTAAAGTCATTTAGGTGAGAGACAGGACCCTGGCTTTGAGCAGGGTGGTGGCAGTAAATGTGGGGAGAAGGAGTCAGATTCTAGACATATTTTTTATTTTTTAATTTTTTTTAATTTGTATTTTTTAACATTTATTTCTTTTTGAGAGAGAGACAGAGAGAGAATGCCAGCTGGGGAGGGGCAGAGAAAGAAGGAGACACAGAATCTGAAGCAGGCTCCAGGCTCTGAGCTGTCAGCAAAGGGCCCAACACGGGCCCAACTGTGAGATCATAACCTCGAAATCACCAACTGTGAGATCATAACCTGAGCCGAAGTTGGACATTCAACTGAGCCACCCAGGCGCCCCCATATATATTTTTTTTAATGTTTATTTATTTTTGAAAGAGAGACAGAGAGAGACCAAGCATGAGCAGGGGAGGGGCAGAGAGAGAAGGAGACAGAGAATTCCAAGCAGGCTCCATGCTGTCAGCTCAGAACCCACTGTGGGGCTCAAACTCACGAACCCCATGAGATCGTAACCTAAGCCGATCAAGAGTCACACACTTAATCGACTGAGCCACCCAGGCACTCCTAGCCATATTTTAAAGGTAGGAACAAAGGGAGCCAAAGGTGACTCCAAGGTTTGGGGCTTGCACAATCAAAAAGACAGAGTGAAGCAATTGACCATAGTTACTAAAAATGCCTGACTCCAAATGCAATACTACTCTAGAACAAAAATTTGTATTTGCTATAAAATAATTTGGAATCTCCTTAATACTGCCTGCCCTAAACATTTACCTTATTTATCAGAAGTCAGTTTCACAACTGTAGTGTTTAATTTTGAATAAACTCTATTTGCTAAATGGCCTATTGCTACAGATTATCATTTGTTTTATTCTTTTAGCAGTGGAGAAGGAAACAGGCTTCTCTAGCTTCTCTTGTGCAATCCTTTTGGGCAATTTCAAAAATTGAAGTAGGTTGACTTTTTAGATGTTGTTCATTTAAAAAATAACATTAGCAGCAGCTAGCATTTACTGAGCACTTATTCACCAGGCCATGCACTGAATTGTTTCACATACATTGGCCTCACAGCACCCCTCTGAGGCTGGAATTACTTTTTTCATTTTAGACATGGAGAAGTTAAGAAAATGTTGAAATATTTTGCCTGGGCTAGTTAGTAGCAGAGCCAGGATTCTAACCCAAGTCTAGACTAGAGCTTTTAAAAACTGTACAAACTGTCTACTTGACTATTATGTAGGGAGGGACCAGAGAAGGGGTATGGAATTGCAGCACTATTTTGTTCCTAAGAATTATTAAAGCTTTAGGGTTTCCTCTATCTTAGTCTATTCGAGCTGTTGTAACAAAATACCAAAGGCTACGTGGCTTGTAAATAACAAATACCTATTTCTCACGATTGTAGAGGCTGGGAAGTTCCACCATTTGGTGTCTTGTGAGAACCCAATTCCTGGTTCGTAGTCACCCATCTTCTCACTGTAACTTCCCATGATGGAAGGGGTAAGGAAGTCTGGTGGCCTCTCTTTTGTAAAGGCACTAATCCTATTCCATTGGGCTTCACTATCACAACCTAATCATATCCCAAAGTCCCACATCCTAATACCACCATACTGGGATTAAGGGAGATATAACAATCTATAGCAGCCTCTTTTGTTAGTGATCAGTATAGTTTTCAATATGCCTATGTTTTAACTGAGTTTCATTGGTCACATTCTAAGCCTTAGTTTCCCCATCTTTGAGGTAAGGGATCTAGACTGAGGATTTCCAGGTCTTTAAAAATTTCAACTCTCTCAAGGCAAGACATATCCTATCACTATCAGGGATTCATTGTAGAAGTTCTCAATGAGGTAGAAGTTAAAGAGAGCCTGGAAGTTTGGCAGAGCCTGGCCCTAAAGGTTCTGATAGTACTTCTGCTCCTTCCACTAGATCAGTGGTTTTCAAACTGTGTTCCCAGAGGAACGCTGGATGAAAATGCCTGGGCTTTTCCAGTACTTCTCTGTTTATCAGCATCAGCCCATTTTCTTTTCTTTTTTCTTTTTTAAGTTTATTTATTTTGAGAGAGAGTGTGAGTGGGGTAAGGGCAGAGAGAGAGGGAGAGAGAATCCCAAGCAGGCTCCAGCTGTCAGCACAGAGACAGCACAGACAGCTCTAAGCTGTCAGCACAGAGCCTGATGCAGGGCTTGAACTCACGACGAGATCGTGAGTCAATATCAAGAGGCAGATGCTTAACCAACTGAGCCACTGAGACTCACTCAGTGAGTCACTCACTCACTCACTGAGACTCACTGAGTCCCCATCAACCCATTTTCAACCAGAATAGGTTCACTCTGATCTATTTTATAGAGTTGGGTTCCATGTTAAGATTTCATTCAAATAAAACAAAACCCCACAGTTCTACTTTGAGTTGTCTGAAACTGCCATTCTAATTGTTTCTTATACTTTAATGTGTACATGAACCACTTTGGGATCTTTAAAAATGCAGAGTCTGGGGTGCCTGGGTGGCTCAGTCAGTCAAGCCTCTAACTTCGGCTCAGGTCATGATCTCGAGGTTTGTAAGTTCCAGCCCCGCAGTGAGCTCTGGGCTGACAGCTCAGAGCCTGAAGCCTGCTTCAGATTCTGTCTCCCTCTCTCTCTGTCCCTCCCCTGCTCTCTCTCTCTCTCTCACATACACACACCCACTCTCTCTCTCTCTAAAAAATAAAAATAAACATAAAAAAATGCAGATTCTTATTCAGTGAGTCTGGGGTAGGGCCAGGGATTCTGCATTTCTAACTCCTGGTGATGCCAATGCTGCCAGTATGCTGGGCCTGAATATAGCAAGGACCAAAATGATCTCTAGAGCTTTAAAAACTCTACTCAACCAAAAAGACTCCTTGCTTATTTTCCTCAGTACGATCTTAAGTTTACCAAAATGGTAAATTCTAGATTTCATCTTCTCCTACTCCCCAAGTTTTAGTCTGCCTGACTTTGTCTTTCTAAATATCTGTCTCATTCTCTCAGTGCTTCTCTTCTCTCTCTCTTTTGAAAGGTAAATATTTAACTTTTTGGACACACATTTAAATATCTTTCTACATACAGTGAACATTGTGCCTCAGCCAGTTCATCTCAGCAAGAGCTAACTATGGATGGTCTGGGAAATTTGCCACAAGTGAGTTATTTAAAGGTAGTTATGGTGACATTCTCTTCTAAATTTAGCATCTTAATGAACTTCTCCAGATTAAGGAGTAACTGTCTTGCACTCTTCCACCCTTTGTGTGAAAAATTTAGTACATACTTGAGACTGATTATTTTCTTTCCTGTGTTAGAGACTTCAAACATTTCCTTTCTCAAAATACTTCCTCAGCTGGCTTTTCCCCACATTATCCTTTTTCTGCAGAGGGGGAAGAGCTTCGATTACCAGAGCTGTCTTTCCCTAACCCTCTACATAGCCCTATGTCTCCACATCCAACTATCCAACGCAGGGGTCAGCAATCTTTCTCTTAAAGGTCTAGATAGTAAATATTTTCAGCTCTGTGGTCCATAGGTTCTCTGTTGCAACTACTCAACTCTTCCCTGTAATGTCAAAGCAGCCAAAGACAATATGTAAATGAATGTGTGTGGCTGTGTTCTGTTAAAACTTTATTTACAAAAGTGGAAGGCAGGCCAGATTTGCCACCCGCCCCCTCCCCCACCTCCAAGGCCACAAGTTTGCTGACCCCTGATCTACATGCAAGTTGAAACTTAGCCAGTCAGATTACAGCTCCTGGGAATTTGGAATTGGGACTGGGAAACTGAGTTAAGTAATAACTATGAGTTGCTAAGCAGGAAAGTTGGGCAAACTGGGTGGAGCCCAGAGATGAAGAGCTGGGGCCACTATTTGGGGCAGCCATCATAACGTGCCGGCAGACAAGTAAGCAGAGAAGCCAGTTTGCAGGGGAAATGAAGCAGACATACAAAGAAAAGCTCAGACTAGAGACCAGAAGATGAGAAAGGGTGAAGGAAAGTTCTTGTAATGTTGGCTGTGCTTCCCACAGTTTTGTCTCATATAATCCCTGCCTATTTTTATATTTGTTCCTCCTTTACTTTAGCCAGCTGGTATGAGTTTCTGTTTCTTGCAACCAGATAACCCCTAAGTCGAGCAACCTTTTATACTCCAGACATTCCAAATGACAGATAGTTCTCTGACATGAACAGTCATGCTCTCACACAACTGAGGGTTTGCAAGGTGTGGTTCCACTCCCCACCCCAACACTGTCACTCTCCATGTATTTTTCTTTCTGCACATTTTGCTCAGGCATTATCGCCTGTGGCTGAATTAGGACTTGGTTCCCATTGCTCCTTAGGTAAAACTCTATCACTGCACTTTTAATGCCACATTACATTTTCTGATTTGCTTGTCTATAGTTATAACTATAGCTTTCATCTCTATGCTAGGTACAGGGCCTGGTACATAGCAAGAACTTAATACAGACGTAAAGGTACACAATGGTAAATATATCTCTAACACAGGGATAGGTTCTAAACACCCTGAAGGCTCAGGATCCTCAGATACCCCTTCCAGCTTCATGAGCCAAAAGAGAAATAATATAAACTGATAAATTTATTAAGATGTAAAAGACTATAGAAATATACTCAATATGCTTTTGTACTCAACTTTGCTAATAGTATTGTTCAAACATATGTTCTCACTGAATTTTTTTGTCTAGTTTATCAGCAGCTGAATATGTTAACATCTCCCACTAAAATTGTTGACCTTTTTGGGGCGCCTGGGTGGCTCAGTCGGTTGAGCGGCCGACTTCAGCTCGGGTCACGATCTCGCGGTTCGTGGGTTTGAGCCCCGCGTCGGGCTCTGTGCTGACAGCTCAGAGCCTGGAGCCTGTTTCGGATTCTGTGTCTCCCTCTCTCTGACCCTCCCCCATTCATGCTCTGTCTCTCTGTGTCTCAAAAATAAATAAATGTTAAAAAAAAAAAATTTAAAAAAAAATAAATAAAATTGTTGACCTTTTTATTCTTCCTTATAGTTCTGTAATTATTGCTGTATGTGCTATGACATTATGTTATTAGGGGAATATAACTTAGATTTTTAAAAATCTTCCTGGCAAATTAAATCATTATCATTATGAAGTCTCCCTTTATCTCTATTATTGCTTTTTGTGTTATAGTCTACTTAATCTGATATTAATATAGCTATTCAAGTTTTCTTTCAAGTATTGTATGGTTTAGTTTGTTTCTATCCCTTTTCTTTCAACCTTTCTGCATTTTTATATTCTAGATATATCCTTTGTAAACAGCATGTAGTTTTTGATTTTTTTGTCCAGTATGACAATCTATGCTAGCTCGTTACATCAACTGGTGGCCCCAGATTTATCAACAGCTACTAATACTTACATTCTTCTGTACTTCCCTCCCCTTGACTCTGGGATTGGCTTATAATTTGCTTTATTCAAAAGAATGTGGCAGAAGTGACAATATGCTAGTTCCAAGTCTAATCCTTCTGGAAGACTCAAGCTTGTGCATAAGAAGTTTGCCTATTCCCCTGGAGAGACTATGTGGAGAGGAAGAAGTCATGGAACTACTTACACAAATACCAAAGAATTCAATTAACAGTGAGAACCAAGGCCCCATACATATGAGCTCAGTAAAGCTGGTCCAGCTAATCTCCAGCTATTGGAGCGATCCTAGCTGAGGTGCCAGCCATGCGAGTGAAGCAGCTATCTGGGATGTTTCAGCCCCAGCAGACATCACCCAGAGATGAGATGAGCCATTCCCTTTGGATCCTACCCAAATTCCTGACCCACGGAATCATGATATATAATAAAATGGTCATAGTTTAAAGTTACTAAATTAGGGGTAGATTGTTAAATAGCAATAGGCAACTAAAACAATTTTTTTCATTAAATTAGGATTTTTTTTACTTAATGTAATCAGTGATATATTTGGGTTTAAGTCTATCATCTTATTAAGTACTTTCTATTTTTGTCTTATCTATTGTATGCCCTTTTATTTTTCCTATCTTGCATTTAGGATAATTACTTTTGATTCTCCATTCCCTTCTTCCTTTTAGATTGGAAACTGCATAGTGTGATGGTTAATTTTATGTGTCAATTTGGCTAAACCACAGTGTCCAGATATTTGTTCAAACATTATTCTAGATGTTTCTGTGAAGGTGCTTTTGGATGAAATCTACAATTTAACTGGTGAACCCTGTGTAAAGCAGTTTGTGTAAGCCACTCCATAATGTGAGTGGGCTCATTCAATCAGTTGAAGGCCTTAGGAGAACAAAGATTGACCTTCCCTGAGCAAGAAAGAATTCTACCAGCAGACTGCCTTTGATCTTGAACTGGAACTCTACCCTAGGTCAACCTGCAAGTCTATCCTGCAGATTTTGGATTTATCAAGCCTCCACCATCACCTGAGCTAATTTCTTAAAAAAGTGTCTTTCTTTGTGTGTGTGTGTGTGTGTGTGTGTGTGTGTGTGTGTGTGTGTGTGTACATCCTGTTGGTGCTGTTCCTCTGGAGAACTTTGACCAATAACCATAGTCATACTATTCTCTTAGTGATTATTCTAGAGATCACAAGATACATTCTTGACTTATCAGAGTCTACTATTAATTGTAACTTTTTTCCATCCTCGTAGATGATGAACATATTTTAGAATACGTGATTCCATTTACCTTCTCCTAACATATACACCATTATCATACATTTTTAAATACAAAAGACATTACTATTATTGGACTATATAATCAATGTCAATATTCATTTAGATTTACCCACATTATTTATCTTTTTTTCTTAAGTATGCTTCACACTCAGCGCAGCCCAACACGGGGCTTGAACTAATGACCCTGAGTTCAAGACCTCAGCTGAGATTAAGACACCTAACCACCTAACCAACTGAGACACCTAACCAACTGAGCCACCCAACCAACTGAGCCACCCAGGCACCTCATTACCCACAAATTTGTCATTTTAATTGATCTTAATTTCCTCATGTATCTCTAACCTTATTACAACTGGCATCATTTTCCTTCTGCTCAAAGAATGCCAGTGTGAATCTGCTGGTGACAAATACTCTATTTTGTTTGTTTGAAAATTTCTTTTTTTAAAAAATTTTTTTTAACTTTTATTTATTATTGAGAGACACAGAGCGTGAGCAGGGGAGGGGCCGAGAGATGGAGTGACACAGAATCCTAACCAGGCTCCAGGCTCTGAGCTGTCAGCACAGAGCCCAATGCGGGGCTCAAACTCACAAACCGCTAGATCATGACCTGAGCCGAAGTCAGACACTTAACCAACTGAGCCACCCAGGTGCCCCAGCGACTAAAAACGTATTAATTTCACCTTCATTCTTAAAATATTTGCTTTTAATCTTTTAAAGTTATTGAGCCATGGGGCGCCTGGGTGGCTCAGTCAGTTAAGCATCTGACTTCGGCTCAGGTATTGATCTCGTGGTTTCTGAGTTCAAGTCTGGCATCGGGCTCTGTGCTAACAGCTAAGAGCCTGGAGCCTGCTTGGGATTCTATGTCTCCCCTCCTCTCTGCCCCTCCCATACTCATGCTCTGTCTCTCTCTGTTTTTCAATATAAATAAACGTTAACAAAAAAAATTTTTTAAGTTATTGAGCCATCATTTTTTGGCTTCAAACTATTCTTTATAAAGTCAGTTGTAAGTCTGATTATTGTTTCTTTAAAGATCAACTCTTGTTTTCTCTAGTTATTCTTAATATTTTTCTCTTCGTCTTTGGGTTTTAGCAATTTTTTCATGACGTATTGATGTGTCAACTGTATGGATTAGAAATATATATATGTATATATACATGAATCCTCCAAGTGTTCATTAATTCACATATTATTTCTGCCCAATATTGTGTTTCCTTTCATTCTGAAATTCCATCTATGTGCATATCAAACTTTATCATTGTATCTTCTATGTGCCTTCCCTGTGTTCTATATTTTCCACCCTTTTTCTTCTGACTCATTTTGCATAATTTCTTCTCACTTACCATCTAGTTCACAAATTCTATCTTTATCTGTGTCTAATATGCTGTTATAGCCATCAGTCCTTATTTTCAGTTATGGCTGTTATAGCCAATAGTCCTTATTTTCAGTTAGTGAATTTTTTGGTTCTAAAATTTTCATCTGATCCTTATTTTCAAGTTTCTAGTTATCTGTCTAAATTTTAATCTTGTTCTATTTACTTATACATAGAAATCATTGTTATTTTTATTTATTTTACTTTATTTTATTTTATTTTTATTTTATTTTTGAGAGACAGAGAGACAGAGCTCAAGCAGAGGAGGGGCAGAGAGGGAGACACAGAATCTAAAGCAGGCTCCAGGCTGTGAGCTGTCAGCACAGAGCAGGATGCGGGGCTCGAACCCACAGCGAGATCATGACCTGAGCTGAAGTCGGATGCTTAACTGACTGAGCCACCTAGGCTCCCTGAAAGCATTGTTATTTTTAAATCTGTGTCTGATAATTTCACTCTCTGAACCCCTTTAGTTCCGTTTTTTATTTGTTGTTTCTGTTGTTTTTCTTATTTCTTTGTGTGACTGATTATTTTTGATTGTGTACTAGACATAGTTTTTGCAAAATTATACAAATGATTTGAGGCGTAGAATAATATTACTTTACTCCAAAGAAAATTTCAGTTTGCTTCTGCCAAGGGTTTTGGGGGCATTGACTTAAAGGAACTACCCTAATCCAATCTTTGGGTTGAGATGATTTGAAATGGAGATGATGACCCTTTACATCTAGGATGTAGCCATTTGGATTCCCTGTCTAAAGCAAGTTCAACCAAGTCATCCTCCTTCCCCCTTTGAACATTCTGAACTCTAATCACTATCCCCCATTCCTATTCATACTCTCAGCAACCCTCAGATCTTGGGTTGGTAATTTCTATCTTATTAGCTCTCTAATACCTTTGAGCTGATAATTTTAATATTTTGTTAAGTTCTTCCAGTGTCGTTAGTAGAAGGATTGGTCCAAATTATTGCCAATACCAGGATTTACAGAAATGTAGGTACTATTAAATATATCTAGTTGTTCTTAGAGGTACATTGAAAAAGATCCTCAAAGGAAAAAACAAAACAAAACTAGACTGTCATCTGCAGTTCCACCTTTTTAGCCCCAAGTAACAGACCAGTACTTATAGGGCTGTTGTATCTTAGTCCTGGTATCTTGTGATTTGAGAAAAGTTACTTCTTTTATCAACAAACATTATTTTTTTTTAACTTTTTTAATACTTATTTATTTTTGAAGGGGGGAGAGAGAGAGAGAGAGAGAGAGAGAGAGAGAGACAGAGCATGAGTGGGGGAGGGGCAGAGAGAGAAGGAGACACAAGAATCCAAAGCAGGCTCCAGGCTCTGAGCTGTCAGACAAAGGCCAATATGGGGCTCCAACTCATGGGCTATGAGATCATGACCTGAGCTGAAGTTGGACACCCAACCAACTGAGCCACCCAGGAGCCCCTACATTATTATTATTTTTTAAATATTTATTTACTTGGAGAGCAAGAGAATGAGAGTAAGCAAGCAGGGGAGGGGCAGAGAGAGAGGGAGAGACAGAATCCCAAGCAGGTTCCACGCTGTCAGCACAAAGCCCGATGTGGGGCTTGATCTCACAAACTTGATCTCACATGACCTGAGCCAAGATCAAGAGTCAGGCACTCAACTGACTGAGTCACCTGGGTGCCCCGTTAACAAATATTATTGGCCATCACCTCGGTCCCAAAACTGTTCTAAGCAATTAGACTAAAAGAATGAAAAAGATATGGGCATTGTCTTCAAGGGTCTTGAAGTCTACATTCTTTATTGGCAAACTGGTTATTTTTAGAATCATCAAGTCATGATCAAAGAGTCTTTGTTAAATATATGTAATACAATAATAAATACATTTAAAATGTAAATGTGTGGGGCGCCTGGGTGGTGCAGTCGGTTAAGCGTCCGACTTCAGCCAGGTCACGATCTCGCGGTCTGTGAGTTCGAGCCCCGCGTCAGGCTCTGGGCTGATGGCTCAGAGCCTGGGGCCTGTTTCCGATTCTGTGTCTCCCTCTCTCTCTGCCCCTCCCCCGTTCATGCTCTGTCTCTCTCTGTCCCAAAAATAAATAAACGTTGAAAAAAAAATAAAAAATAAAAAAAATGTAAATGTGTATATTTGAGTTCCTATCACTTTTCTGTCTAAATATGAAGGCATTTCAAACAATATGTTTTCTAATGTATTTGTCTTCCAGTAAAGTTTAAAGTACAAAAGTATTTTGGAGAGGAGTGCCTGGGTGGCCCAGTGGTTGACTGTCTGACTTCGGCTTAGGTCATGATCTCATGGTCTGTGAGTTTGAGCCCTGCATTGGGCTCTCTGCTGTCTGCACAGAGCTCTCTTCTGATCTTCTGTCCCCTTCTCTCTTTGCCCCTCCCCCACTGGTTCTCTCTCTCTCTCTCTCTCTCTCTCTCTCTCTCTCTCAAAATAAACAAACTAAAAAAAAAAATTTTTTTTAAGTATTTTGGAGAGTGAACAATACAAACTTCACAGGAGATCTTAAATGCCAGGATCCTCTTTTTCCTAAAGAGTTAAGCTCTGGTTTCACAGCCTTTTTACTCTTGTAAACTCCTGGGTAAAGCTACTCACTCTGAATCATCATTAGTTTTAATCACAGCTTTTTCTTGAGAGGTGTTCAAAGTCCTCTAAAATAGCCTTTAAGTATACAAGTATCCCTGGACTCTGAACTAAGTGTGATAGACTTCCTAAGAGACCTGAGCCTTACCTGCAGAGATTACTTAAATGTGCCCAGCCTGTCTACTGAATCAGTCATAGACAGGACCAGTAGAGAGATGTTAGTGGATGCCAATGCAGTATTTTCATTATTTGACCTTATACATGTTACATAGCTGTTCTGGATTTGCTTTTGTATCTATGATAAACTGGGCTCCTAGATGACATGTCTTGAAAGTATGTATTAATGCCAACTCTCAAATTCTGTGATTCTTCTAGAGTTGAGGAGGACTGTTTGGTCACCTGAGTTTAAAATAGATGAGAAGGAAAACTAGAAACTAAAGTTCAATATATCAAATAAGATACTATTACAATAATCTGTAGCGAGATGAAGACCCATATTATATTAGTGATCACCATGGTCAGCAGATATAAAACAAGACAAAGGTATGAGGAGACTATGGCTTTCCAGAAGCCACCTCCTCTTAATCTTCCCTTCCTTCTTTGTTCCCGTTCTACTGCATTCTTCCTCCAGGAACTTCCTTCAATTTGTCCACATGAGGGGGCAACAGTGATTGCTCTGAAGGGAGAAAATGAAGCAACTCTTGCTTCTATAAAGCATATAGTACATTTGGCTTGTGGCCACTTAATCTAAGTGCAGTTATGAGGCCTTTCAGACAGTGTAATGAGAAGCAAATGGAACTAGCAGAGGATTTTGGACAAATCATATAGACACAGTATTTTCATCTGTGGAATGCTGCCTATAATTAATTCTGTGTCTCTGTCATCCCCAGAGCTTGACTTGCTTTATTGTCAGTAGGCAGCTTGTTTCATGCTCAGCTCACTTGACTCACAGCCCGCACACAGTGAATATCCAGTTAACATTCATTGTTCAGGAAAAAAAAAAAATGAACCTTGTATGCATCAGTCCCTGCGCAGGTCTCTTTCACACACGTTTACTTTTAATCTGTTCAGCACATTTGTTATATAGGTATCACTACTCTACTTTTTAAAGATGTGGATAAAGATATTTAGAAATTTAGTGATCAGGATCATAATTTTAGTAAAATGGAGCCTTAGTTCTGCCTCTTATTTCTGTCAGATTATTTTTCTAAGCCTTGGCTTCCTTCTCTGTAAAGTGGGAATTTCTAAGAGTTAGGACAGGGTTTGTAAATTTAGCAAAAAACAAAACAAAAATCAGGAAGTTCCCAAATGGAACATTCTTTTATTAAAAAATTATTTTACATTTACCTGAAATTCTGACTTTGGGCACTCCTGTATATTTTATTTGGCAACAGTATCTTAGCATTATGGTTATGACAATGCATGTAAAGAACTTACCTCAGTCCCTAGCACTTAATGAGGGCTCAGGAAATGCGATGCTTATTAAATTTTGGATCTGATTCCAAAGTCCTTTTTTTCACCACAAACACGCTGAGCTCAGTTTCCACTTAAAATTTCAGTGAAGCGAGTGTGATATCACTTTAAGTTCATATTAATGCTTTACCGCTTCCTACAGCGCTTTCAAAGCCCGACCCATGGCGGAAAGCTCTTGGGGAAACCCACAGAAGCTCGGGCTGTTGCGGGTCGTCGCTGCAGTCCCAGCACAGGCTTCTCCAGCCGACCAGCCGGGAAGGCCACCCTAGCCCCGCCCCCGCGCCTTCTTGGCCACTCAGCGGCCGCGCCGCGCTCCGCCACACTCCTATAGGTCCTGCCGGGACAGGCGAGGCCTTTCCATTTTTCCCGCCTTCCCAGCCCCTCCTCAGCCCGAAACCGGCACTGGCCCACCACGTCTCCGCCCTGCCTTCCGTGCGAACCCCGCCCTTCCGGACTCTGCATCTCCCTTCCTTCCCACCCGCAGTTCAGCACGGCCTGCGAGGTCCGGGACCCGCCCTTAGGTAGGAGGTGGGAGGAGATACCGGGAGGCGGGCCGAGCCCCCTCCGGAGGTGGTCGCGAGAGGCGGGGACCGGAGGGAAGGGCGGGGCTAATCTCCTTGGCGCCGCGTTGCCATGGCAGCGGGGGAGGGTGCAGGGAGGGGGAGGAAGCGAACGGGAGGGGGATGTGGTGCTGCCGCGGCCGCCACCGCAGCTGCCGCTGCCTGCTCTTTGCCGCGTCTTCCCGGAGGCGGCTGCTGGAAGCCGCCGGGAGCAGCTGTGGTGCTCTGCCATATTGTGTCTTCCCCTGCCCGTTCCTTGCCTCCCCGCTGCGGCTGCAGAGCAGACGGTGAGTTCCCGCGGAGTAGCGCCCTCCTGGGCGGGCGCTGCCGGGCGTCCGCGCTCCCCGCCCCGGCCCGCGGCACAGCTCCCGGGCGCGGAGGCAGCGCGTGCGGCCGGCTCCCGGCGTGGGGCGCGGAGGCGGCTGTCCCGTGACGCGCCCGGACATTTTTGTCCTGTGAGGAATTGGCGCCGGCACGGGGTTCTCCCCTGCGCGTGGCTTGAGTCCTGTGTGGGTTCCCGGGGGGTGTCGAACTGAGGGGAGCGCGGTTCCATGAGGGTCGTGTTATGAGGGTCGAGTTAGGAGTTTTTCGTGAGAGGTAATGACCGCCTGGGAACGGGTGTCGTCTGGCGGAAACCGCTGCGAGGGGTGCCGGCTCTCCGGGAAGGTTCGGAGGTGGCCCCGGGCACGCTTAGGGCTCAACTCAGGGCGCATCTGCTGTTAGAGGAAGTGCCCCAAGCCCCTCGGGAGTGTGTGCGGCGCCTCCTCCCCCGCCTCGAAGTGGAACGAGACGTGCCGGGCGTGGAGTGCTGGTCCGGCCCTGGACGGACTGGCTGGGCCCAGCCAAGTAGTGCCCAGGGAGGCGCCTGACGCTGCCTGGAGTGAACTTCAAGCCCCAGGATTGCCGGGCGTTCGGGGGACAGGGGCGGGTCCCGGATGTAGGGGTGGCCGACCCCGGCACTCTCTGGCCCCTCCTCCAGCGGGCGCCCTGGGGGCCTCTCGAGGAGGCTGTCTTGGTGGGGTGGGAGTTCTAGGGTTTTCAGCGCTGCAATATGGACACTTCCTTTTGGCTGCTTCTCTCGGGCCCGTGGTTATCTCTGTCCTTGTATCTTTTGTCGGGGAGGGGGGTGGGGTGGGTGAGAGGTACTGAGGGCCTGTGCGAGGCTCTTCAGCCTTCTCGGTTCGCCCCACCAAAGCAGCGGCGAGTCTGAAAACCCCGGAGGACGGGGGCAGTCAGGGGAAGGAGGCCCCTCTGAGTAGTCCTTCATCCTCCACTCTTACTCAACTCCGCCCCTTTTACCCCTTTGCAGAATGCCTGTTTCCACCTTAGCTCGCGGGAGTGAGAGTAGCGAATTCAATGGGGTACCACTCTCGGGGTCTTCTTGGACCTGATTTCTGCTTTAAAGTCTCCTTAAAAGCAGCCCCTGTACTCCGTTTTCACCTTACAGGAAAAAAGTCTTAGCGTGCAAAAAAACGGCACGGTCTTTCTTCTACCCCAACTCCGAGGCGGAGGGCGGTTATTTATTTCCAGGTTAGTTTGTGCTGTTTCTCCTGTCTTCCTTCTGATTGTGACAGCCACGTGGCCGGCTGACTGTAATAGAGTGCCCTAACGCCACTAGGTCTGTGGCTTCACTGGTAGGCAGGGGCTTTGTAATCGTGCTGTAGCCTTGCATCCACATTTATTTTTGTGTTTTCTGAGATGAGGAAGTGGAAAAAGCTGAACTGTTCACGTCTATCTCGTCTATCTCTTGCATCCGAATTGTAAGACTTATCTCTGTTTCCTTGAAGTCCTTGTAGGGTATATATTGACGTTTTTGCCTTCCTCTGCTGTTTGATGATTCATCTGTAAAATCTCAGCAGTGTTAGGTACCAATGAAGGAGTGGTGGGGAATAGAATAGTACATTATGGAGTTTCCCAACTCTGGAAAAACATCGTTTGTATTTAAGAACCATTAATGAGAGGTTCTAAAGCAATCAGAAATAATCACATTCTGGAGTATTTCTTTTTGAGTTTTAGAAAGTCTTATTTTTTTCTTTTTATATGAAAATGTGACCTGAAAGGATATAGATAAATTATGAGTGAAAATACTTGTTTAGGGATGAAATAAGTACTCGTATGTGTACTTTCTTAAGCTCTTTTTGGAAAAGTATGAACGCTTAATGTGAATGTTAACATGAACAGATTTTATTTTAAGGAGTGAAATTTAATTTTGAGAATATATGAAAGTAAAGGGTCAAAAGGTTGAACATTTAAAAATCCAAATTTTTGTAGAATTTGGAAAATTTTAGAATTTAAGTGTAATCCGTGGATACTAACATCATTTTGTGAATGCTTTGGTGGATTTGAATTATTCCTGTAACATATGTTTTTATTTGAATCAGTTTTACTTGAATATTGCTAAACCACAGGAAGCATTTAAAATGTGTAAAAGAATTATGTAGAGAAGTTATAGCAGCACTATTTATTAGAATTTAATTATGCCATAACAATGGTTCTCAATCAATGAAGTTAATAGATAAAAAGATTGGAAAGGCTTCAGTGCCAAAAAGATAATGAGATTGAGAAATGACTATTATGTGCTGACCACTGAGAGCAATGCTTAGTTGAGAAAGAAAAGTAAATGTGGTGATGAAATGCCTATATAAAACAGGAAGTACTGAAAACATATGCTGTAAGATAACGACATTATTAGTTATGGGATCTATCGAATGAAACTTTAAGAAGTGCCATCCAAACAGGACTTGTTCTTGTGGTAGCTTATTGCTTAGCTATCATTGTGTGTGTGTGTGTGTGTGTGTGTGTGTGTGTGTGTGTGTGTCACTTTTAGATTGTTGTCTTTTTAGTAAGTAGGTTTTACATAAATGCAAAAAGCCCTCCAAAAATAAAGTTTTAAGAGCCTAATGCTTTGCTGATTTCTTAGGAAGAAATGGAGATCTTTGATTTGATCCTTATTCTTTGATTGAAGAGACTAGATTAACACCAGTGAAAATTTAAGAATTTACTGTGTGAGAAGATGTATTTAGGAGTTAAATTGTATACTGCAGGCAAGTGGTATAAGGCTTAAAAGGAGAAGGAACCTAGAGGGTTTAAGTAGTTAGGGGAGGCTTCTTCAAGAAATAAGGCTCTTGATTTCTAAAGTTTAACATGTTACTCCCATTGGGTTAATCTTTCTGAAAATTGTATCACTCTCATGTCAAGCATGAATTGTATTACCCTTAGGTCAAGTATGAATACCAAATTTCTTCTCAGGACTTTTCAAACTTTGGTCCTTGTTTAATCCCATCTTATCTTCCACTAACCTTCAGGAACTGTTCTTTATTCACTACTTCAATGTGGTATAACAATTTTACTTATCTTTGCTGGTGTAGCATTTTTCTGTTGGAAATATACCTGCACACATCTTCTTAACCGCTGAAGAAATACTCAGGCTTGAGTCTCGACTGCCCTGAGAGCCTTAGAATCATAGAATTTTAGACCTGCCTTCACCTCCCCAACTGAAAATTCTTTACCTTTTTGAATAGCATGTGATTCTTTTGGCTGTAGCATTCTATGCTGCCTTGTTTTCACTTAACAAATACTTTTTGGGGGGTGCCTGGGTGGCTCAGTCAGTTAAGCATCTGACTTCGACTCAGGTCATGATCTCGCAGTCCCTGAGTTCAAGCCCTGTGTCGGGCACTGTGCTGACAGCTCAGAGCCTGGTCCTGTTTCAGATTCTGTGTCTCCCTCTCTCTCTGACCCTCCCCCATTCATGCTCTGTCTCTCTCTGTCTCAAAAATAAATAAACATTAAGAAAAAATTAAAAAAAAAACACTTTTTGAGCCCTTTTCATGTTATAGGAACTAAGGATACAGCTTTGAATAAGATTCCTATGTTCTTTTTTTTTTTTTTTAATGTTTATTTATTTATTTTGAGAGAGAGACAGAGGAAAAGAGAGAGAATCCCAGGTAGGCTCTCCACTGTGTGCGCAGAGTGTGATGCAGGGCTTGATTTTACAAAATGTGAGATTGTGAGATCCTGAGCTGAGCCACCCAGGTGTCCCTCCAATGTTCTTTTTTAGTCATTTTTTTAGGTTTTTTTTTTTTAATTTTTTTTCACATTTATTTATTTTTGAGAGACAGAACGAGGCAGAGCATGAGCCAGAGAGGGGCAGAGAGAGAGCGGGGGCACAAAATCTGAAGCAGGCTCCAGGCTCTGAGCTGTCAGTGCATAGCCTGACGTGGAGCTCGAACTCACAGACCATGAGATCATGACCTGAGCCGAAGTCAGTCACTTAACTGACTGAGCCACCCAGGCACCCCTCATCTTTTTAGGTTTTATCACCCTAAGAAAATTATAAAGTCTTTGACCACCCAGAAGAGTCTTATTTTCCTGTGTATATGTGATATGCTTTGTGAGGATTGAATTATTTTCTGAATAAAGGAAAGGCAAGACTTATGGAATGAGGTAGAAAGATGGACGGAAAGATCTTTACAAGTGAAGGGTACAAAAACATAACCAATTATGGATGGCCTTAAAGGTATCACTTCTGAATTTAAATATGGTTTAGTACAAAAAAAAGAGATGACATTTGAACCTAGGAATATAATAAAATCCTTATTTGAGGAAGGTTCATTTGACAGCAGTGTTAATAGTAATTATTAACTACGGGAATGGGAGGCATGGGAAGGAGAGAGATCTGAAAAAAAATTAATAACTTTGAGAGGGAAGTTTGGAAGGGAAGCATCATCAAGAAGATGGTGAGTTTAGTTGAGTGTAAGATGCGTGGGAGAAAGCAAGGGGAATATGACCTTTAGTGACTAAAGATTAAAGATGTGGGATAATCACTTCAATATAGAAGTGACAACAAATGTTATGAATTTTTGTCACAGAGTTAATGAAATGTTGAGGATGAAGAATGATACTTTGGGAAACTAAAATTCAAAGGGATTTGCTTTGATCATATGTAACTTCATAATTAATACTATAGACTTGTACAATGCCTACAGTATTGTTTATTAATAACTTTATTTCCACTATAGGAGAATACTATCTTTGTCTTACTACCAAACATAGAGGGACGAAAAGAAGGTTTATCATCATTTGTTTCCAAGGGATTTTGATTCTTGTATTCCTTATTTTCCTTACTCTGTTTTCATTTAAGTAACCTTTTTATTTTAGAACAGTTTTACATTTACAGAAAAGTTGCAAGGTAGTACACAGAGTATACCTCACTCAGTTTTCATTATTGTGAACTGCTTATATAACTAAGGAAACGAAATTGCTACATTTCTAATAACTATGCACTGTCTTCAGATTTCACTAGTTTTTCCCTAGTGTTCTTTTTCTATTCCAGAATTGCAAATTCTCAAACTTTTCTTGTTTTTGATGACTGTGACAGTTTTCGGGAGTACTAGTCAGAGATATTAGAGAATGTCCCTCGGTTGAGATTTGCCTAATATGTGAGGGGATAAATGATTCTTAATGATTAGACTGGAGTCATATAGGTTTTAGGGAGGAAGACAACAGAGGTGAAGTGCCATTCTCATCACATTACTCTAAGCGCACATAATAACAATATGATAAAATTGATGATAATCTTGATCACTCTTTGAGGGCTTTGTTTGCCAGGTTTCCACCCCCTTTGCTTCCATACTCTACTCTTTGAAAGCAAGTTGCAAAGCATATCCCATGCTCAAAGCCTTAACCTAATTTTGATTCATATATTTTTTTATTTCCCTCAACCTAATTTGCTTTTCTATAAATATTTAAAGTTGGATAGATATTTATTGAGCATCTACTGTATTTATGTGCTAAGAATATAGTGGTGAGCAAGAGAATTCTACTTTCCTAGAATCTGCCTGTTATAAATGTAAAATGGAATTTATCCCCTCACATAGGTCTTGGTTTCACTGAAGGTTATAAACATAATATTACTATGGCCTAAAAGGCTAAATAAATCTCTTTACTTAAGTAGTCATGTAGAAGATATGCTTATTATCATAAAGGTTAACTGCCTTTTGTACCAACACAGGTAACAAAAAATTACTTTGATTCTCCCCAAATAGATGTATTCCTGTTAAATTACCAGGATAGTTTAATTACCATTAATTATCCTCAGATCCTATAAAGTCTACAGGTTGTATAAGAAAATTCTTGGCTTTTTTTTTTTCTTTAAATATTTATTTTGAGAGACGTGCGTACACGGGGGAGGGGCAGAGAGAGAGAATCCCAAGCAGGCTCTGCACTGTCTGAGCAGAGCTGAAGACAAGTATGGAACTCACAAACTGAAAGATCATGGCCTGAGCTGAAATCAACAATTGGGTGCTTAACCCACTGAGCCACCCAGGCGCCCCAGAAAATTCTTGGCTTCTTGATTGTACTTTAATAGTTATTTGGTGCTTTTGCCACTTAGAAGTGGTCTGAAAGATGTATTGGGGCAAACATACTGGGAAAAGAACAGACCCTGTGCTTTCCTCTTTGTGAGAGGCTATAATTATTTATTTATGGAAAAGAAAATGCAGTTGAAGAAAATAAACATTAAAGTTTTGAAAGTGATGATGAACTTTGTTGGAGGGAAGACACTGTATACTTACTAGAAGAGTGATGCCATTGTAACATTGGGAATGTTATTGAGAACATTATTAATAAAACAGTGTCAATTTTATTGGACAATAAAATTTTTGTTTAAAGTCTTCTTGAATGAACATTTCAGTTAATTTTTTCTAGTTAACTAGGTTAACTACAAAGTGCTCTTACTTTGAACTCTTAACTGAAATTTTTTCTAAAATGTATTTAATACATTTATACCTTTCACACTATATTTTACAGCCCACTGAGCATAATTTAATATTTAAGTTAGAATTTTTTTCATGTTTATTTTTTGTTTTTTAGAGAGAGAATGGGAGAGGAGCAGAGAGAGAGGGAGACAGGATTTGAAGCAGGCTCTGTGCTGAGAGCAGAGAGCCCGATGTGGGGCTTGAACTTACGAACCACGAGATCATGACCTGAGCTGAAGTCAGAGGCTTAACCAATTGAGCCACCCAGGCGCCCCTTAAGTTAGAATTTTGAGACAGAGTTAACATAGTACTTTTGAGTTTTATTCATAACCTTAGAGGTAGAGAGTTGAGGAAATTGATAAACTTACATCCTTATGGTTTCTTTATCTTAAAAGAGGAAATAACAGAAAAAGAAGAGATTTCTTGTAAGTTAAGATTTTGCTGTTCCTCTTGTTTGTCCCACGCCTTTGTCCAGCTCCTCCATCCTTAAAAGTTCGGTTTAAATGCTACCTGTTGTATGCTGATTGAACAACATTCAGTAGTAGTCCTAGCAATAATCACTATCTTTTATTGATCACCTACTATATTCTGGCATGGTATTATACTGGACATGTAGTTAATGATATATAGAGTATAATATAGTATATATTAATTCCTCTTAACCCTACAGGAAGTATTTTATTCTTATTGATAGAGAAAGATAATGAGAAGTTATGTAAATGCAGTGCTGGGTATTTGAAACCAAGTCGTTAAAATTTTCAAAATGCATACTCTTTGTACTGTGACCTAAAGTCTTTAAGAAATGGGTATTTGCCAGGATGAGACACTTGAATCTTGATTTGTCTCCTGGAAGGAGTAGGGAAAAATACATGGTAGGGAGAAGAAACTGATATTTCCAGACCATCTTCCCTCATTTGATGCCTCATTTATAGAATGCCTAATCTGTGGCAGCAGTGCTACTACTTTATTGTTATAATGAGTTAAGTAAATGGTGTTAACTCCTTGGGATTCAAGGAGGTTAAGTCATTTGTCAGAGGTTGTATATATAGAAGTTTGTTGGCTGATGGGTCTGCCTTGCTCTTTGACTTTTCTAGTACAGGGTACTGCTATATTTATTCTTTTATTTAAATATTTGCTTACTAAGTGGTCTGTACTACAGCATGAAAATGAATATATTGAGTGCTGCTTGCAAGGATTTATATTCTAGTGCAGTATTTCTTAAGTGGATGATAGAACCTATGTGGTAAATTGTAATCAGCATTTCTTTTAAAAGATTGAATATAAGAGGTACCTGGGTGGCTCGGGTAAGTTGAGCATCCGACTTCTGCTCAGGTCATGATCTTACAGCTTGTGGGTTCAAGCCCCACAACGGGCTCTGAGCTGACAGCTCAGAGCCTGGAGCCTGCTTTGGATTCCTCTCTCTCTCTCTCTGCTCCTCCCCCACTCACGCTCTGTTTGTCTTTCTCTCAAAAATAAATAAACATTAAAAATATTTTTTTAAATAAAAAATTGAATAGAAAATTTCAGTGTGTTATATGTGGTTAAGTGTAAAAGTATGATTTCACTTTGTTTCAGTTATATATGTATATCATGGATCTCTACAAAAATGTCATAAATAGCAAGTAAGTTCTATAATAAGGTTCTATATAGGATGCTAAGCAAGCAGGATGGGAAAAAAAGTAATTCAAGGAAGTCTCTTCTGACTACTACTACTAAGGCTTTACTGACTCTGAGCAGTTCTGACAAATGGGGTAGAGAGCCTTAAATACATCTAAAAACCGAAAGGAGTGAAAGGGCATAGTATATTCAGGAAACTTGAAGTGGTGTGAAGCAGTGGCACACAGGAGCCAGATTGTTCAGGGAGCTTACTAGGCCAATGGTTTTCTGGAGTCTCATGGTGTTCTTTTGTTAAAGAACAAAAAATACATGGATACATTTGATTGTATCATATAATCTAGAAACAGTTTTAGCAATAGAAAATTTGACCATATAACGTGTATGTAGTGTAAAATGGTGACCATGAACATAACTGTTCATGAAAACAATAACAACCAAAAATTGGTGAAGCAACTTTGAGGTGACTATCAAATAAATGTTACTTTTCTATTTTTTCTTGTGTTTTGTCAACTGCTGGCTTTTGCTGGCATACTAATGGTAGCAGGTCCGAAAATTTTAAGAGAAAAACGTTATAAGAGAGAAAGTTGTTCCCTTTGCTTTGAATTAGGAAGACAGTCTTTTTTCAGTTCTGAGGACACTCAGGAGCCAGCTACTGGAATGTTAATATCAGGCACATTTCTGAAGGCAGAGTTGGCAAACTTTACCTACAGCTGTTTTTTTGTTTGGCTTGTGGGTTTTTTTTTGGTTTGGTTTGGTTTGGGTTTTTTACATTTTGAATTATTTGCCAACATTTAAATATTGGTACATTTCACATGAAATGACTAGAGTTCTGTCAACTCTTGAAAAAATTGAACATTATAGCAACATTGGTTTCATGTTCCTACATGGTGGTAATTGCCTAAAGCTTGTGAGTATCTTCCTTCTTGCTGGTAGTTTCCATCATTCTTTGTTGTCTTACATCAAACCAGCTTCACCCACTTGTTGTCTACCTTGTCCTTGTAAGGCATTTAAATTGCCTATGTACTGTACTGTACTTTGTAAAGAGTTTTTAAAGGGGGATTTTGGTGTTTGAAAGATCATTCTGCCATACTGGAGAATACAGATTGAAGGAATATGAGAAGGGTGTGGTTAGAATTTTAATGCAATAGGGCAGGTGAAATGCCCTTTTTTTCTTCCGAACCTGCAGTACCTTGTACCTTTCTCAAAGCATTTACTATATATAGCTTTCTATTATAGTTGTTAATTATCTCTTCAGTCTAAAGTGTAAATACCTCATAGAAAATATGTGCTGGATAAGTGCTTGTTGAATTTAATTATATTTATTTTGAAGACTACCATATTTGTCACAAAGATGAATTTTCTTGGCAGTTTTAGAGTATCTCTACTGAAAAAAATCTTTTATGCATTTTAAATATTGCAGTTTATTCTAAGAATCAGTAAGTGTCAAATACGTTTTAAAGTATGCGAGAAACAGAACAGGTAGGTACTTATTAATAAGATAGAGTTTTATATTTTTCTAACGTTTATTTGTTTTGAGACAGAGGGAGACAGAGAGAAGGCAGGAGCAGGGGGAGGGGCAGAGAGTGAGGGAGATAAAGAACCTTAAACAGGCTCTGGTGCTGTCAGTGCAGAGCCAGAGACAAGGTTCTATTGCACAAATCATGAGGTCATCACCTCAGCTGAAATCAAGAGTCGGATGCTTAATGGATTGGGCCACCCAGGTGCCCTTAAGATAGTAGACTTTTAATTCATCATCCTGTTTGCCAAATATAAGGGCAAAATATTGTGGGAAAATTGGTCTCTCGGTTTGCTGCATAATTCTATTACGTTGGTTTGAAGATTATTCCAAAATCTTTTTGTTACTGTTTTCCATTGATATGTAGAAGTAGTTTTAAATTAGTATCTGTGGTTTTTGATTTTCCTAAATTCCTTTTTTTATCCTTTTTTACTGTAAAATAAAATGTAGAAGAGAAAACAAATGTGTAATTTAGTGAATTATGAGACCGACACCCATGTAACCATCTTCCAGGTAAAGGGAGAGAATTTTGCCAGCTACCTTAGAAGCCCTTCCATGTATGCCTTTTCCCAAACTTAACTCCTTTCCTTCAAAAAATAACTAATAACCTGATTTTTTTGGAAACTGCTTAATTGAATTTCTTTTTTGTTTTATTACTATGTTTCCCTAGACACTATACTTAAGCTTGCATGCACCCTTCCTTCTTTTTGATTTTTTTTTTTGTTTTCTTTTCACCTTCTGTTTTTCTTAAGACTTTATCTTTTATGTTTATTTTTTCTTATATTTCTTGAACTTAAGTCTTCATTCCTGAAATGATTTTTCCCTTTTATTTAGGATTCTTTCCTGAATTTTGTCATTTTTTCCTGAGCTTTTTAAATTTTGATATATATTTTTTTCTTTCCTGTCTTACATAATTTTTTAAGTTCATTTTGAAATAGAAGCTCATTTTTATCTCTTCTGTGAGCATCTCTGGCATGCTTTCATTGTCTGTAGGATGTTATTTTATTCCCTTTTTTCTTTTATTTATTACTTTTTGTGTGTGGTATGGTAAGTACACTTAACATCAGATCTGCCCTGTTAAAAAATTTTTAAGTGTACAATACAATATTGTTAACTGGAGGCACTATGTTGTACAACAGATCTCTAGGACTTACTCATCTTGCATAATGGAAACTTTATATCCATTGAACAACTCCCATTTCCCCCCTCTCCCTTGCTTCTGAGTGTAACTATTTTCCTGTTTCTTTTTTCTTATTGTAACTTTGTATGATATTCAACCTCAATACTTTGACTTGTTTCTTTATATGAAAATAGTTTTCTTGAAGTTTTAGGAGGAGGTTTAGTTCTTCTAACTTCAGAGTTCTCTTTTATTGTTTTTGTGCATTGTTAAAAAGAATGGTAGACGGCTTTCTGAGATTTCCTGGCTCTGTTCTGCTCTGACACTTCTATTTGGACCTTCTCTTTTCTTTATCTTGTTTGTCCTTAACCTGCTCAATTTTGTTTTCATTCCCAGGACTTTCTCTTAAGGGTAAGGTCTGTCTTGGAAGACAGCCCCAAGTGTCAGTTTCAAATAACCTAAGGGGACTAGACTGCTGTAGGCCTATAGGCCTTACTGTGAACCACTTGCACCTACTCAATGCTAGAGTAATTTTAGCTTCTCACAAATTGTCTCTCAGTGCTTGCCACTGAATACCTTTTGGCTATTTTGTGCTTCTGTTCTCAAGTTCCTCAGACACTTCATTGCTTCCCTCTGCTTTCTTTCACTTAGACACCAGTAGAAAACAGATTGGGAGCAGAGTGGGGGGAAAGAAGGTTGGGGCTGTTGGTGGTTTGTTTCAGTCTTTTGTATTATAGGGTTTGTGGTGAGACTATCAAATAGTTTTCTTGTAAAAATTACCCATGGTTTTTGGGTTTGCTCTCTAGTTGCTCTGTGTTTTATGTAAAGATTCAGAAGGACTTAAAAATTTGCTGCCACCACAGCTGCCATTTTCCATAATCCTCTTCCTGATAATTGTAATTTGGGGGGTGGTTATATATTCCCCCCCCCTAAAATTTTGGCAAAAAACTTAACTTCTAAAATTGTTGCCACATGATGCTGTCCCCTGATTTTACGTGTCATAGCACTCTGAACCTCTTGTTTTGCCCTGATTATTTCTTCTTAGTTGAGAGAGCATTTGAAAGTCTCTTAAAGATCCTTTGGGAAATTGTGAAAGGGTCATGAGACTATCTTTCTGTTGCAAATACACAAGTGTTAGTGCTTTGACATTTAATGCTTTAGCTCTTTCCAATATTTAAAAGCTAACATACATTATTTGTACCTAGGGCGTTCTTACGTTATGGAGAAAAAAATGGTTAGTTTTGAGAACTTACTTGTTGATGTTCCTTTATATAAAGATAGTAATTCAGAAATATGAAATAATCAGAAAACTTAATGGGATATTCCTTGATGTTTAGAAGAACAAAAAGATTTAAATAATTTATGCAAGCTGAAGATACTCATTTAATAATTAGCAAATGCTTAATGTACATTAGGAATCAGATGTGTGTAAGTAAATAATTACAGTGTGAGACATACCCTTCTAGACATAGATTCAAGAGTACTGTGGAAACACAGAGATTAGGAACCAACTTTCCCCAAGGAGTGGGATTAGGTGAGGTGAATTTTTTAGTTACAATGGAAGTTTACTAATGGTGTATCATTACTGTTAATAAACTCATTATCTCTATTTGTTTTTGTAAACTTTTCTGTTAGCAGCGCTTCATATAAATAGTTTTACTATAGACTTCCTTCATTTACTACCTCAAAATAGCATGTTGTTCAGATGGAATTAAAATAATTAATGCTTAAAAAGTTTTCTGATACTGTTTTGCAAATACTTTCTAAGTGGAGAACTAAAATTTAAGTGAAAGCCTCGCCAAGCAGAATGGAAAACATGGTATCTCGCATTGTTTTCTGTGCTTGAATGTCGATTGCTCAGTAAATATTTTTTAATGAATATCATATTTCACCTTTCAAATTTTTGTTCCATATAGTTTGATAAAAATATCTCCTTTGTTTAGTTGAAAAAAATGAATAATATGGTATAATTTGGGCTTTGCATGTCTAATGTGGTTGGCAGCAAGTGACGGCCAGGTTTTACTTGCTTAAATTACTTAGGGTTGTTGTGCCCATTGTTTTCTATTCTTTTTGGGCTTGTTTGTTTGTTTTAGCCTTAAGTCCTTTGTAAGGTATAGAACTTTAGTGTTTATAAAGTGGTTTCATTTCTGTTGTTTGCTTTGAGCTACCGACAGAAATAACCATAGTAAAAAAAGGAGGAATAAATGCAGTTGGAACATAGGAGAGATAAACATCTTTAAAAGTAGTTCAGGTGAGGGGCGCCTGGGTGGCGCAGTCGGTTAAGCGTCCGACTTCAGCCAGGTCACGATCTCGCGGTCCGTGAGTTCGAGCCCCGCGTCGGGCTCTGGGCTGATGGCTCAGAGCCTGGAGCCTGTTTCCGATTCTGTGTCTCCCTCTCTCTCTGCCCCTCCCCCGTTCATGCTCTGTCTCTCTCTGTTCCAAAAATAAATAAACGTTGAAAAAAAAAAATTTAAAAAAAAAAAAAAAGTAGTTCAGGTGCTAATTACATGGAGGAATTGTCATTAGGGTTTTGGCTGAATGGTGTTAGGGAAGCTAGACAATCCAGGTGTTAGAATAGCTGAAGCAATAATCTAAATAGAGAAATGCACAGAAAGTATTTGGGCAGGAATAGTCTAGTTTGGACTAACTTCCAGGAGAGAAGAATAAGCTTGAGGGTATAGATATTGAGTCAGATATATTGATGACAGTATGTACTTTTTTAAAAATCTTTTGTAGTTAATGGAGCAGTCTGGGCAGGGTGGCAGCTAGTGAAGTAGTGAAGAGTATGAGCTCTGGAGCCATACTCCCTTCAGAGTTTGTGATTATGGACATACCTTTTATCTCTCTTTATATGTTTCCATATTATATAAAATGGACACTAATCTGCCTGGTAGAGTTGTTGTGAAGTTTAAAACAATTCCTGGTATCATAAACATTCAGTAAATGTTTTCATATAAGAAAGTATTAGCTCTCATTTACATAAATCATGTGTACGTGATTTATACAAACACACATAGGAAGTATACATATGGGTAGGATATATATATATATATATAGGTCTTACCATGTATGTATCTACAGGAAAGCTATTAATACTTGAATTTCCGGGTTTGTTTTTTTTTTTTTAATTTTTTTTTTCAACGTTTATTTTTTTGGGGACAGAGAAAGAGCATGAACGGGGGAGGGGCAGAGAGAGAGGGAGACACAGAATCGGAAACAGGCTTCAGGCTCTGAGCCATCAGCCCAGAGCCTGACACGGGGCTTGAACTCACGGACCGTGAGATCGTGACCTGGCTGAAGTCGGACGCTTAACCGACTGCGCCACCCAGGCGCCCCTGAATTTCCGTTTTTAATAACATTTAGATTAGTATAGAACAAAAATCCAACCGTCTCATTTTATAGATGTCCAAGTTAAGTGGTTGCAGAGCTAGAACCCAGATCTGACAGACAACAAATATTTGAGCATTAAACAAACCAGACAACCAGCTCTGCCATTATGCAGCTTTCGGTCAGTTAGGAAAGATATGTATTAAGCCATCTCAAGATAAATGTTATCAAAAAGTATAGGATATTATGGAAAGACAGAACTTAAGGCCCCCTCTAGTTTGGGATGTGGAGAAGGTTTCCCTTATGATTTTATTTTATTTTATTTTATTTTATTTTATTTTATTTTATTTTATTTCATTTCATTTTATTTCATTTTATTTTATTTGATGAGAGCACGTATGCAGTGGGGGTGGGGGGGCTGGGAGGGGAAGAGAATCCCAAGCATGCTCCATGCCCAGCACGGAGCCCAACATGGAACTCCATCTCCCGACTGTGAGATCATGACCTGAGCCAAAATCAAGAGTCTGAGGCTAGAATGCTCAAATTGCCTGAACCACCCAGGCGCCCCTCCCTTAAGATTTTAAAGCTGAACTGTGGGGGCGCCGGGGTGGCTCAGTTGGTTGAGCGTCTGACTTCAGCTCAGGTCAGGATCTCGTGGTCCGTGAGTTCGAGCCCCGTGTCGGGCTCTGGGCTGATGGCTCAGAGCCTGGAGCCTGCTTCCGATTCTGTGTCTCCCTCTCTCTCTGCTCCTCCCCCATTCATGCTCTGTCTCTCTGTGTCTCAAAATAAATAAACATTAAAAAGTAAATAAATAAATAAATACCCATTAAAAAAAAAAAAAAGCTGAACTGTGAATGATAAATAGCAGCCAGGGCTAGGTGAAATGAAGAGTATATCAGGCAAAGGAAGTAACATTTGTAAAGGTCCTGAGGGAGGAGAAAGCATGGCCTATTTAGACATCTAAAGTGGGGAGAACCAGGGAAAGAGTGGCTAAAGATGTGGTCAAAGAAGTTAGATAGGGGCTGTCATGCCAGATCTTATGTACCATGTAAAGGACTTTGCATTTGGATTTAAGAGCCCCATTGATGGATGAAGCAAGAAAGAGACCTTGTCAGATTTGCATTTTATAAGATTACTCTGTATTGTAGAGAGCAAATTAAGAGAGGATCAGGCATAGATGCAGGGAGACTAATTATAAGGATATTGTCTGGATGCCTGGGTGGCTCAATCAGTTGAGTGTCTGACTCTTGATTTTGACTCAAGTCATGATTGTGGGATTGAGCCCCACCCATGTAGGGCTCTGCACTGGGCATGGAACCTGCTGGAGATTCTCTCTCTCCCTTTGCCCCTCTCCCTCACTCGAGCTCTCTCTTTCTAAAATAAAACAAAAATAAAATAAAAACATATTGTCAGAGCCACTGCATATGTTTGTGCAGAACACAGTTATGAGGGGTACCATTCATATAGATTACTGTTATAGTAACCTAGATGAGAAATGAAATATTGCTCCGCACTACTGTCGTGACTATGAAGGTGGAGAAAGATGGGCAGATTTCAGATTTAACTATTTCTCCAAAATCTATCCCCAGACCAGATCTCTCTTCTGAACTTCAGATCACATATATCCCAAATGACCATTCTATTTGAATATCTCACAAGCCAAATGCAACAGGTCAAAACAAACACACACACACACCACCACCACCACCACAAACACTGATCTGCCTCCAAGAAGAAAAGCAGCCACTTTGCTGTCAATATTCTCTGTATTATCAAATGGAACTAACATCCATTCAGTGGCTGATCCTATCTACTAGTAGTGACATCTAGACTTCTTAGCTATGTATAGCTACAGTTGATTTGGCTATTAAGAATTTAGGTTATATTCCATGTAAGCTTGTTTAGGAACTTGAATGTTTATTAGGTTAAGTGTTACTTTCTAAAATGTCCTGGAGATAGTCTATTTAATAACATAGATATCTTTTTTTTTTTTTTTTTTGACGTTTTATTTATTTTTGAGACAGGGAGAGACAGAGCATGAACAGGGGAGGGTCAGAGAGAGACGGAGACACAGAATCTGAAGCAGGCTTCAGGCTCTAAGCTGTCAGCACAGAGCCCAACACGGGGCTCGAACTCACAGACCACGAGATCATGACCTGAGCCGAAGTCGGACGCTTAACGACTGAGCCACCCAGGCGCTCCAAGATATCTTTAATAATTTTTAGCATAAATATATTTTATTTCAGTAATTACACATAGAGGGTTAGTTGAGTCTTTTGTTAACCTTTTTTAAATTTATTTTTGAGAGAGTACAAGCAGGGGAGGGGTAGAGAGGAGGGACAAAGGATCCCAAGCAGGCTCTGCACTGACAGCAGTGAGCCCAGGTGCCATCCAGGTGCCCCAGAGGGTTAGTTGAGTCTTACTTAAAATGTACTTACTTCTAGGGGCCCCTGAGTGGCTCAGTTGATTGAGTCAGACTTCAGCTCAGGTCATGATCTCACAGTTCGAGCCCCAAGTCAGGCTCTGAGCATCAGCACTTGCAGCGCTGGAGCCTGCTTCAGATTCTGTGTCTCCCTCTCTCTCTGCCCCTCCCCTGTTCATGCTCTTTCTCTCTCTCTCTCTCTCTCTCTCTCTCAAAAATAAATAAACATTAAAAAAAAACTGTACTTACTTTTAATTAATCATACTTTTGTGTTGTTTTTAGAATGACCTATCAAATCAGTATATTAGGGGTGCCTGGGTGGCTCAGTCAGTTGAGCGTCCAACTTCGGCTCAGATCATGATATCACGTTTGTGGGTTCAAGCCCCACGTCAGGCTCTGTGCTGGCAACTCAGAGCCTGGAGCCTGCTTTGGATTCTGTGCCTCCCTCTCTCGGCCCCTCCCTCGCTTTCTTTCTCTCTCAAAAATAAAATAAAACATTAAAAAAAATTTTCAAATCAGTATATTAAATTTATTAGGTATAGAGTCCTAAGTTTTGCTTTCCAAATTTGACATAAGGGGCTATTAGTAAGATAAGATATTTTCTGCCTGTATTAAATTTATTTCTGATCATGGATGTACTTTTAAAAAATGCTTATTTTCAGTGGAACCATTTAATTGGCTGTAGTAGATTTATTGCATGACTGAGGCATTGAAAATCATTTCTACATAAGTAAATTTTGATGACAGTATATTTGCTGTTTGTATTCAAATGCCAACCAAATTTACCCTGGTCCTTTAGGACATTAGATCTGTTGACTTTCAGGTTTCTGTAACTTTGTTCCTGTCAACGTTACTTTTTCAGTGCTGTCAGTACAGGACTGTCAAAGAACGAAAGTGCTGTTTGGCTAACTGGTCACTATATAGTTTGTAACATAGGTGATATTACTTCTAATTCTATTTGGTAAGGATATTTCCCTCCTTTAGTGATTACTTTTATTTTTTTTTATTTTTTTTTTATTTTTTTATAATTTTTTTTTAATTTTTTTAACGTTTTATTTATTTTTGAGACAGAGAGAGACAGAGCATGAATGGGGGAGGGTCAGAGAGAGAGGGAGACACAGAATCTGAAACAGGCTCCAGGCTCTGAGCGGTCAGCACAGAGCCCGACGCGGGGCTCGAACCCACGGACCGCGAGATCATGACCTGAGCCGAAGTCGACACTTAACCAACTGAGCCACCCAGGCGCCCCTACTTTTTATTTTTTTATTTATGTGTTGTTAGTGTTTTCCAGCTTTTAACATATTTTCCTTGGACACCACATTGATTGTAGTACCAAAGGTTGAGAAAAGATGGGTCTTCTAAGCTAGATTTACTCTAAGAGCTAGTACTGCATTTTTAAATTTCCCTATCATATTCAGTAACATGTAAATTAAATTAGTGGTATGTTTTAGATAGTAATAGAAGTTTTTCATGTCATTTTGTTATCAACTTTTTTTTTTACATTTTATTTATTTTTGAGAGAGATAGTGTGAGTGAGGGAGGGGCAGAGAGAGAGGGAGACACAGAATCCAAAGCCGGCTCCAGGCTCTGAGCTGTCAGCACAGAGCCCAACACGGGGCTCAAACCTAGGAACCCGTGAAATCATGACCTGAGCCAAAGCGGGATGCTCAACCGACTGAGCCACCCAGGCGCCCCATGTTATCAACTTTTTAAAAAAATGTTTACGAGAACCAGCCATTTTCCTTATCAGAGAAAACAATTTTCACTGAATTTAGATCTTTTGTGGTACTGCTTTTTGGATCAGCATTTCTGTGTGTGAAAGGTAGGGTTAGGCACTAGCATTCATTTTTTAAAGAAAAATGTTTGTTCTTTATATGGAAAATACCAGGTTTGTTTATTGGTTAGAAGCAAATGTGTTGTGTGTGTGTGTTGTTTTTTTTTTTTTTCTTATAAAGCAATTGCTTCGTTTTAACTTCCCCAAGAAACTGATGAACAACAGACACTTTAAGAGACAAGTACTGCAACAATGTGTAGGACAATTTTATATACTGACTACAAATAGCATAAAATTATTTAGATAGAAATTGTATTTAAACCATGGGTTACATTGTGTACCTGGGCAAGTTAGGGAAGAAGAGTGGATTCAGTGGAAGGTTTCAACAGAATTTGTTCCCCCAGATTTTAGTGTTTTCTCCTTTCTGCATGAGTTGGAGGAAGGTCTTTTCCTCCACTCAATTTTATTTTTTTACCCCTATTTGAAAAACAGTTTCCCTATGAGACAAATCTTTGACCCTTTTGTATTCTGTATCCAACCCCCCCCCCCCGCCCCCCTTCCTGCTCTTTCTTGACTGGAAAATGCAGCTGCACACATTTTTTGTGTAGAGACAATGGATCACATGCTGTGTCACCTAAATCTATGACCAAGAGGCAGTTTTATCCCTGAGAGACCATAATGCTTCAGTTGTCCTGGATACATGACATCATGTAGCATTATAATCAAACACACATCTTTTTTGCAGTACATTTGGTATTTTAATCTACCTTTTAATCTCAGTATTGGATTTTATGGGATGGACAGTATTTATAATAGAGAATCTTATTCAAAATGAGGGTTTTATTATTTAATAGCAAGGATTGTGAGTTCCTTCCTTTTATATGTCTAATTTTTTTCTTACCTGAGGGTTACCAATGTTATCAGGTATTTTGAGTTAATGGAATGTCGTTAAAATTCTAGTGTTTGTTATTTGTTACATGTGCTCAAATAGCATGTGCTCAATAAATGTTACACTTAATTTTTGCTCCCAATGTGATAAATGAACAGGAATAAAATTGTTTTCCTTTTTTAAAAATGAAGAACTCTTAGGATTTAGGAAATAATTAGTATCTGTAAGCCGCTAAAATAGTTTATATTGAGCTTATTATAGTCTTATTATACTGTTGAATAAATCCAGGAAATATAATGGTATGACTTACAACATTGAGAAAAGTTTTTTTATTACAATTAATTAATGGCAGTAGTTTACTCCCAAGGACATTGGAGGTGAGGAAAGGAAAAGGAAATGGAATCAAACTTTTTTTTATGTATTTACCTTCATCAGAGACAAAGTTTAAGTTACAGTGAAAAATTGAGGTCATTGCCAGGACATGCTAATAAAATCACAAACATTTTGTATTCTATGCTATGGCATATCTCTGTGGTAGATTTGTTTTCATTTCCCTTTGCTAGGGTTGTTGTCTTAGCTCAAATCAAATGGATGAGAAAGCCACAGATCTAAGATGGGGCCTACTCTTTGATTGCTTTTTTGACATTTGCAAGAGTGTTTGATTTACTGATGACATTAAGTTATTGGTTGGAAGAAAGAAGGCAAGTCAATAATAATAAAGTTTCCAAATGTATTTAAGGCCATGTAAAAAGAGAATTAGAAATTATGCATTTAATTAAATATAACTTAAAAATGATATTCATTTGCCACATGCCTTATGAATTCACATGTTTAAAGTGTTTATAATGAGACTGATTTTAAGTAGGAAGCTAGACTAGAAGAGTGAAAATGGTGAGAAACAACTTTATCTGTAGGCCAGACGCTTGTTTTAAGCATAGGACTGACTGCAAGTCTTCATCAGGGTTTCTCTCTGTACAATTGCTCAAGTGTTGGTTTCATCTTCTTCCCAGTTAACAGATGGCATGGTTCCCCTTCTCACTCTAGTAGAGTAAAAGCTTTTAATAGCAAAATTGATTTTCCTCATTACCCTTTTTGGGTTTTCCTTTTTTTAAAATGAGAAACTCTTGAGATTTAGAAAGTAATTAGTATTTGTAAACTGCTAAAATATTTTATGTTGATCTTGTTATAATCTTACTATGCTGTTGAATAAATCTAGGAAATATGCTAGGAAAAGAAATATTCAATGATCAGCTGGGGGGGTGCAAGGAAAAAAATCAGAATACATTTGCTTTGGGATATCAAGAATTGACTATCATATTTTATTTTGATCTGAGTATATTTTCGTGCTTTTCTTTATTTCCTAATGAGAATTCCTAGGTAATATAATGGATTAAAAATAAATCTTAATAATTAATAAATTATTTTGCAAATAGTATCTTAGACTTAGGGCTTGAAGAACTGTAGTATATATAAAATAAAAAATTAAAATCAAAAAATGTAACATGAGGAGATTCAATAATATAATTGAAAAGCACTTTTGGGCTGTCTGGGTGGCAGATTAAGCTTCTGACTCTTGATTTTGGCTCAGGTCATGATCTCACAGTTAGTGAAATGGAACCCTGCATCTGGCTCCGTGCTCACAGCATGGAGCCTGTTTGGGATTCTCTCCCTCTGCCTGTCTGTCTTTCCCCACCCTGTCCCCCAAAATAAATAAATAAAACTTAAAAAAAAAAAGAAAAGCACTTTTTTAGAAGTATTAAGCACATCATTAATAGAACTGAGTTAACTGCAATTATTCCTTATTTGTTGTAGATCTGTATTACTAAAGTATACACTAAAAAAACTTTCATATTCATGAGAATTGCTGGACTGCAAGATTGATTTTGGGGGTTTTGAGTAAATATATTCGTGAACCCACTTTTTATGAACCCATATTTTTAAAGGATTATAAATATGTTAAAATCATAATTCTGTAAGTAATAATCTTCAAAGAAGAGATTATTTTGAATATTTTAACTTGATAAGAATTCTGTAACAGGATAGTAGATTCTGAAGTAGTTGGATACAAATGAATGTACTATATATGTAGATATTTATATTTCTGTTTTGCTTTGATTATAGCATATTTGCCATTACTATTTTTTCATTTTGTTTTGAGAACATCATTACTAGTGAAAACTCAACTTTTTTTTTTTTTTTTTTTACTTCAGAGGTAGTGTAGTTATTATTTTTTAATTCTTTTTTTGGTGTGCGAAAATGTTAGCATCAGGCAGAGCTGTTACTAAAGGAACTTAAGAGTTTTTGGAGGCCATTAATAACAAAATACTAAAGTGTTCTAAAAGTTTACATAGTTTAGGATCTTTTAGATTATTTAAACTAGAAAGATTTGAAGAAGAGTTTTGTCATGTAGCACAGTTGGTAAAATACTGATATAACATATGAAGTGCAAGGATACAAATAGAATAAGGAAGTGAAAGTCGCAAAAGAACATGATGAAACTTATTGCAGCACTCTTCTGAGAAGTCCAGTGAGTGGTAGGAGATCCCTCTGTAATATTAGCATGTTTTTTTTTTATTTCCAAATTTCAAAACATAAAGTATTGTTACTGATTTTGTACCCTATTTTTTTGTATTTGAAAGAGTACCATTTATAAATCTACCCTAGAAAGAAAACTAATAATAATTTTAAAAATTAACAACAGTAACAATACTTACCATCTCTGTAGCTAGTATTCATTGTGTACTTATATGTTTGTATGTTTTATATTCTTTTTTATATTTTATATATAAAATATATTCTCTTTTATATTCTTTTTATATTTTCATGTGATTTGTATCCTATGGAGTGACAGAGCTGGGATTTGAACCAAGACAGTATCTCTTCACAACTTATGCTCTTAACTCTGCTTTACTGCCAGATGTGATTATAATATCAAGAATAATATAGTGATTTAGATTTTACTATTTTTTTAGAATATGAAATTGCTTATCCTTCACAATTTTAACTTCAGATATGCTGCCACCTCAAGTTTTGGTTAAAGATCTCCTAGTGTTACATGTATTAATTCCTTTCTCAAGGAAGAAGTCTTTTATTTTACACTTGTGCCATGGTTGTTAGATTCTACGGTAAAATAGTGAACAACTATGGCAACAGAGCTGTGAATATAGTAGGAGTAAAAGGGTTTTGTTTTGTTTTGTTTTGTTTTTGTTTTCCTTTTTAAAACTTCTTCAAAAAGGACCAGGAGAGGTTATTCTGAATACCGTGTATCTTACAGTTCTCTTTCTCTTCCTTTTATCCACATTGCTAGATGTAGAGATCTTGTAATTATAATCCAGTATAGCTAATTCATTAGCTTTGGAATGTATTTAAATTCCTATATGTGATTAGGTACTTCTGACATTTTACAATTCGTAATATATATATTTCCTGTTAACAGGAAGTTACTTATTTTGTATCCTCAACTATTAAACCACAAATAGACAAAAAGTGATTCTTAAATAGTTGGGGGGAAAATTACAAAGTTTATGCATTAAATTCATGCACTTTATGGTGAACTCTTTACACTTATTGATCTTACTGTGATCTTATATGAAATTGTAATAAAAATATTTTGGGGGCGCCTGGGTGGCTCAGTCAGTTGAGTGTCTGACTTTGGCTCAGGTCATGATCTCGCAGTCAATGAGTTCGAGCCCCACGTTGGGTTCTGTGCTGACAGCTCAGAGCCTGGAACCTGCTTTGGATTCTGTCTCCCTCTCTTTGCCCCTTCCCTGCTTATGTTTTGTTCTCTCTGTCTCTCAAAAATGAATAAATGTTAAAAAAAAAATTAAATTAAAAAGAATATTTTGGCTTTCTAGTCTATAGTTGACAATGGTACTATAATTCCATATTAATGATTTAGGAAATCCAAAATGCTTTGAAAACCAAAGTTTTCTCTTGGCCCATTTAGTAGCAAAACATGATGTGAACTGATGTAAGACTACTGATAGTCTTTATTTACTCTCAATGTGAATCTACATTTTGCTACAGAAATATCCACATGTTTGTTATGGGGTACTGCCTCAGACCTCACTGACACATCATACAACATATCATATTTGCATTGTAGTTCCTTTCTAAACTCCAAAATATTCTGAATTCTCAAATATATCTGCCCTCAAGGATTTTAGATAAGAGATCAATCAGGTACAGTGTGTGTAGTACAAATGAGAACGAGGATATAGAACTAAGAAGATTAATCTAGTAACTCAAGCATAGCAAGGTGAAGCCTTTTAGCGTGGAGCAGTGTTTCTCAAATTGACTAATATGTGGATCCCTTAAAGAAAAAATTATAGATCCTATTTTAAGAATCACTGACATCATTTCCTGAAGTAGTTTTTTTTAAATAAGTCTTTCATTTTTCCCTTTGAAAATGGTTAAAATACATTTTTATACTCTGAAATAAAAGCACAGAATGAAAATTTGCAAAACTTTGGGCCCCTGGAATATATCCATCGGACACCTTGATTTGAGAAACACTGATAAAGTGGCAAATAGTCCTATGTACTTGAACAGCCCTATAAATATTCTTTACCAAGTCTGTTTATAATGATGAACCTGAATCATAGTTAAAGGGTTAAGATATCTTTCCTATATTTATTTTTATTTTATTTTTTACTTATTTTTATATTTTAGAGAGAGAGTGTGTGTGACTAGGGGAGAGGGGCAGAGGGAGAGAGAAAGAATTCCAAGTAGGCTCCACACTCAGCACAGAGGCCAACATGGAGCTCAATCCCACAGCCATGTGATCATGACCTGAGCCAGAATCAAGAGTCAGATGATCAACCAACTGAGCTACCTAGGCACTCCATCCTGTCTTTAAAGAATATGATTTTTAAAAGGGATGAGAAGAACCACCCTCCAAAAAAACAAAACAAAACAAAACAAAACGTGCACAATTTTTGATAACTACCTTCCACCTCCTGGGAAATGTCTTCTACTTACTTCTAGAAGGGAATCACTGTCACAGTGAGCAATTCTTATTGATAGAAAGAAGAGTGAGTCAGATTCTTCAAGTGTGTTGAGGCAGAAGGAATTTAAAACAGTGCTCTAAGATACAGGATAATGTAGTTTAGTGATATTGCCATCAGGAACTAATATAAACTTCTGTTTCCAACAGCATGGCAAAGTAAGGTTGGGGACCTTGGCATGGCAAAATAAGGTTGGGGGCAAAGTAAGTCCAGGGGACCAGCCTTTCTGCTGACAACTTAAAATGCTGGCTAAAATGCATCGGTGCTCTGGCACAAAAGTAAAGAATTTTTAGACTGAGCACTAATTGGAAACCTAGTGAGGTAAGCTGAGTGCCGAAGTTGGCTATTGCCTTGAGGGTATTTACCAAATCAAGTGACTTTATGTTTTCTTACCCTTGTGGAAGCAAAGCCAGATCCAGCCAAGTTAAAACACCTAGGAGGAAACAGTGTTCTCCATTACTGTGGAGCCCCAAAGGGCTATACCCTCCAAATGCAAAAGTGGTCTAGGGATTCTTTCCCTTCGTGTCATTAGAGACTGACAAAGATAATTATTTTCTAGAGTGTTGATGCTAACAGGAAAATAATATCTCTACTGAAAATTTGGTAACCACAAACTAGCTATCACACAGGTTTGCAGCCTGAATGCACACTAAATCTCAAGCTAAGAATTTTAAATGATACTGTATTGTTACTATTCCCAGGAATCGGACAGAAGCAACACAAGTCATCATCATCAAAGAGTTGCTTTTGATGAAGTTCTAATGAAAATGAGTGGCTTTTAATAAAAATTTACAAACCATCTAAGGAAACAAAGTGTAATATAAAATAGGCAGAATCAGACTTGTTAGTAGCTCACAGCTTGGAATTATTGGATGTTTTTCAAAATATAAAATTAGTACATTTAATGTGTTCAATGACAGGTTAAATGAGGAAAAGAGCAAACATTTTGTAAAGAATCACTGGCTCTAGAAATAAAAATATGTAGTAATTGAAATTAAAATTCAAAAGATAGATTAGAGTAAGGAGATCCCATTGAAGAAAAATTGATACAATGAAAGATATACATCTGAAGAAATCCAGGATGCAACAGAGAGATAAGAAAATGGAAAATATAGAAGAGGTTAATAAAGGGCAAATTTTTAAGAGAAAACAGAACACCTTTAAAGGAATATCAGGTTTCAATAATAATAATGGAAGCAGAAGGCCATGAAATGATATACTCAGTTTAAATAAATCTAACAACTATGACCTAGAATTCTTAAACAAGGGCAAAATAAAGACATGCTCAGATAAATAAAATATGAAAATTCAAAAGCAGACCACTTTTTACATAAAAGGAAAATGGTCATAGCAAGTATGAGATTCAGGAAGGAATAATCAAAGAGAGTGGTAAGTATGGGTAAATTAATAAAAATTATAAGTAATATAATTTATCAGTATTATTGACTATAAATAATAAAAACTAGAACTAAAGTATCAGTTATTTTAGTTACTTACTAAATACCAGTTATTTTATAAACCAGGAGGAGGTGATTAAAGCTAGTATTCAAAAGATCTTTTTATTACTCAGAAGAAAATTAAAGGTGACTTTGGATTTTGGTAAGTGTTCATGGTAAAAATTTTAAGGTAACAATTTAGTAATAGAAATAAATATATAACTTCCAAACTAATAGATGGTAAAAAGTAGAACCAGGGAAAAAAATAAAGCAAAGAAAAAAAAAAAAAAAAAAAGAGAGAGAGAAACCTAGAGAACACTAAATAAGGTGTTAGAAGTAAGTACAAGTATATCTACATCTTACATTTAAAATGTTCAGCTCTGTGGGGTTTAAAACAGACTACAAGGAAATAAAAGGAAAAAAATGTTGGAAATAAAATAATGGAAAAAGATATACCAGGTAAATACTAGTGGAAAGAAAGCTGGCATATCATTTGAAATAGATGTTAAAACTAGTAGAATTACTAAAGGAAAAGAATTGATGTGAAATGGTAAATGTTTCATTTTTGCAAGAATAATAGCTTTAAATTTGTATGCAACTAATTAATAACTGTAACCACAAAAAAAGCTAAATTAACAGAACTACCAGGAAAAATGGAGTAATTTCACCAGCATAATGGGATATTGTAATATATCTTCCTTCGTATTTGATAAAGAAAGCAGCCCCCCACCACCCCAATTGGTACAAATATAGAAAATTTTAACAAGTAATTAACAAGCTTAATCCAGTGGACATCTCTTTCATCTAATCACTGGAAACATCAGCCAAATCATTATAAAAATCAACCACATACTGGGCCAAACGAGTTTCAACAAATTTCAAAGGATTAGTATCCTAAAGTCCATTTAAGTTAGAAATCAGTAAGAGAAAAAAATCATATGGCAGTTAAGAAACAATCTTCTAAATAACTCATGAATGAAAGAAGAAATGTTAGTAGAATTTGAATTGCTCTTTGGGAGATGTTAGGTCATCCCTCAAGTGTGCTTGTAGCAAACACAAAACCTGAGAAATGGCCCACTTAAGACCTTTCATTCTCCACATATCCAGTAAAAATGTTCAGGGATGCCAATGCCAGATTGGTTCCCCTAACAGGAAGGATAAAATTTTTTAATAAATTATACTTGGAACAATTGTGTATCCATATGTAAAAGTTGAAATTGAATAAAAATACAGAGATACATTTTGGATGAATTGAAGATTTAAATGTGAAAGGCAAAAACTATAAAACTTTTAGAAGACAATATAGGATAAAACTTACATGAATTTAATGTAGGGAAGGAGTTCTTAAATGAGAAACTGTAACCATAAAGGAAAGGGTTAATAAATTCTACCATATTAAAGTAAGAACTTTTTCGTTTATAGACAACTAATAAATAGACTAAAAAGACAAACCATCTACTAAGGAAAGATATTTGCATCACACGTAAGGATTAGTGCACAAACAGTATAAATTAGTAGAAGTTTCTTACATACAGGTTTCTCTTGCTACCAAGTACAACAGTTATAAGAAAGGAAGCCAAAATGGTGTAAAGTGAAGAAGCAATTACCATTAATTTATATGGAAAAATTTTGAACATTCCTAAACCCCAAAAATAACCTCTCGTAGGCTTTTTTGATGCCTTAGGACACATATTGCCAAGGGATGCACAAAATAAATCCAGAGAAAGCACAGAAGCCCACAGGTACATTTCAAAGCTATGGCAGCTTGATGCTGAGGAGCTAAGTATAGTTCCTTCCCCTAGGGAAGCAGCTTGCCAGTACCACTCCCCATGATGGAGGTGTGGGCCATCTCTCTAATGCACACTTCAAAACAAACACTGAATGCTGTTTTCACTTTTTGCCTTTTCCTAAAAGCGAAAGTCCTCTTTGACAGGTACTAATGTAGGTCTTTTGTAGAATCAAAGTGGTGGAATAAGAATTTTGAAAAGCGAGGAATACCTGCATATTCAGCTTCCATTATTAATCTGGGAAATGCAAATTAAAACACAAGGAGATGAAATCTCATAGTCATCAGGTTGGCAAAAAAAATTTTTAATGGGTGTAGGGAGCAAACAGAGTACACCTATCTTGCTGGTAGCAATTTGTCGTGACCAGTGAAAGTTGAAGAGAAGAATATTCTGTAACCCAATAATTCTTCTCAATATATTCTGCTTTTAGTTGTGTACCCCAGAAAAGTTCTTGGCAGTTGTATTCCAGGAGATGTGAACAAGGATATCCATAGCAATGCTACTTGTAATAGCCTCAAACATAAATAATTGTCCTCAAGAGTATAATAAATTTTGGTATATTCATAAAGTAGAATACCAGTCATCTGTAAAAATGAATTACTGCTGCTATAAGGTTAATGAATTTGGTGGGGGGGGGGACAAGTTTCAGTACAATTAAGTTTTACATGATGTTTAAAGAACATAGAGGGCTAAAATAATATTTAGGGATCCTAACATGGTAAAACTATGAAAAAAAAATGTTTTTGTTTGCCTAGTCTGTGATACAGTCAATTAAAAACGTGGACAAATGTCAAAAAAAGCTGTATGATAATAACTAACATTTTGTATTTAAGAGGTTTCTTAGTTATTTTGGGCAAAAGAGCTATCAGTATAGCACCCCTAATACCAGGGTAATACTCAAATTCTGTACCTTAATTTCCCTTCTCTAGGCTCTGTCAAGCCTTTTCTCTCAGACCATTGTTAATACTGACCTAAAAAAAGTGCTCTCCTCTAACCTTTTGGGAAATGATCCAAGAATTACAATATGGAGTTTTATTTTTCTTGTTCCAGAGTAAAATATCACTGTAATATTGAACATAACATGGAAACATACAGATATCTATTAGTTATCTTTGAGAAATGCATGAACTGTACAATGTGAAAAAATTATACCTTTTAATCCTGAGCCCTCTTCTTGAGATCCTGCCATGGCCTTACACAGTGAACCTTTAGGCAGAGGTTGCAGAGTGATTGTAATGGGCTTGTTTGAACTCCACTTTTAAATTCTTCGCTAAAGATACGCAATTTTTTCCTGAAACGTAGAAGATTTGGAGTCTTAATACAAATGTGTAATTTGCAAAATTGTCTTGTACATTTACCTACTTTTTTTGTAGCAGTGTCTTTTAGGAATTGGTTTATTAGTGGATGTATTTATTACTTGGGTTATGCTAGTTACAGTCCTGAGAAATTAGAGTACATTTTTCAAACCCCACATCTTGGTCTCTTGGCCCTAAATTGCTTTTTTTAATGTTTATTTATTTTTGAGAGAGAGAGAAAGAGAGAGAGAGACAGAGACAGAGCACAAGCAGGGGAGGGGCAGAGAGAGAGGGAGACAGAGAATCTGAAGCAGGCTGCAGGCTCTGAGCTGTCAGCACAGAGCCTGATGTGGGGCTCAAACCCATGATCCGTGGGGTCATGACCTGAGCTGAAGTCAGACACTTAACCGACTGAGCCACCCAGACGCCCCCCTAAATGCTTTTTTGAGTGACATGTATTATGTGTAACAGTTATGTGTGGTTTGTTGAGGTATTATTTTTATTAATAAAAGCAAACGTTACATCACTAGCCCAGATTTCCTTGTATTTCTTTACTTGTTCTGCTTTAAAAAGCAAACTTCCATGTTCATTATTAATGACCTGTAACTGAATGGTTTCAGTTCATTTTAAGAAGCACTTTCTCATAAAACTAGAATTATCCAAACAAAACTAAAAGCTTTAAAAAAAATTTGGGGTGTGAAATACATAGGTCTTTCTGTTGTAATATTATATACTATGAATTTGTGAAAACACTAAATATTGTGCCAATTCACCTAAAAGTGTGAAGTTTTATAATCAGAACACTAACAAAAATAAATCTTAATAAGTATGTTAGATATTTTTAAAGATATATTAAACTTACTACAAATAAACACTACAAAATAGGATTAAAAAAAAAAAAAAAAGATGAAAATAGCCTGATGGAAAGGCATGCAAGGAAGGGTGGAAGCTACAGGGTTATGGAGGCCAGGGTAAAATGCATAAAAATTTGGAGAGAGGAGCTCGTTAACACTTCCAAGAAAATGCATGTAGCCAAACTGTGCTGGGAGGAAAAACATGGGTTGAATGAGAATTGTGTACAATACTGCATTCTCAGCAGTTTGCAGCTTTCCACTATGTTAGCCTATTTTGGGTTCAGCTGTTATTTCTTAGTACTGCAAAATCATAGGCTTGTAAAAGATCACTTACAAACCAGTGTGATTTTCACATTGTACTAAAATCTTTCCCCTATTTACCAGTGAGCTAATTTGTTTTACAGAAAAGCTTGGCAATAGAATAGGCTGTACTGAATTTAGGAGGTAACTTCTGTTTTTGACTTGAAGCCTTTGATATGTCCGTGACCTTTTTATGATTTGATTCTTTGTGAAGTAGAAATACTATAACTAAAAATAATCTAGCACAACCTTTTCCCCTTTGAGTGTACTTTAATTTTTTAATATAAAAGTAATAAACGCATTAAAAAAACTGGAAAAAAGAAAACAATTACCGAGTTACTACTACAAACCACTGTTAGCTTTTTATGTATTTTTACTTTTTCATGTTTTTAATAAGTTTTTTGTTTTACTTCATAGCCTTCAAGAAAATCATTTTTTTTTTTTCAACGTTTATTTATTTTGGGGACAGAGAGAGACACAGCATGAACGGGGGAGGGGCAGAGAGAGAGGGAGACACAGAATCGGAAACAGGCTCCAGGCTCTGAGCCATCAGCCCAGAGCCCGACGCGGGGCTCGAACTCACGGACCGCGAGATCGTGACCTGGCTGAAGTCGGACGCTTAACCGACTGCGCCACCCAGGCGCCCCAAGAAAATCATTTTTAATGACGAAATATTAGATTGAGTAGATGTATTTCAGTGTAGCTATTTCTTTATAATAAAATGTGTAAGTTGTTTATACTTTTCTATTGTCTTTAATAGTTCTTCAGTGAACGTGTGTACGTGTGTGTATGTGTGTGTGTGTGTGTGTGTGTGTGTGTGTGTGTGTGTGTGTGTGTGTAAGAGGAGGAGGAGAGGGAGAGAATCTTTTTTTCCTATGTGGGATTATTTCACTGAAGTGACTCATAAGTGGAATTATTGGGTCAAAGTATGACTTTTTTTCATTGAAGTATAGTTGACATATAATATTAAGCTAGTTTCAGGTATACAACACGGTGATTCAAGTGATACATTATAAAATGCTCATCACAATAAGTAGATTTCAATATTATTGACTATATTCCCTGTGCTGTACTTTTCATCTCTGTGACTTATTTATTTTATAATTGGAAGTTTGTATTTTTTCATCCCTTTTACACATTTTACCCATCCCTCCCATACTCTTCCCTTTAATACTACCAATTCTTCATATTTGTGAGTCTGCTCCTCTCTTTATTGATGTTGTTTGTTTTGTTTTTTAGATTCCACATGTAAGTAAAATCATATGGTATTTGTCTTTCTCTGGCTTATTTCACTTAGCGTAATATCCTCTAGGTCCATTCATGTTGTCACGAATGGCAAGATTTCATTCCTTTTTATGGCTGAGCAATATTGCATATATATACCATATCTTATTTATTTATTTGTTTATTTTTCCATTGTATGATACTTCTATTTTTAATTTTTTGAGAAATCTCCATACTATTTTCCACTGTGGCTGTACTGATTTATATTTCATCAGTAGTTCATGAGAGTTCCCTGTTCCGTTTTCTCCATGTCCTCACCAATACTTGTTATTTCTTATCTTTCTGATACTAGCCATTCTGGGTGGTATAAGGTGATACCTCATTCTGGTTCTCTCTCTCTCTCTCTTTCTCTCTTTCTCTCTTTCTCTCTCTTTTTAATGTTTATTTATTTCTGAGAGAGAGTGCACAAGCCAGGGAGGGGCAGACAGAGAGGGAGACAGAGGACCCAAAGCAGGCTCTGCCCTGACAGCAGAGAGCCTGATGTGGGGCTTGAACTCACAAACTGTGAGATCATGACCTGAGCTGAAGTCTGATGCTTAACTGACTGAGCCACCAGGTGCCCCTCTCATTCTGGTTCTGATTTGCATTTTCCTTGTGGTTAGTGATGTTGGGCATTTTTTCATGTGTCTGTTGTCCATCTGTATGTCTTTGGAAAAATGTTCAGGTCATCTGCCCATTTTTAATTGGATTATTTAGGGGTTTTTTGGTGTTGAGTTGTAAGAGTTCTTTATAGATTTTGGATATTTAACCCCTTAATGTATATATCATTTGCAAATATTTTCTTCCTTTCAGTGGATTGCCTTTTCATCTTGTTTATGGTTTCCTTTGTGTGCAAAAGCTTTTTAGGTTGGTACAGTACCAGTTGTTTATTTTTGCTTCTGTTTCCCTTGCCTGAGGAGACAGATCTAGAAAAATATTGCTGTAGTTGTTGTCCAAGAGATTACTGACTTTTTCTTTTAGTTTTCTGGTTTCAGGTCTTAACATTTACGTTTTTAATCCATTTTGAGTTTATTTTTGTGAATGCTTTAAGAAAGTGGTCCAGTTTCATTCTTTTGCTTGTAGCTGTCCAGTTTTCCCAGCACCATTTGTCGAAGAGGCTGTCTTTTCCTCGTTGTTCTTGTCTCCTTTATCTTAGATTAATTGACCATATATTTGTGGGTTTATTGCTGGGTTCTCAATTCTGTTCCATTAATCTATGAATTATTGGGTCAAAGAGTATGACATTTTAAATGATTCTTGGTACACACTACCATTTAGCATTCTAAAATGCACTAGGTCCTTGCCCAAAATCATGTATTAAATATTTTTTTAAACCATTGCCAATTTGGGCAAAAGTTGATATTGTTATTTTTATGTCTAATGTTTGTGCTTACTGTATACCAACCATTGTGCTAAATACGTTATCATACCATATGTGTTATCAATTGCTTTGTGTTTCTTTATTGGCAAAGTTTGGTATTTTCTAATATGTTTGCTATTTACAGTTATATCTTTATTTGACTTGTGGGAAAAGATCCTTTGTTTTTTGTGGTGGACTTAGTATTCTTTGTTTTCTTTTTTTATTTTTTTTAACGATTTTATTCATTTTTGAGAGACAGAGAGAGACAGAGTATGAGTGAGGAAGGGGCCTAGAGAGGGAGACACAGAATCTGAAGCAGGCTCCAGGCTCCGAGCTGTCAGCACAAAGCCCGATGCGGGGCTCAAACTCACGAACTGCGAGATCATGACCTGAGCCGAAGTCAGATGCTCAACCGACTGAGCCACCCAGGCACCCCAGGACTTAGTATTCTAAATGGACGATGTCCTGAAGTATTCTCAAAGGATAGTTCAGAAACAGCTCTTTTTCCCTCCTTGAAAATACAGTCACCTTTGAAATGTTACGAAGAGAATGTCAACCTTTCAGTCAGTACTTGATTTTTTAACTTTGCTTGGCTGTACAGTTTGTGTAATCTTTGGCATATATGCTGCCATAATATTGCTTTACATCTTAAAGTAATAAGACTTTATTCTAAACTTGTAATTCAGAGGAATAACATATATTTGCAAACATTTGAATTAGTTTCAGAGGGGAATATATATCTTATTCTGTCAACAGTATTTGTTTTAAGTAGTACTGCTAAAAATGTAAGTTCCTTAAGAGATTGAGTGTACTCTACTAGACAAAAAACTTGAATATCGAACTTAGCCCAGTTTATGATTTTGGCTTTACTGTTTACTAGTTTTAGAACCTTAGGCAAATGGCTTACCTCACTCCCATTTCCTTAATAGTAACAGTGAATTTCAGTTTTATGATTGTTACTAGTTACGATGTTTTCTAGCATTAAGGATTTCTTCTAAAATAAAATAATTCTTAAAATTTTTTAACATTCATTTATTTTTGAGAGACAGAGTGTGAGCGGGGGAGGGGCAGAGAGAGAGGGAGACACAGAATCTGAAGCAGGCTCCAGTCTCCGAGCTGTGAGCACAGAGCCTGATGTGGGGCTAGAACCCACGAACTGTGAGATCATAACCTGAGCTGAAGTCTTTCGCTTAACCAACTGAGCCACCCAGGCACTTGTAAAATAAATAATTCTTTTTTTTAATTTAATTTATTTTTTAAATTTACATTCAAGTTAATTATCATATAGTGCAACAATGATCTCAGGAGTAGATTCCTTAATGCCCCTTACCCATTTAGCCCATCCCCTCTCCCACAACCCCTCCAGTAACCCTCTGTTTGTTCTCCATATTTAAGAGTCTCTTATATTTTGTCCCCCTCCCTATTTTTATGTTATTTTTGCTTCCCTTCCCTTTTGTTCATCTGTTTTGTCTCTTAAAGTCCTCATATGAGTGAAGCCATATGATATTTGTCTTTCTCTGACTAATTTCACTTAGCATAGTACCCTCTAGTTCCATCCACGTAGTTGCAAATGGTAAGATTTCATTCTTTTTGATTGCCGAGTAATACTCCGTTGTGTATATATGTCACATCTTCTTTACCCATTCATCTATTGATGGACATTTGGGCTCTTTCCATACTTTGGCTATTGTCAATAGTGCTTCTATAAACATTGGGGTGCATGTGTCCCTTCGAAACAGCATACCTGTATCCCTTGGATAAATACCCAGTAGTGCAATTGCTGAGTCATAGGGTAGTTCTATTTTTAATTTTTTGAGGAACCTCTATAGTGTTTTCCGGAGTGGCTGCACCAGTTTGCATTCCCACCAGCAGTGCAAAAGGGATCCTCTTTCTCTGCATCCTCGCCAACATGTGTTGTTGCCTGAGTTGTTAATGTTAGCCATTCTGACAGGTGTGAGGTGGTAGCTCATTGTGGTTTTGATTTGTATTTCCCTGATGGTGAGTGATGTTGGGCATATTTTCATGTGTCGGTTGGCCATCTGGATGTCTTCTTTGGAGAAGTGTCTATTCATGTCTTTTGCCCATTTCTTCACTGGATTATTTGCTTTTTGGGTGTTGAGTTTGATAAGTTCTTTATCGATTTTGGATATTAACCCTATATCTGATATGTCATTTGCAAATATCTTCTCCCATTCTGTCGATTGCCTTTTAGTTTTGCTGATTGTTTCCTTCGCTGTGCAGAAGCTTGTTGTTTTGATGAGGTCCCAATAGTTCATTTTTGCTTTTGTTTCCCTTGCCTCTGGAGACATGTCGAGTAAGAAGTTGCTGTGGTTGAGGTCAAAGAGGTTTTTTCCTGCTTTCTCCTCTAGGATTTTGATGGCTTCCTGTCTTATGTTTAGGTCTTTCATCCATTTTGAGTTTATTTTTGTGTATGGTTTAAGAGAGTGGTCCAGATTCATTTTTCTGCATGTTGCTGTCTGGTTTTCCCAGCACCACTTGCCGAAGAGACTGTCTTTATTCCATTGGATGTTCTTTCGTGCTTTGTCAAAGATTAGTTGGCCATATGTTTGTGGGTCCATTTCTGGGTTCTCTATTCTGTTCTGTTGATCTGAATATCTGTTTTTGTGTCAGTACCATACTGTCTGGATGATTACAGCTTTGTAATACAGCTTGAAGTCCGGGATTGTGATGCCTCCTGTTTTGATTTTGTTTTTCAAGATTGCTTTGGCTATTCAGGGTCTTTTCTGGTTCCATACAAATTTTAGGATTGTTTGTTCATTCTGTGAAGAATGCGGTTGTTATTTTAATATGTATTGCAATGAATAAGTAGATTGCTTTGGGTAGTATTAACATTTTAACAATATTTGTTCTTCCTAAAATAAAATAATTCTTAAAGGCAAATACAGAATAAACATATATGTTGACTATATGTTCATTTCAGTTTGAAATAATTATAATTTGAATGCCTATTCATGCTGAACATTTTGTTAAGATTCATTAGGAATACAAAAGTAAAAAAATTACATATTACAGAATTCATGGCTGAAAGGGCCATACCCAGAACTGAATAGCCATGCAGAGTAAGTAAAGATTATAAAGTCCATAGCATAGTATCTGTAGTATAGTAAAATCTCAGTAAATGTTAGCTACTGATACGTGCTACTCTCTGATTTCTATATGTAAATGAAAATAAATGGAGATATAGGTGAGAGGTAAAAGTTAGAACATTGGAAATTAGTCATTCTTTTCTTTGAACGTTGAGCACTGAGAGTTTTTTTGTTTGTTTAAGGAAGCAAGACATTCTTCAGCCATTGAGTTCTCATTCACATTTTTGGAATTCTCTATGGGTAGAGAGACTTAGGTGGTAAAGTGAATAATTTGGTCAGCTACATTGGACAGAATGTCATCTCTGAAATATAGTGTGTGCATGTATGCACAGATGTGTGTATGTTTATGAATGTGTGGTTTGCATAATTGATTGAAATAGAAACCATATTTGTTACAGTTTGATCTTTTTGTTTTTAAAGTGTCTTAATATGTCAAGTTATAGATACAAGTGTAAGTAAGAAAGATAGGAACTTGATACGGAGAGAACAATAATGAGATTTAAGATGGATAGGATTGAGTCATTGGTATTCACAGGTGATGTGTATGCATTGATACCGGGATAATGTAGTAGTTAATTTTGGTTCAGAACTCAGTCTTTCTGGGTTTAAATTCTGTTGTTTCCATTTACTGATCAGGTAAGCTAAAACAGGATGCTTAACCTCTGAGTCATTTTCCTCATTTATAAAATTGGGTTAATAATTGTGCCTACTTTATATAGAGAGTTTAATTGATGGTTAATTGAGATATAGTTTGTGGTGTTGAGCACAACATCTGGCCCCCAAAATATTAGCTGATGCTGTTGATAATTAAGTGCTTTGAGACTACATCTATTAGTAGCTACCAGAATCCAGATAGGAGTGTTATACATATAAAATCTTTTTCATAATTCTTAGCGTAACCTGCCAGCTTTGTTCTAAGTAAAGTAAAACTCTGGAGATACTTCTCTTATTTCAGTTATATAAGCATAAGTAGATAGAATAGGAAGACATGGAAGGTTTTTCACTGAATTCGTAAGTAGGGTACTTTTATGAACCATTGAAAATGAATTAAATAGCACCTTAGGTCTATTACTTTTCTCTTTGGTCAGTTATTCTCCCATCATAAGTTTTTTGTATTGAAGTATGTTCCAAAAGCAAAACAAAAGACATTTGAGAAAATAGAAATAAAAAAGGGTAGTTTAGAAATATCTTTCTTTCTTCTCCTTGAAAATAGTTACAATTCAAATTTTACTTCAAGAATGTCAGCCTTTCGGTGTCAGTACTTGATGAGATGATACAGAATTCAATTAAAAATGTTAGAATGTACAGAAGAAATACTAAATTTATAGTAAATATAATTTTGGTGATAATGAATTTAGTGAATAAGAAATGTTATCTTTTTAGTATGATATACTATAAAAATATTAGAAACTGTTTATCTCTTTATAATAAATATTTCATATTTGAGGAAAGGGTTTATTTGGAATTATTATTTAAGCAATGTTTTAAATTTGGTTATTTTCTGTATTGAGCCATATGTATGACTATTACAATAGGTCATAGATCCTTAAAATGCATAGATTATAAAGTCTTACAATTCAAAGAAAGTCTGCTCATTTTTAATAATAAGAAGCATTACCATTAGGCTATAACTGTGGGCTAGGGACTTTAGTAAGTATTCACAATTATTTAATTCTCTTAATGTCACTCATATATATGGTGTTTTAATACTATATTTTATTTACAGTCATTTCTAATACCATGAAATAAGCTCTGCTCCTTGTATTGTAACCTTAATGTCTTTGTTACACAAATATTGTACTTAAATATTATGTGGTATAATTGATTGAAAAACTTCTGATTTTGGTGATATTTAAATATGTATTTTCTTTTTCCATGAGCTTAAAAATCTTAAGTATTATATTGATTGACAATTGTTTCCTTTATTGCAGAACTGTAAGAGTAAATGGGTCCAGTAATTGGAATGACTCCAGAAAAGAGAGCTGAAACTCCAGGAGCTGAAAAGGTTGCAGGATTAAGCCAGATTTACAAAATGGGAAGCTTGCCTGAAGCTGTTGATGCTGCCAGGCCTAAGGCCACTCTAGTGGACAGTGAGTCAGCAGATGATGAACTCACAAACTTGAACTGGCTTCATGAAAGTACTAATCTTCTAACAAACTTCAGCTTCGGAAGTGAGGGTCTTCCAATTGTTAGTCCATTGTATGACATAGAGGGAGATGATGTGCCATCCTTAGGACCATCTTGCTATCCGAACCCAGAAAAAAAATCAGCAACTTCAAAGCCCCCATATTCCTTTAGTCTTCTCATTTACATGGCTATTGAACACTCTCCAAATAAATGTTTGCCTGTCAAAGAAATTTATAGCTGGATTTTGGACCGCTTCCCATATTTTGCCACTGCACCAACAGGCTGGAAGAATTCTGTTCGACATAATCTGTCCCTGAATAAATGTTTTCAGAAAGTGGAAAGAAGCCATGGCAAGGTCAGTGTTTATGAACATTGCTATATTTGGGCAGGTGGGGGAAAATTAACATAGAGACCTTAAAATATGGGGAAATTAAAGGTAGGCAAAAAATAGTCAACTCATGATTACTTCAGTTTGAGCTTAATTATATTCATTTGCTTTCATCTGAGATGTTTTTAAATTTCTTAAATATTTATATAAATCTAACAGAATTTCAGTCTACTATAGGTACATAAATCAGTTTTCTAATATTCTAATTTTCTATTCTTAGTTTCTATAGTGTTCCTGTCAACTGTATCAGTATATTACTCTTAATTTATTCAATACGGCAGTCTCTGCCTTATAATTGGAATGTAGACTATTTACATTAATGTAATTGATATGGTTGGATTTAAATCTATGATCATGCTGTTTGTTTTCTATTTGCTCTGTTCTTTCCCCCCATTTTTCCTGTTTTTTTTAAGGATTGAGTATTGTTTTTATGATTCAGTTTTATCTCTACTATTGGCTTATCAGCTATTCTTTTTTTAGGAGTGGGTTGTTACACACTTATCAGTATGTGTCTTTAGTTTATCACAGTCTACCTTCAAATCATATTACCATTATACCACTTAATATCTGGCCTTTCACAGAGAAGTTGACCAATCCTGATGCTTATCTGGATTAGTTCTTTTTTCCTGGAGAAGTTTATTTAGCATTTCTTATAGCATTGAATTTATAAAAATCTTTTTGTGAAAGATGGGTATTCTAGGTTAACAGGTGTGTTTGTTTTTTGTTTTCTTTAAGTACTCTAAAGATGTTACTCTCCTATCTTCTGGCTTATATAGTTTCTGATGGGAAGTCTGCTGCCATTCTTTGTTCCTTTGTAATAGTTGTTTTCTTTCTTTTTTTTTTTTTTATAATTTACATCCAAGTTAGTTAGCACATGGTGCAACAATGATTTCAGTAGTAAATTCCTTAATACCCCTTACCCATTTAGTCCATCTCCCCTCCCACAAGGACTTTTTTCTTTATATCACTGTTTCACTATGATGCACCTAGGTGTGGTTTTTGTTTTGTTTTTTTTTTGTATCCTGCCTTTGGTTTTTCAAAGGTTCTTGGATCTGTGATTTTTTATTGGATATTGTCATTATCAGATCTGTCATTTATTAAATTTATGAAAGTTTTGTTCATTATATCTAAATATTTCTTGTGGCTCACTTCCCACTTCTGGGCTTCCAAGTAAAAATATATTAGACCATTTGTTCTTTCTTACCTCTTGGTTACTTTGCCCCAGTTCCTACTCTTTTCTCTCTTTGTTTCAGTTTGGATAATTTTTATCTTTCTGTAGATTCTGTCTTCCCTCTGTTGTGTTCATTCTGTCAATAAGCCTGATAAAGGACTTGTGCATATTTTTCATTTCTAGCATTTCTATTTGCCTTATTATTTTTTTATCTTTAATTTTTTTAATTTTTTTTTTTTCAGAGAGAGGAAGAGACAGCATGAGTGGGGGAGAGGTGGAGAGAAAGGGAGACGCAGAATCCGAAGCAGTCTCCAGGCTCTGAGCAGTTGGCACAGAGCCCAATGCGGGGCTTGAACTCATGAACTGTGAGATCATGACCTGAACCAAAGTCTGATGCCCAACTGACTGAGCCACCCAGGTGCCCCCTTCTATTTGCCTTTTTAAAAGTAGTCTCCATCTTGGAGCACCTGGGTGGCTCAGTCAGTTAAGCAGCCAAATTGATTTTAGCTCAGGTCGTGATCTCAAAGTTCATGAGTTCAAGCTCTGTGTTGGACTGTGTACTGATACTATGGAGCCTGCTTGGGATTCTCTCTCTCTCTCTCTCTCTCTCTCTGCCCCTATGCTGCTTGTGCTATCTGAAAAATAAATAAGCATTTAAAAAATAACAATAAAATTAGTCTCCATCTTTCTGCTAAAATTTCCCGCTAGATCCATAAACATATTAATTATAGATATGGTGTCTGTCTGATAATTTCATTATCTCATCCATCTCTGTGTTTGGTTTTGTTGAGTGTTTTATCTCCTGTTTCTGTGTGTGTTTCCTAATTTTGGATTAAATGTCAAACATTATTTATAAAAGAATGGTAGAGGGGCGCCTGGGTGGCGCAGTCGGTTGGGCGTCCGACTTCAGCCAGGTCACGATCTCGCGGTCCGTGGGTTCGAGCCCCGCGTCGGGCTCTGGGCTGATGGCTCAGAGCCTGGAGCCTGTTTCCGATTCTGTGTCTCCCTCTCTCTCTGCCCCTCCCCCGTTCATGCTCTGTCTCTCTCTGTCCCAAAAAAATAAATAAACATTGAAAAAAAAAAAATTAAAAAAAAAAAAAAAAAAGAATGGTAGAGACTGAGGCAAATAATATTTCTATTCAGAAATAGACATGCCTCTACTTTTGTCTGTTAGTGTGAAACAGGTGTTGGTCAATCTTTGTAAATAATTGGGCTGGGTTTGGGTTTTGTGGTTGTCATAATTACCTTCAGAATACCACAGGCTTCAAATTCATGTAGAAGTGGACTGCTAATACTTTGTGCTTAGTGAAAGTCCTGGAGTGTTAGATGATGTTCCTTAGCATTTTTGCTCTACCTTCATCTTTCAGCTTGTGATACGTTTGGGGGCAGGAGGAGAGTTAGTTATTTCTGTCTGTGCTCTTTTCCCTCCCATAACAATTGCTTGTTACTTGGTATGAGGCTCTTGAGGTGGGAACATGAGTTTCTTGATTCTTCTGTTCTAGTTTTAGTATTAAGCAGGCTCTTATGCCTGTCTCAAAAGTAGGACTTTGCTTGCTTCCCCTGGGAGCAGACAGTCTCTCCCATCTACTCAGAGAAGAGTCTAGGGCCGCACTTATCAGTAGCCAGTTATCTACATGTGGCTAGTGGTTGGCATATTGGACAGTACAGATATATGATATTTCTGTCACTGTAGAAAGTCCTATTGGATAGCACTGTTCAGAGCTCAGGCCAATTTCCTGCTCATTCCTATCATGGTAAATAAACTCTGCCTACTATCAGTGGACGGTCCTGGGTATAAGTGAGTGACCATTTCCTTTCTCAGTGGAAGTATATCTCTGCTTTGTATCATCTGGGCATGAGCAGATTTCCTGCCCATTACCTAATGACACATGGCCATTGCCTAGTGTCAGTAAAGTGTGAGGATAGCTGAGTTTCGTATTTCTCTCCCAGCAGCAGTCATCCGTTGTCTGGGACTGGGATGAAAAGGATGTTTTGCCTGTCTCTTAGTGGCAGGCAGCTTTGGCTTCATAGTGGAGTTTTGTCCAGTTTTTGTGCCTGTCCCACAGTGACACCTCATCTCATCTTGTGCTCATTTAGGGCCTGGAACATGGATGAGCTTTGCCTGATATTCTTGCTCCAGGCTTAAACCTTAGTATGTTCTGCACATCCCATCATCATCTCCAAGGGTATTTCTCACTGCCTCCAGTCTTCCTCTGGAGCATTGGATGGAGACTCATAGAAAAATTCTGGCGAGTAGATATCCCAGGATGCTCAGTTATCTTGCTAGCTCATTCTTGGCTTTTAAGAATTTGTTAAAATCAGGGTGCCTGAGGGACGCCTGGGTGGCGCAGTCGGTTAAGCGTCCGACTTCAGCCAGGTCACGATCTCGCGGTCAGAGAGTTCGAGCCCCGCGTCAGGCTCTGGGCTGATGGCTCAGAGCCTGGAGCCTGTTTCCGATTCTGTGTCTCCCTCTCTCGCTGCCCCTCCCCCGTTCATGCTCTGTCTCTCTCTGTCCCAAAAATAAATAAACGTTGAAAAAAAAAAAATTAAAAAAAAAAAACAAGGGTGCCTGAATGGCTCAGTTGGTTAAGCGTCCAACTCTTGTCAAAAAGAATTTGTTAAAATTGGGGTGCCTGAATGGCTCAGTTGGTTAAGCATCCATCTCGGGTCATGATATCACAGTTCATTAGATCAAGCCCTGCATCAGGCTCTATGCTGTACATACAGAACCTGCTTGGGTGTCTGTCTGTCTGTCTGTCTCTCTCTTTCTCTCCCCCTCCCCTGCTCTCTCACACTGTCTCTTTCTCTCTTTCTCAAAATAAAACCTTTTTTAAAAAAAAGAATTTGTTAAAATTTGAGTAGTTTTATTTTTTAACCTTATTTTATGACCACCACTTTATTTGTGCTCTCCCAAAGATAAAACATTGCATATGTTCAATCTCTCCTCATAGGACTTTGTCATACTTTAGAGTTCAGTTCTTTCACTTGTCTTGTACTCTTAGTTCCCCGTTGATCCTGGTGCCATTAGTCCATGAGTAGCAAGACATCAGGACACATCATCATCTTACAGCTAACTTAAAGGAGGTTGTATTAGTTATCTTTTGTAACATGTTGCTATCTAACACATCTACATATGGAATATTTATGAAGACCAACTATGTGTTAGGCCATTGAAAAAGCTTCAGTAATTTCAAAGGATCAATCTCTGTCATAGAAAACCCCAAATGAGCCCTACCTTCCAGTATTCATGCCCTGGTAGAGTTCCTGCCAATAATGAATAGGGCTGAGTTGTGTAACTAAGAGGATATTGTGGAAATGCTGGAGCATGCCTTTTGAGGCTAGGTCATAAATGCCACTATGGCTTCCATCTTGCGCTCTTGGATAACAAGCTGTGGGGGAACCCAGCTGCCATATCATAAGAACATTTAAGCAGCCTCTTGCCAACAGCCATGTGAGTGAACCATCTTGGAGGCAAATTCCCCCAGTTCTCAGTCAAACTTTCCTTTCAGATGACTGAAAGTTTTAGAAATGTTGGATATGTTCGTTCCAATGTGCATTGTTAGATTTTATTTTGAATTGTATCACTTAATTATTTACTAGTCTTAGACCTATTGTGTTTATACTTATGGTGGGACATAAGAGGGGAAATGTCTACTAGGTACTTAGAAGTATGGTACAGGAATAGTGGTAATGTGGGATTGAAGCTCTAAGTTTTGAAGTCATCAGCAGCAATGATTTTCAATAGAAAAATCTAGGAAAAGTGTGTTGTAATGGAATCTAAAGAGGGTAAGTTTAAGTGTGAATGAGCAACAATATCAAATATTGCAAAAACTTGAAAATGATTGCTAAGATGTGATTGAGACAAGTAGCAGCCAACAGATTAGGATTCAAAATATGGCGTGCTGGTAAATGTTGAAGGATTGAGTAGGTGGGGATGTAGGTTCTCAGAATTTTCATGGTATAAATATTTCCATCATGGCCAGTTTCAAGCTACCAGTATTATGTCATTAAATGTGATGTTGATGGGAGATGTTTACAGTGAGCAGCACACCACTGTGTGTAACGAACTCATCTAATTCAATAAGAAAAAGAAAACTAATAGAAAAATGGACAAGAATATGAACAGGCAATTAACAGAGGAGGAAATATAAATGGTCAATAAGCAGGCAAAGATATTCATCCTCACAAGTTGTCAGGGACATACAAACTAAAATAACCCCAAAAGTAATTTATACCCATTAGAATGCAAAAATTTTAAATGTTTGGTAATATCAAATTAGATAAGGATAGGGGAAACAATAATATTTTCACACTACTGATATGAGTATAAATGAGTATGACCATTTTTGTGGGCAAGTTGACTACAATTATTAAAATTAGAAATGTGCATATATTTTGATGTAGTGGATTAGATTCTGATTTCTTCCCTAGAGTAACATTCATACTTGCATGCAAGGAGATGTATATGATATTCACTATGGTATTGTTTGTAATAAAAGTTGCAAAATAATATGTCCAGTGTGGTTTGATTTGTGGTAGTGATCAAAAGGGACTTGTTCTTGACCATAATTTGTAAATGTGTGTGTTATTTACATAATTAACCTGAACATTTTTGAGTGCTCAGAGAAAGAAAGAAGAGTATTACAGAGTACAAGGAGAGTGTGACAAAGAGAAATAAATCATCTTATGAGATAATAAAGAATATGAGGATAAATAGAGAAATTGTAATATATTGGGACAAAAATTAGCAAGCTGTCACAATTGAGGTCAGAGAGGAGAGAAAGGCAGGTGATGGTCTTCTCAAAAATCAGTAGCCTGCTTAAATGTCTGAAATTTGGACAGAAAGTGTGATACATTCAAGTAGGATTGGGAATGCTTGTGGATTTTTTTTTTTTTTTATGTATGAAATACTTCTTGAATTAGTGTTTCAAAATGACTGTGTTTCTCTTGTAATATGCAGAAGGCAAGTAAATTATACTTACTTCCAGTAAATGTTGGAATTGAATTTGGCGACCTTGACAGCACTTTTCTGATGAATATCTCTTATCTATAGATGATAATCTCAGAAAAAAGGCAAGATGGCAAGGTCTGGGTCAAACTAAAAAGTGGAAATGATACTCAACCAGCTGGATGGCTGCTGATTAGCTTTCCTTCACTGTCATCCATACCATAGTTACTGCTCTCAATAGAGAGGTCTAAAAATCTTGGCTTGGTATTTATCTGCCTCAGTATTTATAAAAGTTAAATGTGATATATTTTTTTTTTTGCTTGGGTTTAGGTTTCATGTTTTAAATATTTAAATATCTAGGTCTTATATCTACTTTCCTAAATTTTTATAAAGCCAAACTAAAATACCGTAACTGGAATTTTAGCTGGGAAACATGAAGTTAGAAATTTTGCCTGGTTTAGTACAATTTTAGTCTGTAGATTTGCATAGTGATGACTCCCTTCAATAGCTGAATTCCAGGAAAGAAGTCATGCCAACCACTATAAAAGTTCATACTGGAAGCTATAAACAAGAGTTATGAATGCCCTTTTTAATTAGTTAATTCTTTTTAATTCTTTTTTTTTTTTTTTTAACCACAGAAAAGGTATTTGAGGGGAGTCTATTAAAATGCACAGGGCAAGTACATAAAAACATTTCAGAAATAGTGAACATTGCCGTTTCTCCCAAACTCTTCATTACAACTAACACTTAGATCTTTTTAAAGGTCATTTCTTAGTATTTTCCTTATGTCTTCAGCACCTTCAGTGGTTCTTTAACAAGTAAGTCCAGACGCCTTAGAGTTCCACAATGCAAAATAGTAAATGAGAGAATGCACATTTCCTGTTTCCATTGCACAGAAGATTTATTTTGTTATAGGCAAATTTAGTTTAAAATAATACTTAACATCTGAAACTCTTTATTATTTGTGTTCTGTCTTCTAAGCACAGTAATAAAAGGGCAAGGTTTTTAAGTAAGAGTTTAAAATAAATTTTTCTTTCCTGAAGATCTTAAAACATAATGTTAGCAAATACATAGTTTTATCTCTTGTTACTGATAGTTTGTGAACAGACCCAGTGAAAGGAAATGCTGCCATGGTAACATAAACCAGACTGTTATTTGGAGACCTTACTCAAGATACTGAACTGCCCTGAACTGCAGGTTTTCAGTACCAGTTCTTCCAATTTACTATTTCAAGGAAATAGCAATTCTGCTATGTTCAAAACGATTTGTAATTCTCACGATTGAATTTGAAAAGTAGATTATTGAACAAAACAGTTTCTAAGAGTGTAATCTCAGGAATACCAAGATAGAACATGACTAACATTCTTAACATAATTGTCTTAGTCAATATATGAAAAATAATCCAGACATATCTTTTCTATATGAAACTGAAGTGGGTTGGGGCAAAGGATGTTGTGGGTGCTAATGTTTTAAAGTTTTATTTCCCTATCATTGAAACATATTTATAATTTGGGCCAAGTGACTGAAAATATATTTAATTTAAGAAATTTCGTCACTTAATCCAAAAATACGTATATAAAATTTGACTTCCTTTGAAAAACAAATCAAGATTTCAAATACTTAATATATAGTCCATGTGGTATTTTGCTGCTGACGACCAGGAAAAGTTTCATCTAATAGTATGGTATGTTTCTTTCTGTATTACAGTATGGTATGACACCCATGGTTTTTCTTTGCCTATACATCTGGGTTGCTAGGATGTTAAAAACTGCCTAACACTCATAGTTTTTCTAAGACAAGAGCTATTTTCCCTTCAAAATTTAGTTTATTCCTTGTTCTTTACTACCTTTACTGTCTTACTCAGAACTAATTGATTTTTGTTCTTATTGTTGATTTTTTTAACTCCCTCTTAGAGGAATATACTGTTACTAAACCATATAAACTCTTACTTTATGCCAATTTCAGAATAACCCCTAGAAATAAGTATTCACTTATTTTCCAGCTCTGTGTCACATATAAATTACCTTATTCGAATCTCCTCACAACTCAGTAAAGTGGCCTGGTTTTTTATTTTATGAATAAAATATGAGTAAGACGACTGACTCTTAGAGATTAAATGTTTTGTCCAATATCACATTGCCAATCAATAAGCAATGATTAAGACCTTACTATTTATACCTGTGGAACAGTGTTCTTATATTATGCCATTCTACTCTAATAATTATGACACGATGTTCAGAAGATAAAAGAGCCTCAGTAATAGAATATTATCTTGACAAAGAATTTGGGACATGGAAACACTCTGGAATTCATCATGTAAAATCTTCAGCAATCATAACAGCTTATATCATATAGGATTTTGTATAAACAAAAAGGAGACAGGGGACTAGAACACGCATAAATTTTATTGTTGTCCAAGTAATTGTTAATTTAATTATGAAGTGTAATTCAAATTTTAACAAAGGGCTTTTGAAATAGAAAGGTATAATATGAAAAAAAATTTAACAGTTTGAAACTCACTAATCTTATGAGTTCTAAGGAAGTTTTGAACGTCACATGGTGGGAGAAGAGAAGATTATATACCTTATGGTTGATTTTCAACACTTGTAGAGAAAAAATCTTCAAAAATATTTGTTAAAATTTAATGCCAATATCTAGTAGACTAGAAACAGAAAAACAAACTTGCATGCTATTAGACTAGAGGAAACAGGAACAGTTTTTAAAACTACAAAGAGAGTGGTGTCTGGGTGGCTCTGTTGGTTAAGCATCCAACTACCACTCAGGTCATGATCTCGCAGTCCGTGAGTTCAAGCCCTGCGCTGCGCTCTGTGCTGACAGCTCAGAGCCTGGAGTCTGCTTTGGATTCTGTGTCTCCCTCTCTCTCTGCCCCTCCCCTACTCATGCTCTGTCTCTCTCTCAAAAATAATAAACATTTAAAAAAAAATTTAAAACACTACAAAGAAAATGAACATATATCAATAGCAGTAGCCAATGTTTAATGAGTACTTATTGTCTGACAGTGTTCTAAGCACTTTATGTGAATTAACTCTTACAATACAGTAATTCTTGAAATAGGTACTATGTTTTATATAGTTATATTTTGAACATAGACATTTTTCTGAAGATTACACAGCTCTTAAGTGACAAAACCAGGATTCCAAAGGAGGCAAAATGGTTCCAAGGCTTACACTCTTAACCACTGTACAAGTAGTGTTTAGCTCTGGGGAAGTGGGATGAGATTGAATTTGGATCTTCTTCTTGCATGGCTGTGGAGTTTTGTGTAAAGGCTATGTGTGGATACGGTACATGTGTATGGATATATTTATCATCTAGCTACTGTTCAGGACGTGCAGTTAGGGATGTTCAGCTAAGGAAATAGGAAAGGATAGGGGCGCCAATGGCTCAGTTGGTTGGGTGTCCAACTTTGGCTCAGGTCATGATCTCAACAGTTTGTGGGTTTGAGCCCTGTGTCGGGCTCTCTGCTGATAGCACAGAGCCTTCTTCTTATTGTGTCTCCCTCTCTTCCTGCCCCTCTTCTGCTTGTGCTTTGTCTCTCTCTCTCTCTCTCTCTCTCTCTGTCTCAAAAAAAAAAAAAAAAAAGAAAAGAAAAAAAATTTAAAAAAAAAAGGAAGTAGTAAAGATTTATCCTGAAGGAAGAGTTAGCAGGTGATCTCACAGCTCCTAAAGTCCTTCATTTATTTCCTTTGACTACCTCAACTAGGATGTATAATATTTTGATGGTTTTTTAGAATACTCTCTTGATTTGTCAGTTCCCTTATTTTCCTAATTTTTAGTTATCAATTTATCAATTTTATTTTCATTATTTCTATTATATAACATTATAATAATACCCCCCTCCCCAGATATGATAAAAGCTGGTTTCAGATATTTCAATTTATCTTGAGACAAAGAGTGCACATGGGCAGGGGAGGGACAGAGAGAGGGAGAAAGAATCCCAAGCAGGCTCCATGCCATCAGCACAGAGCCCAATGCAGGGCTCCATCTCACAAAACATGAGATCATAACCTGAGCCCAAATCAAGAATCAGACACTTAACTCACTTAGCCACCCAGGTGCTCCTAAAATTGTGATCTTTAAAAGGAAATTTATTATTCTTAATGGCCTAATCAATGTTTATAGTTTTTTCCATTAATATTTTGAAAGTGTATTCTATAAAAATTCACTAATTACATCAATTTTTCTCACAGGTGTTCCACAGAACACAAGCTTCCTCAAATATTACCTGAGAGAAGGAAGTTCTGTGTTGGATAATTTTAGGAAACCATATAAAACTGACTTAATGGCAGAAATATTTAGATCCCTTAACCTGCTAATATGTAGTGTGACCTTCTAAGAAGGAGAGAAGTAAAATGTGCAGTATTTTTCAAACCTATTTGAAGGAATTATCCCATAGCCTAGCCTTTTCTCTGTATGTTAGATAATATTAGTGAGGTTTTTCAGGTATCAGGTCCACCTACCTTCCTGTAAGCTGGTCCTTCACATGGGGCCAACTGTGGATCACTCAAGCCCTTCCTTCAGGCAGCTCCCATTTGAAATTTAGCAGGCACTTTTGTTTATGGTTTCTTCAGTTTCTAGTAATCATACAAATTACATAATTTTTAGATTCTGTTGATTATTTCACTGGCATCTGGGTTCATATGTTCCTTGCCGTATTATCTAAAAGTCCCTCAAATGTTGTAACTTAAATCCTCTAAGGGCTAATAATGCTTCCTTCCTCTTCATTATCTTTTATAGGAGTCTTTTCCATACTCAGTTGTTGATTTACCACCCTGAGGCTTCTACTGTGCTTTTCATTAAATCATTTGCATTTTAAATTTAAATTTTACTTTATTTTTTTATGTTTATTTTTGAGAAAGAGAAAAAGACAAGAGTGCGAGCAAGGGAAGGGCAGAGAGAGGGAGGGAGACACAGAATCCAGGCTCCAGGCTCTGAGCTGCCAGCACAGAGCCTGACATGGGGCTCAAACTCACTCAAACTCATGAGCTCATGACCTGAGCTGAAGTCAGATGCTTAACCGACTGAGCCACCCAGGCGCCCCTAAATTTTACTTTAAATGCTAACTTAAATATTACTGTTAATACCATTAAAAATGAGAATTATTTTTTGATGTATCATTTGATATACTGCTTATTACTTTTGGGGAAATGATGCTGCATAGAAAGCTTAATTTTTCCTTTTCTTTCTGTTTTTCCTATAACGGCTTCCATTTGTTACAACTTAGCATGTGGAGGACCACATTGTATAGTCCTTCGTGCTCTTCACTGTACTTCCTGGGGTTGTACCATTCTCACAGACAATGAAGTGATTGGCATGTCCTGTGGCTCTCTGTGCCAGGCACTGTGTACTGCCCCTTATGCATAATTTAATCCATAACAGTCCTATAAAGTAGGTCGTGTTCTCATCCCTACCTTCCAAATGAAGGAATGGAGAGTGTCTTGGAGAGATAGGAGTTGGTTAACTTTCCTAAGGTCACGTAGCAGGTAAATGGCAGAGCTGGAGATCTGCCTCCAGGGCTTTTAATCACACAATGCATTTATAGCAAGCTTATTTCAACCTTTGCTTTCTACTCAAAAGGTACTGTAGGGTTTTTTGCCCCCACACATTTAGTAAAAACATCCAGGCACTGATTGTGTAGGTCTTAAAGATTCCAGGTAAATAATTCTTGTGTATTTTATTTTAGGTTAATGGGAAAGGTTCCTTATGGTGTGTTGATCCAGAATATAAACCCAACCTTATGCAGGCACTGAAGAAGCAACCTTTTTCCTCAGCATTAACATTCTACACCCCTCCTGCATCTCCACAAAGGTACAGGATCTTCCATAAAAGTGTCAATGGTGATTTATAAGATTTCATTGTGTGAGATACCAAAACTTAACGAAGTTGTAAGGTTTTCTGTGTGGTTTTTTTTATTGTATGGAGACCAATATATGGGGTAAGACATTAGCCTAAGGCATTTTCACTTATATCTAACTTTTTGTTATTAGGAAATAGGATATTTGATAGGTAAAAACATAAATTCTGGAAAATACACCCTACTGGGTATGTAAAGAAAGTTATAATATGATTCTAGGTACAAAAGGTTTAAATTATTTTAATTGTCTGCAATACAAATGCATACTAAAGACAAGACAAATTAAAAGTATATATAAACTTTCTAAAGTAAGGTGATTAATGGTTTGTCACTGTAACAGTTTTATATGTATATTTATATTTTTTTTCTATTTTAAGTTTGGTTTTCTTTCACACCACATTTACTATTTTGAAAATTATGTTCAGAGTCTCAAATTTTAAAATGTCTGACAAGCCGAATAATGCTTTGAGTTTTTTTATTCATTTCGTTTTTGCTGGTGAATATAATTGTAATGTATTTCCTTGGGTTTTGTTTTCAAACTCAGTGACTCCTATTGATCTTATAGCTTTCCCATTTAAGTCAAAGCTGAAAATGGTACCTCAAATCTGGTTTTGTTTCCTTTTCCTAAAGAATCTGGTTTTTTTAATTCTATTATGTACATTCATTTGAATTGAAAATGCCAGACTTCGTTGAGTTACTTTTGAGGGTAGCCTAACAATGGTTAATTTCTTTTTTGGAAAATTTTAGAGGCTTTTTAATAAAAGACTAAATGGAAAATTTCAAACATACACAAAAGGAAGGAGAAAGCTACAATTAATCAGTATTTAATGCAATGTTTAATTTCTTGAACTATTATTAATTAACTTTTAGAGACCTTGTTGTACCCAAAATACAGTAAAAAATTAGTAAGGCTAAAGTTGCAATCAGTAATATATTTATATACTCATTGAGATTTTAAGTTTATTTACTATACTAGTAGATTAGAAGGATTATTGTCACAAGAATTATTGAGTAGTTTGTCTGTATGAAATGAAACCTAGAAAAGAAGTCATCAGAGTTTATAGCCTTGTTTGAAACTTGGTATCTTCTTTATTAGTTAATGTTGGTGCTTATTTGGAACTTAGTATCTTCTCTTTATTAGTTAATGTTGGTGCTTATGAGGTATACTAGTTAAAAAAATTAATTTGGAAACTAATGGTAAGTTCTGCTTTTGGTCATTTGTGTGTGTTATTTAGCTCTGCTTTTTTTTTAAAGATTAAATGAGAGAATTGACACTTTACCATCAAATATGCACTTTACTGTGCCTTTGATATGTTGCATTTTCATGTTTGTACTTTTTAGCTTTATCATATGTTTAGATGTTAAATAAAAATGATTTGTGGTTTAAAAACATACATAAATGACACCATAAAGATTCTAATTTTTTACTTTAAAACATTATCTTAATATTTTTAGAAACATTTTCTTTTTCATTGTTGGCAAAATGATGATTCCATCTGATACGCCTTTGTGTAGCCCTTTCATGTCATAATTGGTGAGTTGAGGAAGGCAATGAAATAAAGTGTATGTGAAACTGTGAGTAGAAAATAGACTTATAATTTACTTAGCAAAACAGATATTTTTTTTGAGAGAGAGAGGGAGAGAGAGAGAGAGAGAGAGAGAGAGAGAGAGAGAAGCAGGCTACATGCAGAGTCTAATGTAGGGCTCAAACTCATAACAGTGAGATCGTGACCTGAGCCAAAATCAGGAGTTGGACACTTAACCAAGTGAGCCACCCAGGCACCCCAGCAAAACAGATTTTTTTATGCTATCACAAATTCCAAAGAACAGGAATAGTGTGTCCCCAAAATGCTTTAATTTTTGGAATTAAAAAAGCCCAAACTGCTGGTGTTTTTATGAATATAGCAAGATTAGTTTGATATTGATATTTATTAATAAAATCAGGAACCATACAGTTCTATTTACACATTTGTTTTGATAAATGCTTTCATTTCTGTGGTAACACCTATATTAATATCATCAAACTTAAGCATCCAACACAAAACCAAATAGTAACTATTATGTATTATCTATTGTTACAGGCATTTTAAATGCATTATTATTATTTAATCATCACAGCAACCCTGTGTGGCAGGTTTAATTATTCCTATTTTACAGATGAAGAAACTAAGAAATTAATTATTTTGCCTAAGAACATCCAAATAGTTGTGATTTAATCTTGGATCTAATGCTCTTTCTGCTTTGGCAGACTCTTCCTAAACTGAATAGTATTAGCAAAGAAAACAAGGTAAAAATAGTTTGTGTTTTTTATTGTATAAATTAGTTGTGTTTGTGACTAAGTTCTATAAAAAGTGAAATAAAGATTTTTATAAGCATATTTGTCTTATCTCTATTTTTCAGTGGCTCTTTATCACCTCACTTCTTAAGCTCTGTACTCAAGCAGAACCAGGTGCGAACCCTCAAAGGTATGTGAAAGAACATTATTTTAAATCCGAAAAACTCAGGTCAAAAATAAGGATTTTTTTTTTCTAACCATAAAAGTATATTATATGCTTGTTGTAGAAGATTTGGAAAATAAAAACACTTATAAAAAAGAAACTAAAACTTACTCTTTATGCTATAGTCAACATTTTGTTTTAATTACTTTCGTTCTTTGTTTGCCCTTATGTATGAGTAGATATGTATGTATGCATGCACACACATACACACATACTTTTTCTCCAAATGCTAGGCTCATACTGTGTATACTGTTGTATATCTCTTTTTTTCATTTCCTTTTATGTATATTTTTTCTTGAAAATAGGAAAATAGGATAAGCACTGGATGTTGTATGGAAACCAATATGCCAATAAATTTCATATTAAAGGAAGGAAGGAAGGAAGGAAGGAAAGAAAGAAGGAAAGAAAGAAGGAAAGAAAGAAAATACGAAAATACTTTGCAGGGTGCCTGAGTGTCTCCATCAATTAAGTGTCTGACTTTGGATCAGGTCATGATCTCAAGGTCCGTGGGTTTGAATCCCCTGTTGGGCTCTGTGCTGACAGCTCAGAGCCTAGAGCCTGTTTCAGATCCTGTGTCTCCCTCTCTCTCTGCCTCTTCCCTCCTCCCTTTCTCTCTCTCTCTCTCTCTCTCTCTTTCTCTCTCAAAAAATAAGCATTAAAAAAAAAAAAAAAAAAGGAAAATGTTTCTTAGTCATACTATCAGTATTTTCAGGTCTGTCTTAGACTTCAAAAGAGGTGGCCTTTGGCCTTCGGGCCCGTGGCCTTTGCGCCCTATCTGGCCCACCACCTATTTTGGTATAACCTGTGAGTTTATATTTGTAAATAATTGAAAAATAATAAAAATAATATTTCAAGGCATATGAAAATTTGTCACAAGAGCAGAGTTAAATAGTTGCCACAGAGATCTCTGTATTGTATCCTTGGTTTTTCCTCTTTGCTGGCAAAACCTAAATTATTTATTTGATTACCCTTTACAGAAAAAGTTTGCCAACCCCTGGATTAGAATATAGTTCAAAATTTTTCGTTTATAGGTTAAATGGAAAGAACTTTAAGAAGGTAACAAGTTAACTTTCAGAATTTTGTAGATGACTTTTTAAAAGTATATCAAAATTCTGAGGTAGTAGTTTTTTCCTCTACTCATAGTTAATATTATAAATTAGTGATGTATTAACATAAGGTTTTCTAGCATTGTTGCTTTGGGGCCTAGAGACATTTCTATGACATTCAAAAACAGAAATCCTCAGACCAAAAACCCTTCTGTGTATCAGACACATTTTGGCTCTTTGGAACTACACTAAACCAAGCCTAGGAAGCAGTGTGAAGATGGTCTGTAAAAATAAGGAAGGGAAAGAGTGAAAAAGCTCAAGAGAACTCTGCAAGGAAGTTACATGTTTGCTTCAGATAATGTTCTGACTTAACATAAGGCAAGTATCTGTTTTCTCATTCCCTGCATGGACAAATGTGCTTTCTCTTTACACGTAGGCATTGCTAAAACTGCATCTTTTTATTATCTCAATAAGTTCTGACCTTTAGTCTTTCAAGCTCAGTTCATATGCAAATTTTGAGAACATTTTCTTTGTGAATTCTGGGTTTATTTAGAATCTCTTCTTGCTCTTATGCCATCCCATCCTAACTCTGCTTCTTCCTTTGGGGAGCAGACACTTCCACAATTTTCTCTTGCTAGTTTTAGCCAGTTTTTCATAACTGGAGCATAGGCACTTCTCCTTCGTCTAACGACTTATACATATGGTTCATCATCTCTTCAGTGCTGCTAACAGCTTACTTCCCTCCATTTCTATACTGGTGAGTCTTAGGCCTGGTAATAATGGACTTGGTGGGAAGGGTGCTTGGTGTTCTAGGTTGAAACAAATGCAGGTCCGTCCTGGAATAGAATGTACAGTTCTTATGAGTTTTAAGAGGAAAACATAAGACCAAACAAAAACTTGAGAAAATTCATATATAAATCAGGTTGCTTTAGGGTAGTTTGATAGACTGTTGAGGAAATTTGCATTTTTTTCTATCTTGATATCATTTTTAGGGAAAAGTTTGAAAAAGCACAGTGGTAAAGGGACTAAACATTCAACTGTTTATTCTATAAGTAATTGTGGAATTCCCACATGGTGCCAAGCAATGTATGGGTGCTTTGAGATATGCAGAGTTGAAAGAGACCCAGGCCCTGCTCTGAAAAACCATACAGTTTAGTTGAAGAAGGTTGATAAGAATTATGCAGAGTACACTGGGACAAAAAGGAAGTGAGTGGGAAATTAAGCTTAGAGGTAGGTTAGGAAAGGCCTCTTAGAAAACAAAGTGTGGTGCTTGAGCCAGACTTGAAAAGTTGGGGGAATACTTGACCTTGTTGGAGGGTATCTGCTGGGAACCACAGGCTAATGAGTTTGGCTGAAGCCTAGGAGTATAAAAGAGGATTGGATAGCCTTGGTCCAATAGCTGTAGATGTGATCACTTAGCATGGGCAAGGCAAATGAAGAAGTTTAAGCAAGCATTAGCCAAATCAAGGAGAACTTACTTAGAGTAAGGAGTTTGAACTCCTTCCTATAATTATAACATTAGTTAGCACTGAGTTTCTTACTATGATGCTTTGAATGTGTCATCTCATTTAATCCTTCCAACTCTTTGAGGTATTGTTACTTCCTTTTACAAATACAGAGATTGAAGTTTGAAGAGAATAAGTAACTTTCTCAAGGCCACACGACTAGTAAATGGAATACAAAGAACTCAGAAACTTTGATTTCAGAACCTGCACTCCTACCATGTATGAGGTGCCTGAGTTGCTGCTGAAGGGCTTTAAAGAATGAGGCAACATTGTCAGTATTGTGTTTTGTAAAGATCACTTTGGTGTCATTGAGTTCCAGTATTAGAATCCAATATTATATTCATCTATCACTTCACAGAATCATCTTTACTAATAATTATATTATAGCTACCTTTAAAATATGTAAAAGCAACAGAAGAACTTATTTAGGCATAGGAATTTGAGAAACAGTCACTGTCATCCAGAGTAGGTGCAGCAGTTTGTTTAACAAAGTATCTCTTGCTCACCTTTCAATGACTAATTTTATGTGCCATTATTTATGTTTACAGGATTGTATAACGGGGCAGGAGACATAAGAATCTCATACTGAGATCTCAAAACCTTTTTTTCTCAGTATTTTGGTTTGGTGTGGGTTTGGAATAAATTCATCCACTTAAATATTGAGCACACTTATGTACTAGGTACCAAGGATACATTAGTGAACAAAGACAACAAAAATGGAACTCACATTCTAGTTAGTAAGTTTTAGTATTTCTACTTAAGCACTAGTATACTACAAGAAAATACAAACTTTAGGCAGTTAATGATGATATTATGGGCTAAGTGCAAATCTAAGGGCAAATTTAAGGTTGCAAATCAGCATAATTTGTATCTTAATAGAAATGAAAGTAAACCAGTGGCCCAAGCAGCTTAAAGTATCAGCAATTTATCAAAATTGCTCTCCTCTATTAAAGAATCACAAGAGACAACTTCTCTGGATGCTCTTTAAATGTGTATATTAGTTTTGATAGAGGCAATAAGTCCTTATAGTTATTACTGAGCTTGTAAATATTTAAATTCTGCCTCTTTTGTTCTCATAGCATTCCTTAAGCAAATGAATTGAGAATCAGATAACAGAAATGTGTTAGTCTGTTAGAACAGAAATGTATTATAACCCTCACTTCGGGGCATGTTGGTGGCTCAGTCAGTTAAGTGTCCGACTCTTGGTTTCAGCTCAGGTCATGATCTCCTGGTTCATGAGTTTGAGCGCCACGTTGGGCTCTGCACTCGCGGTGTGGAGTCTGCTTGGGATTCTCTCTGTCCCTCTCTCTCAAAAACCCTCACTTTCACATAGCTGAACCTAGTGTCTTTTAATTTTTTTCTGAATGATCGTTCATAATTTCCCAGCATCAAACCTAATGAAATATAAGCCAGGACATACAAATTAACACTTACGATGGAAATTTATTTGAACCAGTTGTTAAATCAGTAGCAGGTTTTGAACTCCAGTCAGAACTATGAAGGAAAAAAGAAATAATAAGACTTTGAACTAAGTTGTTTTTTTTTTTTTAATCACTGTTTGGATAGCTCTCATGACTAATGACAAATGACTTTCAACTAGAAGTTAATTATTTGCTTAATCTAAATAGTGCCAGAAAATATAAACAAAAGACCTTATAGGAGCACCAGATTTTTATTCTTTATGAACTGGACATGTTAGATAACCTAGCTAATAGTATGTTTTTTAAAAACACAGAGCTACCTTTTAAATGGTGTGAAGTATTGTCAGTGAAAAAGTAACATTGTGAAGTGTTTTTAATTGTGACAATAAGTAAGTCTTCAGTTTAATGTTAATAGCAAAACAGATTGGGTACTCCAAATTAAAATTGTAAAGTTTTTGTAAAATTTGTAAAGTGTTTTTGTTGTTTTTGTTCCAAGAATGTACCTTGGACAAATCATTGATAATCAGGTATTCTTGATTACTGAGTGTTTTGGGTCATTTCTCTTGCAGTTAGACTTTTTTTTCCAGAATTAATTGGCAAGGCATTATGGTAAGCACACTTACAAATGTTCTAAACCCAACCAGATACAGATAAAATCCTTTTGCAAAGAAGTTTTTGGTTTCATAAAGTTAATTTCATGTGGGAGAGTTCAAATTAATTTGGCTGTAATTTATACAAGAAATAAATGTATTTAAGGAACACATTTCCTGTCCTACTGTACAGAAATAATACCTAGTTTTGTTATCATTTTTAAATATTTGGAAACTGAGAAAAGAAATGTGGTGTTCATGCAATTTTCTTATGTTGTCAGGATAAGCCTCATCAATTTTCTTTATTTTAGGTATTATATTTCAGAAATATGACTCCTTGAATTCTAATGGAAGTTTACTATGGGAGGTTAAGCTAGAGATACACTAATTTTTTTTGATAAGATTTTACAGGTACTTCATTTATAAGATTATAAATGTCCTGAAATTGTTTCCTCATCATAATGTATTTCAGTGCTAGATTCTCCCTCACCACCACCTCCCCCTTCCCCGCCTCTTTTTAATAAAATTGGAAACGAGATAGACCTTTTTTTTATTAAAAGAAAAATTATTTCATGTAGCAGGAATCTCTCTGTAGGGCTTTTGCATAGTGCCATTCAAGATGTGCCCTGCCCAAGGACATCTGGCTGAGACAGTAAGTGGGGTCTGAAATTCAACCCACACTCCAGTCTTCAAGCTGTGTGCCTTCGTACAGGGAAGCATTCACCTGGAGGCAGAGTTGCTTTTTTCCAGTTCACACAGAGATACAATATGGGCTAGAGTCTGCACTTTTTTTTCTTCAGGGACATGTTAGAATACTGAGCTCTATCAAATTGTAGTCAGGTCTCATTTTAAAAGACGAGAATTGAGAGATCTTTGTTTTGCTATCCTTTTGGCTATGATGTGGGAATTACTGATTAAAATTTTTTTTTACTTAGTGTTTTTTCTGTCTTGAAATACTTCTCCCTCAGATATCTAAATGGCTTCTTTTTCTTTTTTTTAATTTTTTTTTTTCAACGTTTATTTATTTTTGGGACAGAGAGAGACAGAGCATGAACGGGGGAGGGGCAGAGAGAGAGGGAGACACAGAATTGGAAACAGGCTCCAGGCTCTGACCCATCAGCCCAGAGCCTGACGCGGGGCTCGAACTCACGGACCGTGAGATCGTGACCTGGCTGAAGTCGGACGCTTAACCGACTGCGCCACCCAGGCGCCCCAATGGCTTCTTTTTCTCATCTCCCGGAGATCTTTGCTCAACTGTTGCCTCTTGTTGAGACCTTCTCTAACCTCTGTTTTTAAAATTGCAACCACCTTTCTCAACACTCTCTATCTCCCTTTCCTCTTAATTTTTCTCCCTAGTGTTTATTACCTTGTGACATACTGTGTTTTAATTATTCCTTTGTGTTCTGAGAGGTTAGGGATTTTCCTGTTTTGTTTTTTTGCTGTGTTCCCACAACCTGGAATGACGTCTGGCTCATAACAGGGCACTCAACTTATTGAGTGAGTAACAGAATAGAGAATTTCCAGTATCTTCTGTAAATTTCTGCAGAATCCTACTCTAGTCATGGATACTTAGTAAGTATTAAGGATTGATGATAGAGTACAGATTGAAGGCCTGGATTCTAGAAATAGACTATTGAGGTTCAAGTCCCATCTCTATCATTCCTAGAACCCCTCTGTGTCTTTTTCTTTTTTTTTTTTTTTTTTCATTTTTAAGATGGAAATATACTAATAGTGCCCACATTATAAAGTTGTGAGAATTAGATGAGTTACTAATGCCTAGAGCATGCTAATCCCATTGATAACGTTAGTTAGTAATTTGGTGGTAGGTAGTAGCTTAATCTAAAGAAAGGAGGATAAAGAGGTCTTATACTTTATTATTTACACATTTATCAAGGACCTACTATTGTTACAGGCATTGTGGAACATAGAGGGTAAGATGGGTTCCTACCTTAAGCTGGCAGTCTAACTGGGGAGGCGTTCATATAGGGACTTGTGTTTCACAAAGTCACAGTTTATTCAAGGGGAAAGAACTACAGTATTGTGTGCTCCCTTGTAACAACCATCTTCTGATTTACCTAAGTCTGTTTGGTAAAGTCCATAACAATAACCTTTTCTGCCTTCACTAAGTTTATAGTCAGGTTGGGGAGAAGACGAGTCAATACCTTTATGACCTTATTATCTAGAATAACTCTATAATTAGATATTACAAATAAAATGGAAAACTTTGGGTTAACAGAAGTTTTCTGACTTTGAGGTAGAAATGGGAAGTTTCAAATCCAAATCTTATTTTAAACATCCTTTATAATTTAAAATTTCTAAATATTTTCTAACTTTTTCTTCACGTTTAGATTGTATCATTTCACTTTTATTTAATAATAGTTATTCAGAATAATAGATCACCAAGATGGAGAGGAACTTTCAGTAGAAAAGTAGATATGAGAGCATAATGACTTTATCTGGAGTAGACCTGCTGATTTTCTCAACCTTTTAAAGCCTATTTTTCTTATGGAATATCTATAATTATTTTTGCCCTCATATGTATTATACAAATCTATAGTACTTGTAGGCTCATATATAATGATTAAAAACCTTACTAATACTTTTGTGCCAGCAATAATTATTCATTTAGCATTTGTAGATTCACATGATCTAGACTGACCAAGTACATATACTTTTAACTCCTGTAACTAGCATGCAATTAATGCATTACTTCATAACTGCACATATGCACAGGTAAGGATATTTTTTAAATGCTAAAAAGTAATGTCTTGGTGTACATTTTTAGTTAATTACAGTTGACCTTTGAAAATGTGGAGATTAGGGGTGCTGACCCCTGCCTCCTTCCTCTATGCAGTTGAAAATCCATGTATAACTTGATTTCCTAAAAATTTAACTACTAATAGTCTACTGTTGACTGGAAGCCTTACTGATAACATAAACAGTTGATGAACACATATTTTGTGTGTTATGAGTTATTACTGTCTTATAGTAAAGTAAGCTAGAGGAAAGAAAAAGTTATTAAAATCATAAAGAATTTTATGATCTCTAGTACCTTGCAGTTTTCCTTCATTCAATACTGTTCATAAAACTGTTCATAATTTTAAGTGAACAAAAACAAATTGCAAAATAATGTGTCTCATTTTGTTTAATGTGTATGTGTATGTGTATGTGTGTGTGTATTTAAGCAAAAGAATATGCACCACATCTGAATTTTGGTTACCTTTGCAAATACTTAAAATAGCTTATCTTTTATAAAGAACATTAATAATGTTACTGGTTTCCTTTTTCAGAATCTGATATTGATGCTGCCACTGCAATGATGCTTTTAAATACTTCTATAGAACAAGGAATTTTAGAATGTAAGCAATCCTGTTTTTCTTCTTAAAATACATTTTTGTGAGTGCTTTTTCAAATGTAATTTAGAATGCGAAGTATTTAAATGTCATAGCCAAAATTGTTTTTTTCCAACTAAATTATGTTTTCATCTGAATTACTTTCTGTCTTATCATATTTTAATTAATTTATGTGAGCAAATTATGAGATTGAGTTTAATATTGTGATCTTTTTTACATGGACCAAGAAATGAAGAAATTAACAGCATGTATAAAAATTAAACTTGAGGATTTAAAAGTAAAAATGAAAGCCATAGATAAGAAAATATAGGAAGGTATGTTTATAACCTAGAAATAGGAAAACCCTTGAGATACAAGTGCAAAATCCATAAAAGAAAATGTGAGTAAATTTAACTAAATGTCAAAATTTTGAATGGGGCTCCTGGGTGGCTCAGTCGGTTAAGCAGCCAACTTTGGCTCAGGTCATGATCTCGCGGTCCATGAGTTTGAGCCCCACGTCAGGCTCTGTGCTGACAGCTCGGAGCCTGGAGCCTGCTTTGCATTCTGTGACTCCCTTTCTAGCCCTCCCCCGTTTGTGCTCTGTCTCTCTGTGTCTTTCAAAAATGAATACATGTTAAAAAAAAAAAATTTAAGGGCGCCTGGGTGGCTCAGTCGGTTAAGCGGCCGACTTCGGCTCAGGTCATGATCTCGTGGTCTGTGAGTTCGAGCCCCGCGTCGGGCTCTGTGCTGACAGCTCAGAGCCTGGAGCCTGTTTCAGATTCTGTGTCTCCCTCCCTCTGACCCTCCCCTGTTCATGCTCTGTCTCTCCCTGTCTCAAAAATAAGTAAAACGTTAAAAATAAAAAAATAAATAAATAAATAAAATTTTTTTTTAAAAAATTGAAGTTCTGACAACAAAAGATAGCTGTAAGAAAAGTCACCCAAGCAAAACACTGAGAGAACATTTTTTTTTTACTATGTATATAACAAAGGGTTAATATTGAGTATATGTATATAAAAGGATTCTACAAGTAAGAAGTAAAAAGCCCAACAGAAAAGCCAAGAAAATAATATGAATTAGGTAAGTCTCAAAGAAGGAAATAAAGTAGACAATACACATTTGAAAAGATAAACAACTTGTCTAAAAGTCAGGGAAATGCAAAATGCAACAATATTGGTATACTACTTTCTTGTCCATGATAATATCAGGTGTTAATTGTAGGAACTGAATATTGTCACACACTGTAGGATGTAAATTCGTAAAACCATTTTAGAGGACAGTTTGAAAATACCAATCACAAATGCCAATCAAAACCACAGTGAGATCTCATACCAGAATGTCTAGTACCAAAAAGATAAGAACTAACAAGTATTGATGAGAATGTAGAGAAAAGGGAACCTACTGTTGGTGGGAATGCAAATTGGTACAGCCACTATGGAAAACGGTATGGAGGTTCCTCAAAGACCTAAAAATAGGGGTGCCTAGGTGGCCCAGTTGGCTGAGCGTTCCACTCTTGATTTCAGCTAAGGTCATGATCATGCAGTTCCTGATAATGAGCCCTGCGTCGGACTCTGTGCTGTGTAGAGCCTGCCTTGGATTCTCTCTCTCTGTCCCTTCCCTGGTCTCTCTTGGTCTCTCAAAATAAATAAATAAACACTAAAAAAAACCAAAAAACTAAAACCATACTATCCAGTAATTCCACTTCTGGGTGTTTACCCAAAGAAAACAAAAATGCTAATTCTAAAAGATACATGCATCCCTGTGTTTATTGTAGCATTATTTTCATAGCCAAAATAAGGAAGCAACTTGTGTCCCTCGATACAAGAATGGATAAAGATGTGATAGATATATACAATGAAATGTTACCCACCTATAAAAAAGAATGAAATCTTGCCATTCTTGACAACCTAAAGGAACCTAGAGGGCTTTATGTTAAGTGAAATAAGCCAGACAGAAAGACAGATTCCATATGATTTCACTTATATGTGGAATCTAAAAAACAAACAAATGAACAAACAAAAAACAAACACACTTATAAATACAGAGAACAAACCGGTGATTGCCAGAGAGAAGGAGGGTGGGGGGATGGATGAAATTAATTGAGGGAGTTAAGAAGTTTCAAATTTCCAGTTATAAAATAAATAAGAGGGGAGTGAAAAGTACAGCATAGAGAATATAGTCAATAATGTATTAACTTTCTATAGGTGACTACACTTGCAGTGAGCATTACAGAATGTATAGAATTGTCAAATCACTATGTTGTACTCCTAAAACTAATATTGTGTGTCAACTATAATACTTCAATTAAAAAAATACTAATAATAACTTGAAATGTGTGTATTCTCTTACTTAACAGTTCTGTTTCTTAGTATCCTAGAAAAATATTTGCATATGTGTAAGAAAAAGCATCAGAAGGATTTTCATTGTAGTTCTTCATAGGGGTGAAAAATTGGGAAAACCTAAATATCAATAAGGAAATGGTTAGCTAAACAGTGTGATACATTCTTATTGAGGCATTCTGTACAAGCAGCTCAAAATAATTATATTTTTGATGGAAAGGTCAAGACATTTCATTAAGTGATTTTAAAATGTTTCAAATTAGGGGCACCTGGGTGGCTCAGTCAGTTAAACATCTGACTTCATCTCAGGTCATGATCTCCCAGTTCATGAGTTCGAGCCCCACATTGGGCTCTGTGCTGACAGCTCAGAGCCTGGAGCCTGCTTCTGAATCTGCATCTCTCTCTCTCTCTCTCTCTGTGTGTGTGTGTGTGTGTGTGTGTGTGTGCTCCCTACCCCGCTCATGCTCTTGCTCTCGCTCTACCTCTTAAAAATAAATAAACATTAAAAAATTGTATAAAATAAATGTTTCAACTTAATACCTACAGGATGATATGGTCTGCATAAAAAAAGAAACAAGCAAACAAAAACCTATAAAACATTACTAACTTAAAGCACTTACTATTCAGGAATGATACAGTAGTTTAAATGGCCTGTTCTTGGAATCAAATGCATTTGACCTATATCGGTAGATGTTTTCTTTACAACAGGTGAGAAGCCTCTTCCTCTTAAAACAGCAATGCAAAAAAAGAGGAGTTACAGCAGTGCATTCGGTCATCCCAGTACTATGCGACTGCAAGAGAGTCATTCTTTAGCCACGAGCATTGATCCAAAAGAAGACCACAATTACAGTGCAAGTAGCATGGCAGCACAGCGCTGTGCATCCAGGTCTAGCGTGTCTTCTCTGTCCTCTGTGGATGAGTCATATGAATTTATCCCAAAGAGTAACCATGTGGGAAGTGATGGCAGTGAAGGATTTCACAGTGAAGAAGATACAGATGTTGATTATGAAGATGATCCTCTTGGAGACAGTGGCTATGCATCACAGGCTTGTGCTGATACCTCTGATAAAGGGCAGCCAGGCAAAAAGATGCGTAAACAGTTATGTCAAGAAATTGATGAGGAGCTCAAAGAGGCAGCTGGATCTCTGCTCCACCTTGCTGGAATTCGTACCTGTCTGGGTTCCCTAATAAGTACTGCAAAGACACAAAATCAAAAGCAGCGGAGAAAATAGAAATACTTATTAGTGTGAAATTATTTTAAAGTGTGGCAATACTCATCTACTTAATTCTTTATAAGGGATATCAAAGCCATAATGGACTTCTTTTGTTTGAGGGTTGGGAGGGGTGCTAATTGTTGATTTCAAAATGTTTGTTTTAATTTCTATTAAATAATTGCTGTTAGGAACATGCCCAATCATAGATACGATGCCAAGTCCTAAAAGATAATTTTTGTGATAAGTGTCTCCAAGATTTGGAAATTTTTGTATAAGAAAATCCACAACCTCTGTCTTAAAACTTGAAGGAAAAATCTTTTATTTTGTTAATATGTTAAAGTGGAAGAATTGGCAACTCTGTGGCTTTTTTTCATTTTCTTTTCCAATCTGTAATTAACTGTAGTTGCTGATCCAGCTAAAATTTTTGCTGATGTCTTTCTCATGTACTTCTCTCTGGACACAAGCAGTCCAGTAGAATGAGATTTGGATTTTTTTTTTTTTTTGTCTTAATTTTGGTTTTTAATTACTTTTTGTTGAAGCATGGACAAAGTTGAGTATAAATTGGAAAAGGTCCTAGATGTCTAGAAAGTTCCTTTTGTTTACATAGGCAGAAAGTACAGCAAAGAGTTCTGAGATTTAGAAAAGGCAGGTTTGTGGCATAATTTCATCTAAGAACACTCCAATTCCTATTACAGTGTTATCTTTGATTTATTTTTTTTACTTCTCAAATATTGCATAACATTTATTGGGGCCTTTTGTTTGTTCCCAAAGTGCTTTGTAACCATTGTTTGAATTTTAGCCACTAGCTATGTTTGTTGAGTAGAAACAATCCAATGAGAGGATATAGCCATAAAGTGTGTTATGGAGTTAACACTCATTTTGACACACTTTTTGCAATAAGAGTATCTTTTATTTGCTTGTTAAGTGGAGTGCATTCTGAGAATTTTGTAGTAGGAATGGAGTGTAATCTAATATAAACATTTTGAATAGTTACTACATATGTCGTCATAAATAAAGGTAGTAGATCCTTTAGGAAAAAACTTCTCTCCAGGGTTTGTATGAATTAAATTTGTATGTATTCGTAATTGAAATTGAAAGGATTTAACAAAACTGTAGAGACAGTGTACATTCAGGGGTTTTAAAATTTATACAAAATTAATCTTATACAGTACATCTTTTGGGGGAGACCGTATAATACATATTATGTGCCATTTATTCCATGCTAAAAGATTTTATATTGCTGTTCCAAATGTGCATTGACTAAGGCATTTTAAGTATTTGATCAAATCTGCTTCTACAAGACATTTTTTTCATATCATTTTTATAGTTTATATATTATTTAGAAAGAACACAAGATACTAATAAAACTAAACTTTATTATATATATTTTTTTACAGTGGTGGAAGCAACTTTCCAAAAGTTCAATTTATCTCATGATACATACATTCTGTTTTATAACAATGACCTTGTTTTCACTTTCTGATAATTACATATACATGTACGTACACACACACACACATACATACATACGTACACGCATAGGCTCATGATTTGGGATGGTTACTTTCAGCTATTTCTATGACTAAAGCATTTTCTTGGACTTTGTGTGTGTGTGTGTGTGTGTGTGTGTGTGTGTGTTTTAAGAGACAAATATTTTTATTTTGACTTGTAAGTTTTATTTGGGCAAAACTGTCAAATGAGAAGCCTAATGAAAACATCTTTTTCAGTTGGCAAAACTTTAAGCCAGGGATAACAACATTACTATTATCTGTCCTGTTTCCATGTTAATTGTAATTGAACCTGGATAGCCACATTAATAGAATTGGTGCTGTTGAAATGTAGTAATTTTTTAATTTGTTGATAACAAAAAATAGTCCTCAAGTATGCAGGATGAGATATTTGCAGTTTTTGTTCTTCATATATGTCACATCTACAGAAAATGGCTAATTCAAGTTACCACCTTTTACTGTAGACAATATAACACACAAAAAATGCTTTACACAGTATAAATAGTACACAGATTATCAATATAATTCTAACAATATCTTGAAACTGTTCTGCATAGACCTTAGTAACAGTGTTTCAGTGATCTGGTTCCAGTTTATTGTGTCCTACTGAAATTCTGTACCACAGATAATCTCTCTGGTTCCTGTCCATTTGTAATTACTCTTCGAAAGCAGAGGAAAATGATCTAAGGAGGGGGAGAGTTGAGTTGTCCCTGCTTTAAGAGGGATCTTCAGAATTATTTTGGTTTAATATAAGTAACAGTAATACTTTAAACTTGATTTTCTCTCCCTCTTCATGTGCTCTTCCTGCAAATTTAAAAGTTAAATTTAACTTCACTAGCAAGGACAATAAACACTTTTGTACTACAAGTGAATAGGAAGAAGTCACACAATATTTTACACTTAATTCTTAAACAGAATTCATTGCATCACTCCATTTGCTGATTTACCAAGACAGTTATTTTAAAGAGAAAGTACCTTTTTAATTATGGTTCTCCCATTATTACTTTCATAGGTATTATGATCCCATTCCTCAGATGTGTTGAGATAAAAACATGGCTAATCACCACCCAATTAAAGAAAGTAATTTCCAGTCCTATGTACTAGAAATTATATTTCTAATATATTCATAAGAAATTTTACTGTAATAGCAAAAATTTGGCAATTTCAGAGAGGTTATATATATTCCAGCATACTTTAAGACTGTGAATTAAGCTAACATAATTTGCCTTATATTGATATAAATTGTTACAACCAATTCCCATTTATAATAGATTTCTAGTAAAAGTTTTGACTCAGCACAATTAATCTTTATCCTTCACATCCCAAATAGAATCAGTGTTTCTTGAATATAGATTTTTGAAATTTGTTTGTGCAATATATTATTAAATTCATTAATATTTTATTTTACCTTTCAGATTCAGAGAAAGAAAACATGACTTGTATTCATGGAAAGAATTATTGGTGGATCATCTCCTTGTTCCACCTTTGAGCCTTTCCTTTCCTCCCTATAGCCAGCATGACTTCTCTTAACTTAGATCCCCTTGTATATAATAAGGTTTAGAATATAAATTTTTTTCTGCTACTTTCTGAGGCATTATGTAAAGGGTTCATAGGAGGCGGTCAGTTAAATATATGTTAGGACGAATTCAAAGCTAGAGAAAGTGTTAAGGAGGGAATGTGTGTGTCTTGGTAGATCAGGAGGCCTTTCCCAGCAATTTAAGCAACAGATGTGAATACTTCACAAAGCTGTAAAGACTTTTGTCTTAAATACTACAGTAAGTTAACAACCTTTTGTGAAGACTATAGCATTTAATTCAGAAACTTTGAGGCTTTCTGGTTTACATATACTTTATAGTTTATTTTGTTGTTGTTAGTTCAAAATGTGTAAGCTTTGATTTAAACAAAGTTTACTTCACTATGTTAATGATGTACTCAAAATATTTATTGAAAGACAAATTTAGAGTATTTTAATGTTCTACCTGCCATCTTTTTCTTAAAGCACATTTTTTTTGCATTTAACTGCCAGTGCCATTATCAAATTTGTTTTTAAAATTGTTGTACATTTCTTATTAAACTAAGTGCTTAATTTTAAAGTATTATGTTGCCATCCTATAGTGTATAAAAATGTATAATTGCCAATTCAGTGTAACTATTATTTATTTTTCAATGAAAGTATAAGAATGCTTTCTCATTCAAGAAATTTGAGTTATTGAACTGATTTCCTTATCCTCTTTTCTAATGTAGCATAAAAATTGCCCTGAGTTTGAGTTATAACTGCCAGTAGATGACCAGTCACAAATGAACCACTTCTCAGTTGCCAGTCTTTGCTCATATTAAAAGCAACTTAACAGATGTTTAGTTTTTGTATCTAATCTCTGATTATTAAAATGTTTATAAAGTTTATTTTTACCAAAGAGATGCAATTCATTATGATAAAGTATTGCAGAATAAACCTTGTTTTATAACATTTTTGCTTTCTCTGTTCTTTAGGGGTGGGTAGTGTAGTTGTAAGTGGTCATACTTCTGCATACACACACCCTTTCCATTTTGGTGTTATAAAGTTGAAGGTCATACAAATGAAAAATAAAATTTCAAATTCAGAATTTTTAAGTCTTTTTTTTTTTTTCTAGTGTTTACAGGCCATCTTAATCATTTTGAAAGCTAAAATAGTGTTAATTAAATTATTCCCTCCCTGGGGTGCCTGGGTGGCTCAGTCGGTTTAGGTTAAGCACCTGACACTTGATTTCAGCTCAGATCGTGATCTCAAGGTTTGTGAGATAGAGCCCTTAGCTCAGACCCTGCTTTGGATTCTCTCTCTACCCCTCCCCCACTCTGGCACATACACATACTCTCTCAAAAATAAATAAACTTAAAAAAAATTATTCACTTCCTGAAATTGAACTTCTTTTCCTGTACATATGCATATGTATGAGATAGTTTGAAAAATAGGAAAAATTGAGTAGAATGTGAAATTATTAAGATTATTTCTAAATCCAGTAGTGTTATGGAGTGCCTGGGTGGCTCATTCAGTTAAGCATCCGACTTCGGCTCAGATCACGATCTCACAGTTCGTGAGGTCAAGCCCTGCATCAGGCTCTCTGCTGTCTGCTCTGTCTCCCTGTCTTAGCCACTTCCCCACTCTCTCTCTCTCAAAACTAAATAAAACATTAAAAAATATATAAATACAGTAGTATTACTTCAACAATACCCAGTAATGCCATGTGTTTAAAAATTGGGCATCCATTATAAAATGAAGCAATCTACAACCAACATCTTAATTTTAATCTCCCTAACCCCTGCTTCCCTTTGAAGTTCTGTGCTAGTAATTTAAATGGTATTATCTATGTAGAGTTTTTTATTTAAAATGAGTTGAGACAGCCATATTGATTTTAAACTACCATGATCTCTAAGCCCTCTCTCCTTTCAAAGCATCTCTGATACACAAAATCACTTACAAAGCATAGCCATTTGGGAGCCAAGTATTTGTTCCCTAAGACCTTTATTCTCACTGTTGCATTAATCTTTGAGCTCATAGTAGTTCTGAAGGGGGAAGAAATATTTACACACCATTTTTAGAAAAATAACTTCCTAAAATATGGGTTAAAACACATTTAGTCTTTTCCTCAAGAACTTCGGGACATACTAATTTTTTAATTGGAAATAGAGGTTGCAAAAGTTGTGCAAAAACTTAGATGTGAAACTGTTGAAAATCTTTAAGAATGAAAATAATTATTAATCTTAGTAATAGCGTTATTCATGAATTTTTTAAAGTATATTTATTTTGAGAAAGAGTGCACATGTATGCACAGGTGAGTGGGGGAAGGGCAGAGAGAGATAGAGCGAATCCCAAGCAGGCTCCTCCCTGTCAGCCTCTTAGAGCCCAGCATGAGGCTTGATCTCACAAATTGATCATGATCTGAGCCAAAATCAAAAGTTGGGCTCTTAACCAACTGAGCTACCCAGGTGTACCTGCTTCATGAAATTTTAAATAGACGACTGTTTAGAAGCTGTCACCTGAAAATTAAAATAGCCATGTGCTGCACAGAGAATGTAACACTTGTGTTTAAGAATAGTTTGTGTTCCAAAAGTTTGTTTACAAATATATTCTTGGAAAAGTAGAGGTGTTTTTAAGTGAACTGCAGGCAAGTTATGAAGGCTTATTTACTTCATAATGTAATGGATAAACAACAATCCCTTCTTAACAAAGTGATTCTTACACAAAATGTTTGTGTAAGTGGATTTACTTCCATTATAGATATTCCACAACCTTGAGATTTAGGCTCAAGTAAATACTTATAAATCAATCTAGTGGAGAAATTTTAATAAAAATGGAAACTAGGAATTGGACAGAAAGGAGATATTGTAGAGAATATTAACTTAAGGAAGATGTTAGAACCCAAAGCAAAATTGTTGCCTAATGGTTGAGAATTCTTAAGTAGAGACTGCAGCCAGCATAAAGTACTCTGCTCTGCAGTTTAGCTAAATGTATATGATAATCTTGTACATCAGGAAAGGAACTGAAAAAAAAAAAAACTCCACTTAGATTTATCAGTGCATTAATCCTGAGCACTGAGCTTTAAGTGTTGGATATACAATACGCACTAAGAAAGAAAAATAGATAATCCCTCTCAAAAATGTGAATGCAATTGTGAATTGAGATAATTGCCATGAAAGAAAAGGCTAGGGGGCTATGAAAACATAATATTTAATCTGGTGTTTTAGGGGAGGCTACTCTGAAGAACGTGATTTAAGCTGAGATCTGAAAGAAACAGATATTGGGACTGAAAGCATAGCATATTGTTCTCGGCAAGGGCAACAGCAGTCACAAATCCCTGTGATAGAAAACATGAAATTTTGGGTGAACTAAAAGGCTTGTGTGGCTACAAAGCAAAACAGTTGGTGCCAGGTCTTGCAAAGCCATGTATGTCAAGGATTTGGGCTTTTAACAATTGTAGGTAAGGGGTGCCTGGGTGGCTCAGTCAGCTCAGGTCATTAACTCAGGGGGTTCGTGAGTTTGAGTCCAGCATCCAGCTCACCGCTGTCAGCGCAGAGCCCTCTTTGGATCCTCTGCCTCCCTCTCTCCACCCCTGCCCCACTCATGCGCGCGCACTCTCTTTCTCTCTCTGTCTCTCATTCTCTTTTTCTCAAAAATAAGTAAACATTAAAAAAAAAAAAAAAAAAAAGACCTACGGGAAGTCATTAAGGGTGTAGACCCTTTAAGAAATTACCCTGATACTTTGACTTGCAGCCATAATTGAGATACAGGTGCAGACTTAAGCTCTTCTGTAAGCAACTAGAAAACTGGACAAAATACATGAAACATTTTTTGACAAGACCAGTAAGAGTGATACGTCTCTAGCCAGATTAACTAATGGGAAAAAAGGAGGACCCAAATCAGCAAAATCAGAAATGAAATGAGACATAAGGACAGATCCTATAGATAATAACAAAACAAAAACAAGAACATCTAAGAACTTTATGCCAGTAAATTCGCCAATTGAGATGAAATTTAAAAACTTAAATCAAGAAGTAGAAATCTGAATAACTTTGTGCCTATTTGTAATTGAATTAATAACTATTAGTAATTAAAGCCTTACAACAAGATGCAATTCCAAAAGCACAACCTGTGAAAGAGAACAACTGGTAAGTTGGACTAGGCTGAAATTAAAAATTTATGCTCTGTGAAGGTTACTGTTAGGAGAATGGAAAGACAAGTCACAGCCTGGGAGAAAATATTTGCAAAACATATAAAGAACTGATGTCAAAAATACATACCAAAAAAAACCTCTTAAAAATCAGTAATAAGAAAAAACCAATTTAAAAATGAGCAAAATATCCAGACACTTTATCAAAGAAGATAAACAGATGGCATATAAGCATATGCAAAGACTCTCAACATCATGTCATTAGGGAAACGGAAATTAGGACATTAAGATACCACTGCACACCTATGAAGATGGCTAAAATCCAAAACACTGGCACCACCAAATGCTGGCAAGAATGTGGAGCAAGTCTCACTCATTGCTGCTGGGAATGCAAAGTAGTGACACTATGGAAGAAAGTTTGGTGGTTTCTTACAAACTAAACATATTCTTATGTATGAGCCAGCAAGCATGCTCCTTGGTATTTACCCAAATGAGCTGAAAACACATCCACACAAAAACCTGTGTGCAATTCTTATGCAAAACTTATTCATAATTATCAAAACTTAGAAGCAACCTAGAATTCCTTCAATATGTGAATGGATAAACTGTAGTATATCTCCATATATCTATATAAACAATAGTAATATCCATACAATGGAATATTATTCAGCCATAAAAAGAAATGAGCTATTAACATTTTTCCAAAGAAGATATACAAATGGACAACAAGCACATGAAAAGGTGCTAAACATCACTAATTATTAGGTAAATTCAAATCAAAACCACAATGAGATACCACCTCACACTCATTAGGATGGTTACTATTTTAAAAAAATAGGCACCTGGGAGGTTCAGTCGGTTGAGCGGCTGACTCTTGATTTCGGCTCAGGTTATGATCTCACGGTCATGGGGTTGAGCCCTGCATCTGGCTCTGTGCTGAGGTGGGGCCTGCTTAGGATTCTCTCTCTGTCAATCTCTCTCTCTCTCTCTCTCTCTCTCTCTCTCTCTCTCCCCCTCTCCCTCTCCCTCTTCCCCTCTCCCCCTCCTTCTTCCTCTCCTTCTCCCTTTCCCTCTCCCTTCTCCCCTCTCCTCACATTCTGTCTCTAAAATTAAAACTTAAAAATTAAAAGAAAAAAGTAACAAGTGTTGACAAGGCCATGGAAAAATTGGACCCCTTGTACACTGTTGGTAGAAATAAAATGGTGCAGCTGCTATGGAGAGTATATGGAAGTTCCTAAAGAAATTAAAAATATAATTACCATATGATCCAGCAATTGTGTTTCCAGGCATATACCTGAAAGAATTAAAAGCAAGGTCTCAACATATTTGTACATCCATGTTCTTCATCACAGCATTATTCACAATAGAAAAAAGGGAAACAACTCAGGTGTCCACTGACAGATGAATGGCTAAATAAAATGTGGCATTACACATACAATGACATACTATTCAGTCTTAAAAAGGAAGTTTTGACACATGTTAATACACAGATGAACCTTGAGGATATTATGCTAAGTGAAATAAACAAGTCATAAGAAAACACATACTATATGATTCCACTCGAGTGAGTTACCTGCAGTCATCTAATGATAGAAAGTGAAAGGGTGGTTGCCAGGGGCTGTAGGAAGAGGGAAATGGGGAGTTGTTTAACGAGCATGGAGTTTGAGTTTTGCGAGATGAAAAGAGTTCTAGAGATTGGTTGCACAACAACGCGAACATACTTATTACAACTAGAAACAAAAGAAGAAGAAATGAGCTATCAAGCCACACACAGACATGGAAGAATATTAAATGCATATTGTTAAGTAAAAAGAAGCCAATCTGAAAAAGCAACATACTGTGATTCCTGGAAAAAGTAAAATTATGGAGACAGTGATAAGACCAGTGGTTGCCAGGGTTTCAGAGGGAGGCAGAGACGAATAGGTGGAGCACAGAGGATTTTTAGGGCAGTGAAACTACTCTGTATGTTACTCTAATGGTGGATGCATGTCATTATACATGTACCAAAACCCACAGAATGTACAAGATAAAGAGTGACCCCTTAACGTGAATTATGGATTTTAGTTAATAATGACATATTAATGTCGGCAGTCGTAATAAATGTACCACCCTAATGTAAAATGTCCGTAATAGAAGAAACTTGGGGTAGGGGAAAATAGGGCTGAAAGCAAGTGTATCAGGACTCTCTGTACTTTCTACTTAACTTCTCTCTAACCTAAAACTGCTCTAAAAAGTAAAGTCTACTAATTAAAAACAAAGCAAAACAAAAAACAAAAAACAAAACAAGAAAACTGCCAACTGCCAGAACTCCTGGTGGCCAAAGCTGGAACAATGTAAGCAACAAAATAAAATAGTATTGGCTTACAACCCAAAGTATAAAATAAATCGCCACAAGTACACATTGCTATACATAATGATTGAATAAATAAATAAATGAGGGAGAAGAGACCAATGTCCCATACAGAAGAATTCCAAATAAATTGTTCAGATACTCCACCCTAAAGGAGGGGGAGCTTGACTTTCCTTGTCCTAAGTGGAGGCTACGCATAGTGACTTTTCTCACAGTTCTGGAGGCTAGAAGCTCAAGATCAAGGTGTTGGCAAGTTTCGGTTTCTCCTGAGACTTCTCTCTTTGGCTTGCAGAAGGCTGTCTTGCTGTGCCCTCACCTGGCCTTCCTTTGTGTATGTGCATCCCTGACATCTCTCTTGTGCCTCTTTTTTTGTCCAAGTTTGTGCTTCTAACAAGGACACAGGTCCCATTGGATTAGGACCCACTCCAAATGGCCTCATTTTAACTTAATTTCCTCTTAAAAGCTCCTATCTCCAAATACAGTCACATTCTGAGATAGCGGGGCTTATGCCTTCAAGATACAAATTTGGGAGAGGGGGTTTACAGATCAGCCCATAACACCCAGCAATTTCCCTCTTAGGTATTTACCAGGAGAAATGAAAGATTTGTTTCCGAATGTTCATAGCAGTAATATTCAAGATGGCTCCAAAATTGAAACAATTTAAATGCCTATCAACGAATAAATGCATTGCGGTAAATTCATAGAATTGAGCACTACTCAGGAAGTAAAATGAAACATACTGCTGATACTAGTAACAACGTATAAGAAACCAGTCTCTAAAAAAATGTTTTTAATGTTTATTTATTTTTGAGGGAGAGAACAGGAGACAGTATGGGGGGGGGCAGAGAGAGAGGGAGACACAGAATCTGAAAGCAGGCTCCAGGCTCTGAGCTGCCAGCACAGAGCCCGATGGGGCGTTCAAACTCACAAACCACAAGATCATGACCTGAGCAGAAGTCGGACACTTAGCTGACTGAGCCACCCAGGAGCCCTGAAATGAAACCAGTCTTTAAAGAATACACACCATGTGATTCCACTTACATGAAATTTTGGAAAAGACATACCGACCGAATCTATAGGAACAGAAGGCAGTTCAGTTGACTGCCCAGGTGTGGGAGGTGTGTGTGTGTGTGTGTGTGTGTGTGTGTGTGTGTGTGGAGGTGGGTGAGGGCTAAGAACCATACAAATACAGAGGAGAGAAAAGCTCCTTGGTATTCTAATTTCTTTTTTTCATAACAAAAATAATTTGTCATGTTTGAACTGCAGAAAGAGGGAGATAATAAAAATGTGTTAGTAAGCAACAGATGAGAAGTTGAAATACATTCAACAGCTTGTGAGAGTTGAATGAAAAACCTTGAAGTCAGACAGATGGCTCCCACGTAGACTGAGATGGACTGGGGAGAAAGAAATATTAAAACAGTTTCTGGGGAAGGTTGGGTGGGTGTGAGGGACCAGTTACTAGAAGTTCAATGGCTTTTTTTTTTTTCAACGTTTATTCATTTTTGGGACAGAGAGAGACAGAGCATGAACGGGGGAGGGGCAGAGAGAGAGGGAGACACAGAATCTCGGAAACAGGCTCCAGGCTCTGAGCCATCAGCCCAGAGCCTGATGTGGGGCTCGAACTCACGGACCGCGAGATCGTGACCTGGCTGAAGTCGGACGCTTAACCTACTGCGCCACCCAGGCGCCCCTTCAATGGCTTTTTAAAAAAATTACATGACGAACAACCTGATGCTGATTTAGTAATCTGTGATGGGTCTCATCTGGAATATTCTACCTACTACTTATTGATGATTTTCTACCTGACAGCATGGTGAGCACTAAGCCAAGCATTTAGATGTTATTTGTTATCTTACTTAATCTTCACATCAACTCTTTGAGGTTAATGAGGTAAATGTTACATTTATAGATGAAGAAATCCACACTAGATGAGCTTAGATTGCCTGTATTTACATGAGCTAGTAAATGGTCAAAAAACAAGTCTGAGTCCTAAATGTGTGCCTGCATTCCCAGGCTCTAGTACCTTTAGGTTACAGAAATATGCAGGCACAAGAAGAAAGTTTAACCTTTTATTCATTTATTCCACAAATCTTCACTGAGCACTTGTGAAAGGCCCATCACTGGGCTAGGCCCTGGTGGTTTGGCAGTGGACGAAACAGACAAAGTCTCTGCCCTCGAGGACCTTACGTCCTCGTGGGAGAAGGCTAACAAAATAAAAATTTGAAATTAAATTTCAGAAGTGTAAGTGCTATGAAGAAAACTAAAGTGAGGAAGGGAAAGGAGAGGGGTGACAGTCACTACTTTAGAAAGGGTGGTCAGGGAGGAACATTCATCCAGGTGGCCTTGAGCAGGGATTAGACTGACTGCAGGAGTGAGACCTACAAATACCCAGAGAAAGGGCCTTCCAGGCAGGGAACAGTGAAGGCTGCAGAGAAGGTAGACGCTGTAACCCTGCGATGTTTTTACAGCCTCAGCAAGAGGAATCAGTACTGTGCCTGTAACATCGTGTGCAAAGGGAGGGCTGGAGGAGATAATCTGAGAAGTGTCAAGATGCCGGGGCCCATGTCAGGCAGGCTCTGCGAGTGCCATGGTAAGAACTGAGTAAGACTGGGGGGTAATGGAATCAAATGTACATTTTCAAAGGATCACCATTCCACCTTGACACTTGGGGATTGTTCATGCAAATCCTAAATACGCGTTCATAATCAAATACCTTCTCACAAAATACTACATCCTGCACAGTCTGGCCAATTCCAAATCCTCCAAACCCAAGAAATGTAATAATCCAGGAAGTTAGGAAAGGAGGGGTTGTTTCCCTAAACTGGTACAAGTTGTTTCATAGGGTAAAAATCTTACCTTTTCTTCTTAAGTGTAAAGGTCAGCCTGCATTATTGAAAAGTCTATTAAAATACATATTTATTACTTTTACATGTAATTGGACCTAAGTCATCCAAGTTTTTTCGGGCATGAAGGGAATAGACAAGAATAATTTTATAATTAACCGCTAACAGGTTTCATTAAGTAATTGGAGCATTCCCTTAAGATCTTGTTTATAGCATTAAATCTCTTAATAGATAGAGTAAAAGAAAATATAAAACTGAATCTTGATCAGATTATAGTACTATCAATTGTACCTCACCATAATTTACTGCTAGCAAGCAAACCCTTTAAGAACCCACATGTTTGGTATTTTCTTGTCAAATGAACAAGAACCACGTCAGCAACAGAACCTTCCCCTCCAGTGTATCAAGATTTCATTTAAAGGAACTCACACCCACTGTCTGCTTTCACTTGCACACCGATCTCAGTTCGTAAAGGAAATTATTTATGAAATTGGTATTTCCTGAATGCGTTTGATGATTATTATAAGTGTTTCCTTGTAACTTAATTCTGTGTAAACACTGTCTTTCCCTTCTTTGAGATGAATTTTCCCCAGGAAATGTATGGTCACTTTAGTTCACTTTAAGAACAATATTGATTATTCAAATGAGAAATTACAATATGCAAATACATACAGCCAGCTCTTAGAAGAAGCAGTGTTGTACTTACACATTTCAGCTGACATACTACAGGTTCTTTGTCAGTGGAGGTAAAAAGCAGGGCCATATATAATTTATGAGTACTCTCTCTCTCTAATTGCTTTCCAGTAAAATTGCAGGAAGGAATTTGCTCTCTCCTGTTTCCCAAGGGGGATTGCCTTTGTTACAGCTCCACTATAAGCTTTATAGGAGTTGTAGCTTTCAAAATAGAGCATTAACTGAAAGCAACTATCCAATTATACCAGCTGTGACTATGCTGTATACTGAATATTTACCAAGAAAAGAACGCATTTAACAGATGATTTAATATAGCAGCCTGGCATAATGAATCTGCAACTGACACTTCAATCACATAGCTAATGTCTTCCGTGGCTGAAATAGTCAAGAGTGTACACAAGTAGCTCAAGTCAGTGTGAAAAATAAAGACTATCAGGCTTGATTTTCAACACGGCAAACGTGTGATGTGAATTTCAAAAGTAATCAAAGAACTCATGTTCATGCGTTACGTACAAAGTGTGAGATTTCTCCAACTGCTTGATTTTAGAAGTAGATATACTTTCAACTTCAATCAATCTTTTTTAACTCTTTTGACACCTTATGTATGTGTCCCAAAGTCTTATTATAGGACCTTCCTGGAAACTGGTGCTTTGGAACCCCTTTAGGTACTTCTCAGATAAACACCAAGAAGAATCTGCCTTGTGTGAAATTCCACTCTGCACCCAATGGTGTGAGAATGAGCTGCAGGATAGTCATTTTCTGCCTGTAATCCATTCAGCTTCTCAAGTGCTGACCAAGTGCTAGGAGGGAAAAGGCTTTGGCTGGGCTGGCGTTGATTAAATGGACTTGCAGTTAATTCATATTATCAAGGAATATTTTTATGGGCAAAAATCCCCTACTAACCCTTGCAAAATTGGCTCTGCAAGAAATGAAGAATGAAGATGATGTTTCATCAAATGCGTTAGCTCTGTATTAAAGAAACAAAACAAAGGAACCACAACACTTTGCTACCAACTCTTGAGTCATCTTATTGGTGCTGTCTTGACAAAGAGATGCCGTTCCTCTATGTGTTATGATGTCACCTTTGTCCAATCATAACCTTCCTTATGAGAGTGGGGGATAACTCTCTGGAGACAAGGTGAGTGACAGCAGCGAGCAACGCAGCAGTCACTAGGCAACAAGATCCAGTCTTCAGTGGAAGAGAATTTTAAAACATTTAACCCTCACGCTGTCAGGGCTTTTTGTTGCTGATGTGGCAGTAATCTCTGGACAAAAGGCCTAATATGAATAATACAGCTTTTTTTTTTTTTTCTAAAGCTGTGTTTCTAGAGGCAATGCAGGGACACTTCCTGTTTAGACTATGGACATTATTCAGTTTGAAAGACTGCTAAACTTAGAAATTTTTAATCTTTTTCACAATGGTTACAGTTGAAGCCACATGATGGTCTCCTCAGTGTGTTTAGAACTGTTATTGGATTGCTCCCCATAAGCTGGGCTGTCACACACATGTGTAGTCTGTGCCCTGCACAGTCATACTACGGGGGAGGGTGGGGTGAGAGGGACAGGGGGAGCGCGGAGTGGAGCTCAAATCAGCCTGTGCTCCATTCGCCAAGATGCACTCTTCTTCGGGCTGGATCCGGAAAGGTTTTTTTTTTTTTTTTTCCAGATTTGTTGCCTTGATGGGGGCACCATGTTGTAATTTGTCTGCCTAGATGGGTTGCTTTTGCCAAATTGCACCAAGTTGCTGTATGAGCTCTTGGGGGTTGCCTACAAGTACCGTAGTATTGTTCCAACCAGTCAGAAAGTTCTGTAGGATTGTCCCTCTTTCACTTGACCCTGCTAGACAATTTAGCACAGGGCTGGACAGACCCACGTGTAGCCTGGTGGTATTGTTTCCAAACTGGATTTCCATTATCATCTCCCTCAGATGATTGTTTTGGTTTGTTTGAGAAAAATTTTAATTTTTTATCATAAAGATAATTATGTATTGATTTGAAAGATCTAATAGTTTCATATATTTTCTGTACCCCAACAGTTATGTAGTATAATGATTTCCTCGAGAAGAGAGATCCTTTTTTTTTTCTTTTTCTTTTAGCCAGATAATAAATCAATTAGAAAGTGTTTGGTTTGTTTGTTTGGTTGGTTTTTGGCTATAGTTTATTATTGCACCTTTTGTGTTTTGTTTTTGAGTATAGTTTTTTGTTTTTTTTTTTGAGGGTTTTTTTTTCGTATAGTTGACACACAATGTTACATCTGTTTCAGGTATACAACATAGTAATTCAACAATTCTATACACTATGCTATACTCACCACAAGTGTAGCTACCATCTGTCACCATACAAGGCTATTATGATACCATTCACTATATTCCTATGCTGTGCCTTTTATTCCTGTGCCAGAGGGGAGGTGGTGGGGACATGGCCCAGATGGGTGAAGGGACTGAGATACACAGGCGTCCCATTATGGAATGGAGAAGTCACAGGAACAAAAGGTACAGCAGACACTTTTTAAGTGAGCTTCTAGAGGACAGCAGGTACCATGTTTTCTCTAACAGTGTCTGGCACATAGTAAATGCACATATACATTTGCATGAATGAATGAATTGTTTAATTGATTAATTAGTTAATGATATTCACTTGGGGGAAATCCAACAGGAGAGTTATATATGTTAAAATTAAGGTGTCAGACACCTTACACATTATCTAGTACAACACGTATTTTGCGGTTGAGGAAATTGAGATCCAAATAACTAATCAATTAACATATCTAGCTAAAAGCATAGCCAGGTTTCTCTATAATTAGGTCAATGTGAAGACTAATTAACATATATTAACTAATAGTAATGATTTCAGGAGTAGAATTTAGTGATTCATCACTTACATATAACACCCAGTGCTCATCCTAACAAGTGCCCTCCTTAATGCCCATCATCCATTTAGCTCATCCCCCCACCCACCTCCCCTTTGTCAACCCTCAGTTTGTTCTGTATATTTAAGAGTCTCTTATGGTTCACTGGAGACTAATTTAGATTATAAATATGTAGAGAAAAAATATCATTTTCATTGACCTTACTATATGCTTTATCTAGTATCAGCTTTTTCACTTTGCCAAGTGTTTGGGTTTGTTTGTTTGTTTGTTTGTTTGTTTGTTTTTTGGCACTGAAGTCTTTTACAATCTAATTAAGGAGACAGGCCTAAAACATGATAAATTAGAGAAATAACACAGCCAAAGATTTACTAAGCCAAGTGTCTTATAAATCTTATCTTGTTTAATCTTCACAAGAGGCAGATCCAGGATATGAACCCACTGTTATCTGACTATCAAAACTTTTCTTATCCTAAAATCATTATTTCCTGAACATTAGTCATTCATATTTTTCATATCTGAGTGTCACCTGTACTACGATTTCTTTGACATTTTTCTTCAAATTGTCCTCAGGGTTTTTTTTTTTAAGTTCATTTATTTATATTTTTTAGTAATCTCTACACCCAATGTGGGGCTTGAACTCATGCCCCAAGGTCTGGATCTGCATACTCTTCCAACTGAGCCACCCCAGTGCCTGACTCCACTTTTTAATCTTAGTATTATTCTAATATATCCATGAGATTAAAGGGTATATTAGATATGTATTTTTCCTAATTTACATTAAAATAAATATGTAACTATTTAAATAGAAAAAATATTTATCTGTGTGCCACCTAAAATTATATCAAGACTTCAGTGATAGTTGTACCACTCTTTGGAAAATATTACATGTTTTTTTTTTAACATTACATGTTTTTAGATGGGCAAAGATATTAAATATAGGAAAGCTCTAAACAATGCTATGGATTGTCCAAAAGGAGAAAAGTCACTGCTGACTGCAGCTGAGTTCATCTGATTCTAATAACCACCCCCCCCCATGAATTATATTAGATATTACAGTCTTGTGTTCAAATTTAGCCACTGATCTGATCTTTGTTACTAAACAGTGTAACTTGCCCGGCTGTGTTTCCTCACCTGTCCTAGAGCACATTGGATTAGATAAATTCTGAAGGTGAACATTCTATGAGCTAAAATCATCTGCATTATTTATTCATCTCTTCAGTTAGAAGACCCCTGTGTGCAGGGAGATCCCTATAATGTAGTATAAACAATGACCACAGTAACTGTGAACATATTCAATTCCTTATTGAAGACTTTCAAATGATTTTTTGAAAAGAGCAAAATTACATTGATAGTTTTTTTTTTACATAGGTTGTTAACAAGACATCCGTTATTTATTTATTTATTTATTTATTTATTTATTTATTTATTAAGTAGGTTTCATGCCTAATGTGGGGCTTGAACTCATGGCCCTAAAATTGAGAATCATATGCTCTACTGACTGAGCCAGCCAGACACCCTAACAAGACATCCTTAAATAAAAATAAAAACACTAAAAATAAAGAGCTGGGCAAACATATCAAGCAAACAAACAAATAAAAAACAAAAAAACAAAAACAAAAAAGAAGTAAGGTGATAAGATCAGTATCAGAGAAGACAGAATTTGAGGCAAAAAGGTAGGATAAAGAGGGATATTTTATTTTTACAAATGTATAGTCCACCAAGATGTTATAATAGGTTATAAATATTTGTGGACAAAATATATAAAGCAAAAATTGTTAGAAATACATAAAGAATTTGACAAAACTGCACTTATAATGGACATTTTAATATTCTTCTGTATTTATACAATACAAAGAACAAAATGAGATGAAGTTTGGATTACATATAGTTAGAAAGCTTGAATTAATAGATACACGTAGAACTTTGTATGCAACAAAAACCTCTATTCTTGTCAAGTAGAGATTTGAAAGGTAAAAATTACACTGTCAGTTTCTGACCACAGTGAAATAAAACAAGAAATTAAGAAGAAAAAACTTTCCTCCCATCAAATTAAATTACTTACAAATATTCATACAAATTAAATTTTTTTTAATGTTTATTTTTGAGACAAAAAGAGAGAGAAAGAGACAGAGTGAGAGTGGGGGAGGGGCTGAGAGCGAGGGAGACACAAAATCTGAAGCAGGCTCCAGGCTTGGAGCTGTCAGCACAGAGCCCAACACTGGGCTTGAACTCATGGACTGCGAGATCATGACCTGAGTCAAAGTCGGACGCTCAGTCGACTGAGCCACCCAGGTGCCCCAAAATATTCATGCAAATTTAAATGAAAGAGGAAATCAAAACTGATATTATAATTTAGACGTTAATGCATGAAAATACACAGTAAAAGATGTATTCACAGGAAATTCATAAAATTAAATGTTTTTATTAATAAACACGAAATGTTGAAATAAAGAAGGTAGAAAGAACAACAAAATAATATGAAGGCAAAAGTAAGAATTGTTTTCTGCCTCTGCCCAAGTAATTCAAAACTTTTTGCACTTAAAATAAATGTCAATTTAGCAGAATATAAGATCTGTCTCCATTTTCGAAATAAAATAAGAAACTCAAAGATCATTATTGTATGGGGACTACTTCACACTATGTCCCCCAAATTCTCCTGGGACATGAGTACTTTCACTTTCCTTTGCATCCAGATGTACACAAATGGAAACTTCAGAAACACTGGTCTCTTTCTTTCTTTCTTTCTTTTTTTAAAAAAATTTTTAACATTGATTTGTTTTTCAGAGAGAGAGACAGAGCGTGGGCAGGGGAGGGGCAGAGAGAGAGGGACACAGAATCCGAAGCAGGCTTCAGGCTCTGAGCTGTCAGCACAGAGTCTGATGTGGAGCTCGAACGTATGCACTGTGAGATCATGACCTGAGCCAAAGATGGACACTTACCCTACTGAGCTATCCAGGTGCCTCTCTTTCTTTCATTTTTTAAATATTTATTTATTTTTATTTTGAGAAAGGGAGAGAGAGTGTGCAAGTGGAGGAGTGGTAGAGAGAGAGAGAGAGAGAGAGAGAGAGAGGGAGAGAGAATCCCAAGCAGACTCTTGGGATCCTGTGGTAAAACTGGCTCCTGTTAGATGATGCAGGACCTGTCAGAACCAGGGTAGAGGGTTGGGAGGGTGGGTCAGAATGGGGAAGGTGAAGACTGGGAATCTAGACAGACATGCAGGGATAGTTAGTTGAGACATGGACAAACATATGGCAATGTATCTGTCAATTCACCCAAATGAAATTAGTAATCAGTTGACTTACAGATAGGATTAACAAGATACAGGAATCATCCAAACTGTCCTCTAAGGACTATCTTTTGTTGAAGGCCATGGCTCTTCCTATGCTCATCTCCACAAAAAGGTGCAGGTCCAGATAAGGACTGACAGTCTGCCGTAGCAGAATCAGGATCAGTGGTTGTTAGAGGATCAATAGGCAAGCAATTAGCCAAGATCTGAGTGCTAAAAACATCAGGAAGAACCTGCTAGCATGAATCAGGAACTGGATTTTACAAGGGATTATTGCAGAGCTGGGGCTGAAGAGCTGTATGATACAGCATTTATCAGACAAGAACTAGATCACAAGGAAACATGGAGTACAGAATTAAAGAAAAGAAACCTTCCAGGCCTACTTCACATTGAATCAGTCAGACCCAGGGCTCCTGCTCACCTTGTCTTGGCCTTGGATGGTGGCTCCACAGTACATAGTGCAGATGAACCTGTAGGCAGGAGTTCCAGAGATTATGAGGTAAGGGTAGCAGTACTGTAAGGTCAGGGTCTTAAATGTGTTCAATTGTGTGAGCTTCTCAAATAGCATCTGTATTTCCTAGATAAGTCTAGTTGCTGAACTGAGCTCTGTCTCTGGGTGACACTTCTTGTGGAATGTGGGAGGATTCTGCATACCCCTGGCCTCTTGCAGGAGCTGACTTGTAAGCAACATTCAGATCTTAATAGATGTCATTTCCTCTCTGACCCCAGAACTCTACTAGGTGTCCCTCTTGTGTGCTCCCTTAACACCCTGACATGGCACTATCACACTGTGACATAGTGGCCTGTTTTCTGCTGCATAGGCCCCATTGTTTGCATTTAACTATTGTAAATTAGTGTACCGATGAGTCTGAATGTGATATCCTTTGTATAGCTGTGTAATGTTGAGATTACTTATGAAAATGTCTAAATGAAACTTTTCACCCTTGGATATTATATGGAAAGTAACTGACCAATTGTCTAATTTGTGTGTGTCAAACCGCACCCAGTGTTTAAACCAATCCCAAGGGGAGCCTGGACAGTCAAAATATCACAGCAGGGTAGGACTGCCAAAGGGGAAATTTATAGCTAAATGCCTATATTAGAAAAGAAGAAAGATCAAATCAATTACTTAACTTCCACCTTAAGAAACTAGAAAAGGAAAAGTGAACTAAACCCAAAGGAAGTGGGAGAAATGGAATAATAAAGATAAGAGTGAAAATAATATAGAAAACCAATAGAAAAATGTAACAAAGTGAAAAATTGTTTCTATGAAAACATCAAGAAAATAGACAAACTTTTACCTTGACCAAGAAAAAAAAGAGAGAAGACAGAAATGATTGAAATCAGGAATGAAATAGGAACATCGCTACCAACCTCACAGAAATTAAAAGAATTATAAGGAAATATTTGAACAATGTATGCCAATAAATTAGGTAACTTAGATGACATGGAAACTTCCCTAGAAAGACAAAAATTACTGAAACTGACTCAAGTAGAAAATAGAAAATACGTGTGTGTACATAAACATTTTTTCTGGAAGAGTATTTTGTTAGAGCAGTTTTAGGTTCACAGCACAATTGAGAGGAAGTGCCAGAGATTTCCCATATGCTCTCCGCCCCCACACATGCACAGCCTCCCCCATTATCACCAAACCCCCAGCAGCAGACATTTGTGACAACTGTTGACCTACATTAATACATCACAAACACCCAAAGTCCATAGTTTACATTAGGGCTCCCTCTTGGTTACCTTCTATAGGTTTGGATAAGTTCATGACATGTTGCCATCATTATAGTATCATGCAGAGTATCTTCACTGCCTCCCCAAATCCTCTGTGCCCTGCTTATTAATCCTTCTCTCCCACCTAATCCCTGGAAACCTTTGACCTTTTTACTGTGTCCATAGTTTTGCCTTTTCCAGAATGTACTGTTGTTGGAATCATACAGTATATAGCTTTTTCTGTGCTCCTTTCCCTTGCTAATACACATTTAAGCTTCTTCCATGTCTTTTCAAGGGTTGACAGATCATTCTTTTTGGTGCTGAATAATATTCCATTGTTTACTCACCCATTCACCTGCTGAAGGACATCTTGGTTGCTTCCAAGTTTGGGCAATCATAAGTAAAGCTGCTATTAACATTCATATGCAGGTTTTTTGTGTGGATAGAAGTTTCTATCTCCTATGGGTAAATACCAAGGAGCTCAAGTGTAAGATCATATGGGACAAGTATGTTTAGTTTGGTAAGAAAACCCCTGTCTTCTGAAGTTGCTGTCCCATTTTGTATTCCCACCAGCAATGTATGAGAGTTCCTGTTGTTCCACATCCTCACCAGCATTTGCTGTTGTCAGTGTTCCAGATTTGGTCGTTCTAATAGGGGGGTAGTGGTATCTCATTGTTTTTGGTTTTGTTTTGTTTTATTTTACAGGTAATACTCAAACTTTAATGTAAATATAATGTACTTTAAAAAATCAAGATACTGTACAATTTTTCAGAAATCATTTACTCATATGCTGCTCCTCGGTTAGATTTCAGAACTACCCAAAAACTTTAAGGGTAGACTGAAGGGGAAAAAAGGTAGATTCTTTCTCTCTCAGTAGCCTTTTTACATTTATTTCTCACATTCTTCCTACACATTCAGGCCTATAAGCCTTGCCCCAGTACTGCCTCTTCTGGATCAAGTCATCTGGGCTCAGGCCTTTCTGTCTCCCCTGTATGCTGGCAGTGGCTATGTGCTCAAAGGTCCCGGGGTTTTAGTTGTTCTGTTCTGGTTCCTCTTGATCTTTTTGGATCCTCTCTAGAGTCTCATGGCTCATAGCCTGTGCTGGGAAGGGCAGCTTGTGGCCAACCTGGTTGAGGAAAGCTTGTACCTCTTTGAATCCGCAACACCCACCCATTTCTACTGTGAGACGGCCAGCCTTCACAGAGTCATGTAGTGATCCCCCCATGCGCTGTCCCATACCCTTGTGGGTGGTGGGCTTGAAAGGGGCTGGTACTCTCTATAAGGCAAACTGTGTTCTTGGGGTCCAGAGAGTGGTTGATTGTCAGGTGCATCATTTCAAAATGCCCCCAGTGGAGGTAACCACCATCCAGTGCCAAGATTGCAAAAATGCCTTCTGTGAATTCAGTAGCTTCAATAGAAGGTCCCCATATGTCACTTGAGTATTTGGGTTCTCTTCTCATTTTTGGCACAGGGGTGCCCTTTCAACAAATCTAAGCATGAGCTTTTCAGGAATGGAAACATCCTTAAAAGTTGGCACCAGGAGCAGGGTCTTTAGGCCAGCACAGGCAGGCGGAGCTGCTCAAGAATCTGACAGTGGTGCTCACATGAATGGCGCCTGGGCACAAGCCAGCAGCCACCACATGGCCATGGCCACCACTGCAACCACCTCCACTGGGCACGGAGGGGAGCACCCTAGTGCCACACTGGAATCAGCTCAGGGCTGCCAGTATCTCACTGTTTTAATTTGCATTTCCTGATGTCACATGATGTTGAGCCTCTTTTCATATACTTATTTGCAATCTTCTTGGAGGAGGTGGCTGTTAAGGTCTTTGACCCATTTTTTTAATCAGTTGTTTGCATTCTTACTAAATTTTAAGAGTTTTCTCTGTATTTTTTTGCACATTATTTATATTTTGATTAAAAGTTAATATTTTATCCACTTGTTTAAGACAATATGAGATAATATCTATTGGCCTACTATTGACATATTTTTATTTTTATTTATTTATTTATTTTTAATTTATTTATTGTTTAATTTACATCCAAGTTAGTTGGCATATGGTGCAACAATGATTTCAGGAGTAGATTCCTTAATTCCCCTTACCCATTTAGCCCATCCCCCCCCCCCCACAACACCTCCAGCAACCCTTTGTTTGTTCTCTATATTTAAAAGTCTTTTATGTTTTGTCCCCCTCCCTGTTTTTATATTATTTTTGCTTCCCTTCCCTTGTGTTCATCTGTTTTGTATCCTAAATTCCTCACGAGTGAAGTCATATGATATTTGTCTTTCTCCGACTAATTTCACTTAGCCTAATACCCTCTAGTTCCATCCACGTAGTTGCAAATGGCAAGATTTCATTCTTTTTGATTGCCAAGTAATACTTCATTGTATATATATGTACCACATCTTCTTTATCCATTCATCTATCGATGGACATTTGGGCTCTTTCCATACTTTGACTATTGTTGATAGTGCTACTATAAACATTGGGGTGCATGTGCCCCTTTGAAACAGCACACCTGTACCCCTTGGATAAATACCTAGTAGTGCAATTGCTGGGTCATAGGGTAGTTCTATTTTTAATTTTTTGAGGAACCTCCATACTGTTTTCAAGAGTGACTGCACCAGTTTGCATTCCCACCAGCAGTGTGAAAGAGATCCTCTTTCTCCACATCCTCACCAACATCTGTTCTGTTGTTGCCTGAGTTGTTAATGTTATCATTCTGACAAGTGTGAAGAGGTACCTCAACGTGGTTTTGATTTGTATTTCCCTGATAATGAGTGATATGGAGCATTTTTTCATGTGTCAGTTGGCCATCTGGATGTCTTCTTTGGAGAACTGTCTATTCATGTCTTTTGTCCATTCCTTCACTGGATTATTTGTTTTTTGGGTGTTGAGTTTGATAAGTTCTTTGTAGATTTTGGATACGAACCCTTTATCTGATATGTCATTTGCAAATATCTTCTCTCATTCTGTCGGTTGCCTTTTAGTTTTGCTGACTGTTCCTTCGCTGTGCAGAAGTTTTTTATTTTGATGAGGTCCCAGTAGTTCATTTTTGCTTTTGTTTCCCTTGCCTCTGGAGACATGTTGAGTAAGAAGTTGCAGCAGCCAAGTTCAAAGAGGTTTTTTCCTGCTTTCTCCTCTAGGATTTTGATGGCTTCCTGTCTTACATTTAGATCTTTCATCCATTTTGAGTTTATTTTTGTGTATGGTGTAAGAAAGTGGTCTAGGTTCTTTTTTCTGCATGTCACTGTCCAGTTTTCCCAGCACCATTTACTGAAGAGACTGTCTTTTTTCCATTGGATATTCTTTCCTGCTTTGTCAAAGATTAGTTGGCCATACGTCTGTGGGCCCATTTCTGGGTTCTTCATTCTGTTCCATTGATTTGAGTGTCTGTTCTTGTGCTTGTACCATACTGTCTTGATGATTACAGCTTTGTAATATATCTTGAAGCACGGGATTGTGATGCCTCCAGCTTCATTTTGTTTTTCAGGATTGCTTTGGTTATTCGGGGTCTTTTCTGACTCCATACAAATTTTAGGATTGTTTGTTCTAGCTCTGTGAAGAATGCTGGCATTATTTTGATAGGGATTGCATTGAATATGTAGATTGCTTTGGGTAGTATTGACATTTTAATAATATTTGTTCTTCCTATTCAGGAGCATGGAATATTTTTCCATTTTTTTGTGTCTTCTTCAATTTCTTTCATAAGCTTTATATAGTTCTCAGAGTATAGATTTTTCACCTCTTTGGTTATGTTTACTCCTAGGTATTTTATGGTTTTTGGTGCAATTGTAAATGGGATCGATTCCTTGATTTCTCTTTCTGTTGCTTCATTATTAGTGTATAGGAATGCAACCAATTTCTGTGTATTGATTTTATATTCTGTGACTTTGCTGAATTCATAGATCAGTTCTAGCAGTTTTTTGGTGGAATCTTTTGGATTTTCCACGTAGAGTATCATGTCATTTGCAAAGAGTGGAAGTATGACTTCCTCCTAGCTGATTTGGATGCCTTTTATTCCTTTGTGTTATCTGATTGCTGAGGCTAAGACTTCCAATACTATGTTGAATAACAGTGGCAAGAGTGGACATCCCTGTCATGTTCCTGACCTTAGGGAGAAAGTTCTCAGTTTTTCCCCATTGAGGGATGATATTAGCAGTGGGTCTTTCATATATGGCTTTTATGATCTTGAGGTACGATCCTTCTATACTTTCTTGAGGGTTTTTATCAAGAAAGGATGCTGTATTTTGTCAAATGTTTTCTCTGCATCTATTGAGAGGATCATGTGGTTCTTGTCCTTTCTTTTATTGATGTGATGAATCACATTAATTGTTTTGTGTATATTGAACCAGCCCTGCATCCCAGATATAAATCCCACTAGGCCGTGGTGAATAATTTTTTTAATGTACTGTTGAATCCAGTTGGCTAATATCTTGTTGAGGATTTTTGCGTGTATGTTCATCAGGGAAATTGGTCTATAGTTCTCCTTTTTAGTGGGGTCTTTGTCTGGTTTTGGAAGCAAGGTAATGCTGGCTTCATAGAAAGAGTTTGGAAGTTTTCCTTCCATTTCTATTTTATGGAACAGCTTCAAGAGAATAGGTATTAACTCTGTTTTAAATGTTTGGTAGAATTCCCCTGTAAAGCCATCTGGTCCTGGGCTCTTGTTTTGGGGAGATTTTTGATTACTAATTCAATTTCTTTACTGGTTATGGGTCTGTTCAAATTTCTATTTCTCATTGTTTCAGTTTTGATAGTTCATATGTTTCTAGGAATTTGTCCATTTCTTCCAGATTGCCCATTTTATTGGTGTATAATTGCTCATAATGTTCTTTTATTATTTTTGCTGAGTTGGTTGTGATCTCTCCTCTTTCATTATTGATTTTATTTATTTGGGTCCTTTCCTTTTTCTTTTGATCAAACTGGCTAGGGGTTTATCAGTTTTGCTAATTCTTTCAAAGAATCAGCTTCTAATTTCATTGATCTGTTCTACTGTTTGTTTAGTTTTGATAGCATTGATTTTTGCTCTAATCTTTATTATTTCCTGTCTTCTGCTCGTTTTGGGTTTTATTTGCTGTTCTTTTTTCTAGTTCTTTGAGGTCTAAGATTAAGTTGTGTACCTGAGACCTTTCTTCCTTCTTTAGGAAGGCCTGGATTTCTATATACTTCCCTCTTATGACCATCTTTGGTGCATCCCAAAGGTTTTGGGCTGTGGTGTTATCCATGTACTTTTTAATTTCCTCTTTGACATTTTGGTTAGCCCATTCATTCTTTAGTGGGATGTTCTTTAGTCTCCAAGTATTTGTTATCTTTCCAAATTTTTTCTTGTGGTTGACTTGGAGTTTCATAGTGTTGTGGTCTGAAAATATGCACAGTATGATCTTGATCTTTTTGTAGTTGTTGATGGCTGATTTGTGTCCCAGTATGTGATCTATTCTGGAGAATGTCCCATGTGCACTCGAGAAGAGCGTGTATACTGCTGCTTTAGGATGAAATGTTCTGAATATATCTGTTAAGTCCATTTGTTCCAGTGTGTCGTTCAAAGCCATTGTTTCCTTGTTGATTTTTTGATTAGATGATCTGTCCATTGTTGTAAGTGGTGTGTTGTAGTCCCCTACTATTATGGTATTGTTATCAATGACTTTCTTTATGTTTGTGATTAATTGATTTATATATTTGGGTGTACCACGTTTGGATCATAAGTGTCTTTAATTGTTAGGTCTTCTTCGTGGATAGACCCTTTAATTATGATATAATGCCCTTCTTCATCTCTTGTTACAGTCTTTATTTTAAAATCTAGATTGTTTGTTATAAGTGTGGCTACTCTGGCTTTCTTTTGGCAACCATTAGCTTGATAGATGGTTCTCCATCCCCTTATTTTCAATCTGAAGGTGTCTTTAGGTCTAAAATGGGTCTCTTGTAAACAGCATTTTCTTATCCATTCTGTTACCTTATGTCTTTTGATTAGAGTGTTTAGACCATTGACGTTTAGAGTGAGTACTGAAAGATACAAACTTATTGCCATTATGTTGCCTGTAGAGTTGGAGTTTCTGCTGGTGTTATCTGGTCCTTTCTAGTCTTTGTTGCGCTTAGTCTTTTTAGGTTTTGGGGTTTTTTTTCCCATCTTTTCTCCCCTCAGAGAGTCCCCCTTATAATTTCTTGCAGGGCTTGTCTAGTGCTCATGAAGTCCTTTAATTTTTATTTGTCTGGGAAACTTTTTATCGCTCCTTCTATTTTGAATGACAGGCTTGCTGGATAAAGAATTCTTGGCTGCATAGTTTTCTGATTCAGCACATTGAATATATCCTTCACTTTTTTCTGACCTGACAAGTTTCTGTAGATAGGTCTGCTGCAAACCTGATCTGTCTTCCCTTATAGGTTAAGGACTTTTTTTTCCCTTGCTGCTTTCATGATTCTTTCCTTGCCTGAGTATTTTGTGAATTTGACTATGATATGCCTTGTTGATTTTTGGTTTTTGTTGAATCTAATGGGAGTCCTCTGTGCTTCCTGGAGTATGATGTCTGTGTCTTTCTCCAGGTTAGGAAAGTTTTCTGCTATAATTTCCTCATATAAATTTTCTACCCCTTTTTCTCTCTCTTCATCTTCTGGGACCCCTATGATTCTGATGTTATTCCTTTTTAATGAGTCACTGAGTTCTCTGATATTTATTTCATGCTCTTTTGCCTTAGTCTCCCTCTTTTTTTCTGCTTCATTATTCCACCTAAGTTTGTCCTCTATATCACTGATTCGCTGCTCTGCCTTATGCATCCTTGCTGCTATGGCATCCATTCAAGATTGCAGCTCAGTTATAGCATTTTTTATTTCATCCAGACTAGGTTTTACTTCTTTTATCTCCACAAAAAGGGATTCTAATCTATTTTCAACCCCAGCTGTGATTCTTATTATCGTAATTCTAAATTCTGGTTCAGACATCTTGCTTATATCTGTGTTGATTAAGTCCCTGGCTGTCATTTCTTCTTGTTCTCTCTTTTGGGGAAAATTCCTTTGTTTCATCCTTTTAGAGGAACAAAAGAAATTAATAAAGTAAAAAAAAATTTTTTTTTAATTAAAAAATTAAAAACAACACAAGGAAATAAAATAAAATATACTAGATCCTAGGTGTGTTTTGGTGTGGTTGTTGAAAGAAGCTTGACAGATTAGAGAAAAAAGGGAAATATAAGAAAAGAAAAAGAAAAAAAAGGGAAAACATTTGAAAATTTGAAAAAATGAATACAATAAAATAGAATAAAATGAAATGATGAAAGTAAAATAGGATTTTAGAAATTTACAAAAAAGAAAAAATACAGTAGAAAAAATTAAAGAAAAATCTTTTTAATAAAAATGGAAAATAAAAATAGATTTTTTTCTTTCTGCATTCAAGAATAAGAAAAGAAAAAAAAAGAAGAAAATTTGGATAAAAAGGCCAGAAAACAGAATGAAGTATGATTGAAATTACGTCTGGTTTCCCATAGAAGTCAAAATATGAAGCATTTTAGTCTGTAAACTAAGCAGGTGGAGAGTGTTATTGGCACAGTTGGGCAGAGTCTAGTGTAACACTCTGTTCTCCACTAGGTGGTGCTGCTTAGCTTACTGGGGTGGATTGCTGTGGCACATGTAGGCATGTATGCACGTGTGTGGGACGAGTGAAAATGGCATCACCCAGCTACCCAGTCTCTAGTATCGGAACTCTGTGCTCTCCACGACTGGCACTCAAGCATCCCTCCTTTGTCTCCAGCTTCCGTCCACTCCCCACTTCTACACTGTCTGTGACCAAGCCATTAGGCGGCACCTTCCTCCTGAGTTTTATCTCAGACGTGGCTGTGTTTCCCAACCCCTCACTTCTGAGGGACTATGTCTTTGACCCATTCAGACCCTCTTGGGGAGGGTCTGGCTGAGCAATGGTCAGGTGCTGGCCCAGCACCAAGAACAGTTCACCAGACTTTGCTGCTGTTGATGCCCAGAGACAGCAGCTGGGTGCCAGCCCGCCCCAGAAAAAGTTCACACAATCTTGTACCAGCAGCATTCCAGGGTTTATGGAAAATCACAACACGCATCCAGCACCAGGCTTCCCTCTTCACGTCCTTGTTCCAGCACCAGTGAATGTGGTTGTTTTCCAGGGTCTGCTGGGACCTTTGCCTATGGGGTGGCTGCACAGCCTCCACCAAATGTACTCCCAGCAGGGAACTGCCTCTCCCTGTGTGGCCCTTGGATCCCTCAGACCTCAATCTCTGCTCTTGGGGATTCACCCTTCCCACCAGAGAACCACCAGGTATCGAGCTGCAGAATTTCAGACTCTGTGCTCCCCCTGTTTATAGAGTCTTAATGGAATTTAAACCCTCTCCTTTCTCCTTTCTCCCTTTTTTGTTCAGTTCCTGTGTCTGTTTCCACTTTTCCACTTTCTCTCCAGCTGCTTTTTTTTTTTTTTGGCGGGGATTGTTTTTCCCGTACTAACCCCCTGTCTCCATCTTCTCTCCACATACAAAAACAGCTCCCTGCCGTCCATGGCTCCTCTCTCCTCCACTTCCCCTCTCTGCGCCATGTACCTGATGAGTTCTGTGGTTCAGGTTGTGCAGATTGTGGTGTTAATCCTCAAATCAGTTTTCTCGGTGTGCAAGATGGTTTAGTGTTGATCTGGCTGCATTTCAGAGACCAGAGAGGCAAAAAAAAAAACCCCAAAAAACTTCCATGCTGTTCTGCCATCTTGGCTGGAGTTTTCTGTATATTTTGGATAACAATCCTTTATCAGATGTATCGTTTGCCTATTTTTCTCCCTGTCTGTAGCTTGTCTTCTCATTCTTTTTGACACTGTCTTTTGCAGAACAGAAGGTGTTAATTTTAATGAAGTTCAGCTTGTTAATGATTTCTTTCATGGGGTTGTATCTAAAAGTCATCACTGTACCCAAGGCCATCCAGGTTTTCTCCTGTGTTTTTTTCTAGGAGTTTTACAGCTTTGTGTTTTACATTTGGGCCTGTGACCCATTTTGAGTTAATTTTTGTGAAGAGCGTGTTATCTATTTCTAGGGTTTTTTGGTGTGTGTGTGTTTTGCATGTGGAAAATATTTTCCTTTTAAGATAGTTTTATATGTTCAATGAAGGTACAGATGAAGTATAGATAAGCAAAAGAAGAAATATCTGAAGATAACTGATACCATTTTGAAGTGAAACCTTCAGACATGTGCGCACATGTATGAATGTAACAGGATGTTAAAATGGGGCTCTTTGTACTTACTTTTGGCTGAAGCCCTAAATGCTGGTAACAATACAATAGACGCCCAAGGACCACATATCCCAAATATCCTAACTGAGATACTGTGACTCCTATTCAACTGATACAGGGTAGACAGAGAGATTATGAAGCAGGTTCTGCCAGATTGAGCAATCACTCTACTAGCTTGTAACAGTGAGGGCTAAACGGCAGTGAGAGAAAATTCCATGGAGAGCCTTGTTGGTGGCCTGGGTCCCATGCCACCCCTCCCAGGGGGAGAGGAGTGCATCCCTTCATCCCAAGCCAAGTGAAAGACGCTTCTGGAGACCCACTCAGAGAACTCAGAGAGCTAGATGTGTGCTTCTTAGAGTTTAGGGACTGGTATCTGCCTTTTACCAAGAGATGCCCATAGGTAAGAGATTATAGCTTGTAGCTAAGCCTAAGTCTGCCCAACAGAAAGGAGAAAGGACTGCCCTTCCTCAGTAGCAGGCAAAGATATGTGAGCATCACCAGGGGCCATGGAATGTGAGGAGGGAGGTGGCCTGGGTTGTTTTAAAAGGGAACAACACCACGGGACTCCTGAGTGGGAGGGAAAAGGGTCCAAAGGAGAAAGTTAGCATGGCTAGTTAGCTGCTGGAGACCACATGGGCTGAGGGAAGAACTGGAAGCTTCCAGCTGCGAGAGAGGTGGCATGCTCCACAAAGAATCTTGGGAACAGCCTGCAAAAGCACCTGCCAGAGAAAGAGGCTGCAAAGGTGCATGTGGCACACCCACAGGAGCCAGTGTCGGTCCAGGACTGTGCCTGCCGTTGAGGACTGCCCTTTCCGCAATCCCATCCCAGGGGCTCAGCCTTGGAGGGGTGGAAGGCAAAGGGAAGAGGAGCGGCTATGAGAAGGAAGACACGACAAACCCTTCCAGAATTCCAAGCTCACAGCAGCTCTGCCTGGAGAAGTTTCCCTTCAACTAGAGAGAAGTTCAGATTGCACTGGATGCTTTAATTACTGAAGTAAGACTGCCCAACTGACTGAAAGGACCCAGAAAAACTTTGAGACCTCCATGAAATTTCATCCATGGGCCACAAAAGGACAAATCCAGAGAGCAGGTTTGAAGTAAATGTGGGAGAAAGAACACAGTTGCTTTATTATTGCACTTGTGCCCATGTTGTTCAACAAAATAGTAATGAACATGAAAATTATTTTTTAAGTATATTTATTTATTTATTTATTGTGAGAGATAGAGTGCAAGCGGGTGAGGGGCAGAGGGAGAGAATTCTAAGCAGGCTCTGCACTGTCAGCATGGGGCTCAAACCCACAAACCCATGAGATCATGACCTGAGCTAAAATCAAGAGTTGGACGCTTGGGGCGCCTGGGTGGCGCAGTCGGTTAGGCGTCCAACTTCAGCCAGGTCACGATCTCACGGTCCATGAGTTTGAGCCCCGCGTCAGGCTCTGGGCTGATGGCTCAGAGCCTGGAGCCTGTTTCCGATTCTGTGTCTCCCTCTCTCTCTGCCCCTCCCCCGTTCATGCTCTGTCTCTCTCTGTCCCAAAAATGAATAAACGTTGAAAAAAAAAATTAAAAAAAAAAAAAAGAGTTGGACGCTTAATTGACTGAGCCACCCAGGTACCCCTAAAAATCATTTTTAAATAATCATTGGATCTTATTGGGTTCTTATATAAATAAAATGACTAATACATGTAGAGCTCCTAGTACATAATAAATGCATTAATGTATTATCTATTATTATTAATAATAGTGATTTTTAACCTTCCTTTTTTCATTTAATGGTATCCTAAATATATTTTCACATCAATAAATACAATTACCAGACTGTGAGATCTGCATTGTCTGTTTATTCACCAATGTATCCTTCTATTTACAACAGTGCCTGGCACATAGCAAATAATCAATACATAATTGCTAAATGAATTATTTCAAGTGTCTGCAGTGTTGTTGCATGGAATGTACTATAGTTACTGATCTTTTATTATTGGTTAGAAAACTTTGGAAACGACCACATCTAGGTATTTTCCAGTCTTTCATGGTTATAAACTAGCCTCTCACAAATATCCTTAGTTTTGTATCTTTGTGTAGGTCCTTACTTATTTTCTTGGTATAAATTCTTAGAAGAGGAATTACATGGTCAAAGGGTATAAATGTTTCATTAAAACTTTGAAAATTGTTGCCAAATTGCCCTCTGGAGGGATTTTGAGGCTAAGGAAGAACTAGGAATTTCCAAGTACAGAGATTTTTTTTTTTTAATCTTTGCATATCTCTGGATATTTCCCAGTTCCAAGAGTTTTGGCATGGCTTCAACACAAGAAGAGTTTCTTCAAGGTTGAAAATAAAAACATATTTCAGGAACTTATTCTAGGGCATAGTTGACTGAGTGAAATGGAAGGAAAAACAGAGCATTTGCCAATAGAAGCGTGGTGAGTAACTCCTCAGCCCAGGAAGCCTCAGCTTGGAAGAGAACAGATTCGTCTCCAAGCACCACAGTGAAGAATTACAAGTCAAAATACAACTATTTATTGAGCACCTACTAAGTATGGTACTGCACTGACCACTTTGGAGTGCAGTGGCCTGGCTCTGCCACCCTCCCGTCCCCTCCCACCGTCCCCCGTGCCTGGACTATAAGCTCTCCTGGGAAGAATGTTTGTTGACTTCATCTTGCATCCCTGGCACACAGCAGGAGAAAGGCAGTAGATGCAGTACATGTTTGTGAGACTGAACAAAACTCTTCTAGGAAAATTCTAGAGGGATTGGCACAAACTTTGGAAAACAAACTTACACACATACACTTGTATAACTAATATCAAATGTGAGACGCTAAACCACTGTCATCTTGAGCTCTCATACTAGAAGCTCAGGCAGATTTTGGGTTCTGACCCCTTTCTCAGATTGATCTGCTGTCCCCAGATTTGTTCAGTACTAGGGTCTAGTCAGAACTGATCATCGTAATGAAGCTTCACTCTGCTCCCTTGTGTGAAATAGCAAACAAAAATTGAAGCCATTAAAAGCTTGAGACCTTGAGCCAAACAAATCAAAAGGTTGAATACCTCTCCTAGGACCTGTGTGTTGAATGTGCATTTGGTAGGTTCCTTGGATACTGTCAATGGGTAAAGCAATATGGTAGAAATGGCTGGCTGCCTACCCAATGTTTATTCACTCCTGCTTTCTACTGTAGAACCCAATATTATTGGAGACAGCAAAGCACCTAGCTAAAAAAATACATTTCCAGGCCTGCTTTGAGGACAAGGGTAGCCAGTGAGATATAAAGGGAGTTGCTGGGTGGGACTTCTAGCAACATTCCTAAAGGAGACTTATCCATCTTCCTGACTTCCTCCCTTCTTTCTTCTTCATACCCACATCACAGACACAATAACTGGAGCTCCAGCAGCCATTTTGCTTGAGGATGTTAAAGCAGAAAGGGTAGGAGACTTGAACAGACCAGCCCAAGACTGCCTGCTTCCAAATTTATTTTACTTTAGAGAGAAGCGAACCCCGCTACTGTCACTTGAGGACTCTTCACTAGAGGCCAAAGGTAATTGTCAGTGGAATGACTTTCTATGGGGTGAAGGGCACAGTAGTACACCCCATAGGAGCGTTTTGGAAATTTGGGGATATGTTTTTTATTGTCACAATAAATGGCACTACTTGTATTTAGTAGACAAGAGCCTGACATGTCTTGTCCCAGGTATTCATGTAGATTTAAAACAACAACAATAAAATGTTTATAATTACCTGCACCTTAAACATAATTATATTTTACAAATAAATAAAATGTATTTTTTTCATGGTTTCTGACATGCCCAATTTTCCAGGAATGCAACTGCCATGTAAAATAAGAGTTTTGTACTGGTTTTTTGAACTTTACAAAGATTTGTTCACTATTTGCAAAATTACATCACCAATAGCAACACTCATTGCATGCAATGTAACACATGATATTGATCTAAGTTTATAGTTGTCCCATTCATGGTGAATGTATGAATAATTACAGCACTGACTCCTTTGTTTTATCTTCTAAAGTAGTTGGGCCCAAGCATTTCCATGCTGAAATGCATATTAATTTATTACAAATAACCTCCTTTTTATTTCCCTTTGAACCTTTCGAGTCAAGGCATTATGCCAATTTTACTTTTGAGAAGGTCATAGTATCTATACATTTCACATCAGGATCATAAGGTGCGTTCCAATAAGTGGGGAGGAGGGAACTGGTCTTGACAGTGCTTGTTGTCCTCACTGATGAGACTCCTACACACTCAGCCTCCATCTGCCTTCTTTGCTTTAGCGTGAAGAAGCAGAAAGGACCGGCAGTAGAGAGCTGAGTGTTTGGGGTCTGCACGTCAAGCGAAACAGGCATGTGTTTTACATTTGTCTGTGACAAGCCTGGCTTTAGGCATAAGTGCAGAAGATGTATCATGCAACATTGCCATTTGAGAGCCAATTATCTCTGAGAGAGTTGAGTGTTAATCCATGATCCACCACCAACAACTCTGTACACATTAGTTTATCAGAAGACACAGAATTAGGACAGAACTCTCTGTTGACAGAAAGGGAGGGAGAGCAAGATACAGTTCTAGAACTCCAGGGACTCAGAGAGGAGAGAGAGGAGAGGTAAAGAAAGCACAGTGGCCATCTGGGGGTAGGGGAAGAGTGCCAGGGGAAACAGCACGGCCAGGACCACTGAGGGGACCTGCAGCCAGCATGGGCAGCCCACCGTTGGCCGTGGTCACTGCTCTGGAGTGACTGAATTAACTACATCTCACACTCCTTAATTGGAGCAGATAATTGGCGAGCTGGCTTTGTGCACAGGAAGTGTGTGCGGTTGGATTTGGCAGAGTGGAACAGGAAGAATAGGGACCACCTGATTTCATCTTGTGCCAAGGAGGGCGACACAAAGCGGCAGTGTCTCCTGTGGAGCTTGGCCCAGGCAAAGCTGGGGGACAGAGAGCCCTGTGCAAACCAGAGGGTGAATGGGATCTTCCTGGGAAGATCGCTGGAGCAGATGACAGTCAGGAGCTGTAGGACTGGGCTCAGTGATTAGGCTGCTTTGTGACTCTGGGCAAGGAATTTAACCTCTCTGTGTCTGTTTCCTCATCTGTGAAACAACTGAGGAAATAAAAGTCCCCCTTAAAATCCTGTCACTCAGTCCCATCCGATCCACAGATGCAGCTTGAATGCCTCCTCTCGTGGGTAGAATTGTTCCTGGGGCTGTGCCTGCTTCCTCCACACCCTCCACTCACCCACCCGCAGGAGTAGGAGGTGACACAAATATGAACAATCCTTGGCGGGGGGCGGTGAGGTGTGGTTCTTATCTTTACCTTCTCCCCAGTTATCTCAACCTAATTTTACTTCAGGCTGGGAAATATCTTGGTCAAACCTCCTGACCCAGCCCTTGACCAGTCTTTTTTCAGAAGTGCCCAGGATAGGGACTGGTTAGAGAGGGCTGCTGCCAGGACAACAGAAAGCAAACACTGTTGAAGGTGTCATCAGTTCTGAGGATGTGGTAAGTGAGGTATTCACCTGATGACCATCCCGTGACTCTCAGTCCTCTTTTCTAGCTACTTTTTGGAATCTTCATTCTTAGAAAACCCTTTGTTGTGAAATGTGCTTAGGTCCAGAAAGGGAGGGAGGGTCGGTCAGCAACACTGGCCAGTGTGAACTCTAGAACAGCATTTCTTTTCACAAGATTTGTCCTCATTTTGTTCCTGGCTTAGTGCTGGTTTAGGATAACTGTTTCCTGGGGATTTCCAACCTGAATAGCAAGGAGCCAGGCCTCAGTTCACTCCCACATTGAAGACAGAGACAGCTGCATTTCTTGCCTGACTTTTTCTTTCCCATAAGTGGTAGACAAAGGCAGTCAAGACACTGAGCTTGAGTTACCTTGGGTGAGTCTCTTCACTTCCCTGAGTATCATTGTAGCAAATGAGGCATTTAATAATTTGTATTCTTAAAGGAAATTTGCAGACAACTTACCAAAGCACCTCGGATACCCATTTGTAACAGACATTATTATTTTTATTATTTTGCTTTTTGCTCAAAATTTCTTTCTCATATTTAACAGTTATATAAGTAAGCATTTTCTTTCAGTGAAATCATTTGACCTAGAGCTATTCATGAATATTATTACCATTCATTAAAAATGTTTAAATTCAGAAATGCATTAGTATTTTTCTTATTAAGTTTGGTCATCACACATAATTTAGTCTGAATTATACACACTGTAATCTCATAAAAGTGGTAAAGTGTAAAAAATAATATGGCCTCACTGCAAAAATCATCAAATAGCTACAAAGAGAAAATGAATCAGAAAGTTTCATGTTATTCCTATCACTAACCTGTAACAGATTTGTTCATCAGAGAATCCATAATAACATTTTCCTCACCGGGCTGTTGTGACGGTTCAATAAGAGTATCAAGTTATTGGTGCCCAATAGGCATCTAATAAATGATACTTATTAATATGTTTATACCCTCAAAAACAGAATACAGCTATAAACAGGCACACATGCATGCATGTGCATGCACGCGCACACACACTCACACAGACACTCTTCTGATTCTTTTATAGACAGTCCGACTGGTAGAGACGGATGGATACTCTCTTCAGAGTGTGAGCACAACAGGTAGTCTTCTATTTTTTGCCTTTGAGGTGTGTCCATTATGTGAGATGAGTAAATATCCCTGAGTGCCCCTGAGAGTCCAGCCCTGCCTAGGTCAGCTCCTGAACTCACACTTCCAGGCTAACTTGGGACACAAACTTCGTAAGTGTGAACAACAATCCAAGATTGCATTTGAATGACAACTGGATTTTGCAGGGTAGTTGGAGTTTGGACTTCATGATCCATTTGGAACAGTCTACGGGTCTGTGCTACAAGTGAAGAAAGGATTTGTGAAGAGGTACACATGTGCTCTGGCCTTGGGGGAGAAGAGAGGCCACTCATGAGATCAGAAGCAATTTAAAGGACAAAAAAAGTCAGCTTCCTCTGGGAGAGAAGGACCAGGTGGCTGATGACAGAGGTATATGGTGTTATAAAACATGGTGTCTTGGGATGGTCCTGCATTGCTTTGGTAAGAGAAAAATTTGTGAGTCTTGTGTTGGCCAGCCACCAACATGGGGTTCCTCCTACTCCCATCACATACACTTTAAGGTGTTACTTAAGTTAAAAGGTTGGATGTTACAGATAACCCCCAGCCACGTGGATTTTCAACAGCAAACTGGTGGGTAAAGTTTACGGGTTGTTGTTTTCTGTCTATTCACCTTTCCTTTTTCTTCAGGCCTCTTCCTCTACCTAGAAATGAGGGCTTGGACTAAGGAAAGGCTCTGTGCTCTGTCATTTACATGGTAAAGTGAATCAATATGGCCAGTCGATAGGTATGTACATACATCGACTGGCCATATCCAGTGAGGTACACTAGTGCGTGCTGTGCAACTTGAAGAAACTTTGCATGGGTACACCCATGCAAACACCCCCCTAGACTGAGAAGTAAGAACACTTCCAGGACCTTCACATTGGCATGAGGATTTGAACCATATTTTTATATAATAAATGTATTTGTCCTCTGGAAAAGACATTTCACATTGGGAGATAAGTAGGGGGATGGGAAGAGGTCTCTAAGGACAAGACTCCCATCAATTGGATGATTAGTTATTGAAAAAAACATGGACAGTGTGTCTGCTGTGTTCCATGATCCAGGTGCAAGGCTGGCCTTGGAACTGGTGCCATGACCTGCCATGACCCTTAGACTCACCTCTTCCTCTTCTCTCTAGCCTCACCACCACTGTCCCAATGAGACTCTTGATGTCTCTCCTAGACCAGTGATACAGCTTCCTGGCTGGTCTCATTGCCTCCAGCTTCTCCACATTATGAACCTAATCACATACTTCTCTGCTAAAACCCCTTTAATGGCTCTCCAATGGCCACAGCCTGGGTCCTGGCCCCTCTCCATGGTACACCTGGCTAGGAGCCTCTTTTCCAGCCCTGTTTGCTGCCTCCGCCCACATAACTGGCTCACTGGCCACATGACCTTTTTTCTTTGTCCTAAATACAGAGTGTGCTTACATACATGGTTTTCACATGCTGTTCTCTATGCCTGGAATGCCTTTCCTCATATTCCCTTGCAAATCTTCCACTAAACCTCAGAGCCATTCTGTACTGCTTTCTTTCTCTCACACCCCGCATCCACTCTGCCAAGATTTCAATATATCTATTTCAGAATACTCCCAGAATCTGTCTAGGACTTACTGTCTCCACTACTGCTAATCTCTGAGACTGTCTCTCACCTTGAACATGATACTAACTTCCTAAATTTCCCCCTGGCTTCTGTCCTTGCCCTCCCACCCACCCACAGCCTGCTCTCAACACAGCAAGAGTCACCTTCTTCTTCTTTTTTTTAATGTTTATTTTTGAGAGCAAGAGAGAGAGAGCATGGGAGAGGGGCAGAGAGAGGGAGAGAGGGGATCCCAAGCAGGCTCCAAGATGTCAGCACAGAGTCCGATCCCAGGCTCGATCCCATGACCATGAGATCATGACCTGAACCAAAATCAAGAATCTGGATGCTTAACTGACTGAACCACCCAGATGCCCCCCTAGAATGACCTTCTTAAAACAAAAGTCAGATCCTGTCATACCTCTGCTCAAAACTGTCCAAAGCAATGATGGGCCACTGCAGTGGCTTGTTCCCAAATACTTGCTTCACTCTGGTGCCACTTTCCTTGGGTCTTTTTTTTTTTCTTTTTCTTCCCATTTTATTGAGATATACTTGATATACAGCACTGAATAGGTTTAAGATGAATTGACTTACATATATTATGAAATGATCACCACAATTAGTTAAAATCCATAATCTCATATAGATACCAAAAAAGATAAAAGAAAAAATGTTTTTTTCTTGTGATGAGAACTCTCAGGATTTATTCTCTGAACAACTTTCAAACATATATAACAGTGTTATCCATAATCATCATGTCATAATTTATATCCCCAGTATTAATTTATCTTATAACTACAAGTTTGTACGTTTTGACCACCTTCTCCAACCACCCTATTACCCCACCTCCTGTTAACCACAACTCTGATCTCTTTTTCATGAGTTTAGGGTTTTGATTTTTGGATTCCAAGTATAAGTGAAGTGGCCTAGAACCCACTGGTTTCTCCACAAATGGCTAGATAGAACCAAGGGCCCAGGAGACTCAGCTCCCAGGATTTGTAGAGCACATGGCAGTTTAGAGCAATTTCCAGCCTGGGGTCTTCCCCAGGCAGAGGCTTCTGAAACTTGCATGTCTGGGTTTCAAGAGCTGGGAGCCTAGGAGGGGTGGGGAGGAAGGCGTCTCTGTCTCTGTGAAGCCCCTGGCCATAAAGTCCGGCTCAATTTCTGCTCTGCTGGCCCAGCCTCTCCAGGACAATGAAGGGCCTATGCTGTGCGGAGAGGAGTGATTTTCTTCCTTTCCCAGCCATCAAGTGGGGAAGAAGGGTCCACACCCTAACGCTAAGCCTCAAGGGAGTACAGGAAGTCCCAACACGTCCTGTAGAACAACTTAGTAATTTTCCAGTTACTAATTTGCCTTACCTGTTCTGTTCAAACAGGCTAATTGTTTCCTCAAAAAGGCTCAGGTGTAGTGGGATGAGGTCACCAGAGACATGCCTAAACAATTACAAACACTGGTCATGGGTGTGCCAAAAGACTGCTAACCGGCTACTCAGACTGTTGGTCTGATTTTCTCTCTCCTGAAGGAAATTCGGTGAGGGCGCGCCTCCTGGTGGTAACATGCGATTATGCCAGGCAGAAGAATCCTTCTGGGTAGCAAGTGACTCCTTCCCCTTCCTTGGGTAGGAGAACAGCTGGGCTTAGGTGCTGCCTTTGGAATGTTCTCAGCAGGGCATATTAATGTTATTTCTCAATAGCTATTTATTGATTGAAATATGAAATAAATGTGATTAGTATAATCTATTCGTAATTGTGATCTTCGAAGGTGTGAATTTTAATCAAAGCAAAAAAATCTGCCAAGGCAAAAAAGAGGGAAATAGTGATCTCTGGCCTGCTAACAAAAGAGAACATAACTTTGAGGGCTTCCATATATTTTCTGCTTTTTTTTTTTTTAACTCTCTGCTTTTACATTGTGGGCATTCTACTCTCTATTTACTTAGAACAACTCAATTTTGTATTATAAAAAATTTCAGATATCCACAAAAATAGAGAGAAAAGAGCAATAAATCCCCATATACTCATTACCCAGGTTCTAGAGCTATCAAGGTTTTGTCATACTCACTTTATAGATTCCATTAATTTTTTCTAGTTGCTTTTTGCCCCAGATATCATGTTACTCTAAATATTTCAGTATGCACTTCTAGAAACTGGGCATTTTGTTTCATAACCACATACCATTATCATATCTTAAAACTTCATCATCCCTTGTACACATGCACCACAATTTGCTTAAGCACACTCCTGTTGCTGGACATTGGAATTGTTTCCAACCTGAGCTACTGTGAAAAAAAGCTGCTATGAATATGTTTGCATCAATCTTTCTGTGGACATAAGTTTCCATTTCCCTTGGGTAACTTCCCTGGAGTAGAATAACTTGTCACAATGAATGTGTATGTTTAACTTTGTAAGAAAACCCAGTCTCTTCTCCTGAGCACTCCCTTTTTCACCACATTCCAGTAGTAGTAGTTCTGCATTCTGCATATGCCCAGCAGCTTCCCTAAGGTGTCACTTAACTTGCCCCTCTCACCCCTGGGTTGCCTATAAACTAGACGTTTGGTCTAAAACCTGGATGAGATTCAGTTTAAATACTGAATGCTTCAGATTTGGCACTGTGTGCTCCATCTTACATCTCATTGGAAGGCACAGAAGTGACAGTTTCCTCACTCTTAATTAAGACATTAAGGCTGATCAGTAGAGGGGTGCCTGGGTGGCTAGGTCGGTTGAGCATCTGACTTTGGCTCAGGTCAAGATCTCTCTGTTTGTGGGTTCCAGCCCCATGTTGGGTTCTGTGCTGACAGCTTGCAGCACAGAGCCTGGAACTGGCTTCAGATTCTGTGTCTTCTCTCTCTGCCCCTCCCCCACTCATGCTCGCGCGCGCGCGCGCGCTCTCTCTCTCTCTCTCTCAAATATAAATAAACATTAAAAAAAAAAAAAAAAAGACTGATCAGTAGATCCAGGAGGGTGGTGGCCTGGTCCTCCCCATTAGCCCTTCATCTAATGGTTTCAAATGATCTTTGCCTTGAATTTTTGTTAGGAATTGCAGAATGTTGCTTTTTAAAAAAATTCTATCAACCCTCCACATTTATTGCACGGAATTCTTCTGTAAAAAGAGACTTCCTTTAACAACGTTATCTCACTGTTGTATAGGACAGGCAGGAAAAATACTTAACTATTTGTCTCTAATTTTCTAGTGAAAATTTTTAGTTTGGCTTATTGATTGTTAGAAACTTTTAAAAAGCCCGAGACAAGAAAAGTTCTCCCAGTCAAGTACTACTCCAAGCATACAAATAAGAATCCCCTCACCTTGCTTAGAGAAACAGAAACCTGATATACAGGAACACTCACATGTTAATGGACTTGGAGAGATTGTGGGCTAAAGGGTAATATTGGTAGTGATAACAGTTACTAACATTTAAGGAACATTTCCTATTGATTTAAGTTCATGAACTAATAATGAAATTTAACTCATTTTCATAATAAGTAAATAGTTACACCGAAAATAATAGTGCCAGTCATTGTGCAACCCAAGGGGCCTTATTCTAGTTACGTTTCACTTTTTTGAGAGAAAGAAAGAGAGAGAGAGAGGGAGGGAGAGGGAGAGAGAAAGAGAGGGAGGAAGGGAGAGGGGCAGAGTGAAAGAGAGACAGAATCCTAAGCAGGCTCCATCCCACGCCCCTGGGATCTGGGATAGTGACCTGAGCCGAAATCCAGAGTAGGGCTCTCAACTGACTGAGCCACCCAGGCCCCTCTAGGTTTCACTCTTTAACCCTGACGAAACCATGGATTGATTTCTGTGTTCAGTTGGCATTTACTAAGCCCCCACTCCTTTAGGAGAACAAAAATAAATTAGACCCTGATGCCATGAGGTCTCAAAGGGCCTAGCAGATGAATTTTGCCTCAGTGGTCCCCTGGACTTGTCTTGCACAGACGTTAACAGACTTTGTGATGAGACATACAAGGAAAACGCTGAAGTTGGAGGCGACACCCTAAAGTCAGACACCACCTGCCCCCATGCACAGGTGGCAAATGTATAACGGGCTCTCGTGTCAGGGGGAAGCCCAGATTAGTAGTATTTGCCTGTTTCTCATCATAAACGGTAAATACTCCCCTAGTGGCCAGTTTCAAGCTACCTGCATGAGGTCGCTGAATGCAGAATTTACAAACCTATGCCTTGTACACCATTATACGGTATCTTCATCATACAGATACAATGAGAGTAAATAATTTCAAAAGCACAGACACTGGTTAAATACAGTGAAATAAAGAAGTGATGAGTTTTAAGTATTTATCTTTGTAATATAACTTATTTAATTATATGTTTATATAATTTAATTTTTAATAATGGCTGTGTTTAATAACTGGCTTGCACAATTTCTGAACATTTAACAGCCGGCTCTGACAAGTTAGTGTGAGCCTGCTCTAGCACACCACTGTTTCACCCTTTGTAATACTGCAGTGTAGACATTGTGATATACAATATGTGCCTGGGGACTTGGAATGATATGGCTTTGATGATGCTCTGAGCCTGGGATGGTCAATGGACTCAGGGCACAGGAGAAGAAAGGAACTAGGTGTAGCATTATGAGTTCTTTCCTTATCTCAGCAGTGGGGGTTATTTCATTTCCTGTTACTGGTATAACAAATTACTCCAAGCTAAGTGGTTTTAAATAACACAAATTTATTATCTCACTGTTCTGGAGGTCAGAAGTCAGAAAGGGTTCTCACTGAACTAAATTCAATGGTTTAGCAGAGCTGTGTTCCTTTTTATTTTTAATTTTTTAATGTTTATTTATTTTTTAGAAAGAGAGAGACAGAGTGCGAGCAGGCGAGGGGCAGAGAGAGGGAGATCCAGAATCTGAAGGCTCCAGGCTCCAAGCTGTCAGCACAGAGACAGACGCAGGGCTCAAACCCATGAGCCTTGAGATCATGACCTAAGCTGAAGTCGGACACTCAACCGACTGAGCCACCCAGGCACCCTGAGCTGTGTTCCTTTTGGAGGCCCCAAGGAGAATCTTTTTTCTCCTTTCTCCAGCTTCTAGAGGCCACCTGCATTCCCTGGTTTGCACCTTCCTCCATCTGCAAAGCCAGCAGTGTTGGGCCAGTGCCTTGTCACACTGCCATCTTTCTGGTTCTGTCTTTGGCTAGCTGATTAGCAGCCTCAATTTTCCTTTGCTATGTAACCCAACGTATACATAAGTGCCAGAAACTAGAATGTGGACATCTGGGAGGCCATTATTCTGTCTAGCGCAGGGATGTTGAGAGATATTGGCAGCTAGCTCTGAACAGATTGCAGCCCTAGAGGCCCGCCGGAGAAGGTGCTTAGAGCCCTAGAAGGTGAGATACAAGGTGGATTTCATGAAAGCTACTAATTTGCTTCCAGTAATTTCAGGTGGCAGTAAGTGTTATAAAGGAAATATAACAATAAAGCAGAGAGAGATGAAGGCAGGTATTTTAGTAGGTGGTCATAGAATGTCTCTCTGAAAAGGTAAAGTATGGGGCTAAGACCTGAATGATGAGAAGGAGGCCACCGTGCCCAGATCTGGGAAAGGCTGGCCATGTACAATGAACAGCAGAACCAAGGAAGAGCTGGTGGGGGATCGGGGGTTAGCATACTCAAACCATCCCAAATAAATACAATGTGTTCACTGTTCAGACTCAACTTGAATAAGTCTCCTATCCAGTTCCCTCTTTCAACCACATCTATCCTCATACATTCTTCCTACAGAGACATGGCATGCCACTGGAGGAAAAAAAAAGTAAAAGTTTCTGAAGATTGGCATGTTTTGAGAAACAGAAAGAGAGCAGTGTAGGAGGGGCAGTAGATTGCTCTAATATTGGCCCCCAGTGGATCAGGCTTCCCTTTGTCCACGTTCCTTTGCAATGAATGTTCCTGTTCCTTCCATCGAGAGGTAGTGTGTTTTTCTCCACCCCATGAGTATGCTCTGGTTGTGTAACTTACTTTGATCAATAGCTTATGGCAAAAGTGATGTACAAATTCTAGAGCCTGGACCTTAAGGAGACTTGAGGCTTTGCCATCATGCTCTTGGAACCTTTCTGTGCTGTGAAGAAGCTCACTAAGCTTACTAGCTTACTAAGAGGCCACAAGGGGAGAACTGAGGAGCCCAGTCAATAGTAAACATCACTTTCCTGACAGGTAAATGAGGCATTTGGACCCACTGGCCACGGTTGCACATCAATGTGACTGCAACTGTGGTCTTAGGAGAGACCAGCAGAAAAACCTACAGACTCATGAGAAATAATACAGCATTACTGTTTTAAGTCATCAAGTTTGAGGTGTTGTGTTATGCAGCAATGGATAACTGTTACATGAAATGGGGAAGTCACAGGAACAAGATCACATAAAGGCTTATTAGCATGGTAAGGAATTTGAATTTTGTTCTAAGTGCTCTGGGAAATCATGAGGGTTTTAATTAGAGTGGTATGTTTTATTTAAAAAAAATTTTTTTTAACATTTATTTATTTTTGAGACAGAGAGAGACAGAGCATGAGCAGGGGAGGGGCAGAGAGAGAGGGAGACACAGAATCCGAAACAGGCTCCAGGCTCGGAGCTGTCTGCACAGAGCCGGACGCGGGGCTCGAACTCACGGACCGTGAGATCATGACCTGAGCCGAAGTCGGACGCTCAACCAACCAAGCCACCCAGGTGCCCCAGAAGAGTGGGGTATGTTTTAAAAGATCACTCCAGGGGCTCCTGGGTGGCTCAGCCAGTTAAGCATACAACTTAGGCTCAGGTCACAATCTCACGGTTTGTGAGTGCGAGCCCCACATCAGGCTCTGTGCTGACAGCTCAGAGCCTGGAGCTTGCTTCACATTCTGTGTCTCCCCCTCTCTCTGCCCCTCCCATGCTCCTGCTCTGTCTCTCTCTGTCTCTCAATAACAACTAAACGTTAAAAACAATTAAAAAATAAATAAAAGATCATTCTGGAAGCTGTGTGGAGAAAAGATTGTAGTTGGGCAAGAATGGAAGCAGGAAGACCAGCTGGGAAGCTTTTTCAGGCATCTAGACAAGAGATGACAGCAATGGAGATGGGAAATAGTGGAGAGATTTGGGTCCTGCTAACGGATTGGCTTGGAAAGGACATAGCGTATAACAATCTTTTTTCTTGAAATGCAAGGCTGTATAAATATATGTGCTCTGTATGTGGCAAGTCAGGGTTTTTTGTTTTTGTTTTTGTTTTTGTTTTTGTTTTTGTTTTTGTTTTCCTGTGCCATTGGTGGAGAGGGGGAATTCTTGGCAAGGAAAAGAAAAGAGACAGAGACTTGGTAGCCCAACAAGCACTCAAGTTATGTTTTGGGATGCATTCAACATAAGCAATTTTTTCTTAAATAAAGAAAAAATAGATTGCCTTGTATGTACTCTGCTCTGAAGATTCTGACAGGCCAAAAGACTCCACTGAGCTCATGGAATGGAGGATGGACCTCTGTCATGGAACCAAGAGCTGTGCAGAGGAGAAGGTGTGGAAATGTGGAGGAGGAGCGGTGGAGGAAGGAGAGGAGAAGAAGACGGCTCAGAGCAGGAGGACAAAACTGGGAACCCATCCAAGACAAGTCTAACCGGGAGAAACGCAATGGGGAGAGTAAGGAAGCATTTTGTGTTTGTGGGAGCATGATGAGACTGCTTTCCCTCTGATGATGGACTACCCCCCACACCCCTCCAGGTGCTGCAGGCACATCTGGGGGCAAACCTGGACATGTGTTTATTTCCAGGCATCACCGAATGTAAAATTCTGAGTAAGATACAGTTCTTGTCCTAAAGCTTTGCAGTTTAGTTGAGGGCACGTGTCTTAAAATGTGGTATAATAATAATGTAAAGAAAAGAAATGCCAATAATAGTCCAGATTTTTAAAGTGCTAAAGGACTTCAGAGAAAGGATAACTGAGAAGGAGGAGAAGGAGTTACTATGGTGAAGTATTTGTCCAGATGGCGGGGAGCAGGGAAGCCATTTAGAGCAAGAGAAGGGGTGCACACACAGGCGGAAGGGTGTTGAGGAGGCAGATTGAAAATCACAAGCATTGAAGGGAATTTGGTGGCTCAGTCAGTTAAGCATCCCACTTCAGCTGAGGTCATGATTCGTGGTTCAAGCCCCAAGTCGGGCTCTGTGCTGACAGCTCAGAGCCTGGAGCCTGCCTCAGATTCTGTGTCTCCCTCTCTCTCTGCTCCTCCCCTGCTCACACTCTGTCTCTCACTCTCAAAACTAAAATAAACACTAAAGAAAGAAAGAAAGAAAGAAAGAAAGAAAGAAAGAAAGAAAAGAAAATCACGAGCAGTGAAGCAGTGTGGGAAAGGTGGGCAGGGCCTAATGATTAGGTGTTTTCCTATGGGAATAGGAAACAGTTCCTAATCTGTGAAGCTAGCAATCTATGGCAACAAGGAGGGTGGGCTAGAGTCAGAAAGGACAGTTTGGAGGCCATTTTTAGTAGCCCCAGTTGCTTCCGCTGAGGCCTGCCGGTTGGTACTATTTGTAGAGCTGTAGAGAAAGGCAGTTCAAATCTGTCCCCAAAGGGCCACTTACAGAGTCAGAGAGGCTTGTGTCCTTACTCTGCCCCTCTGTGTGACACTGGCAAGGAGCAAGATGGTGAAATTTGCAGTGCAGTATGCAAATAAACAATAGGCAAGGGTAAAGCATCTTTAAAAATTAAGGATGCCAATAAGCACATGAAAGGATATTCAGCATCACAATCATTAGGAAAATGCAAATCAAAACCGCAGTGAGATACTGCTTGATGCCCATTAGGATGGCTATTAATTAAAAAATGTTTATTTATGCATGAATGGATAAATAAGATGTAGTGTATTATTCAGTCTTAAAATGGAATGAAATTTGGACACATGCTCCAACATAGATGAAACATGATCATATGCTAAGTAAAATAAGCCAGGCACAAAAGGACAAGGGTTGTAGAATTCCACTTACACGAGATGTTATAGTAGTCAGATTCATAGGAAAAGAAAATAGCCTGGTGGTTGCCAGTGCCTGGGAGAAGTGGGGTTAGGGTTTAACAATATGGAATTTCAGTTTGGAAAGATGAAAAAGTTCTGGAGCTGGATGGTGTTGCACAAAAATATGAGTATATTTAATGCCACTGAATGTGCACCTAAAAATTGTTAAAATTATAAATTTTATGTGATGTGTGTTCTACTCTACTACCACCACCACCATGACCACCACACACACACACACACACACACACACACACACACATACACACTGAGCATGCCCATACTACTGAATTCAGGAGTGGACTTTGAAAAATGTAAAAGCTAAATCTTTACTCTCCATCTCTTCTACCTCCCCTCCATCCCTTGCCAAAAGGACAAACTTTTTATTTTTATTTTTATTTTTTTTTATTTTTTTTTTTAATTTTTTTTTTCAACGTTTATTTATTTTTGGGACAGAGAGAGACACAGCATGAACGGGGGAGGGGCAGAGAGAGAGGGAGACACAGAATCGGAAACAGGCTCCAGGCTCTGAGCCATCAGCCCAGAGCCCGACGCGGGGCTCGAACTCACGGACCGCGAGATCGTGACCTGGCTGAAGTCAGACGCTTAACCGACTGCGCCACCCAGGCGCCCCAAGGACAAACTTTTTAAAGCTAATATGTGAGGCACTTGGCTGGCTCAGATGGTAGAGCATGCAACTCTTGATCTCAGGGTCATGAGTTCGAGCCCCAAGTTGGGCATAGAAGTTACTCAAAAAACAAAATGAAAAAGGTCAGTACATCCTGCTTTCCCATATATAGTTTTATCACCTATTGTCCCTCAACACATATCCTTTGTTTTACAGCCAGTGTATGGGCCAACACTCCAGAGAAAGAGCAAAATCAGAATTTAAAGGCAGAAGAATGGAGAAAGAAGAGGCTCCTTGCTTAAGTAAATGGAACTCCCTAATACCAAAGTCTAATAGATGATTGAGATTAACACCTAGTAGGTTATCATGATGATCAAGATTACCATGTTGCTTGTATTGCCCTTGATGTGATCTATGATATGGCACTAAGAATGGCACTTTACCTCTTTGGTCTTCTTTCCAAAAACCTAGCCAACTCCAGTCTAGTTATGAGAAAACATTAGATAAATCCCAATTGAGGCACACTCTACAAAATACCTGAGGAGTACTACTCAAAACTGTCCAGGTCATCAAAAACAAGGAAAGCCCAAGAAACTGTTACAGCCAAGAGGACCAGAAAATGGACGTCAGGAGATGGAAGCTACTCTTGGTGGGAGCGCAGCAGGATGCATAGACTTGCTGAGTCAGTATGTCCTACACCTGAAAGTAATGTAACATTGTGTCACCTATACTTCAATGAAAAAAAAAAAAAAAAAGATTTGTGTTTGAATTTGAAAACTCTCCATCTGGAAGAGTAAATAAAAAGTTATAATATGAACCCCAAACAAACAAACAAAAACAGAACATTAGTAAAGACTAAGAATACTAATAAAGTACGCACTTTCGTTAATAATAATGTAAACTAAGGAGTCTTTTAGAGGTACATAATGAAACATTAGTAATAAATAATACGATGAATGGGATTTGTTTCAAGTTAATCAAGTGGGGTGGGAGAACATGGATGGGGTTGTAGGCCAGAGTCAATCATTGTTAAAGCTATGTTATAGATACATGGGAGCTCATTATATTATCCTCTCTTCTTTCGTATGTGTTTGTAAAACTGTCCATAATAAAAAGTCATGAACTTAAAAAAGATGTAGTAGGTTAATTTATAGAAATCTGGGTGTTTGTGACCATTTCCTCCCATCAGACTCGGACACAGAGAAAACCAGTCTTTTTTTTTTTTTTTTTTTTTTTTTTTTATTATATGAAATTTATTGTCAAATTGGTTTCCATACAACACCCAGTGCTCATCCCAAAAGGTGCCCTCCTCAATACCCATCACCCACCCTCTCCTCCCTCCCACCCCCCATCAACCCTCAGTTTGTTCTCAGTTTTTAACAGTCTCTTATGCTTTGGCTCTCTCCCACTCTAACCTCTTTTTTTTTTTCTTTTTTCCTCCCCCTCCCCCATGGGTTCCTGTTAAGTTTCTCAGGATCCACATAAGAGTGAAACCATATGGTATCTGTCTTTCTCTGTATGGCTTATTTCACTTAGCATCACACTCTCCAGTTCCATCCACGTTGCTACAAAAGGCCATATTTCACTTTTTCTCATTGCCACGTAGTATTCCATTGTGTATATAAACCACAATTTCTTTATCCATTCATCAATTGATGGACATTTAGGCTCTTTCCATAATTTGGCTATTGTTGAGAGTGCTGCTATGAACATTGGGGTACAAGTGCCCCTATGCATCAGTACTCCTGTATCCCTTGGATAAATTCCTAGCAGTGCTATGGCTGGGTCATAGGGTAGGTCTATTTTTAATTTTCTGAGGAACCTCCACACTGCTTTCCAGAGCAGCTGCACCAATTTGCATTCCCACCAACAGTGCAAGAGGGTTCCCGTTTCTCCACGTCCTCGCCAGCATCTATAGTCTCCTGATTTGTTCATTTTGGCCACTCTGACTGGCGTGAGGTGATACCTGAGTGTGGTTTTGATTTGTATTTCCCTGATAAGGAGCGACGCTGAACATCTTTTCATGTGCCTGTTGGCCATCCGGATGTCTTCTTTAGAGAAGTGTCTATTCATGTTTTCTGCCCATTTCTTCACTGGGTTATTTGTTTTTCGGGTGTGGAGTTTGGTGAGCTCTTTATAGATTTTGGATACTAGCCCTTTGTCCGATATGTCGTTTGCAAGTATCTTTTCCCATTCCGTCGGTTGCCTTTTAGTTTTGTTGGTTGTTTCCTTTGCTGTGCAGAAGCTTTTTATCTTCATAAGGTTCCAGTAATTCACTTTTGCTTTTTTTTTTTTTTTTTATTTTTTTTTTTTCAACATTTATTTATTTTTGGGACAGAGAGAGACAGAGCATGAACGGGGGAGGGGCAGAGAGAGAGGGAGACACAGAATCAGAAACAGGCTCCAGGCTCTGAGCCATCAGCCTAGAGCCTGACGCGGGGCTCGAACTCACGGACCGCGAGATCGTGACCTGGCTGAAGTCGGACGCTTAACCGACTGCGCCACCCAGGAGCCCCTCACTTTTGCTTTTAATTCCCTTGCCTTTGGGGATGTGTCGAGTAAGAGATTGCTACGGCTGAGGTCAGAGAGGTCTTTTCCTGCTTTCTCCTCTAAGGTTTTGATGGTTTCCTGTCTCACATTCAGGTCCTTTATCCATTTTGAGTTTATTTTTGTGAATGGTGTCAGAAAGTGGTCTAGTTTCAACCTTCTGCATGTTGCTGTCCAGTTCTCCCAGCACCATTTGTTAAAGAGGCTGTCTTTTTTCCATTGGATGTTCTTTCCTGCTTTGTCAAAGATGAGTTGGCCATACGTTTGTGGGTCTAGTTCTGGGGTTTCTATTCTATTCCATTGGTCTATGTGTCTGTTTTTGTGCCAGAAAACCAGTCTTAACAGAAGGGAAAGGGGTGCCTAGGTGGCTCAGTAGGTTAAGCATCCGGCTTTGGCTCAGGTCATGATCTCACAGTTTGTGGGTTTGAGTCCCGTGTTGGGCTCTGTGCTGACAGCTCAGACCCTCTCTCTCTGCCCCTCCCTTGCTCACACAGTGTCTCTGTCTTTCAAAAATGAATAAACGTAAAAAAAAAAATTAAAAAAAAAAAAAAGAGAAGGGAAAAAACAATAATGAAGCCAAGATACAGGGGAGCAGGGGTGATATAAGGAATGAGAATTAAAATGTTTCTGCTACCCTCCCTGCCCCCAGACTTTGTCCTTGGATTATGAAACAAACCCCTGCATTATTATTTTTTTTTTACATAATTAAGAATTTAATTCTAAGAGCAGAGTTTGTCTCTTTCTTCTTCTTTATTATTTTTTAAATTAATTTTGTAAATTTAAATTCAAGTTAGTTAACGTATAGTGTAGTAATGGTTTCAGGAGTAGAATTTAGTGATTCATCACTGACATGAAACACCCAGTGCTCATCCCAAGTGCCCTCCTTAATGCCCATCCCCCATTTAGCCCATCCCCCTTCCCAACACCCCTCCAGCAACCCTCAGTTCTCTGTATTTAAGAGTCTCTTATGGTTTGTCTCCCTCTCTGTTTTTATCTTGTTTTTGCTTCCCTTCAACTATGTTCATCTGTTTTGTTTCTTAAATTCCACAGATGAGTGAAATAATATTTTTGTCTTTCTCTGACTGGCTTATTTCACTTAGCATAATACACTCTAGTTCCATTCATGTTGTTGCAAATGGCAAGATTTCATTCTTTTTCATCACTGAGTAATATTACATTGTATATACACCACATATCTTCTTTATCCAGTCATCGATTAATGGACATTTGGTCTCTTTGTATACTTTGGCTATTGTTGATAGCAGTGCTGTAAACATTGGGGTGCATGTGCCCCTTTGTATTATCATTTTTGTATCCTTTGGATAAATACCTAGTAGTATAATTTCTGGATGATAGGATAGTTCTATTTTTTATTTTTTGAGGACCTTCCACCCTGTTTTCCAGAGTGGCTGCACAAGTTTGCATTCCCACCCACAGTGCAAAAGGGTTCCTCTTTCTATACATCCCTGCCAACATCTGTTGTTACCTGAGATGTTAATTTTAGCCATTCTGACAGATGTGAGGTGAGGTGGTTCTTATTGTGCAAACCCCTGCATTCTTAGACCAACCTCTGCCCCTTCCCTTTAAAGAGTTCCAATGGTATCTATTTCATGAAGGCACAAGTCCAAATAAATACCAAGGAAGGAGTATAATGCACCCTTTGGCATCCTCACGCCTAATTTAGGACTCATTCACCTTCTGATTGTTTAAGATAAATAGTAAAAGATGTCTCACTTAACCTTACAGAAAATACAGCCTGTAATAGAGGCAAAGGACCTGGATTCTAGTCATGATTCTACCAGTGCCTGCCATGTAACTTTGGACAAGCTACGTCACAGGGTTCTGTGTTTATTCTGTCTTTCTTCTGTCTTACTGTGACTGAGGGAGGCAAAGCCTTAGGGCACCACCAAAGGAAAGACTTGCAAAACTTCAAGTCCAGAATTCCTATTCGTAATAGAGCTCCTCAAAGTTGCAAATCATCAGATTCTGTTCAGATTTTGCCTCACTGAGTGCTCATTACAAAACATGAACTTTGGAGCTAGCTGCTCAAGAGAAAATTAAGTGGAAGAAAGTTCTTTTCTTTCTCCCCCACTTCTTTAATTTCACTGTACAGTGATATGCATTTTCCCACTGGATTAAAAACATAGAAAACACAAGGACAACATGCTGTAACAAAAGGCCCAAAGGTCGCCTTCTTTAGTCCTTTCCTTACATTCACCCATGCAAAGTCTCTCTGTTGTTCATTATCTTAGTAGTAGGTGTGGTGGGTGAGGAGCCATGGGAATTGTGAAACTAGAACAGAGAAAATCGTTACTTAGTTATCTTAACGTCTGTGTGGGGAAATGTGGGTGGGGTTAGCTGGTTTTTCAATGTTGTGGGAGCTGCTACATACAGCAGGTTATTATGAATAGAATGTAGGATTTCAAAAGATAGAGCTTTGAAGCTTGAAAGAAGTTCTTGATTTTCAAATGTATGCTAAGATGGAAAACATATGGCTTTTTGCACCAAGAAATAATGTGCACCCAGAGATTGACAATATCTTCTAAGTAACCCCTCGGCATACTTGGTTACTGTGTGACCACGGGAAGTTCCACACTGTTCTCAATGTACGTACATTACATTTGATTCCCATTACTTCGAAATAGTTACATTCTAAAATTGCCATAAACACTGAATTAGCAATTAACAAGGTTAAAAAAATACAGGGTTAGGTTTCTGCAAACCTCTGGTCACAGCATTTTCATCAATGAATAACTTTAAGTGTGTGTGTGTTTTTTAAGACATCTTATTTAATATATATTGTCTATTCCTCAACATTAAACTAATGACCAACAACTCTGTTCTCCATCATTATCCTTTTGTGATGCATGAAGAAGTCCTCACGTCTTGTTTTATGCCAGATCTTTTATTGTTCAGGATGGACTTTGAATAGCACAAACCAAAACTTTTTCTTACTCATGCTGTGTGACTATAATTGGCTCATAGTATGCTTAGATGTGCAGAGAAATGGAGCCTTTCCTTTCTCTATGGCAGATCTGGTCTCTTACATCTCTTCTTCGTTGGAAGAGGAAAGCCTAATTCATAATAATTATATGATAATTATTATTATAAATTATTAATAATTTCCTAGTCTCTTCAGTCAAAACTGTTTGTTGGTTTGTTTGTTTGTTTATTTATTTAGTTAGTTTAGTTTACAATAGTCCCTCCTTTCAGGAAAAGCTCATTTATTCTGAGTTTTGACCCCTCTCTCTTACCTCCCAAGGTGGCTTCCAAGCGTGTGAAGAGTACACTGTACGCTTGAAGGTGGGGCAGGCAACCTTGGGTCTGCATCAAGGGGTCCTGGTATTGCTTTCTGGCCCCTACTGGCCCCTGTGGTGGTGTGTCCCTTGCTTACCCTGGTGACATCTGCCATAGAAGTCATTTGGGGAAAGAGTTATCTAGTCTCTCTCAGCTTGGTCAGGACCTAGGGGTTTCCCAGCTGACCTGCCTGTCCTTCTGTGACTGAGAATTCATGCCAGAGCTGATGGTGCCAAGGATGGGCATCTCACCCAAGCTGGACCAGTCAGAGATCTTCCCTAGGATTTTTCAAACTGAAACTAAGCAGCCTAGTCTCTTTCAGGAGGCTCAGGGCCAGTGGGCCACTTTGTTTTGCTACTTCGAGGAAGAAAAGGAAGACCTGAGGAAAGAAGCACATAATTGAGAGTGTGAGAGTCAGATCCTTGATCTAAGTTGTACTTGAGATCCTGTGCTCCTTTTTTTTTTTTTTTTTTTTCCTGTTTTTTCTGTGAGCTATTCACACATCTTTCTAGTAAATTCCCCCTTTGGGTCCAAGCTAGTTTGAGTTCAGTTTCTCATACCTGTAGCTGAAAACAAAAATCCTCAAACAATTATGATTTTTAAATGATTTAGTGATCATCATAGCACTTGCATATTTACAGTAATTCCAAGCAACCTTCATTTACACTACTCTCCATAATTATACAATGTTTACAGGCTGGGCACTATTATTGGCAAGCATATGAGATAATTGAGACTTAAAAAAATTGCTATTATGAAATGTAACACTCATACAAAAAAGTACACAAATCAGAAATGTACCTGATGAAGAGTTATCACAAAGTTAACAGCTGTGTAATTTTCACACAGAAACAACACTAACACCCCCAAAGTCCAATCTCATGCTCCCTTCCAATCAGGTTTCTCACTTTATGGTTTTCACTTCCTTATTTTTTTCCCCTAGTTTTACTACCCAAGCACACATCCCTGAACCTTAAAATTGAATTCTGCCATTTTTTTTGAACATTATATAAATGAAGTAATGCAATATCACTCTTTGGGGGGATCTGTATTCTTTTGTTCTGAATTGTATTTTGAGATTCATCCAGTAGTTAGCTGTAGCTATAGTTCAGCTTTTTTACTTTATTATTGTTATTTTTTAATTTTTTTTAACTTTATTTTCGAGAGAGAGAGCATGAGCAAGGGAGGGGCAGAGAGAGGAGACAGAGGATGAACCGTGAGATCATGACCTGAGTCAAAGTGGGACACTCAACTGACTGAGCCACCCAGGCGCCCCTATAGTCGTTTTTCAAAAATTGCTGTTTAGTATTCCATCATATGAATGTACAGTCATTTGTCTATTCTGTTAATAGATAATTTTTTGGCTTTTATTAATAATATTGGCATGAATATTCTTGGTGAATAAATGCATTTTTTTTGACTGTATACCTAAGAGTTAAATTGCTAGATCATGAATATGTACCTTTTCAGGTGAGTAAATACCAAAATCTTTTCCTAAATGATTTTTCTAGTTTATATTCCTACCAGCATTTTATGAAAGTTTATCCTGTTCTGTATCCTAACACAGTCTTTTTAACTTTAGCAATTTGTGTGGGTGCAAATGGTATCTCACTGTGGTTTTAATTTCACTTCCTCCTGATAGCTAATGAAAACTGAATGCCATTTTGCATGTTTAATGGACTTTTGCATATCTTCTTTTGTGAAATGCCGGTTGAAGTCTCTTGCCTGTTTTTGTTTTTGATTGCCTTTCTCTTTATTGATTTTTAAGAGTTCTTTATATATTTGAATAAGAGACCAAGAGCCCTCTGTTGGATATATATGTTGCCAGCATCTTCTTCCACTCTGTGGCTTGCCTTTTCACTCACTTGAGGGAGAGAATTAATTCAGACTTAGCAATTGGGATTTGAAAACACTACATCTGCATCTGACAGAATACCTAGACCAAGCAGTGGAAAGTCAATTTCTCATTTCAATAAAATGAACTCACACATGCTCTAGACTAAGTTGCACATTCTTTCATTGGAATGTTGTTTCTGAGATGGCAGTTTATGTTTAAACGATTGAAAATTCCATTACATTACAAGCCAGAAAAATATACTTACAATATTTAATTCTGCCGCTTGGTGGTGTCATGGAAAACTAATAATAATGATTTAAAAGGATTGTTCTGAAAGTTTGCTGGACAGTAGGACTTGGCTATTAGCAAATTAAAAAACACATTTTTTTTTTAAAGTTTGTAATCCTCTTATACATTGCAATGGCTAAAAAATTCATATAGGCTCAGTCTTTCACTATAAAATCCCAGGTTTACTGATAGCCGAACAAGAAACCAGGATGGCACAAATAGTTTTTTTAATCATGGAAATTTTCAAGTATCCTAAAATGCCAATATAACTAAGATCTCTGTATCTACTACATAGATAATGTTAGCATCCTGTCATATTTACTTTAAAAAAATTAAAGTTTATGCTCCTTTGTTCTCCTGTTTCATTTCCTTTTCTCTTTTTCTCACTAGAGGTGACCGACCACTATCCAGAATTTGATGTGTATCAGCCCAGTTCTTGTTTTCCTATTTTTCCTACATTTCACGTGTTCGTGCACAATACAAATGTTTTCTATTTTTAAATGTATCTTTTCATGTTACAGTATAATGCAATTTGCTAACACAGTATTTGGTCATGTTGACATACAGATTTATACAGACATAAACAGATCTAGGTCATTAGTTTTAACTGCTGTGTAGTAATTCATGACACACTTATTTATTCCTCTATCAATTAACATTTTAATATTGCAATAAATGCAATGCCTAGAACAATATCGAATATATACTAGATCCTCCATTAGATCAATGGAGGCAAGCTTTTAATTAAAGAAAAGTGGCAAAAAATACCTCACGCAGACTATTTTTTGCTTCAGTTCTCCAGTTATTTGTCGTTATCATCCACCCTATCTGCAGGAATGGCTGAAGTCATTCCCTAAAATTTCCTAATGCCTTTTTACCCAATTCACTGAAAAAGACTCTGATGTGGTGTGATCATGGGGACGGGGTGAGCGGATACAGTGGGTAGAGAGTGTTCACAAAGAAACTTCAATGTCAAAATATAAGCCAATGGTTTGTCTGGGCTGGAACAGGAGAGGGTGGCCGCAGCAAGCGTTATAAGTCTGGGGGGAGGTCTGACAGTTTACAATGCAAAGCATGTCTGGTGCTACCATGTCCGGATAAGGAGATAAAGGAACATAAAGGTCTTTCTCTCCAAGTACGTTCTGAAAGCTATAACCATCAAACGCCACACGGTTGCCATGAGAACCAGCAGGGGGAGGAGGGAGAGAAGATCCGCCAGAATTCTTGATGCACTTAGAATGTTTCTTCTTCCGGTCCTTTGCTCTTGGCAACCACCGCCTCTCTCCTCGGTCCCCCGCCCATTCTATGGGCTCCCGTCATTCTCTTCCTTTTTTGATTCTTTCCTTCTCCATTCTAGGTCGCCATCTCGGGCCATGCGACAAGATGGCGCCCCCTGGTCGTAGAGGCAGAGCCCTGGCGCGCCAGCGAGCCTGCGCACGCACGTGCTCAGGCGCTGGAGGGTGGGGCGGGGACGCCCAGACGCTGCCCCGCCCCCAGTAGTCGCCCCGCCCCTGGTCCCCATCCGCCTTCCTCCCACCCGGCGAACCCGGAAGTGGAGGAGGAGGCGCGGCGGCGGTGGCCGAACGGGCAGCCGCTGACGGAGCCCAACTGGGGAGCGTGTCTGGGTTGGGGGCGGGGGGCGGGGCTGAGCGGCCTGGGCAGCCAGGCCCGGACGGGGCGGGGGAGGCCATGGCCTCCGCAGAGTTGCAGGGGAAGTACCAGAAGCTGGCTCAGGAGTACTCGAAGGTATCCATCGTGGGCGGGGAGTAGGGGGTCCCCGGCCCTGCGGCCTCGGGTTGCCTTGGCAGCTACTCGTCGGGACGGAGGGGAACGGCAAAGGGGACACGCTCGCTTGCCCCTCCTCTCCTCTGGCTTCTCTGTCCACCATTACCATGCCTCCACCTGCAGCTCCCAGGAGATGGGGCCGGGCCGCGTCTCGGTCCGTGTGCGTTTCTGCGGGAAGGAGCAGGAGTTTGATTCTTGCTTCTCACCAAACTAGCGGGCTTGGGACTGGGGTGTCAGATTCCTGGCTTCTGCCTTTGGAGCTAGTCGGGAGGGGAAGGGAAGGGTAAGGACCAACCCCTCCACTGCTGCTTCCTCAATCTTCCCAGCCCAGTGATGGGAAAGATCAAGCTTTCTTCCTTCTCACAGAGATGAGATGAAGATAAAAGAGATTTATGTGTCCCCACTCAATTCGGGAGGGTGAAAAGAGCCATTCGTGTAAACCGTCTCACTGGGGATGGGTGGTTACGAATGTATTCAGTGCATTGGCAAGATGTTGTCTGGAGATGATTTTGAAAGCTTGAGTGCTAGGGCTGTGTCCTTTTTTCTTTCTTTTCCCTCGGTCACCTGGAGTGGGGCAGAGCACCCGGGTGCTCAATACATGCTGAATTAAGCAAACTAGGGACCTGCCCCTTTGTCGTATTTATGGCACCCGTCTTTAAATGATGGAACCCTTTCCTTGGAAAAGGGTGGTGCTGCTTCTAAGGTGTTGCTGCCCTAAGAATATTCTAATGAAGTTATAAAAGAATCTCACATCTTCAGAAATTGATTTAGCATTCATTAAGCTTAGTTTTCTGTGACCTTTTATCATGGGGGCGATGGGAAGACTTAGCCCCCTGTTTACAATTTGGAGAAACGGACGCATTATATCCTTAGGATTTCATTTAACAAATCCTCAGCAAGGTGAAATGAAATATTGTTTGAAAAATAAAAGCTGTGCCTAAACATACACACTTACCTCTTTTCACCATCAAATGGGAGTCTTTTGAGATACGATACTTATTCATTGATGCTACCTCGGGCAAAACTTCTTGCATTTCCATTTGAATTGGTCTTAAGAGCCTGTAGCACAATGTCAGTGATGGCAAGTTTTCAACCTTTGAGGGAATATTTTCTTGTTTGAAAGGGTCAGAAGTTGTTTGAAACATCCATATGATGAAGAAGGTCGGTGAAGAAGGGTACTCAAACTTGGCTCTACTATTTGTGGGTGAAAATGTTTCATGAATATAAAGTAAGGGGACTGATTTTCTTCTCCAGGGAGTAAACAATCTCAGAAGACAATTCCAGATGGCAAAAGAGAGTTCTAAAAATGTCTTAAGCAGTGACTGCATTGCCGAAATAATTACATAGCCTCCCAAAGTATTACGAACTTGGAAGATTTTATTTGTTTGGATATAGATGCTCTTTCATTTAACAGACATTTATTATGTGCTTTCTGTGAACGGCCCGCCATGGTCTGTTGAGTGAGGCAGAGTTCCAGTTTAAGGAGCACCCTTTAATAGGATGTTCAAACATTGTACATCCTTATGATACAGTATGACAAGTGTTGGTTCAGTGGGAGCACAGAAGAGATGGAGGGTAAGGGTTGAAGAAGTTAACTGGGAAGTAGGGAAGAGGGAGGGTTGGTAGCATCCCAGGCAAAGGGAAAGGGCTATGTTTGCAGACACGAAAGCACATTAAGATACATGGCAAGACTGGTGAAATATAGTTGGAGAGTTAATTTGGACTTGATCATAAAGGGTTGTGGATGTTAAATATGTTTGAACTTTATCTTTTGAGTAATGTCAAAGGTTTTTAATCAGGGTAATGATGTTACTTTTAGGAGGGGAACTGGTAACTATGTGGAGGATGAATTGAAAGGGAAATATTGGTGAAAAGAAGACCAGACTGTAGGCTGTTGGAATAGTTTTGAGGAGTGTAATACAGGCTTGAATCAAACTGGTGACTGTTGAGGTGGAGAGGAGGACCTAGATTTAGGAATTATGATTAATGTACCTTTTCACTTAGCTTTTTTTTTAGTGCTTTGTTGGTACATAGCACTAAATTTATGAAGAATGTAGAGTGTAGGAGGCACTCATCGTGGTGTCTCATTGATTCTGTGGGATGTGGTGAGTGAGGGGAGACTGAGAGTTGACCCTGCTGTTCTGAGGTGAGGGGATATGACTGCTACTGACAGATGCCACTGGCAGGAAGTTGAGGCAGTTTGGAGTAAAGGGGTGTATTAAAGGTTAGATGCAATTATAGAATTTTAAGGTCTGCAGGCACATTAAAGTTCTCTTGTTCACATAGGAGCTTGAGGTGTTGTTGGAGTAACTGCTGAAAATTTCTAGTGGAGATGGACTGGCTAAAAGTCAGGACAATGGCCAGAGCTTCTGGAATAGTTCTTATGAAGACAATAGTTGAACTGCAAGAGTTAATCAGGGTGGAACACTTTAGGTAGACTCTTTGGGGAACATGGGTGGGAAGCATGTGAAAGAAGGAGGGGATGCTAAGGAGACTCTAAGGAGGTCTGCCAGACTTGAGGTTATTTATCTCCCCAATTAGGCTAGACCATTTTTCATCTTTTTAATTGTAATGTGATGGAAATTTCAGAACGTAAGAGAACAGAGGTTGGTCAAAAGATTGCATGTGTTTTTATTCTCAATTCTAGTGCCAAGCAATTCCTAGGTAAGATCTATGCCACCTTCAGCTTGAGCCTGTGGAAGGGGCTTTCTGCCTTTTATTACCTTCTCTGGTGCAGACATTGTGGGCTAATGTTGAAATCCAGTTATGTCTTTTTCCTTATTTAGGATACGGAGACAAAAGATTTCCTCATAAACAGTAGAAGGAGGCTACAAAGCAAGAGAGCAAGCATGATCCCTAAACCAAGGACATTTGCAGAATCTCTTTGTTTTGATTTAATGCAGATCTCAGCCTGTTTTCCAGGAAGGGGCCCATTTCTTTCTGGGAACTGCGGTCATATATTTTTCCCTCCCAAGAAGGAAAAAAATGGTCTGAGGAGCTCCCATTAAGGAAACTGAAAGTTTAGTTAGATAAAAGATGGACCATGGGAGGCCAAAGCAGATGAGAATTTCTGAGGCTGATTGCTAAAATATTGAGTGTTAATGGAAAGGGCAGTGAATGTAGAGATTAAGACCCTAGTTGTTTGGGCAATTAGGAGGTCATTGGAGGCTTTCGAAATTTCAGGTTTAATAAAGTTCAGGGGAGGGAAAAGGTGTAGGTAACTGAATTTTAGAGGTTTATGGAGTTAATTGGTAAGAGATACAAGCTACTTCTTTAAGATGTGAGGGAAAGCTAATCAAGGCCTCAGTTACTACATTGTAGATTAAGAATCAAAGATCATTTCTTACATGGTGTCTCTTCCACAGCTTGGTCTGCTGCTGCTTTTTTTTTTTTTTTTTAATGTTTTATTATTTATTTTTGAGAGAGAGACAGAGTGCTAGCAGGGGAGGGGCAGAGAGAGAGGGGGAAACAGAATCCGAAGCAGGCTCCAGGCTCCGAACCATCAACACAGAGCCCTATGTGGGGCTCAAACTCACGAATCATGAGATCATGACCTGAGCTGAAGTCGGATGCTTAACTGACTGAGTCACCCAGGCACCCCATTCTTCTTCTTTTTTTTTTTTTTTAACGTTTATTTATTTATTTTGAGAGAGAGATTTAGAGTGTAAGCAGGGGATGGGCAGAGAGAGAGCATGGGAGAGAGAGAATCCCAAGCAGGCTCCATACTGTCAGTGCAGAGCCCAACTCGAGACTTGAACTCATGAGCTGTGAGATCATGACCTGAGCTAAAATCAGGAGTTGGACAATTAACTGAGTGAGCCACCCAGGTGCCCTGGCCTGGTCTGCTTCTGATGCTCAGGTATACCTCATAGAGAAGAGAGGCTTAGAGCACTGAGTCCTGGCTCTGTTGGTTTCAGCCTGCTTTCTTTGTAGGAGCTCCTGTATCCCTGCCTGGCATCATGTTAGGTGTATAAGCATGTTTCAAGTTCTGTTTTCTCAATGTATGTTTCACTCTGGGTCAGTGTCTTTCAAAGTGTGGCCCCAGCATCATCAGCGTCTGGGAATGAGTTAGAATTATAAATTCTCAGGTCCACCTGGGACTTACTGAATCTAAAACTGGTGGTTAAACCCAGCAATCTGTGGGTAAAAACCTGTGCAATGATGTTGATGCACACCAAAGTTTGAGAACCATTGCTCAAGGAATGGTATCAGTATTAGCTCTTCCTCAGTTAATCTTTTTGAAGCTCTTTTTGAGGCAGTAAAAACCATTGGGAAAGTCAGACATCCATGATTTCTCTTAACAGTTTACTTTGCAGTTGGTGCTACTTTTAGTTATGAAAGAGATTGCCTTTGGGAGCTTTTTAGATTTACACTCTTAGGAAAGAGCTATTCATATTGGTGAAGGGTCAGTTTTGATTTGGCATGTTTGGTTGGAGCTTGGTGGAACCTGATTAATTGCCCCTTGCTGTAAGAGAAATCAACTCAGGAGCTGGATTAAAAATGAGTATATTTGGATTAAAATCTAGTATCAGTTTTATTTTTTGGTTTTTGTTTTTTGCCCTCATGTGTAGGGTTCACTAGTGAAGTTTGACTGGAAAATAGCATTGTTCAGTGCTATCTAATGGAACTTTCTATAAGAATGAAATGTTCTGTATTTATGCTGTCCAGTAGGGTAACCGCTAGCCATATGGGGCTATTAAACATTTTCCATGTGGCTAGTACAACTAAGGAACAAAATGTTAGGTTTTATTTATTTATTATTACTTTTTTAAGTATTTATTTTGAGGGAGAGAGGTAGAATCCCAAGCAGGCTCTGTGCTCTCAGCTCAGAGCCTGACGTGGAGCTTGATCTCACAAACCATCGTGAGACCTGAGCTAATATTAAGAATTGGATACCTGAGCCACCCAGGTGCCCTGAAAGAGAGAATCATAAGCAGACTCCACACTCAGTGCAGAGCCCAACGTGGTACTCAATCCTGAGACCCTGGGATCGTGACCTAAGCTGAATTCAAGAGTTGGATGCTTAACCAGCTAAGCCACTGAGGTGCCCCTGTTAGATTTTATTTAAATTCAGTTAGGCACATGTGGCTTTTGGCCACCCTGTGAGCAAGTGCTAGTTTAACCCCTAGATGAGTACATCACAAACACAGAATGTCTCTGACTCACCTGAAGACCTTGTTGAACTCCAGATTCTGGTTCAGGAGGTCTGGGGCGGGGCCTAAGAATCTGCTCCCAAGTGATGCTATTGTAACTGTCTGCAGACCACATTTTGAATAGTAAGGCCTTAGAAAAGCCAGGGGTGTCTTACTCTTCCTCTTTAGTCCAACTGATTTACTTTTCTAGTCACTGGTGAGGCAGCTAGATCGCAGGATTTAGGGGTGGGATTTGTTCTAATGAGTTTCCTTGCATAGGAGCAGGAGCAGAAGGGTTCCATTTGAGGGCAAGTCTGAGAGAAGGTTTTTTTCCTGCCTCAGTGACAATAACTCCAGCCACCACTACCTGGTATTGTATAGCCTACAGGTATTTTATCCCCTTCCAAGGGGGAAGAACAAGTAAGTAGGTAGACCAAGTGAGATTGCCAGCACTTTGGAATACTTAAAATGTTGGGACTGGAAGGAATTTTAGGGATCATCCAGATCAAAGATTCTGAAGCTGGGGTCTGCAGGTGACTTCAGTATTTTGAAGTTTTGAATCCAGGTTTTGGTGAGGCTTAGGGATGGGCTTAGGGTTGTATGTTGCAACATTACTTTGTAATGAAGGAAAGCTATATGTTTATTAGTTTGTTTTATAGGGTTGTAAAACATGTAAAATGTCAAAATGTTCCTGGTATGAAATAATTAAGTGATTCTAACACAGGAGATTGTTGAGGATTAGATGAGAAAATGTGTATGTGTGATTCATCTCTCTTTCCCCACAAACTCTTCCAACAGTTTGTTCTTGGACATAGTAAATCCCTAACCTTGGGCCAGGTATCCTATCCCAGATTGTCAAAGTGGCAGGAGAGAGATCATAGTTGACTTACTACCACTTTCTCTCTCTCTCTCTCTAGAGAAATAGCTTTGTGATAAGCCTGACTGAAGCTGGGCTGTTCCAGAACCAGAGTTACATAGAGTAGTCTGCATAGTGGTGTTTAGGGAGTTAGGCTCAGGGCTTTTGAGGATTCTTGGTGTCCAGTAGGACCATATGGTTCAAGTCATTTGGAGAATTGTCAGAGAGGTACTGTTAAAATAAGGACAGCTTTATAGATGTATAATGTATTACATTCAAACACCTTTTGTATACAGTATTTAATTTGATTAATTAACTAAAAATTGATGGATTGCCTTCTCTGTCCATGGTATTGATCTTTCATTGTAGACAGGAAATACAGGGAAGTATGCTGTAGTCTACCATGAATGATAGTTTGGTGACAATTGGGAGATGAGTACAGAAGTTAAACATAAATTAGTAAATGTAAAATTTACTACTTTAAAAAGTAAAATTAAAACTGAGCAGTTTAATAAGAGATGTCATTGCCATCTTTTGGCTATGTGGGTTTGAGGGTTTGAGAGTATTTATTGAATTCTGTTACCTAGGTAGCACATATCCAAGAGTGTGTTGATACTGCTGCACAAGGAAAATACTACATGATGGAAGTCAATATTAAAGTCATACCTCTTTTTTCTGAACTTCTAGTGCAGGGGTGCCCCAACTTTTTCTGTACAGAGACTAATGGTAACTATATAAGGCTTAGGGCCATACATTTTCTGTTGCAACTACTCGTCCCTGTCATTGTAGCTCAAAAGTAACCCATAGACAATACACAAATGATTGTGTTTCTGTTCCAGTAAAACTTTAAATTAGGTAGCAGGCCAGTATGGCCCACAGGCCTTAGTTTGCCAATCCTTCTTGTAGGGAAGTGAAGTTCTAATAAGTCCTGCTAGTTATCTTTCATTGAGCCTTTTAAGTTGTAAGCTCTTTGCAGACCACTTCTTTCCACCATATCATTTAGCACAATGCCTTATACCAGGCAAGCTTTCATAAATGTTATCTGTTATCCTTCTGATTCATTCTAGTAATAAGAGTTCTGTTTTGGGGCTCTTGGGTGGCTCAGTCGGTTAAATATCTGACTTTGGCTCAGGTTGTGATCTCATGATTCGTGGGTTCGAGCCCCATGTCGGGCTCTGTGCTGACGACTCAGAGCCTGCAGCCTGCTTCAGATTCTGCGTCTCCCTCTCTCTCTGCCCCTGCCCTGCTCGTACTCTCTCAAAAATAAGTAAACATTAAAAAAAAAAAAGTTCTGTTTCCATTCGTGGGGGCTTTTAAGATTTAGAAAGTGTTTTCATGTAAGTTTATTTTTCTGGTTCTCACAACAACGTCAGAAGAAAGAAGATAGGGTAGCTGTATTCACCCATGTTATAGACCATTTAACTGAGATTCAGAATGGTTAAGTGAATTTTTCAAGTTTGTATTGTCTACTGATTGGCAGAGCAAGATTTGGGCCTTCTTTCTGTCGTGGTAGTGAACTGTATCTTTAACTTTCTAAAAATAGAAAAGCTTATTTTTTTAAATCTGCATTTTGCTCAAGCTGTTGAATATCCTGTAGTATTCCTGCTTTTCTTCTTGAATTCTTAGCTAAATTTTCTAATGAGTTTCACATACTCAGTTTAAGATTTAGTATTCAGATAGTCCTTTTTTTTTTTTTTTTTTTTTTGGCGCAGAGAAGGGTCATTTCTGTTCTCAGGAGACAGATCTGAGTTATGTAGAAGTAGATTTTTTTTAAGCACACAGATAAAATCATCCCATGCGTTCTTTTTCTCAGAGAAAGTCTTCCATTGTCTCCCTACTGCACTGTTAGATTATTAGTTTGTAAACCTTTTGCTTTGGGTACATTGGCCTTGTGTATTTATATCTACATGCTCAGCATTATCCTTGCTGAGAACTTTCTGTTTACTATAGAAGGAGATTTTGTCTTTTAAAACCCTGTAAGTGGTGGTTATATAGAGGTATACATAAGGAAAATTCATTTAGCTGCATAATTCTTGATTGGTTTGCTTTATTTAAAATACAGTTGGGGGAACCCAGGTGGCTCAGTCGGTTAAGCGCCTGACTTCAGCTCAGGTTATGATCTCATGGTCTGTGAGTTCAAGCTCCACATTTGAGTTGTGCTGACAGCTCAGAGCCTGGAGCCTGCCTCAGATTCTGTGTCTCCCTCTCTCTCTGCCCCTCCCCTGTTTGCACTCTGTCTCTCTCTCTCTCAAAAATAAACAAACATTAAAAAAATTAAAAAAAAAAATAAAACAGTTATACTTCAATTAAAAAAATAAAGCCCAAGTCCTACCTCTTCAGAGACTCCCCCAACTTCTCCTGCCTACTTCTTTTCTCATTTATATGTAGCTTTAGAAAATGGTAACCAATATTGTCTAATGGCATCATGATTCTGGAGTAAAAACTGCTGGGGTCTGAATCTCAGCATTGCTACTTAACTTCTCTGTACTTCAGTTTGCTCATCTGTAAAATGGGCATAATTATAGTACCTACTTCATAAGGTTGTAAGGATTAATGAAGTGATACATGTAAAGCATTTAGGACAGTGCCTGGTATATAATGAACTTTCAGATGTTAGCTGCTATTACTGACTTCTGGATTGAGTCTGCTTCTTAGTTGCTTTCATATACTACCTTAGCTGATGCCTTATTGCAAGAGTACCTATTGTGGGTGATGATATTTGCATGACTAATATTAGGCACAGTATCCTGCTGGGCATGTTTAACGCCCTACACTTTGATTTTCTGTAGGGTTTCATAAGTAGTCCGAATGTATGTATTTTACAAATGAATGTGTGCCAGAGGTTCAAGGAAAATGGCATACACAGTACCCTATTATTTATTGTATTACTTTCTATTAGTTTTAATATTAGTTTATTGTATTAGTACTTAGTTTATTGTGTTTTTTTTTTGTTGTTGTTTTGTTTTGTTTTTAAAGAAGTGACTTGGTTTTATAAAAAGAACCATGTACTGGGTGGAAGTCAAGAGAACTGGATTTTAGTCTCGATTTTGCCACTGATTAGTATTACATCATTGGGCAGCTCAGCCTCTGTGCCTTATCTGAGGAAATGACAGAATGATGATATCTACTATCCTCTTCTGGGCAAATATTTCTATTTTCATATATATGTGGGAAGATAGTTACTCAGTGTAATGATCCTGTGAAGTAATGGTAAATGATTTCCTTGCTATTGCTTTATATTAAAAATTAATTATTGCTTCCTCTGTTTTCAGCTTCGGGCTCAAAATCAGGTCCTGAAAAAAGGTGTTGTGGATGAACAAGCGAATTCTGCTGCTTTAAAGGTAAGAAACCTGTTTCATATTTGTACTGTGAGGGTAAGTCATTGTTGGGCGATACTGAATGCAAGGAATTCAGCTGGTTTTCTGGTAAGGTCTCAACAATGACACTGATTCACTAGGGATAGGAGAAGGTAATATAGTTTTTTGTATTTAACTTTCCTACTTGCTTAGGTAACGAACGTGATGCACTTTGATTTCCTTGCTAAAAAGTATAAAAAAGTATCATTTGACTTTATCTCATGCTTTCCCTTATACCTCATGGCCTCTCTTTAACTAAATTTATCTGAATTAATGGGGCTTCTTATATGTCTTCATCACTAGATAGCACTCTGAGGGGGTCTGTGTCCTATTCACATTTATATGCCCAGCATTCAGCAGATGTTTGTCCCCTAATAAATGGATTTGAAAGTGTGAACCATTTAGTCCATTGATCTTGCTTTTGGGTTGAGGTATTTCATAGTAATAACCTCTGTAAATCAGGTTACTCTGAGTGATACATTTTATCATCAGCATCTTTGTTCACTGAGGGGAGAAATATAATAGGAGATGAAGGAATTTGTTTCTGCCTCGTTCTAGTAGGCATGTCATAAATATTGCTTAGTGATATATATTTTTTAATTTTTTAACGTTTATTTATTTTTGAGAGAGATAGGGAGACAGAGTGCGAGCAGGGGAGGGGCAGAGAGAGAGGGAGACACAGAATCTGAAGCAGGCTCCAGGCTCTGAGCTGTCAGCACAGAGCCCGATATGGGCTTGAACTCACAGATTGCAGGATCATGACCTGAGCCAAAGTTGGATGCTCAACCAACTGAGCCACCCTGGGGCCCCTGATTAGTGATATTTTTAATTGAATAAATTAATTCTAGAATATAGATTTCTTCATGGCCTGTTTCAGTTAAATATACTGTCTATGTCATTCTTCACTCCCTTGCCTGATTTTTAGACAAAAGGTAATTAGGATTCCCTTTACTCTTATTTCTTCCTGGAGTAGCCTCCAACCAGTGACGTATCCTGGGTGGTTCCACTTGGGTAACCCAGAAATATGTACTTTTACTTATAGTGTTGGACCCTACCCTAGAGAATTCTGCCTTGAGAGTGCCCCGTCCTCAGGTGCTGTTGACTTAGTGCTGAGGCAGCTCAGAACACCGTACCCATACTTCCGAAGCTGTCTGCGCCCAAGCCAAGATTAGTAAGCATGAGCTTTATAGTTAGGATTTGTTAGTCAAGTTATTATTTTGCCTAAATCATTGAAGAAGTGATCATTACCTCTCTTAAAGGTGTTTATTTATTTATTTTAGGTTTTTAAATTTATTTTGAGAGAGAGAGAGAGCGCGCAGCAAAGAGAGAGGGAGAAGGAGAGAGAATTCCAAGCAGGATGTGCCCATCAGTAAGGAGCCTGATGTGGGGCTCAGACTTATGAACCACGAGATCATGACCTGAGCCGAAGTAAGACGCTTAAATGACTGAGCCACCCAGGCTGCCTCTCTCTTAATGATGTTTAAAACTGGGGAAGATATTTCCTGGAGTGTCTTAATAGCCCACTCTGGCATATGACAGCATCCCATTGCTGGTTGTTTGGTTAACTCTACGATGGTGGCAGTGGTGGCGACATTGGTGATGGTGACTATTGAACTCTCACTGTGTAACAGGCATCGTGCCAAGCACATTACATCTGCTCTGTCAGTTAGTCTTCACACAACTCTGTGAAGGCAGATAACATTATCATCATCTCCCATTGCAGAAACTAGGGTGTACAGAGAGGTTGAAATAGCTGTCTTTTGAAATTGATGATTGGTTAATGGAGTTGAAGCATTAGTCAGAGGTGATTAATTGTAAGGATGTAAAGAAATAACTGTTTTACTATTCATTGTAGTGGTCATTATAGTTATAGTAAGAATGGCAATTTGCTGGTTTGCTCAATGGGAATATTAGGATGTCTTCTGTTACAGCATGCTTTTGATAATATTGGGTTTGCCTCTTCAGTGAGTTGTTAGATACTGTCAGCATTCCTTGATTTGGATTTCTTTAATTTGAAATATATGATAATTTGGATATGGGCAGGTCTATGTTTACCATTAAACTGCAAGCAAAAATTAAGGGCTTACTGAGTAAGGGGTGCTTGGCTGCATCAGTTAGTAGAGCATACATACAGTCAGGAGTTCCATATCGTGATCATAGGGTCATGAGTTTGAGCCCCACGTGGAGCATAGTTTACCTAAAAAAATAATTAAGGGCTTACTAACAATCAGTAGAAAAGAAAAACTGTTTCTCTACTTAATGGAAACATTATTCTATCGCTCTGGTTATTCAACATGCAAATAATGTCAATAGGTTGCAGATACCAGACTTTGGTTTCTAGGTTGCTGTTGCAGTATACTTATATTAGTTTATCATTGAGCTTGACCTCATCTTAGCATTGCAGTGGTTTTTCAGTGAAAGTAATAAACCTACACATCTTGAAATATGCAGTAGTATTTGGTCACCTGTGTTCGATAACCAGTGAACACAAAGTTGTCAGAATGTCATAAGTAAAGTTAGTGAGAATAATATTTTTTTAAAAATAGAGTGAAGCTAAGTATTTGCCTAGCTTTCCATTTTCTTACCCCATTATAGTATAAATAGTTCAGAATGGGCAGCGAAATATATGTTGTTTAAAATATAGATTTTGGGGGCGCCTGGGTGGTGCAGTCGGTTAAGCGTCCGACTTCAGCCAGGTCACGATCTCGCGGTCCGTGAGTTCGAGCCCCGCGTCAGGCTCTGGGCTGATGGCTCAGAGCCTGGAGCCTGTTTCCGATTCTGTGTCTCCCTCTCTCTCTGCCCCTCCCCCGTTCATGCTCTGTCTCTCTCTGTCCCAAAAATAAATAAACGTTGAAAAAAAAAAAATTAAAAAAAAAAAAATAAAATATAGATTTTGTTTCTATTTTCACTTAAAATTAAAAAAGTAATTGATGTAGGGCAAACAGCATCTAAAAATATTCTCAAGTTAGGATAATACTGATTTTTGACCTGAGAAATCACAGTGTCTTGGAAAGACTTCATTTTGGCTGACTTAAATTCAGGGCGGATTTATGGGGAAAAAAATGAATGCAAATAAATTGCTTCCCATTCTTACTGAAGGGCGTCATCAGTGAGTATGAAGTTCTCTCTCACATTTCAAGTTTATAAAATTGTAGCCTCAGGCTTTGTGCCTCCTCACTGCCAGACACATATGCAACAACATTATGGAACAACATACAGTTGTAGGTATTTTACTTTAAGTTGATGACTGTCTGTTACTTCAATATATATGCTTTATTTTTATTTTTATTTTTAAATTTACTCGGTTTGGCCAAAAAAAGTGATTTTGTCACCAAATAGCTGAAAACATGGAACTGGCATGATAAACATACAACGTGAATTCCCTACAGCAAGAGGTTTTAATATTTTAGTGAAACAAAAATAATTTCATTATCTCTAAACCTTAAGGTGAAATTGTAAGGAATGGTCTGTTTTCACTTGGATGTAGGAACAACTGAAAATGAAGGATCAGTCATTGAGAAAACTGCAGCAAGAAATGGACAGTTTGACATTTCGAAATCTGCAGCTTGCCAAGAGGGTAGAACTACTTCAAGATGAATTGGCTGTAAGTGAACCCCGAGGCAAGAAAAACAAGGTAGGTCAAATACAAGCAAGTTAGTGAGACCTTGTCTGCGAGGTACAGACATCTACAGGCCATCTGGGTTTTAACAGAACACCTCATCTCCACATTCCCTAATTTTCCATTATTATGGCTGGATGTCGGGTCAAGGAAGCAGACATTTGCTGTTTACATATATATTTATGTATATACTGGTCAAATTTACTGCTTTCAGTTACACTAAGTCGCTATTAACTCAAGGTAGGGCAAATCAAATGTGAGACTGTGTTAAAGTGTAACAGCTCATGTGAAAGTAGCAGTCGAAATACTCATTCCTTATGCTTATAAGTTTTGCTGCAGATAGTTCTTAGTATTTATTCTTAGGAGGCCAATTTAGGATTCTTGTGTGGTCATGTAAAAGTAAACTTTTTCCATTATGGTTTGTATAGTGAGACAAGATTCTCATTGCCATGAGATGGGTGGTCTGGTACTTTGGAGCACTCTGTGACTAAGAAGTTGCGTTTTTTTTGAAGAGTTGGGGCTAGTGATTGAATCTTAAATCTTGTGTGTATGTAGAGCGGCACCTCGCAAATGTATGGCTTGAGGCAGTAAGAGTAGAAGGATGGGAGGGAAGAAGAAGGCACATAGCAACTCTGAAGCAGTGTGGTGTGGAGGGAAGGGCACAGGCTTTGGAGTTAAGCCCATGCTTGAATTCTTCATCTGTCATTTTAGTCTTGCAACCTCAGTTTTCTTATCAGCAAAATGGGGATGGTACTCTCAGGTTTGTTGAGTAGTAAATGGGATTCTGTAAAGGTGGCTAGAACTGTTTTTGCCATATGATAGGCAATCAACAGAATTATACGTTAGTACCTTTTCATACACATTTCCTTTACATGAAAGAATTCTCTAGAGTGGTAATTTTCAAATAAATGGAGAACAGAGAGAGTGTAAGCAGGTATCTATTAGAATCACTTGGAAAATTTTGTCAAAATACACATGCTCTGGAGATTCCTTGGGGAAGGAACAACCAACAGCCAAACAGCCTCCCCAGGTTGGCGAGGTCCCCTCCCAGGGATGTTTTCGCAGAGGTTTGGGTGTAACAATTCTGAATTAATGTTAATTAAAGCTTTCCAACTTGGGAAGCTTTGTGACCCAGAATATGTCATTCGGCAGTCTTGCTTTGTGCAGCTCTCGTGTCCCAACATAATGGATATTTAATGTTTTATTTTTAATAAAGCTATTCCATTTTCAAAGGGCTTTCCAGTCATTGGCTCACATTGGATCAGTAAGTAACTTCATTTTAAGTGAGGAGTGAGGGCACAAGAAAGGCCGAGAAGGGTGGTGACTGATGTCTGAACACAGTTTCATTGTTAGGCTATCCCTGGAATAGTCTCAGCTCTTGTATTCCATGAAAACAAATGTTCATTATTGGCTTTCTTAAATAGTGCTATTCTTCTATGTAGAAAAAGTTAATATTAGTAAAAAAGGGAAAGGAAGGTGTTTTTGAGCTTTTTCCCTCCGTTTATTTATAATAGCTTTATTTTATATGGTTGTATATTTTTTTAAAAATTAGATATTTATGTGAAATTTTGTATGAATTTGTCCTTGTGAATGCTGATTTATTACAATTTCTTAAAGGAGTTTAACAACTCAGACTCATGCAATTATTAAAACTGTCATTCCCAAACCAAAAGATCAACTCAAAATGATGTTTTGTAGCATGTTTTTATTGCTAGCTTTCTGGGCCTGCTATGTCTCCCAATAGAACCACTCCCGGACTGATCTGCAAAGAATAGTGAACCTTATCTGTTCTTTATTCCCTTTATCTCCTTTTTAAGCTCTTCTGCTTGTTTCAATATTTGCAGTTCCTACTTGTGTCAAATAGGAAAAGTTAAGTGATGGATTGTATACCTTTTGCAGGATTGTTTGAGAATGGTGCACACATAGAAGAGACAAGCTACTAAGGTGATAGAGAATCTGTGTACCTTAGGATGTTTCTCTAAAGGATGAAAGTTATGTGGACATAATTTATTCTTTCCATCAGAAAAGTGGAGAATCTTCTTCTCAGTTGAGTCAAGAGCAGAAGAGTGTCTTTGATGAAGATCTACAAAAGAAGATAGAAGAGAATGAACGGTTACATATACAAGTGAGAAAATCTTTCTGTTTTTCCAATGACTTAAAGATGGGTCGTATGATGGGGCGCCTGGTTGGCTCAGTCGGTTGAGCGTCTGACTTTGGCTCAGGTCATGATCTCACGGCCTGTGGGTTCGAGCCCCGCGTCTGGTTCTGCGCTGACAGCTCGGAGCCTGGGGCCTGCTTCGGATTCTGTGTCTCCCTCTCTCTTTGCCCCTCCCTTACACCCTGTCTCTCTCTCTCTCTCTCTCTCAAAATAAACATAATTTAAAAAAAAGATGGCTCATATGATCTGGAATGTGGAAAAACCAATGCAGGACAGCACAGAGTGTTTTGTGTATGTATTTTAATGTCTCCTGTGGTTGTTACGTATATATGTCACTGTCATTCATTCGCTTCTTAAATCTCTTTCATATCTTAATCTGATGTGTGCTTTGAAGTACGCATTTATTTAAAGGACAGCAGAATAACTTTATAACTTGACAGTACAGTACTAAGCACTGTTCGTTTTAGCTAGAAAATGATGAGATGGATCATTTAGATGAGGGCTTATCAAAAAGAAGTGTTTGTTTTAAGTTATTACCATTTAGTTGGTTTGTATCTGTTCACCTGTTGGTCTGTAAGGTCTGTTAGGGTACACACCACGTCATTTTTTATGCCTTTCCCCAGGACAGGGTCTCTCTCTGTCATGGCAGGCACTCATATATTTATGGAATGTTGAATAATCAGTGTTTGCCTCCCAACATTCAGCATATTTTAAGAGTCATACTGTAATATGTCCAGCTGTGCCTCCTGAATTTTTTGTGAAATGGTGAGCATAGTGAAATGGTGGAAAATAAATATGCGTTTATTGCAGTCTTTTTGCGAATGTTAACAAAATGAGCTTTTGATCTTATTAAGGAAAGGAGTTTTACCTGTTTTAGGAATAGCAGCTATTTGAATTTGGATTTTTTAATTGTGGAAGTTAGTGTAGCAGAAAAGTTATACCCTGGTCAGTTGAATTCTCTCTGTGTGCCAGAAGTTGTTTGAAAGAAATCCATGAGATTGAGAGGGAGGAGGTATAGGCTTTGGCATGGATCTCCTGTGTTCACATCTCGTTTCTACATTTGACAAGTTATGTAGACCCTTGAAGCTTTGGTTTCCGCAAGTGTAAAGGAGAGATAACAGCACTACCTCTGACCTACTGTGAGGATCTTGTGAGATCATGCCTGTGCGGGTTTTGCATAGTGAGCATATGCAACGGGTGGAAATTGCTCCATGAATAGTCACTGCTGTTATTTTCCTCTTCATTTGTACATATTAGGATATCGTGAAAAGGTAAAAATGATCTTTTTTGTTCAGTTTTTTGAAGCTGATGAGCAGCACAAGCATGTGGAAGCAGAGCTGAGGAGTCGACTGGCCACCCTGGAGATGGAGGCGGCCCAGCACCAAGCCGTGGTTGATGGCCTGACGCGGAAGTACATGGAAACGATCGAGAAACTGCAGAATGACAAGGCCAAACTAGAAGTAAGCCCCACTGTTGGTGAGAGCACATTAAGAGATAGTCAAGACTCTCGTAAATCTGTGCACTTGACGGAACGCAGAGTTAGTCATTCAAGGGGAGGCGCTTGCCTGCAGTGTCCCCTAAGTGTGCTCTCATCTATAGCCTGAGCCATCTGCTTTTCTTTTTCTTCTAAAATTCAGGTAAAATCTCAGACTCTAGAAAAGGAGGCCAAGGAATGTCGGCTTCGAACAGAAGAATGGTATGTGGAAACGTGAATTCCAAGGGGCCCCGAAGTAAGAATCAGAAGACCTGAGTTTTGGTTTAGCAACTCTTCTCTCTCAATTTTCTCACATTTGAAGTGAGCTGGGAATAGGCCATCTCCGGGGTCCTCCTCAGTTCTGTTCTCTCCGGGGCCTTATGCACTCTCGGTGGAGTGGCTTGTGCGTTAGTCCTCAGCCTGTGCAGATGTTTGCTGCCGTGGCCGATCGCGTTCTGGGGCTCCTGTACTGAGGACTGGGTGCTTTCTGTTTCAGACTGCGCTGAAGAGACAGCCTTCTGATAACCCCAGGGAGGAAAACTGACTCCTTATCACTATGCCAACCTTTTAATGGTACATTTTGAATAAAAGACAGGTTATATGATCTAATTTGGAGATACCTAAATCTTAAAATTTGATGAAGTGATGGGTGGTAAAAGCATACTCCAGTATTTATTTGATGAATGACATAATATTTTAGGTTTTTACAGAATCAGTCAACGTGTATTTCTTCAATTTAGTTGCATTGGTGGAATTACATGCATGGTTTAGATGTATACCTATACTCATAATTGAATCAAAACCAGAGAAATTATCAGATTTTGAGCCCAAGGGGAAGACGAATCTGATAGAATACTTAAAAAAGAACTTTACTGTAATACTTGAACAAACATTTATGTGCCATAAAGAGAAAATTTGTGATTTTTTTTTTTTAATTTTTTTTTTTTTTCAACGTTTATTTATTTTTAGGACAGAGAGAGACAGAGCATGAACGGGGGAGGGGCAGAGAGAGAGGGAGACACAGAATCGGAAACAGGCTCCAGGCTCTGAGCCATCAGCCCAGAGCCCGACGCGGGGCTCGAACTCACGGACCGCGAGATCGTGACCTGGCTGAAGTCGGACGCTTAACCGACTGCGCCACCCAGGCGCCCCGAAAATTTGTGATTTTGAAATGGCTCTAAGATTACTTTGCACTTGGGGAAATAAACTGATAAGATTGTATTAGATACTGGGACTGTGATAAATTCTGACAGTCTTCAACGTCATTCAACAGAAGTCTCAAGGGCTTCAGAATTGAGGCTTAGTATTTTTCTTATCTTCATCTTTTAATAACTGTCTACCACCAAGCATTTCCCAGTGTCAGGCACAATTCTCTGAAAGCCTGATACCAGCTGTTGTGGTAACAAGGAAGTGAGGATCCACTGTCTGACTGGCAATAATGTGGTTTTGTATTTTTTTTTCTTTCAGTCAATTACAGTTAAAGAACCTTCATGAAGATTTGTCAGGTAGATTAGAGGAGTCCTTATCAATCATCAGTGAAAAAGTACCTTTTAATGATACAAGTAGGTATTAATGTACAGTTTTTCTTTATGTGCAACTTTGAACCTGTCTATGGTAATGAACTAATTAAAATCATTTTTAATCTATGTGGCAAAAAACTTCATTGGCTCAACACAAGATTGCTTTCTTTTTGTTTATTTTTGATCAGCTTTGGCCCTCATGTTTCATAGGGAGACTGACTCCAAAGTTGGCCTTCTTGGAAAAACCTCAAATCCACATTTTTTAATTGCACATATTTAGCATATCCCAAGGTAAAAACCATCCTGCACATAAAATACCTGAAAATTTGTATAAGAAAAGTTGCTCGTGGTGGGGGGAGTGGGGGAAGGGCAGTGGGCGATGGATCTTCTCAGCCTCGTATCTCCTGCTCAGTGATACAGAGCTGAGTTGAGTAAGTCCTGCTTCTTCTTCATCCTGAGAATGGTCTGGTAACTTACATAGCCATATCAAGAAAAATAACTTTTTTAAAAAAAGAAAATCAACTTACAGGTATAATAGGCACCAATTTTGTAACATTTAGATAATTAAATCAGAACCTTGAAAACGAACAATATATTTTATTTAATTGCTTGGAATTCTGAAGCCTATATTCAATTAAGTACAGATTTCCCTTCTTACAATTACATGATTGAAATTTTTTACTTCCCCTAAATTTTTCTTCTGGAAGAACTAAGAAAAGAGGAAACAAAAGACACCAAAAAACCCCAGCAGTTTGATCTAACACTAAAATCAGCGTATGTCATTATTATATCAGAAACCTAAGGTCCTCTGAAAACAACACCTGTTTCTAGTTTCTACATTAATGTGAATAGTGCTAGCATACTTTGATCCCCTAGACTTGAAATCTTGGTATTTCATTTTCCCTTTAATCCTTGTATCAATTTGTCATCAGGTTCTAATAATTTCCTTCTGGATCTCTTTTTAAAAATTTTTCCCTTTCCAATACTAGTTGTCACCCTACCTACTTTAGATCCTTACCATGTCACTGTGGGTTACTTCTTTGAGTTCTGAAATATTTAGAGATCATTTGCTGAGTGCCTAGGTGGGTAGGGAGCACAAGGGATACAAAAATCTCTAAGAAATCTCAGGGTACCCTCAAGGAACTTGTAGTTCAGAAGGGGAGAGATAATGTATAGAAATGTCTAGAAGTGTCTAGAAATGTATAGAAAAGACTCGGGGTTTCCGAGGAAGGACAGATTACTGCTAGAGGGTTGTTTGGGGAAGTCTTTTGGAGGAAGTGTGCTTTGAACTGGGCCTGAGTAGGTTTTTTTGGGCTGAAATGCAGGAGAACCAGCCAGGGGATTGAGTGGAGTGTAGTATGTGGGACAAAAGGTGCCGTCACAGTCTGATGAGCAGTAATTAGTTAAGTGTGACTGGGAGGTGGGGGCAGTGACGGGTGAGTTCTGAAAGGCCGAGAGAGGGGCCGGACCCAAGGAGTTGGGACGTAATTCATGAGACAGTGGAGGTGTTTAAGCTTTTGAATGTCACAATGAGATCTGTGGTCTCACAGAGTTGGTCTGGCAAGGGTGTAGACTGCCCTGGAATGGGCAAGGGGCCAAGACTACTGTGATGGTAGTCTTGGTGTCCTGTTATGGAGGCTGGGGCCTGAGTTGTCAGGGCGATAGATGCAGGCAGGCAGGGGAGTGTGAAGAAGCAGTGTGGGGGAAAGATGCGGCACTGTTGACAGAAATCAAAGGGGCAGGTGAGAGGCAGGTTTATGGAGGAGGGGGGTGGCAAGCTTAACTTTGTTGTTTAATATTCTGGCGGATCAGCGTACGTCTAGCTGTCTATTGGTGTATGCATTTCTAATAAAAGCCCAGACCTCGGAGAGAGACTGAAGTTGACCCTGGGGGGATGAATGGGCTTCGAGAATGTTGGGAATGAGGGGTATAAAGTGCAGAGAGGCCCGTGTAGTACCCTTGAAGAGCTGTGATCAGGAAGGAGAGAGGCTGGAGTGGAGATGATGGCGAACTGGGGAAATGGGGTGCCATGGGAGGTGGGGAAGGGAGTGTTCAGCCTGGTGGTGCTGGGCAGCAGTTCTAAGTTGTAGCATTGCTGCAGGGAGCTCAGAGAGTGTGATGGACAGTAAAGGCAGGGAGCTCAGAGAGGGTGATGGACAGTAAAGGCAGCTGCTTTGGTGACTTGGAGAAGAATGTTTTTACACAGGATAGAGGTGGATACCAGACGGCCGGCAGAGGGTTAGAGGTGAATGGGTGCTGAGGAAATAGGCAGACATGAGGAAGACATGCTGTTCTTTGAGCAGGGGGAATGAAGGAGATGGAAAAGGTTGGGAGTAAAAGAGAAGGCGTTGTATGCAGGGGATGGGTAAGGGCAGAGGACTCAGTATGATAGAGGTAAAGGGGAACAAGTTACTATGGGGATAGAGTTTAAAAAGCTGCAACAAATGCTTTTTTTGAAGGTAATTTTGAAGAAGTAGGGAGGAGAGGGGGTGGTTGATGGACTAGGCCGAGAGGAGTCAGAAGGAGCTATTGCTGGGGACCCAGGGGGAGGGTTGGCTGAGGACAGGATATGTGATGCCATGGACTCTGAGGTGGAGGGTAGGGAACATAGGAACCCTTTGGTCTTCGGCCCTGGTCTTCCTGGTGTTGTAGGGGGAGGCCACCCCATCCGTGGGGCAGAGGATGAGACAGGGAATGGTGTTTGAGGCTTAAAATGGAAAAGGTTTGGAACAGATGCCTTGGGAAGGGACACAGCAATGAAGTCATGGATTGCAGAGTATCACTGAGGCCCCCTTAAGTTTGGTAAATCAGGTTGTCACGGACCCTCATCTCCTTTCATGTTAGCAAGAGCAGTGTTGGAAATGATGGGCCAGGCTGGGAGGGAAAACAGGCAAGGCCCCCAAGAGAACTGATAGGAAAATAATCCAGTTGTGGATGGGAGACCAAGCCCTTGGTGGAAATGGGGCTGTAAGAGAGAACTGGATGAGAGCGGCATAGGGACTTTCTGAGTTGGATTTGGGCACCAGATCTTTCTGATTAAGGACCAGGCAGAGGAGGGAGGGTTTGAGTGGCTGTAGAGATTCATAGAGATGGAGGCGGGGATTGAAGTGTGAAGCCAGGTGAAGCTAACAGAGGTTGATAACAGAGTCTGGGATAGAGACAACGACTGTGAGAAAGATGAGGAGACCAACCCAGAAAAGTTAGCATTGAGTTGTTGGGATCAGCAGTAGCAGACCGTGGTAGACTGTCAAATATTGTACTGTCATGAAAACAGTGATATTTTTGGATGATTGGTGTGGCAGCTGTGTGCAGGGTTATTTTAGAAAGGAGCATGACTGAAGATAGCAAGAACATCATGGGCCTAAGTAATCTTGATAGGCCTCAAGTTTTGGAAATATTTCTTAGAAACAGAAACTCAGGGTTTATCTTACAGTTAAAAAAATTTGGGGGTGCTTGGCTGGATAGAGCATATGTCTTTTGATCTCAGGGTCATGAGTTCACACCCCACGTTAGGCATACTTTAAAAAAATCAAAAGTTTTACTTTATCTGAGAAACAACTGATTTCATATAAACTCCATTATTCTCTTACACTATGATCATTTATAATTCTTATGTAAAGCTGATTTTGCTGCAGAGCATTTATTTTTCAGTTATGCAGCTTCTCTGTAAATGTAAAATGAATTAACATGCATCCATTTTTGTTTTGTAGAATATAGTCAGTATAACGCTCTGAACGTTCCACTCCACAATAGGAGACATCAGGTAATGATGATGTTTTTATTTTCAGCGATGTGTATGTCAGACTTTTCAGAAACAAGAATTTATCGGTTTGGGCCTCTGTTTAGTGCACTAAACCATGTGTTTAACTTTTGCTTCACTTTGTCATACATTTTTAAAAACTTGCATAATCTGCTGTTCATTGAATTCATAAATAATACAGATTTTTGTTCTCTCTCATCTGATAACTTTAGAATGGAATTATGGGATGCAATAATTTTGTGAGTCCTACTTTTCTTGTACGTTGGTGGACTTGTGCTTATATGGTCTAGGTTAAGTGGAAGAGGTCTATTTTCTAAAACTGGTGGCATTCTAATTAGGAGGGAATATTAAAATCCAAGTGGGAGCAAATAAATTTAAATTAAGGAATAATTATACTAGAATTTAAGTGTTTTCTCTAAAAGGGGACTTACTAAAGTTGTTTGAGAATAGTAATTGGAGAGTTGACTTTATATACTTTCCATTTAAAAGCTGAAGATGCGGGACATTGCTGGGCAGGCCCTGGCTTTTGTTCAAGATCTTGTGACGGCTCTACTGAACTTTCACACCTATACAGAACAGAGGATTCAGATTTTTCCTATTGATTCTGCCATTGACACTATATCTCCATTGAATCAGAAGGTAAAGTTAATTCAGGATACCTTTCTTTGCCCTGAACAAGTAGGAGGACACGTTATTTCTTTTCAGACCACTACTGTGCATCAGCCAACTACCATGGAGGACATGGAAGAAAACTGTAAGTCACAGTCTTTACCCTCAAGATAAAATATGGCAAACATGGAGATTCTTAAGAAATTAAATAGTAGGGGGAAGTGTGGGTGGTAAGGTCAGTAAGTGAAGTGAGGTCATCAAGGAGGGAAGATTGCTGTTGGTGGTAGTGTCTGGGAAAGCTTCTTCGGCGATTTGAATGGGCTTTGAAAAATGAGCAGGAATTGAATAGGAGGAGAGAAATAGAATGGGTGTTTTTTTCCTCCAGAAGAGGATATAAGACATGAGCAAAGTCATGGAGTTAGAAGGCATAATGAAGTGTGTGTGTGGGGGTGGGGCGGGGGGAAGGGAGCAGTGAACAATCTGTTTTGGCAAGAGTGTCAAGTCTTTTAAGTGGAGGAATGGGAGGTCAGGTTGCACAGAAAAAAACATGGCTCCGGACTCTAGAAGGCCCCTGGGCAGGCCAAGGCCCAGACTTTTCACGTCGTATGTAGGATGGAGGACTTCAGTAGTTTTTTGACCAGGATGTGGCATAAGGAAAAGTGCATTTTATTGTTGGAAAAGTTAATTTGCTGGCATTTTTCTTTCCTTGTTTATACTCTCTGTGTAACTTTCTTCATTGGATATGTTTAAATTAAAAAAAAAATTTTTTTTTAATGTTTATTTATTTTTGAGAGAGACTGAGACAGAGCGTGAGTGGGGCAGGGGCAGAGAGAGAGAGAGAGAGAGAGAGAGAGAGAGGGAGACACAGAATCTGAAAAAGGCTCCAGACTCTGAGTTGTCAGCACAGAGCCTGATGTGGGGCTCAAACCCACGAACAGCAAGATATGACCTGAGCCGAAGTCGGACGCTTAACCGACTGAGCCGCCCAGGTGCCCCTGGATATGTTTAAAAGCAAAAAAATATGTGTGGTATAGTTGACCCTTCTTGCTGGGGTATGGAGTGGGGGTGAGACTGCTTCTCTGCTTGATTTTTGGGGTATGTTCAGAGTGTGTGAAGTTTAAACAAGGAATAAGAAGAGGGCTAAGTATTGTTCCCTTCAGTCCTTTTTTTGGGGGTCTGGCAAATTTTGTTCCTTCCTTTCCTTTTTTCTCCCCAGCTGGTTCTTTTTTTTTTTTTTTTTTTTTTTTTTAATGCTTATTTATTTTGAGAGAGAGAGAGAGAGAGAGAAAATCCTAAGTAGTCTCCATGCTGTCAGCACGGAGCCTGCCGCAGGGCTCAAACTCACAAACCATCAGATCATGGCCTGAGCAAATTTAAGAATTAGATGCATAACCACTTAACGAACTGAGCTACCCAAGCCCTCCCACCCCTCCCCGATTCCCTGCCCATCTAGTTCTAATGAAAGGATTTACGATAGTTTGCAGGACCACCTTTTACTGAAAAGGAAAAATAAACAGTGAGTGTATTAGTTAGGTATTGCTGTGTAATAAATTACACTAAAACTTAGTCATTTAAAACGACAAATGTTTATTATCTCACACACTTTCTGTGGGTAAGGAATCAGGAGAAAATTAGCCTGGTGGGCTTTGTCGTATGATCTTTCATGAGGTCAGTCAAGAGTCAGCTGAGGCTGTATTCATCTAGAAACTTGCCCGGGGTGGGGGGATTTGCTTCCCAGGTGGCTCACTCACGTGGCTGGTGAGTTAGTGCTGGTTGTTGGCGGGAAGCCTTGGTTTCTCAATGAGAACACCTCTCCACAGGGCTGCTTGAGTGTCCTTAGGACACAGCAGTTAACTTCCCCTAGAACGAGGGATCCAAGAGAGAGCAAAGTGGAAGCCACAATGCCTATTGTGACTTAGTGTGGGTACTGAGTATCATCACTTCTACCATATCATTTTGGTCACACAGACCAACCCTGAAACAATGTGCTAGATAGGGCACTACACAAAGCCAAGAATGACCAAGGCCCGGATCAGTGGGGCTAGCTTGAACGCTGGCTCCCACAGGGAGGAAATTGAGGGATTTTGCTGTAGATGTGTGCTCTTAAGTGCCCCCATAATGTGGTATTCTGAAATGAATCTGCCCCTCTTCCTACTTGGCTGATTCTTCTTCTTAGCTTGTTTTTCTGTACCATGCAGTGTTTCCAGGGATTGAATAGTGTGTATGTCCATGGATCCTGTAAGTACCTATTAGTGTAGCAAAAGCCTGGATTCTGAAGCCAGACTACTGGGGTCCCAGCCCAGTTCTGCCATTTTCTGTGTCCTCTTGGGCAATTTATTTAACCTCTCTGTGCTTCATTTTCCTGATCTTTAAAACTGAGGATAGAGTACATACCTCATAGGTATATACGTTTGAGGATTAAGTGGATAATACATGCAGAGTACTAAGAATAGTGCCTGGGACGTAGTATGCACTCACTAACGGTTAGTTCTTGTTATCATTATGTCTTACACATAGGAAGCCCTCAGGAGATGCTTGATTTTCATCAGTTTTGATCTGACGCCGTATATCTACTGAAGTTCATAAAGAATTAAACTTTGGGTCTTTGAAATATGCTCTTCAGTTTCACTGCGGGAAAAAGCTTTCAGATGACTTGGGTAGGGAAATAGTACTGCAGCATTTTAATGTGGTTATATTTTCTTTTACACTTCTATAATATCAAAAAATTTATTTTACTCGTTACTGGTTCTTTGTGCGTTATTGGAATTTTATTTTAGCTTGTTGCCCTATTAAGCCCACACAGGGAGAGTCACATTTGTTAGTCTTAACTTCCTGAAGCACTTCATTAACTTTGAAGAATTCATGTATTTCTCAATATCTTACTTTTGGTGTTTTGGCCTGTGACAGGTTCTATGTGGTTTCCCTAATAAATCTGTATTATTGAAGGGGATTCAGAAACCACTTGTTAAAAGATGACCAGAGTGTTTAGACTTGTTCATAGAATCATAAAGTAGACATTTAGATGTGTAAGCCTAATGTTCAACTTCACAGGTCTAAAGATTGAAGTCCAGAAAGACTGAGATGCCCAGAGCCATGTATCTATAGTTTAGGGGGGGCCAGTTGAATCACGTTTCTGCATAGTGAGATCTTACATTTCTATACTTAGAAATCAACATTTGAGCCATTATACAATACTCATTATACAGTAATTGAGATATTTTGTAGGTGAAAATTAACCTTTTTGCTTTTAAGTTGTCTAAATGCCTGTAGGATGTTTTTCTGAATTGATTCTTCATACTGAATTGTTCTTAAATACTAAACATCAGTGATGGTAATGAAAGTTTTTATATCCTCATGTTGGTGAGAATTGTATTTCTGGACTTTGTTAACTCTGAACATTGTCCACAGTACAAATAAAAATCTGTCCTTAATAGACTTGTTTTTTAAAAAAGGTACAGGGGCACCTAGGTGGCTCAGTTGGTTAAGCGTCCGACTTTGGTTCAGGTCGTGATCTCACTGCTTTGTGAGTTAGAGCCCCACATTGGGCTCTGTGCTGACAGCTCAGAGCCTGGAGCCTGCTTCGAATTCCGTGTCTCCCTCTCTCTCTCTGCCCCTCCCTTGTACGTGCTCTCTCTCTCTCTCTCTCTCCAAAATAAATAAACATTAAAAATTTTTTTAAAGAATGAGATACATAACCTAAAAACCTTTCATACAGTTTTGATTTTCTTTTCTTTTTTTTAACGGAGACCCCTGTAGAGAAGCAGGTGTTTGGGGAAGGCCTGTTGGTGCTGGTTGTGATGCAGTGTCCCCTCCCCATTTCCACCCATGCCTGGTTGTTAATTATGTCTCCCAGGCCCCCTTTCAAGTTCCTCCTTTTGGAATGAGATGGGGACTTGGGGATTGTATTTGGAACTATTAGAGGGGAGCATATCTGTTTTGTAAAAGCCAAATTTCCCAGAAAAATTTCCCAAAAAAGTTTATTGCAACTCAGTTGAGTCCATTTACAAATCTGTTGGTATTTGTTATTTTCCAGTGATGTAACTCCCAATTCTTTCCCTTCTGTATTTAGTTCTCACAGTACCTTCATGAAAATGCGTCCTACGTCCGCCCTCTTGAGGAAGGAATGCTTCATTTATTTGAAAGTATTACTGAGGATACTGTGACTGTCCTGGTAATTTTCTTCTGTGTTTCACTTCTGGAAGTGGAGGCTCTCTTTGTCAAATAACACTATTAACCATGAAATTATTTTTCTCTTCCAGGAGACTACTGTGAAATTGAAAACTTTTTCAGAGCACTTAACCTCTTACATATGTTTTCTTAGGAAGATTCTTCCTTATCAGTTAAAAAGGTACTTAATCCTTGAGGGCAAGGAATTTGGGGAATTGTGGGGTGTCACCTGACCTGTGCTGGAATTAATAAAATAGAGACAAGTATCTCTTGTGATCTGCCTGATCTTTCTGCACCATAGCCAATTTGGACTTTTACGAAAAAGGAAAATATGGCTTGAGCAGCATAAACTTATATTTAAGAAAATTTGATTGTTGTGCATCTGTTAGGGTTTTTTTGAGTAGTTCTGTACTGTGGTTACTGCTATAACCACATAACAGTATGAATCCATGTTTTCAGTGATTGTGAATCACACATTTATTGAAATAATTTCAGTTTTATCTTTTTGCTGTAAACAAAAACCCCATTTAGATGGGGGTTATAATAGTTAGCTTCTACGATTGGATCTGTAATCATTAGGTTTCTTCAAGGTGGTATTTTCTTGTTTTTATTATTGGTGATGTTTATAAGTTACAAACTAAAAAATTTGTGTATGTGCTCCACCCCTCGTAGAAGATGTCATTTTGTAACCTTAAGTATTCTTTGTTAAGTATTTCTGGAAGGGAAAGCGAAAATAATCTCTGTAACTGGAAATTTGATATTGCTTGTACATTTTGATATTTTTGGTGTAAAACTAACAAGACCTCCATCTAAATCTTTTCATCCTAAGATTTAGCCTTAAAAAAAAAGAATACAACTGGAACACAAGAGAAACAAGAACACAGATGTGTTATAATATATTGTAGAATAAACTTTAGAAAATATGTAGATAACTCATAGGTAAGTAACTCACTTAGAGATTTTGAAAATATACAAGTAATTATGGTTCATAAATCCTTATAAAACTAAAGTAGTAGGTTTTACCTTTTTAAAAATGTATACTTTCATTATTTGAAACATTTAATATGTGTTAAAAGCCATTTTATTTCCTAATTAAGTGTTATTTAATTCTTAATTAAAAGTTATTTCAGTAACCAAATTTTATGATTTGTTGGTATGATAGAATTTTAGGAATCGAGTTAGGAATTTAATAATTATGAATTACAGTTTCATTCAGATTCTTACATCTTATGGTTCAGTATAGTTAAAGTTTTTTGAAAATTGATTCTAGAAGTTTAACACTAAATTGAATATACCTTATTGATCTGGCTTATGTTTAAGAGGAATCTGAGAACCACTGCAAAAGTGGTATTTACTACTCGAAACACTTAGGCATTTTTATTTTACCTTAATTAATTTTTTCACTGTTGAGTTTTTAGAAACATTGGATAAGACCTTTCTTGATCTTAGATTCCTATTTTTGGAATGTTGTTCCCTACCCCATCATATATTTATGTTTTTAGGCAACTTTTCATCATTGGTTTCAAAACCACTTTAATTGACAAGATGGCATGTTTTTTAGTTGTAAATGGGCTTAGTATTAAATGAAGCTGTCTGCTATAAAGTAGAAAAAGAGACATGGCAAGGTCGAGGAGGGAGATATGATTATTTTTCCTGTGATAATAACTCTTCTAGCTTTATTTTATTTATTTTTTTTTTCAACGTTTTTTATTTTTTATTTTTGGGACAGAGAGAGACAGAGCATGAACGGGGGAGGGGCAGAGAGAGAGGGAGACACAGAATCGGAAACAGGCTCCAGGCTCTGAGCCATCAGCCCAGAGCCCGACGCGGGGCTCGAACTCACGGACCGCGAGATCGTGACCTGGCTGAAGTCGGACGCTCAACCGACTGCGCCACCCAGGCGCCCATAACTCTTCTAGCTTTATATAAAAAGCATTTTGCTTGATTACCTGCACATTTTATTTTTTAAAATTTTTTTAACGTTTATTTATTTTTGAGAGACAGAGACAGAGCACGAACAGGGGAGGGATTACCTGCACATTTTTAAAAAGTACTGTTAAGAATCCACCTGTTTTTTTAACCTTACAAATACGTATACTATAAAGGTTTCTTAATGATTGACTGTCTGCTGGTTCCTGTTCAGTTCTCTTTAGGAAGTCAGTCTATGAGATATTTTTCTCCTCAAAATATTTTTGTATTCTTTTTCTTCTCTTTTCTTTTCTTTCTTTTCTTCTCTTTTCTTTTTCCTTTCTTTTCCTTTTCCTTTTCCTTTTCCTTTTCCTTTTCCTTTTCCTTTTCCTTTTCCTTTTCCTTTTCCTTTCAGCTCTGTGCCCGGTGTGGGGCTTGAACTCATGACCCCAAGATCAAGAATCACATGCTGTATCACCTGAGCCAGCCAGGCACCCCTCCTCAAAATATTTTTTTCCTCAAAATATTTTTAAGAGAAATAATTTTGTGCTGTTCTCAGAATGGAAAGACAATGGACACCTGCCTTTCTTTTTTTTTTTTTTTATTTCCCATTTAGTCCTCTGTTATTCCTTTGACATTTGCAGCCAACAGGTATGTGTATTATGGTTTAAAAAACAGAACCTTATAAATGAGATAATTTTTTTTTTCTTTTTTGTAAAGTTTTCTCTTTGGATCTAGTTGTTTGAGAATTGAGAGGATTTATTGTAGCTATTTGAAAATCGTTAGGATGCTCACTTTTGAAAAATCTGCTCATTCCTAGTTTAGAAGAAGAATGTGAATCTTCTCTTTGCACATCTGCGTTGAGAGCCAGGAATCTAGAACTGTCTCAGGACATGAGAAAAATGACAGCTGTGTTTGAGAAGCTGCAGACTTACGTCGGTCTTCTCGCCTTGCCAAGTATGTTTATTTGTTGCTCATGGTTCAACCTGAAGAACTGAGAGTACAAGAAGCTGGAGAAGGAGATGTTTAGTTTGAGCAGGAAGAATGCAGGATCTAGAGTCAGAAAAACTTGAACTCAAGTCCCCCAGCCCCTTACACGTTTATGGTCTTGGGCAACTTGCTTTATCTCTCTGTACCTGTCTTCCCATTTAAAAATGGGGGTAAAATGATTTTTAAGTTAAATTAAGAATGTACAGAATCAGGCATTGAAGACATGCATTAAATATTAATTTCCTTTCTCACCATCTTCTTTTTAAAAAAAAAAAATTTTTTTTTTAATGTTTATTTATTTTTGAGAGACTGAGAGAGAGCACAGGCAGGGGAGGGGCAGAGAGAGAGGGAGACACAGAATCCAAAACAGGCTCCAGACTCTGAGCTGTCAGTACAGAGCCTAACGCGGGGCTCAAACCCATGAACCATGAGATCATGACCTGAGCCGAAGTCGGACACCCAACTGCCTGAGCCACCCAGGCACCCCTCACAATCCTCTTTTTTAAATGCAGAGGGGCAAAGCATAAGAATTTGTAGCAACTTCCCAACAAGTAGAATAGGAGGTGGGGGAGGTTTAGAAGTAAAAATATCATTTGTTTCCCTTTCGTCTAATTTGAGGAGAATATTTTCAGGTAATTGAATGGATCTCAGTTTAAGCGATGTTTTAAGAATGACATGATTTTTCTGGAACTGTGATTTGTTTTTTTTGTAACAGCTTTAATGTGATATAATTTACATACCATACAGTTTACCCATTTAAAGTATAACATTCAGTGGTTTTTAGTATATTCACAAATATATACACCATCATATATCAAAGTTAATTTTAAAATATTTTCATCACTTCAAGCAGAAACCCTGTATACTTTAGCTATCACCTTCTTTTTCCCCTGTTCCACCCCTCCTTGGCTTTAAGCAACTACTAACGTACTTTCTGCTCGTAAGTTTGCCTATTCTGAACACTGTGTATAAACAGAATCATATAACGTGGTTTTTTGTGACTGCTTTTTTTTCACTCAGCGTAATGTTCTCAAGATTCACCCAACAGGAAGCATGTATCAATAATCCATTCCCTTTTACTACAGAGTACCCTCCCATTGTAGAGATATACCACATTTTATTTACCTATCAGTTGATGCTTTCTATTGTTTTCCACCTTTTGGCTGTTATGAATAGTGATACTATAGATATTTGTGAACAGTGTTTGAGTGGACTAGCTTTCATTTCTGTTGGGTATATACCTAGGAGTGGAATTGCTGGGTCATATGGTAACGACTATACTTAACTGTTGGAAGAACTGCCATACTGTTTTGCAAGGTGGCTTCCCACCAGCAGGGTTCTGATTTCTCCACATCCTCACCAATACTTGTTATTATCTGGCTTTTTGATTTTAGCCATCCTAGTGTTATTATTCAACTTTCTGAGGTGGTGTCTCATTGCTCTTTTGATTTGTATTTCCCTGATGTCTAATGAGGTCAAGCATCTTTTCATGTCCTTATTGGCCATTTGTGTGTCTTCTTTGGAAATAGATTTATTCAGATCTTTTCTCCATTTTTCAATTAGGTTGTCTTTTTATTATTGAGTTGTAAGTGTTATTTTATTTTTATTTTTTTTATAAAAAGTTTTTTTTTAATTATTTTTTTTTTTTGAGAGAAAGAGAGCTAGAGAGAGAGCAAGCATGAACTGGGGAGAGGCAGAGAAGAAGACACAGAATCTGAAGCAGGCTCCAGGCTCTAAACTGTCAGCACGGGGCTTGAACTCATGAACTGCGAGATCATGACCTGAGCTGAAGTTGGACACTTAACTGACTGAGCCACCCAGGAGCCCTGTTTTTAAAATTTTTTTTTTTAATTTTTTTTTCAACGTTTATTTATTTTTGGGACAGAGAGAGACACAGCATGAACGGGGGAAGGGCAGAGAGAGAGAGGGAGACACAGAATTGGAAACAGGCTCCAGGCTCTGAGCCATCAGCCCAGAGCCTGACGCGGGGCTCGAACTCACGGACCGTGAGATCGTGACCTGGCTGAAGTCGGACGCTTAACCGACTGCGCCACCCAGGCGCCCCTAAAATTTTTTTTTAATGTTCATTAATTTTTGAAAGAAAGAGAGACAGAACATGAATATGGGAGGGGCAGAGAGAGAGGGAGACATAGAATCTGAAGCAGGCCCCAGGCTGAGCTGTCAGCTTAGAGTCCGATGTGGGGCTCAAATCCATAAGCCAAGAGATCATGACCTGAGCCAAAGTCAGATGCGTAATTGATGGAGCCACCCAGGTACCCCTGTAAGTGTTCTTTATATACTCTAGATACAAATTCCTTTTTGGATATATGATTGGCAATATTTTCTTCCATTTTGTAGGTTATCTTTTCACTTTTTGATGGTGTCCATTGAAGCACAAAAGTTTTTTAATTTACATGAAATCAATTTATTTTTATTTTATTGTTTGTGCTTTTGGTGTCTAAGAATCCATGGTCAAATATGAGGTCATAAAGACATACCCCTATGTTTTCTTCTAAGAATTTTATAGTTTTAGCTTTCATGTTTAGGTCCTTGATCCATTTTGAGTTAATTTTTTATCTGGTGTGAGGTGTATATCTAGTTGTCTCAGCGCCATTTATTGAAAAGACTTTTTTCCCTATTGAATGACCTTGGCACACTTGTTAAGAATCAGTTGATCATAGGTTTATGGATTTAATTCTAGACTCTCAGGTTTATTCCATTAATCTATATATGTGTCAGTCCTATGCCAATACTATACTGTCTTGATGACTGTTGCTTTTGGGTAAGTTTTGAGATCAGGAAGTGAGAGTCCTCCTAGTTTGTTCTTTGTCAAGATTATTTGAGTATTCTTTCTTTTTTTTATGTTTATTGATTTATTTTGAGAGAGAGGGAGGGAGAGAGAAAGAGAGAATGTGAGTGAGAGTGAAGGAGGAGCAGAGGGAGAGAGAGGGAGAGAATCCCAAGCAGGCTCTGCACTGTCAACGTGGAGCCCAACACAGGTTTTGAACCCACAAACCATGGGATCATGACCTGAGCCGAAACCAAAGAGCTGGAGGAGCGACTGAGCCACCCAGGCACGTCTGTTTGACTATTCTTGTGCCCTTATAATTTCATGTAAATTTTAGAATCAGCTTGTCAGTTTCTACAAAAAAGTCAGCTGGGATTCTGACAGGGATTGCACTGAATCTGTAGATCAGTCTGGGGAGTTTTGTGGGTTGAATTGTCTCCCCAAAATACGTGAAATTCTACTCTGGTATCTGTGTATACAACTTTATTTGGAAATAGGATCTCTGCAGATGTAATCAAGGTAAGATGAGGTCTTACTAGTTTAGGGAGAGCCCTGTCAGTCCAGTGACTACCATCCTTATAAGGAGAGATTTGGAGACATATAGAGACACAGGAGAGACTCAGGGAGCCATATGAAGACCGAGGCAGGGATTGGAGTTAATCCTGCCATAAGCCAAGGAACATGTGGGCCAACAGAAGCTGGGAGAGGCAAGGAACTATACTCTGGAGCCTTCAGAGGAAGTGTGGCCCTGTTAGCACAGCTTTGATTTCGGACTTCTGGCTTCCAGAACTGTAAGAGCGCTGTTTTCTGTGGTTTTAAACCACTCCCTTTGTAGCACTTTGTTACGGCAGCCCTGGGAAACTCACACAGGGAGTATTGCCATCTTAATAATGTTAAGTTTTCTGGTTCATGAACATCCTGTATTTTTGCATCTAGACAGACCTTCTTTAATTTTATTTTGTAGTTTTTCAGAGTAATCACCCTGATTACTTGTTGTTTCTCAGGGGGTTTAGCCATGGGCAGGCCCACAGTCGCCCTGGGTAACAGTGGTTTTGTCAGGGCCCTTTCCCAGTTTTGTTCCTTCCTTTTTTTTTTTTTTTTTTTTTTAATTTTTCTTTAATGTTTAATTTAGAGAGAGAGAGAGAGAGGAGGAGGAGCAGAGAGAGAGGGAGGTGCAGAATCCTAAGCAGGCTCCAAGCTCTGAGCTGTCCACACAGAGCCCAACGTGGGGCTTGAGCTCACAAACTGCCAGATCATAACCTGAGCCAAAGCCGGATGCCCAACCAACTGAGCCACCCAGGCGCCCCTGTTCCTTCTTTTTTTTAAAGTTTATTTTGAGAGAGAGAGAGAGAGAGAGAGCGCGCGCGAGCACTAGTGGGGGAGGAGCAGAGAGAAGGTGAGAAAGAGAATCCTAAGCAGACTGTGCACTATTGGCATGGAGTGCGATGTGGGGCTCCAGCACAGGAACTGTGAGATCATGAACTGAGCCCATATCAGGAGTCTGATGCTTAGCCCACTGAGCCACCCAGGCGCCCCTCCTGTTTTGTTTCTTAATCACGTGGAGGATACAACTCCACTGATTGCTGCCTGGCTGCTATCTTGTTTTCAACAATGCCTTTGGGGCATAAATTGCTTCACAGATGATCCAGTTAAATTTGGGCTTTTTTTTTCTTTTAAGTTTATTGTGTGTGTGTGTGTGTGTGTGTGTGAAAGAGAGAGAGAGAGAGAGAGAGCGCACACGCATGAGAGCATCTGCACCTGTGCGCATGGAAGGGGCAGAGAGAGAGGTAGGGAGAATCCCAAGCAGGCTCCATGCTGTGAGCTCGAACTGCTCATGCTGTCATGCCAGAAGTGGAGCTCTGATATTTGAATAATGGTGTTTTTAGTGATGTTCAACTAATAATCATGTATAGGGAAAGGAGAAATTGAGAAATGTGTCCTGAAGTTACAAGGTGAAAATTCAACTTTTATTTCAAGAAGAATCATAAAATATGTAATCCTACTTAACAATGTAATTTTGGTTCTTAACCATTAAAAATATTTGTGGATGTGGGTAATGCAGATGAGTTGGATGTATATTTATCACTCTTCTATCTGAATGTGTTTGCAAAGACTTCAGGAGCCATTATTTCCAACATATCACAAGCCATCTTTATTTTCTCTCTTCCCAAGAGTAGAGGAAGCAGGTGAGCTCTCAGGTTTTTAGGCGAAGTCTTCTGGGAAAATGCTTAGGCTTGTGATTTTGGTTTCCTAGGTACAGAGCCAGATGGACTCCTTCGGACGAACTATAGTTCTGTCTTAACAAATGTTGGTGCTGCTCTGCATGGATTTCATGATGTCATGAAAGGTGAGGTTTGGAAAGAATGTAAATAAGCTGAAAACCTCCATCTCATTTTCTCAGATCTGCCCAAATGAGATTAAACCAATACCACCAAGGCTAATAGACCCCAGAAAAAGGCTTAGTAGCATTTGGCTTATGTTGAAGTGCGCAGCTCACTGCCTTCTGTTTTTTCCATCTGCTTCATTTCAGAAGGTAAACACAGTGCTGAAGAGAAACCCTTGTGCACAGTACTTTGGCCAAAAATACATTGCACTGATTTAAGGCAGGTGTGTGAATTTTATCAAGCCGGACATGCTATTCAGAGGCATTTAGCAAAATACTTTGCACTTGTTAGAGCCCAAGCATGAAGGAGTTGAGGAATCCAGGGTTTAAAGTTCCAAGAAAGAATGTACTCACTTTCCACCATCCTGTGCATTTTTAAGTTTAAAGTGCCCATTTTAATTCCCTCCTCTCTCTCTCCCTCTCTGTCTCTGCCCGTCACTCACTTGCACCCACTCTCTCTCTCTCAAAAAAATAAAATGAAATAAAGTACCCATTTTAAGGCCTGTTTTCTTCAGGGGAGACTTAAGGAGTGGAGGTCTGGTTTTAAGCTTTGATTAGTTTTTAATTGCTATGTACAAAGAATATAGTCGGCTGAAGGGCATTTCATATGCTTCTTAGCTAACTGTGATCCTGAGTCGACTTTTCAATCTGTGGGTCTGCATGGCTTCTAGGTTTTTTTCTTCTTTTCCTTTTGAAGAGAGTTGGGGTAGGAGAAGGAGGAAAGGGCAGAAGCAATTATTGGAAATAGCCCAGATTAACAATAGCCTAGATTATTCATTGTGGTACTTAGGTAACAATTAGGGACCAATTACTAGTTTCACAGAAAATAATTTTAAAACCTTAAGGCTGTTGGAAAGCATGTACAAGATGGGTGTATTCAGGCTCTCTTGTAGGTTGGCATGTAACCTCCAGCACTGGGAATCATTCAGTCTTAGTGTCAGCAGTATTAGCTAGCACTGTCTTACCGTTCAGTATGGAGAATATACCTTTCTGTGGCTCGTCTCCAATTATAAGGAATTTAAAAAATCACTGTACTTCTAGGGCTAGCCGTGGCTGTAGGAATCACAGCTTGAATAGACAGTCTTGGTGGCAGAGTCAGCCCAAACCCAGCAGAACTAGTCTGCTGTGTAGAGGACCTAAGGGCATGGTGCCTTTTTTCCTGTGCAGCTTTTGGTTTGGGAAGTTAAAACCTAGCTATGGTCCTCTCTTCCAGGACTTTAGTTAACCCAGAGCTAGGCCATTGAAACCATAGGTAGCTGTTGCTACAGTTTTTGGTTTTAGTTTCTAAATTTTGCTATGCTGATATTATTATTTGTTCTTGCTAGCAGTTTCTCCAGCATTCCTGTAAAGAATGGGTGAGAGCAGTGGAGGGTAGCTATCCAATAAGAGGGGTCTTAAAGCTTCCTTTACATTAAAAAAAAAATCTCGATTTTATTTATATTTCTATTTTAATTAATCTATAATATACAGAGTTTTATACAGATGCTTTCTTTTTTTAAGGTTTTTTTTTTTTTTTAAGTAATCTCTGGACCCAGCATGGGGCTCCAACCTACAACCCTGAGATCAAGACTCAGATGCTCCATCAACTGTGCCAGCCAGACACCCCTATTCAGATGCTTTTATTCAAACATTACATAAGATTAAGACACCCAAGTGGTCCAAATCTAAGAATGTTACTGTTTGTTATTTGGGACATGAGCTAATGGAACTTATGGGAGGATCAGAGGCACCCCCCACCCTGAACCCCCTTAGTTCCTCCACTTGTTTCTGTCCTTGAAAACATAACATAAAGAGAGAATATTGGGAAACATGAAGGGTGGTTGGCAAGATTATGGGGTCCTGTTACTAGGTTTACAGTTTAAATCTGTCTTTTTACTTAACTTGTAAGACTGGTGGGTATCTCTCATGGAAACTCAGAGTGAATATAAACTGGCATTAACAGAAGAAGCTTTATGTTTCAGAGAACTCTCATTTCAAGCCTCTTCCCTTCCTGCTTTGCCCTGAATAATTGCTTGATCTAAGTTAGAAGGCAGGCAGGTGTCATTGTAAAAAGAGAGCTGTCTCATTGTAAAAAGAGAGCTGTCTGTCCTAATGGATTTAAAATAGGAGTGAATTAATCTTTTAACAAGTGAATTCTGAGGGAGAATTGTTATTTTTTTAAAGTTTATTTTTTTTTTTTTGAGAGAGAGAGAGCGTGAGCACAAAAGGGGAGGGGGGGTGGAGAGAATCTCAAGCAGGCTCTGCACTATTAGCTCAGAGCCTGATGTGGGGCTTGAACTCATGAACTGTGAGATCATGACCTGAGCTGAAATCAAGAGTTGGATGCTTAACTGATTGAGCTACCTAGGCTCCCTGAGAATTGTTGATTTTTAGTCTCAGGTCTAAAGCAGTAGACTCATAGGAAACATAAGAGAAAAATAAATCTCTGGGCTTAGGTTGCATGATTTCTTTGTTCTTTTTGGATTTAAAATTTAATGTCAAGGAACACCCTAAATAATTGAAATATTTCGGCTTGATAAAGAGTACACAATTTGATTAGGAGAATTACTGTTGTCAAACTGCAGTGGCACAGGTCCAGTAGAAGCCATGTAAGTATTCATAGTATTATATGACTTTCATTAAGTATCCCAGTCACCTGCTGATCACCTAAGATTACTGCCAGCCAAGTTGTATCATAGTTTTGTGTACTTCTAGCAAAATTGCGACCAAACCTTTCTGTGGTGTGTAGAGAGAAAATGTCTGTGTTAGGGGCTAGCAAGTTCAGTATATAAGAGTGTTCAGTGTTCAAATCAAAAAAAATTTTTTAATGTTTATTTTAGAGAGAGAGAGCGAGCACGTGCATGTGAGCAAGTGGGGGGAGGGGCAGAGAGAGAGGGAGACACAGAATCCAAAGCAGGCTCCAGGTTCCAAGCTCTCAGTACAGAGCCCAGTGCGGGGCTCGAACTTATGAACTGTGAGATCATGACCTGAGCTGAAGTTAATGCCCAACTGACTAAGCCACCTAGGTGCCCCCAGTCGAATTTTTATTCACTTGGGTATCTTATGAATATATAGAGGATAATCATTTATTTTTGAAAACGTAAATATAATAGTAATATACTAATTAGTTGATTCTTTTGCTGTGGCAACTGTAATGTAAGGTGTTAACAACAGGGAAAACTGGCTAAAAGGTATACAGAAAAGTCTCTGTAACTTTTCTGTGACTCTAAAACTAAAAGTTTACATATATGTGCATATATGTATATTAAATATATAGCTAAAACAATTCCCCAGTTTAAACATTTTAGTAAAAATAATTCTATTCATAAAACAGTGATTTTGTGTTAAAATACCATGATCATATCAGATTAAATCTCAAAAGCCATTTCTTTCTAGTCTTATTTCTTTTTAATTATCCATAATCTAGAATTAACTAGACTTCTTGATTCTGAATAAATGCAGTTCTCTGCATACACACCCATTATAAAAATTAATTTTCATATTTTGTGATTTATTTTTAGCTTTGTTGGTAGGGATAATTAGTGCTGTTGTACCTGAAGTATTCTAAAAAATTCAGAGGAGAATGAGTTGTAAACACTTTATTATTTATTTATTTATTAAAAAAAAATTTTTTTTTTTTAACGTTTATTTATTTTTGAGACAGAGAGAGACAGACCATGAACGGGCGAGGGTCAGAGAGAGGGAGACACAGAATCTGAAACAGGATCCAGGCTCTGAGCTGTCAGCACAGAGCCTGATGCGGGGCTCGAACTCACGGACCGTGAGATCATGACCTGAGCCGAAGTTGGCCGCTTAACCAACTGAGCCACCCAGGCACCCCAACACTTTATTATTTAAAAATATAATTACCCTTCCTTATAAATCAGTGTTGTCTTAAGATTCTCCCATTATCCCTTATTTCCAGGACAAAATCATTCTTTCTCAGAGACCCAGAAAACCCCAACCTTAAGTCATTTGGCCGGTTTCATCTACTGCAATTTCTCCTCATGCTTTTTATATTTAAGTCTCTTCTGTGCTTTTCTAACCACAGGACTTTGTTGTAATATTCTGGGACTGGAGGCAGTAGCACGTGAAGCCATACACTGGAGTATTCAGTCCCAGTTTGGCTGTGAAGATCCTTGTCAGTGTTTGTTAGGGTGTGTACTGGCAGACCGACTAAGGTCCAGTAAGGATTGCAGGAGATTGTGTTGGTCATTCTCTTCCAGCTTCATGGTTAGCTTATATAAGTACAAGATGAATTCTCATTTGTGCCTGCCAGACTATTAAAACAGCGTTTTTAACTGGTAAATACTGGTCAGGGTCATTTACTCAACACTAGAATAAGAGCAAACACTCGAAAGAGGGAGAATCAGACCCTTAAGCTGGTGACTATAATAGAGACATCAGGATGGTGTTAAGAGACCCTCACTTGGCTCTATTCTTTCCACATGGATTTGTGACCTAGTTGATACTCAGGACAATCCCGATATATTTGGGACCATTTTTTGGTCAAATTTACTGTGTAAATCTCTAAAAGCAGATATGAGAGTGAACGGGCTGGTTATCTGTATGCAACTTGTGTATGGATGGTAATAGTTTTCATTTGATTGCTTTTATAGATATTTCTAAACATTACAATCAGAAAGCTACAATAGAGCATGAACTTCCAACAGCAACACAGAAGCTCATTACAACTAATGACTGTATCCTGTCCTCAGTAGTAGCATTAACAAATGGAGCAGGAAAGGTAAGTTTTCTCTGGTTTATATTGACATTAAATTTAATTCTTAAGTAAGCTCCTTTTTTTTCCTTCCTTAAATGACATAGGAAAATTAATCTGTAAAAGAAGTTTGGAATATCAGACTTTTTTGTAAAATAAAGTTGTCTCCCTTTTCCTTCTCACTGCCCAATATTTAAAGCAATAGGAGAGTGACTGTTTAGCATTCGTGATGAGTAAGTAGATCACTCACAGTTTATTTTTTAGTGAGATATTTGATGATCAGTATACATCTTTGTATATATCAAATGTCTGCTGTATAGAAATTGGGAAATTACGTAAAAAGAAAAACGAACCAATAAAACCTTCATTAATATTTTGGTTTTTTTCCTTCCTGGTTTTTTGTTTTTTGATAACACTTGTCCTAATGCTACCTCTGTGGTTTTGTTTCTTAACAAGAACTTTTAAGGTGACTTTGAACATATGTCTTTTCATTGAACCATTAATATTAGATAATAATTATTTGGGTCATTAAGCACTTAATTATTATGATAAACTGGCCAAAATGCATTTTCTCTAAAAATTCTGTCTTGGATATTCTGGCTTCAGCAGCTGTCACATTGTCAGTATGTGTTCATGTGGCTGTCATCAGCACCTTTACTGATTCATATTTCTCTGGGAACTACCCATATATGTGTAACCAAAAGGACTGTATTCAGAACTATCTTAGCCCATTTATTTCTGTGGATGCAACCTAATTTCTCAAGGAAATGTTAATTTCTACCTGTGTTTATATACCATTATTTTTCTGACAGGTTGCCCATAACAGGAACACATTTTTTTCAGGTAATTAAGTTAACCAGAAGTGATCATCGATCATATTACATGTTCAGTGTCCTCTTTCTCATCTTTCCCCGACTCAGACTGGTCTTTGTGACACTTTGCAGTGCTTGGGGCCATAATTAGAGGGTGTTATCTTTGGGTTCTGTCAGCGTACAGATCTGTGCCTCCAGGGTTCCTCAGCCAGAAGACCATCCCAGCTGTACTCTTGATCGCTTGCATCTACAGGCATGCTGAAGCTTTCTGAAGATAATTCTGACCTTGACTTAATTAAGAAAAATTCTGGAAGAAGAGAATGTTAGCACTTTAGAGGCGTTTCTGCAGTTTCTAACTTTTATGAAAATTCTGAAATAATAAATACCTTTATATAAGCTAATTTTAGATTTGCTTTACCCGAAACCTTAAAATGTCTCAAGGGAAGGTATCTGATTGTGAAAAATTGTGCAATTTTTATAAGTTTTTTTTTAAAGTTTATTTATTATGAGAGAGAGAGAGGGAAAGAGAGAGACAGAGGGGGAGGGAGAGAGAGCGATAGAGGATCCCAAGCAGGCCCCGCACTGTCAGTGTAGAGCCCGACGCAGGGCATGAACTAAAAAACCACGAGATCATGACCTGAGCCAAAATCAAGTCAGACGCTTAACCAACTGAGCCACGCAGGCACCCCTAAAAATGGTTTTTAACTGAAGTAAGTATCTGAACTAATGTTAGTTGGTGGCAGCTTAATATCTAGCTAATGTGATTTGATTAAACTAAATTTTATGGTATATAATTTTTAAAAGCCCAGTAGGAAAATGTAACATATGCATATTGAAGAACATTTAGAAAATGTACAAATACTAGAAAGAGGAAAGAATGTAAACCTCACCATATATTGCTATGACCTAAAATGCAAATCCTGGGTATATGATTATCCATGTCATTTATAAGGAATATAAAGCTCAAGACTTTTAGAATCCTTTATTTTCTTGAATACTACCTAGTGTAGAATTTCATTTGACATAGTAAAATACTAATGAAAAATAAAATCTTTCAGACCATTAGTGATTGCTTGCTTACTTTCTGGCCAATTTTTGCCAAGGTGTAGGATACTTTGTTCCATAAGTCACTTCTTATTTATCAAAATAGGATATTCTTTAATGTATCCAGCACTTTAATTTTTTTGGCTAATAACCTTCTCAGACATTTTTGTTTATATCACCATTTCATACAACACTATAAATTCAAAGTCATGGCTCAGTCATGGGTCTTTGTGCCTGCTTACACAGTCTTTATTATATTTGTAGATCATAAATTGAGATTTACAGAATTAAATTTAAGTAGAGTTATCATATTCAAGATGCTGTGTCCTGTCTCATGTTGGAATTGGAAACATTCAAAGTTAAAATACAAATGGAATATATAAATCCAAACATGCATATTTTGAGACTAGTGGGAGAAATTAATGAGGTAAATGGCCCATGAACATCATCCCCAGAATAAACCCGAATCAGTCTTGGTTTTCAGAAAGAATAGAAATTGTCTAGGTTAAGACATGTCAGAAGTCTGGTCTCAATCTTTATACTGGTATTGTCTTTCTATTACAAATCATTGCCCTAGGAATTCTTCCCAAGTAAATAAATGTGGGCTTTTGGCAGGTGTTGAAATTTCATTTCCATTCCGGCACCTTTAACTTTGCTTCGAAAACTATTAGGTCTATATTTTAGATACATGATTGGAAAACAAAATCTATTTTCTTGTCACTCTTGATTTAGATTGCATCTTTCTTCAGCAACAATGTGGACTACTTCATTGCTTCTCTGAGCTACGGGCCTAAGGCAGCGAGTGGCTTCATTAGTCCTCTTTCAGCTGAGTGCATGCTGCAATACAAGAAAAAAGCTGCCGCCTATATGAAGGCTCTGAGAAAGGTTTGTGAGCTCCTGTTAAATTAACCTCAGAGGAAAAATCAGGAATCATTCCAGAGAAGGGCAAGAGTTTTTCCACATTTCGTTTTGTTTAGATTTTACACAGTTGGGGGCACAGGTGGTTGGTGAGTATTGGGGGAGGTCTTTGGGGAGGAGAAGGTGACAGAGACCCAAACCTCAATTAATGTGTGATCTATGCATAGGCCATGTTGAACTCATGACCCCAAGTGTCTAGAATGAGGCAGCCAGGCAGCCAATAAATATCAAACTTCAGAAATCTCAAACTTGTAGAAATAGAAAAAAATTGAAATATGTTTATAATTTTTTCCTGAATATAAGAATACAAGGTCATTGCAAGCAGAAATCAGAAGGTGTAACAGTGCATGAAGAAGAAAATTACGCACCAATTCCCACCCCCCAGAGGTAGCTACCCTTAATTTTGTTGGAGTATATCTGTATCCAAAAAACTTTAGTGCATGTGTGTACACACGTACACAAGGAAACACATACATGTATGTGCTATAAAAAGCAAAGTGTATCTGGATACATACCCTTGTATTTCATTTTACTTTTTTATTTCAATTTTTTGTTTAAATTCTAGTTAGGATATATGGTAAAATTGGTTTCAGGTGTAGAATTTAGTGATTTATCACTTATATTTAACACCCAGTGCTCATCACAAGTGCCCTCCTTAATGCCCATCACCCAATTAGCCCATCCCCTGCCTACCTCCCCTCATCACTTCTCAGTTCTCTGTAGTTGAAGAGTGTCTTCTAGTTTGCCTTCCTCTCTCTCTCTCTCTTTTTTCCCCCTTCTCCTATGTTCATCTGTTTTGTTTCTTAAATTTCACATATGAGTGTAATCATATGGTATTTGTCTTTCTCTCACTGGCTTATTTTGCTTAGCAGAATACGTTCTTGCTCAATCTGCATTGTTGGAATGGCAAGATTTCATTCTTTTGGATGGCTGATAGTCCATTGACATACACTGTTTTAGAATATTGTTTTTGTGGATGTAAAAATTGTGATTTTTAATACATCAAATAATACTTTCTATAAGTATAAATTGTTATCATTTTAATACCTCTATAGTATTAAATCTATAGTATTTCATTCTGTGTGTGATAATTTAATTAACTAATCCATTGCTCATGGATATTTAGGTTGTTTCCTATTTTTCACTGTTATATGCGGAGAAACAGTAGATATTCTTGCACATGCAACTCTAACTTTGTGCATTTTTTACCTTTTTCCTCCTTATTTTTTTTACTTTTAGGTACAAATAATGCCTAAACATATTCTTATATTACATTAGAACATTACATGTATAGTCCCTAATTCCACTCTCTCTCCAGAGGTCACTATAGCTATCAGTTTGGTGTATAACCTTCCGGAATCTTGAAGCATTTATATGCATCTGTATAAACTTATAGACAATATACAATGTATAGAATTTTTCTTTTTTCAACCGAAATGCTTGTTTCATTGTGCAACTTGATTTTTTCTTTTTTTTAACTTAAGTTTTATTTATTTATTTTAAATGTTTTATTTATTTTGAGAAAGAGTGTGAGTGGGGGAGGGACAGAGAGAGAGAGGGAGAGAGAGAATCCCAAGCAGGCTGTGTGCTGTTAGAGCAGAGCTCATTGTGGGGCTCACTCTCACAAACTGAACTGTGAGATCCATGACCTGAGTTGAAAGCAAGAGTTGGACACTTAACCAACTGAGCCACCCAGGTGCCTTGATTTTTTTCATTTAAAGTGTCTTAGATGTGCCTGACTGACTCAGTTTGAAGCGTGGGAGACTCTTGATCTCAGGGTCATGAGTTTGAGACCCACATTGTGTATACAGATTATTTTAAAAAATTAATTAATTAAAAAAATGTTTTGTTAGGTGTATAGAATTGTCGAATCACCATATTGTACATCTGAAACTAACATTGTTCTTCAACTATGTATTTAAAAAAATGTTTTTTAATGTTTTATTTATTTATTTATTTTTATTTATTTATTTATTTTTTTAAATTTTTTTAACATTTTATTTATTTTTGAGACAGAGAGAGACAGAGCATGAACAGGGGAGGGTCAGCAAGAGGGAGACACAGAATCTGAAACAGGCTCCAGGCTCTGAGCTGTCAGCACAGAGCCCGACGCGGGGCTCGAACTCACAAACTGTGAGATCATGACCTGAGCCGAAGTCGGATGCTTAACCGACTCAGCCACCCAGGCGCCTGCATCAACTATACTTAAAAAAAATGAAGAAACAAAGAAAAATTAAAAACAAATAAAATGTTTTAGAGACCTGTCTGTATCATTACATATGGTGGCTACTATATTCTTTTTAAATACAGCATAGAATCTTACAATATGTATGTTTTGTGGCTCATTTAGATATTCCTTATTGGTGGGCATTTAGGTTCATTCCAGTTTTTTACTGTTACAATAATACTGTAAGTGATAGCTTTGTAAATGCCTCCTTGGGCACATGTGTGGAATATTGAGTAGTGGAATGTTCTGAATCATGTGGCTTGCACATTTTACATTTTAATATGTGTTGCAAATTGTCCTTAAGAGTAGCTATACTGTTTTATGTTTCTAGCATTGTAATTATTTTAATTATCTCTTTGTGTAATTATTTTAATTATGTCTTTAAGATTAATTTCCCAAAATGGAATTGCTGGTTCAAAGTCTGTGAATCTTTCAAATTTTGACACATTTTTCCAGACTACACTTCAGGAAGATTGTCTATTTATAGTTTACCAGCAGAAGTATAAATCTAACCCATAAATTTAATATTAATTAGACAAGAAGCTTCTTATTATTTTAATTTGCATTTTTTTGCTTATTGAAGTGGTATGTCTTTTCATAAAGTTATTGTTTGTATTTATTCTGTCAATTCTCTGTTCATTGTTGATCTATTTTTAGATAAATGTTCCTAATTAGGGTTGAAAGAGCTCCCTATATAGTAAGAACTTTAATCCTGTGCCGGTGTTAGAAGTATTTTTTCTCCAGTTTGCTGTAGTATTTTTTCAAAATAGAAGTTTTAATTTTTATATCTTTAAACCAATCTTTTTCTTTATGGTGGTGATTCTTGGCCAGGGGTACTTTTCAAGATTACAGAAATGATCACCTACATTTTCTTCCATTACTTTCATGGTCTAAATTTTTAGATTGAATTCTTTAATCCATCTTGGAGTCATTCTGATAGAGGTATGAAAAGGGGATCTAAATAGTTATTTTTCTAGATTATTACCTGGTTATCCTTGTGGCTTTTATCCAGTCTGTCCTTTCTCTATTGACCTAAAAAAAAAAACAACCCAGCATTTATCACGTAATATGTTTTTGTGTATGCTTTTGTCTGTTTCTAGATATTCTGTCCTTTTCCTTTATCTGTCTATTCATGTGTTTGTTTTGGAAAGTTTTATTGGGGGGTTTAATTGACATAAAAAAACTGCATATATTTCAAGCATACAATTTGATAGGTTTTGACATATGTTTACACCCTTAAAAGCACAGTCAAGACAATGCCCCTTAACGATCTTTATTTCTGCCTCTCTGACAATCTGCTTTAAAAAAAAAAAAAAATTGAGATGTCATTGACATACAATATTATATTAGTTACAGGTGTACAACATAGTGATTCAACACTTATATACATTACAGAGTGATCACCAAGATAAGTGTAGCTACCATCTGTCACCATACAAAGTTGTTACTTACTATTTATATTCCTATGCTGTGCATCCTGTCCTGTATCTTATTTATTTTATAACTGGAAGTTTGCATCTTTTAATCCCCTTTCTCTATTTTGCCCATACACTCACCCCCACCCCCCCATTCTGGCAACCACCTGATTGATCTCTGTATCTGAGTCTGTTTCTGTTTTTTTTTTTTTTTTTTTTTCTTTAATTTGTTTTGTTTTGTAGATTTCACATAGAAGTGAAATCATATGGTATTTGGTACAGGTCCATATGCTTTTAGTTAGTGTAGATTATAACTGGAATGACAAGTCCCTCTTCGTTATTTTTCTTTAAAAAAGTTCCCTGTGACATCATTAAAAGGAAATAGTGAATGTTGGCATATGTCTGAATTTATTGTTGAACCCCATTTAACATTCTTTCTGTGTACATAGGATTCGGGAATGATATGATCTTTTCCTTTAATTCTTCTGCTGCCTTTTCCATAGCCCCTCTTGGAGTCTGTGCCTTACGAAGAAGCTCTGGCAAACCGCCGGGTCCTTCTCAGCTCTACTGAAAGTCGAGAAGGCCTTGCACAACAGGTATGGTGCCTCATGCTACTTGTTAAAGGAGCATAAATGTTAAATCCCCTGGAGAAGGCTTTTAACACAGAACAATATAAAAGACTTTATAAGTGAACATGTAAAATTAATTGTTTAACATGTGCTAAAACGCACCATAAGCATAATTCATTGAAGAACATTTGTTGATACTCTATTTTTATTTTATTTTTTTTAATGTTTTTATTTATTTTTGAGACAGAGAGAGACAGAGCAGGAGCAGGGGAGGGGCGGAGAGAGAGGGAGACACAGAATCCGAAGCAGACTTCAGGCTCTGAGCTGTCAGCACTGAGCCACCCAGGCGCCCCTGTTGATACTCTAAATAAGTCATCTTGATTCAGTTGGTGTTATAATTGCCACTCAGGTAATATCAACACACTTTGGCCATGGTGATTCTTTTCTTTCTCTAGGCACTAGATTTAAAAGTCTGAACTAATAAGGCAAAAAAGGGGGAGGAGCTTGAGACTCCATGAGTTATTTATTTCTTAAATGATCAGGAACAAAAAATTTCCAATATTCAGTTAGTTGGTCAATTGAATTTGGGGGCTAGGTGGAGGTGGGAGGGAAGTTGGTACACACTGACACTGGTTTAGCTTTTGTCAGAGACGTACTTCAACAGCAGGCTTGCTTTAAGTTTTGGAAATACTTATTTTAAAGAGAGTGCAAATAGATTCACCTGACACTTCCTTTTGTCTGCTGGCACATATCACTTATCTTTTTGACATTAAATGTGCTAGGATGTTGGAAGTAAACATTTAATCCAGAGAGTAATTCCTAAAAAACAAAATTCTTGGGACAAAAATAAAATGTGGAATACTTTAAAAGTTGATTTTCAATTTCAATTTTCTTTTTACTTTATGTAAGGAAAGTAAGGCTTAAAGAAATTAAGCAGCTTTTACCCAAGGTAGCTAGTAAGTGGGAGAATTGTCTGGTTTCAGAACTATTGCAGCACTGCCCCCCCCCCCTCCCCCATTGACCAGCTGTAGGCTAGTCTGATAAGCACTCTGGGTGTGACTTCCTGTCTCTCTGAAAAGAGTGAGACTAAGATCTGCCTTCCAGGGCCTTGTAAGGATTAACTGAGCCAATGGGAGGCAGTGTGATACAGTGAAAAGAATCAGACTTGTGATTCCCAGACACATGGGATCCAAATCCTGGCTCTGCCATTTGCTAGCTTAGCAGGTGGTTCAGCTGCTGGGAGCTTTAGTTCTCCTCTTTGGGAAATGAGAATTGAAGGACTGTGAGGCTTCAATGGGATCCTGGCAGGAAAGTACCATGAACAGCGTCTGCTGCATGGTAATTGCTCAACCATGATAGCCGGTAAAGCATTTGGAATTCACTGTAAGATTGTTTTTATTTTCATGTAATTCTCAAGCTTTCATTTGCCCTGAGAATTAATATATTTAGACTTCTTGTTGAATGGAGTATAACATAATTTAAAAAAAATATACAAATTATTAATGTATAGTTAATCCTTGAACAACAAGGGGGCTGGGGCATTGATCCCCTTGCACAGTTGAAAATTTGTGTAAACTTTTGACTCCCCCAAAACTTAATTGCTAATAACCTATTGTTGACTGGAAACCTTACTGATAACATAAATATTCGATGTACACATATTTTGTGTATTTTATGTATCATATACTGTATTCTTACAATAAAGTAAGCTAGAGAAAAGATGTTATTAAAATCATAAGGAAGAGAAAATACTTTTACAATATTGTACGTATTTATTGAAAAAATCCACATATAAGTGGATCCATGTAGTTCAAACCCATGTTGTTCAAGGGCTAACTGTGTATCCCAGTGAATTTTCACAAGCAAACATACTGATGTAACTAGCATCTCAGTAAAAATTTTTAAAAAGAACACTTCTGTATGTAAAGTATTCCTTTAAGAAAAAAAATACTAGGAGTTTTCAGCAGCCTTTCTCATGCCCCTTTCCCGCCTTCCTCCTTGCCCCCAAAGAAAACCATCATCTTGTGTTTTAACACAATAGATTAGTGAAAAGTTCAGTAAACGAAACTTTTCATTCATTGAGATTATATAATATATATTCTTTCAGGTCTGCCTTCTCTCATTCAGCATTATATTTGTAATATTCATCCGTGTTATGTGTAATTGTAATCTGTCCATTTTCATTGTTGGTTAGTATTCTACTGGGTGAATATGCATTATTCTTTTTTATTGCCTATGAATATTTGGGTAGTTTCAGGTGTTTGGCTATCATAGTGCTATTGTGAACATCCTTACATAGGTCTTCTGGTAAATGTGCATCGGGTTACATACATAGAAATAGAATTGTTGGGTTATATAGGATATGATGTCTTCAGCTTTAAAGATCCAGCCAAACAGTTTTTCAAAGTGTTTGTCCCAAATTCCAGTCCTGCTAGCACTATCTGGTAGTTCCAGTTGCTCCACAAACATGCCCACCTTTGTGTTTTCTTCTTTTTTTAAAAATTTTTTAAATGTTTTATTTATTTTTGAAAGAGAGAGAGACAGAGCATGAGCAGGGGAGGGGCAGAGAGAGAGGGAGACACAGAATCCGAAGCAGGCTCCAGGCTCTGAGCTGTCAGCACAGAGCCCAACACGGGGCTCGAATCCACGAGCTGTGAGATCATGACCTGAGCCAAAGTCGGACATTTAACCGATTGAGCCACCCAGGTGCCCCTGTATTTTCTGTCCTTTAATTTTAGTCATTTGGGTGGTTTCAAATTGCTTTGCTTTGATAATAGTGACATTGAATACCTTCTTTTTTATGTTTTTAGTCTTGTTCAGTGCCTATTCAAGACTCCCCCCCCCCCTATTTTTCTATTGGGTTGTCTTTTTCTTACTAATTTGTAGAAGTTCTTTATATATTCTACATGTTAGTCTTCTGTTGGATACATGCTTTGCGGATGTCTTCCATTTTGTGACTTTCCTTTTCACTCTCTTAATGATATCTTTCTTTTTTTTTAAATTTTTTTTATTGTTTATTATTTTTGAGAGAGAGAGAGAGACTGAGAGCAAGCAGGGGAGGGGCAGAGAGAGAGAGGGAGACAGAACTAGAAGCAGACTCCAAGCTCTGAGCGCTCAGGACAGAGCCCGACGCGGGGCTCGAACTCACAGACCACAAGATCATGACCTGATCTGTAGTCGGCCACCCAACCAACTGAGCCACCCAGGTGCCCTGATGATATCTTTCGATGAGTAAAGATTTTTAATTTTACTGTCATCCAATTTTTCAGTTTCTGGTTGTGCTTTGTGAATCTTGTTTAACAATATTTCCTCTTCTCTGTGTAACGTTCAGGCTTTTTAAATTTTATTTCTGGGAGGCAGTTTGGGTTGATGTGCTGTGAAGCCTGTCTTTAGCCACTAAGTTTTGTCTGCATCATCCTCTAAGGTGCAGAACTCTATTGCTTTTCAAGGTTCAGCAGAGTCTGGAAAAGATTTCTAAACTGGAGCAGGAAAAAGAGCATTGGATGTTGGAAGCACAGTTAGCCAAAATCAAGCTGGAGAAAGAAAACCAGCGAATTGCAGATAAGCTGAAGAGTACAAGCATCGGGCAGGGGGTCGGGCCAGCCCAGGAAAATCCCACTGGGGTGAATGCAGGGGGCCAGGAAGAAGCCTCAACTAAGGCTGTGCTGGAGCCTATTCACAGCACCAGTCTGGTAAGTGTCTCCTCCTCCTCCTCCACTCCTCCTCCCCCCCCCCTCCCTTCTTCTTTAACGATAATTGGTAAGGCCTTAACCTAGTGTTTGCTGTTAACCATCTAAATTACATGTCAGTGTAAAACAGGTATTATCCATGTGTTCTAGAAAAAGCAAGGGGTAGTCAGGATGGCTCCTTGAAAAAGCTATTTCATTAAATTTCCTTTGATTTTCCATGACACTTCCCCATGGTAAAGGCTGTATTCCTGGAAAAGATCAAGTAAGTCAAATTTAAGGTGATTCTGTTTTTCTATAGGTTATGTTTCTGACCAAGGGCTTGAATGTCTAACTTTCCATAGAAATGACCCCAAATACCATTAAAAATTTTTTTTAAATGTTTATTTACTAGAGAGAGAGAGAGAGAGAGAGAGAGAGAGAGAGACAGAATGCGAAACAGGCTCCAGGCTCTGAGCTGTCAGTGCAGAGCCCTATGCGGGGCTCAAACTCAACAAACCGTGAAATCGTGACCTGAGCGAAGTCAGACGCTTAACTGACTGAGCCACCCAGGCACCCCACAAATACCATTTTAAACCAATTTATGGTTCTTAGACAGTATAAAGCTTTACAACATATATGTAATACAGAAGCTCATCAGGTTAGTTATATTCCATAAGGCAGTATTCTGCCAAGTTATCTTACAACCTTATATTTCTTGCCTTATATTTAACTGCAGTGATTCAGAAGGTGAGGAAACATCTGTCTATATTGGAGCTATTAATTACTTCAGGTAACTTCAAAGTTATGTCAAGAAAAATTTTCTAATTATAATATTCTGCCCACTGTAAGAAAAAGTTAGAAAATCTAGGAAAGGAGAAATCAGAGGGGGGAAAAACCCTTATAATTAGAAATATGGCTTATTAGGTACATTTTTACAAGCCTTTCTTGAAGATCTTGAGGTGAGCCATGGTGCTTTCGTGAGACCTGTCCTAAGCACTTGATTTTACCCTTCCTGTAGCTCACTGATGCAATGGATGAGCAAGGCATGGTCCTTCTTAGATTTACCTCACATCTGATTCAGGGCATCCCTGATAGTAAAGCATACAAACCAGCTTTTATTTTCAAGATGTATATAGGCTCCATTCCATTTTAACAGTGTCAGAAACTCAGTTTATTATTATTTTTCCTAGATGTGATACTGGTATTATGATTATTTAGGAGACTATCTTAATTTTTGGAGATAAACACCAAAGTACTTAGGTAAGGTATCCTAGTATATGCAATTTACTTTCAGATTGTTCAGAAAAAAAATACATATATGTATATATGTATACATATATATACATGTATATATTTGTATACACACACACACACACACATAAATAAAACAAATGTAGCAAAATGTTAATTATTAAATGTAGATGGTGGATATACAGACATTTCTTAAACTTTTTATCCCCAACTTCCTGTGTGTTTGAAAATTTTCATAGTAAAATATGGGAGCAAAAAAGGATTAAAATTTTTAGAAAAGCAAAAACACATAAAACCACACTTCTCAGAGTTGTGACTTGCGTGGACACCATGCTCACAGGATGATCCTGTAGAGTGACCCTCTGATCACAGGTCTGAATCCCAGACATGAGTCCTGCACATTGCCTCTGGCTAGGAGAAGCTGACTGCCTAGAGGGTGCATTCAACACACATAGCTGAATGTTGACATCTGCTCAGGGACCATCTGGGAAAGCACCTCCCCCCCCACTCATCTTTGGATTTCCCTTCAGAGTCTGTCTCATTGATCCGGTCACACGGTTCTCCCTCTTGGTCTGATTTCTTGTTTCTCTCCTGTCTCTTTCTCCTTTCCTATACCTGTTCCTTTGCTCGTCTCACACTTGCACTAAGCAGTAGAGTTGGTGGTGGAGGGAGTAACTGTTGGACCAGACTAGACCAGGAAGAGTGCTGATACAACAGTAGTGATTGTAGTGATCATGGGCCGGCCACAGTGCTGAGGACTTTTAGTATGTTACCTCAGTCAGTCCTCATACAGATCCTATGAGATTGTGCATACTATCATGTCTCTGTTTTGTAAATGAGACTGGGGGGCAGAGAGGTGAAATAACTCAGCTGAAGTCATACACTTGGTAAGTGATCGAACTAGGATGGAACCCAAGGTATCTGGGACCATGGCCTTATGATCTGATTGGTGTCAGAAAACAGATCAGCTGACATCAATTCATCTGTTTACTGCTTGCCTTTCTGAAGTGCTGAGAGTTGGCAACACTGGTGTATTTGAGTCATTAATGTCGGTTGCTGAAAATTGAGGACTGTCTTTTTATTTGATTCTTCCATATGTAAGTGAGAAGGACTTCCCAGGGATGTGGGAAACATTTAGTACTGAGCACTCTTGGGGCATGAGTGATGATGACTTTATTTGTGCTTGAGATTGGAAGTCAGTGTTATTTTAAGTAGTCTGTCCAGTTAGCATCTCTGTACATGGCCTTGATTTCTTTTGTTCGCAGATTTCTGTCTGCATCTCGCAAGGGTCTCTTTCCTCCCACCCACCTTATAAGGTGTTATCAGAATAATGTTCCTAGAGTGTATTACTGATTATGCACTCTCTTGCTTTAGACTTCTGGTAGCTCTGTTATCTATAGAATATAATCCATTCATTTGTTTAGCATTCAAGGTGGGTGGATACCTTTTCCAGACTACCTGTCTAGCCCTGTCTTCTACATTTCCTCGTACAAACCCAAATTGAGCTCTTCCCTGACAATGTTCTTGGCATTTTTGCTTCCCTCTCTTTGTTCAAGCTATTTCTTTTGATATCTGTGTATCCATTACTCCCATCATCTCAGTACTCACATACTTTTGCCTTTCAACTCCTCTTTCCTTCTCCTTGACTTTCTTGAATTCACAATTCTGCCCATGATTTTAGGTACACTTGAGGTGCCACATTTTCCATGCACCCTAGTTGTGGGTGTTGTCTCTGATGGTCAGGATTAGAGAACCAAGACGTGACTGGCCTCCTTTCATTTTTCACAGTCAGTTTTTGTGGCTTTCACTCTAATGGAATACAATCATGGATAGACATTGGTGGAGCGCTGTGGGGTCACAGAGAAAGCTGCTGGAGGGCGTGGGGAGGATGCCGCAGAAGAGGTAATATGGATGGGGTTCAGAAGTGAATAGGAGTCCAAGGCATGAGGAGAGTATTTCAGGCCAGGGACAGGGTCTCAGCATGTAACTCTCCTGTGCGTGGCGATTCTTGCCAAAACCAGCCTGGAGACCACAGAGATATAAGAGTGATGGTGTTTTGCCTTCCTTGACATTTCTCCTTTTCAGCCTTTCTTTTTATCCCCTTGTCTTTCCCCACCTACCCCTAGTGAACTTCACTGACTAAGCATGCAGCTCTGTGTGCTCTTTCTGTCATGTTCCTTTTGGGTGTAAGGAGCAAGTCTGTGCCCATTTTAAAGTTAATTGATTGACTAAGGAAGCTTATCTTATAAGTCCTCAGAAGATTACTTTGGTTTACAAGCACCTTGGGGCTGAAAAAGGTACATCAGAAAGAAACTTACTATTTCTAACTCTGTGGCAGTTTGGTAGTTGAATGCATATTATTTGTCATTAAAATACCTAATAGGGGGGCGCCTGGGTGGCGCAGTCGGTTAAGCGTCCGACTTCAGCCAGGTCACGATCTCGGGATCCGTGAGTTCGAGCCCCGCGTCAGGCTCTGGGCTGATGGCTCAGAGCCTGGAGCCTGTTTCCGATTCTGTGTCTCCATCTCTCTCTGCCCCTCCCCCATTCATGCTCTGTCTCTCTCTGTCCCAAAAATAAATAAACGTTGAAAAAAAAAAAAATTTAAAAAAAAAAAAAAATAAAATAAAATACCTAATAGGGTAATTTGAGCATTCAGCCACCTATCAGTTCATTGTAATCAAAGATGTCAGTAACCTCAAGAAAGAAAAGGCACAGAATAATACAAATTTCTGCTTCTTGCTGGAATTAAAGAGCATTCATAGAATTTTAAGTATATATATTTTATGTATAAAGAGAATACATGTACATTGTAGATAATTTAAAACTACAGAAAATTAAAGAAGAAAAAATTTGACATTCTCTTGAATACTCAAGCAACTACTGTTAACATTTTTCCTGCAAAATTTCATACCTGGTTGATACTGTGCTATATAACATTTCAAATCTTTTAAGGTAACGTGAACACATAAATATTTATCCTATTATTAGAACTCTGTATAAGCTTAGTTGTTGACTGCATAGTATTCTGTATAGAATATACCTTAGTTAACCTATGATTGGACACTGGTTATAATTTGTGCTATTTTAAATAGCATCTCCTTTTGTGCATAAGGTTCTTTCTGCATCTCAGATGATGTCTTCAGGATACAGTCTCAGGGTTAGAACTACTAGGTCAAAAGACATGAATGTTTTCAAGTTTCTTGACCTTTATTGCCAAATTATTTTCTAAAAGGGCCATATCAGTTTACACTCATTAGCATCATATGAGAACATGTTGAAATTATGTATGTTGATTTTTTTCCTTCCATTTATCTACTACCATTCCTCTGTGGGTCTGTGTGCTATAATACATTCTCAAACCGTAACCAGGGAGTCACTGGATAAGGGTGGGGAGGCAGAGTATAGATGTATGCTCGTAGTTTCTCTTGCCAAATGTAGTCATATTTGAATATATAAAATTAAATGATTGGCATGTTACCATAAACAGCTTTTAACTAAAAGAGAAAGACTAATTGCTACTCCTGCTTCAGTGAGTAGAAAATTATGGTTCTATTAAAAAAAAAAAGTAGTATAAAAGATTCTTTTACAGCTAGGTGGGCATGACATTCATTAGCATACACTCTGTTGATACGCTGTTCACTGTTCAGAGTAATACTCTGGAGGAAATTATTTAGAATCTGTGAAAACTGTTTATTGGTATCATCTGTGGGTATCAGAATCCACTGAAACTGAGTTTCCAAGTTTCCTTAAGTTATTGTGCCCAAGCACATGCATTTCCACTTTGAACAATAACCTGAAATCCGTATTCATGACTATCTGTTTTTGAAATCTTAATCCACAAAAGCAACCTGGCAGTACTTTAATGTGTCTGAAATTACATTTTCTTTTTCATTAATTTAAACCTGAAATTAGTATTTATTAATGTCATAACATTGTATCAAAAGTGTATTTCTTCTTTCTCCTTTTGAACTTTCAGCAGAATGTTTGTTATTTGTATTTTCTGTTTGGAATGTTTAGTTATTATGGTCACCATAAAACTGTCTTTACCCCTCCTCGGCTACTGTTTTGGAAATAGGCCCAGAAATGATGAGTCAAAGCTCTTCTCCCTCTCTCTCTTCCCAGGCAATTTGTTGGGTTTCAGTGAAAATGACTACAGCATTTTGATAGAGGAAATAGTGATGATCATTATCCATTACTGCCTCATGATGGAAATAGTGAACACAGTTAGCTCTCTGTAGGTACAGCTTCCTTGTAGTAAAAGACCATACAGGGTGATGATCTAGGACTGCACTCCCAGTGCACTTAAAAACAGTGTGAACTGAGAAGCGAAAATATTACAGCTGTTTCAATCATTGTATTTGAAGTGAAAACAATCTGTTCTAAGGATTTTTTCCCCTTATATTCTAGATTGGGATTTTAACCAGGACATCTGACAATGAGGTAATGTGTGCTTAGTGTCATGTTTGTTAGTAAATATTTGACTGTATGTTTGTTCACAAAGTCCAGCAACAGTCAGCTTTCTCTAATTGTTTTCTGACCATTCTAGAAATTGGGGAGCCAGTGTTTTTCTCCTCCATCCACGGATCCATGTTGCTTTTCTTTCTGGTTCTATTTTAACTGTCACCAACAAATTGCAGCCTGTTTTTGTAATTGTCTCGTTGAATGACTTGGCTTGGCAGTTTGACAAGGTGTGGTGCGAGCTTGGCCATCAGTTCGCTGGCATCCTGAAGGAGGCTGGAGGTGTTAGCCCTCCTAGTGGGCAGGCTGGGGAGAGGGCTTTTCAGGGTCTTGACCAACAGTGTAGTGTGCTTGCCAGTTCTTTCCAGCCCTCAAGGCAGTGAACCCAAATTTGGCTTTTGAGTTTTGAAATATTGTAAAGTGTAACTTTATAAATAACCATTCAAGGAACACTGAAGTTATTCAGCTTTCTACTCAGTATAGCAAGCTGGTAAATATAGTTCAAGTAGGTTGGTAAATTCGATTTCCCTATTGGCCTTTTACTTTAGGTAATCTTGAACTTTTCTCTGTGTTTTTAAACTTAAAACTCAATAACATACCATTGCTAGAGTAACTAGAGGAAATACTGGTGTGGGACAAGGCCCATAAACTGTTCAGAATAGAAATGGTTTCATTGGTTAGTGTGTTTAAGAACATTAGAGCTGTCTTAAGATAATTTGAGGGGAAAAAAGAATGTTCAGATTTTAGGGATTCCAACAATGCTCCCTTTCCCCTGCCTTCTTCCGGTTGGAGAGGATGTAGGTGTCAGACAGGTCTGTGGCTTCTCAAGGCTGGATGGAGGGACATGACTCCAGAGGTAGTGGGCCTCCCAGTACTTCACTTATGCTCTGTTCTTTTGAAGTCACGACCTTATTGTGAGATAGGCAGGAACGCAGAATAAGAGGTATTTAGAATACACATTTACCTGGCTTGTCTGAACTTTCTTTGAGGGGTAGGAAAACTATGATTCCCTATCCGATTTAAAATGAAAGTGTACAAAATGTTGTCCTTTTCTTTTTTCTTTTGGAGTGATGGTAATCTTTTCTGGAACTGCTTCATCTCACTGGCATTTATTTAGTTAGTTATGTGTGCTCTGTTCAGGTTCCAGATGTGGAGTCTCGTGAAGACTTAATTAAAAATCACTACATGGCAAGGATAGTGGAGCTGACATCTCAACTGCAGCTGGCTGACAGCAAGTCAGTGCATTTTTACGCCGAGGTGAGTGGAGACTTAATTAGATTTGGGGGCTTTTTCCTCACCCTGTCAGCAATTAGGTCACTGTCCTGGTCTCCTGCTATTCATTCGAAGAGAGAAGTTTGTGTCTATGCATCCGTGTGAAGTTGGTTGGAGTTCATATTGGTCAGGCTGCATCCAACCCCACATCCTCATTTCAGTAAATAGGGACTGATTTGTCATTTCCAAATTACCGAAAGACAGTTGAGAGACTTATCAGTCACCTTTCCTATGGTCACATAACATATGTTTGGGGCATTATTGCTAGAGATTGCTTGTTTTAGAGAATTATAGGCAGGTAGACATTCACAAGTCAAGGAATTTTATGCAAAGAAATTAAAAAAATATGACTGGTTCTTTTTTTCCTAAGTGACAAGTTGTAGAAACGAGTTCCTATAAATGATAAAATGAATAAGTGATAGAATCCTATAAATGATAAAATGTGACCTTTTTTAACCTTTGATATATAATCTTTTTGTTACATTTTCTTCTTCCCTAACCAAATAACTCATTTTCTTAGGAGAATTAGAAAAACCCTATGCAAGATACTCAATAACATCCTACACCAGTTCATTAATTAGAAGGGAGACAATGAAGCAAGAAAGTGCAGCGATAGAATGGATGTGCTCAACCTATAAGAATACCTGTAAGGTCTCTCACTTAAAACTTTACACTAAAGGTCAGTTTTAGATGTCAGACAGAGAATTATAATGCTTAAAGTTGTTAAAGAAATTGAGGGGCGCCCGGGTGGTTCAGTCGGGTAAGCGTCCGACCATTGCTCCCAGCTCAGGTCTGGATCTCAGGGTCTTCAAGCCCCACATTGGGCTCCACTCTGGGTGTGAAGCCTACTTAAAAAAATAAATAAATTGTTAAAGAAATTGGGAAAGAAAAGACAACACCCAGTACTGGGACCTGACTTTGTGATTTTCTACTGTACTACGGAGATAGAGGGGTTGATAGGAAGCCAGTTGCTAGATGTGGAGAGGGACTTTGCTTCTTTTTTTCTTGCTGAAAGAAATGATGTGCCTAGGTCCATGCTGTTCACAAACCACCATTCCACACCTCTTTGATCAGTTAATAAGAGTGACTGCTTGTTGGGCTGTAGAAAATGGGGAGCACAGCGAACTGGCTGACCTACGCTGGTGCTGCTGTGGTGCCGAGCTTCTGAGGCCATGCAACCATGTCCTTGTTTGGATCCCTAACTGCCTTTGGAGTTAGTGTCCCAGACTGGATTGTCGTCTTTCTGAGGACCCGTGCCTTGCAAATCTCTCCCTCTTTTTCAGGTTTGGTGCCCAGCACATAGTAGATGTTTGGTTAATAAATGGTGGTTGATTTGGTGGAATTCTCTTGTGAGGAATGAAATGAGTAGCTGGGGAGTGTTGGCTGTTTCATTTCCAAGAGATTTGCTTATCTTGGGAAATGTTTTCAGCACAATGTGATAACAACAATTTTTACATTGTCCTAGTTTTTCCTCGTCTGTAAACAGGAAGTGGTGAGCCCTCCGTATGACTTTACTGGAATGGTTAGTCTGAGTGATGTCGACACAGATTCAGATGTGTCTCAACAGATCCTCCTTGTCAGTCTCGCGGCATTATCAGAAAGTTTAGTGATCCTTTGATGGCACACTGTCTTTAAACAATAGTGAGAAACAGAATTTTTCTTTTCTCTTCTTGATGAGCTCTGTCTCTGGATAGCCCAGCTTTGGTAGAACCCCAGAGAAAGCAGCTGGGATCTTCAGATTCCTACACTGACTTCATATTCCCTGTAGATTGAGCCTAATCTGTAGCCTGGGACTGTAAAGCTTTTATTGTTCCTGTAATGTGGTCTCTATAACAGAGGACTTAAAACACAAGAAAATTGCCTTAGGATTCATATTGCAAAGTCAGATGCCATTGATAACCTTTTTTTTAAACATATTTATTTATTTATTTATTTATTTATTTATTTATTTATTTATTTTTAATTTTATTTTTAATTTTTTAAAATTTACACCCAAATTAGTTAGCATATAATGCAACAATGATTTCAGGAGTAGATTCCTTAGTGCCCCTTACCCATTTAGCCCATCCCCCCTCCCACAACCCCTTCAGTAACCCTCAGTTTGTTCTCCATATTTATGAGTCTCTTCTGTTTTGTCCCCCTCCCTGTTTTTATATTATTTTTGTTTCCCTTCCCTTATGTTGATCTCTTTTGTCTCTTAAAGTCCTCATATGAGTGAAGTCATATGATTTTTATCTTTCTCTGACTGACTAATCATTGATAACTTTTGAAATAACCACTTCTGTTCTCATCAGTTTGAGTATAAATGAATCCTGGGTAAATGTAAAAAACTTCTTAAGGGGTGCCTGGCTGGCTCAGTTACTAGAGCATGGGACTCTTGATCTTGGGGTTGTGAGTTCAAGCCCCATATTGGGTATAGAGATTACTTAAAAATAAATTTTTAAGGGTACCTGGGTGACTCAGTTGGTTAAGTGTCTGACTCTTGATTTCAGCTCAGGTCATGATCTCATGGGTGATGAGATCAAGCACCCCTACTCCCCTCCTGTCTGGCTCTGTGCTGACAGCATGGAGCCTGCTTGGGATTTTCTCTCTCCTTCTCTGTGTGCCCCTCCCCTGCTCATATGCACGCATGCACCCTCTCTCTCTCTTCCCCTAAATAAATAAATAAACATTTAAAAATAAATAAATTCTTAAACAACAAAAAACCCCCAACTTCTTAAGTTTTTGTAACCACTGGTTGTCAGGCTAGAGCTAGGAAAACCTTGGTGAGCTTGGGTTAGTAGATGTTTTTGCTTATTAAAGTGGTGAGAGGGACCACATCTTTCTGTGTCCTTCAGTGTGTGGTACAGGCCTAAAGTGAATTTGGTTTGGGGGAAATGCCCCCTGAGATAATGGGATGTTTTCTAATTTAACAGTGCCGAGCACTCTCTAAGAGACTGGCCTTGGCCGAAAAGTCTAAAGAGGCACTGACGGAAGAGATGAAAGTAGCTGGTCAGAACATCAGCAGACTTCAGGTGAGTTCAGAAGTGTTACCTACACAATGTTAATACGGTTTTCACTGAAAGTTCTTGGGCAGCAAAGTCAGCGTTTCCTTTCAAAAGTAGTGGCATTTGACCTGTAGACATGCATTTTTCTAACCACTTTAGTTCTAACTCATTTTAAAGTAACTTATGTCAGGCAGAAAGTTGTGTATTGCTTCTTTCTCTGACTTGATTTTCTTTTGAATAGCTTTATAGTCAGCATTTCCTTAAATGATACTTATGTACCCCCAGTCCTCCCTCCCCATTCCTCGTGCTAATCTCCGTCGTGACAGGCTGTACACTTGCTCTGTTCACATGACTCTGATTCTTCTCTTTACCATTTCATAAAACTGACCTGAACTGAAAGGTGGGGCTGCAGAATATTCCTCCTTCCTCACTGGTCTGTTTTAAAAGCCGTGTTTCCAGAATGCCTCTGTTAAATATAAACGTGATATAGGTAGAGAAAAAACACATTAGCACAGCAACACCTGCCCCCTCCTAATTTCAGATTAGTTAATCAGATTAGCTAGGAGCACAGGATTAGATTTTAAGGGGCTGGAGCAAGCAGAGAGATGGGAAGACAAAGGTGCTTCCTCCAAGGAGGGTCCTGCCCTGAGGGCTGAGGGCTTTGAGGCTTGGGGAAAACCTGAGGAGAGTTGGAAAGACAATGTAGCCCTCTTGTTCTTTGTCACAATTTTATACCTGAGGTAGAAGGAAAGTCTTTTTGCAGAGAAATTCAAAACCTATTTTGAAGGCTGAAAAGAAGAAAAACTTTTCCCCCCATTTGTTTTAATTTTGTTAAGGCCTGTGGCTTGTCCTTTATGTTAATTGATCAGATAGGTCATCTTGATAGGTTGCTTTTCTCAAATTTCTTTCATAAATTAAAAAAGCTTTGAGGTGGGTGACTAGGGGGGTTTTGATTTGTCTTTTTTCCTTCTGTTCCTTTGCCATTTAGGATGAGCTGACAACTACCAAGAGGAGTTATGAGGATCAGTTAAGTATGATGAGTGACCACCTGTGCAGCATGAACGAGACATTATCTAAACAGAGAGAAGAGATTGACACACTGAAGATGTCCAGTAAGGTAGGGAAGGGGAAGGAGGAGGTCTCTCCATACAGTATTTCATATGTAATATGAAGTATTTCATTGCTATGCATTTCAGGAGCAAAGGTTAAGAGATTTAAAGTATTTTTAAATAATTATTCTTCACACAATTTGTCCTGTTATCCAAAAGTAAAATTCAGTTTCTTTGAATTATAAGTTGAGAGGAGGTCTGACCTCTAAGGCCTCTAAGGCCTTTAATAATACTGTGTCCTTTGATTTTGGGCATTTTTGGCATTCTACTATTTTATCATTTAGGGACATCTTTAGGCAGGTTATGATATGAATTGTTCTTTTTTTTTTTTTTTTTTAGTGTTTATTATTTTGAGAGAGAGAGCACGTGCATGGGGGCGGGACAGAGAGAGAGAAAGAGAGAGAGCACAGGGCAGAGAGAGAAGGACAGAGGATCTGAAGTGGGCTCTGAGCTGAGAGCAGAGAGCCCGATACGGGCTTGAACCTGTGAATTGTGAGATTATGACCTGAGCCAAAGTCAGAAGTTTAACTGACTGAGCCACCCATGAAACTAAAATGGTGCTGTTGAAGAGTGACCTTCTTTAGATTTATTTTCATACACATCCATAAAGCTAGGAATGTCTTATCCTTTTGCAAAATTTTCTTTTGCTTTCATTTCCATAAAGCCACTGCTTGTCCAGTCTTGAGATCAACAGATATTAGTACTATCCTTATATTAAAGTGTATATCTGCATATCATGTCTCTATTGTTGTCACATAATGTATATATTCTTTTACCATGAAAGACAGGCTTTAGGAAGCCTATCAGATACTTAGCATGTTTTGTAACTCAGACAATACTGTACCACTGCCAGGTGGGATTTACTGTCTCTAACCTGTGCTTTTTGAAATCTGCTGCTGCCTCTTACTGACCTAGCAGCCATTCCTTCTATGTGCTGCTAGCACTGGGGAGGAAATAGAAATGAACAAACTATAGCTTTATTTAACATCAGCTAGTGGTGGTGAGGGCAGCATTCTGCTCAGTTGGTGTCTCCTTGGGAAATATATCCTGTTAGTGCATTGGCATCTGCATTATATAATACCATTTCTTGGTGTAGCCTCATGATACTGATTGGCCCCTGGCCGCTTTGCAGAAAGCAAGAGAATGTCTGTGATACTTTTCTGGGACATCTTGTGATGATGGTAACCAGACAGTGTGAGTTTGATTGTGGTTCTCCAGTTACTTTTGCTTCAGGAAACGAGCTCAGAGGTGATTGGTGGGGGTTGGTCCTTAAGTAATGCCTCCCGGTAACTCTTTTGGCCTCTTTCTTGGTGTTACAGGAGGGCAACAGCTAGCTCACAGGTTGATGGTAGAAAGCACATACATTAGTATGAGTATTATGAGAAAGCCTGTTTTAGTTCCTAACATTTGGAAAGAAGTGGCAGACTTCAGGGTGCAGGAGACATTTGTTCTGAATTGAAAGGGATGAATGTTGACTACAGCAAAGTTCATTGTCCCGAAGGTAACTGTATTGCAGCTACTTTAGCAATTAGGGAATTTTCAAGTCCTCTCTGAACTTTTTAATCTAGTCCTTAAAATACGTCCTTAATGAAATGCTGAGCTTGAGATCCTTCCTCATGTTGTAGTTTATTTTGTTAACCTTTTTTTGATCATTCTGTGATCCCTGTATTTTGCCCCTCCACCCCACCCGCCATTTATTAGTAATTAAGGTTGCTATAGAATCATCTTACAGCTGAGTTGACAGGGTCTCCATTGGATACCAAGTAAACATCTTGGAACCATTTTGTTTGCTATCATCTTGTTATAAATATTTGTGTTCTGCAGGCATTTCCCACATACATGACAAAAATATATTTGTAAGTAATGGTTAAGTATAGGAATTTAGTTAGAATGTATTCCTAAAAAGTGAGCTTCTCCAGAAAGAAGTTCATAAAACTGGAAAGTCCAAATGGCCGTATGTGAGGAGATGGGGAATAAGGTAAGACATCTGCCCCTGAGTTTTCAGTCAGTATCTGAGCTTCCTTTTTCAGATGATCATTTCCACTGGGGCGTTAGTTGGCACATACTCAAAATTAGCATCTATTAAGACCTTTAAAAGGTATTTATTAAGCAACAAGGAAACATGTTTAGGCTAAGAACATGTTTAGGCTGAAATCATAAACTTCCTTGTCTTTGGATCAAAATGAATTTTTGAGGTTTGGTAAATCCAAGATAGCTCTGTTTTCTTTCTTTATTGCCGACTCTTACCCCTCAGGCAGATAGGGGTCGTGGAGATAGCTAGTGGGGGAGTTAAAAGTGATCAACTGCTTTTTGATTACTGAATAAAAGTTAGCAAGGCAGGGTTACCAGCTGTACTCTGTCTTGGAAGCTAAAGTTTTCCACAGTGAACTACGGCCTTCCAGAGAGCTTGGCCTGTAAACTCTGGGTTACTTTTCTAGAAGTCTGTGTTCTTATTGTTGATATTTTTCTTTGCACAGGGAAATTCTAAAAAGAACAAGAGCCGATAGTTTACACATAGATGGTTGGCGACTTCCTTCCAAAGCTGCTACTTTTGCGTGGAGCTGCAGGACCCAGACCGCTTGTCCAGTGTCCAGTGCCCAGTGCTGGCCGCCTTCAGGCAGCTGGGCTGCTTTTGGACCTAGTAAACTAGTCAGTGTTGTAAATGGCCTTGAAACATTTAAAGTATATTTGTAACCAGTAATGCAAATACAGAATTTGATGTTGACAGTACAATGGACAACAATACATGTATCATGGATATCGTAGGTTTCCTTATGCTGTTTTTACTGTGCACTTTTTAAAATTAGGTTTTAATTTCAGTATGTAAGAACAACAAATATTTTGTATATTTTCAAACTCAATTATATGGTAATCGATTTGGTATCTATGGAATAGATCTATGTTTCTGGATAAAATGCTTAAATTGTCAAACTGTCATTCCTTCTTGCTATAATTGAAAGCAGTCTCCAGATTCTTTTTGAAGACTTATTCGTATTTTCTCTCTCTCTCTCTCTCTCTCTGAGAGGGAGTGGGTCTTGCAAACTTCAGATCTTGTGGGTTTATTATCATTGTCTTATTATCACAGCTCTTCAGTACCTTCTCTGTGTTGGAATAATAGCTTAAGGAAATTGATGTCAATAAATTCGTACTTATGTCAAACTTTCAGGCTATGAAAATTTGATGAAGGAAACCAAAACCTATGAAAGTATGTCTTACAAAATGTACAGAATCCTGACTTAGATATAACCTTTCTAATTCCCCAAATTGAACAATTGTCTGGTTTATCCTTTATTAATGCTTTGCGTTTTACCTTAACAGTACCTGTAACCATACTTCAGGCTCTCCTTGGTTTATGTCATCAACATTGTATCATTTCCGGTATAAACCTCTGGTATGTCTCCAGCACTCTCTAAATATATTCTCCTTTTACCTGAGCTGCTTGCTCAAGCCCACTGCACCCCATGTCCAAGCCCCCAGTTAGTTCAGCTGTTCCTGAAGTCCCTCCTCCCCGCCTCCCTGCCTGCTGCATCTCCTTTGGGCCTCCTCTCTAGCCACCTTCCAAAATGCCTTATTCTGGTTTAGCTGAGAGTTCATCACCAGTTTCCCTCTGTGCTCAGCACAAAGGCCACCTCCTTGACCTCCGCCCCATGGCCTCTGCTGCCTGCTGTAGAGAGAGAGAGAGAGACCCAGAGCTCACAGTAATGACTGTGTTTGGATCCTGCCTTGGGGACCTCTGAGTGAATCAGCTCAGTCCCATTCTGCCCTGCCTGTCCAGGCACGGGCCCCTTACCCCTTTCTGTTTTCTGTGACCTCATTTTCAGGTCTCTAACAGCTAAGCCAGCTGTTTTCACTGCAACTGCGCCTAGGCCCCCAAGCACTGTGGGAAAGAGATCAAATAACCATTCTGATTAGCTCCCTCATAAACTTAGGCTTTCCAGCTCCTGCCAGGCCTTCAGTGCTCTGTGACAGTCCTTATGGCATTTCTAGTCTATTTCTATTCCTCCTTTGGAGGGTTTGGGATAGAGAAGTCCTTCTAGGGACTGCCTTTTTCCTCTGCTCACCACTGCAGCCTACCTCTCAAAGGACTTGTCTCTTCTGTGTAAACCTCTCAGGGAAGGCCTGAGTGCCATGGGAAGTGCAAAGTGAGAGGTAATTCTAGTTTAGGCACAGAATTGGGAATTAGATGGTTACCTGAAGTCCATGTAGGAGTGAAACTAAAAAGAAAAAAAAGGGGGGGGGGAAGGTCTTTAATCATGCACTGCTTCCTGGGGAAGACGGAGTTCTCAGAAATGAAATGACATATATCCTACTTTCTCCTGATTATGTACTGCATGCTCACTGTTGAAAATTTGGAAGCAAGAAAGAGAATCAAGAGTGCGCATCTCTCGGTAGAGATTCAGGCATTAACATTTTTGTTTCTTCCTGCCCTCTTTTTCATGCATATGTGAAAATGTATGTTTTTAATCAAAATTGGGATTGTAAGAAATTCCAAGTGAAGAGAAAAAGGCTCTTTAATAAGAAGGGGCTGGTGGTTGGTTAGTCGGCTGCATAACTCAAGGGGGCACTGTTCACAAGAGCAGCCCCTGGCTAGAAGACCCGCAGGCACAGCTGGAGAAACTGACAAAGGGCATGTGCCTTGTTGTATCATTTTAAATAGCACCCCTCATTATGTTGTAAGCAACACTGTTCATCTTTCAAGCAGATTAAACTGGATTCTCTACTGCTTTTGGTAAGAAACTCTCAGTGAAACTAACATACTTTTTAATAACATGACCACTTTCCAAACTCATTATCTGTTTAAACAAAACATAACAAAACAAAAACTCAGCCACACTATTTCTGAGCAAAAATGTGAGTAAAAATAAAAATGAAGAACCAGTTAGCTGGGAGAGCCACCAAAACAGGGAGCAAAAAAATTCTTTCCGAATGTCTATGAATTAAAGCCTTCTTTATAATAAAAATCCTTAAACAGAAAAAACATGCGGTTTATAGTTTTGTTTTATGCAGCATTAAACCTTGGAGTCGCTTCTAGCTCTTAAGTCTTCAAACTCCTCTGTCACTTTAACATATGAAGAGAGCAACTTGGTTGCTGATGGCTATTAAATAATCTAATCTGGCAGAGCCACACTGACAAGGAAGTATCTGTTCTGTGATAGAGAAGGAAGCTGCTTTTCTCTGCTAAGGGCCATGTCCTCAGACACCATGGTGATAAATGGAAAGCTTGTCAGTAGATGGTTGCCTGTGCCTTAAATTTTTAAGCAGTTTAGTAATTAGCTCCAAATTAGGAAATTAACTGGCAATCAAAGCATTAGAGCAGGAAAACCCATTATAGCTCTTCCCAGTCTTTGAAAGAAGAGGCTCTAGAACATCGGAGTATCTTTTCATAAGGAGAGGATTAGAATTGACTCCTGGTGGAAACAGGCTGGGGGCTATTGTCTCATTTGTGGGTGGAAACAGGCTGGGGGCTATTGTCTCATTTGTGGGTGTAGGAGGCTCAAAAGGCACCTCCCCCACCTGGAACCTTTGTGTTTGTTTTACCAGGAGCTTTAATCTGAACTCAACCCCACTCCTCCCTAAACACCAGTGGAATAGCTGAGTGGTGACATACCATAGGTCCAAGAATAGAAACTCCACAGTTCAGTTAACTAACGAAGAACAAAACGTCACTAACATCTTGCTCAGATGCTAAGGAATATTCTCTCTCTCCTCAGCTTTCGTTTATATCTTCAGGACACCTCTTCTGTTGTGTTCAACTATCTACATACCGCGTGCAATCATCACCTGTTCAGTCTCCCTGAGCAGCTACAGATGCTGGGAGGCAGGAACCATTCATGCCTAGCCCAGTGTTTTGTAGCAGGTGGTCAAAATACTAATTGGATACATTTTAGGAAGCCGGCCAAAGAACTGGCCAACTGTAGCCCAAGCCCCACACCTGAGAGTGTCCCATCCCCAGGATAAAGGATAGCCAATCTCAGGCCATTCTGAAATAAGTGATCATCCCCGTAACTATCATTGATTTTGACATGCTCAGTGAGGATGTGTTTATCTCTGGAAATTTCTATCCAAAGAGTATTCAGGTTTCCTCATGGAGAAAGTTGTTTAAAAATAGTGTGTTCAAACATCAGGCTTGAATGCAATCACGTAGGTAAAATAGTGGTTATTTCCCCCTGTTTAATCTTCACTTTCATTGAAGCCATCTTCTGGCTAATATTTTTTTTGAATATAGTTTTCCAAAAGCCCTCCTCCTATCTTCAATGAATGTTGTAAATAGTGACTTGTAAAGTTTTTAGAGAAGAATGTTTTTATCAAGCATTGAGGGCTAAGCTTGTCCTAAATCTGAAGTCCTTACTTTTCCCAACCACGTCCCCTTCGGGCATTTCTGCAAACTGGTTTGAGTTTATATTAATTGATCCTGACTGCTTCATCTGATTTGAGTTTCGAGGAATTCCAAGTTAATCTACTAGGTCATATGTACAGACACTTTGGGGAGCCTTTGTTAAACAGCTTGGAAGTTTTAAATGATTTCCGTGGAAAAGCTGCTAGGAAAAGAAAAAATAAAAAGAATGAGCTAGTCTGAAGGTCTACTTATAGAGCAAGGGAAAGAAAAGGAAGTGGAGTAAAATGGGGTAAGAGCTGGTGATAGAAGGCTGTGGTAGTTTAGCTATTGAGGCCAGACTGAGCTGTTTACCATCAGATTTTGATACAAAGGGGCACTACCAGAAAGGATTCTTTGGAAATATGTGGTGGTGTTTCAAGAAAAAAATCTGTATTCATGAAAGTGGCAACCTTTGGGGCAACGCTGAGTCACACAGAAAGGAGAGGGACAGTCCCTTGTAAAATATAAATGGTTCTCAACCAACTATATTTGGTCTTTAGAAAATTATGGGCCTATAGTGTCAAAGTTTCCAAAGAGATTTCTTTCACTAGGTGGGCAACCTACTATTCAAAGCCACACTACTTATCCAAAGATGGTAGAATTTAAAAGGTGCACTCAAAACTCTATTTAAATGCAACAATGATTGCCATTTGTCAAGTGCATTGTTGTTTCCAGTATGAGCCTTTTCTTAAATTGTTACCTGTGGCATTTTCTGAGATAGGCTGCTCCCCCCCCCCCCGCCCCGCCCCCCCAAGGCCTATTGGCTTATTCACCAGACCTAGGAAGTTCAATTTGGAGCTTTAGCCAGAATGCCCAGGGTCAAGGCATCCTTTGCTTCCCTTCCTCTGCTTCCCTCTTCCTTTGTTCTTCTTGCTCTGCACCTCTCTCAGCTCCTTACCAGAAGGTGGACTTGTGGCCATTACCTGTCTGGTTCCACAGAAGAGTCTCTAAAAAGTTGCCTATCAGGTGACTTCCTGTTCCCTAGGCTCTCTCTTGACCTTCTTCAACCCTTGACCATCACTGGGATGGTAGCCAGAGGAAATAGGGAAAAGAGGAGGACCCGGTCCCTTTTTCTATTTGTTGAGGGTATTTTAAGCATAAAAACCACTAGAAATTTCATCTGAGAATAAAAGTATCCTAAGTAGATCCTGTGGTGTGACTTCAGGCATGCCTGTGTCCTCTCTGAATGTAGTTTCAGGATGGTTTTTGAATACAATACTGAGTATCTTTTTTATTTCACCCAGAACTCCAAGGTCAAAAACAAGCCTACACTTGAAAGAGCATTTAAAAGAGAATCACGTTGCTATGCCAAGGCAAGGATGTATCAAGGGAATTCCCTCATTTCCTTTCTACCATCCAGGCATAGCACTTCAAGTTGACATGTTCACTAGGGTCCCCTAACTTTTCTCCTTGGGCCCAAGCTCTCCCTTGCTGGATAGTTCATCTTTCAGAATGTTAGGTCAATATTCTTCAGTTGTCATTTTGAGTCCACAAGCGTTTACTAGTACCTACTGTATGCTAGGCTTTGGGGATCCAAGAGTGAATAGGACACCGCCTGGAGCAAAATATTCCTTTGCTTAAAAACATGTTTTTCCTGTTTCATGCTTTATGTTCCACCTTCCCATCCAAACATTTTCCACCTCTAAGCTTTCCAGTCTTGCCAGTATCCAAAGCACTAGACCCAGGGCCTGGAATGTCCTCTTTTCTCCCCTCAGTATCTGTTCAAACACCCCATCCTGGGGTTGAGTATCCCTCCAGGATAAAAGGCACACAGGCAGATCTCCTTTCAATTCTTACTGGCTCCCAGTGAGGCAGCCCCACTTGCAAAAGAGGCTGAGCAGCCCAATGACTGACTTGCCTGGAGTCAAATCCTAGCAGGTGATGGAGTAGGGACCGGAAGCCCCCTCTAACCTCTCCTGGGGAGACAAACTCCCCTTATCTCTTCTGTCCTCTGCAGGCAGCACGTAGGAGGCATCTTTAAATATTTCCGTCCTGCCCCATCCACACAGCTTGGCCCTTCACAAGCCATCCAGGGTCCTCCTCATAAGGACTGACTGTACCTTTCATCTTATCCTGACCAGTGCTGGTTCCACCTGAAGGGAAAAGAGGAGGCACTCAACAGAGACTTCAAAAATAATTCTTTAGTTCTCCTAATCACAAGAGAAAACCAAACAAAATAAACCAAAAAAATCTCTCAGTGGAGCAACGTGGAAAGCATGCCCACAAAGACACCCCCTCCTCCATCATCCCACCACCTAGAAATGATGACAAAGGCCCAGAAAGTGCAGGTTGGCCTCAGACCTGCCAAGGGTCCCAGCCATCTGCTTCAAGGGGGCTCACACACTCATATGTACTGTAGCTCCCACACTCCCCTCCCCACCAACTTCTGCTGGAGGGAGCGTGTTCTCCCCTTCTTGAGGGCTGGAGACTCAGGGGAAGGAAGATGCGCCAGAGGGAAGAGAATGAGAATAGGATACCTGAAAAGACTTTGGGGGATCCAGGGCTGGAAAGAGAGTGGGGAGAGAAAGGGGGCCGGCGGGGTCCGGAGAGGAGGTGGGGCGGGGACTGGAGTCCCCGCGGGGTGGCCGCCCCCTTCCCTCCCCGCCACTCCTGCAGGCTCCACTCCTGCTGGCTCCGGGCCCTCCCCCTCCCCCCTCCCCCCGGATCCCCTCCCCCTCCTCCTCCTCCCGCTCCTCCTCCTCCGTAGTGGATGGCGGCCGCCGGAGTCGGAGCCCCAGCGGCGTTGCGGGTGAGTGACCAGCCCCAGGGGACAGTCGGGCAGGCAAGGGGATCCTTCTCTGCAGGGTGGGGCCACACCTACTTGGCTGGGAAAGTTTGCGGGCGGGGAGCGCGCGCGCCCCCGGGTCGCGGGCATCTCCCGGGCTCTCTGGGCGCCGTGCGCGGGCGCCCCATCTCCCTCCCTCCGCCTCTGCCGCCCCCAGAGGCATCCCGGGAGGGCCCCGACCGGGCTTCCCCTACGCACGTCGGCCCTGGGGCTGCTGGGACCTGGGTCCGGCTGTAAAGAGAAAACTCAAACAGCAAAGAAAATCCAGACACACTTTCGAGGGCGGGGGCGGGGGGCGCCTAGTAACCTGTGCGCGGTCCGGGCCTCCCCGACCTGAGTCACCCTCCCTCGGGGGCTGTGGATTCCCCCCCCCCCCCCCCCCGCCAGGACTCTCACCTGCCTTCTTCCTGGCTCGCGTTCTTCGTGCTGCAGCCCCTCCCCCGCCCCTTTCCGCGGGAGGCTCTGGTCCCCCTGCCTCGGGCCACAGCTGGTGTCTCCGGCCGGTTGTCCCCTCCAGCTCTAGTAGGTGGTGACCCGGGACCAGCGGCAGCTGTCCCCTTCAGCCTAGTAGGTGGTGACCCAAGACCAGCGGCCGCTGTCCCCTCCCAGCTCTAGTAGGTGGTGACCCACGACCAGCGGCCGCTGTCCCCTCCCAGCTCTAGTAGGTGATGACCCTGGACCAGCGGCCGCAGTCGCAAGGGGCCTCCACACTTGCCCCAGCATTTCCTGCAGGAGTGACGTTCACTGAGATTTGGTGTTGGGTCCCCTGGACTCACAAACTCTCCCTTGGTGGGTCCAAGGGGAAATTAAAATATATTCCTACTTAGGCTCTATTTAGGTTTTTACTATTTGTGTTGGTTGAACTTTTTTTTTTTTTTTTTTTTTGTAGCCTTTCCTCCCATATACTTTCTTCCATTAATAATGTTACTTCATATAATTAACCTTTCTAATTCCGAAAAAAATTAAATTAGAAAAATTTAGAAATAATAAAGAGATAAAAAGAATGCTTGCTAAAAATACTGAGCAGAACTTGATCTTTGGAAAATAAAGACTTCATTCCACACTTAACTGTTGTGGGAGATGGGAGTTCAGTGTGGCTCATTTTCAGACTACCCCAGACTGTTAGGCCTCCCCCAGGCCAGAAGTTGTAATTTGCCTGACACAAACCGCAGTGTTTGTTGGCGTTTCCCAGGCTGGCTCCTCATCTCTCTCCCAACTCCCCCGCTCCCACTTTCTCATAAACAGTTGTGAAGACAATGGTGGAAGGCGCTAAAATGAGTAGGACCACAAAGAAGAAAAACAGCCTTGCTTATTTTATTCCTGAGGCTGTTGCTGTAGCTTGGCTCCGATTGGGTGGAACAATGTTTGGTTCATTTGTGCGGTTTTATGTCGGTTCTCATTATGGTTGAATCAGTGTTTCCATGACAGGCTTAGTTCTCTGGGTGCTTAGAAGGAGCTCGTTAATTCTCAGATGGGCCTGGACAGATCGAGTCTGGAATTTGGAGGGATTTTGTTTTGTTTTGTTTTGTTTTAGGGTTTGATCTGGGTTGAGATGGCAAGCATCTGCCCACTCACTCAGAACTGGAGGGAGGTGGGAGGGAGCCTGAGCTGAGGTTTGCGACCACATGACTAAGAAGAAAACACTTCCCTGAGGGGTGAGCTGTGTGAGCAGGATCGCAGAGGGTGTTGAACACTTACTGTCTTTAGGGAGAATGCTCTTCTTAAGAACTTCAGCCGTTTCTGTTTCTATAAGAACACTAAATGTGGTTGTAACAAATGTATTAGGATCAAGCTCTGAACAACTTGTCAAAACAGGTCAAAGTGTTGAACTATTTGGAAATAAAGATTTCTTTTTTTAAGTTTATTTATTTTTGAGAGGATGCGTGCTCGGGGGAGGGGCAGAGAGAGAGAGAGAGAGAGAATGAGAATCCTCTCTGTCAGTGTGGAGCCAGATGTGGGGCTCCAACTCACAAACCAAACTCATGAACTATGAGATCATCACCAGAGGCGAAATCAAGAGTCAGATGCTTAACCGACCGAGCCACCCAGGCGCCCCTGGAAATAAAGATTTCTTAAAAAAAATTTTTCATTGGAGGGGCGCCTGGGTGGCTCAGTCGGTTAAGCATAGGATTTTGGCTCAGGTCGTGATCTCATGGTTCATGGGTTTGAGCTCCACGTCGCTTTGGCTCTATGCTGACAGCTTGGAGCTAGGAGCCTGGAGCCTGCTTTGGATTCTGTGTCTCCCTCTCTGCCCCTCCACCACTCGTGCTCTGTCTCTTGCTCTCTCAAAAATAATAAACATTAAAAAAACTTTTTTTCACTGGAAATAAAGTTTAGTTTAAAAAGGATGTAAATTCATATTTCTCCACTGATGCAGTTTGATAGTTCCCCATTAGTTAGGTTTTACTGTGGTCTTAAAATGTCATTGATAAGTAAGTGTTGTTACTTTCATTCAAATAGAAAGCCTGTAAGTTTTGAACTTGTTTGGCTCTGTTGCTTAGGAAAACAATGCACGCAGATAAAAATCTTTTGTCTCTTCCTCTTCCTGAGGATTTTTAATACTGTATTTAATGCCCTAGAGGTCAGCCTTATACTGTTGGGAAAGAAATTGCCTTTCTGCCTTGTTTAGCTTCTGTGCCACCTCGTGGAATCTTGAGTGGTTTGGCATCAGACACCAATGTTTGCTGTGTAGCCCAACAGGCCCCTCTGCATGATGGGGATGAATGAAGGCCAGTAAAGTGAAGGCTAAGGAGCGGGTCATCTGGATGGTAAGATGAAGCCTGCATCCCCAATTAGCCGATAGAAAGCAGCCAGTTATCATCTGGGAGGGTCAGATGAATTGGAAATACTTGAAGTGTGGAGCCTGCAGAGAGGAAGAAGGGCAAGGGTTGTTAAGAAGTAAAATAGCCCGGGGCGCCTGGGTGGCGCAGTCGGTTAAGCATCCGACTTCAGCCAGGTCACGATCTCGCGGTCCGTGAGTTCGAGCCCCACGTCAGGCTCTGGGCTGATGGCTCAGAGCCTGGAGGCTGTTTCCGAATCTGTGTCTCCCTCTCTCTCTGCCCCTCCCCCGTTCATGCTCTGTCTCTCTCTGTCCCAAAAATAAATAAACGTTGAAAAAAAAAATTAAAAAAAAAAAAAAAAGAAGTAAAATAGCCCAAGGGGCTATGATGTGGCCTTTAAAAATCATATTGTACAAGAACACTGACTTACACAGAACATGCTTAGGGTACGGTGTTAAGTTTTAAAAGCAAGTTATGAAATAGAAAGTACTGTAATCTCACTATTTGAAAATACATCAAAAAAATACTGGAATTACAAACATCAAAGTGGATGGTAGGATTACAGGTGCTTTTGAGGGTTTTTTTTTTGTGCTTGCCAGTATTTGTCAAGTTTTTGCAGTAGTAATAGCTAACATTTATTGAGTATAAACCACTTGCATATGGTGTTTCATTTTAAAACTCTGTGAGGTAAATACTGTTATTATTCTCATGAAACTGTTATTCTCATGAAACTAGAATCAGAGGGGTAACTTGCCAGGGCTGCATGGCCTCTGTGTACTAGAATGAGATCTTGAATTCAGGTCAGTGACCAAAGTCTATGCATCTTAATCACTACTGTCTACAATCTTCCTGCCATGTATTCTACATTAAGAAAGAAAATGTAGAAAAGGAAAGGTGAAGTATTTGGTACTTTAGTAAGAACTAATGTTTTGGTTAATTGTAAAATCTCTCTGCCTCTCATCTTTTCTGTGTCTCATTGTCACTTCTCTTTGGAAGTCCTTGGGAATTGCTCCAGACTTAGCCAGAGGTAGCTCACTTTCCCAGAAGAGTCAGCTCTACCCACAAAAGGTATCTAGAATTCCTCTGAAGCTTCCCAGGCAGCCTGGAGTTCCAGGAACCCCCTGGGATTCTGGAGCAGTCGTGGTAGAAGGCAGGATTTTTAAAGTAGATCAGGCATGTTATGTTTTCAAAGCTCTGTCCACGTGGGCTTTCGTTGTTCTTGGCATTGTCAGGGGAGTGTGATGGATAGGAAGATCCGGGGAAAGCTCCCAGGCTCGCTTTTGCCTATGTGTTATATGGTGTGTCAGGATAGGTAGGTCAAGGATTTACCATTGAACAGGAAAGAAGAGCTTATTATGTCTTGATGCTTATTACTATAAAAGCACAGCAATAAACTATTTTTCGGAAGCCTGGCTGTGTGAGTGGTTCCATGCATTGGCAAAATGAACTGGTTTAGTGGAGGTGAGTGATCACCCCAGCGTGAGTGATTCTGGGGGTGGTTTGGGAAAAAATACCCACATCCTGTACCACAATGTACCCTCAAAAGGATCCAGGCCCCCCAAGGTCACCTTATCCATCTTCCTCCTGGAAAATACCTAAAGATCCACAGAAACTTGGGCTTTTCTAAAAACATGGTCATTCAAATAACACACTTTTAAGTAGGAGGCTTTATCTCTTCTACTCTTCAAGGAAGAGATTCTGGAAGGCTGATACTTCTTTTTTTCTTTGTTTTTAAAGTTTATTTATTTATTTTGAGAGAGGCAGAGATAGCATGAGTGAGGGAAGGGCAGAGAGGGAGAGGGAGAGGCAGAGAATCCCAAGCAGGCTCTGCACTGTGAGTGCAGAGCCTGATGTGGGGCTTGAACTCACTAAACCATGAGATCCGACCTGAGCCAAAACCAAGAGTTGGTCACTTAACCGACTGAGCCACCCAGGTACTCCAGGAAGGCTGATGCTTCTAAAACAACTTCTTATTGAAAAAAAAATTGTAGGAGTCAAGGACCCCTTTCCCAAATTATCACATTCAGACCAATGTCCCAGATCTTGTATCCCATTAACTATATGGGAAAGGTCTTCCTGGTCTCAGTGTGAGAAACAGTTCTTGTGAGCAACTTGGCTGTTTTGTCTTGTGGATGCTGTGAATCCTTTAACTGATGTTTCTCACTTCTTATTTGGCTAAAAAGAAGCACATAGCCAACTTAGTTGCCTACTTCTCACATGTGTGTAGGACTTTATGGCCTGTATTTTCAATAACTAATAATGTTATTAGACACCTCCTATTTCCTACCTTTACTTTTCCTGTGGTCCCACTTTCCTCACCTACTTCATAGGCACATCTCCAAGATATTGCAGATTTGGTCTGGACCACTGCAGCGGAATGAATATTGCAAAAAAGTGAGTCAGATGAATTTTTGGCTTCCCAGTGCATAAAAAAGTTATGTTTAGGGGCACCTGGGTGGCTCAGTCAGTTAAGCATCTGACTTCGGCTCAGGTCATGATCTCATGGTTTGTGGATTCAAGCCCCTTATCGGGCTCTGTGCTGACAGCTCAGAGCCTGAAGACTGCTTCAGATTCTGTGTCTCCCTGTCTCTCTGCCCCTCCCCTGCTCACATTCTCTCTCTCTCAAAAATAAACATTAAAAAAAAGTTTGTTTACACTATACTGTACTTTATTAAAGTATGTAATAATTATGTCGAGGCAAACAATGTACATACCTTAATTAAGAAAATACTTTATTGTTAAAAAATGCTAACCATCATCTGAGCTTTCAGTGCCTTGTAATCACTGATCACGGATCACCATAACAAATATAATAGTAATGAAAACGTTTGAAACATTGTGAGACTTACCCAAATGTGACACAAGGACGTGATGTGAGCAAATGCTGTTGCAAAAGTGCGAATAGACTTGTTCGATGCAGAGTTGCTGCAAACCCTCAATTTGTAAAAAATGCCATATCTGCAAAGTGCAATAAAATGAGGTATGCCTGTGCATTGTTTTGTTTCATCAATTCAATGCAGTTTGGAGGCTGCTCCTTCAGACACCCCACTTCTTCCTTCTGAGTTCATTTTTCTTCATGTGAATGTAAGTTTAGAAGAAGTTCTTTCGTAAAAGAGCTTTGGTAAACTTGAAAGTATTCGTTTTCCTGAAAATGTCTTTATTTTGCACTTACAAAGAAGAGTTTGAATGTAGAATTTTTGACTCACGATGATTTCCCCTGAGTACTTGGGAAGATATTGCACCATTGTCAACTTGCATCTGTTGCTACTCCTAAGAGTACCAAGTAACCTTGGATGAGTTACCTAATTTCTCTCAGTCTCCTTGTCTATAAAATAGATAATAATATCCACTTCAAGGATAATTGTGAAGAGATAATGTATGCAAAATATTGCCTGCCATATAAGGAAACTCAATAATTGCTAGCTTTTAGAATTACTTTTATTTATTTTTTCATAATTTCTTGGCTTTCTTAGATTTTACTAGTTCATATAAATGTTAGTTTGTCTAGTCATACGCAAAGACAAAACCATGTTGGGATTTTTATTGAACTTGCATTCACATTATATTCCAGGGAACCAATACCTTTACAATATTAGGTCTTCCTATCTGCTCCTTTTATTCAGGTGGATGGTGTTTGGTGAGTTCCCCTATCAGTGTCTTACACAATTTTTGCTGTATTAATTTCCTATAGGTTTTGTTGATATTTTACATATCTTTTATTATATTTTCAAATTGGTTATTTGCTGGCCCATAGAAACATTTCTTATTTGGGGATTTTGATCCTGCATCTAGCATCCAAGCTGACTTCTCTTAATAGTTCTAAGAGTCTGTATGTAGATATTATTGAATATTTTATGTAGACAATTACAAAACAATACTAATTTGTCTTTTCCTTCCTTGTGACTTAGATCTTTTTCTTGTCTTATTGCATTGGGTAGACCCTTCAGTACAATGTTCAATAATAACATTGATGGCTGACCAACCAGCATCCTAACTCACATTTATGTTGAAAGGAAGAATTTGTGAAGCAGATGTGTTCCCTTGGTTCATGATGGTGATGTTCTATCTCTGTTGGGCATGTGTATTTACTTGTGTCTGTTATAACAGTGCAGACAGATTTATACTGAATGATCGATTCTTTATATGCAGCTGGCAGCATCTCCGGGAATGTTGTTTGATATCAGCTGAACCTGTTTTTATAGGAAATGTTTAAGGAGATCTATGCAAGCATATCTTTCCCGTATCTTCCCAACAAATCTATTCTTTTAAAGAACCAAATCAGCAGACACTTTTGGCCTTCTCCCCTGGTCCTCACATCAGCCCTAGGTGATAATGGAAAAGAAACGGACTTTGGGGTTCGGCAGATCTGGGTTTGATTTTAAGCTTTGCCACTAACTAGATGTGTGGCTCTATTTTAGTGTATTTGGGCTGCTGTAACAAAGTTTAACAGACAGGGTGACATATAAACAACAAAAGTTAATTTCTCATGGTTCTGGAGACTAGCAGTCCAGAGTAAGGGTGCCAGCATGGTTCCGGTGAGGACCCTCTTCTGAACTTCAGACAGCCATCTTCTCACTATGTACTCACACCATTGAAGGGGCAAGAGATCTGTCTACATCCTCTTCTTTTAGGGGCACTGATCTCATTCATGAGAACTCCATCCTCGTGACTCAGTTACCTCCCGAAGGCCCCATCTCCTGATACCATCACCTTGGGGGTTAAGATTTCAACATATTAATTTCAGGCGGACACAAACATTCAGACCATAACAGTGGCCTTAGGCAAGTTACTTAACATCTCTGAGGCTACGTTTCCTTTTCTATAAAACAGTAGTAACAAGACCTACCTCAATAAGTTTTTCTGAAGATTAAGTGAGATAACAAGAAATAATATGGACCAAGTTCTTGGCATATGTTAAAGCTCATAGATAGTGGTCTCCTGTTATCTCCCCTCCACTGTTCTGTCTCTTTCAAATCAGGATTGTGCTTCAGAAGGTCTAACCAGAGAGACTTTTAGGGAGAGGCCATGGGAACACCCCATAATAACTTAGGTTTTCTTGGTAATCAATGTAGATTTCTCTTGGATGAATTTCCTTAAAGCCTTGAATCACCATTTTGCTTTTGCTTTTGTACCAACAGCTTTTCGTTGTCCCCACAACATGTTGATGGACATTTCTATAGAATAACTGTGTTGTTATTTGAGTGTCCTTCTTAACCACAAGTATCTCTTTGCTTTAGTAGTTGGTGTTCCTGTCCTTCTGAAGATAAAAACCCTTTATTTCATTATTGAAAATAGCATTTTAAATGCAAAGACCAGGGGGCTCCTGGGTGGCTCAGTCATTGAGAGTTGGACTTTTGATTTCAGCTCAGGTCAGATCTCATGGTTCTTGGGATCGAGCCCCATGTCAGGCTCCTTGCTTGACAGTGAGGAGACTGCTTGGGATTCTCTCTCTCTCTCTCTCTCTCTCTCTCTCTCTCTGCCGCTCCTCTGCTCTCCTCTCTCAAAATAAATAAATATACTTAAAAAAATTAAATGCAAAGACCCCAGAGAGAGTATATAAGGAGTAAATAACAAAATGACTTCTGGGATTAGGTTTTCCCAGGAGGGATTATGAAGTTCCTGAGTAATTAAAGGGTTTCATTGGGGGTGGGGAATCGACAAAGGAGAGGCAGCCACAGTGGGCAGAAGAACTGAAGGTATTCCTTGAGGGTTTCACAAGACCTAAAATCTGCCTGTTTACAACGTCATTTGTCTGGGCCCTGTGGAATCTGTACTTGCCCCAGAGCTTTTTTGCAAGTGTCTTATCAGAAATAATAATGATATCTATGATGGCTCTTAAGTAGAGGAAAAGAGCATCATGAAAACAAAACATAATTGGAATTATGGGGATGTGCCTCCATATAAATATCTGTGGCCCGGAGCCTAAAAATAACTTTTCCATTGCAGAGCTAAGCCAAGAGTTTCACAGAAGCAGCATTGAGAATCTAATTTAAAACAGCTATGGCCCAGAAATTCAGAGACGGGACTGTCATACTGGCCTCTGTTCATCCCTTTGAAAGTTTTCTCCCCTAGCTCACTGTAATGCATATTCAGGGCAAGTTTGGAGGCACTAGAAGACAGTAATTGATGCTACAAACCTTGCTTTTGTTGGCCTCAGTTTAGCGTTAATACCAACATAGAGAAATGTTTTAATCTCACATCTTTACAATTGAGAACCTCCCCTAGTGCAGCTCTAGGCCTTTTGCTTGTTTGTGGTTCAAAGCAGAACCTCATAAATTTTGTGAAAATCCCCCTGGTGGCTGCCAGTCTAGCTTCAGAGGAAGGTGCCTCGTTGGGGTCATCGTAAGTAGTAAGGCAGCTACTTACCAGGTGCTTCTGATTTTCATAAAATTATCTTGAGGGAAAACAAGTGATCAGGCTTTCCTGGGAACTGGGTGATAATGTCAGAATCTTCCAGTCCAGAGAAAGCTCAGACTTGCCTAGATGAACATTTCCCCCCTCCGCCCCGCCCCAAAGGCAGAAACTTGTTATTTTAGGGTTCCAACCTCATCCCCTTTATCATTTTGCTTTGACTATCAGCTCCCCGTGGGAATGGCTCTGTACCACACGTGATGGGGTTTACCCAGCTTTAAACAGCCCCCTGCTTGTCTGGATCTGCCTGCTTCCCGCCCACACATTCCCCTCTCCTGCCCACATGTGCCCATGCGCAGGTGCACACAGGCCTTAGTGGGCTGTGTTCGGGCACCGCTTGGGCTGTGCAAACTCCACCACTTGAGGCCTGCTTGTTGCCCGTCTGGCCAGAGGAGGCGCCTTCCTGGATTCTCATGAGAGCACTCTATGGGCTTCCCCAGCAGCGGGCTGCCTCCACCGACAGGAGACCCACAGACTCTCACCGCCTGAGACAGGTGCTGGCTCCTTTCTGGGTTTCCTAGTTTGTCTGAGCTGTTCGCCTGCTATTCTTGTGAAGAAACTTTTGTGTTTGTTTTTGTTTTTGTTTTTGTTTTTAAAACACCTTTCCTCTTGGAACTTTTCCTGTTTGCCTTGTTTCTGACTCGTTGCCTTGCTTGGACTTGACTTATCCGTGCTTCTGAGACCCTGATCTTACTTTGTTTAGGACTGTTTCCCCTACCCCCACCCCCACCCCCTTTGGATGTATGTGGCTTATGCATGCAGCCACTACTTACTGAGTGGCTGCTCTGTTTGAGGCTCCTGCACATCGAGACTGGTCATGAAGCTACAGCTGAGATCACTTTTCTGTTGCCAGCAAGTCACTGTGGAGAAAGGTGATGATGATGTGTGTCTGCAGAGCTGTGGGGTACTTGCCCCCGTGCCATGAGAGAGGTACATGAAAAACAGTCTCTCCTCTCTTCTCCTATTTCAGACTTAAATCAAGTGTGTGTGTAGGCAGGAGCTATCAGGTTCAGCCCTGGTTTTCTCCTGCTTTCCAACTATCGCCTCCTATCAGGTTTCCCTGCCCCTGGCCTCACTGCCTTCCTGTCCATCCTCCACTGTAAGAGCTTTCTTTCTGAAATTTTGATCTGATCCTGTTTCCTTTCTCTAAATTCTTTCACTGAATCCCGTTGCCTTTAGGATAAAATCAACTCCTTACATGACACAGAAGGGCTTCTGTACCTTACTCACCTACCTGCCTCTTTATGGCAGCACCATGCTAGGCCCTGACTCCAGCTGGGCCCCTCTGCCTGCAGAATCAGGCTCTCTTCTGTGCCTCCCCCCACCCCCCTGCCGCCTTTGCACAAACACTCACCGCTCTCCAGTCTGCTCTGCCTGATCAATTCATATCAGCCTTCAGGATTCAGTTCATAAGCCTGCTCTTTCAGAGGCCTTTTCAGTCCTGGCAGCATCACTCCCCCACCACACGGACATACGCATACCATCCATTACGGACACATAGCCATCATTCTCACCGATCTTAACTAAGCACCTGGCTGTGGGTCCCCATAGTAGCCTGCATTAACAAAACATTTGAGAACTGTCTGTACTAGACAGAGAATACCCTGGGGTAAGGGACTGTGACTATTTTTACTTGTACCAGTGTGTAGTATAGTGTTAAGTGTGCTCAGCTATCATTGTTGAGTAAATGTGTGCATGCATGAAAGAATTAATTAGTTCGTATACACACACACTACGTGTTCACACACAACAAGATGTGGTTCCCTATGGGAAGCTTACTTCAAATCTCACTGAGAATATTTCCAAAGCACTTAGTAGGTGCTTAGCGAAGGTCTGTTGAGTCAGAGAATGAATGCACATACACACAAACTATGGACAATTTACCCCAAATGTACTGAGAAGAGAGCCATAAGATAACTCCACTTCCTCTTAACTGCAGTAGAAGGAATGTGGGACTGAAAAATCAAAGATGAGAGTTCATCTTCTTGGCTGTGTTACCTGAGTGAATCCTTTTATCCCTTTGGACCTCTATTTCCTCATCTGTCAAATGAGGTGTTAGAAAATATATTTAATGTCTATTGAACATTCTAGATTCAGTCTAGAAGGACTAAAGTCAAATAACCAGCTGCTTTCTACAAAGTGGCATGAATTTGAGACTCTCATTTTTTGGTCTCGTTGTGGAGATGTTCATGATAAGCCGTTAGCACTGGGCACAGCAGCAGAGCCAAGAAAAGAGATGGACCAGAGTTTGGCCAAAGGGGCAGGAAGCCAAGACCTCTTTGGAAAGCAAACACAACTAGGGGCCATGGCCAGGATGCCATGCAATGAGCAAGGCAGGGGCAGCAGTCAGCGTTCCATGGCAGCCTGAGGTCAAAGCTGGCTGGAGATGACCAGGAATGAAGCATTGGAGGGGCCTGGAGATGTGTTTCAGGGGCGTGTGCTCCTCCTGGGCAAGTCTGTGCAAAGACCCGATGCACGTCATCAAGGCCAGCTGTCTTCAGTGTTGTGAAGAGTAGGCAGGTGAAAAAGTGTTTACATTTAGCTTGTGTCCCTGCAGAGCACAAATGAAAGCCAGGAGGAGGTTAATTTGGGGTTAATAGGAGGGAGAAGAGTTTAATCGTGCCCCAGTGATAATGAGATGAACTCCTCATAAAGTGACATGGTCTCCATTAATGGAAGAGTTCATGCAGCAGCTGGTTAATTCCTCTGCAGAGATGTTGTGTTAGAGATTCCTCTCTTGTGAAGGTTGGATCAGACGATGTTTCAAGTATTTTTCTGATTCTAAGAGAGCCTTTGCTTCTCATGTCCTCCACAAATCTTGTTTAGGGACACACTTTCAGATTTTATAGCCCATCCTTCTGTGATGTGGTTTCAGCACACCCCACTATCCTGGTGACCAGCCTTTGGGAACTCTGTAGTCTTTGACTGTCCCCCTTAAAGTGGAGCACTCTGGATTGGACGTCATGTACCAGGATGTGGCCTGGCCAGCTCCTCTCTGGGGACATTACACAATTTTTGTAGGTAGTGGACCTATTAATTCCTCATCTCTCTTCTCACTCTGAGCTGGGCTATAAAAGCAAACAGCAGCGAGCCTGGGCTTCTGGTATGTCTCAGGCCACTGCAGGTGGTAGATGGACTTCATTTCCTTCCATCCACTTTTCTCTGCTGGAGTTGAACTTCAGATGTCTCTGTGGTGGAGCTTCTAATCCAGACAGACTCTCGGGCTTGGGGGATACTAACTGTACTGGAAACTTCCATAGCATTCCATCTGGGGCTTCTCAAGTGCCTCACATTTCACCCCAGATGTCTTCTTGCTTTATTATTTGTTCCTTTCCCCCCTTTAGTTTTCTTTTCCATCTCTTCTTTCTCAACTCCAAGCCCACTGAATACTACAACATTTCTATTTGTGCAGTGTTTTCTTTTCAGATTCTTTGCCCTCTTGGCATCCTGGTGAATAGGAATGCGGGTGGCTTGTCAGTTCCATTGTGCATATGAAGAAAAATGCCCAGAGAGGTTAAGTGATGCGCTTAATTTATTGGCAGGGCCAAAGAGGCCCGGAACCTGGTTTCCTGACTTCTGTCCCATCCCCTGTCCTGGAGCTCATACTGCATTTGCTCTTAGCACTGGAAATGCAAAGGGCATCAAGCTTTTCTCTCTGTGTGTGGTCATTGTACCAAAAGATTTTCCCCCGGAGGAGCAATCCCAGGCCCGTAGCGACTCTTAATCTGAGACCATATTGAAGTAAACAAGCAAGAGTAACAAAAGCAAAATAATTTGTAGTGCTTCATATTTTTCAGAGAACCTTCTGAGTTCTTCACCTTATATGATGCTCCCCAAAGCCCTTTGAGGTAGAAGAACTTGTGCAAGCCTTGTTTTGCAGGGGAAGGTCATGAGTGGAGTCCAGGTCTGAGGTCGAGGGAGGAGGCCCTGAGCTCCTGGTCCACAAATTTTCCACATGGCTGTGCTTCACGAAAACCAGGAAGAGGGTGTAAGTTGTTTCCCTCTGCTATCAAAGGCAGTGGAGACCCGTGGTGCAGGCCTAGACTTCTGAGTTTGGAAGTTGGCCTAAGATGTAGCTTCGTGTCATGAACTGGAGTGAGAGTTGGGCCAGGGGGCTGGGGCAGGCTTTGACCCTGGATTTCAGGCTGGTGAATATAAGACCAGATGGGAGGGGAGCGTGCAGGCTGGGAGAGTTGGGTTTTTTTTTTTAATGTTTACTTATTTTTGAGAGAGAGAGTGCAAGCAGGAGAGGGGCAGGGAGAGGGGTCGGAGGATCCAAAGTCAGCTCTGTGCTGACAGCAGCCCAGTGTGGGGCTCAAACTCACGAACCATGAGATCATGACCTGAGCAGAAGTCAGATGCCTAACCGACTGAGCCACCCAGGTGCCCTGAGAATTGGTTCTTAAGATATGGGTGAGAAGGGCTCGGCCTCCTGCGGAGAGAGGTGCTCTTCTAAGATCTGGTAGATGCACTAGTGGGGATTTCCTAGTGTGAAGAGGGACTGTTCTCACCAAATGTGTCTTGTTATTGTCTTGGGTTTTTTGCCATTTATTCAGCAAGCACCTACTGAACATAAGTAAATCTCTAACATATTTATAGTTTAGTTTTTCTTATGAGGACTTCCCGTATATAAGTGTGTATCTATATATCATCTCACATATACTTATTCTCATTAATGCACATAACAAAATCATGGGAGTACAGACTATTTTCCTTCATTTATCATTATGAAACTGAGACCCAAGGAGGGTAATTAGTTTGCTTAAAGCCCCACGATTACTTAGAAGCTGAGCCAAGTTCAAAAATCCATGTTTCTTGAACTCTTTTATTGGTACTTCTAACTGCCTTCCACATGTAAGCAGTTTCTAACCTTCAAGGTGTATGCTTTGAAGAGAAATAGAGAAAAACACCTTTGTAATTATTACTTGGGATTTTGCTTTATCTTTAAAGGCTGGAAAACCTGAATGCAGAGTTGAAACATAACATGAGCCCTTTTTGTTAAACCCCAAGTGGGCATTGTATGGTTGTTACTCTTTAAGTCAACCAGAAATGAGTCCTCTTCTTAGATTTGGAATTAGCTTCTGTGCTCTGGTGCATCCTGACCTGTGTCGGGCACCCTAGTTATGTGACCAAATGGAGCAGTGCAGCAGGAAGAGAATGTTGGCTTTCCTCAGCAAAGTAGTTACCGGTGAGAGGGCAGGGGTCATGGTACAACCAACCTGGGTCCCCCTGTAGTGAAGGAAGGTCATTGTCTCAGAGCTCCCAGGGCTCAGATATGTGACTCAGCTCAGAGTTCAAGTCTCCCTTACAGCCCACCATAGCCTGTGCCAGGCCAAAGGGCCGAGCTCCTCTAACCCCTTCTGCTCCTGTAATGGACACACAGAGCTCTACTGCCCTGAGCCCTGGGAACTGAGGCTGACATGCTAAGCAGGGCTGGTGCCTAAGATACCTCATCCTGTTGGCTCAGGCTGATGCCCAGCACACCTTTCCCAAGGGGCCTCCTCTTCAGATAGAAGTCTCGCTACGCTGCCTGGGTCAGGGTGGTACTTTGGTGGAGATCCTGCTCTTCCCAGGGAAGCTGTGGGTTTTTCCCCTGTCAGATTGTCCTGCTGCTGCTACCTCCCCCTTCCATTTCCAGCCAGAAGCAGCTGTTTTCCTGCATTTTCCTTGGCACAGTTCTTGCCCTATAGGGAGCCTGTAAGAGACTCTGATATGACCCAGAACCTGGCTTCAATGTCATGTACATTTTTCAGTCATTCACCAAATGTTTATTGGATCTATCAGCCTGTGCCAGGGCAGGCACCCAAGCATGAACAGGGTCCTGCCAGTCCCTGTCTGGGGGTGGTGCCCAGCCTAGAATGGAGACCCCAGGAGGCAACCAGCTTGCTGTGATGAGCGCTATTGGGAATTCCAGCCTGGATTCCTTAGTCATCTACCCTGGGGGTTAGTGCCCTGGTGCTCTGTGTTTCTGCCAGACTTCCCAGCTCTTGACATCTGCCTTCGGGGCCTTGCTCTGCTGTACCAGGCCTGCCAGTGCTCCGACCCAACCACTCCAAAGTGTAGAGGTTTTCATTGATGGATGAACAGACAGGCAGACTAGTGTACATATGCACTGGAATATTGTTCAGCCTCAAAAAGGAAGAAAATTCTGGCATGTATTGCAACATGGATGAACCTTGAAGACATTATACTAAGTGAGATAAGCCAGTCACAAAAGGATAAATATCGTACAATTCCTTAGATGAGGTACTTAGAGTAGTCAGCTTCACAGAGGCAGAAAGTAGAGTGGTGGTGGCCAGGGGCTGGGGCGGGGCATCCAGAGTTAGGGTTCAGTGAGTCCAGCGTTTCAATTTGGGAAGATGGAAAGTTCTGAAGATGGATGGTAGTGATGGTTGCACAACTATGTACTTAATACCAGGACTTTACACTTGAAAGTGGCTAAAAGGGTAAATGTTATGTTTATGTGTATTTTACCACACAAAAACATGTAGAGGCTTGAAGATCACAATTTAACATGATCTCTCCTGGTCGTGTGGGTACACTGGGCTCAGCTGGGTGGTTCTGGCTTAGGGTCTCTCATATAGTTCTAGTCAGATGGCAGCCAAGGCTGGAATCACTGAAAGGTAAGGTGGCTGGATGTCCAAGATGGCGCCTCAGTGTGGCTCCCCCACGTAGCCTGGGCTTCTTATGTGGTGGCTGAGCGCTCCCACAGAGCAGGAGGGGCAGCTTCTGGGGCAGCTCAGGCCTATGCCTAGAATTGCCACAGTGTTACTTCTGCCACACTGTATTGGTGGGAGCAGTGACAGGCCCACCTTCAAGGGAAGGGGAAATAGAGCTTCTCTGCTCCATGGCCTTTTAGAAGAGCATTAGATTGGGGCGCCTGGGTGGCGCAGTCGGTTAAGCGTCCGACTTCAGCCAGGTCACGATCTCGCGGTCCGTGAGTTCGAGCCCCACGTCAGGCTCTGGGCTGATGGCTCAGAGCCTGGAGCCTGTTTCCAATTCTGTGTCTCCCTCTCTCTCTGCCCCTCCCCCGTTCATGCTCTGTCTCTCTCTGTCCCAAAAATAAATAAACGTTGAAAAAAAAATTAAAAACAAAAAAGAAGAGCATTAGATGGGAGATACTGTTGTGACCACCATTAGAAAACTTTCATCCTGAAGCATGGTTGCAGGAGTCCTAAAGAGATTGGATAGGAATGGGTCTTCAGGGAGTCACACACTTCTCTGTACGACCTCTTTTTCAGGAGAATTCATCTTCACAGATTGGTAGAGTTTGAATCTTCATAAATTGTTAGGACTTTTTGAAACCAGTTGCTAGCAATGACTTGTTCTAACTTACAGAGACAAGATGAAGCAGAGCTGGAACAAAACCTCCTAAACACTGGCCTCCTGGCTTCCAGGCTGGGCAAACAGCTGTGGGGACCTCACCCAGAGGCACATTTTTGTGCTGTGAGCAATAGTAGAAGGTCTGGTGGAGAGAGGGCTATGGCGAGAGAGGCCCTGGGCATGTCCATGGAGGTCGGCCTGCACCTTAGAGCTGGGTGAGCCCCTTGCTGTGCTGTCTGGAGCTCATGGACATCACTGAGCAGAAATATGCACAGGCACCTGGGTGTTCTGAGAGGACACTGGGAGTTACTCATTTACATGGAGATTCAGAGTCTAGAAGAAGGAGGCCATTCAAACACCCTGGTTGGTATGTAGAGTTACTAAGTTATTATTATTTTTTAATGTTTATTTGTTTTTGAGAGAGAGAGAGAGAGAGGCATCACAAGTGGTGGTGGGGGGGGGGGGGGACAGAGAGAGGGAAACACAGAATCTGAAGCATGCTCCAGGCTCTGAGCTATCAGTGCAGAACCCAACATGGGGCTCAAACTCATGAACTGTGAGATCATGGCCTGAGTCGAAGTCAGAGGCTCAACTGACTGAGCCACCCAGGCGCCCCATAAGATTTTTTTTTTAAGTTTATATATTTATTTAAATAATCTCTACACCCAAAATAAGGCCAAACTCACAACCCCGAGTTCAAGAGTCATATGCTCTTCTGACTGAGCCAGCCAGGCACCCTGTGATGTGTAAGTTTAAATATAAGCTAATGCCCATCACTGAGAATGTCAGTGGGCAAATCTGCTCATTTATACCTACTTACATGTTTCTTTTTGTTTTTAAATATATGTTTTTAAATGTTTATTTATTTTTGAGAGAGAGAGACAGAGCATGAGCAGGGGAGGGGCGAAGAAAGAGGGCGACACAGAATCCGAAGCAGGCTCCAGGCTCCGAGCTATCAGCACAGAGCCCAATGCGGGGCTCAAACCCACAAACTGTGAGATCATGATCTGAACCACAGTCGCTTAACTGACTGAGCCACCCAGGTGCCCCCCTACTTACACGTTTCTAATCAGACTTTGCTATAAGTGCAAAATTCTTTGTTAAAACCTTTAGTGGCCTTCAAAATGCAATAAAGTTCACAAATATTTTGTGTGCACTCCCTGTAGCCTGAGAGGCACAAATATTATTTTGGTGTGTGATATCTGCATTTGAGACCAAGAGCCCAAGTGAAAGGTTGATCTTGTATACTTAGTTTGTAAATAGGACTTTCATGAGTGATTTTTAAAATCTTAGAATTGTTCAAGTTACATATTTATACATGTACATTCATTGAATTGCCGGGAATGGTGAGGATTGAAGCAAATGTGCTTTGGTTCTCTGTAAGTCAGTGGTTCCTGCCTGTGTATTCACAGTGATTCGGGCATTTCCAGGTGAGCTTGGTGGTCAGCAACGGCTCAGGACTGGCCACAGATAAGCCAAAATGCATTCGATGTGAGGCTTGCACACAGCCTGGATTACTTCTGATGTCGTTCGTCTCTGGGGCTTGTGGTCCAGTTTGGGCAGCTACGGAGGGGAGACCTGCCGTAGCAGCAGTCAGCCTGTGCACAACTGGGTTTCATGGATGAAGCCAGGCAGGAGACAGTCCCCTTTGCTGGTATTAACTGGCGTGTAACCCACATGCACAGAAACATGGGCAAGAGGGTATGGTCACTGATGCCTCATCTGCTGCCCCGTGTCTCTGCCCAAGCATGTGTCCCCTCCCCAGAGAGCCTGCCTGCCTCTGAGCCAGGGCTGTCCTCTCCCAACCTCCCAGTATGCTTTAGTGCGGGAGAGTGAGCACATTCTTTCATTTGTTGTTACCTCTGGTCTTTCTTACCAGGTTATAAGCAGCTTGGGGGCAGGAATCTAGTGAGAACAGCCTCTATTTATGCACCTGCCATCTTATAGGTGTTACTTTATTTAGTGTCTCAAGAACCCTGTCTCTGTTTGCTGTAGCTACCATGTCAGAAAACCACAGCGTCTGTGGTTTAAACAACAGAAATACATTTCTCACAGTTCTGGAAGCTGGAGACCTAAGATCAAGGTGCTGGCAGGTTTGGTTTCTTCTGAGACCTCTCTCCTTGGCTGTGTCCTTACGTGGCATTTTCTCTGTGTCTTCCTCTCTGGTGTCTGTATGTCCTCACTTCTTATAGGGACACCAGTCAGATTGGCTCAGGGACTACCCTAACAGTCTCATTTTCACTGAAACAACTCTTTAGAGGCCCTTATCTAACCACAGTCACATTCTGAAGTACTAGGCATTAGGGCTGAATTGCGGGGCACAATTCAGCCCATAACAAACAGTAAAAGTTAACTATGATTATGCTTTTTTTCACACCTGGGGAATTAAAGTAACTTGCCCCTGTCACACAGCTGGTCAGTGGTGGGGCCAGGATTCACACACAACCTAACTTCTAAACCCTTCTTTCCCCACCACAGGAATCAGGTCATACTGGTTTCTGTTGTCTGCATGGTGTTTCACCCAGGACCCAGCACTTGGAAGACACTATTTGCTGAGTGAATGCGCAGGGGTTGGGGGTACAAGAATTTGTACCAGAACATGCGGCAGAAGAGCCCCAGCATCCAAGGATGAAGGTCCTGGGTCTCTCCCAGCATGTGATGGTCCTTAACTTCTCAGACCATTCCAATCTGAACGCAGCATGATTAGTGTGTGGGAGGGAATCACATTCTAAAGCATTAAATATCCTTTCTGGGCCATTTAGCTGCAGCTTCTTCTGAAAACACTAAAAATAATTACATGGTAATTAAGATAAATTACTTGACCAGGTTTCATAGCAAAGTGGTTGATTTTGTCCCCCACCCCCAATATTTAAGTCCAGAGAGAGATCCTGGATCCAGAGAGTTCTTTAAACTTCCAGGACTTTCTGCTTATCTTCAGGAGGGCCCTTCGGCCTGCAGAGAAGAGGGTAAGGAGGAGATTTGCATGTTTAAGACGTGTGATCTGAGCCAGGCCCCTTCAGCTGACTTTATCCCACATCTTTTTCAAGGTTTCCTTTGAGAATGCAGACTTTATCCCACATCTTTTTCAAGGTTTCCTTTGAGAATGCAGAGTTGAAACCCGGGAACCACCATCCAGTAACCACAGCGTCCTGCACCCCCGCCCAGCCCTGGGGGCCCCTGAGGAGATAATGCCCTTTCTCATTTCCTCCTCTTGAGTGCCTAGCTCTTCCCACTGGAGAGCCCACAGGAACATAAATACCAGAAGGCAGCCTTGAAAGCAGGCCTTGTTTGTTGGCCCTCGCCTGCACGAAGGCTCGAAGGCTCACTTGTCTGCCTCCTTCTCCTGGCCAGGGGTGGGCTGGATTTTTTGGAGAGTGGGAAGCCCTGGGGCCTTTTTGTGCTCCTGAGACTGGAGTGTAGGTAGGGTTTGAAAAGGGGGGCTTTTGCTAGGGCTGCCAGAAACCAGTGCACCCAGGAAACAACGCAGCCCCAGAGCTTCCCAAACCAGGAACTGGGGGCTGGGGGATTGAGGTGGCCAAGACATGGACCGCCAACCGCAGCCTCTGCCTGTGGGCCCCAGCATCTGTATTCCCTTTGCTTCCAGACTGGCAGCCTGGCCTCACCCCCACCCACTGGTGAAATTGCTCCCACCCCATCCCTACAGACCCTGTCACTAAACCCAGATGTCTCTCACCTCTGTTTTCCCTGCCCTCTGCTGCTCTTCAAGGCCTCATGAGGACATTCTTTCCTGCCTTAGGGATCCTTTCACCTCCAGGTTTTACCTTGACCTCTTGGGTGTGTCTCCCTTTCTCCCTTTTTTCCCCTCCTCCTATAAAGTGACCAGTCCTCAGCTTTGGATGCCATGCGGCCTCCCCTGTTTTCTCCTGCATTCTGCTCTCACCTAGCCTAGAAAGAGACCCAGCTCTACATGTGTAGCCTCTGGTTTTCTCTCCAAGTACTGTCTTGTGTTTCTAGCTCCTTGCTAGATATTTCCACTTGGATGTACCTCAGACCTGCCCCTCTTGCTGCCTCTCCTCTGTCTCTACTTTTCTAAGTGCCAGATTCCCCCTTTTCCTGTGTTTTTTTGAGATCACTTTGGTGTCCAAATCCTGGCAAGTCTTCTATATAAAAACTTTATCTGCCCTCTCTCCTGTTGTGACTACTGCCCTGGTAATCAGTGTGGTGTAGTGGAAAGGGTGTGAGATTTGGGGCTCAGACAGGGTTTGATTCTGACAGCACCTTTTTCTGGTTGTGTCACCTCAGGCACATTGCCCAACTTCAGCTTCCAATGGATTATCTACAAAGTAGACAGATGCAGAAGGGCAGATATCCTGCTTGGCATACTCAGCTCACTGGCCTTCTCAACAAGGAGCAGGGGTTCTCAACCTTGGTGCTATTGACTTTTTTTTTTTTTTTTTTTTAATTGTTTTGAGAGAGAGCGAGCACAAGTGGGGGAAGCGCAGAGAGAAGGAGAGACAGAATCCCAAGCAGGCTCTGCACCATTAGCACAGAGCCTGTGTGGGGCTTGAACTCACAAACTGTGAGATCATGACCTGAGCTGACAAGAGTTGGACACTTACCCGAATGAGCCACCCAGGTGCCCCAGTGCTATTGACATTTTAGGCCAGGTAATTTTTCGTTGTGGAGGCTGTGCTGTGCATGGTAGGATGTTAAGCAGCATCCCTGCCCCCTACCCACTCGATGTCAGTAGTGCCCACTGCCCCTGGTTGTGACAACTAAATGTCCCCAAACACTGCCAACTGTCCCCTGCGGAGTTGAGTCATGCCAGTGGAAGATCGCTGGGACACAGCCATGCTGAGTCTCCGGTATGGGTGATGAGTGTGGTCCCAGGGTTTCACCTTACAACTGTCAGCCACACGTAGAAAAGCCCTACATCGTTTTTGATCAGTCTTTTTTGTGATTACTTTTGCCATCTCCAGGTGCTGTGCTGACTTACTTAAGTTATGCTTTTTATTTCACAGCTCAGTACACGCTGGGCTTGCACCTTGGTTTTCTCTTGCCATAGAGTGGGAGAACCAGTTTAGGACTAGGCAGGAAGCCCTGGGCCCTCATCAGTGGCACCTGCGGGCCTGGCCCAGCCTGCTGCTCGGCCTGGGGCTGCTAGCAATGGTCAGTGCTGACTCAAGAACTCCTCACTTGTAAGCACTGTGCTACTATTTTTTGAGTGCCTATGATACAGCATTTTACTTATTAATTTGGCATTAACTTATTTAGAACTTGGGAAGTAGGTGTGATTCATTTTCAGTTTATAGATGAGGACCCTGAGAATGTTAAGCAACATGTGTCAGGGATAGTAAGTAGAGGAAGTGAGATGAGAGGCCAGGTGACTTGGGTGTGAGAGTCTGTCCCCTAGACCTCCATGCTCTTCTGCCTTTGTGGGTTGAGCTCTTGCTGCGACTAGAGGGCAGGAGGCCATGCACAAGGAGCTCCTCTTAATTGTGGCTCAAGAGGTCCCCATTTAACACCTACAGGTCCTAAGGACAGAGAACAGACCTTTAGGGCAGGCAGATGGCTGGTTGAGACCATGAGTCCCAGCACTGTGTCTACCACCAAGAAGACTCTGATTGAGGTAGTTTCCTTCCTTCACACTTTGGACAAGACTTGGCTGTGGAATGTGCTGGGTGCTCACTCTTCCCTAAGAGAATAGTCCAAGGGTTCAGTGCCACTCACTAAAGGGGCAGATGAGAGGTTGGCCCTGGCCCGTAGCCCCACACTGTTCCCTCCTGGACCCTCTGTAGTAGGAGACTGAGGAGGGTCCCAGAGGCCCGTGAAGGGAAGATGACCTTGGGCTGGGGCTTCGTGGGGTTGGGGAGAGACAGGCTGAGGCTCCATGGTTCCAGGGGTGGAGTGTGCCCTGGGCATCATGCAGCATTCCAGAGCCTGATTCCCATAGAGGGTCTGAGACCCGGGTGGGTTCCCTGCCTTGGCTGGAAGAGGCCAGGACCTGGGGTGGGAGGCTTTAGTGCTGCCAGTGAAGAGAGCTGCCAGATGCCACCCTCAATGCCAGAGGATGACCTGGGGATCAAACTCTCATATGCTTGCTGAGGTCAAAGGCAAGAGTTCACTCCAGTCATGGCCTATCTGGAAGCTCTTTGGTCTCCTGTCTGGGTAAGCAAAAGGGGTATGTCCTTCCATGAGAACTGCTGGTGTCCCGGGGGAAGAACCTGGGGTTTGCTTGTTCTGAGAGTGATGCTGAGACTCTGCTAAACTAGAGAAGCTGTCTGGGCCTGGAGCCAATCTTCATAGTCATAGCAGAGACGGTGGTGGCAACAGAATGAAAAGGCCAGGGCATCAGGAATTAAAGGTGGACTGTGTGTTTCCTAGCCCCAGACACTTTATTCTTAGAAGAGCATGTTCCATGAGCCTTGCTGGCTCAGTCGGTTAAGCGTCTGACTTCGGCTCAGGTCATTATCTCACAGTTTGTGGGTTTGAGCCTCATGTAGGGCTCTCTGCTGTCAGCACAGAGCCTGCTTTGGATCCTCTGTCTCTCTCTCTCTCCCCCTCCCCTGCTCTTGCTGTCTCTCTCTCTCTCTCTCAAAAGTAAATAAACCTTAAAAAAAAAAAAAAAGCACATTCCAGAATGTTCTGAGGCAAACCATCCATGTGGGTCTTTGAGGATGGCTTCCTATTATCCCATCCTGGAGTCCATAAGAAGGTTAGCTTCTGAAGGCTCTGGGAAGGAATGCCATGAAGAGACATGTAAACCCTTGCTTAACCAAGGTTTCTCAAACACATTTGACCATGGGTCTTTTCCCCAAGCCTGTTAACTTCTTTCTGTTTTGAGAGATTCCGTCTTTAAGGAGAAACCCTGAGCAGGGATTCAAGCACAAGGGACTAAGGAACAGATCACATCTGGAGAGCAGGATAGAGGCATAGTCATGTGCCAGACAGAATGGACACCTAGTTCTAGAAAAGGATTTGTAACAAGTTGACCTGATGCTAAAGCAAACTGCAGAGTCTGGGCTTTTTTCTTTCTTCCTGACTAGAGAAAGGAAGGCTAGAATGGGAGACAGGGAAAACAGAAAGGAGAAAGACAAAGAGAAAGGAAAACTATATGTACCAAGTACCCATAACGTGGCAATTTACATATGAGGCAAATATCACCATTTCACAGATAAAGAAAGTGAGGCTCAGAGGTCTCTGCTTAGTAAATTCCATAGCATTTATGGCAGTGATATGGATGTGGTGTACGTATTCCATAAAAGTGTCATGGTGAGGGGCGCTTGGGTGGCTCGGTTAGTAAAGCACCCAATTCTTGATTTCCACTCAGGTCATGATCTCATGGTTCATGAGTTTGAGCCCCACATCAGGCTCTGTGCTGACAGTGCAGAGCCTGCTTGGGATTCTCTCTCTCCCCGCCCCTCTCTCTGCCCCTCCCCCCATCTCAAAGTAACTAAATAAATATAAAAAAGTGTCACGGTGAGAATAACATTCTGAAATCAGAATGGCCCACCCAGCCCAAAATTTTTTCTTTGTTCACATAAAGACCGTCTCCTGGGACTAGTTAGTTTGGGTTACTATCTGTTTATACTACTCTCCAGATTTAGGAAATGAGAAGATTATTAAAACAAGGTTAAAAAAAACGGCCAGGACCCAGATTCATCCTGGAGAAGTGGAGGTTAAATCCACAGGGCGGGGGCGTGGGGGGGGATGGGGAGTGGCGCTGGGGAGCTGAGCTGGAACCAGCACAGATAATATTCAAAGGCACGGGTAGGTTTTGCTGTGGGTTAGTATTTTACAAATGGTATTTCCTGTCACATAGCTGAACTAAATACCACACATGTTTGTGATTAAATATGATGGGCTGCAGAACATCTGTGGTAATAATACAGGCAGTACATGCAGCGGGCACTTCTGTGATCTAAGGTGAGGGTGTGCTCTGCAAGCGTTTTCACTTCACATAGGGTTTTTGTGTTGCCTTATGATTCATTTCTGTTTGAAAAGTTTGGTTCTCCTTTTAAAGGGAAAAATTCTACAGGAATGATATTTTAAACACTGTCTTAGCAAACCTTCATGGATGCATTTTGCACACTGGGCTGTCCTTGTCTTTGGCTTTGTTTCTGGGATACGCATCCCAGAATAGTAAGGAGGGTAACTAGATTGCAGACCTCCAACCAAACAATCACAGGGAGGCTTTGCGAATGCTGCCCCAGCCTAGCTCCAGTGTTGCAATTGAGGAATCCAGCACTGGGAGAGTCAGACAATTCCTTCTTTGGGGGGACAGCCAATGAAACCACACAGATACTGACATGAAGACATTCTTTCTCTAGATTAGGCAGCATTGTTGTGGAGCAAAAGAGGCATAGGCATAAAAGGACTAAATCCAGCCTTTTACAAAGGCAGGGGCATTGCTGAGGGTCCAGATGTGTTGAGGCTTGAGTAGGAGTCAGCCTGACAACGACAGTCGGGTGGAGCTAATTCCAGGAGGTTACTGCTAGGCACTTGTGATGCTTTCCTGAGCTGAACACTTCTTCAATGTCCATCCTCCCCCAGGATCTGGCAGCTACAGAAAAGCCAGATCCTAGGGACCATCTGAGAGGGTGTTGTTCTCCACAAGGGAGGACAGTCTTCAGCGGCAGATGAACAGGGATGCTGATTCAAGAGCCGAATGCGTCCAATCTGATTGTGATAATCTGCAGGAAAAGGTAGAACTTCATATTTACACTTTATTTGAATGGTTTCTGAAGAAAAGCAAAGGAAATCTGTGAAGAACAGCAGGAGTAGATCCTCCAGAGTAGGGGGCGGGGTGGGGTGGTATGGAAGGACGAGGCAGGGAGTTACATGAAGTTTGGGGAATTCAATATATACCAAGATGGCCCGGTCCTAGAAGACAGGGTGGCACCCGAGTGTATTTGTTGGGCAGCAAGTCTGAAATACTGTTCATCGCTAAGGGCGGGGTGGCTTTTTGCAGTTGAAAAGGGACAGGAAATGGGACAGGCTGAGTTATGAAAGCCAGTCTCAGAATTGACCCAAATTGCTACTGAGCTGTTGTTCTTGAGCGATCATGGGGAAAACATTCTCTGAGCTTATCTTTCCCACAGCCTGATGTCCAAGCGGCAGATACGCGTGGTGGGCTTTGTGGAGAAATAGGCTCTTTCCAGGTGAGAATAGAATCTTTCCAATTTAGAGAATGCCTCCCTGCAGGAACTCTTCTTAGTGAAGGTGGAGTGGTGGCAAGTGCCCGGAAATGGGAATGTCCCCATTGGGAATGTCCCCAAAGGACACCAACGCCAGCAAGTCATTGGATCTCTTGGGACCTCTGGGGTGGTGGATGGTCTGGAGCATGGACTTTGGGATCTGCCTCTTTCTGGTTGGGTGACTTTAGGCAAGTAGCTTAACCTCTCTGAGCCTTATTTTCCTCTTCTACAAAGTGATGTTTATTACTTAATGGGGTTGTGAGGATTAAATGCACACCCAGCCCTTAGCATACCCTAAGTACATAACAAGTACTTGATACATGTTCGTTGAGCAGAATACCTCCAATTTCTGTCTGACTCTGAAATGCAGTGATTCTTTGAACTGAGGAGGGCAGTGTAGAGATTTACTTTATGGGAAACTGGAAAGACGATTTAAAATTATTCGATCAAAAACGTATTGAACTGCATAGTGATGTCAGATATTTGTAGACAATGTGGAAGATGTCCTAATGAATGAGACATAATCCCTCCCTGCAAAAGCTTCAGTCTGACTCACAAAAAATATATGAATTTTTCATACAACAACTTGATAATTATTAGCCTCAATTCTTTTTGGTGAGGTAATTATTCCATACCAGTGCTGCTTTTTCATAAGCTTATTGCAAGTAATTTGCAATATTGCTAATAATATATAAGGTGTTGCTATTTTTGAAAGATTTGCTTTTTAAAACAATTTAGAATAAATTCATTATCTCCACAATACTCTCATAAGAATTCCAGGATGATTTCTTTAGTGGCAGAAAGGGATGGAGTCTCGGATTGTATGTAAGTGTGGACTTTCTTGTGTTTCCTATGGCCTGTGGCCTACCTTTGCTGATCCAACATTTAGAAAGGTGGGGATAATTATTTCAGGACGTCCCTCAATATTTTGGGGGTTGTTAAACTCTGGGTACACCCAAGAGAATGTGCTAGGCTTTTGAATGCCATCTGTCATACGTGTTGAGGTAAAAGGTTGAAAACCACTGTCTACCTACATCCTTGTTGTTCCCAGTGTCAGTAGGCATGTGCACTTTTAATTTGTTCTTGAATTCAATGTATTCGGCAGTGCAAAAGAATGTCTGATAGTTTTTTTTAAGTAAAAAAATTTTTTTAAGTGTTTATTTTTGAGAGAGAGAGAGAGAGAGAGAGAGAGAGAGAGAGAGCATGAGCAGGGTAGGGGCAGAGAGAGAGGGAGACAGAGAATCCGAAGCAGGCTCCAGGCTCTGAGCTGTCAGCACAATGCCCAACATGGGATTCGAACCCATGAACCATTAGATCATGACCTGAGCCAAAGTCGGGTGCCCAACCGACTGAGCCATCCAGGTACCCCAAAAGATGTCTAATAGTTATAGGAGAAGCAAACACTCCCCTAGAAACCTTCAAACCTCAGAGATTGGTTTCTAGAAGCTTCCACCATAAGACATTATTCTTACCTATCTGCACCTCATTCAGAGTCTTGGTGTCTTGTCCTATCTCTGTATTTTGTCTGGCATTGTCTTCCAGGAGTTAGCAAGATAGTCCAGATTGACTGAAAACAGACCTCTGGAAGGATTAGGGCATGTGGGGTAGGATGTAGTCCACACCTGAGGAAAAAAACACAGAAGCCAATGAGAGGAACCTTTATTTTGGAGGAAGGCAGCTGGGGATGTAGTGCCAGGGGTCCTGAGTTCCCAGTTCTGCACTAAATGGAACCTGGACTTTAGAGAAGCACCCCCAATGCTGTGGTCTATACTCTGGGTTGTCATAAATTAAAAAAAAATTTTTTTTTGTTTTAATATTTGTTTATCAAGAGACAGAGAGAGACAGAGCATGAGCATGGGAGGGGCAGAGAGAGGGGGAGACACAGAATCCGAAGCAGGCTCCAGGCTCTGAGCTGTCAGCACAGAGCCCGATGCGGGGCTCGAACTCACAAACTGCGAGATCATGGCCTGAGCCAAAGTCGGACACTTAACTGACTGAGCCACCCAAGCACCCCTGGGTTGTCATAAATTTAAATGAGATGTTGCCTGTGACAGGGCTCTGTAAATGGTAGGATTTAGGGTGCCCTGGGAGGCATAGACACATATTGACATCCTGCCTCATTTGCAATGCAGAAAAAATCCTGAGGTTAAATAGGTATTGCTGCTTGAGTACTTTTGGTTCCAGTGTCTTGAAGGAGATGGTGAAGTTGCAGATGACTAAGGCAGGACATATTCATGACCTCTCCACTCTGGGCTACTGCATCCCTCCCTGAGACCCAGGGGACCTTGGACAGACCAGGGCTCTGGAAAGGATGTGGCTGTTTCCCTGCTGAATGTGGGGGTGAGTTAGGGGAGGAAGAAGGAAAGCCTTAGATGGAATCGATTCTAGTTGTTGACTTTGGGAAAAATGACGGTGGGGGCTTTGAGACTAGAATAGAAAGATGAGGTCATATACAAGGAAGGGGCAAAAGAGGTCAGAGAGAAATGAAATGAGTGTGAAGAGGATTGATAAGGAAGGGCAGCAAGAGGGATGTGGAAGAGGAGCAAGAAGAGAATAGTAGGAAACACACCTGCACTTGACCGTAGGGAGCCAGAGTCTTAGCCCCTCATTCCAGGAGCATCCAAGTCCCACCTTTTAAACAGGGACAAGGGTTTGGGCTCATATTGGGCACAATGCAGAATTCCGTTTGGTTGTATTAAACTCACATTACATTTGCTGAGTGCCTTCTATGGAAGAATCCTGCATACAGGGGAAGAGTATACTTTGCATAGATTTTTGTGTTTAAGGTAGGAGTTTTCTTGCAAGGTGTTCTCTTTAAAGTTCAAGGGTCACTTAAAAGGTCATGGAATTGATTTCTCTGGTTTATGGAAATCACTTTTTTTTGATAATATGCAAAAGCTCTGATAAAACCAGTATCACTGCTCGAAATTTTGAAGATAGCAGTGGAAAACAGATGAGGCAAAACGTTTTCTGTAGATCAGAATAAGATTCCATCCAAAGCGTACTTATTTCTTCTTTTGGTCTTCTCTTTTTCTTTCTTTTTAATAAACCCAACTAACATAAATATTTACACAATCTCTCACCCTAAAGAGAATGCAATGGGATGGGTCAAGAAACATTGCTGCTGATTTCCTGCCTCTGTGCCTCCTGGTGGTATCCCATTGAAACAGGCTGTGCCTGCTTGGAAGGGAAAGTGCTTTGTGGAACTCCAGCCCAAGGGCAATGGCAGTGAAATGCCCTCCAGAGAGAGCCAGCTGGCTTGGACTGCTGCTCTACTGTGTGTTTTTGTGCCCTCAGGAATGTGCGGATTTAGCAAATGACAACAGTGAATGTGCCCTGTCCCCAGTGGAGCCCCAGGCTTGCTCTCTCTGTGTTGGCTCTTTTCCAGGCTTGAATGATTGCACTGGTTGAGCCCTCATTATCCACAAGGGGAAGCGGGAAGGCTGGCTGGAGGGAGAAAAATACGCCTTTCTCATGGCTGTGTTCCAGCAGGTTTTGAGTTTTCATATCAGTACATCTCATGGAGTTTTTCTCTCTGTCAGTTTGGAAGTTTGGTCAAAACTCCCAGCAGTAGCACAATTTCTGCTTTTGAAAAAAATTTCGGTTGGATGTCAACCACCATAGAATTATTTTAGAGTGGGAAAGGACTTACCTTAGAGATGATTCTACTCGAATCACTGAATGTCCAGAGTGGCTTTGCCCCATAGCTGGTGAGTGACAGAGCAGCACCTGGCATTCAGGGTACCCAACCCCCCAGGTCTGTGCTGTGACCTATACAGCTCATTGCCTCTGATGCCATTAGAATGATCTCAATAGTTTATATTGTATTAGCTCAGGATGAAGTGATCTGTGCTCAAATCCTGGTTCTTTCCAAAGTTAGGTATATACTCGAGAAAAATGATCACACCAAAACTTATATATAACTTATACAAAAACTTACTATTCATAATAGCTAAAAAAATAGAAATAAACCAAATGCCCATCAACTGATGAATGGATAAACAAAATGGGGACTATCTTCACAATGAAATGTTATTCAGCTACCAAAAGGAATGAAGAAGTACTGATACATGCTACAACACAGATGAACTTTGAAAACATTATGCCAAGTGAGAGAAATCAGACATAGAAGGCCGTATGTTGTAAATCCTATCTATATAAAATGTTCAGACCAGGCAAATTAAAAAAGTAGATTAGTGGTTGTCAGGACTTGGGGGTAGGGGTGGGGAGAAAGGGGAGTGACTGCTAATAGGTACAGATATATTTTGGGGGTGATAAGAACATTCTGGAAATAGTGGTGATGGCTATACAACTCTGAATATACTAAACACTACTGAATTGTCATTTTTTTTTAAAAAAAGGATAAATTTTAGTGTGTGAATTGTATCTTAATAAAGTTGTTATTTAAAAAAATCTTAGTTCTGTCTCTTATCAGTGGGACAGCTTTAGGCAATGACTCTAAACCCAAGTGATCTCAGTTATGAAATGGAAGTGATATATACCTCCCAGGGTTGTTTTTATAAATTAGGTCATGAATCTCAAAATGTTTCAAACCTATAAACCTCACATATTTGGGGGGCTGTCAATAGGTTATAGGTTCATTATAAATTGGGTTTCTATCTTCTGTATTTTCTGCAACACTAGTAAGGTCTGACTACAGTCCTCATTCATATACTTCCTGAATTGATGAAAAAGTGTTGTAGGTTTTTTTTAGTGGTGGTAAAAAATAACACATTTTTAACAATTTGTTTACCCTCTTAACACATTTTTAAGTGTATAGTTCAGTATTATTAACTATATGCGTACTGTTTTACAACAAATTTCTAGAACTCTTTCATCTTGCACAACTACAACTCTGTACCCATTGAACAGCCACCCCCTTCCCCTCTCCTCGCCCCACCCCACCATTCTCCTTTCTGCTTCTATGCATTTGGTCTCTCTCCTCTCTCTCTCTTTTTTGCATTTGACTACTTTAGATACCTCATGTAAGTGGAATCATAGAGTATTTGCCTTTTTGTGACTGGCTTGTTTCATTTAACATAATGTTCTTAAGGTTCATTTATGTTATGGCATGTGCCAGAATTTCCTTACTTTTTAAGGCTGAATAATATTCATTGTATGTATATATACCACATTTTCTTCACCCATTCATCAGGCGATGGACATTTAGGTTGTTTCCACCTCTTGGCTGTTGGGAATAATGCTGAAATGAACAGAAGAGTGCAGATATCTCTTGGAGATCCTGTTTTCAATTTTCTTGGATAAATTTACATAAGTGGGATTGCTGGCTCATATACACGGTAGTTCTATTTAAAAAATTTTGAGGGGCCTCTATGCTGTTTTCTCAATTCCCACCAACAATCCACAAGGGTTCTAATTTCTCCACATCCTTGTCAACACTTGTTATTTTATGTTTTTTGTTTGGTTTCGTTTGGTTTTATTTTGGGTTCATTTTGGTAAGGCCATCCTAACATGTATAAGGTGATATTGTGGTTTTGATTTGCATTTCCCTGGTGATTAGTGATGCTCAGCATCTTTTAATATACCTGTTGTCCATTTGTGTGTCTTCTTTGGAGAAATGTCTACTCAAGTCTGTTGCCCATTTTTAAATTGTTTGTTGTTGTTGTTGTTATTGAGCAGTAGTTTCTTATACCTTTTGGATTTAAACCCTCATCAGATATATGGTTTGTAAATATTTTCTCCCATCCCATGGATTTTCACTCTGTTAATTGGTTCCTTTTCTGTACAGAAGCTTTTTAGTTTGACGTAGTCCCACTTGTCTATTTTTGCTTTTGTTGCTTGTACTTTTGGCATCCTGTCCAAGAAATCATTGCCAAGACCAAGCTTTTCCTCTTGTTTTTTTTTAATAGGAGTTTTATAATTTCAGGTTTTATGTTTAAGTCTTATGCTTTTGTTTCTTGTACTTTTGGTACCCTATCCAAGAAATCATTGCCAAGACTAATGTCATCAAGCTTTTCCTCTTTTTTTTTTTTTTATAGGAGGTTTATAATATCAGGTCTTATGTTTAAGTCTTAACGTTTATAATCCATTTATAATTGTTTTCTGTGTGTGATATAAAATAAGGGTCCAGTGTCATTTTTTTTTTTTTTTTTATTACATGTGGATATCTGTTTTCCCAACACAGTTTGTTGAAGAGACTATCCTTTCCCCATTGTATAATCTTGGCACCTTTGTTGAGGATCATTTGACCTTGTGTGTGGGTTTATTTCTGGAATTAATATTCTGCTCCATTGGTCTCTTTATCTGCCTTTATGCCAGTACTATACTGTTTTGAGTACCATAGCTTTGTAATATGTTTCAAAGTTAGAGTGTGTAAGCCTCCACCTTTATCTTTCTCAAGATTGTTTTGGCTATTCAAAGACCTTTGAGATTCGATATGTATTTTATGATTGTTTTTTCTGTTTCTGCAAAATGTCATTTTGATAGGGATTGCACTGAATCTGTAGATTGCTTTGGGTAGTGTGGACATTTTAACAATATTAAGTCTTCCCATTTATGAATGTGAGACATCTTTTTGTTTATGTCTTCTTTAATTTCATTCAGCAACATTACTTTGTAGTTTTCAGTGTAAAAGTCTTTTGCCCCTTTAAAAAAAAAACAGGGGCGCCTGCATAGCTCAGTCTGACTCTTGCTTTTGGCTCAGGTCATCGTCTTGTGGTTCATGAGTTCAAGCCCCCACATCACACATGAAGCCTGCTTGGGATTTTCTCTCTCGACCGCCCCTTCCTCTCCCCTTCCCCACTTGTGTGTGCACATGCATGCTATCTCTCTCAAATACACTTAAAAAGAAGTCTTTTGGGGCACTTGGGTGGCTCAGTTGGTTGAGTGTTCAACTTTGGCTCAGGTCATGATCTCAAGGTTCATGAGTTCGAGCCCAGCATCAGGCTCTGTGCTGACAGTGCAGAGCCTGCAGCCTGCTTTAGATTCTGTGTCTCCTTCTCTCTCTGACCCTTCCCTGCTCATGCTCTGTCTCTGTCTCTCAAAAATAAACATTAAAAAAATGTCTTTTGCCCTTTTTTGTTTATTTCTAAGTGTTTTATTTTTATTTTTTTTGATGCTATTGTACATGGGATTGTTTTCTTAATTTTGTTTTTGGATTGTTAATTGTATGTGTATAGAAATGCAACTTATTTTTGTTTGTTGATTTTGTATCCTGCAACTTTAATTTGTTTATCAGTTCTAACGTGTGTGTGTGTGTGTGTGCGCGTGTGTGGAATTATTAGGCCTTTCTACATATAAGGTCAGATCATCTATAAACAGACAAAATGTAACTTCTTCCTTTTTAATTTAGTTGCCTTTTATTTCTTTTTCTTGCCTAATTGCTCTTGTTAAGACTTCCAGTACTGTGTGAATAGAAGTGGCAAGAGTGAGCATCCTTGCCTTGTTCCTGATTTTAGAGGAAAAGCTTTCAGTTTTTCACCATTGAGTATGCTGTTAGTTACCATGGGCTTTTCATAGATGGCCTTTATTATTATGTTAAAGTAATTTCCTTCTATTCCCAGTTTGTTGAGTGGTTTCTTATGAAAAGGCATTAGAGTTTGTCAGGTGCTTTTTTTGTATTTATTGAGGTGATCATGTGATATTTATCCTTTGTTCTGTTGATGTGATGTATTGCTGTGTTGATTTTCATATGTTGAAGTATCCTTGCATCACAAGGATAAATCCCACTTGGTAATAGTGTATGATCCTTTTAATCTGCTGTTGAAGTTGATTTGCTAATATTTTGTTGAGGATTTTGCATTCATGAGGGATATTGGCCTGTAGTTTTCTTTTCTTGTAGTGTCTTTGGCTTTGGTGTCAGAGCAATGCCGGCCTCATAAAATGAGTGTGAAAGTGTTCCCTCCTCTTCAGTTTCTTGGAAGAGTTTGAGAAGGATTGGTGTTAATTCTTCTCTAAATGTTTGGTAGATTCTCCAGTGAAACCATCTGGGTCTGAGCTTTTATTTTTTGGGAGGTTTTGACTACCATTTCAGTCTCTTCACTAATTACAGATCTGGTCAGATTTCTTGTTATTTTATGATTCAGTCATTGTCGGTGTATGTTTCTAGGAATTTGTCCATTTCTTCTTGGTTATCCACATTGTTGGCATATAGTTGTTCATAATGGTCAATAATAAAATAATAAAATAATCATTTATTTTATTTCTGTGACATAAGGTTTTTTTAATTCTTTGTAATGTTTATTTATTTTTGAGAGAGAGAGAAAAAAAGCGTGAGCTGGGGAGGGGCAGAGAGAGAGAGAGAGAGAGACAAAGAGTCCGAAGCAGGCTCCAGGCTCTGAGCTGTCGGCACAGGGTCTGATGCAGGGTCTGAACCCACAAACTGTGAGATCATGACTTGAGCCAAAGTCGGATGCTTACCCCTGAGCCACCCAGGCGCCCCTCTGTGACATAAGTTTAATGTCACATCTTTCATTTCTGGCTTTGAGGATTTTCTCTTTTTTTCTCCATCTAGCTAAAAGTTTGTCAATTTTGTTGATCTTTAAAAAAAAAAAAAAACAACTCTTAGTTTTCCTTTTTTTTCTATTTTATATTCTCTACTCCATTTACTTCTGCCATAATGTTTATTCTTTCTTTTCTTCCTTTAACTTTGGGCTTAGTTTGTTTTTCTAGTTCCTTGAGCTGTAACATTAGGTTGTTTATCTGAGATCTTCTTTTTTAATAATAAACTCCACTCTTTCTATTGCTTTTGCTACATCCATAAGTTTTGGTTTGTTGTGTTTTCACTTTGCTTACCTCAAAATATTTTCTGATTTCCCTTTTGATTCTTCTTTGGCCTATTAGTTGTTCAAGAGTGTGTTGTTCAATTTCTACATTTGTGAATTTTCCAGTTTTCCTCCATCTGTTGATTTCCAGTTTCATTCTGATGTGGTCAGACAGGATATTGTGTATGATTACAGTCTTCTTAAATTTGTTAAGACTTGTTTTGTGACATAACATGTGATCTGTCCTGGAGGATGTTTTGTGTATGCTTACGAAGAATATGTATTCTTTAAAAAAAAATGTTTTTAACGTTTATTTACTTTTGAAACACAGAGAGAAACAGGGTATGAGCAGGGGAGGGGCAGAGAGAGAGGGAGATACAGAATCCGAAACAGGCTCCAGGCTCTGAGCTGTCAGTAGTGCAGGGCTAGAACTCACGAACCGTTAGATCATGACCTGAGTCGAAGTTGGAAGCTCAACCAACTGAGCCACCCAGGTGACCCAAGAACATATATTCTGCTGCTGTTGTGTGGAAATGTCCACTTGGTCTGTTGTGTTGTTCAAGTCCTCTGTTTCTTTGTGGATGTTCTATCCATTATTGAAAATGGAGGATTGAAATTCTGATATTATTGTGTTGCTATTACTGTCTTCAGTTTTTTAATGTTTGTTTCATATATTTGGGTGCTCTGATGTTGGCTTTATATATACTTGTAATTGTTATATCTTCCTGGTGAACTGGCCCTTTTATCATTATATATATCCTTCATTGTCTCTTGTGACAGTTTTTGATGTAAAGTCTATTTTGTCCAATGTTAGTATGGCCACTCCTGCCTGCTCTCATTTTGTTTCTGTTTGTATAGAATATCTTTTTACATCCTTTTACTTTCAACTGAAAGTGTGTCCTTAAATCTCAAATGAGTCTCTAGTACACGGCATATGGTTAGATCTTGCATTTTTTTTAAAAAATCCATTTAGCCATCAGAAGTATTACAGTTCTTAAGCATTTATTTGAACTCAGTCGATCTGTAAATCTTGTTGCTTTTATTTTTATTCTTTTGTTTTTGAACTTTTATTTGTGGCAACATTTTATTTTATTTATTTATTTATTTATTTTATAAGTAAGCTCTATGCCCAGAATGGGGGCTTGAACTCATGATCCCGAGATCAAGAGTGGCATGCTCTACTGATTCAGCCAGCCAGGTGCCCCTGGTTGCTTTTAAATCACCTATTTCTCAGAACTAAAGTAACTGGAATTTTCTCCTCCTCCTCATTTAATATTCTTATTATCTCTTTCTCCTTTAACAGACACCATATCTGATTCATTGACAAGACCACAATCTGATTCCAAAGATGTGTTCCACAAACCCAGGCAACTGGGTCACATTTGATGATGACCCTGCTTTTCAATCTTCTCAAAAGTCAAAGAATTTACCTCTGGAGAATCAAGGCATTTGTAGGCCAAATGGACTTAAGCTGAACCTCTCTGGTGCTAAGGAGTTTCCCAGTGGATCTTCCTCTGCCAGCAATACCCCCCTCTCCTCTCCCATCATGGACTTTTACTTTAGTCCAGGACCTCCAAGTAACTCTCCTCTTTCTACACCTACGAAGGACTTCCCAGGTATTCCTGGCATCCCCAAAGCAGGGACTCATATGCTTTATCCTATCCCAGAATCATCCTCAAACAGTGCACTTACAATATCAGGAGCAGGCTCTTCCTTATTGCCTAACAAACCAACTTGTTTATCCCATGCTTCCTTACCCAGTGACCACTCATGTACACATCCAGCTCCCAAAGTGGGTCTTCTGGAAGAAGTTAGCCCTCCCCAGGCTGAAAGCCTAGGGTTTCAAAGTGATACTCCCCAGTTTCAGTATTTTCGGGAGGACTGTGCTTTTTCAAGTCCATTTTGGAAAGATGAAGGCAGTGCTTCCCAGTTCATCTTTGACCCTCCAGGAAGCAGAAAGGCTTACCCACCAAGAGACAAAGAGATGCCTATCGATCAAAAAAGCTTAAATCAGTGTTCACTCAACTATATCTGTGAGAAGCTTGAACATCTTCAATCAGCTGAGAACCAAGACTCACATGGAAATTTGTCTATGCAGTCTCTGTATGGTGAAGACACTGCCTCTTCCTTTGTCCCCCCCATGCTCTTCAGGAGTCAGCCAAAACCTGGATGGTCTTTTATGTTGAGAATTCCCGAGAAGAAGAACATGATGTCTTCCCGTCAGTGGGGACCAATTTTTCTAAAAGTCTTACCTGGAGGAATTTTGCAAATGTATTATGAGAAGGGGTTAGAAAAACCATTTAAGGAGTTACAGCTCGATCCACATTGCAGGCTTTCTGAACCAAAAGTTGAGAACTGTAGTGTGGCAGGAAAAATCCATACTGTGAAGATTGAACATGTGTCTTACACAGAAAAAAGGAAATACCATTCTAAGACAGAAGTAGTTCATGAACCAGACATCGAACAGATGCTGAAGTTGGGGTCCACAGAGTACCACGATTTCCTTGACTTCCTGACTACTGTGGAGGAGGAGCTGACAAAGCTGCCAGCTGGTTCAAAACCAAAAAAGAACTATGAGGAACAAGAAATTTCCCTAGAAATTGTGGACAACTTTTGGGGCAAAATCACTAAAGAAGAAGGAAAATTGGTTGAAAGTGCTGTCATAACGCAGATCTATTGCCTCTCTTTTGTAAATGGGAACACAGAATGCTTTTTAACCTTGAATGACCTCGAGCTGCAGAAGCGAAGTGATCGCTACTTTGAAAAAGACCCAGAAAAGAAGGGGATTGATATTCTCGACTATCATTTTCATAAGTGTGTGAAAGCACAAGAATTCGGGCAATCAAGAATCATTAAGTTTGTACCGCTGGACGCCTGCCGGTTTGAACTGATGCGTTTTAAGACTTTGTATAACGGGGAGGATCTTCCCTTTTCCCTGAAGTCTGTAGTGGTTGTCCAGGGGGCATATGTGGAGCTTCAGGCCTTTGTCAACATGGCCCCATTGGCTCAGAGATCTTCCTCTGCCAGTTCCTTGAGGTCCTGTGACAACATAATGATACACTTTCCTGTCCCATCACAGTGGATCAAGGCCCTCTGGACCATGAACCTCCAGAGGCAGAAGTCCCTGAAAGCCAAAATGAACCGCCGGGCATGTCTAGGGAGTTTACATGAACCTGAATCAGAACCTGTTATACAGGTCACTGTGGGGTCAGCAAAATATGAGAGTGCCTACCGGGCCGTGGTATGGAAGATAGACCGGCTTCCTGATAAAAATTCAAGTAAATATTCAATACCCCAAGTTGATTTTCACATGAAATAGCTTAAACGTTTTCACTTGTCTCCTTGAGTTGAAACCAGGCTGAGATAGATAACTTCAGTCCATTGAGGCCTTGCTTACATCGCCTGGTAGGAGGTGGAACATTTAGTCAAACAGCTGATTTATTTTTGTTCTCTGTGCCTATTTCTACCAGATAAGTTTACCTTAAAACAAATTTTTTAATACCATAAAAAAAAATCCTAAGCTAAGATTTTGTTGTGAATGGTGGCACTGAGGGAACATTTCTAGTTGGACTTTTTGACATCAACCACCAACCTCAAATATTAAAAATATTGCTCACAGAGCTAAGATTCCCCAATTAACCTTTAAAGATCTCTCATCTGTGAATATACCTGAACTTTTTTTGTATTCTCAGCCAGTACCACATTCTCCTTAGGTTTTGTTCCCTCCTATTTCAAAATAAGATTGCCTTTCAGTTTTACCCAAATTGATTTCATTAGCTGAATTAATTTGGCCATATTGGCTAGTTGTTTCAGAATTAAGTAGACAACAGCCCAAGCATTAAAAATTCAGTTAATTTTTAAATTTTTTTTGCCAAGAAAACAATGAATCTAGAATTTCAGAACTTTAAAAATAGAGTCCTAGCACCGCATTTATTTCAGAATAGTAACTTAGTTGTGGGTGTATATAATAGAGCAAAAAAGCAAACTTTGAAATTAAGGCTGCTCCCTGTTTTAGTCCAGTTATTTCTAGCAGAACATTGGGTTATGGAGCTAATTTGGGGGATCTGAGTTGATGTATTCACTCATTCAGTCAAACCTTTATTGAGCACATCAGGTAAACCAAGTGCCACATTGGGTGCCGGGGCTAAAGATAAATAAGATCTGATCCCTGCTTCTAAATAGTTCACAGCTGGTCTAGTCCTTCAGGGAAAATTAATTTCATTTTAGGACCCTTCAGGCTGTGGACTTCAGAAGAAGCATTTTTATTTGGGGCGGACCTATAGCAGTGTTTCTCAAACTTGGCTGTATGTTAGGATAGCTTGAGAGTTTTCAAATAATTTTCATGTTCAGGCTCTACTCCATGCCAATTAAATTGGAATGTCTGAGGGAGGGGCCTAAGCACCTGTATGTTTCTAGGGCTCCCCAGGTGAACCTGATGTGTGCCAGGGTTGAGAGACACTGCTCTGCAGGCCTTGCAGTGTTCTGGGGGAAGGAAGAGCAAGCTCCAGACTATGATGGATTTGAGGGGTAGCATGGACCATGTCTTTGGGGAGTGCAGGACCACCTTGTCTGACTTGCAGTTTGCTGGCTTAACACCTGTCTTCTGATTGTAGCTCGGGCAAGGCACAGGGCCCAGTAGGCGAGAGACACAGCCAGGTGGCTGAAGAGACCCAGGCCCTTGTGCAAAAGGGAAGCCCCTGCGCAGTCGTCCTCCCTGACACCGCCCCACTTCTCGGTTGATGGCGAATTCTGCTCTGCAGTGTTCTCATGACTCCTATTAGTTACGGTTCTAGTCCCAAGGAACATCAAGGACAGCTCAGGCTTAAGGCAGGGTGAGGTGGTGATGGGGTGGCATGGTCACAATGGATGGCTTCTAGTGGTGCCTCCTGGTCAACTCCTGTGTGATGGGAATATCTTCCGTGACACAATCCACAGAGGTGATGTTTCCTGCCTTTTATAACTTTGCTGGAGAAGCAAGTTAAAACCATTCTCAGGTTATCTTCGTCCTAGGGAAATAAGTTTTGAAGTTTTGAGTACAAAGTTCCAAATGATCTATTCTCAAAGTCATCTGTGCTACTTTTAGATGAAAGGGGTTATAGAAATCATAATATTATTGCTTTTTATTTTGCTAAAGGCAAAGGGAAAGAGAGGAAGGCAGGCTGGAATACCTACTGTAATCTCCTCAACCCATACATGTCTCCTGATGTCTGGGTGATAACCTGACTCCTGATTATGCCTCAGAGAGGAGCACTAGGGGCTCATCCTGCTGGCCTGTCCAGGTGGGGTCAAGAGGGACGGGGGACAGGCTCACAAAGAACCCATTCCAGCTGTTCTGCCTCAGAGCAGACACTCCTGCTAGACCCAATCAAGGCAACCATGCTTATTTTTCAAAGTGAGAACCCATAGGAATCATTTATTTGGAAGGAGAACAACATGTAAATGTTCTTGTGAAAATGATCCTGTTTATAACCTGTATTTTCCCAGAGCTAATGGTATAGTTAATTGATTCATTCACCAAGAATTTATTGAGAAGAAGACCCATTCATTCCACAAACTTCCTGTAGGTACTGGCTCTGTGCTGGGTGCTTGGGAGACAGATGCAGACATGCTTCCCACTTCCAGAAACGTAGCAGCCTAGTGGGGGAGACTGACCTGGAAGCAAGTATGAAAATACACTATGTGGAAGTGTGCTGTATGCTAGGCATGTACAAGTGTATATAGTAGGGATTCCAGAGAAAGGAGTGATAAACTGCAGAGGACACTAGAGTTAAACCTGGTGTGGAAGAATCAGTAGGATTCTATCAGGGATAGAAAAAGCAGAATCAGACATGTAGGTGGGGGATCTTAGTTATCTTTTGGGACTGAGGCAGGAAGGACACTGTGAGCCATGCCTTGGGGTATGGAGTTTGTCAGCAGGGCTTCTGGAGTGTTCTCAGGCACTACTGTGACAGAATCATCCATGTTTCATCCATCCTTTCTGTTTTAGGAAGTCAGGCATACAATGCAGAGGAGAAATTCAGGAGCAGATTATAGACATAGGGAGGCCTGATGAACAATGCCAGTGGCAGTGGGAGCGCCCAGAAGGAGTGAGGGATGGGTGAGAAATTCAGAGGAGGTGCCCCCATGAAAAGGACAGATTACCTGTGGGTATGGGGGACAGAAGGGGTGCAAGGAGGTTGAGGGCTCTGGCTTTGGTGAGTAGGTGATCCATAGTGCCATTGGCTGCGATCACTTGGGATCTTCTCTTTACTCCTTTTAAAATCTGTTTCTCAGCCCTGGCAGCATATTAGAGTCCTTAGAATCATTAGAGCTTTAAAAACAGACCCGTATTTAGGCCCCATCCTGACCAATCAGGCTCTGTGGGAGTGAGGCCCACATACTGGTGCTTGTAAAAGGCATGCAGCCAGGGTTGAGAACCCCTGACCTGGTAGCTCTGCTGTGACACCTGTTCTGGTCCTCTAGGCACAGGTCCTTCCCCCCTGCTCTGTGTCCCTGGGTCTCCTTGAGTCTTTCTTGCCTACCACCCACATTTGCTAGCAGCTGAGCTTGCTACGAACAGTTACAAGAGTGGATGTTCCCAGAGAGGCTGGCCTTCAGGAATTCTAGAAGACGGTCATAGCACCAGGCATTCCAGTCAATTATATGGTGATAATTCACAGAACAAATCCTTTGGGATCAAAGATGCTTTGTTCAGATCAGATCTGTGGGCCAAAAGGGGGCCTAGACAAAAGGCAGGGGGGCTGTGTCAGGTGCAGTCTAGAGGGGCAGGGAGAAGCTGGGCTGGAGCAGGACACTGGTGATCCTGTGGTCTGTCATGTGGCTTCACCATGTGGGTGGAGAGGGTAATGCAAAGACTGAGAGGGTGCCTGGCAATTTGCCTGTGGAGAAGTGTAGAAAGAGTAAGGTTGGGGTAGAGAGGAAATCTTTATCCTAAGACAGTGCTTCTTAAACTTTTGTGTGCATGTGAATCACTTTTAATTTGAATTATTAAAAAAAATGTTTATTTATTTTGACAGAGAGAGAGAGAATGAGCCAGGGAGAGGCAGAGGGAGAGGGAGAATCCCAAGCAGGCTCTGAGCTCAGATCCCAAGGCTGGGCCCAACCTCATGACCATGAGATCATGATCTGAGCTGAAATCAAGAGTTGGACACTTAACTGACTGAGCCACCCAGGTGCCCTGTGAATCACCTTTTTAAAATGTAGACTGATGGGGCGCCTGGGTGGCTCAGTTGGTTAAGCATCTGACTTCAGCTCAGGTCATGATCTCGCGGTCGGTGAGTTCGAGCCCCGTGTCAGGCTCTGTGCTGACCGCTCAGAGCCTGGAGCCTGTTTCGGATTCTGTGTCTCCTTCTCTCTCTGACCCTCCCCCGTTCATGCTGTCTCTCTCTGTCTCAAAAATAAATAAATGTTAAAAAAAAAATTTTAAATGTAGACAGACTGAGGTCCCCTGAATCCCACACTGCTCAGGCAATACAAATGCTGCTGGCTCACGGGCCATGCAAAGAGTAGCAGATTATTTGAATGCATCTCTAGTTCTCTATACAATTTTTAAATCAATTGGGTGTTTAAAGAATAGGATCTTTTTAAAAAGTCTTTAAAACATTACCCTTTTTAAGCAAGTTTCTGAACAACCAGTACTATTAGAAAAAAATATTTTAAAACTGGAAACTGAAAGAGAATATATGAACTAGTCTACTAGTTTATATATATATAATGCCTTTCCTCCTGTGAGTTTTTGAGATCAGGATTGACCTTTCCTTTTCACTTCCATGTGATTTCAAGGGAGGTGGGAAGGGCTACTGGCCTTTTACCAGCATGCCAGTGCTTAATATTCTTTTAACAAAGTGGGCAGGTCTTTGATTTCACAGCAAAGGATGGCCTGGTAGCCCCATCCTTTGTGGGGGTGGGGGTGGGGTGGGGAGGACAGATGGGAACACCGATTAGTCACAGGAGGTGCAGAGAGCATAGAATTAGAAAGGGGAGTGGGAGTGGTAAGGGGGGTGCCAATTAATATATCTGTCTCTTACCTTCCCATGTTACCGATTTTTAGAGAAAGCTTGCTTGTTTTCATGCTGTCATCTGCACATTTGTTGCCCTCTCCCCACTTGTGTCAGCCTCCTGCCATTCATTCCCTCCAACTCTCAACAATTCACTTCCAGATGTGAAATATTTTAGTTCAAGAAGGACCGTATACTTAGTAGACCGAGGTGGTTTGTGATTTACCTTCCCAGTCCGAAGAAATTTGGAGAGTAACCATTACCAAAGCCCTAGAGTGCCCCCTGCTGGAAACTACTGAGATAGATAACTGATTTCCCTCTTCTATTCATTTGTTCATGAATTTGACAAATATCCTTTGAGCCTTAAATGTGCCAGACATTGTGCTAAGGACGGATATGATACCTCTTTGCACAGAGATCAAAGTCTAAAGGGGGAGTGTGTGATTAAACACTGTAGACTATTTAGAGTTTTAAAAAGCCAGGAAAAACATGCCAGAAAACTTGAAGGGAAAAATGCTCTCCTTTATCTTTTACCAATTTTTTAGGAAAGCAGGTAGAAAAAGTTTGTTTCTAACATTTTTGGAATACTACTAGGTCTTCAATGTGAGTAATCTCGAGTGCAAAAGTTCCAGAAGAATTTTTTCCTTTAAAATGTGAATATCAGGGGCACCTGGGCACTCAGTCGGTTAAGTGTCCAACTCTTGGTTTTGGCTCAGGTCATGATATCACGTTTGGTAAGATCGAGCCCTGCGTCAGGCTCTTTGCTGACAGTGCAGATCCTGCTTGGGATTTCCTCTCTCCCTCTCTCTCTGCCCCTCCCCTGCTCACTCACATTCTTTCTCTCTTTCAAAAGAAACTTAAAAAAATATGACAGATTAAAAAAATAAAATGTAGGGGCGCCTGGGTGGCTCAGTCGGTTAGGCGGCCGACTTCGGCTCAGGTCATGATCTCGCGGTCCGTGAGTTCGAGCCCCGCGTCGGGCTCTGTGCTGACAGCTCAGAGCCCGGAGCCTGTTTCAGATTCTGTGTCTCCCTCTCTCTGACCCTCCCCTGTTCATGGTCTGCCTCTCTCTGTCTCAAAAATAAATAAACGTTAAAAAAATTAAAAAATAAATAAATAAAAATAAAAAAATAAAATGTGACTATCAAATTAGACCATCTCCAATATCATTTCCAGTCGGAAAGTATAGAATTCATGGTCCCTTTATTGTCAAAATTGTAGTAGTTAAATAAAAATAGTGGATTTATAATTGAAGAGCATTTTGCTAAGTAATCATATGCAGCCAGCACTTCTGTACAGCTATAGTATACCGTGGCTCTCATGCTCCACGTGTGCCCACTGGTTTGTTTAATCCTCCGAACAATCCTGTAAGGTTCATGTTATCATCACCAACATCATAACTCCCATTAAAAAAAAATTTTTTTTTTAACGTTTATTCATTTTTGAGAGACAGAGCATGAGCAGGGAAGGGATAGAGAGAGGGAGACACAGAATCCAAAGCAGACTCCAGGCTCCGAGCTGTCAGCACAGAGCCCGACGCGGGGCTTGAACTCACGAACTGCAAGATTATGACCTGAGCCAAAGTCAGACGTCAACCGACTGAGACACCCAGGCGCCCCTCATCACTCCCGTGTTTAGGTAAGGAAACAGGCTCAGACAGACCAAGTAACTTGCCTAGGATTACAGTTATTAATTAGCAGAGTTGGGATTGGGCTGTGCACAGTCTGAGTCCAGTGTTTGTGTTCTTAGCCACCGTGCCATAAAGGACCTAAGAGTGCCTGAATTAAGTTTAAATAAGTTTACTGCCTCCTTGCTGCAGACTGCAGACTAGAAAGGGTAATGGATTATGGAATCTCCCCTGAGTGTGTATGTGTGAATAAAGTTCTCACTTGCCTGCAGTGATCTGGGTAGCTTAGAGCACCTCAGAGGCCGTGGCTGTCCTGCGCTACATGTAAGTGGTGGAGATGGCTAATGAGCAGCTGTTGGTTAATTGATTGATGACTTCTCAAGGCCTTTTACAGCCTTAGAATTCTATTAGTTTCTCTACAAGGAACAGGTTGTAAGGAGTGAAAGGCAATTTATCTTTTAAGAATTAAGTGGAATCCTTTAAACCCTTGTTTTTGTGCCTAGAGCTATATTCTGATGGAAGTGTTCTTTCTTGAGGTATGTCAGTGGTAAAATAATTTAATCTGGCTTTTCAAATAACTGTCATCTCATACGTTTATTTAAGTAAAGATAGCTGCGCTGGATATGTAGGTGCTGTGGACGACACAACAGAATCACACAACTTTGTAGAGTTACTACAGTGATTGCACTGAAAATATATATATTTTTTTACTCTATGGTAACACGTGCACACACACACATACATACATGTTACATGGCCCCACTTAAAATCGTTGCATATATCCAATATCCCTGGGTCTGGCGCAGAGCCTGGCCTAGCAGAGGCTAGATGCTCAATACATGGCAAATGGAATTAAGTGGAAACAAATATTAGATTGAAGCACTGAAAGCAAATATGCCTATCTCTACACCGTACATCCATTCCAGGCAAAGCTTTTGGAGGGTGAGCGAGAATTACCCTAGTAAAGAATAATCCATTCTACTGAAAAAAGAATTCTTGGCCTAGAGTGGTTTCCAAAATGTAATGCAATTTTTGTAAACTTTACTTTAAAAAGTTAGAAATTTTAATGATGTGATCCAATTTGGGCTGAAGTTTACCTTTGCATTATCTATCAAGAAACAGTGGTGAGAAAATGAATAAGTTAAGAATTATTGTAAGAGCTTATTCAGTCTACTTAAGGGAAAGAGGTTTTTTTTAAACACATTCCATGTATATTATAGCCAAATAATGATGCTTAATATAAATATTAGTCATATGTAATTAAAGAAACAATATGCTTTTAATTAAAAACGCTTTAGGAGTTAATATATCATATATATAGTAATGAGTTTGTACTTCTTTTAAAGCTAGTAGTTATAAAATGCAGATAGATTTCCCCTAGTTGGTGCAAAATTGTGAATTTTGATGGTATGTTGTTTAAATGGAATTTATGCCACTTTCATTATAGTGCTAACAGAATTGTTTATTAAGGAGAGGGATGGATACTTATGCTTAGGAGAAATGTTCAATGGCCATTGAAATCCTTTGATCATTTGCTTTTTTCTTCAAGGTCCTGATCATCCCCATTGCTTGTCATACAAACTAGAACTTGGATCAGACCAAGAAATTCCCTCTGATTGGTATCCATTTGCTACTGTTCAGTTTGGAATGCTTGACACCTGTGCCTCAGGGACAGAGGTCAGGTCTCTGGGTGTGGAGAGTGATTTCCAGCCACAGAAACATGTTCATCAGAGAGCTTGCTACAACATTCAGGTATATCCCAAAGCTCTTTGGTTGAAGTTGAAGCTTCTGGAGCTGTGGCCTAATTTGGCATTAGATATTTGTTTTGCCCTTTTGAGTGACTGTGTATATGTATATGCATGTGTGTTTATGTGACCTAGAAAAGAGCCCCGTCCTGGAATCCTGATGGTCACCAGTAAGCCAAGTTTCTCTCAGTTCTAGCAAATGTCAGGAGCTTGAGCACCAGTGCCACTTAATTCAGCACTCGATGAAAAACAGGGCGTTAAAAACAAATTCACATTCCAGAAGCATCTTAGTAATAAAAATTATGTTAGAATAACATTTCTCAAGATGTGTTCTATGGAACACACATAGTGATCCAAGAGAAAAGTAAGTTGGGGAATGCTATACACTAAAGTAATGCTAAGTGAAGGCTCTGAGAAGTCCTGCAATAAAGAAATTTGTTAGACTTAACTCAGTTTCTCCCAACTCATTGCTTATTGAATCTTGTCTCTATGGGCATGTACATGTGGAACACCTGTCAGTATCTTCTGGAATAGTATTCTGTGGAGCACCCTTTGGGAAATACTGAGTTATTCTACCAATGTTAAGTGTTTACCATCAGCTCTTCTGCATTTTTATGCCAGATGAGTTAAAGAGTGACATACACTTGCATCTGTTTCTTTCTTTCTTTCTTTCTTTCTTTCTTTCTTTCTTTCTTTCTTTCTTTCTTTCTTTCTTTCTTTCTTTCCTTGCACCTATTTCTAAACTTGCTTTTCCTTTTCATCTTCAAAGTTAGTAAATAATAGAGGTAACTTCTGTCACATATTTCCCCCAGTGTCTTGAAATGGTGTGATTATATAAGACATCATCAACACCAATGGGTGGGTTTATGATATACTAATAGAATTCAGGGTTTTTTCTTTATTTTGGATCGTCTGTTTATAAGCCTATATGTTTGGGACCAGTGATTTTTTTTTCTATTGATAAAATTAATTAAGGGTGAGTACCATTGTGTGCAGCCCCTTTGGGATGGAAGGACTTAGTCCCTCAGCAGCTGGGAATTGCCCTGCTGAAGAAAGCTGCCTTGGCCTGGGTCACACCCCCTTCCTGGTGGATGCAGGTGTATTAAGACCCTCTTGCCTCAGCTTGGGTTAACTCTGCAGCCCTCCTAGCTCCAGCTCACCTGGCTAGAGCCTTTATGGTGACTGCATTACAGCCCGACTTCTTTCTGTCTGCTTCCTTCCCTCCCTTTCCTCCCCCAACAGACATTGACCCCGACAGTATTCCCCAGTACACTTTCCACATGCCGGTCTCCATCTCAGAGTCTGCTTCTTGGAGAACCTGACCTGTCACACTAGGTGTATCAGTACTAGGTGTGACTGAAATGTGGGTCAAATACAATGGAGAATTCATTGATCCCTATTTTCCTATGCATGGGTCCTTCCAGTTTCCTATTGTTTTAGAGGACAGCCCAAAATTATATAACAGAGTCCCTGCTGCTTTAATAGTATTTACTAATTGATCCACACTTGGTGACAGGCGGTTTCAAAATGTCACCTTCTATTTAATAAGTATTTGAGCAATTTCAAAGTGCCAGGTACCACTCTAGATGCTGGAGACACAAAAGTGAACAAGACACAGGTCCCTGACCTCGTGAAGCATACCTTCTAGTCGGGGAACAAAACATAGTTTGTAAACAAATAAATAGTTTCACATAGTGACAGATTCTAAGAAGAGAATAAAATAGGGGACTAAGATAGAGAATGATGGAGGGCTTCCTTATCTCAGGTGGTCCAGGAGGGCCTCTCTGTGAAGCAGTAACACTTGAGATGAAATGAAAAAGATGAGGGGCAGGTGGATGGTTCTGTCCATCTGGTTTACTAGTTTGTAAAGTAGTTCATTTTAATTAGAAGATTTTGGGTGAGTTATAAATTTCAAGGGGGCCAAAGCCTCCATATATGATACTTGGGGGTATAGTTATTCACACATCTATCCAGGACTCTAAATGTCTTATCAGTGTATGTATTCTGTGTACTTTTCTAAACCCTATGTCTGACTTAGAAGGGAGGAGAGTTTCAGTCCTCTACAAGATCTGACCCTAGAGGGAAGGATTTGCGAAGCTCAAGAGGAGAACAGGCTGCCTCACTCGGGGCTAGCATGACACCGTGGAGGCACTGTGTGTCCAAAGGATGAGGTGGCTGCGGTCCTTGCCACATGCATGAAGTAGGACTGAACAGTGTTAGTTCTGTGTTTGTTAATGCTGCCATGTTTCGCTTTCGCATACAGGTTGAAATAGAAAAGAAGAGGATTAAAATCGATGGAGAAGACCCAGATAAAGCTGGTGACTGCATAACTCAGTAGAAGTGGCAAGAGTAAATGATGACCCACTTTTCACATATGCAATTGACAGAAACCATACAAAGATCTGCTCTGTGCCGTGGAAATGACTTTTTTATAGAGGGGTTCGGACAAGGTCCAATGGCCTTGTTTAGAGAAGTGGAGACCTGAAAGCAAACAATCTGTATTTTATGCTTTTGATATGTTTGTGCTGCAGGAGTTTCATCTAAAATGTGTCTATAGTTTGTGTGATGTCTTTGTTTCCCATTAAAACTCAGAGTCACTGTTACTCAATGTGTTAGCAGACAACCAGCTTGGCTAAAGGGTTTTGGAGTTTTCATTACTCAGTGGCTCACTGTTTTGCACTCTGGATCACCTGGGGGCCACATTTATTATCTTCCAGTCCCGTCTCTTCTTGCTCTTCTTAGCACCTCTACTGGAGGGTGAGGCATTCAAAGGAGACATAAAGCGAAATACTCAATTTTCCCTCTTGCTCATCTCTGGAATGTGGCTAGGCGTAGAATGAGGCTGAAACCACAGGCTAAAATGGAGATGTGGAAGCATCTGATTTTGAATAATTTATCTTCCTGTCCTCTTCCTACATTGGTGAGTAATCATCGACTGTATTTGGTACCTGTCTTTCCCCACAGCGTTATCATTTTCAAAACGTATTTGTGGTCTGGTGTGTGTTGCAAAGAAGCTATTTCTGTTGATATACATATTTTAGTACAAGTCACTAAGACATATTGCCTTTTGCTTGGAGAGATTCCTTTCAGAATGGAATGGTATTGGACACTAGTTAAAATATTTATGTATATTAGAGATGAATTTTTAAAGTTCATGAATATTGTCTCCCAAAAGTACAGGCTCTAAGAATGTATTTTTGATAAAGTATTATTTGTAATTAACATAAGCCTCTCTTGAGTAGAAGTCTAAATGATATTATGATTATTTTATGCTTGTACTGCTATCATGCTATTTATGCTAATTCTGCTTAATTTAGAGTATTTTTCTTTAAAAGATGAAGAAAATGAAAGACACTAGATTATTTTACCTGAATTTTTACGAGGTGACATCTCTATTCTTCCAAGTCAGGTAAATGCTTGGTTTCTAATAAAAAACCAATAGCATCAGCAGTTCAAATTCTGTTTATAATTTTCTTTCGATATTTACAGTGAAAGGTCAGACTTAAAATCTATGAATTCCATATTCTACAGATTTTTTTAGTCCGAAAAAACAATGCCCTCCATGTGGTATTATACACCTTCAATTTATACTGAATCTTAAATATGATTAGGAGGCATATTTCCCTATTTATCAGATTTCTTTTGAGTCAGAGCTGATGATATAATAATGTTCTTTCAAACAGCATTTATTTGTTGGCCCACAGACTTGATGTCATATGTTTTATTTAATATTGTACTACATTCATTTTAATCTGTTCAAAACAGATTAAAAACAAACACTTCTGATAATCTGTATCAATCAGCGGATTTTATTGCTCATCATTATTTTACTTTAAAAACAGAGAATGCAAAAGTTGACTGTTAAAATGAATTGGTATTGTTCTTTTAAACTTCACTTGATACAGTGTGCATAATGTCATATGTTGGAGACTCACTGTTGATTGCATGGGAGGGGAAATTTGTGTGTGTGTCACTAGAAAAAAAATTCCACTATCTTTCCCCATCATCTGGTGTGGCACATTCTGGAGTGACTGCAGTCATGCTCAGAACAAATATGGAGGCAGGCTGGACCTGATGCTGTTCCATGATCCCAGGGAAGTCAGCTGGGTTAATTACTGCCATTCCTTTTAAATCTGTTTTATGGCATCCTGCCCGTAAAGAACTCAGAGTCTGATTCAGATGAACTTAATGAATATTTACACTTCCAAATAATTTCAGCAAAGCATTCAATTAATCACCTCTCATGCTTCACAGGTTGCCCAGTATTTGTGGGTACCTCACTGCTGGGGTCATTTACCCACCAGCCACCCAGCCTTTGGAGCATCTCAAGATTCAGTGTTGAAAACGCAGTAACAAAAAGGCTGACTAAAGCTCAAATTGGTTTCTGCAGCAATGCAAAGGTTGATAGCATTAACAGCAGGGTGCTACAGCATAATTGTTAATTTGCACATCTATTAGGATCTTTAAATATTCATTACTTAGCGTTAAATTAACATTCTGTGAAGGGAGGAGAGGCTTTTTAATACAATTCTTCTGACCTCAGAAATGGCAGAAGGTCAAATGTGACCATGGTGCTCTAAGTGAAAAATCAGGTGGAATTCATTTAGACTTACAAATTAAGAAGTGAAATTTCCTTTGTCAGAAACTAAATGATAATCTTCAAAACAACAACAACCCCCCTGCTTTTAAGGTTGGGGAGGGAGGAAGGATGTGTGTGAAGGAGGAAATCCTTTCTAGCGTTTTAATTTAGGTCATTTAGATCAACCCTTTATGAGTTTGACCATTTGGGGATCAGTTGTTTGATGGATACAATGGCAGAGTTCCAAGGAGTTGACTAGTATGAGACTAGATGTTCTGCTCTGGTTGCCTTACCAGTCAAAGGATCATACTAACCGTGTAAATGAATTCATGGCTTGATGGTTACCTGATCATTTGTACAGGTCTGAATTTAAGTACATGTCCTTTTTCTATGAGAATAAAAATAGTTGATCCATTAAAAATGTATGAAAATAATTACTTTGCAGCACATAAATAAAGGCTAGCATTTTGACCTGATTTATATATTGGGACAGTTTTAGGGTTTTAGTTTCCTCCATTCTGCAACTGTATTTATGATACAGCTCTTTTTCTTATAAATTCAATTAGAAGGTCTTCCTTAACAATAAGTATTACTATATCTTACTCAAAATATGATTTTATGTCATAGCAATACAAATATAAAACAGGTTGAGCCTTAATAATCATGTAACAAAATATTTTGTAGATTGCATATTGATTTTTTAAAATTAAAGATGTATTTCAAATGGTTCTTGCTGTGCAATGGACTTATATCTGTTTTTGCAAGGTCTGGGACTGTTTTTTTTTTTTTTTTGTATGAAATCAATTTCAAGGATCTTAAACAGTTGACTCTCTGTCAGGCAAATGTGTACTGCTTCATTATTAAAGAGTCACTGAACACGGAATCTTGGCACATTCTGGAAAAATAACACCATCAAACTACAAACTGTGATGTGAAAGGATGATTTTTAAAAGAGGGTACAGTCATTACTCTTATAAAAAATATACATATATATATATATATATATATATATATATATATATGGATGGACATGCCCAAGTTTTAAGTTAGCTCATTAAGTAATGAGGGAACTGGTAAGATGTTACATCTGGTTCCAAGGACAATTCAAAGAGCAGAGACACAGGCAATAAGGATTCTGAAATCAGCTTATAAATAGATGCAAAATGGACCTATCCATAGGGCAATAATCAACAATCAATTTACCTACAATTAAGTTGCATTTGTTTTTTTAAAATTTAATTGTCTTTAATATTTATTTATTTTTGAGAGGGGAGGGGAGGTTCAGAGGGAGAGGGAGAAACAGAATCCGAGGCAGGCTCCAGGCTCTGAGCTGTCAGTACAGAGCCTAGAGTGGGGCTGGAACTCATGGACCATGAGATCATGACCTGTGCTGAAGTAGGACACTTAACCGACTGAGCCACCCAGGTGCCCCTAATTTGCATTTGTATGGACAAGGATCATGGACATTAATACCAGTTTTCTAAAATTTACAGAGTTGGACAATAACTCAAAGAAAATGAAAGATGTTGATAACCTGGATAAATGAGCTAATAGGGCACCTGCTGTTGAAAGAAAGCTTTTCCTAGTGGCTCCTGGGTGGTTAAGTCCATTGGGTGTCTGACTTCAGCTCAGGTTGTGATCTTGGGGTCAGTGAGTTCAAGCCCAGGTCATTATCTGTGCTGACAGCTCGGAGCCTGAAGCCTGTTCAGATTCCGTGTCTTATTCTCTCTCTGCCCCTCCCCCACTCACACTCTGTCTCTCAAAAATGAATAAGTCTTAAAAAAAAAAATCTCTCCTAATTTTTCCTGACACCAACACAAACTTTGTCCATAGGAGAATTTTAAGGAATTTTCAAACTTTGGCAACTACTATTATAGAAATGATACTCATTTAAAGCAATCTATTTTCAGTTTCATAAATGATTTTTATGCAACTGTACAGAATGTATTTCAGATAAGGTGTGTGTTGGGTGGGAGGCCATAAAAGATATGAAGATACATCAGTTCTAATAAAAACCAACCTAACGACCTCTCTGCTTGCCCTTTTTATAAGAAAGCTGCCATGTGTTGAAATTCAATTTTTATCTAGCTATAGAAGTTAAATTTCAAAACTGCATCAGGAAATAAACCTCATAGTGGCCAGATCATTAAGCACTGTTTTAGCCACTACTGGAATGAGCAGGGTTTGGCTCGTTCTGCAGGAACAACAAAAGAATCAAATAGCATAAACTGATTATATTTCTTATAATAAAATCCTTCAAATTCACATCAATCAGTTCTTTCCTGTTTTATATCAACTCCACCTAGACTACCCAGCCCCCTTTGTGTGTAGACACACCGTGATTCCACTAGATTTTGCTATGTCTCTCTCAGCTCCTCTTAGTGCTCTTATCCAGGGTCCTAAAGCACAGGACTGGGTGTATTTGATTGAACCATATGAAATGGGCAATATTTACCCATTCTTAATGGCAATTTCGTAAGGTTCAACCTCATTCCCTGCATATTTTCCCAGTTTATATGGAACAAAAGGTTTATCTGATTATAATTGCATTAGTACGTTCCTGCCTAGAACTAGCATCTAAATATGAATTTGTACATTAATTTTTAAAGCAAGACAGGATTCCAAGTCAGAAAGCAAATCGCTGAGTTACAGAGAATACCTTAGATAAAAGCTGCAGGTAATATTTTGCCTTTAAAATCGGATTCTGTCTGTAAGGAAAAGGAAAACAGATTAGACTAGTTGCTTCATGTTTTAGATTAAAGTTCATGTCTCAGAGATTTCCCGGGGATGAAATGCAAATCACCATTAACTTCTGGGGTTGCAACTTTCCCCTCATCTTCCCCTCCTCTGTCTGCTCCAGAACAGCCTGACAAACCTCAGGTGGGAGGACAGTATATTTAAATAATATGATTGTGTTTGTCGACATTTCCCTGAAAAGCCCATTTTGTGCTGCCCAGAATTGTGAATTCCACGTAATGATATTTGCCATATACTTTTGAAACAGAAGAGGGCGCTCGCAGGCAAGCTGCTGCTACCCAGAGTTCGAGCTTTTGAGTTTGGTGGTGCTTGTATTATGATTAATAAAAGATCTTGGGGGCATTTTGTAAAGCATTTCAAACCATTGTGAGTCCAGTGGAGTATAATTAAAATTAATGCAGTAGACAAACACTTTAAGTATTCTTAATGCCCTGTCTAAAAATGCTGTTGAATACAATTTAACACATCCCAGAGATTTAAATACCATGCTTATATCTAAATATTTTTGAATACTACAGAGACAAAAAAAAAAAAAATAGCGCCTGCTTCTCAACAGATTTCAATTTTTTTTAACTTAATAAACTCTAAATCTTCTTCCTTTAAAATATTTTAAAAATATTACAGCGGGTCCATCCTGTTTGACTTCTGAGCTTTCAGTTGCCATGTACCAAGTTGGGTGTGGTCTGTAAAAAGCTCTAGTGCAGGATTGTACTTTTAGGTTCTTAGGTAAGCAAATGTATGCTTTCAGGAGGCTATACCATACTGTCTTGACTCAAGGATAAGCCTTCACCCCGTGTAGTCCTCAGAGACTACTAACGAGCATTGTCTCTTTAAGATAGGCACTGTCTTCCAGAAATCTTTCTGGGTGGATGTTGTCATTTTCTTATAAAGCCTGTTAGAACAATATTTTTCCACGAGTAAGTGTATGAATGTGGCTAAACACATCAGGCATTCCCAAAGGTGTCTTCCACACTCTGAAGTACAGAAGGCTTGCTTGACATCGGCTGCTTTAAGTGTTCACTTTGAATCACCTCAAAATGCTATGAGACCATTGTTCTAATTAGTTGTCTTGCTGACTCTAATGTTTATTGTGTGCTTACTGTGTGCTTGCATTTTTCTAGGCACTGGGGATACGCAATCACCAAACAGCAAATTCCTCTTCTTGTGGAAGATATTTAATAGTGGGGAAGTTGGACAATACACGGATACCGTGTTGTGATTATTGCTGTGCAGGGGGTGGAAAAAAGCAACAGAATGGCAGAAAATTGAAACCCATTTTAGATAGGTTGGCCCCAGAAGTCCTCGCTGATGAGATGACCTTCTAGCAGAGACCTGAAAGAAGTGAGGAAGCAAGTGACCAAGATCTCCCAGAGGAGGGTGTGTCCAGCAGAAGGAAATGCTTTTGCAGAGGCACTGAAGTCTGAGTGTGCTCAGCCTATCGGAGAAACACCAAGGAGGGCAGATGGCTGCTGGGTGGTGGGAGCAGATGAATGGGAGGATGGCTGGGGGAGAGATCAGAGAGGTTGTGGGTGGGTGAGGGAAGCAGATCACAAAGGGCGTAGTCTTTGGGAAGGACTTGGATTTTATTCTGAGTGAGACGGGAGCCATTAGAAGGTTTGTGCAGATGAGTGACATGAACTGAATTACATGTTATGATGAGTCTGTGGACATAAAAGTGGGTAATGGCAGAAGCAGTGCGTGGTTAGGAGGCTATTGCAATAATCCAGGTGAGAGGCAATGGTACCTGGGAGTGGTAATGGGGGGTGAAATATGGTTGGACTCAGGACGTGTCTGAAATACAGAGCCAGTAGTGTGTGCTGATGGATTGGATTGGGCTCCCAGTGTGGTGGAAAGAAGGAAACAAAACTGACTCCCAGACTTTTGGCCTGAACAACTAAAAACGGGAGCTGTCTTTTATGGAGAAGAGAAAGAGTTATAGGAGAAAGTTTGGGGAGAAAGATCAGAAATGCAGGTTGAATGTGTTGACCTTGAGAGGCCTATCAGACATCCAGGTAGATACACCAGGCAGGAAAGAGGGTTGAGCCAGAGATGGGATGTTTAGAGACCCTGGCACTAAAAGCTGTAAGACTGGATGAGATTGCCTACGAGTGAGTGTAAAAAGTAGAAGCGGTCTAGGTACTGAGTCTTTGGACTGTAACATTAGGGGTCAGGAAAACGAGGATGATCCAGTAAAGGAGATGGAGGAAGAGTACCTCACTGGAATAAGTGTAATCAGCTACCTGAAATGCTGCTGACCGTATAAGCCGAGGACTAAGAATTGGTCTTTGAATTTAGCAACGTGGAAATCATCGGTGACGTTGACAGACAACTCAAGTAGGAGTAGAGACCGTGAGTAGATGGCTTTTTTGAGGAGCTTTGCTGTAAATAAGAACATTGGGACAGTAGCTGGTGAGGATGAGATCTGTTTAACACCCTTTCGCCTTGAGACCAAAGTCCATCCTCTTTGTCCTGTTTTCGTAAATCTGATTGATGTTGACTCTTACTAAAATTTCACTTCTCTTCCTCATTGTCAATACTTCTAGGAAGTGATTCCTTGTCATCTTTCAGTCCATGTCGTCTGAATCTTGAATTGTTTCTATCAGGTGCTTTGGATGTGCCCGCTTGCATTCTTCAGAGTTTCCATTAACTGTACTTGTGGTGTTGGAAGCATCACAAGTTTTGAAATAAATCCAGCCATTGCTTCAATCACCTCTTATTTTGCTTTAAAATTTTTCTTGGTTAGTCTCCACCAGCCAGTGTTATTTCATGTTGGTATGGAGATCTCACTTCAGGTTTTGTTACGAAATTCAGAATGTTTATGAACTAGTTGCTAGTTTCACAGTCTTGTGAACACCCACAAATTCCTCTAGGTTCCTGCAGGATGAAAACAATACAACTATTTATTCGGTAGTTTTTATATTTACCCAACAGTCTGTACTTTGGTTCTGTGTTACAGTCTGGTATAATAACATTCTATGTAAATAGTTGTCCAGTAACTAATACATGAATTTTAATAACACAAAAATAGCTGCAATAGGTACAATCTAGGCAATGCTAATTAAATGTTTTGTTTTCTTAATTCCTTCTTCAGTTTTAAAATAATTAATAATTAAAATAGAAGAATAGACTTCAATTTTAAAGGTATTATTACTCAAATACAATAAATATTTCATGTATAGAGCAACCAAACAAAACTTCTCAAGCAAAAATTACTACATCTGGCCATTCACACTGTATCTCTCTCTTTATTTATTTATTTGTATTTATTTTCTAAGTTTATTTATTTATTTTTAAGTAATCTCTGTACCTAATGTGGGGCTTGAATTCACAACCCTGAGTTTAAGCATTGCATTCTCTTCCTACTGCACCAGTCAGGCATCCTACTGTTTCATTCTTTTAAATTTAAAGATACAAATGGCACGCAGGAGAGTCACACAGAATGACAAAAATGAAGTAACTCACGTTTTACTTTTTCATCTTTCTGGTCATTGTTTATTGTGAATTGATAGTTTCCACCTGGGAATATGTAGTTCCAAAGGGAATGGAGACAGGAACTGAAGCAAATTTGGATGACTCTGGACCATTAGGAATTCCCCAAATGAATATGGATATCTGAGTCCCTGTATGTCCTGGGTTTAACTGTATAACTGGGGATTTTTCAGATTAACTTCTATGTTCATGAAATGGTAAGAAGTTAACATGTGCTGATTTGAAGCTTATGTGTGTATTATTAAAACTCAACAGTGATTCCAACTATTGTTTAGAACACTGTACCAACGAAAAGTTGCCGGGAGCAGGGTGGGGGAATGTTGTGTCTCAGATATTGCTTAGAATTGCCAGCACGTGGCAAAAGAAAAAAGCAACCGGATTAAAAGTCATTTTCATATCTCGCGGTCTGGGAGTTCGAGCCCCGCGTCAGGATCTGGGCTGATGGCTCAGAGCCTGGAGCCTGTTTCCGATTCTGTGTCTCCCTCTCTCTCTGACCCTCCCCCGTTCATGCTCTGTCTCTCTCTGTCCCAAAAATAAATAAACGTTGAAAAAAAAATTAAAAAAAAAAAGTCATTTTCATTCTTGTATGTAAATTTTCTATAGACAATGCACACGCTATTACCTGCACCCGGGACTGACCACCCTCTCTTTAACCTTTGGTATACCCCTAGATAGTGGATGTCTGCATGTTGGCAGTGATCCGGTGGCAAAAGAAAAATGGATGATGCCAAAGACAGAGAGAAAATTGCTAGGGTCATATCTCTGAGTAGACAGTGGGGATAGACTCTGAGGTGCTAGTGGGGGGCTGATTTAGATAAGGGGATGAAAAATTCACCCATTGCAAATAGGAGGGAAGGCAGAGTTTATGGGTACAGATGCAAGCAGGCATATGTATCCAAGGTATCATTTTTTAGGTGTTTTTTTTTTTTTTTTTCCAGAAATGGAATTGAATTCAGAAGATTTTCACCCTCCCACAGAGAAGGGGTATCTGTGACTCCCCTTTAAGATTGACTTTAGGGACACCTGGGTGGCTCAGTCGGTTAAGTGTCTGACTTCGGCTCTGGTCACGATCTCGTGGTCTGTGAGTTCGAGCCCCGAGCCCCGTGTCGGGCTCTGTGCTGACAGCTCAGAGCCTAGAGCCTGTTTCAGATTCTGTGTCTCCCTCTCTCTCTGACCCTCCCTCTGTTCATGTTCTGTCTCTCTCTGTCCCAAAAATAAATAAACGTTAACAAAAAAAAAATTTTTTTAAAAGACTGACTTTAATTTTATTTTCTTGAATAGTTCGGTCATGTATTTCTCAACTTCTGTTCTTCACTGGTAGCAATGCTTAAATATCAGCTATACTGATCCAAATGGGGAAATTCTTGGGATTTTGGAATTGAAGATTATTTATTTATTTATTTATTTTTCAACGTTTATTTATTTTTGGGACAGAGAGAGACACAGCATGAACGGGGGAGGGGCAGAGAGAGAGGGAGACACAGAATCGGAAACAGGCTCCAGGCTCCGAGCCATCAGCCCAGAGCCCGACGCGGGGCTCGAACTCACGGACCGCGAGATCGTGACCTGGCTGAAGTCGGACGCTTAACTGACTGCGCCACCCAGGCGCCCCTAGAATTGAAGATTATTAATCCCGCTAACAAAGAATGCATGTTCAGATTGGGGAAACCCAGTGGTGGCTGGTGTAGAATTTACTCTTTTTCTGCTTCTCATCTCTGAGAGAGATGCTGTAGATCTGTGAGTGGCTGTGTGGGGGTGGGCGATGGTGCCAGTAGAAGTGCTTGTCCTTTTCTGTAGGGCTTTGTTTTGATATTTTCACACTGTTCAGAGAGAATTCCACCCCAAGGTCCTCAAGTGCCATGAAAAGGACAAGGAAAGAGCATCTTTAAACAGTGGCATTGTTAAATGCCAAGAGCCTGCCTCTCCAGTGGATAATTTTGAGATCTTCTGAAACACTTTTCAAAGGCTTTGCTGAGTACTCATTGTGGAAAAGGACAAATTCTATATTAAACTCACACTGGGACCAGAAGTGGCCTGAGGTAAAACTGTGAACTAGATGATGTTTGTCACCCTTTTTTTTATTGCCTTTTCCCTGTTGGTGGATCTCCACCCCACATCCCGGCCACCCAAACTTGCTCAAGTCTCTTGAGGTCTTACCCCTTTCTTCCTCTTTGCCTTATATGACTGAGCACCAGGAAAGGATACACATCAGCAACGTCGATCTCTTGTTCTTCCTCTGCGCCTGCTACAGGCTTTTCAAACAGAGCTGCTGATTCTTCCTTACCCCACAGACTTGCAACTGCTCCTCCGCTTCCAGTGTGCCTGTCCTCCAATCCACACTCCCTGCTGCAGTCAGTGGGGAGCACACGATCTGACACTGACCAGCCAGCCTTAACTTTGCCAACTTATGTTGTTCTCTATCCCCTGGCCAAACTGACCTGCTCTCATTTTCTCAAACCCACCATGTCTTCCCTTGTCTGGCCAAGCTTTGGCTTGTACAGCGCCCTCTTCCTGGGACACTCTTCCCTGCCCCCTTCCTTTATCCCTTGCTCATTCCACAGTCTAACTTGAGGGGTCCTACTCCAGGAAGCCGCCTTGATTCTCCCTGTTCAAGGTAGGTGCTCCTCAGAAGTAATTTTGACTACTAACCCATTACACTGTACTTGCTTGTGTAGTTTTCTTTCCTCTCTCCCATCTGGGATTTTGATTGGGGTGACTCTGCCTACAGTACTTTCCCATTTTCTGGGAAGAAGCCCACAGACAGGGGTGGTGGTAGGCAATGGTTGTATCAATGTCAATGCTGTGGTGCTGATCCCTTAGCAAGTGTTTATGATCTATATGTTGACTAAAAAATACCGAATGAATGAATGAATGAATGAAGATCAATGCACTACTTCTCCTATTGGTAATTTTATTTTGGTCCCTATTTTTTTACCCACAAATAGGCTAGAAATTCCATTTTATGGCAGTTAAATTTTTTTTTAAGTTTATTTATTTATTTTGAGAGAGAGAGAATGAGCAGAGGAAGGGTAGAGAGAGAGGGAAAGAGAGAGAATCCCAAGCAGGCTCCTCACTGCCAGCATGGAACCCAATGCAGGGCTCAAACCCATGAACTGTGAGATCATGACCCGAGCCAAAACCAAGAGTTGGAGGCTTAACCGAATGAGCCACCCAAGCGCCCTCATTTTAGAGCAGTTTAACTAAAAATTCAAATCAGTAACATTCAATGAATGATTTCTGTAGTGGAGATACTATAGAGACATATAAAGATAATACACAGCCCCAGTTTTCAAAGAAATTTAAAATCTATCACACATATAAATATACTTTTTCTTACTAAACACATATATCTTCAAGAGGATGAAAAAAATAAAGTGTTGGTTTTAAAATTTGATTCCATCTTGTTTTTAAAAGCTGCTGAAAATGAAGAAGGAAGCCTTCTTCATAGGCTTTTGGCACCTGCTGTGGGCCAGGAGTCATGGTTTCTCATTGAATACCCAACACCCAATGGAGTGGTGTTTTTGGTTGTGAAATGAAAGTATCTGTCTTTTGTTAAACATATTTTGGAACCATTCTGTAGCTTCAGAAAGTTTTTTTCCTGCATTTGAAACAATACCAGTTGCTTAATTTCCTAGACCTGTCCACACAAGGATAAAACGCAGCTCCAAGTTGAAATGGAGAGTTACTACTGTTCAGTGGGCACGGAGTTTCAGTTTTGCAAAATGAAAAGACTTATAGAGATGGGTGGTGGTGATAGTTGCACAACAATGCAGATGTACTTAATGCCACTGAACTGTGCACTTAAAAATGGTTAAGATGGCAAATTTTGTCATGTTTATTTTACCGTAATTAAAAAAAAATTAGGTCCACCCTAACTCCCCTGAAACCTTGATACCTTTTGACACCTTTCTTGATGACTGTATCTCATAAATTTCACCTGTTTTAAGTGTACAATTCAAAGATTTTTAGTACGTCCACAGAATTGTACAACCATCACATCACTACAATCAATTTTAGAACATTCCCATCTCCGCCCAAAATTCCTGGAGCCCATTTTCAGTTGCTTCTCTTTTTCATCGCAGCCCCAGGCAACCACTAATCTAATTTCTGTCTTTATAGATTTGCCTCTTCTGGACATTTAATATAAATAGAATTACACAATAGAAGTTTTTTGTCTCTGGCTTCCTTAACTTACTATAATATTAAAAAAAAGTTTTTTAAATGTTTATTCATTTTTGAGGGACAGAGACAGAATATAAGCAGGGGAGGGGCAGAGAGAGAGGGATACACAGAATCCAAAGGAAGCTCCAGGCTCTGAGCTGTCAGCATAGAGCCCCATGTAGGGCTCGAACCCATGAAGTGTGAGTTCATGACCTGAGCCGAAGTTGGATGCTCAACCAACTGAGCCACCTAGGTGCTCCACTGTAATGTTTCTGAAGCTCATTCATATTGTGTATCTGTGTTCATCCAGGTTCATGCATGTATCAGTACTTCATTCCTTTTTATTGTCTAATAGTATTCCATTGTATGGCTATACCACATTTTATTTGACAATTTATCATTTGATGGAAATTTGGGTTTTCCTCACTTTTTTGCTATTATCAACAGTGCTGCTATGAATATTCGTGTACCAATCTTTGTGTGGACATGTTTTCATTTCTCTTGGGTATGAGTGGAATTGCTGGGTCATATGGGAAATATATTTTTAATTTTTCAAGAAACTGCCAAACTGTTTTCCAAACTAGCTGCACTGTTTACACTTTCTTCACATTCTTGCCAACACAGGTTTGTGCCTATATTTTTCTGTTTGTTCTCTCTGTTCTTTATTTTTTTTTCTTTTTCCTGCTTTCCTGTTGGTTACTTGTACATTTTTTTAGAATTCCATTTTGATTTATCTAGAGTATGTTTTAATGTATTTCTCTTTGTAGCTTTTGCTACATTCAAAAAGCCAAGAGAAGGAAAGTCTGTTACATTTACACATTTTGTATTTTTCATTCCCCTTCCTTCCTCCCTCCCTATCTCCCTCTTTCTCCCTTTCTTTCTTCTTTTTCTTTCTTTCTTTTTCTTTCTTTCTTTGTCTAGTTCTTTCTTTCTTTCTTTCTTTCTTTCTTTCTTTCTTTCTTTCTTTCCTCCTTTTACCATTTCCTTTCTATTTCAAGAACTACCTTTAGCCATACTTTTAGGGTAGCTTTGCTGGTGATAGATAATCTTAGTTTTCTTTCATTTGAGAATATTTTGATTTTCCCTTTTTTCTTTGAAGGATATTTTCACTGCATTTGGGATAATGAGTTGACAGTTCTTTTCAGCCCACCTCCTCCTGGTCTTTATGGTTCCTGACAAGAAAGACACTTATATTTCCATTGTCTATTTTTCTGTTCATTGTTCAAATTGGGCTATTTCTATTGTTCTGTTTTCAAGTTCACGGATTCTTTGCTTTGTGCTTTCCATTCTGCTGCTGAGCCTTGTATAGTTTCCTGGGGCTGCTGTAAGAGACTACCATGCACTGAGTAACTTAAAATAACAGAAACTTATTATCTCGATTTGAAGCTGGGCTAGAAGTTTGAAATTGGGGTATTGACCCAGCCATACTCCCTCTGAAACCTGTAAGGGAGAATTTCTTCCTTGCTTTTTCTAGATTCTGGTGTTTGCTGGTATCTTTGGCATTCCTAGTTTGTAAATGCATCCCTCCAATTTCTGCCTCTTTGTCACATGACTGTCTTCTTTCTGTGTGTCTTTGTCCTTCTCTGAAAAAGACATCAGTCATATTGGGTTAGTGGCCCACCCTACTCCAGTATGACCTCATATTAGCTAATTGTATCTACAATGACTGTATTTCCAAATAAGGTCACAGTCTGAGGTACTGCAGGTTTGGACTTCACTCTACCTTTTTTGGGAGATATAATCCAACACATAGCAAGCCCATCCATAGAATTTTTACTTTAGTTATTCTATTTTTCAGTCATAAAACTTCCATTTGGTTCTTCTCTGTATCTTCTATTTCCTTGTAGAGACTTTTTTTTCATTTGTTTAAAGTGCTCATTTAATTGCTTGCTTGAATGCTCATCAAAGAAGTTTTAGTAAGACTGCTTTAAAATCCTTGTCAGATAATTCCCACATCTTAGTCAGCTCTGTGTTGGTATCTACTGATTGTCTTTTCTCTTTCAAGTTGAGATTTTCCTGGTTCTTGGACGACAGGTGATTTTCAGTTGCATGCTGGACATTTTGGTCATTATGAGATTGGATCTTATTTAAAACTGTTTTAGCAGGTCTTCTGTGACAGTGGGTGGTGTGAGACAGTGGGGGAAGGTGAGAATGCCATCTTGGTATTTCCAGGTGGAGGTGAAGGGCCAGTTCTCCTTTTAGCCTCTGTTGACACCCCAGGGGAGGGGGGAGCTTTCATTAGTATTGGGTAGGGGGGAAGTTCATGCTTCACAACAGGCTTCCACTGACATCACCCTGGCTGAGACAGGAAATGGTGCCTTGTTGCTCCTTGTCACATGACCTCTGCTACACTGCAAGGGACAGGTCTCACTATCACCAGCAGGAATTAAAATCTTGGCCTTCTCTGACAACCCCAGTGGGTGGTAGGGATGTTTCTCTACAGCTGGGTGAAGTGCAAATCCAGGCATCACGTGTGGTACCCAATGACATCATGGGAATGGCTGCACCTTGTTATATGTGGACAAGAGTGGAAGTCTACTTTGCCTTCGCTGACAGGTTTAGGATGTGGCCATTTTTTTTTTTTTTTTTTTCTAGTAGAGCAGTTGTTTAAGAGTTTTCTGTTTTGGGACACCTGGGTGGCTCAGTCAGTTAAGCATCTGACACTTGACTTCAGCGTTGGTCTCCGAGCTGACAGCTCAGAGCCAGCTTGGGATCCTCTCTCTCTCCCTCTCTCTCTCTGCCCTACCCCACTTGTGTGCATGCTCTATCTCTCTCAAAATAAAATAAATAAACTTAAAAAAAAAAGAGTTTTCTGTCTTGCTGCCTCTTGGTTCTTTGGCTAGAAAGAGAGGCTTTTGTTCTTTTTTGTCTGTGACTGTTGGTGTTCTGGGCTTCCAGCTTCATCAGCACCTGGTTCGGGATACATGAGACAAAAAGAAAAACCAGAGAATTCACTGCTGTGTCATTCTTTGGGTTGCAAATTCCCTAACTGGTCTATGCTCTTCTCTCTACCTTTCATGATGTTCTTGTGTTTGTTTTATATCCATTACCTAGAGTTTTTAGCTATATTTAGTGGAAGGAATAGGAAGAAGTGTGTCTACTCCATATTTTCCCTGCCTCCCCTGATATTTGAAGCCTCTAAGATAACAATATAGAATACTCAAGATGCTGCCATTTACTTCATAAAATGAGACAAATTAGATAAGAAGAAAAGTACAGTACTGTTGGAACAAAGCTAGTTTTATTGGTCTTTACCTCCCTCGTCTCTAAGTAGAAATGTAGTTTGGAAAATTAACTGAAGACAATGGACATTATCCTTGGTAATAATTCATGTTCATATATGATTATACACATTGTGATTTAAAGAACAAAAATGGAATCATTCGTTAGCTAGAAAGTCACTGAATTCTGATCAGCCCCTGATGAGAATGTTGAAAAAGTAGCCATGGGGAACATTGTGTTGGAAGTCATCCTCCATACTTTTGGTGAGTTAATTATAATCACTAATTTTCATACGTGCACCACGCATACATCTCTTTAATGTGAAAACATTTTGAGATAGGCAGTACTGTGATCATTAACAGCATTACACTGTGTGATAACGTCACCAGCTGGCCATAGCATTGTGACACAGTCATTTTAACTGAAATCCTTTTGAGGTGGGGAGAGGGAATTCATCATGGTGAAGCAATATCTGATGTTCAAATAATGTAAGTTGATTTTGGATTAGAAAATGGAAAATGTTACAGAAGTACAGAATATACATAAATCAGAACTACCTGTAACAATTTCAAAGTTACAAGGTGGGGCAGAGATTATCTGGATTTTCATTTCCTGGAAGATGTGAAGGATCAAACAGATAGAGAAGCGAAATACTGCTGGGTTTAGTGCAGTGGTTGCAAAATGTTCAGAAACTAATTATGAATAGTTGCTGCCTTAAGCCATGTGCTCAGAGACTAACTTGTATTTTTCATTACTGATTAAATATATAATTTAGAGCTTGTACAGTTACTGAAATGCTCTGCATTTGACTGTAAAATTTAATATGTAAAAGATAATGGGCTGTCTCTAAAATACATTTTTTAAAAAACATTCTCATTCAGAGAAAGGACTTCATACATCTGGCCTTTTCTCACAATAAGCAAAGTGAAATTATTTCTTTACTTTTGTAATAGTAGCACTGAAACCTCTGGGCAAAAATAACTAGAGTATATGGAATACAAAGAAATTAATCCAATTATTAGATTTGCTTAAATGTTGCAAAACAGGCATCGATCATAAATGAAATATTATGTATTATAGTCTCTAAATAAAGCAGGAGAAAATGAAAACCTGGTGTTCCAAATTGTGATGGGCAGCTAGGGAAGAGCTTCATGCTTTGCCACAGGTATAATTTCAAAGAACCGAATACTCAAAGAAGGACCAAAGCTCAGCATTCCTTTTTTATTCTCATTTTAGGTTATTTACTAACATAAAAAATAGTCACTGAAACTTGCCTCACTGAAGTTTTGGGATCTTGAAATTTCAATTTTAGCATCAAAAGTGTTTTGTGTATGCAACACACTTCCCCAGTGGGTTTGAAAAATTGACAAAAGAAATATGATCATTACATGACTATAAGAGTTTGCTTGCTTGATGATAACCTGGGGTCAACACCACCAGATATCAGTCTATAAAGATTCCTTTACATACTTTTCAAATGCTCTTGTGATTGATGAGGGTATTAAAAAAACTTTTAAGTGCTGAGATTACAATGAGGGAGAACTAAGCCTTCACTAGTCACAATCCAATCAGACAATGGGCCCTGCATCTCATGCTGTGTAACAAATTATCCCCAGGGGAGCCTGGATGGCTCAGTTGGTTGAACATCTGACTCTTGATTTCTGCTCAGGTCATGATCGCAGGGTTGTGGGATCAACCCCTCTCTCCCACCCCACCCCCGATGGGCATGGAGCCTGCCTAAGATTCTCACTCTCCCTCTGCCCCTCTCCCCTGCTGTCTGCTCTCTCTTTCTCTAGAATTAAAAAAAAAAAAAAAAAATATCCCCACATTTAACTGCTTAAAATGACGTGTGTTTATTATCTCACACAATTTCTCAGGACTAGGAATCACAAGATGCCTAGAGGGGGGTTCTGTTTCAAGATCTCTCAAAGGAATGCAGTCAAACTGTCACCTTGGACCACCTAAAGGGGGAAGGATCAATTTCCAAGCTTACTCATGTGATTGTCTACAGGCTTCTGATCTTTGTTAGCTATGGGCTGGACTCTCAGTTCTTTGCCACACAAACCTCTCCACAGGCTGAGTGTCCCAACAACATGATAGCTACTGTCTCCCAAAGTGAATGATCTGAAGGAGTCTCAAGTAAGGAAGCCACAGTCATTTTTAACTTAATCTCAGAAGTGATACAACATTATTTCTGCTTTATCCTATTTGCTACCCAGATAAACCATGGTACAGTGTCGGAGGGACAACACAAAGTTGTGGATGCCAGGAGGTGAGGATCATTGGGGCCATCATGAATGGTGGCTACCACAGATCCAGAGCAGATTTTACAACATGGATTCACCTAGAACATGGGTTAAAGTATACCTCCTCTAAAAGCTATTATTTATTATTGGGAACAAATTATATCTGAACCTACTAGTGATCATCCAGAAAGACCACAAGAGGCAAATGGAAAGTTGCTGACATTTCTCTGCCAAAGATACATAATGCCTCTCTGACCTGAGTCTACTAAGTATACTAAGCAATAGCAATTCAACTCTTAGTGACACTTCTTATGGGTATTAACGTTCAAATTTAATTTCAGAAGTAGGTATGATCTACAATATAGCTTTGAGAAGGGTAAAATATACAAGGAAGTAATATAAAACAATATGCTGTTAGGTGATTACCAATCATATGCATTTAAGAAGAAGGTTTTAAAACTTGGCTATGAAAGGTTGGAAAACAAGAGATCTTTCAGCTTTCTTATTTCTCAGCTTGAATAATTTAATTGGATTTATCCAATGACTGCTTTTAGCTTTTGTATTTTGGGTGACAGATAAATCATTTTGCATACTTCTGGTAGTAAATTGCCAGGTGGAGATACAATCATTAAAAATTACTTTTTAGGGGCGCCTGGGTGGCGCAGTCGGTTAAGCATCCGACTTCAGCCAGGTCACGATCTTGCGGTCCGTGAGTTCGAGCCCCGCATCAGGCTCTGGGCTGATGGCTCAGAGCCTGGAGCCTGTTTCCGATTCTGTGTCTCCCTCTCTCTCTGCCCCTCCCCCGTTCATGCTCTGTCTCTCTCTGTCCCAAAAATAAATAAACGTTGAAAAAAAAAAATTAAAAAAAAAATTACTTTTTAAAATTCTTGGCTTTTTGTAAAAGAAATTTCAGATAGTTTTTAATTTCAGAAAGCCTTCTAAAGGGCTCCATATAAATCAGCTGCTTGAAGCTCACAAATCATAAGGTACCTGGCCCAGGCAAAGTGAATACAGAGTGTAGGGCATAAATAGCTCTACTGAACTTATACAAATAAATAAACAGCCAATTTAAAACCTGATATGATTTTTAATAATTAAATAACTTAGCCATCTGGTTAAGTCAGGACCTATCTGCAGACTAAAAAGGCTATTTAAAAGGCAGAGTAGTGGCAATAGATGACTTTCTCTCTTTCTTAAGACTCCACGTTATCTATGCTTAGATGTATCCTCAGCCCTAGTCAAGGTATGCTCCTAGATGCTCTGTCTTTCAGGGGAGGGAGGGAATTATTGCAGGTGAAGAGATGGTGATTTCTACCTGAGAAGGAAAAGAGCCTGGGTAGTAGTGGGGTGCTGACTTTAACACTCCTTCTCTACCTAAGCTGCATAGTGGAATCAGAGTCTCTGGGGTGAGACTCAGGTGCCAAATGGTTATTAAACTCTCCAGGTGATTTCAATGTGCAGCCAAAGCTGAGAATCTTTGTCTTGGGACAGTGAATCTCATTTCAGCACCCATCAGAATCGTCTGGAGAGCCTGTTAAAGTTACAGAATGCTGGGCCCCATCCTTAGAGTTTCTGATTCACTAGGTCTAGGGTGGGACCCAATAATTTGCATTTTTAACAGGTTCCCAGATGATGCTAATGTTGCTCTTCTACACTTTGACAATCAATTTTAGAATTATTTAGCTCTTTTATACTTTTACTGGAGTTCAGGTGTGAGTGGGGCGTAGAAGGAAGGGTGAAAATTGGTAAAAGGTGAGAGCAGATGCCACTAGTCTCCCCACTTTCCTAGCCCAACCCCCTTCCAAGCTGAAGGTGAACTGGAATCTACCACTGCATCGAGTCTCCCCTATTTTCTTAGCCTTTATTTTACAGATTGAGAAAATAAAGTTTCTTCAGGGGTCAGCTGAATGGCAGAAAGCTGGTTAGATCACACTTAATCGGACCATTTTAGCTGGGTTCTTGGCTCATTCAAGCCTGCCAACCTCTTCCACTCTATTCGGTGTACCCTGCTCAGCCCACATTCTCTCCTCCCCTGCCCCGCCCCCAGCGTCCCTGCGTATCAACGTGCAAGCCGCTGGCCACCGTTCAAAGCGTGCGGGGAGTGGGCCTCGGCAGAGTATCGCGTGCTGCGCAGGCGCGAGGGGGCAGGCACCGGAGCCGCTATCATGGCCTGCGTCAACCCCGTGGTAAGGAGGACCAGCCTGGCCCCTTGGCCTGTGCTCTGTGTAGAGGGAGGGCCGGGCCAGGGATCACGGTGGCCCGGCTCCACACACTCTTTTTTGCCTCCTGGCCCTCCACAGATTTTCAGAAACCCTTTCCCTTAGCGGCCCCGGCTGTGAGGGTCAGTGTTGGAGGAGGTGGATGAGGATCAGTAACTCAGCCGGAAGTTGGGACTGGCCCCCGCAAGAGGAACCGGGGCCTCTCCTCCCTCCCTCTTCACCCACACGGAGGCTATCTGGAAGAAGTGGTTAGACCTGGAACTCAGATTAACCCTCTTAGTTTCCTCTGTGTTTAGAAAATTCCCAAGTTCAGTTGTGCTCTAACTGCAGTTCTTAATTTTGGTATGACCATTGTTGATTCTAAGCTATATTATTTATCTGAAATAACAAGTAATGTGATCTAACGTGTTACTGCATATTTTTCGAGTTCTTGCCTACACCCCCCCCCCCCGCCTTTTCCCCATCCTTCATCTTAATACTTAAGTATACAATTGGAATTAAACACCAACATTGTTCTCCTACCCTTAAGAGGTACGTAAACCTCTCAATGAGAAGTGACAGGCTAAATGGCACTTGTGAAACGCTCTGTCACTTTAAAAAAACCTGAATTGTAAAAAAACAAGGATTCACCTTTATTTTCAGTTCACCTGAACAACTTCACATTTGGTGAAAGGCAGTGTGCTTGTCCAGCTCTGTTGCTGTTATTTTATGGGTTTCAATGTATACATATGCAGCATAAAAAGGTCCATTTTTAGAGACATGTTATTATTTCAATGTGTGTCTATTTTTTATGTTAATTATTTTAAGATATGTCAGGCTTGAATATAAGCTTACCATGTATACCATTTTATCTGATGATGAACCCCAAGGAAGGTGTGTTTTCTTTTAAATTGACAAGAGGTTAAGATGAATTTCCTGGACTATGCATAGTTTTAATAAAGGTAGCAAGGAAAGAGTATAAAGTCTAACGGTAGTTCCAGAAGAGAAAGTATGTTCAATACCTATTTTGCTTTTGAAAAATTGTGTTCTAATGGGTTATTTTTGATGCCCTCGTATACTCTGAGGGTGGATCTTAAAAGAAATTTTTAGCCCCAAGAGTTTTTTTTCTTGCTTTAAATGTGATCACACTAGCTGGAACTAACATTGAAGCATCAATTTAGTATGCCTTTATCAGGGTAAACTGTTTTAAAAGAAGCCACTAATCTAGGGCACTTAATCTTAATGGATATGCCTGTGAATAACGTATTATTTAAATGTTACTGATTGGCCTATTCATAAGCTTATCCTGGATGTTTAAAAGGATTAAAGACCTAGCTACTCTTGGTGTGAGTAGGAGTATTTAGAGTATTCACTGGGTAGTATGAAAGAGCAGTCCTAGAATGTCAGAGTTTTTATCGCCACAGTCTTGTGGAAGGCTATAATTCATTCATGTCCTCCTTAGTTTCTGTTATGACTCCATTTTGGTGCAGTTGCACTTTTCCTTGGCAGTGGTTCAGAATATTTTTTTGGACTACATATATTTTGGAAGTGGGATAGGCTTTGGTTACTCTATTGTAAGTGCTCATTTCAATCTTTTATTTTTGTTATTTTAGTTTTTTTTAATGTTTATTTTTGAGAGAGAGACAGAGAGCGAGTGGGGGAGGGCAGAGAGCGAGAGAGAGGGACACAGATTTCGAAGCAGGCTCCACGCTCTGAGCGGTCAGCACAGAGCCGGATGCGGGGCTCGAACTCACGAACCGTGAGATCATGACCTGAGCCGAAGTTGAACGCTTAACTGACTGAGCCACCCAGGTGCCCCAAGTGCTCATTTCAATCTTAGGACTTGCAATTTACATTTGTGGAAGTAATCTAGTGAACTTTAAAAAAAGCTACTTTGGCCTCTGAGAAAAAAGTAAATTGAAGACAGAAGGTTGATTTCCATCTGCTTTAAATTAACTTCCCTTTTTAAAAGGTGGAGTGGGGGTTAAATTCTGACAGAAAAATCAAGTAACCCAACTGTAACCTAACATCTTGATAAGATTATTATCTCATATTTGATTGTAGTCCTGTAAGTCAGCCTCGTAGATAGAATGAGGCTACGGGTCAGAAGCTGACAATTTATGGACAGCTGAGGCTATATTGGGAGTAGATTGCACCAGTAAATATCCTTATGGTGGTTTTTCTTTAAACCATAAGAAAATGTACACTGCATGTCTTTTTAAGGCTGAATACATTCAAACTTGGGAGTTTAAAACTTTAACAATTGCTTTTATTTAGCCTAAACTCTATAGATCTGTAATTGAAGATGTAATTGAAGGAGTGCGGGATCTATTTGCTGAAGAAGGTATAGAGGAGCAAGTTTTAAAAGTCTTGAAGCAGGTTTGTAGACAATACAAGTTTCCTTTTTTGTTGTTTTTTCATCTTAAGAAACTGATAAATTATAGTTTTAACCCCTTAATTGTTTAACCCCTTAATTGCCATCAGCTGACATTTTGTGTTTTAAATGTTTATTTTTATTTATTTATTTATTAAAAAAAATTTTTTTTAATTTATTTTTTTTCAACGTTTATTTATTTTTGGGACAGAGAGAGACAGAGCATGAACGGGGGAGGGGCAGAGAGAGAGGGAGACACAGAATCGGAAACAGGCTCCAGGCTCCGAGCCATCAGCCCAGAGCCCGACGCAGGGCTCGAACTCACGGACCGCGAGATCGTGACCTGGCTGAAGTCGGACGCTTAACCGACTGCGCCACCCAGGCACCCCTTAAATGTTTATTTTTAAGAGAGTACAAGAAAGGGAGAGGCAAAGAGAAGGGGGACAGAGGATCTGAAGTGGGCTCTGTGCTGACAGCAGCCAGCCCGATGTAGGGCTCGAACTCACAGACTGTGAGATCATGACCTGAGCTGAAGTCGGAGCCACCCAGGTGCCCCTGAGCTAACAATTGTTTTTTTTTTTTGAGCTAACAATTTTTTAAAAAATTAAAAAGAAAAAACTATCTTAATGTTTTATTTATTTTTGAAAAGCAAACATTTTTGTCTCTGCAGCTCTGGGAAACAAAGGTTTTGCAGTCTAAAGCAACAGAAGACTTCTTCAGAAATAGTACACATTCACCTGTGTTCACCCTTCAGTTGCCAAACAGCTTGCACCAAACGTTACAGTCATCAACAGGTTGGTTACAGCTAGTAAATTAGTACTGTTTGGATTTTTCAGAACAAATTCTCATTTGGTGGTGGTTTTGAATTAGGGTAATTTTCTTAAGGTGAGAGGGCTTGGACCTCAAAATCATTACTATTAAATAAACAATAAATGGTCACTGCATGTAATTATTGGCAACAAAAATTAGGTTATTCAAACTAGGTTTTGTTTTTTTTTTAATATTAAAGTCTGCAGAGGTGACCAAGTGTTACTTTGGAGGAACAAGTTACATAGTTGATGGGGTATTGTGAGTATCCATTGGCTATTTCAGAGAATTTGATTGGGTTGAGTCACGGAACAACCCAGCCACCATTGCTGAAAAAGCAGAGGGAAAGATGGGTTGTTCCATGGTTGTGAATTCTTTCTCTCTGTATAAATTATAAATCTGCTATTGTTTTGGAAGCAAAATGGAGAGTTAAGAAGAATACAGAGGTTATTCAGACTACCTCACTGTTTTGGATATTATATAATGGCTAGAAATGCACCTTGCGCACTTTGTCTTTATTCTTGGACTTCATCTAAACCTCTGCTTTTAAGGGAAATAATTTTCCATATTATATATATATATATATCCATTTAAACTGGAAAAAAGTAGCTAAGAAAAGATAAACAATGCTGTGATATCTTTCTATCCTTTATTCTTTTCTGATTCTTACAATTTTTATGCTATCCTAATGTGTGTATATGTATATGTCCGCATGCAGACACACACAGACATGGGTTTACTGTGTTTAGCTGAAATTAAATAGATCAGTGTCTGCAAGAAGCAAGGGTAGATTTTGGATTAGATTGTCAGTAATAACTAGGTTGTTCATTGCATCCTTGGGAAAATTCCAAAGAAAATCAAATGGACCAAGGTGAAGAGAAAATAGTAGGGAGGCTAGTACCTTCTTTATGACAAAACAAGAGAATTTAAGTGTGGCAGCAATTATAACTTAAAAAGTAAGTTAATAATATTGAATTACCAAACATAGATTTTATCTAATGCTATGCTTATAAAGTATAACTTTGCTTTATAAGAATTAACCATGGCAGTTTTAATTACCAAGTTGAAGCATTGAAACATTTTACATCAGTTACTAGGTTTTGGTTATGCTTCTGTTTTTAACTTAACTATTTTATTAGGTCATCCCTTTTATTTCTCTATTGAAATAACATTCTTTATTCTTTACTGAAGAACTTTAAAGATTTCTTACCCAGGAGCGACTTGGGAGAGTGGCCAGCGTGGAGGAGTAAAAGACTTGACTGTCTTTTATCAAAAGCAGTTAACACTTTACAGGTTCTTTGTCATTCAAAATTGCAATACTTGATTTTGCCGCAAGATGGTAATATTACCAGTGATTTAAATCACAAAATAGTCTTGCAACTAATATGTCTATCTGGCTTTCACTCAGCACTTGATTCTTATTCTGTCTTGAAAGTTAGAATAATAGAAATAATTACATTTAAACAAGACAGTTTTTATTCTCTTCTACATCATTTTGTAATGAAAAGGTTTAGGAGGAAGTACATGGATCCTTTAAAAATGTATTACAGGCCTTGTTTTTATCCCCCTTCATTTCTAGGTTTCCTACAATAAAATTCTTGAAGTAAATAGCCTTGTAAAATTGAAGTACTTCTTAATTATACCTTCTCATTGTGTGCTTTTAAAGGCCCGATTAAAATAACCTAAACTAACTTACTTCTGCAACCTTTTTATCTCTTGATAACAAGTTCAAATTAAATCTACAATGGAGTAAGTCATTTGCCTTTGTTCCATCTTTAGAGCTTTTTGCTTTGTCATATTTTCTTTGACTGTATTATCCATTTGCTTAATAATTTCCTGTATCTTCAATTATCAACCTTTTTTTGGGTCTCAGGACCCCTTTGTACTTTTAAAATTGAGGGCCTCAAAGAACTTTTTTTTTTTTTAACGGAAGTTGTAAATATATGTTTACCATATTAGAAATTAAAGCTGAGAAATTTAGGGGCACCTGAGTGGCTCACTTGGTTGTGTCTGACTCTTGATCTCAGCTCAGGTCTTGATCTCAGGGTCGTAAGTTCAGTATGGAGCCTACTTAAAAAAACTGAGAAATTTTTAAAAAATGTTGGTTTATAATAAGAAAATTGATCATATGTTAACATAACATATATTTGTTAGCAGTAAGCATTTTCCACAATAAAAAATGTTTAATGACAGGAGTGGTGTTACTTTACTTTTCTGCAAATGTCTTTAATATCTCATATCTATATCTGAATTCAATCTGTTGTGATATATGGTTTTGGCTAAAGTATATGAAGAAAACCTAGCTTCCCACAGATGTATAATTGGAAAAAGAGGAGTATTTTAATAGGATTTTCAGATAACTTGATAGTACACTAAAACTCCACAAGTGGTAGTTTCTGAGAGCTTAGCTGCAGGGTGGAATCTGAAACTTTACCAAAAGACTTTTTTGTAATGTTAAAGTTCACTGGTGTGTCTTACATTTTGAATGGCTCTTGAACCTGTGTGTAATTTTGTAACATACATTGGTTATTTGGAAAAAATTGGTTCACTGAGTTACGCATTTGAAATATTGTTCCTTATGCAAGGTAAAAAAATCATATTAATATCTCCACATTTCATCAGGAAAGTGTGTAAATATTGGGAAGCTCTCAAGCTCACTGTGGTGGCTGTAAGGTTTTCAGAATTGAGATTTGGGGATGAAACTTTGAATTTTATCATTGTCAAATACTGTCCGTTTCGTCAAGGTGATGGACACACTTAGTTCATTTTCACAAAATGTCTGCCAGATATCCATGTCTGAATAACTGTAGTTTGTGTCAGTTATTCTTTCAAGCAAAACAGTGTTTAACACAAAGAGGCTAGATTACAGCTCCCAGCTTAAATAAAAGCACCAGTGCTTTTCCGTGTACTTCCGTGTACTGGTGGATGCTGCAGAAATGCTTTATGTGTTTTTCCCCTTTCATCCCACAGAATATTAAAGGGATGTATACTTGGGTGTTGAAATTTCATAAAAATAATTGCTTATGGTTGCATTAAGGAACTTCTTTAGTTGAACAGTTTTATTGTTATTATTTTTGTCTTTTTTACTGTGAGTGAATGGCAGTGGAGAATAAATACAGTGGCCAGGTCAGGTTTGGTGCTGCTGCCTTAATTCATGCTAATTTGCCTTCACTTTTACTCATCAGTGCTTTGCTCTGTAAGTGCAAGTGGCAACAAAAAACAAAATTTAGTGAGAAATGAATAAAAATGAAATTTTTATTGTTTTGGTATTATACAAATAATTTTGACTTTGTGGACACCGTAAAAGGGTCTCATGGACCCCCAAGGGTTTGCACAGTCTAATTTGTGAACTGCTGTTCTATTTTTAGGGTGATTATATATAGTTTGAAATCCACTTTTTAAAAAAGACATAATTTTTTTCAGAACTTTACACTGGCGACAAATTTAGGAGAAGGGATAGAGATTTCTCCTACACCTTTTAGCTCCATTCATGCATAGTCTCTTCAGTTATCAACATTCCCCCACCAGAGTGGCACATTTGTTACAATTGATGAACCCACACTGACACATCATAAACACCCAGAGTCCATAGTTTATATTATCACTCTTGGTTTTTCATGTCTTATGTGTTTATGCAAATTTATAATGACCTGTATCCATCATTATAGTATCACACAGAGTATTTTCATTTTCTGGGAAATCTGTGCTCCCCCTGTTCATCCTTTCCTGCCACACCGGCTCAGGGCAACCATTGATATTTTTACTATTTCCATAGTTTTGCCTTTTTCAGAATGTCCTATAGTTGGAATCATGTAGTATGTAGCCTTTCCAGATTGGCTTATTTCACTTAGTAATATGACTTTAGGATTCCCTCACGTCTTTTCAAGCTTGATAGCTCATTTCTTTTCAGCACTGGATAATATTCCATTGTCTGGATATGTCACTGTTTAATTGTTCACCTACTGAAGCACATCTTGGTTGCTTGCTGCCAAGTTTTGGCAGTTAGGAATAAAGCTGCTGTAAGCATCTGTGTGGAGGTTTCTGTGTGGATGTAAGTTTTCAACTCCCCAAGAGAGTGATTGCTAGGTTGTATGCTTAGTTTTATAAGCAACCACCAAATTGTCTTCCAAAGTGACTGTACCATTTTACATTCCTACCAGCAATAGTGAGAGTTCTTATTGATCTAGATTCCTGCCAACGTCTGGTGTTATCAATGTTCTTGACTTTGTCCATGCTAATAGGGATGTAGTGGTATCTCATTGTTTTAATTTGCATTTCCTTGATGACATATCATATGGAGCACCTTCTTATTTGCCATTTGTATATTCTTTGGTGAAGTGTCTGTTTAGGTCTTTGGCCAATTTTTTAATTTGGTTGTTGTAGTTGAGTTTTAAGAGTTCTTTGTGTATTTTGGATAACAGCCCATTATCAGATAAGTATTTTGCATTTTTTCCAACCTTTGGCTTTTCAGATTATCCTGACATTGTCTTTTGCAAAGGAGCTTAAAAAAATTTTTTTTAAGTGTATTTACTTATTTTGAGAGAGAGAGAGAGAATATGAATCCCAAGCAGACTCCACACTGTCAGCATGGAGTCCAGCGCTGGGCTCCCAACTCACGAACTGTGAGATCATGACCTGAGCTGAAAGCAATCAAGAGTTGGCCGCTTGACTGACTGAGCCACCCAGGCGTCACAGAGTTTTAAATTTTAATGAAGCCCTGCTTATCAGTTATTTCTTTCATGGATTGTTCCTTCAATGTTGCATCTAAAAAGTCTTTGCCATGTGGTCATCTAAATTTTCTTCCATCTTGTAGGAATTGTAGTTTCGCATTTTACATTTATGTCTGATCTATTTTCAGTTAATTTTTGTGAAGGGCATAAAGTCTGTGTCTAGTTTCAATTTTTTGCATTGGATAGACACTTGTTACAGCACCATTTGTTGAAGAGATTATCTTTTTGCCACTGTATTGCCTTGGCTCCTTTGTTAAAGACCAGTTGACCATATTTAGGTGGATCAGTTTCTCGGCTCTCTGTTCTGTTCCATTGATCTATTTGTTCTTTTTCCAGTGCCAACACTGTCTTGATTGTTGCAGCTCTCTAGTAAGTCATGAAGTGGGGTATTATCAGTCCTCCAACTTTGTTTTCCTCTTTGAATGTCATATTGGCTATTCTGAGTCTTTGCCTGTAATCCATTTTTGAGAGAGAAATGGGATTCCATTAATAATAACCTCAGAATAATAGGTATGTACTAGGACTATCCTGGGTAAACTGGGACATGGAGTCACTTGGTCTATGCCCTATTTCTAGGGCAGTTCAAATCAGTTTGTGCTATTAGGTATTCATGTTACACAGTCTTTTTGCTGAAACTCATTAGTCATTTGGGGGAGCAAGAAAAGGAAAAAAAGGAATTTTGAGAAGTTTGTCATGGCTTTCATCTTTGAGCATCAAAACTCCCAAACTTCAGGTACAAACTATATTTCCAGTTGTTCCTGAACTTAAATCTGGTGAAAATTTCAGCAGTGCTGTTGGTTCTTGATGTAATTTGTGTTAGAATATTCAGTTTGGTTATCAGGAGACATGCATATGGTAATGAGTAGTGACAAAGAAGAAGATAGACCAGTCTTTGCACTTCCTGAGTCATGTGACTTGGATATTAAGATTAGGAATGGTTCAAAGCAGGACCAAGAATTATGAAATTACTAACTGCCTTAAAGTATCAAAAACTTCTTAGTGTATAGGAAAAAATACACTAGTAATGTTATTATGTAATATTATCTTTTTACAGAATTTCTTAAATTACATTTGTGGGATTGAATTATTTCTATGTTGTAAAGCCTATTGTTTGGGAAATCTAATATCTCTAGAATATATACATGAAGACCAAAATTCTGACATTTAGTTTTAATTAAGAACACATATTCACTTAAAACTTAATTGGTTATTGAAAACATCTTGAGTATTTTAAAAAGCATGTTTCAGGCACATATAATAGTATATACAATTTGTGCAAGTATGTAAATGGTGCATTTAGTATCAAAATTAAGTAGGAGCAGTATGAAACTTCTCTATAAAACTGTTCAATGCTTTTATTCTGAAAGCTATAAAGAAACTCTTAAAACTCTCTTTTGGCTCTGTTTGATTTATGTAAGTATAGAAAAGTATCCTTTAGGATTTATTGCAAGGTATTTAAAAGAGGGGGATTGTTGCTATTTTTCCTCAAGAAATTCATTTAATTGCTTCAGACAGTGTATTAACAGATTTTTGTTTCCTCTCAGGCTGTGGCTTCAGCTGTACCAGCTTAAGCTTCGCTTACTTCAGCTAATTAAGACTAATACCATTGTGTTCCTGCCCCACCACTTCTTTCTAATTTAGCCTTTCTAAAAGAATGCCTGTTAATAAGCAAAGCCATAGATGAACAGAGGATAAAAATAATTTTCTACTTCATTAATCATCAATCTCTGTAGCTTCACTTCTGTTGTCTCAATGTGGGAAGGATGGTTAGTTTAAAAAATATTTGCTCTTCTGAACTCCTTTGTTTATTATGGAGCCGTTCTAGTGTCAGAAGCAGATCTTTGGGACAATTTAATGTGGTGTGTGAAAAAAGAACCTAATAAACATTACATTTAATACATATGTGCTGCATAAACATGCTAAGGTGTTGTTATTTTTATTAAAGAAAAGGCAGAGTGATATTGTAAGAGTCAGGTTCAGCTAAAATGAGCCTTTAGGCAAAGTTTAAGGTTACTTTGGTCAATCGAGGTCTTTCTGTTGCAGTTACTATTTGTTCTTTACACTTACTTTTTTAATGCTTACATTCACAATCATTAGGCCAGCCTTTTAGCTGGATTATAAATAAAGGGATAGCCAAGAAAATTGGTAGATAATAAAGAAAAGATATATGAGATGGCAACTTTAATGCAGGTTAGGTTGGTGTTCTCCTAAGAATTTGTCCTCTTGTAATTTTCTTAGTAGCCATACTTGTTTCATGCAAAGACTTCTGGAAACATGTTCTTAATCATTTTTCTTAAAACTGTGTAGCTGTGCTGGCTTTATTTGGCCAAAGAATTGTAAATCGCTTTTGATGAAATAAATGAATTGGAAATCCTTTTTTTTTTTTATGTTTGTTTATTTTTTTTATTATTATTTTTTTTTAATGTTTATTTATTTTGAGACACAGAGAGACAGAGCATGAACGGGGGAGGGTCAGAGAGAGAGGGAGACACAGAATCTGAAGCAGGCTCCAGGCTCTGAGCTGTCAGCACAGAGCCCGACGCGGGGCTCGAACTCACAGACTGTGAGATCATGACCTGAGCCGAAGTCGGATGCTTAACCGACTGAGCCACCCAGGCGCCCCTGTTTATTTATTTTGAGAGAAAGAGTGAGCGAGTAAGCATGAGTGCATACATGAGTGGGGGAGGGGCAGAGAGAGAGGGAGAGAGAGAGAATCCTCAGCAGGCTCCACACTGTTAGCATAGAGCCCATCGCAGGGCTCCATCTCATGAACCGTGAGATCATGACCTGAGCTGAAATCGAGAGTCAGCTGCTTAACTGACTGAGCCACTTAGGCACCTCTGAAAATTCTTTTGAATCTGTAAAATTTGTAATGGTTTATGTTGGGGTACACAATTTTGCTCAATAGTGTAGTCTTTGGAAATGTGCTACTTGAATGAATAGTACTTTTCCTTCCCAATGAAAAGTTATAGAGATTTAGAGTTATACTGACTTAATAAAAACAACCTAAGTATTTTCTTATGGGGTTCTATACTATGGTATACTTGATTACAATGAGATATTTTCTTTTGGTACTTAAAATAGGTTAGTTTTAAAGTCTTTATCTGAAGCTGTTGGAGAAAAATATAATTAAATTAAATATAATTCTTTTACCTCCCTTGGAATTAGGAAGTTTGGATTCACCATGGTCAAACATGTTAGTGATGGAAAACATTTTTTTTTTTAATTTTTTTTTTTCAACGTTTATTTATTTTTGGGACAGAGAGAGACAGAGCATGAACGGGGGAGGGGCAGAGAGAGAGGGAGACACAGAATCGGAAACAGGTTCCAGGCTCTGAGCCATCAGCCCAGAGCCCGACGCGGGGCTCGAACTCATGGACCGCGAGATCGTGACCTGGCTGAAGTCGGATGCTTAACCGACTGCGCCACCCAGGCGCCCCTGGAAAACATTTTTAAAAATAAGCTAGACTTAGCAATTTTATTAAATTGGTAAATTGTAATGGATGTATAATGTTTATTTTTTTTTCTATGCAGCATCATTAGTTATTCCTGCTGGTAGACCTCTTGCCAGTTTCACTACAGCAGAACTGGTATGTAGCTTATTAAGGATATATTTTTAAATGTATGCTTCATTTTTAGCGAATGGTAGCAGAATGCTGGGCATGGATATAATTCATATTCCCTCAGGTGAATGGGAAAGAGTGTAGTAAGGGATGGGGAGACAGGACTTCTGTAACATGGATGTTGCAAAAACTCTGTAGTTCCAGAATTGACGTTTTCTTTATCAACTCTTCCTGTCTTCGAGAGTAGTTGTTAGCATCTGCCAAGGTTAGGAAATTTCTGAAGTTAAATTCTGTGGAGTTTTAACACACCATTAATGTTCTATACCAGGTAGATCCTAAATGGATGATCTTGATGTTTTATTTTCTGATTTTTTTTTTTTTACCCAAGTTGAGCCACATAATAATTCTTTTTATTTGAGTGGAATATTTTGGTCATTTTTTAACCTTTCTGTTGTAGAGGTTTAGAGTATAGGATCCCCCCCCCCCAAGATTTGGGGCAGAAAATTAAATTACAACTTGTATCTAGAAAATTGAGTAGTTTTCAGGTGGAGAAAAATAGCATTTTTTCTCTTCCATGGTTCTGATGGTATATAATCTACTGTTTTTCATTTTCTTTCAGCCCACTTTCTGAGACAAAAGGTTTGGTGGGCCATTAATTTCCATTTCTTCATTAAAAACAAAGCCATAGCCCTTACTAGGATTTTTGGGAAGAATGGTGCTGCTTTTGATAAGAGACCAATGAAAAATATCTCTGCCTTTGAAATTTTGGAACTACTTTTTCTCCTGATTAAAGAAACAATATACTGTAAACAGTAAAAACAAATGTATAAAGTAAAAAGTAAAAGAGCCCTGCAGTATTGTACCTCAAAGACAACTGTTTTAACTGTTTAATGTATATCCATCTAGCTACTCAGTTTTCTACATACAGGTTGTAATTTAATTTTCTGCCCCAAATCTTATACTCTAAACCTCTACAACAGAAAGGTAAAAAATGGCCAAAATATTCCACTCAAATAAAAAGAATTATTATGTGGCTCAACTTGGGTAAAAAAAAAAAAAATCAGAAAATAAAACATCAAGATCATCCATTTAGGATCTACCTGGTATAGAACATCTAACCTTCTTTGATGAAAGTTAAATTAATTTTCAGGGTAAAAGTAGGCTTAATCTCTGTACTGTTTCTGTAATTAAAAAAAAAATGTTTATATTCAAGAAGAGAGAGAGCGAGAGAGCATGAGCAGGGGAGGGGCAGAGAAATAGGGACAGAATCTGAAGCAGACTCCAAGCTGCAAGCTGTCAGCACAGAGCCTGATGCAGGGCTTGAACCCACTAGCAGTGAAATCATGACCTGATCCTAAGTCAGAGGCTCAACCCACTGAGCCACCCAGGTGCACCTGTAATTTTTTTTTTTTTTTTTTTTTTTTTTTTTAGTAATATAGATGGATCTTTATTCACTGCCAGTTAAATATTGATTAACCATAGTGGATATATCACAGTTTCATTAAGCTTTTGTTAATGGACATTTAAATTATTTCGTTTTTTTCTAGTATAACATTCCATTGATTATACTTGTAGATCTGTTTTTGTGAATTTGCATGACAATCAGGTAATCAGGGTATATTCCTAGAAGTGGAATTTTTGGGTCAAAGATTATGCGTGTTTTAATTTTGTTATGTATTGCAAAACTGCCCTCCAGAAGGATGGCACACACACACTCATGTAAGCAGTGGTCTGAGAAAAGTGCTTTTTATCACGTACTTACCAACATTGAATGTTGTACATCAGTCTTTTTAAATATTTGCATGTCTGGTAGGCAAAAACTTTTTTGTCTTTTGATTTAGTATTAAAAAAATGGAAAACCGAGGTTTAATTATTCTAAAATAAAAATTCTACCCTATTGTGTTATCTAATTTAAAATATCATTAGTGATCAATTTACTGACCAGAGGAGTCTGTGAACAGCTGTGGTTCTTGCACCTGACATGTTGATAATCACTGACTCAGGAAAGCTGTGTAGTGGGCAAGTTGTATGAGTCCGTGTTGATGCTGTTTACTAAGACTTACTGACTTCATTGCTAATAGCTGAAGAACAGAATTCCTTTTATCCTTGCTGAGATAATCTAAATCAAATATTGAAAAGCTGTTTTATTCAAAGAACTCAGCACTAATGTTAAGTGTTGTCCAACCATTGTCCTTTTATCCTGAATCAGATTATTTTTTACCCTCATGATATCAGGAAAAAAAGGTAGAAGTAAAGCCCTTTTCTAACTTTCTAATTAAATTTCTCATATCTAGGGCGCCTCAAACTCTAGTGCAGGCTTCACTCTTCCTGGTTATCCTATTCATGTACCAGCAGGTGTGACACTACAGACTGCATCTGGTAAGAGTATAGCTCCGAATAATTTATTTTAGCACTGGTACTGACTACTGGATGTTAATTTTCATGATTTTTAATAAACTGTATGCTGGAAGTTATTGAAGTTATAGGAAGTTTTACTACAACTTATTTTAAGAGGAATACTAAATGGTGGTTATTGCTGTTCTGGAGGCATTCTCCCATAAAAGACACTGTACTAGGCCTGTCTTCTTACTTATTCCCAGTTATCTTCCCTAATGTTGTATAAGATGCTTTATATGTATTTCTCTAATTCAAATCAATTATCTAAATTTTGACATGTGGCCCCTGGGTGGCTCAGTCAGTTAAGTGACTTTGGCTCAGGTCATGATCTCACAGTTCGTGGGTTTGAGCCTCACATTGTGCTCTGTGCTGACAGTTCAGAACCTGGAGTCTGCTTTGGATCCTGTGTCTCCCCCTCTCTCTGTCCCTTCTCTGCTCACGCTCTCTCTTTCTCAAGAATAAATATTAAAAAAAATTTTGACAAATACAAAATAACATTCTGTGTCTCTGCTAGCTCTAATCAGGAAAAACTAAACATTACCTTGATCAACTTTTGCCTCCTTTCTTACTGGAGATTGTATAGTATAATAGAATATACAAGAAGTTCAGAGATGAACCATCCTTTGCTTTTCAGAATACTGTTTTTTTTTTTTTCTTTAAAGTTTATTTATTTTGAGAGAGCGAGAGCTCACACATGCAGGGGAAGGCAGAGAGAGAGGGAGGGGCAGAGACAGAGGGAGAGAGAGAGAATTCCAAGCCCAACAAGGGACTCTAACTCATGAGCTGTGAGATTACAACCTGAAGTGAAATCAAGAGTTGGCCACTTAACTGAGCCACCCAGGTACCCCAGAGTACCATTTCTTGATTTGAAAGAGAATCATACCTATTATTGAGGTTGTCACAAAGTTTAAAGCACCTGACTGAGTGCTTAAAAAAATAATTTCTTCCTTTTCCTTTTAAGTGTTATTTTACTTTATTAATTTTTTTTAATGTTCATTTTTTGAGAGAGAGAGACAGACAGAGGCAGAACACAAGGCGGGGAGGAGCAGAAAGAGAGGAGGACACAAAGTCTGAAGCAGGCTCCAGGTTCTGAGCTGTCAGTACAGAGCCTGATGCAGGTCTCGAACTCACAAACCACAAGATTGTGTCCTGAGCTGAAGTCAGATGCTTAACCCAGACACCCCTTTTTTAGTGTTATTTTAAAGAGGAAAAAAAGGTGAAAATGTGGGGGGCGGGGGGGAGTTTGAAATTATTAAACTCCTTTTGGATAGCCTTGTCTTAGAGTCATTACATGGTATATCTTAAATATCTGAAATACATTCTCCATGATTATGTTTGTTAAAATCCCAATTTGGGTTGGTAACATTGTAATTTATCAAACAATGCAATACTTCTGTGGAGTAAATACTGGTGGCCTGTATGTATCGCAAAATGTGCCATATGAGCAATAGTGAGAAAAGACTAGAGTTAAAGTGAGACCTCTTTAATTTTTAACGATAGAGTAATGGATATTTATTGTAGAAAATACAGAAAATCTGAAGAATAAAATAAAAACTCCTAGAGATAACCATTATTAACATATTGATGTATTGCCTGACAGTCTGTTATGCCTGAGGGTTTCTTTTAAGTTTTTAAAATTTTTATTTTTATTTATTTATTTTTTTCATTGTAAAAAAGACAGTTCTGTTAAAGCACAGGGACAGGACTCAAGGGCAGAAAGGGCTGCTAGGGTTCCTATTTTTTTTTTCTTTCTTTCTTTCTTTCAACGAAATTAGGTTTCTGTGCTACTTATGGTATTGTTTTCTCCCTTTTAAGGTCACCTTTATAAAGTCAGTGTACCAATTATGGTGACACAGACTTCTGGAAGAGCAAGTATTCTTCATCCAGTTCAGCAAGTATTTCAGCAGCTGGGACAGCCTTCCATGATACAGACCTGTGTTCCACGATTGAACCCATGTTCTCTCCAAGCAACTACTGAAAAATCTCAGAGACTAGAAACTGTGCCCCAGCAACCTCCAATTCTTCATTCTGGGCTAGTGCATAGGAAACATTTTGAAAATGCCACCAGTGATATACTTGTACCTTCTGGAAATGAGCGTGAAATCATGTCTGAAGCTCTGTTGAGTCAGCTGGAAAGCTCTCAGTATATCAGTGTTCCAGGTGTTATGTTTCCTCCACAGGTCTCTCAGACAGGTTCTCCTGTGGAGCCCCTGCTCAGTGTTTCAGCCAGCGTGACTCAGAATCTGAATGGTGGGCCCCTCTCCACGGGCCGACCAGGCGCCCAGCACCAGCACATGACTGATACTCAGCTTCATGTTCTTAAAAATAGGATGTTTGGATGTGATTCTTTAAAGCAGCCAAGAAATACAGAGGAGCCCAGCAGCCTGCCTGTCTCAGAAAAGGTAGTTCTATGTTCAGTGTAATGGTATTAGGGGATAGACAGTGGCTGGTGATTTGACATCCTGAGTATTTTTAAGCTGTAAGGTACTCACAAGTACATGTGTCTTGTTTTTTCCTCTAGAAGGTTGTTTATTATTCTTTTTAATATAGCTATCAGTTCTTGAAAGTATTCATGCCCAGCATTTCACACTTTGAATGTCAGTTAATGAACTAGAATATTCTTTATTTAAAAAAAAATTTTTTTTAACGTTTACTTATTTTTGAGAGACAGACAGAGTGCAAGCGGGGGAGAGGCAGAGTGAGAGGGAGACACAGAATCCGAAGCAGGCTCCAGGCTCTGAGCTTTCAGCACAGTGCCCGATGCAGGGCTCAAACTCAAAAACTATGAGATCATGACCTGAGCCTAAGTCAGATGCTTAACTGACTGAGCCACCCAGGCGTCCCTAGAATATTCTTTAAAGGAAAGTGTATTTGTTTTAAAATAATCCATTTTACCTCTTCCTTACATTGTGAGAATGTTTGTTTGCATATAAATTTAAAAGACCCAGAAATCCATCCTAGTAATTAAATGAATATTTTGAGGTAATTCATTGTAGTACTTAATACATAAAAGAGAGCCAAAGTATTTTTTTCAATTGCTCTACAAAATTTTCTGCAACTCCCATATGAAAATTTTCCCTTATCTTGCTAATATTTTATTTCTCTCTGCTTGCTGAAATACCAGTTAATATCTTTGGAAATTCAGACTACTAAAAAATAGCTTTTAATTAACTTTGCATGTGAAAAATAGGTTTGAATTATTAATTTGCAAGGAATTCATAGTGAAGGAAGACCAATTCATGGAGAATTTTGGATGGCAAAATTAAAAAAAAATCTTGCGGGGCACCTGGGTGGCTCAGCTAGTTGACCGTCTGACTTTGGCTCAGGTCATGAAGTCACAGATATGGGTTCGAGCCCTATGTCGGGCTCTGTGCTGACAGCTCAGAGCCTGGAGCCTGCTTTGTATTCTGTATCTCCCTCTCTCTTTGTTCCTCCCCCACTCATGCTCTGTCTCTCTGTCTGTCTCTCTCAAAAATCTTAAAAATTAAAAATCTTGCTTTCTTTTTACAAATGTAAAATAGGTAATAAAGCTGACTCTATTTATACAGTTTAGTGACCTATGACAACTAATTAAATGTTTGTGTCTCTAGCTAATAGTTCAGTGGTCCTCTAGAACTGCTGTACAGATCTGTAGCAATGCATAGTTAAGTGCTGCTTTAACATTTTCCTAGGGGCGCCTGGGTGGCTCAGTTGGTTAAGTGGCCGACTTCGGCTCAGGTCATGATTTCGCGGTCCATGAGTTCGAGCCCCGCGTTGGGCTCTGTGCTGACAGCTCAGAGCCTGGAGCCTGTTTCAGATTCTGTGTCTCCCTCTCTCTGACCCTCCCCCGTTCATGCTGTCTCTCTCTGTCTCAAAAATAAATAAACGTTAAAAAAAAATAAAAAATAAAACATTTTCCTAGGTAGAAGGGAAGGATAAAGGGTGCAGTGAAGGGCAGTGGACGAAGACAAAAGCTTCGTTAGCAAGCTGTTAGCAAGTCTCTTTTAGCAAGTTGAGTTTGGGTTTAGAGTATAAAGATTAAAATGTTGTTTTCAGTATTTTTTTCATTCTATTTCTACATTATTTGTAAAATTTAAGAAGTGTAGGCTAACCTCATAATTATGAAACATTTGTTTTTGAGGAAAAAAAATAACTGCATTTAAAATAAGTGTTTGTTTTTATCACTTAAAACTTTTGGAGGCACTTTTTGCCTGAACTCTGTATGAACTTTGCAGATATTTGGTGTGATGATTCAAGGACTTACTCTACTGTTACGTATTAGATGTCACCTTGTACTTCTGATATGGGGAAATAGATTAGTTAAGGGAAATTATCAAGAATTGTTTAGGGGATAGTGGTCGAGAGCTTAAGTTGGAAGCCACAATAGGTTCAAATTCCAGAGTCACCATTTACAAACAAGCTATGTAATGTAAGTCTCTGAAATTGTTACAGTCCATAAAGTAGGCAGGAAACCAGCCTCATAATTTTTAGAACTATCAGAGATTATTTGTATAGTTTTTAATAGCTCCTGGCACCACAGTAAGCTTTAGATTAGTGCTGTTGTGCTTTATGGGCATGTGATAAATTGGGTAACTTTCCATATTAACTCTTTGGTTAGTTTTAAAATAGAGCTATATTAAAACACAAAAATCCAGATAGTCAAAAGTATTTATTTTATAAGGTGTTTTTTTATTAATACTTAGTAAGGGACCTTTAAAAATAGTTATTAGTAATCTGGTAAAGTTAATGCTGATAAAATTTTCAGAATTATACATAGATTTTCTTTTTTTAAGTAGCTTTTCAGAAAATCTTATTGCTTAAAGCAAGTTACACATGTACAATTAAGTACACATTTTTACTTGTCCTGTGTAGACTACCAAAGATGTAAAGTTTCCATGTAGGTTTATAGGTTTAACATTCTTACTGTTGTATAAAATATATTCCTCACAATTTTCGATGTGCTCCTATTTTAAAGTGTGTATTACTATGTTAGGTTATTCTTCAGTGTGGGAATTTTGTTTTATAATCTCAGAATGCTATAGAGAACTAGAAAATGAGGTCTTTTTGGGAACTTCAAAAAGTAGGAGCAGAAGGAGAGAAATGGTAGGGTAATGTATCTTCTTTAATTCTTTTTTATGTCTTACCTGCCTTAGCATCATGCTCATGGTACCACTTCCAAATATCGTTACTTCTGCTGCCTTATCTTTTATTTACCTGTCTGACTGCATCCTCTTACCTTCCTGGTGAGATCCTCTTTATGTCTTCCTCCTGTTTCCTAAGGTTCTGTCCTCACACCATTTCTCCTCTTACCTACTTCATGTTTTCCTTGGGCAATCTCATGGATTATTATGGTTTTAACTACCACCTATTTGTTGATGACTATGATTCTAACCCTTACTCCCTTGAGCTTCATTCTCATGTCTCTTTGCCTTCTAGACAGTGCTACCGGAATGTTATTCATTGTCCCTCATCAGAGACACTGCATGGTACCACTGCCTAGCTGGCCTCCCACGCTAAGGATTACAATGACCTTTGCGCTCTTTGTTTCCCCCTATTCTTTTTATATCATGTGCTTTTTAAAAATTTTCTTTTAAATTGCTGCAAAATATATACAACATACAGTTTACCATTTTAACCATTTTTAGGTATACAGTTTAGTGGCATTAAGTACATTCATTGTTGAGCAACCATCACTACTGTCCATCTCTAGAACTTTTTCATTGTCTGACACCAAATCTCTGTACCCATTATACAGTAGCTTCCCATTAACCCCTCCATTTACCCCCTGATAACTTCCATTCTACTATCGGTCTTTATGAATTTGACACCTCATAACTGGAATCATAAAATATTTATCCTTTTGTGATTGGCTTATTTTACTTAGCAGAAGATTTTCAAGGTTTATCCATGTCATAGCATGTGTCAAAATTTCATTCCTTTTTAAGACTGAATCATGTCATTTTGATAACTTATTTATTTATAACTTTAATACTAAATATTTCTGGAATCTTTTCCCTCTTCTCCATCTCTTGCTGTTGTCCTAATTGTCTCTCATTGGAGATAATGTAATAGTCTCCTAACTAAATTTTTAGTCTGTAGTCTTTGCTTTTTTTTCACTCTAGTCTTCCCAGTCGATCCATTTTAGAGGTTAAAGGCCTAGGCTTCTGGGGTCCAAATTGTTGATCCCTTCTGTTTCCCTTAATAACTATGTGACTTGGCAAGCTATTGTTTCCTCACTTATAATAAAGGTAGTGGTGTCTGCCATGGAGTCACTGTGGGAGGATTGCAGAAGATGATCAGGGGGAAGTGTTCAGCAGCACACTACCTAGCACATGGTTGTGTTCAGAGCATGTTAGCTATTATCTTACAGCTTCTTATGGCTGCCAGAGCTTTACCCAGAATGCAGCCTGCTATACATGTCACTGATGGCTTATCGCCTACAAGGTAAAGTTCAAGCTCCTTAATGTGGTATGCAGGGACTTCCATGTTCTCTCTCTGCCAGAGTTTCTTAGTTACTTTTCCTTCATTTCATGGCTACTACTTTGGTAGGAACACCAAACTGTAATTCTCTGCTAACCTTGTAGCCTACCTCTCTCTTGCTTTTGTTATCCCCTCTGCCGAGTGCCCGAATCCCCCTCTTTCCCCATCCTTCTCTCTGGTTAATGACTGCTTATCCACTTAATACTTCAGAAATTTTACTTCAGTGCCTCTAGACCTACTCCCTCCCCCTTCATTTTTGGATTGGTTATATCTCTTCTGTGTTCTCACTGCACCTTAAGCATGTGTGTGTCATAATGTAGTTAAAAGATACTTTAAAGTGTCCTGTTTGTACTGAGAGGTACATTTTATTAATCTCTGTATACATAACACCTAAGAATATACACACATTCATGTATACTAGAATATAAGCTTTTATTTTTTTTGTTTTATTTATTTTTAAAGATAAAAATGCACATATGTTTTTTTTTGCAACTTTAGCCTTTCACATTTTGATGCCTTGTAGAGTATGTATTCTTCAGTTTGTTTTCTTTCTTTTCTCTTTCTGTCTTTCTTTCTTTCTTTCTTTCTTTCTCTTTCTTCCTTCCTTCCTTCCTTCCTTCCTTCCTTCCTTCCTTCCTTCCTTCCTTCCTTCTTTCTAATTTATTGTCAAGTTAGCTAACATACAGTGTATATACAGTGTGCTCTTTGGGAATAGATTCCCGCGATTCATCACTTACGTACAACACCCAGTGCTCATCCCAACAAGTACCCTCCTCAGTGCCCATCACCCATTTTCCCTGCCCCCCTGTCCCTCACCCCTATCAACCCTCAGTTCTCTGTATTTAAGAGTCTTTTATTGTTTGCCTCCCTGTTTGTAACTATTTTTCTCCCTCCCTTCCCTCATGGTCCTCTGTTAAGTTTCTCAAATTCCACATATGAGTGAAAACATAAGCTATCTGTCTTTCCCTGACTGACTTGTTTCACTTAGCATAATACCCTCCAGTTCCATCCATTTTATTTATTTTTTAAAATAAGCTCTGTGCCCAATGTGAGGCTTGAACTCATGATTCTGAGATGAAGAGTTGCATGCTCTACCAGCTGAGCCAGCCAGGCACCCCTAGAATTAAGCTTTTGAAGAAAAAGATCTGTGATTACTTGATTTGGCTTAGTAGTTTTCAACCCTGGCTAAATATTAGAATCACTAGAGCATTAAAAAAATAATGTTCAGGCCTACCTCAAGGGATTTGGATATAATTTGTCCTGGAATGGAGTCCGCTCATTAGTGTTTAAGAGCTTTCTGAGGTGTTTGTAATAATGTAGTTAAGATTAAGAAGCACTGATTTAGCTCACAGTCAACGTATGAATGAAAAATGGATGGAGTGAGGGAGTTAAAAGAATATATAACTTTAAGAGCTTTATTTTTTCTTTCAAATCCATTCTGATACTCCTCTGAAAGGTAAAAAGTCATCGTTATTTGAATTCAGAATTCAGTTAACTGAGCAAATATTTTTTGAGTCACTATGTGTCACTCCTAAATTAATATCTCTAAATCAAAGATTTTTCAACAAGATATGTGATATTTTTCTTTATAGAAAAACCAATTTAACAAAATAATTTTGTGTATTTGTCAAAATATGTTAAGGTATATTTCATGCCAAGTAAGAGTGGAGTGGCATGGGCTGTCACTGTACATGGTCAGGTAATACATAATCATTATTGCCACCACATTATGGTAAATACCTGGATTAAATTTCTGTTAAGAATTAAAGAGGATGTGCCCTGCCATTATGATTATAGGCAATTCAATTTCACAGAGTTTAGTTTGAAAATGTGAAAAGAAAGTGTGTTAGATCTTAGGTTTCTCTTGTTCTATATTTATCATCTCAATAGGTATGAAGTTCTATCAGTCCTTACTAGCCATTGGAAAAATACTGTTCTTTAGTAGAAAACTTAAAAGGAAAGTGTTGGAAGCAGGATTGGGCAAACAGAACTTTATCTTGAAGCATCTCATGCATTTGTTTATTGTGTACTACCCAGGCACAGAAGCCATATACAATTGAAGAGACCTTGGTGAAGCTGAGAATCTTAGAAATTATTGAGCTGGTTTGTTTTATAGAGAGAAAGAAAATGGAAGCTGTGCCTCTGTCAGATGACGTCATGTGAACTAGAATGGTTGACACTTCTTCTCATTCAGCTGGAATTCATAGAAGAATCAGCAGTAATTTGCCTTTAACATTCAACAGGATAAAAATATGAATGCTTCTCAGGGCAGCTAGCATTTGATTTTAATCATCATTTGCACATTGGCACCATCAAAAGAGTTGCTATCTTATGAAACATTATTATTGTAATATTTTTCTTAGCACAATTTGGTACTGTCTAAACTGATGGAGCTTCTGAGGTGGTTGGCAACAAATGGTTTTGCTGCTACAGTAAAGAGAGCACTGCTATCTATTTCAGCACATGGCATACATTAATGCTAAGACACAGCCAATAATTCTAAGAGAAGTCTCATAGGCTGCCATGAAACTCAAATACATTAGAGCGAAAGTATTGAATTATTGCCTTTTCCAAGACATTTGTCAAAAAATGTGGGCAAAATGTTAAATTCTTCACACAGAATTTTTCTGGCTTTTCAAAGGACAATGCTTGAAATTGTTAAGTGATCCCAGGAGAGACATTGATTATTTTTGAGAGAGAATGAAAACCCCCTCGTAACAGTTTGACAGGGAGAAGTCCATTGATGATCCGTGTGGTGGATGTTTGGCCATATAAAAGGCTTGCATCTTTCTATTCATGATCCTGCAGTATCAGTTTTGGATGTTGCTACGAAACTGCTGGCTGTTTTGGTCAAATCACCACCTTAGGAGATTAGAGTCAGATAAGCACACGAACTTTGCTTGGTGGAAGTACTCTGTGAAGAAGTTGAGAATGACAAAACCCTTTTGCAGTTACTGATATTAAATTTGGATTTGTAATCTTACTCCTCTCCCAAAGTAAAGAGGACCTTACTGACTTAAGTAAAGTTTCATGATGCTACATTAATTCAATCAGAAGAGTCCTGGAATCTTTAATATTTCTCAGTAAGCCTTAATATTCATGAAAAGTACTCTGGGAGCTCTGATTGCAACAGAAAGATGTGGTTTGAGGTTCCCAGTACTTGTCACTATTAAAAGAGCCAATTCCACTATGTGGTTTGGGCCTAGGCCTAATCATGATTTACTTAAAAAAATCAGATTTTTTGAGGTGGAATTAACATACATTAAAATTCACACGTTTTAGGTACACAGTTTATAGTGTATGCTGTGAAATTTGAACAAACCTGGGAAGTTACATAACCAGTACCAAGCTGAGATACAGAATATTTCCATCACCCTAAAGAGGTTCCTCATGCCCGTTTGTAGTCCGTATCCTCCCTACCTCCAGTCCCTCTCAGCCACTCACTGATCTGCTTTTTTTTGGTATAGGCTTGCGTTTTCCAGAATGCCAAGCAAATGGAATCCTACAACATATAACTTCAGTATAATACGTTTGTGATTCATCCATGTTGTTTATATATCAGTTGTACCACAGTTTGTTTAGTCCTTCACCATTTGGACATGTGGATTCTTTCCAGTTTTGGGCTTTTGTGAATAAAGCTTGTAAAAACATTCATGTGCAGGGTTTTTTTGTTTTTTTGTTTTTTTGTTTTTTTTTGGTGTGGATGTAGATTTTTTCTTTTGTGTAAATACCTAGGAATGGGATTTCTAGGTAATATGATACATATATGCTTGTAAGAAACTGCCACACTCGTTTTCAAAGCCATTATATTTTCACTAGCAATGTATGGTAGAATTTTGCATTTCTCCTAGCAATTTATAAGATTTGTAGTTGTTTCACATCTTCGCTATTCTATCCTGTTTTCTGTAGAGGAAAAGTTTGTGATTTTGATGAAGTATGCTTATTTTTTCCTTTTAATTTCTGCTTATGTATCTTACCTAACTAAAGTTTGCAAGGATCTCACATGTTTAAAAAATTTTACAGGTTTTACATTTAGGACTGTGATCCATGTTGGGTTAATTTTTGTATATAGTACAAGGTTAGGTTCTTTTGTCTTTTGCATATGAATATTGTTTTAGCATCACTGTCTGAAGCTCACTGAGTGTCTAAAGCCTTTCACCTTTAATGAGAAGCAGTAACCATATGTGTTGGTTTATTTCTGGACTTGGTTTCATAAATTCATGTGTCTTTTTCACTCCTACCACACTGTCTTAACTATCATAGCTTTATAGTGTGTCTGGATGTCAGAGAGTACAAGTCTCTTTGTTCTTTTTCAAAGTTGTCTGGTTATTCTAATTCTTTTACATATAAATGTGTGAATGAGCTTGTCAATTAAAAAAACTGCTAGGACTTTGATTTGTGTTGTGATTTGTGTTGGGTCAAGGGTGGAATTGACATCACCACAACGAGTCTTCCAGTTCATAGATACGACACATTTTCTATTTATTTAGGTCTTGACTTTTGTCATTAATGTCTTGTAATTCTCAACATGCGTGTATCATATGTATTATTTTTTATTTAAGTATTTTATGGTTTTAAGTGCAATTATAAATAGTACTAAAAGACACTATCAAGGACAACTTTATTCATATTTTATGCTTTATTTGCATTGCTTTTAAAAATATGTTTTTAAAGGTAGTGTTATTGACAAACTGAAAATTCCATGGTTTTTTATGTATATTGCCAGAGGTTGTGCCAGTTTTCCTGCTACCAGCACTATGTACCACTCTGTTTTGTATTTTATTTTATTTATTTTAAAGTTTATGTAATTGATTTTGAGAGAGAGCATGTGTGCAAGTGCACAGGGGAGGGGGAGAGAGAAAGAGAGAGAGAGAAACTCCCAAGTAGGCTCCATGCTGTCAGCAGCGCTCGATGTCACAAACCATGAGATCATGACCTGAGCTGAAATCAAGAGTTAGATGCTTAACTGACTGAGCCACCCAGGTGCCCTGTGTATCTCACTGTTTTATTACCTACTTGACAGTTCATTATCACCATTGATTTTTTTTCCTTGTAAAAATTTACCATTTTAACCATTTTTACCTGTGTACTTGAGTGGCAGTAAGTGCATTCACATTGCTGTGCAACTATCATCACCATCCATCTTCAGAACATATTTGCTTTCCCAGATTGAAACTCTATGCCTATTGAATAATAACTCCCCATTCTTTTCTCACCCCATCCTGGCAGCCACCATTCTAAATTTTTTTTTTTCAACGTTTATTTATTTTTGGGACAGAGAGAGACAGAGCATGAACGGGGGAGGGGCAGAGAGAGAGGGAGACACAGAATCGGAAACAGGCTCCAGGCTCTGAGCCATCAGCCCAGAGCCTGACGCGGGGCTCAAACTCATGGACCGCGAGATCGTGACCTGGCTGAAGTCGGACGCTTAACCGACTGCGCCACCTAGGCGCCCCTCCCACCATTCTATTTTCAATCTCTGAATTTGACTACTTTGGATTCCTCATAAGAGTAGAATCAGACAGTATTTGTCCTTTTGTTTCCCTTGTCACTTAGTATAATGTCTTCAGTGTTTATCCATGTTGAATCGTGTCAGAATTTCCTTCCTTTTTACGGTTTAATACTCTGTTATATATCTATATCTATCTATCTATATATATTTTTTGTTTATCCATTCATCTATCCATGGACACTTGGGTTGCTTATACCCTTTGGCAGTTTTGACTAATGTTAATGTAAACTTGGGTGTACAAATATTTTGAGTCTCTGCTTTCAATTATTTGGGGCATATAGCCAAGTGTGGAATTGATGGATCCATATGGCAATTCTATTAAAAAAAATGTAAGGAACTGCCATACTATTTTCCATAGCAGCTGTATCATTTTACATTCCTACCAGCAGTGCACAATGGGTTCATTTCTCCACATCCTCACCAGCGCTATTTTTTCACCAGCATTTTTTTTTCCTTTGATTATTGCCATCCTAATGAGTGTGAGGTGATATCTTATTGTGGTTTTGATTTGCATTCCTCTAATTATTAGTAATATTGGACATCTTTTAATGTGCTTTTTGGCCATTTGTATATTTTCTTTGGAGAAAGTTCTATTCAAGTCCTATGTGCATTTTTAAGTCAAGTTGTTTGTTGTTGTTATAGGGTTTATTTATATATTCTGTATATTAACTCTTTATATATGTGGTTTGCCAACATTTTCTTCCATTTTGTGGGTTGCCTTTTTACTCTGTTGATAATGTTCTTTGATGCACAAAGGTAAATATTGTTGAAGTCTATTTTATGTATTTCCCCCTGCCCCACCCCTTTTTTGCCTGTGCTTTTGGTATCATATCTAAGGAATATCATTCCCAGGTCCAATGTCATGAAGATTTTCCTCTATGATTTTTTTTGAAGAGTTTGATAGTTTTAGTTCTTATGTTTAAGTCTTTAATCCATTTTGAGTTAATTTTTGTATGTAGTGTAAGGTAAGGGTCCAACTTCCATTTCTTTGCATGTGTTCCCAGCACCATTTGTTGAAAAGATGCCTTTTCCTCTTGAATGGGCTTGTCACTGTTGTCAAAAATTATTTGACCATATATGTGAGAATTTGTTTCTGGGCTCTTTATGCTATTCCATTAGTATGTTGTTTTTCTTTATGCCAACACCACCCTATTTTGACTACTATAGTTTTGGAGTAAGTTTTAAAATCAGGATGTGTTAGACCTCCAACTTACATCTTCTCTTTCAGGGTCTCTTGAGATTCCATAGGAATTTTAATATGGATATTCTATTTCTACAAAAGATGTTATCTGGATTTTGTTAGGGTTTGCAATGAATAGATGGCTTTGGGTGGTATTAGCAATATTAACTCTTTTAAATACATGAACACAGAATATCTTCCCATTTATTTCTGGCTTCTTTAATTTCTTCCGGGAATGTTTGTAGTTTTCAGTGACCAAGTCTTTTGACTCCTTGGTTATGTTTACTCCTGAGTATTTTATTCTATTTGATGGTATTGTAAATGGAATTGTTTTCTGCATTTCTTTTTCAGGTTTTTAATTGTTAGCATATACAAATGCAGCTGATTTTTGTGTGTTGATTTTTGTCTTTTGTGACTTTGCTGAATGCATTCATTAGTTCTATTATATTTATGTGTCTGGAATCTTTAGGGTTTTACGTAAATGAAGTAGTACATAAATGAGATTATCTGCAAACAGATAATATTACTTTTTCCTTTCCAGTTTTGATGCCTGTTATTTATTTATTTTTCTTGCCTCATTGCCCTACCTAGGACTTATAGTACATTGTTGAATGGAAGTGGCAAGCATGGGCATCCTTGTTTTGATCCTGATCTTAAAGGAAACGCATTTAGTTTTTCACCATGGAGTATGCTGTTAGCTGAGGATTTCTCATAGATGGCCTTTATTATGTTAAGGCAATTTCCTTCTATTCCTGGTGGTTTTTTTAAATCATAAAATGGTGTTGAATTTTGTCAAATGCTTTTTCTGCATCAATTGAGGTGATTGTGTGTCCCCCTCCCCCATCCCCATTATGTGAATATATTCTATTACATTAATTGATTTTTCATATGTTGAATCATCACTGCATTACAGGAGTAAATCCCACTTGGTCATGGTGTATGATATTTTTAATGTGCTGTTGAATTCTGTTTGTGTTAGTATTTTGTTTAGGATTTTTGAGGATTGGTGTTAATTCTTCTTTAAATGTTTGGTAGAATTCTCCAGTGGGGCCATCTCATTCTGGGAATTTCTTTGTTGAGAGATTTTTGATTACTAATTCTATCTTCTTACAGATCTATTCAGATTTTCTATTCATGATTCATTCTTGGTAAATTGTGTGTTTGTGGGAATTTGTCTCATCTTGGTTATCCAATTTCTTGGTATACAGTTCATAATAGTCTCCCATGAATATTTTTATAGTATTATCTCATAATTGTTTTTATTTTGGTAAAATCAGTAGTAAAGTTTGTTCATTTCTGATTTTAGTTATTTGGATTTATTTTTTTCTTCATCAGTGTAACAAAAAGCTTATCAATTTTGTTGATTGTTTTTAAAGAACCAACTCTTAGTTTTGTTGATTTTCTCTATTGTTTTTCTGTTCTTTATTTATCTTTGCCTTAATTATTATTTTTTCCTTCCTTAAAGTAGTTTTGGGCTTTGTTCTTCTTTTTCTAGTTCCTTCCAGTGGAGAATTAGGTTGTTAATTTGAAACTTTTCTTCTTTTTTAGTGTGAACATTCATAGCTATAAATTTTGCTCTTAGCACTGCTTTTGCTGCATCCCATAAATTTTGCTATGTTGCATTTTCATTTTTATTTGTCTTAAGATATTTTATATCTTAAAAGACTGATTTTTTGTTTTGTATTTTTTCAAGTTTTTAATTAAATTCAAGTTAACATATAGTATAATATTAGTTTTATGTGTAGAACTTAAGTAATTTGTCACTTACATACAACACTTCAAGCTATATTATAAAACTGTAGTGATTAAGACAGTATGGTACTGTTACAAAAACAGACACACAGATGAATGAAACAATAGAAAACCCAGAAATGAACCCACAACTATATGGTCAAGATTGGTTATTTGTTTATTTCTTGTTTTTGAACCACTGACTTTTTGAGTCTGTTGTTTAATTTCCACATCTTGTGTATTTTCCGGTTTTCCTTCTTTCCATTGTGATCAGAAAAGATACTTTGCATGATTTTAGTCTTTTTAAATATTGAGATTTGTTTTGTGGCCTAACATATGGTCTTTCTTAGAGAATGTTCTGTGTGCAGTTGAGAAAAATGTGTATCCTGCTATTGTTGGGTGGCATGTTGTGTGTATGTCTGTTAGGTCCAACTATACTTATGTCTACATTATATGTCCATAATATTCAAGTTCTTTATTTCCTTATTGATATTCTGTCTGGTGGTTCTATTCATTTTTGAAAGTGGGGTATTGAAGTCTCCTACTATTATCTTAGAGCTATCTATTTTTCCCTTATATTCTGTCAGTGCTTGTTAGATACATTTAGGAGCTATGATGTTTGGTGCAGATATGTATATAATTGTTACATCTTGGTGAATTATTTTTTTGATTGTATGCTGTTTTTCTTTTTTTTTTTTTTTTTTTTCCTAATTATGTTTCACTTAAAGTCTGTTGTGTCTGATAATAGCATAACTATCCCAGTTCTCTTTTGGTTAGTATTTACATAGAGTATCTTTTTCCATTCTTCTAATTTCAACCTATGTGCATCCTTAGATCTAAAGTGAGTCTCATAGACAACATAGTAAGTATCTATTCTGCCAATTTCTGTCTTTTGATTGGGGTGTTTGGTCCATTTACCTTTAAAGTAATTACTGATAGTGAAGGGCTTTTGCCATTTTGCTGCTTGTTTTCTGTGTGTCTTTTAGCTTTTTTGCCCCACGTTTTCTTTCTTACTGTCTTCCTTTGTATATAGTTGATTTTGGAGTGACAAATTTTGATTCCCTTTTCATATCTTTTTGTGTGTACTCTATAGGTATTTTCTTTGTGGTTACTATGGGGATTATTTATGGCATCTTAAAGTTATTAGAATCTATTTTGAACTCATACCAACTCAACTTTTATCTCATAAAAAAACTCTGTTCCTCTTTAGCTCTGCCCTCCCTCACTTTGTTATTGATATCCCAAATTATATCTTTATGTATTGTGTTCCCCTTAATATAGATTTATAATTATAAATACGTTTTTATCTTTTAAATCTTATATGGGAATAAGAAGTAGAATTATAAATAAAATTATAATACTGGTTTTTATATTTGTCTATGTATTTATCTTTACCAGAAAATTTTATATTTTTGTATGGCTTTGAGTTACTATCTAGTTCCCTTTCATTTCAATTTAAAGGATTCCCTTTAGCATTTCTTGTAAGGCAGGTCTAATGGTAACAAACTCCTTCAGCCTTTATCTTAGAATGCCTTAATTTTTCACTGATTTTTGCAGGACAGTTTGGCCAGATATAGAATTCCCAGTTGACAGTCTTTTCTTTTAGCCCTTTAAATACATATCATCCTACTGCCTTCTGGCCTTCAAAGTTTCTGCTGAGAAATCTGTTTGTTACTTTATTGAGGATCTCTTGTATATGATGAGTTTCTTTTTATTGCTGTTTTAATTAGTACTGTTTTAAAATTTCAATTTCTATTCATTTATTGCTACTATATAGATATACAATTAATTTTTGTAAACTGACTTATATTAGTCTGAATGTTTGTGTCCCTGAAAGGTGATGGTAATTAGGAAGTGGAGCCCTTATGAATGGGACTAGTTGCCATATAAAAGAGACTCCACAGGATTCTGTAGCCTCTCTACCATGTGCGGACACAGTGAGTAGGCACTGCCTGTGAACCAGGAAATGGGCTGTCACCAGATACTGAATCTGCTGATGCCTTGATCTTGGGCTTTCTAGCCTCTAGAACTGGAATTTAAAAAAAAATCGCCATTGTTTATAAGCTACCTAGTCTATGGTATTTTGTTATAGCAGCTCAAATGGCTGAAGACAATTTCCTTCTCCTTTTAATGTCTTCAGAATCTATGGCAACACTCCTTTAATCCCTAGTATTATTTGTTTCTTTTCTCTCTCTCTCCTTTTTATTCTTTGTCAGTCTGGCTAGAGGGTTATCAATTTTATTGATCTTTTTAAAGAATGAACTTTGTCTGACTTAATTTTTTTCTGTGCTCAATTTCATTTATTTCTCTTTTTATCTTTATTATTTTCTCTTTTGCCAAGAGCTTAATTCAGTCTTCTCTTTTTAGTTTCTTAGGGTAGAATTTTAGGCCATTGATTGAAACTTAATTCTTTTTTAATATGATCATGTAATGCTGTAAATTTCCCTCTAGGCATTGCTTTAGCTACATTTCATAAGTTCTGAAATGTTATGTTTTTGTTTGCATTCAGTTAAAATTATGTGCTGCTTTCTCTCATGCCTTACTCTTTGATCCATGGGTATTTAGAAATGTAATTATTAAATATCAGGGGATTTTTCCAGATCTTTCTGTTACTGATTTCTGGTTTAACTCCTTTATGCTTACAGAACATACTTTGTGTGTCTTAATTTTTTCAGGGTTTGTTTTTTAGAACCTAGAATATGGTCCATCTTGGTGAACATTCTGTGTGCTCTTTAAAAGTGTGTATTTTGCTATTTTGGGGTGGAGTATTCTATGTCAATTAGGTTAAATTGTTTGATTGTATTTTTCAGGTCTTTTACATCCTTACTAAATTTAAGTCTACTTTTCTGTTGATCATGGAAAGAAGAATGTTGAATTCTCTATAATTAGATTTGTCCATTTTTCTTTTCAGTTCTATCCATTTTGATTCGTGTTTGTCCTTTTGTGCTTAGCTTATTTCAGCTAGTTCAATCCTTTATGCTTTTTAATTTATATAGTGAGCATGATGTCACTTGTCCTTTTTACTCCACCGAATTATTGTTTAAAATAAAATGAAATCGTTAAAACCTAATAGGTACTGTGTAAAGTTAAGGTGGTGTGTGGCAATTATTACCTGAAACTAGTGAGCTTGGGATTCTCCCTTTCTCTCTGCCCCTCCCCTGCTTGCACTTTCTCTCCCAAAATCAATAAATAAACTTAAAAAAAATTATTCTCATGTTGCATAGACATTCTGGGATTGTTCTAGAATTCAAAATTAGAGAACATATATAGGAAAGGAAGGAAATATAGAACAAAAATCTATTTTAAGATCACTTTTGAAATGTTTAACTAATTTTATATTTCATGTGATTCAATGTTATATACTTTTTGACTTGAAAAACTTTATTACATTTCATTCTCTTTCTAGGAGTCTAATTCTCAGATGGATTTAAGCATTCAGGTAACTGATGATGATATTAATGAGATAATTCAAATAGATGGAACCGGTGATACATCTTCCAATGATGAAATAGGAAGTACAAGAGATGTAGATGAGAACGAATTTCTGGGGATTGTTGAGGCAGGAGACCTGAAGGTACTTGAAGAAGAAGCTGACAGTATATCAAATGAAGATTCAACTGCCAATAGTAGTGATAATGAAGACCCTCAAATAGACGTTGTAGAAGAGGTGAGGATCACTTTTGAGATGAAATTTTTAAAATTATATCATTTGTATTTTAATATACTTTGCACTTTAATATAAAGTATATTAAAGTATACTTTAATCAAGAGGAATAGCAATTAAGGTTAACTCTGTGTTTAGTCTTTTAAAATGAGACTTATTTGCACCCTAATATTTAAACTTGTAAACTGTAATTCAAACTAGTATTAAGTATTTGGGAATTGGCCACTCTATTTGTTGGTCTTAACTGGAGATAGTGGGAGTTTAAAAGATGGGAGTAGAGGTACAGAAGGCCGCCAGGTTAGAAGCATGCAATGTCTGCTTTGATTCTGATAGATGAAGTAAAATTTTTGTGGAATGTGGTAATTAGGAAGCATGTAAGTAGTACTGTCATTTATGGTGGCCTTAAGGATGTGCCAGGTACCATACTTAAGTCTTACCTATCTTACGTTATTTAACATTCCCACCACCCTATCTATGGGCCTTATTACCAACCTCATTTAACATATGACAAAACTGAGATATGAGGAGTTTTAGTAAATTGACAAAGGTCAGTCTTATTATGTGCCCAAGCTGGGATTCAAACTCAGGCTATTTGACTTTTTCAGTATGATACTATTCTCTCCCCAAGTTCCTTTATTTCTATGTGTATCTCTGTCTTTAAAAAATTCAGAGCATCATTAAATTCCTTAATGTAACCGTCTTTCATCTTTAGGACCCTTTAAATTCTGGAGATGATGTTAGTGAGCAGGATGTGCCAGACCTGTTTGACACGGATAATGTAATTGTCTGCCAGTATGACAAGGTACTGTATTCACCTTTTAGACTTTGGGTTTATTAATTGCATTTATGGTAGAAAGCTATGTAAAATGATGGAAAATAAGATGATGAGTTACAGTTCACACTTAATCTTGAAAAAGCTAATTAATTATATATATTTTGTGTCTAACACTGCGCTGTGTGGTCTCAGAGATAGCAAAAAAGTGATAGTTCTTGTCTTGAGAATTATCTTATTGAAACAAGATGTTTCTGATTGAAACAGGGTATTTCTATATGTAATAAAAGAATGGTGTACAATAAGATGGTAGGTAAATCAGAAGCTAAAATATGTGACAGGCAAATCAAATGCTAAAATATGTGACATATGAATCAGATGCTAAGATGAGTGGCATGTAAATCAAATGCTAAGATATGTGGCACAGACAGTAAGTCCAAAAAGTAGCTAGGAAATGTAAGAAATTGTTCATAGTTGGAGTTCTCCACAAATCCTTCATGGGTGATATGGAACTCTGAAATAGGTCTTAAATGATTTATAAGATATAGATAAGTGTGGAGAGTAGACATTGAGTTGAACAGCTTGATAAAAGAAATGAATGCATGTAGAATGTACAAGGGACAGTGAAGAGGCAGCTCTGCTTTGAATAAAGTGTTCTTTTGGATGTATTAGGAAATGAGGCTGGGTTGGGGACGGAGTTCACAGCAGATGGGAAAATCTAGAATCCTGGTAGGAGAAATTGAAACGATTTGGTGGACATTAGCATTCTGAGAATGTTACTGAAAAAATTATAATTGGGCTTAAAACTGGCCATATTTGCTTATTAAGCAGAGGCAAATGGTAAGAACAGGGATAGCGCAGAAATGAAGTAACGAGAGCCCAGGCTAAGGATGGCAGTGTAGAACGTAGAAGAGTCAGAGATGGTGATGGAAGAATCAAGGGGACTTGATGATTAGTTGGACATTAGAAAATGATCAACAAAGAGAGTTGAAGGTGTGTCAGTTTTCAAACATAGAAATTAATTTAGAAGAAATTCAACTTTAGCAACTAAAATATAATACTGCTTTTTCTTCTTCTTAAATACTCTGTGATTATGTAGTAGAATGGCCAGCTTTTGTCTTTAATTCATGCATATTTACATCTTTTTTTTTTTTAGCAGCTTTGAGATATAATTCACATACTGTACAACTCACATATTTAAAGTGTACAATTTAGTGGTTTTGTATATTCATGAATATGTGCAGCTGTTAACATAGTCAGTTTTAGAACATTTAATCACCTCAGAAAGAAGTCCTATTCCCTTTAGTTCTCACCCCCATATTTCCCTGTTTCCTCTGATCCCTACCCCTGGCCTAAGAAATCACTAATCTACCTTCTGTCTCTTTAGATTTCCCTATTCTGGAGTTTCATATGAAAAGAATCCTATAATATGTGGTCTTTTGTGACTGGCTGCTTTTACTCCATACAGTGTTTCAAGATTCATCCATGTCATAGCATGTGACAGTTCTTCATTCTTTTTTATTGCTGACTACTAGTCCATTGAATACATATACCACATTTTGTTTATCCATTCATCTGTTGGTGGACATTTGGATTGTTGCCATTTTTGGCTATTATGAAGAATGCTGCTTTAAACATTGACATAGAAGTTTTTGTGTGAACATATATTTTTATTTCTCTTGGAATTTTCTGGGTTATGTGGTAATAGTTTGAGGGGCTACCAGACTGTTTTCCAAAGTGGCTCTACCATTTTCCATTCCCACCAGCAGTATATGAGGGTTTAGATTCCTCCACATTCTCACTAATGCTTGTTATCTGACTCTTTGATTCTAGCCATCCTAGTTGGTGCGAAGTGGTATCCCATTGTGGTTTTGATTCGCATTTCCCTGATGACTAATGCATATTTACATCTTTGCCTTTTTTTCGGTAACAATTCCAATATACTCAAGAGAAATAGGGGATGGTGTTTTGAATTGTTATAAAAATAAATCCTTTTCTCTAAAGATAAGATTGTTTTCTCCTTTATAACATTTCATATAGATAGAAAATGGCAATTTAGATGCTGGTAAACATAAGCGTATGAAGAAATAGGTAATATAAAAGAGAGCGTTTCTTAGTTTGAAACTTATTTTTGTTTCTTATAAGCAGTGTATTGCCTTCCATGAAGAAAACACTAAGGCACTAAGTTATGTATGCATTCCATAGAGTCACAGAGAATTTTCTAGACTGTTATGGATATAGTATCCTTTGTTATACTGCATTGTGGGAAATAGCTTGTAATTAATTACGTAGTACTTTGTACTTTTCAAAGTGTTTTCTCCTACATTGTCTTTTACCTCTTAACCACTTTTGGGGTACACAGTGATATTAGGTGTATAGTGCTAACAAATCTAGTTGTTTGAGAGTCCTAACTGAGAGTTATTTTAAAAACAGTACTAAATGTTTTAAACCATGGCACTGGGGAGCCCTTGAATTGGTCTTAAAAGGGACTGATGAAGTCAGAAGATAGCTAGCAGAGAAAATGTATCTATAAGGTCAAAGTGGGATGGCAGGGACCACTGCCAACAGTGGATTTTTATGAAAGAGTATCTTCCCAGTTCTTGTTCAAGTAGTATTTAATATAACCAAACTCAAGTAAATTGAAAGACTTTTCGGTAGTCTTTTAAGAGCTTTTACTAGTCAGCATGTTTTGAAGGCCAATAGTATCACTTTGTCTGGGAGAGTTCCAAATGCAGGATTTTGAGTCTTATCCCAGGGTACTGGATCAGAATGTGCATTTTAACAAGACCCTGAGGTGATTTGCATGCTTATTAAACTTCGGGAAGTGCTGTTTTTGTTTTTGTTTTTAGTATATCTTATCTGGCTTTGACTACCATATGGAATTTACCTTTGAAATTTATAAGTTAACAATTGGGGAAAGCTTTGAAAGTATTAAGATGTGCTATGAAAAAGGGTTAAATGAAGGTCATTGGTCACTATGCTGAGTGAGAATTAAAGGATACAGTAATGTTATTTCAGAGGCTTAGAGAATGACCAAGATTAGTATAAAGGTTAAAGTAATAATGATATATAGGGAAGATTAATGGTGAAATGAAACCTTTTACTATAGATGAGAGTGTTCTATGCTATAAATAGGACACTATAGTGCATTGTAAAACCATTTGAATATGTTGTATCTTCATGTAACAGTTTAGCAAACTTTAGTTTATAGCTGTCCTTGTCTCTGAGATGCTGGTACAATAATTGCTAAGTATGTAACACAGTATGTTTCTCTTTAAATATATATGCTTTGTTTGCTGAATAGATACTGTATACACATATGTTAATCAAAACACTATAAAAGGTATACCATGAAGTCTGGTTCTTACTCCTTCACTACTTATGCTGCCTACCAATAGCTTCTTGTCCCTTCTTTGAGGGTAAAAAAAAGTAACCAGATACACTAGTTTCTTAATATATTTACAGGGTGTTTTTATTCAAATACAAACCTGAAAGATAGCCTAGACAACACTCTACTCTACACCTTGTCTTTTAAGACATCAACAATATATCTTGGAGATCTTCGTGCTAATATTTTTATAGCTATTATATAATATTCTACTGCAGAATTATTAAAATTTATTTTACCAATCCCCAACTGATGAATATTTGAGTTCTTTTTCAGTCATTTGCTATTGAATGATCACATCTATAATACATCTCCTATGTGTGCAGTTATATCTATTAAAAAAATCCCCAGTGGGGTACCTGGCAGGCTCAGTCAGTAAAGCATGCAACTCAGTCTTGGGGTTGTAAATTCAAGTCCCACATTAGGTGTGGAGATTACTTAAAAATAAAATCTTAAAAAAAAAAAATCCCCAGAAATGGTATTACTGGGTCAAAGGGCAAGTGTATTTGGTCAGATATTGCTAAATTGCTCTCCTAGACTATCTTCTATCTCCTAGACTATATTCTATCTCCTAGACTATATATTCCCATTACAATATTTGAGAGTGCTGCTTTTCTTACAGCTTTGCCGATAGAGTGTAATAAAATATTTGGATCTTTGCTGTTATAAAAAGTAAAAATGATGTCTTGGTGAAAATTTTAACTTCTCATGTTTTTAGGGGCCATTCATATTTTTTATGTGAACTGCTTGTTCATAACATTTATCTATTTTTTTAAAACAATTGGATTATTGGTCTATTTATTGATTTCTAATAGCTCTGTATTGTTTTGGGGAAGATTGGCTCTTGGTATATGCAGAAATGCTTTTCCTCAGATGTTTGCTTTCAGTGCTTTTTCTTTCTTTGATACAGATGTTATATTTGTCAACCTTAATTTTTATGGCTTCTGATTTTGAGTCATAATACAAAGTTCTTTCTTAAAATTTTAAATGGATTCACTTATGTTTTCTTCTAGTATTTCTTTGGTTTCTTTTTCAAAATATAAGTTGTTTGATTTCGTGTTTATCTTGGAGTATAATGTAACGTATGATTCTGACATTTTTTTCCAGGTGGCTATTCAGTTTTCCTAATTACTGAAAAGTCTATTTTGTCCACACGAATAAGAAAATGATTCCTTTATCATCTACTAAATTTCTCTATATTTGGGTCTACTACTTGATTTTCCATTTTGTCTCATTGGTTTGTCCATTGGCTTATACTACCTTGATTTAATTATTAAGATTTGTAATATCTGGTAAAGTTAGTACTTCTTCATGAAGCCAAGTGAGGAGAATATTTCAAAGAGGAGAGAGTGTTGAATGGTGTAGATCAGTATTTTAAAAATTTATTCTTAGCTATTTTATCTCTTTTGTTGTTATGGTAAAAAGGCTCTTTCTTTGTATCTTCTGACCAGTGCTTGTATGCATGAAGGCTATGAGTTAATGTGTATTAATTTTGTATGAATAGTGAATTCTTATTTAGTAATTTTTAATTGGTCATTTAAGGTTTTTCAGACATGCAATCATTGCATCTGCAAGTCTTTTTTATCTTTTCCAATTTTTATATTTCTGCTTCTTTCTTCTTGTCTACTTGCATTGGCTAGTGTCAGTTGTACTTTCTTTCCTCTTACCTAATTGTATTAGGTAGGACCTCTGGAGTAAAAACTCGGATGATCTTTGTCTGTGGGATTTTAGTGGGATTACTTTTAGGGTTCCCCACTAACCATGAAGACAGTTTTATGCTGAGGTGGAGGTGTGTGTGTGTGTGTGTGTGCGCGCGCGCGCGCGCGTGTGTAGGATGCAATATTTGATTCTTATTGAGTTAAAAAAATCTAAAATGCATTAATTTATCAAATACTTTGTCAGCATCATTGGAGTTTATTATATGATTTATCTCCTTAGGTCTAGTAATATAGGTGTTATATTAATAAATTCCAAATATTGAACCATTGTTGCATTTCTAAATAAATGTCAGCGTCATTGGAGTTTATTATATGATTTATCTCCTTAGGTCTAGTAGTACAGGTGTTATGTTAATAAATTCCAAATATTGAACCATTGTTGCATTTCTAGAATAAATAAACTATTTATGCACTATTTCTAGAATTAAGTTACTAGAATGAGCTGTTGCTGCTGCTACTGTTCTCCTGATTCTGGGCAGATACTATTTATTACCTGTGCTGAGTTCAGGATTCTGTGTCACTGTTGTGTTCCCAGGGACTTTTAAAGATATGTTCTAGTGTAAATTTGGGAGTCAAACTCAGAGAAGAGATTTGCCATTAATAGGATTTCTTTCCCCACACAAATAGGAGTTTAGCATTTATATTTTCTTATGTTTCACAAAATAAAGCTGAATACTGGTCACAGACTTTTCTTCTTTGATTTGACTATTTGCAGTAAATAAGTGGGTTTAATTTTTACCTTTGATTTCAGATCCTACATTTATAAGGTTTTTAAATGGTCACTTGTGGTTTACCCAGAGGTAACAATGATTTTATGGTTTCTTACCTCTTGAGGTAGTAGGATTTTCTAGTTTCTATTTTGTCCGTAAATAGACTGATTTATTAGATCCAAGGAACTGCCAGTGGAATCTAATAGATTATAAGCTGTATCTTCTGGTCTTGCTCAGCGCTTTACTGTGAACTTCTCATTCAGAATGAAAGTCCTCTTTTTTTCATTCCTGATAATATTAACTACATCCTCTATTTATTCCTTTGTAGACATACTGAACTCTTTGCTCTTCTTGATCAGTCCAGGTATCTCCCTCCTCAGGGCTTTTGTGCTTCTGTTCCCTTTGCCTGGAATTCTCTCTAGTCAATATCTTCTTGGCTTTAACCTTTACCTTCTTTAAGTCTTTGCTCAAATGTTAGCTCAGAAGTCAGGCCCACCCTAATGTCTTACTTGCAATTGTAACCCACCTCTGTATTTGCGGTCTTCCTTTTCCTGCTCTATTTTTCATAGCACTTAGTGTCTTTTAATATTCTTCATAATTTAGGTATCTATTAGGTTTCTGTTTCCCCCATACTTACTAAAATGTACACTACTCAAAGGTAGGAATTTTTCCAGTTTTTACAAAGTAATATGTAAAAAATATGAATTTTTATGACTATACATGTTTTTGTTTTTTAAACTGATATATCTGTGGTGCCTAAAACAATGTCTGACAGACACATAGGAATCCAAATATTTGCTGAATGAATCAATACTATCTTGAGGTGGTTTTATTTATTTTTTTTTATTATATGAAATTTATTGTCAAATTAGTTTCCATACAGCACCCAGTGCTCATCCCAGAAGATGCCCTCTTCAATGCCCATCACCTACCGAGGAGGTTTTATTTTTAAAGAACTCCCATTTAGGGTCAGAACAATCCCATGTTATGTGCAAAGTATTGTAAATTATCCTTTAATTTGTAAAATTAATTAATTTAGACTATTTTTCTCCCTCCAGATTCATCGAAGCAAGAACAAATGGAAATTCTATTTGAAAGATGGTGTTATGTGTTTTGGAGGGAGAGACTATGTATTTGCAAAAGCCATTGGTGATGCAGAGTGGTAAAACTTATGAGCTCTATACATCATAAACATCAGTAGGACTATATTATGTATTGTCAAACTTATTTTTATTTTAAATATAGTCCAGTTCAGAGCTGCTCAAATTTTTAGTTCACTGTATGGAATTTAATAAAATTATAATTCAGATGGAGATACAAATATACAATTTTATATTTCTTTCCTTTTTTTAAAGCCTTCATTATCTGTGCCATTATGAATCATAGATGAATCAGACATGATGGAGCATGAAGAAATATCACATTTCTTTAATGTTAAAGTAAAATTCAAATCATATTCCAATTCTCCTTCATGGTAAAGTTAGCATCAGTTATTAGATTGGGGCTAGTGTCCTACCATTTGTCCCTAAACCATGTTACAACAGATCCTGGAGAATCTTGTAAGTAGAGGGATAGTCAAGAAGCTTCTCTAGGTCTTTGGCCTACACTCATCACTAGTGATGTATTGATTGTATAAGCCCAAATGGTCCCTTGGAAGCAGATGTCTCTGTTGAGCTTATATTATACTTGAACATGGAAATCTTTGCTGAGGCCAGGATCCCTGGAGTTAAGGATCTGTCTCTCTAGGCTTATCATGTGGCTAGGCCATTCTTCATCATATGTTGCTATCTCCCTGAGAGTTGTGAGGAAGTGGTTAGTTCCCATTCTACTTCTTGAAACTTCAGACTTGTGTCTTCTTAGTCATGGTGGGTTTTTCTCTATCCCTGTTTTTTTTTTTTTTCCTCTTTTTCGTAACAGTGGAAGACCGCTTTGCATTCTTTTTCCCCCTGAAAGACACTATCTCTCTTCCTTTGCTCTCCCAGGGAATCCCCTCATTCAGTTTAGGTTTTCCAAAGTAAAAGTCAAGAAGAGATGCATTCTTCAGGAACCTTCTGTTTTGGTCAGGCAATCTCATTTGACACAGAAAGACCTGAATAACTATCTTAAAATCAGGGAGAGAAAATGCAATGCACGGTAGATCTCATTTTCCTGCAGCAGTAAAAACAAAGCAAACTGATATCTTAGTAAGCTGTTCGGTAATATTCTTTTCCTTAGTAGATTCAAATTCCTCAAAGGAACATTTCCCCATCATTCTGCTTCTCTTAACAGGTAGAGTATACATGGTCTCTAAGATCCTAGTTTTGGCCCTAATTGGTGTTCTCCAGGATCGTAACTCTCATACAAAAACCGGTAGTGAAATGAGTAGGTAATGGTCTCTGAGACCTCCCCAAGGATTAGATACTTGGGTTTGGGTGGTCACAGGGCGAATTCCTCATTTCTTTTTCAGAGGCAATCCCACTTGAAGAGTTTAATTTATTCCAGTACTTGTCCTGTCCTACCCAAGGGACTCAGCTACTGGTAGATCTTTTCAAAATCTGCATTCATCTCTTCTGGTTCTTGAACAACATTTGTGGGGTGCTGTCTTTGGCCTAAAGTTGGCAGCTGCAGGAGGATTCAGTTAGTACTAGTGTTGCACTTCTAACCAGATTTGCCAGCTATGCCCTCTTCATCCTCAGAGTGATTATCCCTTTCCCTATGACCACTGCTATCCCAGATCCTTGTCTGGTTCTTGAGAACTTTGGGAGCTATGGGTTCTTTATGAATGTTGTCTACCATGAAATGTCTGTCTCTTCTACATGGAAGGCAAAAAGAGGGAACTCATTTGTTGTGTGTATTCCTGAAATGTACCCATCCAGGACTGAAGAGTATACTTTCTAGTGTTCTTCTTGCTTTCTTCCTCCCAGCATCATCCAATCATTCTGTACTTGTCCTAGACAAACTTTATTGCAAATTAAGGGTGGAATTTATTGACAGGTCCATTCACTTGGGAATTGGGGTTTAATGTGTTGGTTTAAGTGTTTGGGAGAGGCAATAACAGGTGTTTTTAAAATTTCCTTCCTCTTTTCCACTGTGGATTTTAAAATCTCACTTTGCCTCAGCAATTTTTTAAAAATGGTGTATCACAAATACTATTATTATATTGATCCTCTTTATTTATTTATGTGGTCCTCTTTATTTTTTATCATTAGAGAAAAAAGTCAAACTTGCCCCATTTGTGTCTCTGCATGCCCTCAGGCCCCTGATCCTTTAAAATACAAAAAATCAATTTAAAAGTAAGCTTACCACAAAACAAAACAAAGCTAACAATCTTGGCATACTAATATAAATGATGATAGTTTTAGTGGTGGCTGCTAAGAGATTCTCTATTTTGGACCTGGTGCCCTTTTATTAGTCTTAAATAATCCTAGGAAAAAAATCCTACTTCTTGAGAAGTTGTCTAAATCAGTGATTTTCATTTCTTTTTTAGCCAGGATCTACACTAAGAAATTAACCAGTATATGTTTGCATGGATATAGACACACATAATGCAAATTAAAGTTTCAGAAAATTATTCTTATCTTTAGCATGTAATGGCCTATATTTTCTGTTTGATTCTGTTCTATTGCATTAAAAATTGATGGTCTTGACCCACTAAATTGATTTCACTACGTACTGATGAGTCATGAGTCATAGTTAAAAAAAATATTACAGGGTGCCCGGGTGGCTCAGTTGGTTAAGCATCCGACTTAGGCTCATGTCATGATTTCGTGGTTTGTGAGTTCAAGCCCTGCACCGGACTCTCTACTGTCAGTGCAGAGCCTGCTTCTGATCCTCTGTCTGCCTTTCTCTCTACCCCTCCCTGACCTCACACGTGTTCTCTCTCTCTCTTAAAAAAACAAACAAAAAATGGGGCACCTGTGTGGCTCAGTGGGTTAAGCATCCGACTTCGGTTCAGGTTTGAGTTCAAGCCCTGCGTCAGGCTCTGTGTGGACAGCTCAGAGCCTGGAGCCTGCTTCGGATTCTGTGTCTCCTTCTCTCTCTGCCCTTCCCCCGCTTGTGCTCTGTCTCTATCAAAAATAAATAAATCTAAAAAAATAAATAAACAAAAAAAACCCTGTTAAATATTGTCAATTCATATGCTAAATAGAGCAAGACAAATCCTATTTAGTACATTTTAAAGAAAAAATTATTCTATAAATCCTACAGGTGGTATTTATCTGAGGTTTGGCTTTGATATGGTAGTTAGTACTTTTACTCATTATGTCCAAGCTTGAGCATTTCTTGTTGTATATTATAACAAAATTCCTTAAGGTAGGTTCTAAGTTCTTGTAAATACAGTACCTTGGCAAATGTCATCCTGTACTCTTTTTTTTTTTTTTTTTATTTTTTTTATTTTTTTTTTATAAATTTTTTTTTTTCAACGTTTATTTATTTTTGGGACAGAGAGAGACAGAGCATGAACGGGGGAGGGTCAGAGAGAGAGGGAGACACAGAATCGGAAACAGGCTCCAGGCTCTGAGCCATCAGCCCAGAGCCCGACACGGGGCTCGAACTCACGGACCGCGAGATCGTGACCTGGCTGAAGTCGGACGCTTAACCGACTGCGCCACCCAGGCGCCCCGATCCTGTACTCTTTTATAAGTGGAGAAAGTATCTCTATTATAGAGGTTACAGTTTTCTGTGTTAAATGAAATTTGTGAAAGTATCATGTTTCCTAATTCCGATTTCAAACTTTTTCTCATGCTCACATCCTACAGTGCTTTCTTACATACTTTCCACCTTTCCCTGCAGGCTAAGAAGATCTTGCTGAATTTGTACAGTTAGTCTCTTAGGGACTGACCAACTGACCTTGCCTGGAATACCTTCTTTACCTATTTTACTCAATGTGCTATAATTTGTGCACATAATCATCTGCACAGCTCACACTCCACAGGGCAAAGAGGTTACAGTTCTGGTCGAAGCACTCAGTTTCAGTAATTTTAGTTGTGTAGGAAAATACATAACTTTAGAATGAATAGCAACATTTAATTGGAGTAGTGAGCTGGGGAATTTAGTGGGGATTTTCTTTTGACTCCTGTTATTAGGTTAATATTATGCTGTTTTCATGTAAATATACTCTAATATGCCATGTGGGAACTTTGTGATTTATAACTAGAAAGCTAAATTATAAATAGGAAGGCTATGGTAATAACTCTTAGGAAGAAACTCAATATTAATAAAATATTGGACATTTTGAAGAAGAGATTATTTCCAGTTAGGAACACATTTATTGAAATCTTTGTGACATAAAGATTCTTAATTTACATGTGGACTTAATACATTTTTAAAAACTTTTTAAAAATATTTATTTTTGAGAGAGAGAGACAGAGTGTGAGTGGGGGAGGGGCAGAGAGAGAGGGAGACAGAGAATCCAAAGCAGGCTCCAGGCTCTGAGCTGTCCACACAGAGCCCAATGCGGGGCTCAAACTCACGAACCACGAGATCATGTCCTGAGCCGAAGTCAGTTGCCCAACTGACTGAGCCACCTAGGTGCCCCTGGACTTAATACATTTCTGAGGAAACTAAAACCAGGCCCTTTACAGCAAATGTTAGGAATGGAGGACAAAGTAACTTTTAAAAATATGCTGTAAATTTAGATGAGTTATTCTTGATTAAATAATGCTTCTTAGTCATTTGGCAATCTGCCAATGATTATCTCTAGCATGGTATAAAACCCCCCCAACAAGATAGAAAAAAATTTCTGGAGCATCTGATATTTTTATAATTTATGTATGAAGGATTACACAGATTAAGAATACAAATGTTTTCTATAAGACCATCTCATAAGGGAAATGCTTCTTCATAAGGATTTGTTTTATTTTTTGGTTGTAAAAGTGAATCAGCTGAAAAAAATGATTAATCACCTAATATGTGTAAGATTCTAGGATAGATATAGTGGGAGAAACAAGTGAAAGAGATGAGTGTATCACTAAAGAAATTTATAAGATAGGTGAAATAAGAGATAGATGTGTAAAGGTAGTAACACCCAGCTGTGTAGAATAAAAAATGAGTGAGAGGGACGACAAGTGCAAAAGAAGTCCAAAGAGAGACATCACTTTGGGTCACTTATTTATTGTTTACGCCCTGCTTTATTTCAGGTAAAGGAGGTGTCTTAAATTCCATGGATTAGGGAGAGGGTGAATTAAGAAGAGCTTGGTAGCAAAGATAAACCTGTGGCTGGGTCTTAAAGGGTGCCCAAGGAGGGCAGGTAAGGAAGAGGGTATTCCAGATGGTCCTAGTGGTATGGGTGCCAGAATGCAGAAGCATGGGGCACAGCTAAGGAAAGGCAAGTAGGACAATGTGTTGCCTGCAGAAGAAGAGCAGCAGATCAAGTGAGCAGGTTTTTGAGAATGAGTTCTGGAGCTCTTTGAATGTTAGGATAGGAGCTAAAACTTAAATTTATACATACTGATGAGCTGCTCAGGACTTTGGCATGTAAATAATAGGATGAAATAGGATTTTAGGAAGATTAATCAGTGGTGGATATGAGAGTATGGACATGGCAAAGATAGGATACGAACAAAAATGAAGGAGATTTGATAGCACTTCTGAGGTAAGGGCGAATGGCCTGAAGTGTCTGTGTGACAGCAAGAATGCAAAATAAAGAATTGATGTGGAAGACAATTGAAAGGAACAGCTGGCGGGTCTTAGTGAGTGAAAAGATAAGAGGATGAGGGAGATAGTAAACTGTAGGTCTATGTTGTAACTTAAATTATAATGTAGAGAATAATAAGAGGATGAGGGAGATAGTAAACTGTAGGTCTATGCTGTAACTTAAATTATAATGTAGAGAATAAAAATATTTGTGGAAAAGGCCATAAAAGTTATTTTCAGAGTATGTGTCCAAGTACCTTGGCTCAAAGAGTATTTAAGAAGACATAATTTAAGTAGTTTCTCCACAAGGATATATTTTATTTTTTTGTTTTACCTTCTTCTTTTTTGCTTACTTAGTTCTTTTGGTTCTGGGATTTATGAATTAATCAAAAAGTTTATTGTGTATGTATGTAGCACACAACTAATTAGTATTCTCTCATATCACTGAGACAAATTCTAGAACACTAGCTTACCAGAGAGGATTGCATCTGTAAATGTAAAGAGTAAAGAGAGGTAACTAGTTATATAGTAGAAAAGTCAGAAATGTGAAAAACATACAGAGAAGAGATACTTTGTAAATTTTATGAAATCTTTTATCTATTTGGATCACTTTGCACAATGACATAAAGGTTGAAGGTAGATTAAATACATAGTCTAGTTATGACTATACATTTATATAATAAAATGTCAAAGGAGAGCTAAAAACTGGAAATAACCCAGATATCCATCAGTGGAAGAGTGGAAAACAGTGTTATATTCATATAACTTGGCAATGAAATGGAATGGACTATTCAACAATGAAAAGAAAACTATTAATTCAAACAACAGTCTGGATGAATAGCAGAAACATTGTGTTGAGTCAGAGAAGTCTTACACAGGAGTATATACTGTATGATTCCATTTATATGAAGTTCTAGAACAGGCAAAACTAATCTATGGGGAAAAAATCAGAACCATTGTTACCACTGGGGTGGTGGTGGGAGTGAGGGATTAACAAAGAAGGGGCATGAGGAAACTTTCTGAAGGTGATAGTGTTCTATGTCTTCATAGAGGTTTGGGATCACATGGATGTATGCTCTTCTCAAAACTAAGTGGTATGCTTGGTATTTGTCCATTTTAGTATGTGTGAGTCTCACCTAAAATGTAAATAAATATTGAGCCTTGGTTAGTGATAACCATGCTGAAGTGTATAGATAGGCTGATGAGTACTGATGTGTGCAACTTATTTTATTTTTTAATTTCTAATTTTTTTGCTTTCAAAAATTTTAATTGTAGTAAAATTTATTTTTTAGAGTAGTTTTAGGTTCACAGCAAGATTGGGTGGAAGGTATATAGATTTCCCATACACCCACTCCCCCTGCCACACAACACATGGCCTCTCCCCTCACCAATATCCTCTACAAGGGTGGCACATACCCTACAATTGGTGAACCTCTTTTGACTCATCAGAGTCCATAATTTACATAAGAGTTCACTCCTGGCATTCATTCTGTGGATTTGGATAAATGTATAATAACCTGTATCCACCATTATAGTATCACACAAAGTTTTTAAACATTTTTAAAAAATTTTTAATTGAAGTAAAGTTGACCCTATAACATTATATTAGTTTCAGGTGTAAATCATAGTGATTTCACAGTTATATAAATTATAAAATGCTTACCAGGTAAGTGTAGTTACCATCTATCATCATACAAAGTTATTACAATATTATTGACTCTATTCTCTATGCTGTACTTTTCTATGGCTGTGACCTATTTATTTTATAACTGGAAATATGTACCATTTTATCCTCTTTACCTATTTTGCTTATTTTGCCACCCTTCTCCCCTCTGGCAACAACCAATTTGTTCTTTGTATTTATGAGGAAGTTTCTTCAGTTTGTTTTGATTTTTAGAGTCCACACGTAAGTGAAGTCATATAGTATTTCTTTTCTCTGTCTGACTCATTTCACTTAGCATAGTACCTTTTTGGTCCATGTCTAGGTCCATCCATTCATGGATGACAAAACTTCATTCTTTTTTACGGTTGAGTAGTATTTCACTGTGTGTGTGTATTTTCCAAATCTTTTTTATCCATTCATCTGTCTGTGGATGCTTGGGTTGGTTCTATAGCTTGGTTATTGTAAATAATGCTTCAATAAACAAAGGCGTCATATATCTTTTCAAATTAGTGTGTGTGTGTGTGTGTGTGTGTTTTTTTTTTTTGGATAAATACGTAGAAGTTGAATTATTGGGTTGGATGGGATTTCTATTTTGAATTTTTTGAGGAGCCCCCCATACCGTTTTACATAGTGGTTGCACCAATTTACCTTCCTACCAACAGTGGACAAGGTTTCCCTTTTCTCCACATCCTTGCCAACACTTGTTATGTCTTGTCTTTTTGAATGTAGCCATTCTCACATGTGTAAGGTGGTATCCCACTGTGGTTTTAATTTGCATTTCCCTTATGATTCGTGATGTTGAACATTTATTCATGTGTCTGTTGGCCATCTGTTTTATCTTCTTTGGAAAAATGTGTATTCAGGTTCTCTGCCCATTTTAAAATCAGATTATTTGATTTTTTTGATGTTGACTTCTTTATATATATATATTTGGATATTGATGCCTTATCAGATATATCATTTGCATATATTTTTACTTTTGCTCTCCTTGCCCGAGGATACTATCTAGAAAAGTATTGCTAAGGCCGATGTCAAAGAAATTACAGCCTATAGTTTCTTCTAGAAGTTCTATGGGAGAAATTACATTTTAACTTTAATTTAGCTGCATATGGCTAGTGGCTACCAGATTGGACAGTGCATCTCTGCAGTGTGTTTTTCAAACTATCTGAGGGAAAGAACCAGTTATTTTAAATTTCAAATCTGTAATGGACTAATAAATTGCAGTAAAAATTACTACAAAGGTGAAATGAGAAAGAAGCAAAGATATGTAAAATACCACCTCATTCAAAAGCACTAGATTCAACAGACATTAAATTACTCTGTCAAAATTGCTAGAAATGTTTCTACACACTTTCAGTTTTTGTATTTTGTGTCATCATGTACCAATGACAAGTAGTTTTTAGATTGGCAATGGTCACGGACAACACTTTGAGCTAGGTAGATATCTTGTTTTTGCTCAATGTGCTTGAGAATAAATAGTTTCCTAACACCAACTGTTTATGTTAAAATTACTGGTACAGATTATTTTTTACATGTTTAAGTACTACTCAATAATGTGGTTACTGATAAAACAGTTAACATTCTTTATAGCAAGTCTTTTCTGGGATAGCTGTATATTGACAGTGCAATGTAGACAACTTCAGGGTGGACTGAGAAGGCTTATTTGATCCAGTGAAGCCATTTTTGCAGTTAGAGGTATAAGCCAAAAAATCCTTCCTTCTATAAAGTTCAGCCCGATGTTTACAGCAGCCAAATTTGCTCAGCAACAGAAAGAAATCCCTTTGGAATGCCTTTGTGAAAATCGCATACAGAAATGGATTGGCGCAAGAATTGACAGGATAAAAAAGAACCAGTAAAACTTTAGAATTGGTTACTGTGATAAGGGGCACTTTGAAGGCAGCTGAGATGGCAAAAAAAGAGATAGGTGCCATGCAGGTGAAATCAGTGAAGATGAGGACCGCCATTTTCTTAGCAATTTTTTTATCTTTGTTGGTAGCCATCAGCTCTGGATTTTGAACTGCAAAATAAATTTTAATGTAGCAAGCACAAATGATGATGAAGGCCACCACATTGAGTATCAGGATGGTTAATATGTAGACTTGTGAGAGAGTGGTTTCCACATCCATGGGAAGGCAAATGCTGACCTTCATATAATTGCTGACACCCACAAGGGGCAACATGGCAACTAGAGTAGAAAAGAGCCATCCTGCAAGCATAATAGGAATGGCATGTCTTAAACGCAGCTTTTGGTCCAGCTGAATAGCATAGGTTATAGTGTGCCATCTTTCTAGTGTGATAACTGTGAGTGTGTAGACAGAAAGCTCACTTGAAAATACAGTGAAAAAGCCAGCTGCTCTACACCCATTCCCTGTCTGCCAATCTATGGCATGGTTATAATATTGTCCTTTGGTTTGGGAATCAACTGAGGCAATGAGCAGCAGATAGAGCCCCATGCAAAAGTCTGCAAAGGCGAGATTGCACATGAGAAAACGGGGCACTGTCAGTTTATAACGACTAGTCAGGAGAACAAAGAGGACAGTCACATTTCCCATGATGGCTAGGATATTAATAAGCCAAATCAGAACCCTAAGGAAGTCATAGCCCATAATATCTTCACAGGGATTAAAAGCATCTGGTTCGGGAGCACATCGGAGTGTCTTGGGTGAGCAGAAACCATAGTCATAATCCCAGGCACTCAGTTCACTCTCAGCAAAGATGGCAGAATAACTGTAAGAAGAATATTTTGTCTCAATGTAAACTTGAGATTTTCTATGATTCTTTGTATTTAAAAAAATGAGTCATCCTTAGTGTTTTTTTTTTTTTAAGCCTATGAAACGAAAGGGAACAAAGCCACAACAGCCTCAGTCTTAGGTTTGTGAAATTATTAACAAATAATGTTTATTTGTTAAATTATTAAACAATTTGTTAAATTATCTTAGAATTCTGAATGGAAATAAGAATTTCTTTAGGGAATGAAAAGCAATATACATATATATATACATATATATATGTATATGTATATATATATGTATATGTATATATATGTATATGAATATATATATGTATATGTATATATGTGTATATGAATCTCCTGTTGATGCACAGACTTATGAAGCTGTTTACAACGGATGAGTTTTCTTTGGAAAACAAATTTAGAGACACAGTATATGCTTGCTATGTCTACAAGAAACCTTTCTTGGCATTTTCCTAGGTATTTATCTCATTTAGTTGCCAAACTGCTGTCAAGCCATGTGTCTTTGGTAGAACACTAATGGGACTGAAGGGCTCACACTGACGAAAATTATCAGCTGTGGGTAGACTAGCTTGAACATTGGTCCCTGGCTAATCAAATAGCCCAGGTAAGAAGTGGAAACCAAGGATGGACAATCAGAAACCCAGGAGCTGAACCCAAATACAGATATGGACAATAGGGAGAAATGGTGAAAATAGATACTCCTTAGGGGTATGAGTCAAATTCAGAGAGTAGTTTGAAGAGGGGTTCCAACTCTAGTGAAGGAACAATCCCAACTCTGCTAACCTCTTCCTCCCAAACCCACTGCTAATAATTATGTTAAGATTTTCATCCTCTCTTGTAGGACAATTACATTAGTTTCCCCCCAGCATCTTTCCTCTAATTTTGGCCCTCTCTTGCTCCATGTGTACCTTCCTCCTACGATGGCTTTTCTTTACTTTTTTTTTAATGTTTATTTTTGAGGGAAAGAGTGCAAGTGGAGGGGAGGTAGAGAGAGAGGGAGACACAGAATCCAAAGCAGGCTCCAGGCTCTGAACTGTCAGCACAGAGCCGGATGCAGGGCTCGAACTCACAGACCATAGGATCATGACCTGAGCTGAAGTTGGATGCTTAACTTGACTGAGCCACCCAGGCGCCCCATAGAATGACCCTTCTTAAGTACAGATCTATTAATTCAAACTTTTGCTAGGTTCTTGTAGTCTGTGGGATAAAATCCAGACTCCTTGTGATAACCTCGAATGATTTGGGTTATGCCTCGTCCTCCAGCCTCATTTACAAGAGGCAATAGTGCTGCACAATTCGAAACCTGGGCTCTAGAGCAAGACTGACTTTACAGGCTGTGTAAACCTGGGTGGGAGGTTTACTTACCATCTCTGTGCCACAAGGTCTTCATTTGCCAAATAGAGATACTAATCATACTTCCCTCAGGAAGGCTGTGCTAAGGATTAACTATATTACTACCTACAGAATGTTTAGAATAATACTTGGCACATATTAAGTGCTCACTAAAAGTTAGGGAGTCTTATAATTATCTTTTGCAGATTGCTTGTGCAATCTTCCCTTTGGTTACATGAAATGACTGTGGCTCTCAGAATCTACTCTTTCATCCTTCTGTCTTTGTATGTGCTTTTTCTTCTTCTTGCCTTCTCCTCATCTCTGGTGAATTCCTTCTTATTCTTAAAGGTAAGCCCCTCTGTGAAGCCTTTCTTGATTTCACACCCCTAAGGAGTTTATCACCCCTTCTCTCTGCCATGGCTGCACTTAAGTTCTATTGTAATTATCAAACCGTACTGCCGTCGTGTCATGATGGGTGGCTTCTTTAATAGTCTGTGAAGCTATTCTTTGATAGCTTGGAAGGCAGGGTACTAGGTCTTATTTATTTCTGAACTCTCAGTGCCTCACACAGTTTTGGCTCAGACTATCCAATAAATGCTTGTGGAGTGAATAAACCAGGGTGATCCTGGCCCTGAGAGGAATTGAAAAGATACAGGGACAATGAGTGTGTACAGTATGATGCATGTAGGCTCAACAAATTTCCTCTTTGCTCACAGTCTGCTAATATAATCTTGCTAGCTAGAGAAATGGGCATAATTTTTCTGTCAGGGCCATTACAAATAGTATTTTACCTTAGGGTCCCTCATACATTAAAAGAGTATTTTTCTCTACTCTCAAAACTTAGCTACTCCTGTTCTGAACAGGAAAGTGTGAACCTAGTTCAGTGAGTGGATGAAATGACATATTTGAGCAGTACAATTACTGAAGGGAAATAACATAGATTAAAAAAAGAATAAAAAGAAATCCATGATCTGGGACTCCAAGATGATGCTAGAAATTCTTAGAAACCACTTTGGAACTAGCAAAGGATTGTTGCTATGTACAGAACATTGCACAGGAAACTCACCTGCTTTATTACTAAATATGGGTACATTTGTCCTCATGCCCATTAAAAGAATATCTGTTTTTTTAATATTTAAAACGATGTGGTGGTTATAAAGAATGATGTAAGGAAATAGGTTATTTCTTAGCATTAGAAAAGTTCTTTTTAAGAAAATTTTAATAATTTTTGAGAGACACAGAGCACAAGCGAAGAGGGGAAGACTGAGAGGGAGACACAGAATCCGAAGCAGGCTCCAGGCTCTAGGCTCCAAACTGTCAGCACAGAGTCCAATGCGGGGCTCGAACCCATGAACCGTGAGATCATGACCTGAGCCAAAGTCGGACACTTAACTGACTAAGCCACCCAGGCACCCCAGTATTAGAATTGTTCTTAAAGACATCTCACCGAACCCCTCATTTTATTGGTAAGGAAACTAAGATTAAAGAAGGCAAGTGATTAGCTCAAGGTCCCTCAGCACTAGGCTCTAGTGGCATCAGTAGGTCTTCATGTCCGTAGTGTATGGCCTTTCCTATACGTCACTGTCTCTGTCAGTGCTTTTCAAAGTGTGGTCCTTGGACCACTTCCATCAGAATCACCAGGCTGTTTTGTTAAAGTGCAGATTCCTGGCTTTACTACAAACCCTGGATCAACTTCTCTAGGGACAGAGCCCAGGAACTTGTGTTTTAAGCAAGTTCCCTGGAGGATTCCTCCAAAATAATAGCCTTTATTAAATCAGGTGAAAACTTTCCAACTATTTCTGCCTTATTTCCTTTGCTGCTTTCCCCTTATCAAAACTACTTTAGCTGCTACCAGTAAAACTACTTCAGAAGCACTAATTCAAAGCTTCAAAAAATTCTGCCATGATTTCTGAATAAATTTCTATCAGTAAGAGGTCAAATGTGTTCCTTGTCTCACTCCTCTGGTCCTTTGTCCTTTCTTTTTTTCTTTTTCTTTTCTTTCTTTTTTTTTTTTTTTTTTTTTTTTTTGCCCTACTGAGCATATGTCTAGCAATTTTTCTCCTTGGTGATTTGCCTTCAGACCAAATACCTACCTGCTACTTAGGTTTGTGTCCTGGGACAGCTCCTGAGGGGAGCCTCATGCTTATTGACAAAACCCGGCAGGGAGCTGTCTTCAGTACTGAAGGGTCTGAATGGACTTGAATAGGCCTACAACACTGAGTCAGAGGAAGGAGGGGCCACTCCAGTTCCAATGAACAAAGACAGGAGGAAAGACGGGGACTGTAGGAGAACAAAGGGACCAGCCATAAATAACAGCAAGGACAATGATACCTTGGGGAGAGTAGGTAGGGCTTAGTGACTGGCTCTAGAATTTCTCACCTCCAGGGGCTTAGGAATAGCATTGTGGTGGGAAAGGGGTCAAGGGGATTTCACAGGGAGCACACTCTTTTTACCTAGAGTTTATGTACTAATTTCACATAGTTTTGGGGATGCTGGACATTAGGGGATTTGTTTTACAGCAGTGTTAGCATAGGAAACTCCAGACTTCTTTGGGAAGGCTTGGGGTGGGGCTGATGAGGATGATTGAGAGTGGGCTAACGTCTCTTGTCCCCAAAACTACCCCTTGAGGCTACCAGTGACTCCAGCCAGAAGTGTTTCCTGTTGATGAGGGAAAAGCCACAGGTTGCAAAAGAGTTAATGGAAGGTGACCGACAGACCATCCAGACAAGAGCAGGGAGGGTGAGGAAAAAGAACACTGGAGGACAGTTGGTGTTGGACCTAAATGAAAGAAAAAAGGATACAGAGTATGGTATTTCTAATGTACCCCAGATGCTGTTGCATTTTGTAACAACTCTCTTCACTTTTATGGCTCTGAAAGCCAAATGATATTTCTGCTGTCCCTTGCAGATGAGGGAAAATGTCTCAAAAAAGGTAATTATTGTCCACGGATACCCAGTGTTACAGGAACATTACTGCCAAGGATTCACATCCAACTTTGAGAAGCCCCAAAGCCCAAGGTCCTTCCAACATACCACCCTGCTGCCTCTACATAACTTGCAGATTGATAGGGAAAAAAAACAAGAGAAAAGAAAAAAGATGTAGAAGAGGGAATGGAGAATGGCAAGGTGTTTTAGAAGGGTATCAGGTTTTGTAGCCTGAAGGACACATGGGGGGAATAATAAAACTTCTAAATCACAGCAAATGTGGCCTAGGGACGCTGGGAGTATCTTTTGAGGCATGATCTTTTACATTTGAAGGTAGGTGAAATGCCAAGGCAGCCAGGAAAAATGTTAAAAAAGTCAGTCAGTAGAATAGAAACGGATCTCCCATCCAGTGTATGTTAGTGATAGCATTGAGGTTGAATAATTTTAAGCTCCAGAGCATAGTAGTCAAGGTGGCCTGAATCTCTTTGAAGGGAAGTGACTGCTTCTAGAAGCCGTGTTTGCAATCAGTTAATCTTTGTGGAATGCTGACCACTGACTAGTGAAAATTCCTAAAAATGAAGTCATTTTTTTTAAATGAAGTCATTTTAACAAGCCCTAAGTGACCTCAAAACACCTGCAAATAAAAATTTTAATTTCTTTGGAGAATTTAATTATAGAATGAATGTGTAGATACATTTTTTAAAGAGTTTTTTTTTTTAAACAGTTAAATGTCTGTTCAACTGGATGCCACTTGTAAAGAAAAAATTCCCATTTAAATCTATTAAAAAGTGCTTTGCAAACATCCCTCCAATGAAGACTTTTATCAAAAGAAAAGCATTGGCACTGATAATAATAAGGTGCACACAGAACGAGACATGGTTTCCTGAGTTTCTTTGCATGCAAATACTTACAGTGTTTCATTATTTGGTCTCCTTGCTGTGCTTTCACATTGTTTGGAAAAGTTTTCAAAAATGGAAAATGAAAAATTCTGCCTGAAAGAAAAGAGGTTTTGAAAAAAAGCAGTTGAGCCTTTGGTCTTTAAACTAAACATGATCATGTCTATTTATGCTTTGTTCATCCAAATTCTTTGCCCATTACGCCAGTCGTGTTCTGCACCATTGTCCTGACTGAAACATTTTCCCGGGAAAGAGGGAAGGCTTTGGCATTGTCATTAGAGGGCTTCCAGCTTAGATAAAATGCTTCTGAATGCTAAGTGTTTTGTGTGGGCTCCAGAGATGAAAAAACTTAAATTGGTCATATTGAATCACAGATTTTTCGATGCTTATTAAAAACTACCCTTATGGTATATGAGGGTTTGCTCCTCCCCACTCTCCTTACCACATTGCTCGTGATGAACAAATAGCCATTCAGAATTCATGGCTTTGAATTGTAACTGGGAAATATTTTCTGTGAGGATTTGAAGATACTGGACCTGACATGATGATGTGAATTTTCTGCTTTGTTTCCTTATGTGCAGAAATATATGTGGGTGTTCTCTACTCCTCCATCATTGCAAGAAGCTTAGCCTAATGGAAAGGGAAGAAGTATCAATAAATTAAAAGGGGCCTATACTTATTATATTCCTAAGGTGAAACCAAAGGGAGGCACAAAGGAAAACTGGATGAAGAAATAGAGGGAAGGAGAGAAGGTGGTGAGAAACCCAACCTTTCCTAAGGAGGAAGGAGAAATGAGGCAGTCGAAATTAGAAATTTCTATGTTATTCTTCTCCAGCATTAACAAGATAATTCCTTATACAAACAACTTTGTATGCAAAGCAGGAAGGTGGATAATATAGCAGAACTATTTGACCTACTGGACTCACTTTCAAAAATTAATCAGCTTGTTATTTTGAGTCAGCCTTATAAATCCTCAAATTTGGACAAAGTGTGTGTGTGTGTGTGTGTGTGTGTGTGTGTGTGTGTGTTTTGATGCTGGCTCTGTATCTGATACCTAGAGATACTGTGTGTGAACCAATCTATAGTTAACAGGAAATGTGGTTGTTCTTAGCCTTCAGTTCATAGCACTGAGTTCCATCTACTCTTTTTAAAAATTTTAATCATAGATACCAAGGAGGTCTTTGGAACCATCTGCCCAGGCAGCTGTGTGTGTTATCCAGGCTCAGCAGCTGCAGGGCAGGGGGGTGACTTAGAGTTTACATAAACATTCCACTGGCCCAGCTTCAGGCTGTCCCATCTCCCTAGCATCCAAGGTTTCGAGCTTTAGGGATATAGAGGGAGTCACTTAAAGCTTGTAATCCCAATCAAGACAACCTCTGTGTGACTGTATTCCTGTCTCACTTTGATACTGGCCTACAACTGCATAATCCTCTCCCCACCTTTTTTACCCAGAGGTAGTCTCTTTCATGTACTAGAATAAAAAGCCCTGAACTAGCTTTTTTATATGCCAGTAATTTCAGAAGGGATGTGCCCTCTTTGCCACAAAATTTGAGGTGTCCAGAATCAGCCTTATCATAAACCAGGGTCTGTATTGTTCTCCTAATCGGTCTCTCACCAGCTTTGCTCACCTCCAAGCCATCCTCCAGAGCTGCTGGAGTGTTATTTGACAAAAGCAAATCTGAGTAATTTTGCTTTGAATTCGTCAGTGGTTCCCCATCCTCTGAACAGCCTGGCCCAGCACTCAGAGCCCATCACAACCTGTCTCTCTCTGTGTCCTCCATGTACCCATAAGTCATCTTGTTCCAGTTTTTCTGAGGGATTTCCATCCTTTGTCTCTTGCCTTTGTGCTTTCACATGAGCTATCTTGTTTTCTCAGCATGGTTTTACCCACACCTGCCTAGCCACCTCTTAGCCCTTCTCCAAAACTCAGTGGAAGTCGTTTCCTCAGGAAGTCTTCTGTAAGTTCTGTTGCTGTTTAGAAACCCTTCCTTTGTGCTCCCAGAGTATTCTGTTATGTTCTCAGCTCTACCATTACATTTGCTATATTGTACTTAAACATCGGCTCTCTTGTGTGTTACCACCACACAGCTGTTTGTGATTTTCCCGGGTGGAATGAGCTCTTAGTTATTTTTGTATCTTCAGACTTTTGCACAATGTCTGGAACTAGATAAGTGCTCAATTAATATTTTTTTGAAGCTCAGTTAATGATGCATGGCCCTCCGAGTACTTTGTCTTCTTGGTTACATCAAAAGCTTCAGATCTAGCTTCACATACCTCTGCAAGGCACAAAGTAGATGTACAGTAATATGTTGTTGGTTGATTTATTATAAATAGGTTGATTCCACACAAAAACAGCAGCATCCTAGTGTCGCTCTTCCAGTGCCTCATCTAATTAATTGAGAATATCTTCTTAGGCTGTGTAATAACACTTTAGGGCAGATGTTTTTCCAACAGTGAGTTGTGACCCATTGGTGGGTCGTATAAACAATAAAGTGCACAAGACTAGCATTAAAAACACAAACAAACATGAAATAAAGTAGAGTAAAATAGATAAGAAAAATCTGTGTGTATCACACGTGTAAAAAAGTTAAGTATTGTTTTATTTGTTACCTATGTGACGTGTACTGGTTTGCAGCGTAAAAAGAGGTATTTCTTATTATGCATCTTAGTAAAAAAAAAAAAAATTCTGGAAAACAATCTTTAAGAAAAGAATGAAATCCTGCACACCCTGTCATTCCATTCTGGATTGAAATGTATCAGTGGAATCAGTAAGATGCCCCCCACTGGACTCAAATCAGCCAGGAGCTTGTGCCCTTTTTGTTCAGGCACTGAGCTAATCCTTAGAGAGCAAGAATTCTGTTCTGAAATGAAAGATGGTCTTCTTGCTGGGAGAGAAATAGCTTAAAAAAAAGCCTCTGTAGAGTTTTGTGTCCATTTTTTTTATTATTAAGAATTTAGACATTAGGTAAAATTTACTCTCTTGAGCCTACTTCCCTCCTTCTTTAAAAATGATGCTCTCTGATAAGGATTAGAGCTAATTGATCTTTAAGATGTCAGTTTCATACTCCATTTTGCAACTGCAATTATAGCCTAATTTAAGGTTATTATAATTCAGTTATTCTGGAATAGGCTACAAAGGTCTTGTAGCTGCAGGGTGAATTGACTGGAATCAGTTTTCGGGAAGAAACAGGATGGCTCATTTTCTTCTTGTGTCTCTGAAAGTGACCCCATGGCTTTGGAGCTGATCTAGAGCAGGGAGTGAAGGGGCAGGAAGCTGTCGACCAGTTGACTGTTTTGAAATTTGTTTCTGCCACAGGTTGGCAGGCACTACCTTTTTTTTTTCTTTTTTTACTTACTCTTTTGTTGGCAAGTTTCTAAAAGCACAGCAGTGGCTGGGGTAAGTCAGTGTGGCATCCAGGAGGTTGGTGAATTTTTCCCTTGATGGCAGTTTTTTTAGAGAATAGGATGATGTGGCAATGAGTGTATGGATGGACTCCAGCCCATAGCTAGGCAGGGCTTGCAATTTGGTGGATGAAATATCCCTGAAAAATAGAAAGGAGCAAGCCTTTTTGTTTACTGTATAGGATGAAACCTCCTCTCAGCAATAGTAATGTTCTAGGTTCTGAGGAATCTTTTCTCCATCTTGCCTTCCCCCTAATTCTCCATTCAGTTACTCTCATTAAGATAAAAATTCAAAATCTATGCTGCGTTTTTTTCCTCATATGCATTCCATTATTCCTTTCAAGGTTGAGTGTAACTCCTTACACCTGTCATGCATTCATTAGCATTTCTCCCCCACCCCCCTTCCTTCCTCCCTCTCTCCACTTAGCAGGCATGAAATAACTACTTGCTTTGTGAGACAGTAGACACATGCAGTGACATCAGCTTTTGTGCTGTATCCCAGGGGGAAATACTCAGGGCTTCAGATGCCTCCGTCTTTGTTCAAGCCCCACAGGGTAGGTTTTCATGAAGCACAGATTGCTTATACTGCTAGGAGCTGCTTATGGCCTTAGCTGTCATCTGCCTGGGATGCAGACTGCACCTTCTCTAAAGGCAAACTGGATTCACCAGTCCAAAGCAAGCAAGCAAGCACTTGGCCGGGCAAGCAGAACTGTGTGGAAAGCTTAGGTTTTGTAAACAAGGTCCCAAACTTTTTGGCTTTTCTAGACTTGAGAGAATGTCTGAGAACAAGGTAAATGTGAAGAGGAAGAAGAGTCCGTGGAAATTTTGAAATCCTACCCATCTCCTAAGTGGTTGCTGCTGATGCCCCCATGAAACTTTTCCAGCAGCACAGTCCCCCTCAGAAAATTGTCCCAATGCTTCGTGCCCAGCACATGGGAGGGGATCAGTAGATGACTGATAGATGAACTTGACAACATGGAGCGATGGCTAGTGTGGGCCTTTGGTGGAACAGTTAAGACAGCAGAATTTACCTCAGGGGCTTCAGATTACTGCTGCTTTTGTGTCCTCGTTGATTTAGGTAACCAGTGTTCTCATCCTGCTTTATAGAGTTACCCTGGATGTGTTAGGGATACAGCACACAACTTGTGCGTGTCTGATGGGTTTTTTTTTTGAGGGGGGTATATATTTTAAATTAGGATTGTAGAAAAGGCAAGGTCTTATCATGGAGGAGTAAAATTTCTGATAATATATTTTCAGTCTCAGTAGAAGACCAGTGGGGAAGTATTTTTGGGTTGTGGGTGGAAGGAACTCTCCTAGACACCACTTACATTCTAAGGGTGTAATGAGAACAGCTGCTTAATGAAATAAGACTAGGTCTGGTCCAACTGTTCTGGCCAAGACAGGGCCGGTGTCTCCAGTACTCGCAGTTATTTCTAAGCAGGTGGACCAAGCAGCTCTTCAGGCAAAGACTAGCAGGCAGGGTGTCTTATGACCACACTGACTTCATCATATACTGTGTCTGACCCAGAGGCAACTCTCTTTGGCTATCTAGTGGCTGGGTTGGTAGCCAGCCTGCTCTAAGAGCTCTGCCTACAGGGTGTGCTAGACTGCAAAGTCTTCAACCAACCTGTACGATTATGAGTCTGGTGTACTTTGAACATGAGACATACAGGACCTGTGCGGTAGGGTGGCAGAAGCTGAGACACAGGAGAGAAAACACTTGGCATGAGCCATGAGGTAGTGGAAGCAAAAATATGAGGTTGAGTAGAGAGAGAGTGAGGATTGAGAGTGATGGAAGTTAGGAAATTGCGAAGGTCTGGAGTTTTTGTGGCAGGAATTAGGAAGTAAACAGAGTCAAGGGTTGATGGTTGCAGGAATTAAGAAGTGGAGTCAGAATGGATACTGGCAGGAGCTGGGGATTAGGTGAAGTCAGGGGTTGACAGTGCTGTGGGCTAGGAACTGGATGCTGTCTGGGGTTGACCGTAGTGGGGGTTAGGAAGTAGCACAGAGGTTGACAGTGGCAGGGTAGGAAGCAGAGTCAAGAGTTAGTAGCAAATAAGGGTTAAGAAGTATTTAGGAGTTGATAGGGGCAAGAACTAAGAAATAGAGTTGGGATTAATAATGGTGGGAGTTGGAAAGTAGACAAAATCATGAGTTGATACTGGTAGGAGCTCGAGGATTAAGAATTACTGGGTTGGTTCATTCCTTCCCCTGATCAAAACTGTAACGCCTCATGTCATCTCAGAACACAGGTGAAGTCCTTATAATGGTCACAAGGCCCTTCACGACCCAGCTGTCTGCCACCTCTCTGTCCTTATGTTCTAGAACTCTCCTCTTTGCTTGCTCTGCCACACTGGCCCCCTTTCTTTTCTTCCATTACACAAGGCAAGTTCCTGCCTCTGGGCCTTTGCTTTGCCCTTCCCTCTACCTAGAATGCCCCTCCTGTCAATACCTACATAATTTGCTCCCTCACTTATTTCAGGTGTTTGCTTAAATGACACTTTTCAGGTTAGTCTTCCCTGACCATCCTTTTGAAAATGGTAACTCTCTCTCCCTAGAACTCCTCCTTCAGCCAACTGAATTTTTCTCCCTCACAACCAGCGCCTACATCTGCATACTACATAATCTATTTACTTATTTGATCCTCGTCTGTCTTCCCCCATTCTGTGAAGGAAGGCAGACATCTTTTTCTTACGCTCTGTTTCTCTCTCTCTGCCTAATCCAGTACCTAGCACACAGTAGGGACTTATAAAATCGTTATGGGGTAAATGAATGGATGAATGACTGAATGAATAAGCAAGCAAATGAACTGGATTACACTGTTCACTCTCCTTCTAGCACTTTCCTAATTTCAAAATCACCCGCTTGTTTGCCTATTTATTGCTGTCTCCCCTCGGTGACTCTAATCTCTTTAAAGGCAGGGACCAGAGCTATTTATGCTCACCAGTCTCTCCGGCATGTTGCCTGGTAAACGGGATGTGTTCAATCAGTGTTTGTTGAGTGAATGAGTAACAGCATACTAGAGTAGGCAGTAAAGGGCCTGGCACCTCTGTGGAAGAAAGATGAGGTCACCCCAGGTTAGAGCTGCAGAGCCTCTGGAACCCTGTTGTCCTTTTCCTCGAAGCCTGACTACAGCTACAGTTGTTTCCTATGGGATATTCAGGATTTCCAAGGCTTTGTCAGGAGACTCTTGATTCAGTTTCCTGTTCCTTTACACTTTCTCGCATGTCCTCACATGAAACTACCAAGAGTTGAGGAAACTTGGTTCTGTTGTTTGCCTCCTCAGGGAGCCTGATGCACAGTAGCTCAGCTCTGTTTGGACAAGTGCCACGGGAAAGTCTGATCTCTGGCCTTGGATGCCCATGAGTGGATGCCAGGTGGGCAGCCTTCCCTGTGCTAGCACATGAGGTGGACCTCCATACTTGGTATTACACACTGAATTGTGTCTCCCCCAAATTCACGTGGAAGTCCTAATGCCCCAGTATTTCAGAATGTGACCTTATTTGGAAATGAAATCTTCACGGAGGTAATCGTGTTAAAATGAGGTCATTGGGATGGGCCCTGATCCAGGATGACTGGTGTCCTTATAATAGGAGGGAAATTCAGAGACAGGCAGGTAGGTACACACAGAGAATGCCTCGTTAAGGCTGGAGTTACGTTGTCACAACCAGAAGGAAGGACCAGCAGCAAGGAGAGAGGCCGGGAATAGATCCTGTTTTCACAGCCCTCAGAAGGAACGAGCCTGCCGACACCCTGATTTCAGACTCTGAGCCTCTAGAACGGAGACCATCGATTTCCGTCATTTCAGTGCCCCCAGTTAGTGTTATTGGTTAACGGCAGCCCTTTCCCATGCAGAGGCTGACACAAACCGGGCTGGGGACCTGGGTGGGGAGGGGAGGCAGCACCACTGTACTCACAAGATGCTAGGCCCCGTGGCTCCCCAGAAGGCTCCATTGTGCATCTTCTCCAGGTGTGTGTTTTCCTTGAGCTCCCTGTGGGGAAGGACAGTGTTCTTAGTGGGGTTGGCGCTTTGTGGGTTAACCGTCACCGCTGCGTGTGCGCACGTTTGGAGCAGCCTGCCTGCGCGGTGCTCAGCCGTAGAGGGAAAAGGGGGATTGTAGAAGAAGGGGAAAAGACATGCTGGTGCCAGGCTTATTGTAAAACTGCCAGCGTGTGTGTCTGGGCCCACCTTTCCCCTGCAGATTCCCCCTCACTCAGTAGAACGCTTTGTCCTGCAGCTTCAAGTCCTCACCCTTTCCTGTTCTGGAGTCGAGAAGGTTTGCTACCGCACAGCTGGGCGGGGATGGAAGTGCTGCTCCAGTGTTCAAGGCTGAAGGGTGGAGGCGCAGCCTGCTCTGTATCAGGTGCTCAGCTGCCCTGACCTTGGAGGCCTCAGAGCTGGTTAATAGCAATATGCTGAAGTTTGCAAATACTTACTTGAAAAGAAAAAGTAGGGTCCAAAGTTACCCCTTTCAGATATGCATTCTCACTGGGTAGGAAAGGGGAGGAAGGACAGCCCGTGCAGAAAATTGCCCTACACCCAGCATGCCCCACTCGGGGTTCCGTGTTGGGTACATGATAGTCCTCAGGTGTGCGTGTTGAGGACCACTGCTGTTAAGGCTGTGGCACGACCAGACGCTGCTATGCAGTAGCTACCCGAGGCTTCTGTTCCTTGAGCTCCAAGCAGCTCAGGGTGAACTGTTCAGGAATAGCTCAGCTTGGTGCTGCTGAGCAGCCTGCTCTGGGCCCTCATGCTGGTGTCTCCAAGCCCAGGCCCCTCTCTGGGTGGACGAGGGAGCTGGGAGAGGGGTCCCTGGGCTCAGGCTTGCCAGCCTTCTTTTGAGCACTTTCTTTCTACAGCAGAAGAGTGGTGACTCAGGGCATTCTGGAAAATGCATCCATTGTCGATGTGATGATTTGAAGCATAGCAGGATTCTCCTGCATCACTGTTACAGTGTTACATGGCAAAACAAATAGACCAACACTCACTCTCCCCTCCCTTGCAGGAGGCATAGGCAATTACCTGGTTCATCTCCTAGCTCTCCATCTTCTTCATTGTCTTCCTGCATGTCTCCACATCACGCCTGCCATTTAAAAACTGCACCCCCCCCCTGCATCTCACTCCCTGGGTGGCTGTTTTCCACATGCTTCTACTAAGCGTTCTCCTCAGAAATCCTCAGCCCTTCCATCAGAATGCACCCGTCAGTCTCACACAGTCCTATCCCCTGGGTGTATTTCTACTTTCAAAGAGATGAGGTTGTCAGAGTCAATTGCTGTTTAAGATCTAAATCAAAAGAAAATTTCCTTCCCAAACCTCCATGGCTCTTTTCCCTGATTTGGTTTGTTTTAATTATGTTCTGTTATGGTCATAAATCATCGAAATGGGGCTCTGTGAGCAAATAATCGTCATGTCAGCCAGGTCAAATTAATTGCTCAAATTTCATGACAGAACTTTTCACGTGTTTTATTAAAAGATCTTTCTGCGTACTGATAACTCCGCAGTATGCAACTCGGTTAAAAACAAATCAGATTCGTCTACCACGTTTTCCTAGGGGTCACTTTCAGGTTCTCAAGTGACACAGCCTTCCAGGTATGAGAAGCACACACAGGATAACCTCTTGAAGCACAGTGGGAAATCCCCCGAGCCCCACCCAAAATTTTCACAAGTGGGGTGCTCTGAGAATGACAAGGGGTGACTCTCAGAACCCTGGAGGCGTCTGAGGGCAACCCTTTGGTGCTGTGTCTCTCCACCCTGTCCTAACTTAGTTAGGTAGAAAATTCAAGAACTTTGTAGGGCTTTGGTGTCATCATTCTGAACAACTTTGGACAGGCCCATTTGTGAGGAAGGTGCAGAAACTGGGTTGAAGGTACACTTTGAAAATTTTGCTTGACAGTTTTGAAACCTACTCCCCCCTTCAATCCTTCAGGGGACCTCCTTGCCCTTAGAAGAGAATTTAGAATCTTTTCCATTGCCCCTGAGTTCTGCATGGTTTGCTCGCTCTCCATCTCTAGGTTTGTCTCATACTGGTTTCCCATTGTTGATGACCCTCCAGCCACACTGGCCTCCTCTTAATTCCTGGAGCTTACAGCTACTTTTCTTTGCCACTTCAGGACCTTTGCACATCCTGTTCCCCCTTCCCATGACACGCTTCCCCTCACTATTGCCATAGTGCACTCTTTGTCATCTTCTGGGTTCAGCCTACGTTTCATGGCCCAGGGATAGCCTACATCCATGGCCAGGCTATCCCTGGACACCTAACCTAAAGCCAGACAGCCCCTGTACTCTCATAGATCTCAGTAATGGGTTATTTCCTTCATAGTATATATTCCTATCTGCAGTAAGTTCATTTATTTACTTGCCTTTTTGTCTGTCTCTTCTGCTAGAACAGAAGCTTCATGAGGACAAGGACTCTTTCCACTCTGCCATTGCAGACCCAGCTCCCTAACATGGTGCCTAATATATACTGGCGATGCTTAATGTTTGTTGAATGAATAAATGAATGAAATTGATTTGTTTTCTTGGCAAACTGATTTGTGTTCTTGGTTTCCTCTTTCTTGCAACAGTAAGATGTGGGGGATACAGAATCTTGACTAGTTGAACTTTTTGAGGTACACATCCCATTTTGGCATCCCTCATGCAGCTGGGACACTGCTGATGAAGGCCCTCTTGACTGACGTCCTGTTTTCTCTGACCTCCCAAGGATGTTTTCTGCTGGTTTTCCTCCCACTCTGTTTGCTTTTGCTCTGCTTCTCTTCCTTCTCTCTTGGTGTCCCCCGATTTTATATTCAGTTCTCTTACTCTGCCCCCTCATCCAGGTGACCTCAGCCACAAAGGCCTTCAGTTACCCCCTCTATTCAGATAGCCGATATCTGTCTCTAGCCTGTACAACCCCCACCCCAACCACTGTCCTTTCTGCCAACAGATGAACCTTCTTTAAGCACCCTCATACTTCATTCCCATCCCAGAACTTTCAACGGCCTCTCATTTTCTATAAAAGAGAGTCCTAATCCTTTACTGTGGCCTCTAAGGCCCTTCCTGCTTTGTCCCTAACCCACATCTAGTTCTTTCTAAAAGGTACTGTTTGCTGTTCTGTGAACACATGCTTCCCCCTCTGGGCCATTCTCTTTGTTGTCCTCTGCTTGGGATGCATTTTCCTTCTGTCTTTACCTGTCCAACTTAGGCCCAGCTCAGAGTCTACATCTCTCAGGAGGCTTTCTCTAATTTCCTTCTTTCCTGCCTTTGAAATCCCAGAAGACTTTCCTTCTCTCAGGGGAGGCATCACACTTTGCCTTCTGTTTTAGTTCCTACTTAGTATACAGTTTATATACCATCTGGCAATGCTTCTTCCTAGGCCGTAAGCTCCTGTGGGGCAAACACCAGGCCTCACTCATTTTCATTTCCACCCCAAATGTAGCATATTCCTTCAAACATAGCTGATGCTTGGCAAACCCTTGTTGAGTGAATAACTGCATGAGGCATCTGAAAGTACTGTGCCAGGAGAGGATATGCCTCTGATTTAAATTTGGCAGAAACAGATTCAATTGGCTAGAGTGAACTCTTCATTAGATTCAAGTCAACCAGAAAATGAGGGAAATTTTTCTCCATGATAGGAAGCTATCATTTCTTGAGCACTTGGTATGTGCCAGACTCAGGCTAAGACCATAAAAATATAATTATTTTTCCTTCATTCATTCATTTGTAATTCATTAGCTGTGCAATGTAATAAATGATAAATGAGCACCCACTCTGTGCTAGGCACTGTGTTAAGTACTGAGGATACAAAGCAGACCTTTTCATTTTGGTGGGGATATCCTCAAAATAAGCCTATTAATAGCTCTATTTCATGGATGAGAACCCTGTGGCTGGGATAGGTTAAGAAACTTGCTCTTGATAAAACTGATAAATACTGGCATTGGAGTTTAAGACCCAGTTAGTGACTCTTAGATCTGTTCTCATAACCACCAAGCTCTGTAGCATGGTACCAATATACTAGAGTATTTAATTAATATGTATAGTTAAAATAAATAGTATGTTGTAAAGACTTATGTTACCCAACTTGGCAGCCTCAGCATCTCCTGGAAGCTTGCTCAAATTACAAATTCTCAAGCTCTACCCTAGCTGCAGTGAAGCAAAGTCTCTGGAGGTGGGGCCTAGGAATCTGTGTTTTAACAATCTGCACCTTATTCTTGTGTGTGTTAAAGTATAAGAAGCACTTGTGTGTGTTAAAGTATGAGAAGCAAGACTACGGTTGATACAACGTATCATAAAAGTCTTTTCATTTGTTTTCCTTAATTTTGGCTTCAGTTGAGCTTTTCAGGCTCAAGTTTTCAATAGTTTGCTTAGTTTTTATTATATCCAACTGTAGGGTGATTGTTACCTGACTCCTACCTGTTAGGGTTCAAATGGCCCCAGCCCCAGTAGGCTTTGTAAATGAGCCACTCTTTTAGTAAAGAAGCCATAGAAGGAAAGAGAGGTGGGAAACAATGAAGGATAGTTAGTAGGGATGCTCTCCTTGAGTTAAATGCTGTTAACTCTGGGGACTGGCTGCAATGTGGTGTAAGCACAAGGGCCCCTCACCCTGTGGAAAATGCTCCCCATACCCGCCCCACCCCAGCAGTAGGGGGATGGGACTGCGAGGGTGCTTGTTGTGGCTGATTAGGCCGGTAAATGGGATTGCCAGTTTTCTCTGCAGGGGGGCTGGGGGAAGAATTTCTTCACTGAAATCGTGCTGACTCTAACATGCCATCAACCTGAGCGAAGGGGCTAGAGAGGGAGGCTGTGAGATGAAACTAAAAGTAGGGTGTTGAATATTTTAGCAAACTGTCAACTTGAATGTCTCCGGGCTGCATCTGTCTTTGAAATCAGGGTGCTCTGGGGTTTCTAGCCAGCCAGTTGCCTAGTAACATGCGTGAAACACTGAGGACTAGCCACTTGAAAGTTTATTTTTGTCCTGAGTTAGTTGCTGAAGATTGAATGTGATCTGGTAGCCAGAGTAATATTTCATTTTTATTCATGAGCTGGGGAAATAGCACATACTTACAGGGAAATCAGCGTTGTCCCGTTGAAGGCATGACTTTGTATTTCTTCAAACCCATTTCCATATAGTTTGCTGAAGGGAGAGGAGAGAGGATTTAGCAGTGAAAGCAGCACATTTTGGAATCACACATTCTTCCTTCTGTGACATTTACTACTAAGATAATTACTGGCGTATGCAACATTCACCTCTGTCTAACGTTTTAGATTCTGAGGACCTGGTGAGAGGGAGCTGGGTTTTTCTCTTTTTTTTCTTCTTGCTCTAGTTTGGCTTCACCTCCACCACTCTAGTTTGGCAGCAGCAACACCAATTTATTACGTGTTTATTAAGTGCCAGATACTTGACCAGCTATTCGACATCGATTTTATGACTTAATCCTCATTGCCATTTCCATTTTACTGATGAGAAAGCGATGTCTCACTGTCGTCGTGCTGTCTGCTCAAGCTTAAAGAAAGCAGCGGCGGAAGCAGAAATAGTGGCCAGAACCGTCCAATGCTCAAGTCTTGCCTCTGCCTCCTCAGGCCTGTGTGGGCATGTGTGCTTTCTGGGAGGCTGAAAGCGGACAGCAGAGGAAGGCTCTGGTATGCAGTTAGCTTTTCCTTTTCTTGGATGAGTATGTGTTTTGGTTGCTGCCATATTTGGCTCCATAACCAAGAGGATTTCCGTGCCTGTAAACAGTTCGTTAAGACGAATTAGTGGAGAGCGAAATCAATTTAGTCGGGTGCAATCGGCATTTCGCAAAATGAGATAGAACAGAATGGGACAATATGGAAGATACTGGAGTGTGTTGCATGTCATTAGGGTAGTACTACTTATGGAATTTTGTTCCACCATTTTTGTATGTTACATACTTAAAAGTATACGTACACATATACATAGAAACATCTACATCTGTTCAGAGTAAGACACAAGAGGCTCCTCAGAAGACAGATGTCGGGAAATGTTGGAGCCTGCAACAAACTTGGAGAGGATCAAGTGGCACGCTTTTATTTTATAAAGAAGGGGAGAGTCTCGGAAAGGAAAATGGCTTGTCTAAAGCCCACAAGAGGCAGAAATGGGACCAGAGCACACGGTGTCTGGGGCTACTTCCAGCATGTCAGTTTCACTGCTTTGCTACTACTTTTCTGCCCCAAGATATCCAAACGGCCCCTCTTCCTCTTCCTGGGGGGCTATGCTTAAATACCATGTTCGTGTGTGGCCCTTCCTGGCTGCCCATTTAAACTACCATCCTCCCTTCTCCCAGCATTCCTGCATTCCCATCCGCCTTTGTTGAGTTGTTTTTCCTCTGTGGCTTTATCAGCATCTGACCCTGGATTGTAACATACTTGTTTATCATCTACCTTCCCCAGCAGTTCGCTTCATGAGCACAAGGATTTGAAACTGTTGTGTTCCTTGCAGAATCCCCTATATCTAGAGTAGTGCCTGGCACTTGGGAGGATTACAGTAAGTATTTGTTAAATGAACTGGATGAACAAATGGGTGTATGTAAGGTGAATTTCTAATCATAGCCAACTGGGTAAGTTTGAAAGGCACAGTCTTAGAAATATTTATGTAAGTCCTTCATGCACAATGATGTAGTACTCAAGTGAGAAAGAGCTATATAGTATAACATCAAATTAAACTCCAGCATCTGGCAAGACCCTAGCTTCCCTTTAAGGAGTTGCTGGTAGTTGCATGGCCATGTCATGGGTGGGCTGGTGGGTGTGACTTGAGAAACAGTTTAGATATCTTCCCCAGATGTTCCTGTTCCACATGGCTGTTGACTGCAAGGTTTCTCTAGCCTTTGTTAAAGAAAACAAACATGGAATTCTGTCTTGTGGTGTGTGTGTGTGTGGTGTATATTTGGGGGTGGGGGTCTCTTTCCATCAATCCACAGCACATCTGAGACAAACCAGCATATAAGTAAGCAGGACTCAGGGTTGAAGCATGATGTTTGAACACTGGAATTCAGAAAATACAGAGATTACAGAATAATTCATAAGGTCTCCTTATTAATTTTAGTTCAGATCGAACAGGGGAAGTGTATTTAATTCATTTTGTAAAACCCCCGGGTGTCTCATAATGCTTGCTCCCTAGCAGAAGCTTAGTCAAAAGGCTGGGTGGAGCAGTGGCCTCACCCTTCCACGTGAGGAAGAGACTTCTCTGGCTTCTCCTGCTGTCATGTGCTTTCTTCTAGAATTCTGAATTTACAACTTCACATATGAGCTCTCAGCCAGGATTACTGGCTGCCATTTTTTTTTCAGTAGTTTTCTTTCCTCATGTATATGATAGAATTGGAGGGGCTAGGTACTTTCTTGGTTTATGCCTGTTGCCTTGTGCAGTTACACACAATCTTCTTGCCTCCCTAGCAGCTCAATCCCACTGGAATTCTTTTTTTTTTTTTATTTTACATTTAGAATATTATTCTTTGGCAGTCCTTTCTCATTTGGGAGTTTGAATTCCTTTATAGCAATCTCTTGTAGATAAAGGAATCATATTGTTCTTTTCTCAGAACTTCTTTGAAACTGGATTTCTTGGAGTCCAAGCCAATGTTTGCCAAAGCATTTCCCTTCATCTCCTGACTCAGAATCAACCGGAGCTGCTTGCCAGAAATGCAGACTCAGACCTACTGATCAGGTGCACTGCAGATCTGTGGAATCAGAATCTGGTGGTGGTATCCAGGAATTTGCACTTTTATAACAAGCTCTCCCAGTGAGCCTTGGGCATCCCACTTTGGGGCCTTTGCCCTAGGTTACAGCATTGGATGATATAGCTCTCACCATTTCCATATACAGATCAGATGGTCTGCTGGACAGAACTGAGTCCAGAGTCTGGTCCCCTTACCGCTGTCTCTACCTTCTAAGTGATGGAGTTACATGTATAGTGAATTTTAAAAAAAGTAGCCCCTACTCTGTTTTGAGTAAAGCAAAGCTGCCAGCAGTTGTCTGGATACCCATTCTCTGTCATTTTTATGTGCTGTTCTTATCCTAGTTTTGATATATATTAGAATTTTGTACTTTTTTTTTTTTTTTTTTTGGTGGGGCTTACAATGCCATTGTTCTAAGTGAAGCTTCATGGTTAAGGTTACAAGTATTCAATCCAACTGCCTGGGCTTGAATCCCAGCTCCACTACTTATTAGCTGAGTTACTTTATTCAGTCATCTAACCTCTCTGTGTCTTAATTTCCAAATCTGAAAATAGGGATGATAATAATAGTATTGACCCCAAAAGACTGTTGTGTGGATTAAAATGCGTAACATATGTTAAACACTTTGAAAGAAGTCCTGGAACACAGTAAATGCTTAATGTGTTGCCATTATTATTATTATTATTATTATTATTATTATTATTAATTATTATTATTATATCTTGTAGTAGCCTCCATCTCTCTGACCAGAATAGAGGGCAGGGGTTTCCCTTGTCCTGCTCTGGACAGGATTTCTGTGAAATGCAGCAGTCTGTTTAATTGAACTGTTCAATGGGGTAGAGGTGTTCCTGCTCCTGGTGGAGGAGGTCATTTTAGTGGCCGGGGCTGCCCCACGTGTACTCACTCTCCAAAGGTCCGCCGACACCTTTGGTCTGTGTTGGCATCATTGACATTTTTGTATTGGGACATTTTTTCATGTCTTTTTTAATAGCTTGGGTCCTACTTGTCCCGACTTCCCAGAGAATGGAGCTCACCGTTTCCTTTTTAGTTGTTGCTCTTCAGCTTTGTTCTTAGCAGTCGCGCACAATAGAATGTGTTGCCTTGTTTTGATTAAAAGAGTGGCTTCCTTACTTTGGAGAAGTTACAAATGTGAGTGGGAGGCCTCATGCTGTCAGGCCTGCACAATGCTTTAAAATGCCCCTTAAAACAGCTGGAGAGTCACTTCAGATAACTTTTTTCCCAAGACTTCATGGTGTCAGAATTAAATGAGGACAGCTTCCTTTGCCTTGGGGATGCAGTCACAGGCACGGAAATGGTTTCTCCCCCTCTCCTGTATTACAATAGCTGCACCTTACTTTAAAGCATTGTCTGTGTTCTCTATTCAAATGTCAGTAATTGTGACTCAAAAAGAGAGAATGTCACCTTTTTATTCAAAATAAGATTCAGGCTTTAGAACTTAATCACAGATGATACTCTAATTGTGAATGCTGCCTTAAAACAAACTCCTAATATTCCTGGGGCTCTAAAAGCATTTTCTGGCGTTTTAACAGTATTAGATGGTCTTCCATAGTTCCCTTTTAGATCATATAACCACCTAGTTTTTGGATGATTTTAAAGAAGAAAGCTTAATTTATGTTTGCAGATCTGCAGGGTCTCAAAAAGTGGCCTCAGGGTTTCTATTTTAGAAAATATGCCCTACGGTGGTATATCTATAAGCAAATTTTTATCAAATGACTATACAAATACCTACCTAAAGAACAGGGATCCTAAATTCACCTCTTTCTTCTCCCTGTGGTATTTTTCTGCAGTCCTTTTATGTATGAATAATTCTTGTGTATGAAGTATATCGAGACACTTCTTTAGTGGATGTCCTGGCAGTGGTTGTATGGATAACTGTCACCAGTCACTGTCATCAGGCCAATCTCTATATGCTGCCATGACCCTGGTTTTGAATGTTCATCAGAATTCCCCCACTTCTGTGGGTCTCACATTCCCAATGGCAAGGGAACCCTCTCTCTGAAGCGGGCATACCTCCTGTATTTTGGCAGCATGGAGTTGTTATGTTCCCCCTCAAGTTGCCCTCAGCCAAGTTCATGTGGATTATTATTATAATGGATTATAATATATTGAATAAAATTTTTGAAAAATCTACTTCCACAGTGATACTTAAAAAGAGAGAGATTGAGAGAGAGAGGATTCTTCTTTTATGGAAGAGCATTGGTAATAAATGTAGAAGAATGATGAGATTTAAAACTTCCATTTTGTAATACCCTACTTAACTGAATAATCAGCAGATGCTGAAACCATCAGATGAAGGGTTATTGGCCAATAGGCTAGCGGCATCAACTCAAAGTCTCCCACCATGCTTTATTATTAATGACAAGGGAAACATGTGCTCTTACAATGAAGATGTCTGGCAGTCACCACTTTAACCAAATGGCCAAGGAGCATGGCATGACATGCTTTCTGGTTTGATGCACTGGGAGAGATACAGCATGCCCTTTGCAATGTTCTTGCAGAAAAGTTGACCTGAATCTAATCCTGACAATACAGTCAAATGAATCCAGATAACTGGCCTGGGCTCCTTCAAGGAATTGGTGTCATACAGAACAGAGGAAGGCAGGGGAGTGGATCTTGGGGTGGAGGTGAGGTTGGGAGGACTAAAGAGACATAATAGTGAAAATGCAATGCATAAACTTTGATTGGAGTCTGAGTTTAAAAACAATCTATAAAGGACTTTTTCATTGGAATGTGGAGTATGGGTTGGAGGATGCCATTAAATTCAAGTTCATTTTTTTAGGTATAATGGTGTAGTTATGTAGAATGTCCCTGTTTTTGGGAGATACATGCTGAAATGTTTAAGGTGTGAAGCATCATAATATCTATAAACTTCTTTTGGATGGTTTGGCCACAAGGAAATGTGTTGTGTATACTTAAGATACATAGAGATGGGGTGGGCGTGGCAAGCTGTTAATTGGTGGTAAATCTAGGTAAGATGTAAAGGGGTATCATTGGAAAGACAAATGGAAAGTGACTCCGTTTTTCCATTAAAAATTTTCAAATAAATAATATTAAAAAAAAAAAAGATGAAACAGGATGGTCTAAAACAAGTAGCTTGCTGAATATTAGCTTTTAATCATGGCGATGCTGTGTAGTTGACACGACACGATTGGATTTGCACCAAAGGTATTAATAATCCCACTGGATACACAGAGACAGAGGCATGTCTGGGTGGTGTAATTGACTAAGGTTCATAGACACAGAGCCGGGACTAGAATCCAGGCTTTCTGTCTTAACGCCCAGCAGCCTCTTGAGTGTGACTTATGACAGGTGCAACCTGGAATCTTGTCATCCTTTGCCAGGCATTCTTTCTCTGAAGGGCCTTAGGGAATTAGTTGCCATGACCTTTCCTTCTCTTTGTAGAGTTCAGACATGAATCAAAGTTGTCTCTTTTTTGAGACTGGTATGACCAGTCACCTAGAATATTTTAAAGGTGGTGCAATGCAGCCAAATCCTGCTCACTCGGGGGGGGGGGGGTACATTTCAAGGTGGCCTCTTGAGGAGATTTAATGAAAAGCCAAAGTGGCTATAAAGGGACGTAAGAGTATAATGCATAGTTTTAGCATTAGCCCCACTGAGCTTCTCTAGCATCAAGTGAAGTGTTCTGTTTTCATTAAATGAGCTCACAGTTGGTAAAGATTTAGGTGGGGGGAGGGCAGGAAAGGTTCCACAAAAAGCAAAATTTCAAATACTACGAATAATGAAGAGATAAGGCCTGCTTTCATTATTTTCTAATTAGGGAGTTGAACTTTATAGCTGAGAAAATAAGGCTTTCCTCTTTAAGTGTAATACCCTTTTTCCAGCAGGGTGCTCCACGGGATCCTTCACTTACAGAAGGGCCCATTCAGCTGAGAACAAGTGCCAAGCAAATGACTAATTGCTCCCCTTCCAGATGAAGGGCTGAGAGTGAGGAAGGAATGGAAGCACAATGCCCCCTCCCCCTGGGGCCACCTAGGAGAGGTGGATCTGCAATCCTCATTAACTTCAGAGGTGGGGCAATTATGCCCTGCTGGTAGGCACTATTCTTCTTAAAATCATAACTAACGTAAGTTAATGGCCCCATAATAAAAATACTGTGCAGCTCTCATGTGCCCATGCTGAAATGTGATGTGTGAAAGGAATCTTTGGTTGTTCCTTGAGTTTGGTAGGGTGGTCCCATCCTAGGAGCTCACAGAATCCTGTGGATCATCCTAACATTTGTTTCCGTGTTGATCATTCTCCACATCTTCTGTCCTTTCATTCCATTTCCACTTCATTCCAATGGCTGCATGTTTACTTGGAAGGAGGGCCAATTGGTTCCTGATTATTTTTAGATTTAGGTCAAACTCAAAGGGAGTCTTGAACATTTGTGATGTTTGAATAAAGGCTACTCTGTTGGGTGGTTTCTTCTTCTTACTACTTTTATCAGAGTTACTTCTTAGCTTTTAATCCTGTATCCCAGCTTTCAAGACTCAGTAATCCAATTTCCCTTCCACCCCTGCCATTTATCTAAACCTATTTCCTGTTTCTTTAGCTGGACATTTATTCCCAATAAGTAAGACTCATCTTGTTTTCCTTTTTTCCACAGCCGTGCTTTTGCTCATCCTATCCCCTCACTGGGACCACTCGCTCCCCTTTTCTTGGTATGTGGGACCACATAATGGTTAAGATTGTGATTCTGAAGACAGACTGGGTCTAAGTCTTGACCTTGGGCAAATCACTTAACCTCATAGTGCCTTGGTTTCCACACCTAAAAGCCCTACCTCATAGGGTTGTTGTGAGATGTAAATGAGGTTTAAAAAAAATTTTTTTTTTAATGTTTATTTATTTTTGAGACAGAGAGAGACAGAGCATGAACAGGGGAGGGGCAGAGAGAGAGGGAGACACAGAATCTGAAACAGGCTCCAGGCTCTGAGCCGTCAGCACAGAGCCCGACGCGGGGCTCGAACTCACGGACCGTGAGATCGTGACCTGAGCTGAAGTCGGACGCTTAACCGACCGAGCCACCCAGGCGCCCCAAATGAGTTTTTAAAAAGTAGTTAAAAACAGTGCAGGCATTTACTAAGTGCTGTATAAATATTAGCTGCTCTTGTCACATTTACCCATATAATTGTTACTGATACTATGAGGTCTAACTCAAGTCTCATCTCCACCATGCAGCTGTCTCTGATTTCTCCAGCCCAAGAGGACTTCTCCAAGACTTCTCATTTCTGTATAATACAAACTCTCACAGTGAATATCTACTAGTTTGTATTATTTTTTCCTTATTTCATGTTTGCCCCATATTTTCTCCTTTTCCTCATAGTTGAGATTCTGAGCTTCTTGGGGACATGGATCTTACATCTTTTGTGTTCTAAATAAAGACATAGGAAGACCCTAAATCCTGAGACATGTAGTAACTCCCCACTCAGTTTTTGGTTGGTCTCTCACAGGGGACACGATAAATGAATACTTCTTGATACATTCAGCAGTGAGTTGGAAATACTTTATAAAGAGCTGTAAGAGCTGTAGTATGTGAGGAAAGTGGAGGAGCAGAAAGACTATAGAGAAGATTTTCTAGGATCTCCTATCTCCTGTCTCTTCCCTGGCATTCAAGGGCTGCACATAAAGAATTTATCTTGAAAAAAAAATTTTTTTTTGGTTTTTGCTCTGTATTCTTTGATTGAAGTACTCTGAATACTCTGAGTTGGAGCTGCATTGGCTACAGCTTTGTAATATGACAATTATATGTGTGGAATTATATCTACACAAAGTAAAAAGTTCTATACAAATGCAATGTACATTGATACCAATATTTAGAATCCATGATATAAAAGAGACTCCTTTGAGATGTTTTTTCTCTTGCTTCACAACTACCTCCTCATTTTGGGGTCATCCAATGCATGCTCTTTCTTTAAGGGCAAGCTCATTTATTGACTCAGTATAGCCCTGCTTTGGGCTGTAACCAAAGCAGAAAAAGTGAGAGGGATATGGATGTGGGGAGAAGAATTGAATATGGGTCACTGGGCTTTGGATATAAGGGAGATGTGGTGCCCAGATTTCTTCTTCTGAATGGTGGGGCAAAGGTGAGTGCCCTAGGAGAAGATGGCAGGGATCCCAGAGGGAAGGAAGTCAGGCAGATGAACAGTGGAAGATAATAAGTTGGGTTATCTTAGTGCAGTGCTGTTTAAACTCTATGTGCATGCATATCACTTGGGAACTTGCAGATTCCAAGTCTGTAGTTCTGAGTCATGAGAGTCTGCATGTCTAATTGGCTCTTAGAAGATGCAGTAGATGCTGGTCCATGAATCATACTTTGAATAACAATGCCTTAGGAAAGAGCATCAAAGGTATAGGGCCTGTGAGCCTGGTAACCTGATGCGTGATTGTCAAATAAAAAGACATTATTTTCAAGTATTAAGGGATGTAGGGAATGGGTATAGATGGTGCTCCTCAGAAGCAAAGTAAAACATTGGAGAGAGAGAAAGAGAGAGAGAGTGAGTGAGTGAATGCAGGCTCTCTCGATCAACTATTCTACCTACTTGGAGAATATCTTTCCAAACTCTTCTCATTTGAAACTTGAAATTTCTGTGCTCTTTGCATGAGGGCAGCCATTTCCCTCCAGGCTGTCTCTTCCCAGCTTTAGAGCATTCCAATGATGCAATGAACAATTTCATCAGTTGGAAATTTGGTCACTGTAAGTCCTCAGGGTCCATCTCATTAACTTTAAACTGAATGGGTCAGTTGGTTGTTGTGTGAACACATGACCCAGCTGTAATCCCATGCAACTACTCTCACCCTTAGCATTTTAGGTCATAAAGACTTACCAGTGAATGAGGAATGTGGTAAAAGATGAGAAAGAGCTTACCTCAAGCTAGAAGTGAGAATAGCAGGAGCCTGTATGGCAGAACGTGAATCTGGGAGTTTACTCACAGTGTTATGGATTCGTTATTCATCCCTTGAAAAGCATTTCCTGGTATGGTGGTTATGTGTAAGTTATCACAAATTTCCCTTGAGGAATAAAATGAGAAATATTTACTTTCCAAATTTTAGCTTCAAATAGGAAACTGCTATGCATAGCAATCAGCCTGGTACTTACAGAATGAAATTAAATTCGGAGGAGAAGATCTTCGTAACATCTGGAAGCTCTTGGATGCCTGTGTTACAGATGCTCCTGTGATTGGGGGCAGGGTGGGGATGTGGGCAGAGAATGAATAAAAGTGATTGTTATTAAGGCATAAAGGTAAAAGCAGTAGAAAGGCACTTTGCAAAGACTATTTTTAAATTAAAAAAATATTGAGTTTGACTTTATTGGTACACTTTTAGCTGTTGAAGGTTGTCAGAATTTTAAAGCCTCTAACACTATGGGAGAAGTTGCTGTAAGGCTCCTATTTAAAGATCTAGGGGCTGGGACTATACTTTTACATTTATGTTTTTCATTTACATTTTCTTTTTCATTTACATTTATGTTTCCAGCCTGTCTTTTCCTATTGTATCAGTTGCATTTTTCTATTATATTCCATTCCATTCCTTTTTGGTAATTTGCTCTTGATAGTTCTGGAAAGCATCCCTCTACTTTTGAATAGGTTTTAACTCAAAGATTTTAGGAATATTAATCTCCATGTGAGAGATCCATATCCCTCATTATTAAAAATCTTTGTTTTTTATTTAGCTACCTACTGGTTCATGGAGTTTTTTTCTTATAACTTATCGAAATCATTGAACATTCTTTTGGTTATTGGAGCTACTCAAGACTCTTCTTCCTTCTACCTTTTGTTTAAACTTCAAAGAAGAGAGAGGGTTCAGTGATAGGTTAAATTGAAGGATATTTTACTACATAAGAGTGGGACTCCTTTAGAGGAATCCAGGAATCTGGATTGCCCCTGAGTTTTTTTTTTGGGCTGCGGGGCTCAAACTTGGATGCTTAATTGACTGAGCCACCCAGGCACCCCTCCCCTAAACAAGTTTTAAATTCACCCATCACAGACTGAAGAAACTGATATGAACTGCCTGGCACTCTGGTGGCAATGGAAGAAAGGGAGCCAGGTTTCTCTTTGGTTCTTTCTGATTCTCCTTCTTATCTGTAATTCCAGAGTGCACTGAATCCTTGCCCTGTTTATGGCTAGTGATGGCAGTGCAGCTTAGACAGCAATGTGTACTGGGGTTGGGGGAATATCACTCTTCAGGGGGGTAAAAAAGGGACTATAGCGGGCAAATTTGGTTCTGGGATTTTCTTGTGTTTTTCCCAACGTGGTTGATACTGCAGATGCTTATGTCTCCTGCTGACCATCAGAGGCCTGGAAAAGCAGAACACCTGGGCTGGGAATCATCCAGTGTTCGAACTGCCAAAGGAGCCATGCTAGTGCCTGCAGCAGCTCCTGGAGGAGGCCCCAGGGCGAGACTGTACAGATGGCATGGAACACAGACCCAGAGAGATGTCCTTCCTCCCTCTCCAATTTTTTTTTTTTGAGGTGGTGGGGGTTGTGAACTTCCATCTTCTGAAGATTTTATGAAATTTAACTTATCAGGAAAAAGAGTGAGAGAACATCTATGTTAGAGGGCTTTAAATTTTTCTGTGTGAACAAGTGATTGGTTGGCATGTGAGAAGATCCATAGTGATCAATTTATAGATTGTATCAAGTTTCAGGAATTTTGATTTTGCAGGCAAGGCAGTGAGTCTGCTGGGTTATAGTGGTACTCAATTTATAATTGTAACTAGTAGACTTAATAAGATTTAAAGGGAAATAGAAATAGAACATAATGATTTCATTTACATGGCACAACGCCTACTTCAAGGCAATACTTAAAAAGTTTTTACTCGGGGCGCCTGGGTGGCGCAGTCGGTTAAGCGTCCGACTTCAGCCAGGTCACGATCTCGCCGTCCGTGAGTTCGAGCCCCGCGTGGGGCTCTGGGCTGATGGCTCAGAGCCTGGAGCCTGTTTCCGATTCTGTGTCTCCCTCTCTCTCTGCCCCTCCCCCGTTCATGCTCTGTCTCTCTCTGTCCCAAAAATAAATAAACGTTGAAAAAAAAAATTAAAAAAAAAGTTTTTACTTACTGAATAAATGAACAAATGAGGTGAAGGAATCAATAATTCTTCACTAGGGATGGGTGTCAAATTAGAATTGCCTTTTCCACTTTCATCTGAGCTCTGTCTCCATCATCACCTCACCTTAGAGTTTCTGATTTATCCTTTTCTCTAAAGTGTCATGACCCCCCAACCCCACTGTTAGTTTTGAAAACCATTGCAAAGGGGGTGATATTCTTCTCATGTGTTTTTTGGAGAGTGAAAAGGTCAGGAGCCGGTTAAATGGATTTGGAAGCACCCAGCCTGGTGGCTGACAAGAAATGCTGATTAAATCTTAATCAGAAGCTGAAAGCAGACATGCAAATACTGCTAAGTATATAGTTAAAAAAATTCTTTCCAATCTTTTAATTGTTTTGATTTTCATCAGATGCCCAACTTCCCTCCCAGTTTCTCAAAAAGGAGAAATCCTCACAGGTATTTTAACCGGGGCAGATTTCTAAATGCTCCAGGCTCGATGTACACCAGGTTTTTGGTGTTCTGGATCAGTCTGTAAAGAGAGAGGCAGCAGTTTAACAGATGTGTATTGTTTGGAAGGCACAAGACCATGGTCACCAGAGGATGCTGGCTGAAAACGGCACCAACAAAAATCAAGTGACTTTCATAGGTTTGAGAGGAGCTCCTAAGAGCCGGGGGATGGAAACTGCACGGTGGGACCCAAATGGTTCTTGCCAGGAAGCTCTGCTCTCACCCTCTTGCTGGGGCAGGTGTAAATACCATAGCTGGCAGTCTGTTCCACCCCACTCTATGAAGCAGCACCAACTTCCAGGACTCCTGGCCAAGTAGGTCCTGCCCTACAGTGGAGCCCACGCACTAGGGGGTGATGGGAGAGTCCACTCCCAGGACAGATGAGCAAATCCCTTACAGGCAGACTGGTCCTCTTCGTGTTGGGCTGTCAGGTGCACTGCCAGTTATCCAGATGGGCATTCAGTCTTTGGATCAATTCAGGGGCTTGGATTTGGGGATTTTATACCCCTTCTATAAATAATTTGTTGTGTGGTGATGCCCAGCCTCCTAACTTTCCTGAGCTAGTGTGCCCTTCCATAAAACTAGAATAATAATATGCGTTCTTCCTACCTCAGAGGTTGCTACGTAGTGAGTAATAGAATAGGTAGAGATAATGTATGAGGCCAGGCCTTGTACAGTATGTAAGTACAGCCATAACTCCACGGTGGTGTGGTTGCCCTTCTCCCTACTTCTCCAGTGACTTTGACCCTTTGAGAAGTAGCCACAGTTGCCTGTCTACTTTGGATTAAATAAAAGGCCAGTCAATGCCTTTGATTCTCTTTCCCCATGCAATGACCACTCAAAGAAATGATAATTGCTCTAGTTCTATAGAGAAAATATAGTGTATTGGTTAGGTAGATGGGCTCTGGAGTCAGCCTGGTTTTATCTTGGTTTTACTGATTATATGACCTTGGTTACATCATTTAAAGCTCAGTTTCCTCATAGGGTAGTTTTTGAGGAGTAAATGTGTGTGTGTCTGGTTCACAATTACTGGTTAACAGTAATTGTTAACCTGTGTTAACAGTTATTATTATAGTTGGTGAAATCAGGGTATTGAATGATTTGTATCTAGTCACACAGTTCAGAAGTAGTACAACTTGGAAGTGAACTCAGTTTTTCTGACTCTGAGACTAGTGTTCATTCCCCCTTACTATAGTTACCCACCATTGGTGCCTGTTTCCAACTTTTATGTCTATTCAATTTCTTTAGAGGTGAGTAATGTTTTGTTGTAATTATTTTTACAACAACTTAGTCAAGTAGTCATGGGCCATGTGGGTAGGATGGAAGGAACTTTTATCTCTTAAAGATTTTTGGTGGTCTGACCTTAAACCACTCATTCAACAAACATTTACTAAGCACCTACATGTGTCAGGCATTGTTTTAGGTACTGGGGATACAGCTGTGAACAAAAAGAGCCTGTATGGAGCTAACATCCTAGTCTCAGGGCCTTCCCTGAGAAAAGTCTATAAGTTTTCCGTTAGAGCATTTTATTTTTCTTTCTGTTGCATCACGAGCAATTTATTTATCTTAAGCTGTTCTGGTGGTTCACAGTGTAAGCTGTGCTTCTGTATCACTTGGGAAGTCTGTTAAAACTACAGATTTTGAGGTCTGGGATAGGACTGTCATCTATAATGGTAATGACCTTCTCTCTCCTCCCCCAACCCCCAATTCTATTTCATAGCCAAGCCCAGACTATAAATCTACATTTATAGTATTTTAGATTTCCCCATAATTGGTTGGTGAGTTAGGCTCACTTCCCTGACTATAATGTCATCTCCTGGGGAAGATTTGTATTTTACCTCCTCTGTATTCCAGCAGCATGTGACCCTTGGTTGGACATGTGGTGGGTACTCACATACTTATCAATCAATTATTCTCTTTAGATAATTGCTAATTGGACCATTCATAGGGAGGCCTTGTAGTGTAGTGGAAAATGCATAAGCTTTGGAGAAAGACAGGCTGGGGTGGAATCTCATCTCTGCCATTGTCTACGGTGCCACACTGGTCAAATTACTGACCCTCTGAACCTCCATTCCTCCCCCTGAACAAAAGGGATAATTACCCTACTTTGCAGGGTAGCTGTGAGGATTCACACAACCTTGAGGAAATAAATGCCAGGCACAAGTGTGCAGAAAATGTTTGTTGCTAACATCCTTCCCCTTCCCTTAACTTTCAAAACTCCTGTGCAGGTGAAGTTTGTACAAGCTCAGGTTTGAGCCAAACAAGGCAGCAGTAAGAAGCCTGGCTTAGGAGTTACACGAACCAATTTCTAGCCCCAGCTCTAGCACTAACTTACTGTGTGACATCAGACAAGTCAGTTAAACTCTTTGGGTTGTAGGTTCATCACCTGAAAACTGAATTGAGCCAGTCTTCACCCATCTTTTTTTGTAAATTGGAGGAAAATGATAATTTGGAAAGAATTCTTTTTAAGAATCAATTCTAACACATCACAATAAGAATAACAAACACATACGCATGTCCCACACAGGGCTTTTACATGGTTGGTTTCCAAGAATCATTTACTGATTAAATGAAGATGTCCAAACCGTCCCCAATGTACTAATTCATGATCTCTAAGCTCCCTTTCAGATTTTGCCACTACCCCAAGTACTTCGTACCCTCCCTTCCATAAGGTAAGAGCTACTTGGCAGGACTCCACAATGTCAATTTTAATTTCCAACTTTGTGTTCTGATGTTTCAGAGTTTATACAGCTCCCAGGGAGAAGCAGTTGTCACCATGGCAACCTTCAGGCCACTGCAGTGAGAGAAATTAGTGCCTGCCCAGACCTAGTAATTGCTGCAGTCTTTTCCTCTTGGATTCCTAGCAGTGGATGCTTGAATACAAATACCAAGTAGGCTCCAGCCAGCGAGGGTAATAGTGTACAGCAATAAACTATGTGTTAGCTGATGCTTACATTTCAGACAAATTGAGGAGGTTGTCAAAGGCATTAGCTTCTATCTTTTCCAGAGAATCACTCTGAGAGATTTCACTAGGGGAGAGAAAAAAAGGGAAGAAACATGAAAGAAATGACCATGTCTGCATAATAATAAGCTATGGGTGTGACCCAACAACTGGGGGCTCCAGTGGGATGCCTTAAGTTGTCCTCCTATCATTAAGTGCTGCCATCTCCCTTTAGAAGCACTGATGGGCATCTGTAACCCAGGTGCTGTTGAAATGCGGGTTTCAGTAACCCCTGTTTATGTGACAGTTTTTTTTTTTTCTTGTTTATCTTATGACTCAAGAGTCACAGTTTGTTAGAAGTGGACAGGTCTTTTGAGGAAATCTAGTCAGATTCCCTTGTGTTACAGCTTTGGAAATTGAGACTCAGAGGAGAGGCAAATAGTGCTTATGGGAAGGCTCAGGACCGGGATCTGGATGTCTGGATTCCCAATTCCATCATTCTAGTGAGGTTTTAATTTGGGTTACATTCATTGTTTCATAACTCTTTACGCTTTTCCCAAAATCCTGCTCTGAGGTAATTGCAAGGTGGTCAACTTCCGCACGTAGTGTCCTTTTTAGGTTGTGTCTATTTCTTTGGCTGTTCTTCTCATTCTTTTAGCAAATTGAGAACAAGGAGTATGTCTTGTTCACTTCTGAATCTGTGGCAACTTGATATTGCCTGGTACATAGAGTATCAATGAATGAATGGATTAATGGATGGCTTTTTTTTTTAAAGACATGAACATAAAGGGCCCAGCTTTGCCATATACCATCTCAAGCATGCAGGTAATATCAATGTTACCCTAAAATTCCACCATAAGCTACCATTTGCTACCATCTGAGAAAAAAGTCTCAAATTCACAAATTGTACATTTGAGTGTTTCTAAGGTTAACATTCACTGAAGCCTTCAGACTTGAGAGCTTTAGCCCACAGAAAGGCTGAGCCTAAGGCAGTTAATGTCTTTTATGAGCAACACAGTAATGGATTGTTGCTGGACGGATTCATTTCATTCCTACCTAATGGTTTGTTTATTTAGCTGTGGCTACTTTTCTCATGAGGAGGTCTTAATGCATTAAGTTATCAAAGCTCAACATTTAAACTTGGGAGCAGAAGAATAAGGGTTAGGCTCAAGGAGACTGACATCTATGTCTTGAGGAATTATTTTTAATATCCCCCTTGCATACTGGTACCCTAAAGAGCAGTCCAAGTTTCCCCAAGGAGCTAGGATTGATGATGCCGTATCTTCATCTTCTTTACAGATGTAAATCTGCTTCAAAAGCCCAGTGAATTGTTAAGATCAGATATGCTCTTTAGGAACTAAATGGCCTTTGAGGTCCTTTCATTCAGACTAACGTTAAGGAGGATGCTGGAATACTGGACTCCTGAGAAAGTTCCCTCTCATGCATGGTGTCTTATGCCCTGGCAGCTGAGAGCCAGGGAGAATGGGTTGAATTGACATCTGACAGAAATATGCGATCACACTGTATTATCAGGTTGCTTTATACTTTTGATAAAGGCCTGTTATCAATACAGCTCTAAATACTGTGTGTCTGTCATACACATCTTCTATTTTAGGTATAAAGATTGTCTTCTGATGCACAATAAACCTCCAACACATTTTCTTCTGTGTGGGTGTTATCTAAAAATGTGACACAAGGGAATAACTGCTGTAGCAGAAGGAGGATTTTTATGATTGGAATCTATTTTCTTTTCTATGTGAGAAATTTATCATCACTTATCAAAATGCATTCAGTTCATTGAAGCAAGGTTAATTATCTGGAACTTAATGACTCTTGGAAATCGTACTTTTCTTCAAAGGTCCCTAGATATTATTTGTATTATAAAGATAAAAATATGGGGTTTCTTGAACACAATTTCTCTTCTAGAAGAATTATCCCCTTTCAACTATGTTTTCTCTTACAAAAGTTTTAATTATTCCAATTATGAATGTCTTTTGGTATGTAGTATCTTACTTACATTTTTACCACCTCATTAAGTCCTCTGAAAGCTTGAGATGGGATTAGTTTGATAGGGAGATAGGTGAGTGATCTAGAAAAGAAAAAAGGAAAGCCAAGAGTTTAATATTTAAGACTGGGTACCTTTCACGTTCATGAATATATGTGTGTGTGTGTGTGTGTGCGCGTGTCTACGGAGTTCCAGACACTGGTTTCAGGTGGAGAATTCTAACTTACATCAATAAAGATATGTGCCATAACTCACTCTTGGTCTTTATCAAAGATATTTATTTTGTATTAAGATGCTCAACTTTGGGATCAGACACACCGGAGTTCATATCTCCATAGGTGATCCTGAGGATGTTATTTAAGCCCTCTATTTCAGTTTCTTCATCTATAAAATTGGAATAATAATTCCAGCTTCACAGGGTTGTTACAATTAATCAAGATAAGCCATGTAAAGAACAGGGCTTGACACCAAGTAAATAGTTGATAAATAGTTCTAGGGTAGACCCATTGGCCTGGTTGGGGAGATGGAAAAGAAACTGTCTTGGGTAAAGTAAAGAAATTACTGGTGAAAATACAATTGGACACCAGGCAGGCAGGAGAAGGAAAGATTCACTAGGAACATGTTCCTATTTTGATCCATACCATCTTCCCCAGGTAGCCAATTTCAGTTTCCTCCCAACCAGAGCAGTTGGCTGCTATGGTTCAATCACATGGGCATCTCATGCCATTTTGGGAGAACATCTATAGAGCATTTCCTTCAGGCACTTGCCTATATCCAGAGGAACAATCTAAGCATTCTGGAATAGAGATAAAAGTTATATGTTACCTAAAAGTTGAGAAAAGAGCAATTATTCAGCAATAGCAAAAGCAGAACAGGATGATGTATGTGCGCTAAAGGAACCCCGTGTTCAGATAGCTCAGAAGAAAGTGTCTGCAAAGCAGGAATGAATGTTCAACTGATATTTATCAAGCATCTACAATGGTTGAGTGTTTTGGCCCAAGCATTGGCAGAGAGGAGGTGAGGGGACCAGGACATTTCAGGTGGGAAGTCAATGTCAGGAGTATGAGAGTGGAGGTGGGAGATGCTGCCTTGCTTTTCACATGTCTATGAAGCACACTGTCTTAGTTGCCAGGAAAGAACATCTTCTGCATCATGAGTGCATTTAATCAGTGAGCTGTCTTGCAGTCTTGGAAGGGACTTGCTATGGTATGAGGTGCTATATGAGCTGTGCACACCTGCCTATAACCTTACAGGCACACAATGGTATGAGTTGGGTATTTCCCTTTGATAGCAGAAGAACTAGATCACAAAGAGATTCAGTAGCCCAAACAAAGTAACACGAGCAATTAGACTGAGCCCAAAATGTTCTTTCTATGGTGAGATATTGGGCCGAAGTATGTGATTCCTAACCCAGTCCCTTTCTACCCCCCAACTTTACAGAGGAATAACTGACAAATATAACTGTATATATTGAAAGTGTACAATGTGATGATTTGATATACAGATGCATTGTGGAATCATTCCAGAGATCAAAATAATTAACATATCTGTCACCTCACATAGTTAACTCTTCTTTTTTGGGGGGCAGGAGGTGAAAAACTTAAAATCTACTGTCAGCAGCTTTCACATATATAAAACCATATTGTTAACTATAGTTACCATGCTGTACATTAGATAATCAGATCATAGTCTTATAACTCAAAGTTTGTGTCCTTTTAGAAAAACATTTTTTTAATGTTTATTTATTTTCGAAGAGAGATTGAGAGAGTATAAGCGGGTGAAGGCAGAGAGAGAGAGTGAGACCCAGAATCTGAAGCAGGCTCCAGGCTCTGAGCTGTCAGCACAGAACCCAATGCGGGGCTCGATCCTATAGACTGAGAGATGGTGACCTGAGCCGTAGTCAGATGCTTAACCAACTGAGCCACCCTGGTGCCCCAAAGTTTGTGCCCTTTGATTTATATTTCATTTCCCCCACCCTAGCCCCTGGCAACCATGATTCTCTTCTTTGTTTCTAGGAAACTGACTTTTTTTGGTTTGTTTGTTTTGTTTTAGATTTCATATAAATGATATCATACAGTATTTGTCTTTCTCTGGCTTATTTCACTTGGCATAATGCCCTCCAAGTTGGTCTATGCTGTCACAAATGGCAGGATTTCCTTCTTTTTTATGGCTGAAAAATATTCCTCTGTGTGTGTGTGTGTGTGTGTGTGTGTGTGTGTGTATTTACCATTCATCCATTGAAGGACCCTCAGGTTGTTTCCATATCTTGGCTATTATGAATACTACTACAATGAACATGGGATACAGAGATCTCGTAGAGTTCATGATTTTATTTCCTCCTGATATATACCCAGGTAATCTATTCTCTCTCAGTGAGCAAGGTGGAGGGACAGGCATTGTGACCTTGTTTCTCTTGAGAGGAGAAATGCCACACTCTCACAATTTCTCCTGCAAAACAGCTTACCAACAGTTCCTCTCCAGGGGCTAATGCAAAGAAATTTCATTTCAGAAAAATACTTTTGCTCAACAGTCTCTTAGAGATGGTGCAACCTAGAGGAAGTAATCCAAACTGGGTCCTCTGATTTTATTCTTGAAGACAGTCCCACCAAGCACATTGTTCAATACCCAAACTTATTTAACAGGGCATCCAAGAAGAACAGGGACAGTGGGGGGAGAGAAATCTTCTTACGATGGCATGTTTGCTTCCTATATTTCTTCTGGAATCATGTCCGCTTGGCTTACTGATTAAAAACACAGTTTTATTGCTCTCTGCACTGCCAAGTCAATAAATTTCCAGAAGAGAAAGCTGTATTCTACTGTACCCCATGCAACATCAATAAAACTGACAGCCAAATTCTGATTCCAGAATCTTTATTGCTGGGGATAATGCAGTGCAGAACATATTTTGGAGAGTGTTTACATAAAAGCTTAAAACGAACCCTTCAGAGCTGTTTATTCATGCAAATGGAAGCCAGAAGCTGGAGCCTCTCAGCAGGCAGCCTCCTCATCCAAAAGGGAGTATAGTGTGGTTCCCAGGAGAGCACTTGGCTCAGATTTGACCAGGGAGGTTGCCTGAGCTTTTGATTGATGTAGGGATGAGGGATGAGGAGCAAAGGCTGGACAGAAGTGAGAGAAGCTGTAGCTCATGCACTGACCGTCCCCAGTGACTACAGAACAGCCCTGGTGCAAGATGAAATTTTGCAGTTGACGTTGATGCTGCAGCTCAGGAAAGGCAGTAGTGATGAGAGTAAAAATAAAGTTCCTACCAGAAAGGTGCCACTGAGCAAACAGTGGGTAGCTGTGTGGATGTGACTGGGGGGAGGAAGGGGCCTGGGGGCCAGAGAATGGAGAGACAGGTGAGGTAACGCAGGTGTACTGAGCTTTTGACGCTAGATGTGTTCTCATGAAGTGAGATGCAGAATGTGGTTCCATGAATCCAAAGCTGTTTTTCCCACTGACTTATATTTTTATTTTGGAGATGTCATGTCTTTATTCCTGATTCATCTTCAGTTGGCAGCAGTTTCTAAGCATTCAAAGGCCTGTCTCCTGCATTTAAACGTTTGTTCATGTGGCCTGTGGTTGCCAGTAACCATTTGAATGTACTCCCTTTGAAGGTGCTTCTTTCTCTGATGGGTGCTTTTTACGAGGCCAGAAACTTTTAGCAATATGAACAACTGCCTCCATAACCCTGCAGTTCTATTCCTGTATACACCCCAGAGAAATTCTGACACTGATACTTAAAGTAACCTATGTAGGGATTTTCTTCATGGCACTGTGGCATGGTGGGGGTGGGGGGCGGGGTGTGGATGCAAACCGAGTGTCCGTTACTGAGTGACAGAATGGTAGTGGGGACAGTGCATACCTAACTAACAGGTCAGCAGTTAGAAGCAGGAGTCTAAAGGACAGAGAACAGCCTGTCCTCTGTGTGGACCTTAGAATCATGGTGCTGAGAGCAATAAGAAAGTAATGATACGAAATCCTACTTGCAGAATTAAAATACATGCACACTAAACATTAGACATTTTAAGGGAAAACACCTAAGCACATATTAGGATGGTTGCCTATGGCGAGTTGAAAGGAAATGAGAGAAGGGGGTAAAATAAATAACTGAAAAAAGTGACTTTGAATGGATTGGTGATAATGTTGCTTGAAGGAAGAAGTGTGATTGACTTAACCATCTGCATCTGAGAGACAAAAAAAGAAAAGTTTTTTGTTTTGATGTATTGAGTTCCCTTTTTTTCCCTTCCCTCCCCACTTCCTTCTTTTTTTCTGTGTTTGAAGTTAGGCCTATATGTATTCCAAGAATTGTGTGAACTTCAGGAACTCTTGTGGAAAGGCCTAGTCAATATGATTTGATATAGAGCAGCAGCCAGAGAACTGGGAAAAAAAGACCAAAGGCAAGGACAATTCAGCGGCTCTGCTGTCCAGGGTCAAAAAAGGGAATGAAAGCTATTCATAAAGCAAAGACAAATAAAAGAGGGGCAGAGCCTTTTCTGTCTCAGACAAAGAGTGTGACACTTCCAAATGATGCAGCTCAGATGGTGGTAAAGAGCCAGGCTTCTTGGGCAAATGTGAGGTTGAACTTGCAGGATAGAAAGTTTTCTCTGCCTCCTAAATAGTGAATGAGAAGGAAGTTCATGTATGTGTGGACCAATCCAGATACTTGTATTTTTTACATGTCACAGCTTGCTTTCTTGCTTTCTCTCTCTCCCTTTCCTCCCTCCCTCCCTCCCTCCCTTCCTTCCTGTCTTTCTTTTTACCATTTAAAATTTTGATTTTTAAATGAATGGATGATACAACACAGTGACACCTGGATTATGGCCAGATCCCATTTTGCTCAAGCACCTGTGCCACAGATGTTGAAACAAATACTTAGACAAGATGGCAAAGTGTGCCTTAGTTTCATCCATTATGAAAACTCCATTTATTCATGAATCCTGTCTGCAAGCCCCCAACCCTTCTGGTTATGGGTTAAAGTTAACATAGAAGCATTCTTTACAACCCTTTAGCATTGGAACTAAGCACTCACTCTAGTTCTGGGATCCTGTGATTGATCATGACTCTGGTGAAGTCCTGTGTCTTTCTGCATTGTCTACACTAAACCTAACAATATTTAGAGGGCAGGAGTACACCTGCAGTATCTTGAGTTACATTTGTTCCCCCTGACCTCATGTTGGTCCTTATTTTTTCCTTGATTCCTTATCCTGCAGCCTGTCTGGTCTCCTCAGAGTCCATCTAGAAGCGGAGTCCCTGACCACCCTTCTCCTTAGTCATCAGATCCTGATTCCTACATTCCTGACTCTTAGAAGACACTGCTAACCCAGAACAGTTCCTAGTTGCTATCTGGTTAGGTTCAACCTGGTATCTCTCACTGCTAGGTTCTGACTTTCAAACTGGGCCCCTGGCACAGATGGAGACATTTGGGTTAGTTCTTGTAGAGGATGCTGTGGTGGGCTGCCAAAATCACCCTTCAGGACTGAGGCACTTATTCCCCTAGAGGCTGGGAGAGGGGGCAGCTTGAAGTTCCTGGCTGAGTTGCTCCCCTGGAATTACCCTCAGCCAAAGATTGCCACGTCACCCAAGATCACATTTTCTCTCCTGGGCAGCATGCATCCAGTGACTGGCCAATGCAGGGTCCAGGCTTGGCCTCTTTGCCTCAAGGTGGGACTGGTCAGAAGGGCCATCCCACTTTCAGAGCTCCTTCCCATCCACTCTTTCACCTGGGCCCCAGACTCATTCCCCTTCCCAGCCAACCCCAATTGCCAAGTCACCAATGCACTCTGTGTCAGAAATCAGCACCAGGGGACAGTTTACAGATAAGCAAATAGCACTCACATAAACTCAGTCACCTTGAAGAGGGATAATGCCACATTATCAGGTCCTCCTTAATTGTTCCTAGGGCCTCTGGAATACTCAAGGGTGGGGCTTGACACCCTCTGACTTTTTTCTTCTGAGTTTAATAACACAGATGACCTTGGTAGGAGCCCGTTTGTCTACTCACTGGCTTGTTAATGAACCCTCAAAATAAAGTTAGCTGGAGAATTTCAGTCTGGAGGGCTGTGTCCTCCTTCAGTGAAACACAAGATTTAGAAATCCTTGCTTATAAAAACCTATCAATTGGGATACATTTGCATTTTCAAAAGATTCTTTGTTCTACAAAATGATTCCGTGGAAGGTTCCTTTAAATAGCAAATTCCCTAGGTGAAGGGAAAATAGAATTCAATTGACATACTCTCTCCTTTTAAAGATAGGTATTGCATGAAGCCAATTACGACTGTAGGTTCCCCACCTCCCCTTGGTTTTTAAGAGCTTGGATTGCATAAGGGTTTCCAGGGCAGGACCACCTTCTGAAGCACACAGGCTGAGCAGGGCCAGAGGAAGATGAGAGCCAGGGAAAATGTCCTGCAGCAATCTGGACTCCCCAAAGACTGGGTGGAGTTCTAGGTCATCTTGTCAGACAGAGCCTTTACCTATCCTTCTGCCCAGCACAGCAGAAGTGAAATATTTTTATTCACTTCCCCCTAATTGTTTAGAAAAGCCATCTATATTATCGATTTAAGAAAGCTACAAACATCCATCCGTCTTTCACAGACAATTAGTTTATTGCTAGAGCTATACACCCTGAATTTTAAAATGCTATAAAATCAGAAGGAGGGAAAAAAGACAGAAATCAGAGACACTCAAAGCCTTTTTGCCTAATGAACTCATTGAAATGGGAGAGGGAAGCATTACTTTATTTAAAAAGAATATTAATGTTTTTGTATTTTTTACATAAGAACTTGTTCTAAATAGAATAGAGACTTAAGAATTTCTGTGTTGTTTTCAAAGCTGCTCAATAATTATAATAACCCTGCTTTCATCTTGGAATGAAATAAAAATGGCTTTCCCCATTCCAAATGATTTTAAATCATTGCATTTTCAAATGCATTGATCTACTTGGTAACTTCATTACTGGGTATGTCTTCATTTATTGGCCTCTTGTCTTCAGCATTTACCTAGAAGGAGCTGAGATGTCAATGTTACCTGAAATACTAAGTTAGTATAGATGGACGTGCAATTTGTTCAGTTTTACATCAGAAAATTTGGAATGTTTCTTAAAAGTACATCCAGGGGCGCCTGGGTGTCTCAGCCGGTTAAGCATTGGACTTTGGCTCAGGTCATGATCTCACAGTTGGTGAGTTTGAGCCCCAAGTCAGGCTCTGTGCTGACAGCTCAGAGCCCAGTTCAGATTCTCTGTCTCCCTCTCTCTCTGCCCCTCCCCTGCTTGTGTGCACTCTCTCTCTCTCTCTCTCTTTCTGTCTCAAAAATAAATAAACATTAAAAAAAAAAGCCATCCAGGTGGTTTTCATTGTTTGGCTACTCCTTTAAACACTGTTTTAGACTCAAGTACTCAGGGTGAAAAGGCTCCTCACTTGATAGATGAAGAATCTTAAGAAAACTGAAATGATTTCCCTGAAACCACGTGGCAATTCAGTGGCAAATCTGGACTAGAACATAGGTCGCTTCGTTCCTGTGCTGTGTCCTTCACCAAACAAAGCACATCAGTGCTGTTTCTTTGGGGGTTTGTTGATACACTCTGTTACACAATCCTCTGGTTCTCTGGTGAAAACCCAGCCTTCTGATAGAACCATCAGTTTCTTGAGGGATGTGCTCACAGTCTTAAACTTCAAAGATGCTGCTCAAATTCTTGTTCCTCCATGGGACTACCTGAGTGGGTTTTCTTTCTTTCCCCTGTCCTCCTCAGCAAGAATGACTACTCAGTTTTTTTTTTTTTTCTTGTACTGTTATTTGAGAATTTACCAGGTACCCTGTATGAATGTTTCCTCTGTTCCACCATTGAACACCCAGTCTCTGGTGGACTCTACCTTCATACTGTCTCTTGCTTCCAGCCTTTATTTCTTTCTCACTGCCACTTTTCTTGGGCATTCTTTTCTCCACCCCAGACCGTTCCATAGTGCTTGAGTTGGTTTCTTCTGAGCCTATCCTGGCTTTCCCCTAACTGGGCCAGATTAATCTTCCTGATAACTCCTACCATGTTACTCTTCTTTCACTTAATCTTCTACGCCTCCCCTTTGCCTGTCCATTATCTACAAATGCCTCAGCCCTGCATTCAGGCCCTGCAAATAAAGCCTCAAACTTCATTTGCCACCCACTATTCCTCTCACATAACCCATACACTAAACTTGTGCAGTTCAATCAGGCAGCCACCAGCCACAAGTGGCCATTGAGTGCTTGAAATACAGTTCGAATCAAGATGCACTGTACATGTACCATATACACCAGATGTTGAAGACTTGGCGAGAAGAAGGAATATAAAGTATCTCCTTAATAGCTTTTATGCTGATTAAATATTGAAATGATAATATTTTGTACACTTGCATTAAATGAAACATTTTGTTAAAATCGTGCCATTTAAAAACTTTTTAAGTGTGGCTGTTAGAAAATGAAAACTACACATGTGACTGGCATTACATTTTTACTGGACAGTGCCATCTGGATAAATCAGACTACTGTACTTCCTGAACTTGCCCCACCCTTTTCTGTCTTCATTCACCCTTTCACATTCAGACACCATCTGGCACATATACCCTTCTCTGCAGGTCAAATTCTACCCTTGGTTAAAGGTCTCTTTCAGGTGCTATATACTTTATAGAACATGCCTTCATCACCAATTGCATATGCCTTCTCTTTAGAAGCAGCACAGTGGGACAGTGAAGAGTACAGACTCTGGAGCCAGAATGCCTGGGTTCAAATCATAGCTTCATTCCACATCTATAAAATAATGACACTAACTACCCCAGAGATTTTTGAGACTGAATAAGGAAATGTTCATACAATTATAATACAGCATCTAGCAAAAGATAAGAGCACAGTAAGTACTTATAATTCACTTAATGTGAAAGATTCAAGCTACCCGTGTTGCTTCTAGTGACAACTTTAACTTCCTTGTCAAGGGTAGAGGATTAGTGGGGGTGGGGTAGGGTGGGTTCAGTACTTTGAAATGGACTCTTCTATTTGTCATGGGTCACACTTTATAAAATATCTGTGACTTGTCCCTGACTCTTGACTCTCTGCTGATTATAGATAAGACACCTGAGAGGGATGGTAGGTATTCCTACATGGTACCTTTCTTTTGGGCTCAGGTATCTCTTACAGGTGTCACCTGATAGCCCTTTAAAAAAAATGATAAAGAACAACCTTCCATTAAATATTGCAAATCTAGGGGCCCCTGAATGGCTCAGTCGGTTGAGGGTCCAACTTCGGCTCAGGTCATGATCTCACAGTTCATGGGTTCGAGCCCTGCATTGGGCTCTGTGCTGACAGCTTGTTCTGAGCCTGGAGACTGCTTTGGAGTCTGTGTCTCCTTCTCTCTTTGCCCCTCCCCCACTCACACTCTGTCTCTGTCTCTCACAAATAAATGTTTAAATATATATATATATATATATATATATATATATATATATATAGCAACTCTAGAGAGCCACCCTGCAGAGTTCTCATTTGCTCATTCAGTTGGAACCCTCCCATTGGAAAGTGCAACTTGAGAGACTCTCCTCCAAGACAGACTTTCCAGAGCACCTAAGAAGTTGTGAGGAGTTTATGAATTATACTGTGAACCAAGATTTTCAAGAAGATTCCCTAGATAATGGATTTTCCAAGTCATTTGTGCAACAACTAAATTAGAAATATAAAGCCTCAGAGGAAAACGGTAAACACATCTAAGCCCTTACTCAAAACCCATTTAAAGTTTTCTAAAGACACAAGCAAAATAACCCAATCTTTACCCCCTAAACTGAATTCTTCTAGCAATAACATAACATGACAAGACTAACTCTGATAAATAAAACTACATGTTGAATTCTCCCCAGGGAATGTCTGCATTATCTGTAATGATTTCTCAAAAGTATTTTTTAGAAGCAGAGAATATTATGTTGTCAGGACAGTGACAATGCAGATATGCTTCAGGAAACTCTTCCATTACAAGCTCCTGTTCTAGACACTTAAAAACCTTTTTTTAAATGTTTATAATTTATTTTTGAGAGAGAGAGCATGCCCGAGCATGCACGAGTGGGGGAGCGGCAGAGAGAGACAGGGACACACAGAATCAGAAGCAGGCTCCAGACGCTGAGCTGTCAGCACAGAACCCGATGTGGGGCTTGAACCCACAAACTGTGAGATCATGACCTGAGCCAAAGTCGGCCCTTAACTGACTGAGCCACCCAGGCACCCCCAAAGCTCTTTTTTTTTTAAATGAGCCCATAAAAGCTGGTTGCAACTAAAATACTACATACTTCTAATTAATCTAAGGATGGATTTGAAGTGCCTGAAATTACTGGCGTGTGTGCCTTCAATTTTCGCTAACTCCTCAGCTCTCTGGTGGACACCAATTTGTGTGGTTGCCTGGCTCAAAACTGCCCCCCCCCTCTTTTTGAAATGTTTATTTATTTTTGAGAGAGAGCTCAAGCAGGGGAGGGGCAGAGAGAGAGGGGGACAGAGGAGCTGAAGTGGGCTCTGCACTGACAGCAGCGAACTCATGAATTGTGAGATCATGACCTGAGCCGAAGTTGGATGCTCAACTGACGGAACCACTCAGGTGTCCCCACAATGTCCCTTCTTTAGAGTCACCTCCTGGCTGGTTGCCTCTGGGTGGAGTGTCTCATTGACTGTGTCCCTATGCTCTTGCCTTAGGGGTGGGGCCTGAGGCAATCAGATTCTCTTTCTTAGGAATTTAACACTTGTCATAGGCAGGACTCCATGGAGCTGATTCACTGTAAAGGTGGAATCTTGAGAAAAGGGAACTGACCTCTTGCTGCTAAAATGCCACATTCTTTCTGGATCTTGCCCACATCCTTCTACCTCCTTGTTCTTCTATCATGATTAAATATGTCAGAGTTGATTTCTGGTGCTTACAAATGAGAAAAACCTTAATCAGAGTCCCACCTAAGATTTCCTGGGGGAAGTAATCCTGTTCCATTGGGGATCCATAACATAGGGTGTGTGCTGGTGGTCAGTGAGAGAGCTGAAGGCTCTTAATCGTGAGTCCCCAGTGGCCTAAGTTGGTGTCAAAGACCAGGACTGAGCTTTTGGGATGACCACGTTGGCCTGGCTGCCACTGTAGAGGTGGTCTTGCAGGTGGTACACTGCAAGGTGTAAAGATCTACAGCTCAAGTGATGCCTTCACTGAGGTTTCTTCATTACTCAGACTAGAAGGGATGGCTCCTTCTTCTGAACTCCTACAAGACTTTATCACCTTCTGCATTTCCCTGCAGTCATCTGAGAATTAGACCTCTCTCTCCCATGGCTGAAGACTGGGAGCTCTTGGAGGGCAGGGGCGGTGTCTACGGATTCTACAAGTTGTCCTGTACATTTCAGTATGGAGTTCCTCAATGGCAAACAGGTTTGACCTGAGGGTTTTCTGTGTGTCAGCCTGAGGCTGAGGATGGGGAATGGGGAACAGAAAAGACCCAGAATAGGCTCAGACGCTTTAGCTGGAGAGACACGACTAATCCAGTGGAATGATAGAAAACAGCCTATAATCAGGTGTTAGGTGGCATGTTTGAAAGGCAGTTCAGCCTGGCCTGACACGACTAGCCTATCAGACTCCAGGCAATAATGAGCTCTGCTATTTTGGGATTCTAACTTATTCACCTTCCAAGTTGAGAAGACCTAGTGGGTCATTTTCTCTAATTAACACCTCCCAGGAAGAAAACTATTCCATCAGGCCTGCCCCTTGGATGATAGGTAGTTTCTGTTCAACCTCATACACCAGCTGTGGGTTTGTAGTCTTCTCTGTAGCATCAGATTGTTACAATCATACTTTGTAGTTATGTGGAACCTTTATTTCCCAGTACTTTTGGCTCTGCCATCTTGTGTATCTTCACCACAGGCAGCCCCACTCAGTCATGTCCCTTTTATAGACAGCACAGAGGTTTTATCACTAGCATGAACCCACAGTGCAAATTAGGGAAAGGGGACCTTGTGCTAGAACTCAGGTCTGCCTGGTCTTTGTCCTGTTGATCAATTCACATAGTTTGAGGGCTGTGTTGGACCCTACCTTGTCATACCAGAGCAGCCACTACCCCTGTGGGCTCAGGAATGCTGTCTGCTGTTGCTCATGAGGTAGAATTAGGAACCCAGGAGTCACCTGATTTCATCAGAGTCAAGGAGAAATGTAACGGCAGCAGGGGAAAACAAAACAAACCCTTCATTCCGAAAGTTGAGTTTTACTTATAAATTGGACTTTTCTGAGTTTGGCTCAAGTGGCATTAAAGAGCTGTGGTTCATGACCACACAGAGGGCAGCTGTGTGTGGTTTGCTGGCTGGGAGGGGGTGTCATCTCCCTGTGCGGCAGAAGGTAGGAGTAAATGAGGACCATGTAGAGAAGCTGCTAGAAGCTACCCACTAAGTCAGAAAGCCCACCTGTCTGGTGGGTGGGATTATTTTAATTCCCCTCTTAAAAAAAAGCTGGGGAGAAATTTGCTAAAATCTGCATTAAACATGATTTTTTGCACAGCAAAGGGGAGCTGCCAGAACAGAATACATATGTTCCCATGGAGCCAGCCCCTTTGGGTCTGGAAGTGAGCAGCAGGGTCTCTCTCTATCACCATGACTCACGGGGCTTTAAAATCCCATCTGTAAGATCACAGTTATACATGGCCAAGACACCGTCTGGTGCAGCTACAATGAGAGATTACATTTTGGAAAAAAAAGCTTTTGTACCTCATTTCAAGACATGGAAAATAAGCCAAACTGAGAGGCTTGGGAAGAAGATAGAGAGGGTGAAGGAGAAGAAATGGAGCCCTAAATTAATCGGACTTACTGCTTTTGAAATTAAAAAAAAAAAATAAGGCAGAAAAAAACCTCAAGGAATTATTGCTTTCCAAGGGGGGAGCTGGGTCTGATGCCAGAGGAATTGGTGTGTGAACCTTTTTGGCTCTACATTTCCACTGAGATTTTGGGAACTCTGTTGCTTGCATTTTTAGTGTCTTGCTAGGGGCCATCATTCACTGTCCCCAGAAGGATGATTTTTAAACTAATAAAATCTGGTCCTTGCAAAGCTTCCCCCAAGGAGTCTGTTTACAGGCACAGCCAGGTTTAAGAATTGCTTGCAGGTATAGCTGGGAATGCTGAGTCAGAACTGAGGTTCAAGATCAACCTCTATCTTGGGCCTTTGCTTTGGTTGGGTGTGTGGGAGAAGTGGCGTTGGGAGGTAGGACAAGAGCTTTATGAATTCTGAGATTGATTGATTGATTGGTTTATTGTCATCTGGCCCATCTGCAGGGAAGCTGAGGGCAGGGCCAAGCTGTTGTACCTTCAAGAACTTGGTAGGCTTCTCTATGTCCTGTGAACTCTTACCTTGTGGCCTGGACTGGGAACCCATGGGTCTCACTCCAGGCTCTCTGGGCAGTGATCTCTCTCTTTGGTTTGTTTTAATGGATCCTGGGCTAAGGATGGATTTTTCTCTAATGAGTGAGTTAAAACAAACAAATAACAAAAACTAAAACAATTTGGATGGGACATACCAATATGGGTAAGCTTCCATTCTGGCTTCTCTGAAGCTGATATGTGTACTATGCCTGTTCAAAGGATAGACTGGGGGTCTGCAAAATCTGTAGCATAGATGCCGATTTAACACAACTCCCTCCACTACCCATAGCACCTCCTCACCTCATCCTCTAGGATGGAGATTTTTAAAATGACATTTAGATGCGGTACATCCCAACTAATACACATTTTTTTTTTTTTTTTTGCATTGGTTCATTGTTCCTATTCAGTTGTCTGCTCAGTTTGATATCATAGTAGTTCAAGAAACACTTTGACCATAATACCCATGAAATTTGGGGATTCCCCAGTTGAATAAGACTTCTTCAAGTGGTTCTCACTTTAGCACAGTTATTCAAAACCAAGGGTGGGGGGTGGATTTTGCTCCCTTAGGAGCATTTGGCAAATGTCTAGAGTCATTTTTGGTGGTCATAATTTGGGAGGGCAGTGCTACTGGCATCTAGTGGGTGGAGGCCAGCGCTGCTGCTAAGCATCCCGTAGGGTACACGACAGCCCTCCACAACATGTAATTATTTTGCCCCAGATGTCAAGTGTGCTGCGGTTGAGATACCTGCTCTGGCCGAAGAGGTTTATTTTGAATAAATGGTTACCTTATGGCAGGGTATATGCAAAAATATAGGTCAGTACAGCGTATCAAATGATGTGTGTATGGGAGTGGGAGATGCTGGGGAGAGCTTCATGGGGAAGTGACTCCAAGTCATGATTTTTATTGAATGCCTTTGTAATCAGCTGTCCAAGAATGACTCTGATGGAAAATCTATCAGTCGAGAATTATACACTGGGAATTTTTTTTTTCTTTTTGCACAACCCTCTAGGTAATGTAAGTATTTCTGATGACTTGTATGTGTTCCCTTAAAAAAACAATTTCCCCAAAAGCCTGGGAGAGGCTTCAACAAGGAAGGATCCATTCAACTTTACTCTTTTCTACCGAGCCAGGAATCTGAATCTACTCTAACCTGTGTTTCTTCCACCAAGACTCTTCTTCTTATCTCTCCTTAAAGGTTCAGCCCCATAACCATTTGCCCATGGTACCTTCCCTTGCACATTTCAGTCCATAGTAATTGCTCTGCGTCCTGAATTCCTAGACCCTTGTTGCCTCTTTCCCTGCCCACACTGGTCTCTTGCATGTGTTTCTACCTAGAATGTGGGCTTCTCAAGGACTGGGGCCATGCCCTCCTCCTGTTAATTCCTCTGCATCATTGAACACTGTCCTGGACCCTGATTTTCACTGAAGGTGGGAGAGGGAGAAGGACATTCAGGAACAATGTCAGGAGACTAATATATTCCTGTAACACTGGATTGATAGATACAGCACATTTTATCTTTTCAAAGTCTCTGGCCTGTGTCTTATAATAAAGCTTAAAGTTTAATCTCTGTTCAGTAGGCACAACATGCAAAAAATAAATTCCCATTATTATTATTAGCATTTTCTTACTAACAGATTTTTTAGAAGCTGTTTCCATATCAAGAAGATCAACCTTTCTGTTGTCATAGAGACAAAGATCTTTATATAACCATGGGCAAGGTGAGAATTTTTTCCCCCTCTTCTTCCACTTGTCTGGAACTAATAAGACAAGGAAAAGGAAATGTTTTAAATCAATTTTTTTCTTTTACCTTTTTCCCCTCAATTAAAATGAGTGAGCAGGTGGGAGGCTATTTTTTGTATCATATTTTAGTTTTTAAATACCTCAGTTTTTAATAAAACATCGAAAGTATAGAAAGATATGAATGATGGAACTGTGCCATTTTCAAAATGTGCAAACAGTGGGCTTGTCAATGACAAACAATTACACTCCATGTTCCTTTTTTTTCCCCTTGTTGAAACCAAATAGTGGTCTTTACATGAAATCTTACAAGGCAGGATTACCAAGGCCTGGAATGATTAAAATGTACATTAGCATCTACTGAGGGGCCAATGATGAAGTCTAAAATGCTGTGCTGTACGTGTCTCCTCCAACCCCCAGAAACATGAGTGCTCCCCTTCTTTCTTCAGAGCCAGACCCTGTGCATGACTTCATGCAAGACTACATCTCTCTGGGTGCCTTATTTCATAATTTCAGCTCTCTCCTCTTTATGAACTCCTGATAATTTGTTATCCATAGCATTTTTTTTTTCTATCTTGTGATTAGTGTTTACCATTTCATTCATTCATCATCAAGAGGATTTCAGTATGACGCTGTTCACTTTTCTTGTCTTCTGCCTCAATGTTAAGTTACACCTTTATCCATTTGTCTTCTTCCCTAGGACTCAGAAGTATCCCTCTCCCTAGGATTAACCCTTCTTCTATGATCTGAGACTGACACTGTCCTCCCACCCTCACTGAGACCTTACTTCACCAAATATCATTCTTCCCCCTCCCTTATGTCTTCAGTCTGTCCTTCTCCATGGATTCCTTCCCTTATTCTTCTTCGAAGGCAAAAAAAAAAAAAAAAACTTTTTCTCAATCCTGTATATTTTCCATATGTAGCAGAGTTTGGGACTTTAATGATCATAGGTGCCTTTTGCAATAAATAGGTATTTTGTGTATGTATGTGTGTGAGGAGGCATATGGAGAGGGGAAGTATATGGCACAGGAAGCTTAAAACACACTTTTGCTTTCTACAAGATTATATCCTTCATGGAGAGCAATATCTTGGTTCTCAAATGTTTGCATGTCCAGACCACTTGGGGATCTTGTTAAAACACCAGCTGTTGCACTACATCCTCACAGCTTCTGATGCAGTAGATTGGGGATGGGGCCCAAGAGTATGCATGTCTAACATCCCAGGTGATGCTAACGCTGCTGGCCTAGGACCACACTTTGAGTAACACTGCCTCAAAGTGACTATCTTCCTATCCCTTCTTATGTATTTCTCTTGGCACATGGATGTTGAGGTCACCTTATTGTGCCCATAGGGTTCTCACCTAAAGGAGGAGGTCATCTCTCAATTAACTGATTCTCAGGAAGCCTTACATTGTGAGGGTCAGCATGCTTGCCAACCTTACATGTCTAAATGTCTAGAAGATGCTCTTGGTGTGGATGCCAAGATAGTGCATGTGAAGGGAGGAAGTTGAGGATTCTCCAGAATCCCTCAGGGATGGCCAAAGGTGTCAGAGCCGGGACGACTAGCTCCTTTTTGGGAGTGGGACTAGCCAGCTTCAGCATGCTAGCATTTCTTCTATTGTGCTTGCCTCCCACCTCTACCCCCAAACCCCTAAAATCTTTTTGAGGGGTTCTAGGCTTCTCTAAACTGTGCTATGGGGCAGTGGGAGAATTTGTTTTGTTTTGTACTTTCCACTTCAGCTTTCTCCAGGGAAGAGGTAGTCTCCTGAGGCCAACATGGTTTGGCAGCAGGAATTGTTGCGAGAGCTCAGTGAAGAGCTGAATCTGAGAGGACCTGGGAATGTATATATGTATGTATGTGTATGTGTGTACATTTACATGTATGTGTGTGTGTGTGTGTGTGTGTGTGTATTTAGGAAAAGGTCATTTCCTAAATACAAAGACAAGCAAATATAAAAACACAATTAACAGATGAAGTCCTGTCTTTGCTACTCAATAGCAAAAGGGGACCATGGTCAAGTTATTCCATGTCTTTGGATCTCAGTTTCTTGAAATCTCTATGATAAGTACTGAGCGAGTGAGAAAGGCTGTTAGTGGCACCATCATTCATAAGAGCAAGAAGGGAGGTTTGTCAGGGAAGGACAAGGGCTGGGACTAGGAAGGCACCTTCCATGAATCTGTTGATTGATTGAAACAAATTCTTTCAGCATGGTCCTCACCTTCAGGGAATTGAGCTGACAAGATAATTAATGGAAACTAATTAATATAAACCCCTCAGCCTTTAAACTGTATCTCTCAGCTGCAAACATTCCCTGTAGGCCACTAACTCTTTCAGGGGAGAGGCTCAGCCCCTCAGGAGGGAGAGGGGGGATCCCTAACAGACTGTTTCAGCCCATGGAAGTGGGGAGGGGGGGTTGCCTCTTTCTTCCCCAAGAATGAGATTCCATCACTGCCAATGGTTAGGACATAACCAAAACCTACTTTTATAGTACTCTTCTTTCCTTTTTTTCTTTTAACAACTTTATTGAGATATAATTCATATACTATAATATTCACCCATTTAAAGTATACAGTGCAATGATTTTTAGTATGTCTAGGGAGGAGTTGTGCAATCATCACCACAATCTAATTTTAAATAATTTTTGTTACCCCTAGAAGCCACAGCCATTAGCAGTCACTGGGCCTTCACCCCTACCTGGCAGCTGTTAATCTGCTTTCTGTTGGTCTGGACATTTCATATAATAGAATCATATAATGTGTGGTACTTTTTCTAAATCGAAGAAAGGAGACAGGGGACACTCTGATACACTAGTACAGAAGGCCCCTCCTCTCTTCACCCCATCACTTCAGCAAACCTCTTCCTGCCCCTACTTGCTGATGTATGCAGTTCTTTTAACCTGCTTTGTAACCCGCTCTGTAAACGTGGAGGGCTGGGTGGCGTGTGGGAGGCGTGACGTAAGGCACACCTTGATCAGACCAGCAGATTGAAATGCAAGTATGTCTGAGAAAGGGTAGGGCCCTGACTCCTATGCCTACTAAGCGGTACACTAGGGAGGCGGCGGGCGAACCAGCAATCCCAGGCGAGTGACCAGGTCACCCCTTGCCGTAGGGCCTGACCACCCCATTCCTAGTGGAGCACAGGGTGTCAGAGGTCACAGTAACCTCCACCGACCTGGCTAGCACAAAGGTCAAGGCCACTTTCGACTTCCAGCAGTGGCAGGGAGCAGGCCTTCCCTTGTGGCTTCTGGGCAATTCCACGCCCCTTGCCGCAGCCCCAGTGGGGGAAATCACGGCCCTGGGGCCGCCAGGGGCTGCAGGGGGTGCCAGCAGGAGGGGCCCTAACCCAAGGCTCGGCTTGGCACGGGATGGCAGAGACAGTCCCCAAGCTTTGCATTCTCATCACTCTAAAAGGTGGTGGAGTTTGACAGGGCGCAGCCTTTTTTTTCCAAGCTTCCAGGTTAAAGGAGCCAAAGAGTAGGGAAGCAGAGTGGCCCGGAGCGAGGAGCGAGCGAGGGTTCCGGAGCGGGGCGCAGCGTACTCACAGTAGGGTGAGGCCGGCCCGTGGGCCGGGGCAGCGCAGGGCGCCGTCTGGCGGGCAGCTGCAGGGCTCGGGGCAGTGCGCCCGGGGAAGCGCCCGCGGCGGCAGCAGCAGCGGCAGCAACAGCGGCGCCAGCAGCGGCCGCAGCGCGTGGAACCGCCGCCCCATGGCTGGCGGAGCCTGAGCGCGGGCTGTTGAGGCTGGGCGGGTGCCCAGACCAGCCCCGGAGTGCCGCCCGCGTCCCTCTCCCCGCCCCTTGGCCTGCCCTCCCTCTTCTCCCGTGCCCGCCCGCCCTCCACTGCTGAGACTGTGCTCTGCCTCAACCTGGGGTAGTGGCCTGCGACCCCATCCCCTCCTTTCCCTGCTGCGTTCCCTGGTCGGCCTTGTCCTCTACATCTGCGAATGGCCCAATTGTAGGAAGTAGTGTGGTAATGGTGACTGCTTTGGACGAGGGGTAGGGAGCTCTGAGTCCTCACCCTGACTCTGCTGTAACGGAGTGTGAAGTTGGGTGAATGTTGTCACTTCCAGGAACCTCTCTTATTTCATCTGTGAAAGGGGCAGATGTATACTTTGCTCTGCCCAGATGCTTCTTCCATCTCAGCCCCAAATTCTTTTCCCTTCTCCCCCACCAGCTCTCTCCACACAAGTAATTTCTGACCTCTCAACTTACCAAGCAATTTCTCTGTATTTTTCTTGGTAGTAAGCACTTTCTTCCTTATAGTTATTTGAGCCCGTTCTATATCTATATATCCACTATAGATTGTGACATCCTAGAGAACAAAATCCAGTTCAGATTTATTTGTCTGTTCCTGGCTTCTACACGTTAAGTCTCTAATGAAGATTTGTTGAATGAATGAAAATGCTATGAGGATGTACAGTGACTGCCCCAGGGAGAGGCCCCTTACAGGGTAGACCCTGTGGCAGGTGCCCTGCCTCAAGTCATGTCTAAGCTTCACAACAAACTAGCAGGGTGTTTGCAACCAGAAAAATGATGTTATGCGACTTCCCCAAAGTCACACAGTTATTAAGTAGTGGAAACTTGTTTGAACTTAGGTCTATCACCCACTTTCTTTTACCAGTGCAAAAAATTACTGTATGATCTGCATAACAAGGATTTAGAAAGGAGACAATTTTACGGTTAACTATGGGAATGCATAATTTCCCTTATTTAATTTCATCATTAAAGCACTCCCCCCTCCCCTGTATACCACCCCCCCCCCCCCCCCCCCCACCGTGCCCTGCCTTACAATGACTCTGTTTAGACTCTGGAAATCCTGGAAGTCTTTCTGGAAGAGGTGGACTTTGAGAGCCTGGAAAGTGTCTAAGACTCTAGAGACAGGGAAAGAAAGAACAGATATCCTTCTTTCTTGTTTGAAACCAGCTCTCAAGGTCAGATGTCTCAGTCACCAGTATGCAGTCTCTTGTGAGTTTTTGGCCCAAGGAAGGTAGATTTTTTAAAAATTATTATTTAAAAAAATTGGTTTTTTCCATGTTGTGCTAGATGGCACAAAAAACAAAGCTAATGTCTGTAATACTGTCTTTCTTTTTTGGACCCCTCTCTCCAACTGCTTACTTGTTCTCTTCATACCTCTCTTTCATACCTCTGCATATGCAACCCATTTGCGTGGAATGATTTTCTCTTCCTTTTGCATATTCCATTAATGAAACCCCTGCTTGTCCTTTAAGACTTAGCTCAATGTCATTTTCACTGTAACACCTTCTTTGACACAACCTGAGTCTGTGCCCATGACATCTGATTCTATAGTCTGTAATATAACACATTGTAATGATATAGCTTTAGTTGTCCTTCCCCCTGTCTGTTCATCTTAGTATTGCTAGAACATGTCATAGATTCTAGCACCTAGTAGGTAGGTACTCAGTCAATATCTATTGAATAATAGAATGAAAAAATGAAACCCAAGTACAGACCTATAGCCTATGTTTAGTAAATCATCTGAGAAGTGCTTAAACAGCCTTGCTTGATTTATTCTCAACCACACTGGATCAGTCTGGATAGGTATCAGGTGATTACTCATGACTACTTTGGGGTCACATCTTCTCTCCTCTTTTAATTTATCAGATTTTGGTAGGGAAGTTGGAATAGCACCAGGTTTTTTCAAGGTTTTTTCAAGCCTTTCTACCATGTAGCTTGAATTACAGGAGAGAAGGAATGAATAACTCAAGGTGCCTCAGTGGTATTTATTTTAAATCTTACATCTTATGTGGCTTTTTTTTTTTTTTTTTTTTTTTTACTTCAAAGCATATCTGCTATGTAAAAAGAATGGTTGCTTCCATTCACCCCTGAAGAACCATTTGATTTTGTGCTTGGGTATCGTTGGGGGCTGGGCCATCAGGACATCTGGATTTTTTTTTTTTTTTCTGTTCTGTCATTGACAGTGTGATTTGGTCTTCAGTTTCTTCATCTGAGAGGGGGTTGGAGTGCACAATCCCCAAGGCTCTTCTAGCTTTATTTATTACAAAAAATTTTTTTTAATGTTTACTTATTTTTGGGAGAGAGACAGCATGAGTGGGGGAGGGACAGGGAAAGGGAGACCCAGAATCCGAAATAGGCTCCAGGCTCTGAGCTGTCAGCACAGAGCCTGACGCGGGGCTTGAACTCCCAAACCACAAGATCATGACCTGAGCTGAAGCCGGACGCTTAACCGACTGAGCCACCCAGGCACCCCAAGTCTCTTCTAGCTTTAAAATGCAAGGACTTTGTGGACAGCTCCTACTGTGTTAGTGGTGGATGGAGTCAGATTGTGTATATTGACTTCTTATTGCTTGTCTTGGATTGGAGATAAAGGCCTGTTTATGAACAGGGGAAGTTGTTCATTTCAAAGAAAACTCACAACCTTAATGAGTTTTCATAAAATTTTTCTGTGATTAATTTCAGTTGGATTTTAATTATGTCAGTTCTTGTAATGTACCTATTTTAACAAAATTACATTGAATTGTTCATCATAATCACAAAAGTTTGTTACAATGGAATTGGCCTATCCTACTTATTAATATGTGACTTATTTAGAGTAGATTTTTAAAAAAAAATTTTTTTTTCAACGTTTATTTATTTTTGGGACAGAGAGAGACAGATCATGAACGGGGGAGGGGCAGAGAGAGAGGGAGACACAGAATCGGAAACAGGCTCCAGGCTCTGAGCCATCAGCCCAGAGCCTGACGCGGGGCTCGAACTCACGGACCGCGAGATCATGACCTGGCTGAAGTCAGATGCCCAACCGACTGCGCCACCCAGGCGCCCCTAGAGTAGATTTTTTAAGTTTATTTATTCTGAGAGAGAGAGAGAGAAAGAGAGAGAATATCCCAAGCATGGAGCCTGCTGTTAGCATGGAGCCTGTGAGATCATGAACTGAGTCAAAATCAAGAGTTGGACACTTAACTGACCAAGCCACCCAGGCACCCCAGAGTAGATATTTTTAAATCTGAAGGAATTCTGTGTACTATAACTATGCTTATAGTTACTTCTGTTATAGAACTTCAAAAAAGCATGGCCCATGAGGATTGCTATTATATTTTACTGACAAACTAGAGTTCATGGAATTCATAAGAAGTTTATCCTTAGAGCTACAGAAGTATCTGACAGCATAACTCAGGAATCCTAAAAAAAAAACTCTCCAAAATTCTGGAACAGGGCTTCTTACATTTTAGGGTACAGAAGTATCATTTGGGAAATTTTAAAAACAAAAACTCCTGGAACATCCTCCCTAGAGAGATTCTGATTTGGTTGGAATGGAGAGGGGCCCAGGAGTCTGCATTTTAACAAGATTCCCGCCGTGTAATTCTGATTCATAAGGTACCTAGAGCATAACTGGTGAAACGCTAAAGTAGCAATTTTAGAATTAAATTTGCCTTAGGAAGACAAAGCTCCAGAATCCTTACTGAGGACTCTGAGAGAAGCCTAAGAATTTGGTGCATTGCTAAAGAAACCTGGTGTATGTAAGCACATGCATACAAATAGTGGTAGTAGTAGAGTGTGTGTGTGTGTGTGTGTGTGTGTGTGTGTGTGTGAACGAGTGTGTGTAACATTGCTCAACTGGTTGTAATGCTGAGGCGCTTTTTTTTTAAGTTTATTTATTTTGAGAGTGAGAGCGAGAGAGAGAGAGCACAAGCAGGGAAGGGGGCAGAGAAAGAGGGAGAGAGAGAGAATACCAAGCAAGGTCTGAGATCAACACTGAGCCTGATGTGGGGCTTGGTCCCATGACTGTGAGATCATGAACCGAACAGAAATCAAGAGTTGGATGTGTAACTGACTGAGCCCCCCAGGCATCCCCAGATGTGTTTTTTTTTAAGTAGCTATCAGTTTATTTTAATTTTTAAATTTAAATTTATTTTAATTTTGGGGGGAGGGGGTGAGCAATTTCACAAGATTATGGGTCCTGTTTTTATGCCTGACTAGATCAGAACTCAGTAACACTTGATGTCATACTAAGACATTGGAGTTGGAGGAAGTGGACAAAATAATAAAAAAAACCTCAAGTGGAATAGGCAAGATTTTCTGATTCTTGAACATATGTCCTGTTAGTAAGTACCATAACAGATACTTGTTCCTCTTAAAAGCAGTAGTTTTACCTTTCCCTCAGAAGAAAAGGTGAATGTAGGGCAGAGGGAAAAAAAAATGTGTAAGAAAAGAAAAATACAGTTACGCCTGTGAGCTTCTCACCTTACCACCTGGAACAAAACAAAACAGAACAGAACAAAAAAGGTGATCCCTGAAAGTTACACTCAGAAATTTTGTGCAACCCGCCTTGTAGTTTGCTTGGAAATTTCGTCTTCCATTTCACTGCCTACATGGTGTGGAATCAGAGATGTGATTGGATGTGCCACCACCAGTGTGGCCTTAGGGGGAACTAACTAGAAGCTGCAGGCTGATGGGGGCCCTGGCCCTGGCCCTGGCCCTGGCCCTGGCCCTGAGGGTAGGTCTGGGAGTGGTAGGTGAGACGTTCCTTGGGCATGAGACTCCTCTAAGGCTGACCCACAGAGAGGGTTAGAGAAGGGGCTTGGCCCTTTTGGTCATCATGTGACTAGAAGTGATGTGAATGAATTGGGGGCTGCTGTCCTCCTTGTCTCATGAAAAAAATGCCTCTCTGACAGTGGCTAAAGCTACAGGGAGAAAAATGGAGATCAGAGACCTATGTGGGCAAATAGTCTTAGGCCAGCTCCTCCCCCTGGACTTACCAAGTAATGAGCCCACACTTCCCTCTTTTGCTGAATCAAGTTCATTGGAGTTGAGCCTCTTACCTGCAACCCAAACTTCTCATCTCTACTCACTCTACTATCTCTGACCTTTCTTTGACCCGCTACTTCCCCCACCCACTCTCAGGAAAGAAATGGGGCTTTTCTGTTCTTACCTCCGTCATAGGACTCGTCACCAGCAAAGTGAATTTTTCTCCTTTGCATTGACAGTATCTATCACTGTGCTTCTGGGAATGGGCTGGAGGCAGGAGTGAATGAACAAATGAATGAATGCTGAATGAGTGCACAAAGAGGTAGTGGCATAGAGCCACGTTATTCTTCTTTTTAGAGAAGCTCCACTTCACTAAATAATTCACCAAGCATTTTCTTTCCACTTTAGAGAAGGCCTCCTAGTAAACTTGTGACCTTCGTATAGAAATCAAATTTCAAGCTAAAATATTAGGTAGAGCCAACAGAAGGAAGGAGAGAAAACTTTCTGAAATGATGCAATAAATCAACAAGGAAACAGGATTTGAATTTTAAAAAAATGGATGTAGAATTTATCAAAATGTATACACCACAGGATACTGGTTGCCTGCCATGCTCATTGGCAGTATTTAGGGAAAAGGTGTCCAAACTGAATAAATTTGGGAAAAATTGGGTTAAAAAAGTTAAAGTTTTTTACTAGACAGTTTCTGAACTTTTAACATGTATTCTGAAGCTCTAAGAGGCTGTAGTATAGACGGGGACAGATGTTTCTTCAGGACACACTTTGAGAATACTGACTTGGGAATCCATGTTGAGAAAAAGGATTTATTCACAAATTTTCAGGTGTCTGACTTCATGGCAAAGAACCGCCTCACTGAACTGGAAGGATATAATGTGTGGATTTAGTAGTGAGAGGAGAGATTGCCTGGATCCATCTTCTTCTCCCTCCATTTTTTTTTTTTTTTTTTTTTTTTTAATGCTTATCCAGTTTTGGGAGAGAGAGACAGACAGAGTGTGTGTGTGTGTGAGAGAGAGAGAGAGAGAGAGGGAGAGAGAGAGAGAGAGAGAGAGAGAGAGAGAGAGCAGGAGGGACAGAGAGGGAGAGAGGCAGAGAGAGAAAGAGAAGGAGAAGGAGACACAGAATCCGAAGCAGGCTCCAGGCTCTGAGCTGTCAGCACAGAGCCCCATGCGAAGCTCAAACCCATGAACCCATGAGATCATGACCTGAGTGGAAGTCTGACACTTAACCGACTGAGCCACCCAGGTGCCCCTCTCCCTCCATCTTTCAATGTGGACATTCAGGGTTTATAAATCCCAATGTTGTCAGTATATCTCTGTAGGTTAAATATTACCCTGTCTTTAAAAATGAAAATAAAGCACAGGGTGGGAGCACATTGATTCGATTATATCTTCATCTGATTCATTATATCTTCATTCGATTATATACTTGCAGAATAGTTTCTGAAGGCCCGAGGTGGTGTGAAGACGCTGGGTGTGTAGAGCTTAGGTGGCCTCACTGAGGGCAGGGAGTGTCTGCAGGAAGCTTCCTCCCATCAGACCTATGCCAGGATCAGGACCTTGGATTTGCTCTCAGATGCATCCAGAACAGAGCCTGGAGGCTGGGGAGTGAAGGAAACCTCCAGGCTTCTTTGTGTGGAGGCAGCAGCCCTCTTCTCTTCCCTTCCTGCGTTCATCCTGCCCTAGGGGGCTCGGTGTGGGGCTCGGGCGGCTGAGACGTGGTAGGACTCCATTAGAGATGCCCGCCTGTCAACCTGAAGCTGCTAATATCTGTCTGATAATTTCTGTCACATTGAATTATGCTTTATGGACATCATGTGGCATGTGGACAAACAGAGAGGTCAGTTATTACCCTAGGGTCTACAAGGCCTGTATCAAAAGGGGATTCTCCTTCAGAGAGTAGTTTGGAAGTAGCCATCCGTACTGAATTGTGCATGCGGGGCTGACATACTGGAAGGACAGATTTCAGCAAAAGGGGATCAGCAGGCTCGGAGGGTGCCCATGAGGGGTGGGCAGCGCTGGAGATGATATATAGAGCTTGAAGGGCATCTGACTGGAGGGATCCAGGAGGCAGCTGACTTGCCCTGGTGCCAGGCAAGGGAAACTGAAATGGCGGAATCACACTGGGGATCTTACATCAGCGATTCTCAAACTTTAGAGAATTTGCTTGAGAAGGAGACTTAGGGGGGTGTATTTTGGGAGAGTCTGCTTCTGTACCTTTGGCATCATGACAGGAAATATGCATTTTCAAAGTGTCTCAAGTGACTTTTTTTTTTTTTTTTTTTGGAGAAGGGACCCCAGTCCCCTCTCTGAGAAACTCTGCTCCAGAATAGCAGATGAACTCCAGGGAGAGAGTGGTGGATGAGAAGTGGGGCAGCCTGGCATATCTACCAGAGGGAGGAAGAATCAGGGGAGCCATCAGATGGGTTCAAGGACAGCCAGGCAGAAGGTAGACTAGAGGGAATAGACCATCCATGCAAGCAGTAAGACAAATGATAGGCCAACACAAAAGAAAAGTTTATTCTACCTTGAAATTAAAGATACAAAACTTAAAACCCTATGGATGACCTGACTTACACTAAATTAGCCAAGAGAAGGGCCACTTAAAGGAAACACCAAGTGAGTAATAATTGTAAAACAAATACACTCACTCGTTTGAAATGATTTAAGCCTTTTGGGAAGCAATATGGTAATTCTCATCTAGATCCAGGCATATGTATATGCCCCTCAACCCTGGGATTCTAAACCTGAGACTTTTCCAAAGTGAATGACTGAACAGAATAAAAATGCCATGAGAATGAAGATGTTCAGTATGGAGTATTTATATGAGATGACCTGAATATTAACCAGTATTATAATGATTTAAAAAAATTATGATTCACTTAATCAAAGAAACAATCACTGAAATATTAAAAAGTAATTTGTAATAATTTGACTTATTTAGAAACATAGGAGAGTTGGATATGTCAAATAAGAAAGGATCTAAACCAATATTTACATTGTATGTCCAATAATGTAGACATGTTCCTTTGAGGAGAGAAGAATGGAGTCATTTTCTATCTTAGTCCCACATGTCTAAATTAGCACCATGCTCTGTGTGCCTGGCGATGTATAAGGCAAGTCGCAGATACCAGTTGGTGTTTTGAGCAGTTATGTGAATCTCAGGTGGCCAGGGTAGCTCTGTAAACATCCTAACTGCCCTCCTTGCTGGTTTGATTTCCAAGTCTTCCTTCTACCCCTTGCCTCTTTATGGAGCTTAGGAGACCACCTCTGACCCTTTGCACTTTATATCCGTGTCTGGTCTTTCCTGCTCTGGGCTTTCACCTTCCCCTCAGACTCTGCTGGGACTGACTTTTGCAGTTTTAGGCAATCTCAGGTAGTAGCACCCACCTTAACAGTCACTTAATAGTATGTTTAAGATTTTACTTAAACAATTTTTTTTTTTTTTTTTTTTGCATTGGGGCACCTGAGTGGCTCAGGTGGTTGAGCGTTCAACTTCGGCTCAGGTCATGATCTCGGGTTGTGGGTTTGAGCCCCATGTGGAGCCTGCTTTGGATCCTCTGTCCCACTCTCTCTCTGCCCCTTCCCCCCAATCCCCTCTTTCTCTCAAAAATAAACAATTTTTTCCTATCAAAGTAATATCCCTGCTAGAACTATCCAAATATAAAGCCATACCTAATATTGAAAAGTAGAATACTTTCTCATCATCTTTCCTTCACCTAAAACCCTGGCATTGGCTTCATTTCTAAATAATACATGTTTTTTTGCTATCTGTTTTAATTTTCTATTGATGTATAATAAATTACCACAAATTAAGCAGCCTAAAAACAACACATAGTTGTTATTATAAGTTTCTATGGGTCAGGAGTTTGGGCATGGGTTAACCGGTAGAGGGTGGGCAAGGTTGGGGAGAGGATCTAATGGCCTAATCTCTCTGGATATAGATTTTCTGCGAATAGAGCTGGTTTTAGCCCCACTTCCCCCCCCCCACCCCCCATGTCACAGCCACCCCTCAGCTTCTGCAATAAGTTACATTTTCAAGTCCTGAGACTCTGTGGATCTACAAGTGGAATTAGCTTAATGCTTATCGGCATTCCTTCCCGCTGGGCTTTTGGGTCACACTGCTTACATCAGCTACTGCTCTTCCGTCTGCTTGTTATCTTCCAAATATTAGTTGAAATCTTTCACCTGCAGTTATGAATTAGTATGGGTCTTCCAAGAGGCAGATTCCAAGATGATCCCTGACGATCAGGGATTTTGTTAGGAAATCATCTGAGTGAGAGAAAGTGAGGAGGGAGCCAGAAAAGGCTGAGAGAGCATCGCGGAGAGATGGCAATGAGGGAGAGAAGGAAAGGAGGCTGAGTGGAAGCACCCTAGACCATAGTGTAGTGTAAGGCTGGTCAGCTAGACTGGCAGAAACACGTGAGCCAAAGGTGACTGTTGTAGAGGTCCTATGTCTCCTGGGAATGCCATGCTCATTCGTAAGTTGACAGCCGCCTTGGGGAAGCACGACCTGGGCAACTCAGCTGTGGAGGTGGGTTTCAAAACCCAGCAGGGGGCCCTTGGTCAATTACACTCCTATAGATGGAGGCCTGAGCTGTCTCATGGCTACCAGAAACTATTTCCTCTCTCATTGCCTTTATCCTTTGGATGATTCCTTTTTTTGGAGGAAGGTGGAGAGAGTGTATTTAAAAAAAGACCTTGCTACATTGTAGTGGCTTCTAGGAAAGGAAAGGAAATAGATGGGTGCAGTTCTGTGTTCATTTTTTTTCAATCATTTAAAATAACTCTCGGGGCGCCTGGGTGGCGCAGTCGGTTGGGCGTCCGACTTCAGCCAGGTCACGATCTCGCGGTCCGTGAGTTTGAGCCCCGCGTCAGGCTCTGGGCTGATGGCTCAGAGCCTGGAGCCTGTTTCCGATTCTGGGTCTCCCTCTCTCTCTGCCCCTCCCCCATTCATGCTCTGTCTCTCTCTGTCCCAAAAATAAATAAACGTTGAAAAAAAAAAAATTAAAAAAAAAAAAAAAAAAAAAATAACTCTCTTCAAAATCTACATAATGTATTTATACTTTCAAAGAAAGTTTAAAGAAGAAGGAAAAGGTGATCTGAAGGGCCATTTGCAGAAAGCTGGAGAGGATAGAGACTGAAAAGGCTGTGGGACTTGCTAACTAGAAAGTCATTGGTGAACTTATTGCTGGTTCCACAGTTTTGGGGGTGACAGCATGGAAGAGACTATGAGGATGGGTGTGCACAGACAAGTTGGTCAAGAAGTTAGGTGGCAAAAGGAAGAAGAGGAAGAGAGCATTACTTTAGGAGTGAGCTGGGTAAAGGGAAGGGAGATCCTAACAGGTTCCTTAGTAGACATAAAAAGGAGCCAGAGTGGAGGGAGAGATAGAGGATGCAAATAAGAAAGGACATCATGAACATGGTCTAAGTGGAGGCAGGGGAGGGGATGGGGACCAAGAATGCACATAGAGGGCTAGTTCCAATAGCAAGAGCAGTGCCTCCCCCTCAGAGACTTGAGCAAAGGAAGGAGGGAGGGGTGGACATAAAGAAATGGTTAAGGGATATATCAGTTAGGATTGCTTTTAGTTGCAACTAAAAACTTCATTACTGTGGCTTCAAGAAGTAGGGATTTAGGTGGTAGGCAGCCCAGAGCCAGTATGACAGCAATAAGATGCTGCCAAAGACTCAAGGCTTTTCCATCTTTCTGTGCCATCTTGCTCCATGAATGAATGAATGGTCAAAGTATTGGGAGATAGCGATAATATTCTCATTAGGACTTTTCTTTCTTTTATGGAAAACAACGTGAATGACCAAACCATGGCACTTTGTTTAAATGATCTGGTGTATTAACAAACTGAATACCACATGGCTTTTAAAATACGTAAATGAGGTAGGGAGGCAAAAAAAAAAAAAAATCTAGATTCTGTAATGTTAACTAAAATAAAATCTTTTTTTTGTTGTTTGTCTTTTTTTGTTTTTCACCCTCATGTTGAGGGCTGACTTTCAATAGATCACAGTGAGGGAATGGCTTTGCTATGTACGAACCTTGTAAAATATTAAAATAATATGGGTGCATTGACTGCAATTGCAAAAAATTGTATCTGTACAGTTTTAAAGGAAGGAGAGACCATTGTATCTTTACATTCGTTTAGGTTTTACAGTGAAAAGGGCTGGGATTTTTCTTTTTTGATGATTCTGCTTATATTTCACCATAAAGTTGTTACTATGTAATTAAAATATTAAAAAGCCCACATGGAACATTCCTTGAACTATTTGAGAAGAAAGGCACTCCAAAAATGAAAGCATGGTCATCAACATATTCGCCCATCATAAACACACCCAAGGAGCATCATTAAATTCTGATAACTAGGCTCCAGCCAGAATGTTGGTGTGGTGAAGTGAATCCTCTTGCTGTGATCAGCACTGTACTGCTTGCAATGGTCAGCCTGCGATGAGGATGAACAGGGTTTTTGGAGCTGTGGGAGGCGTGGAATACGTGGTATCACCTGGGTGGTTCATGAAGGCCTCTTCCCCAAATCTCTCTCTACCTCCTGCACAGGTCTGCAGTTCTTCTGGGGAGCAATGCTTTCTTCTGTTCAAGGGGGGGCACTGTGACCTTCCACTACATATAAATGATTATGTTTTTCCAAAGGAAAGGTTTCAATATCTGTGAAGAAAGAGTGCAGAAAACAGGGGTGGTTCTGGATTCACTGAAATCTAACGTCTTCCTAAACATGCTAAGGATGAATCCAGCATCTCAATTCAAACGACCTCCAGTCCCTCACTCCTGAATTCTCTCCCCTCCTCTTACATTGTACAAAGATGCACAGAGCTGGTAGGGCTGGTCAGGGCCCTCTGATTTATCATTCTGCCTCTGTCAGTAACTTTAAGTCATCCCAGTGAAGTAAGTTCCTCCTATTTTTAAGAACCAGAAGAGGATGTTCTTCAACATCTCTCAATCATACATTCCTTGTCTGGTAAGACTCACCCCAGAAATGCTTCCTTAAGCTAAACTTTCTAAACTAAATTCCTCACCTGCAATTTCACAGCCTTTTACTTATTGGATTGCCATCAGAGATTAAGAATCCTTAATCATAGCCCTTCAGAATTTTTATCTGGCAACTCTAACTAGGTGAGGGGTCATCTAATCCTCCTTTGCTAACACTGTGCTCAGCGGCCTAGGAGCTCAGAGACTGATGGACACTCTTTCTAGGTCTGGAAAATGAGGAGAGTAATATTCGCCTCTCTTCTCCTTGCATGCACCTTGTAAAGACCCATAAGATAATATGAATAAAATAACTCGGGGAAATATGAACAAGCTCAAGTTAATATTAACATCCTTCTCACTTTTCCATTGAGTCTTTGCTATCATCCAAGGCTTCTCTGCTCCTCTAGCACTGGCTTTGGCATCTCATAGCATTGCCAGTAGGAGCCTCATGGTCTTCCAGCCACCCCTGCTCTGCCCTCTGACTTGCAGCTCTGTGCAACCCACAGCACCAATGGCTCGGTCTGAATGGATTCTCTGGGGTTGGTCTCTTCCTTTACCTCCTTTGTAAACTGCTGAATCCTTACAGACATGTGGTTCTCAACTGGGGGTGTTTCTCCCCCTTCCTCCCTTCCCAGCAGAGGACACTGGGCAATTTCTGGAGTAATTTTTGGTTATCATAGTAGTGGGTAGAGGCCAAGGATGCTGCCAAATACCCAATGATATAAGACAGCCCCCCACCCCCAAGAATTGTCTGGCCCCAAATAGTTGAGGCTGAGAAATTCTGTTATATATTAAAGCTCACATATTCTTTTTTTTTTTTTTTTAAAAAGAGCCTTACCAAGGTCTAATTGATATACAGGAACATAGATATATTTAAAGTGTACAGTTTGATGTGTTTGACATCACTACATGTGAAATCATCGCCACAATGAAGAAAACAAACATATCCATCACCACCAAAAGTTTTCCCTGTAGTTTTGTAAGTTAGCCCTCTGCTTTCCACCCACCCCACCCTCTTCTACCCAGTGAACCACTGGCTTGCCTTCTGTCACTCTTAATTAGTTTGCATATTCTAGAATTTTATTTAAATGGAATCATATACTTGTTTTTGTCTGGCTTCTTTCACTCAGTGTAATTATTCTGAGATTTATCCGTATCATTGCTGAATGAGTTACTCTTGAAAAGGAAAGATAAGCTTATGGTTGAACAAAGGGATATGACCTGTTCACTACTAGGCCCTAGGTCACTACTACCCACTCCTTTGATGATTTGCTTCCTATATGGGATACCTCACTCAGCTGTTGTAAGCCTTTTGTTTCTGTTTTGTTTTCAGTCACTTTTCTTATCATGGTCCTCAAGACCTGGCCAGTGAGCTATCTCAGTGGTCTTCTAATGGGAGACTTCTGATTTCTAGGCTCTGTTTCCTTTAATTCATAAAACCCCATTCTTTCCCCTTCCCTCAAGAAAATCCCAGAGAGCTAATATGTAGGATACTAGTTTGAGAAATACTGCCCTGACATAGCTTTTTTTTTTGTTTTTAAATTTCTACATTTCAGTTTTTATGCACATGCAGTGCACATACAGAGAAATAAGTCTTGACACACCATCTCTAAGTGTCCATGCTTAGCTCGTTTCCCCATGTTGGTGCTCGGAATCTTCCCTGGAATGATATCCAGTCAAGGTATCAATATTTAGTAATAGCAGGATGGATTCTTTAACTGGGGACATTGTGAAGACCATAAAGAAATTAGTTGACAATAGATGAACTCACATATAATTGAGAATTATGTGTATTTTTCTACATGGGTAGCCTAGACATACTTTTATATAGCAATGACAGATGTTTTTGGAGTGATATTCTTGAATAAATTTCAAGTTGCTTCTCTCAAGATAAATGATAAAATATTTATTCTTAAGAAAATAGTACTCTTTTTGGTCTGTTCTGTAAATTGGTTTCCCAACTGTTTCCAAATAGCCTGATCCTACAGGATGTGGCCTATTCTTATCTCTTCCCACACAGTATGGTGTGGGGTGATTATTTCCTCATATTAATATTTGTATTATTTTTCTTCATCCAGCTCTTGGTTTTTGCACCTGCAATGGTTCTCCAGGTTCATTTTAAGTATCAGATGTCATTATTATGGCGAGGATGTTTTGCTCTCCTCCACACACGATGCCCTGCCCCTGGCAGCTTGTTACTTGGAAAGGCTTTCTTCTGTCTATGGTGGTCACTGGTCATCTTGCAAACTTAGTGTTCATTCCATTTGGTAGCAGCAATCTGCTTTCTTTTAGGGGAATCCTCTGTCCCCTCTTTAATGTGTTTGGTTAACCTATTGGTCTAAGTACTCTTTGGCCTTCAACTCTCTTATCCAAGAGGTGGCAAGCACATGACCTGGGTTAGCTCCATCAGACTCTTCCCTGGGAGTTTAGTCTTCAGTGGCGAGTGGTGGCTGGAGCTGAGTCATTCTTCTTTCATCTGTGAGATACTGACTGAAATTCTTGGAACTGTTCCTTTCCTGTCCTTCTTGAGGACTGCTCGTTCAGATCTTTCTTCAGTTCTAGGACATTACCCAATGTCTGTTGTCCCAACAAATTATTATTATTATTCTGTCTGTATTTTTTTAGAGTCAGTTTCAATTGCTTACAATTAAAGAACCCAATCATATGCAAAGTATCTCTATTTTTCTTTCCATACATGGTCTTTTCTGTCCTTTGTTCCATTGCCCCAAAGTGGAAAGGTCTGCTTCCTCCTTTTAGTAAGCAGATTGACTTCCTAATTGTGGACTGAATAAGAGACTGCCCCGACTGACCTTGGTGACCCCACTGAAGAGACTGAGGAATGCCCTCAAGAGCAAGAGGAATGGAAAGGTGATTTCTCTGGAACTCCAACAAGACACCAGGACTGGGGGAAGGCAGTGAGAAAGCCCTGTGAGGACTCGGGCTCAGCAGCATGAGAGCACCTTGCCCAAAGCAGTGGCAAGATTTCAAGGGAGGGTGAATGATCAACCTTCAGAGCCTAGCTTTAGACCCCTTATCTCTCAAAGGCAAAAATTCCTTTACTTTTGGCTGGTCATTGAAGCAGAGATACCAGATTCATAGTTCACTGTGGAGATCAGCAGTGAACATGATGATAGAGGTCCAGAGGCCCTCACCCTGATTTTCTGAGCACCATGGAAGGATACTAGATTCTGGAGAGACGCTGAGGAGGAAGGAGACCCTGGTAATGCCTGAGATCGAAATTCTTGCAAGTCTAGGAGGATGAGAAGTCAAAATGGAAATTAATTTGATTTAATAAAAATAAAGAAGTAGGTTTTTTTGGTATCCTTAGTTTGTAGACTTGAGATTCATAATGGCTATAAGCCCTTAAAAAATTCTCACCCAGAGATTAACAAGTGTATTGAGTGCCAAATCTATCCCAAACATTAGCAAGACTCTGTGGGTAAAGCAAAGACATAGGAACTTTGCCTGAGTCTTCCAAGAGAATACAGCCAACTTGGAGAGAGAAGACTCCAATAGCTTGGAGGAAATAAGATACCTTTATAAGAGATAGTCATCAGCATCTAACAACATTTTAAGAGCTGCCACATGTGCTTAATTGGCAAATGAGTGGCCTGGTCAATAACAGCATGAATTCAGTGGTTGTAACATTAAAGGAAAGTGGGAGGAGAAAAATAATTTAATGCTTTTTGTTCCAGTAAGGGTGAGTGTGCTTGGTTGCTTGTTCTGAGAAAAGGAACAGTTTGTTCCTGCATCTCACCACTTCCCAGGGAGCCATGCTTTGCCAGCCCGTGGTCTCAAGGGTCCCTCTTGCAGAGATGGGGGTCAGGCTGACTGGAGCAGTTTGCAGAAATCAAGCAGGCTGATAATGCGCTTAAAGATGTTTTCTGCTTGTCCTTTTTCCCTGTCTTCTCAAATACACAGCACTTGTCCAGGTCAGTGTCACAGGAGCTTATGTTCCTTTTAAGCAATAAAACCCAGCAGGCAGGGGATTGCTTCGGGATTAGGGGAACTCAGATTGGCTTTGTATGTCAGGGACATGGGCCTATTCTTCCATGCCAGTATCCAGCACAAGGTTGTTTGAAAGCCTTGCTTAAAAAACCTCAAGTTATGGCCAACTTGGAGCTCTGGGCTTTGACGTAGGCAAGGTGAAGAGATCAGATGAAGTTCCCTGTGAGGTTGGGTGGTTGAGGAAGGGATTTGAGAGTCATGTCAGTGCAGAGTTTGTTCCAGGATATTCTTGGATTAGACATAACTCCATTTTGGAGCTTGGTGTTAGTATCTGTAAAATGACCACCAGAATACAGATAGAACTTTAATCAAAATTGAAATATCCTACATTAACATATTAAGGAGTGGCCATTCACTTTACAACAAAGATTGTTCCCTTTATAAGAATTCAAAGTAAAATCCTTTTACAGGGCACTTGCCTTTTATTAAAAAGTGGAACATGATTTGCAAAATGTGTTTGTATTTTCAGCTTTGAAGGGAAATCTCAGTTGCAAGAAGAGAGTTTCACATGTTTTGCTCTATTCCTTCTTCACCCTTCCACCCATCTCCTCCTCTTCTGTGAAAATTATGAGGATAATGTTTACATGGTACTTAACAGATGTTTAAGATCTGAGCTGAAAAATCCAAACTGCTAGTGTATTCATCAGCAAAGACGAACAGGGGTTCATCCTCCAGTGGCTTCTAGACTGGCAGGGAATAGGTCTGGGTTCTGGTCCAGGCCTTATCTCTAAATAGCTGGGTTCCTTTGTGACAAGTCTTAGAATTGTAGAGCCTTTGTGTTGGGACAGAATTAAAGGTCATCTAGTGCAGGCTTCTTCTGACAAAGGCATTTCATCTACAATATCTTAACTGATGAGTATCTAGTCTCTTTATTTTCTGGGCCTCAGTGGGTCCATCTGTAGGACAAGAGAAGTTGATCTTCAATTTGAATCAGAGAGCAAGGTGGGAAGGGGAGGTTTGAGTGAGTAGAAGCCAGGACTCTGAAAACTAAATGACATCGCAATCTAGCAAAGGCCAAGCTGTCCGAATAAGAACTCTTAGGGAATTAAATATGCATTCATTTGTTCTACACAGGTGTACCCTCCTGTGGTCAATAGTGAGGAAAAGTTATGAGACTTTGAGACACTTGCAGTGTGCTCTGAACTTCCTACAGTTCTACTGCAACATGTTTAAAGGGAGGTAAGCAGTGAGTTTCCTGCATGTTTAAGCTGAATATTATTACAAGGTTGAGCAGCCTCCACTGGCCTCTTCTCTCTTGCTTCAGGTCTCCCTGCCCCTTCTTTTTACAACATGCAAACCTCAAGGGCATGCAGTTGGGTCTGGCTGAAATCAGCTGAATGTTTACAGGGTTTATCCAAGGAAGAACCCTTGGGTCATTGTCATGGCAATTTTGATAATACTGACAGGGTGCAGATGTGGCTGTCCAGGGCAATCCGAGAATGCATCCTACCCTCCAGCCTCAGCCACTGCTTGGGGCAAGTGGGGCTTAATAACCATTTTTTTTTTTGCATTCTCTGTACACACACAAAAAATAAAATATTTCATCTAGAGTGAGAAAAAAAAAACTCTGTAAAGACTGAATGAGTCACTGGTAGAACTGGACAAATAGGTCATTTCTGTATAACTACATTGTTTCTTTATTGTCTGTTAACATGTCTATTCACCCTCTCCAACCAACCCCCTCCTTCCCTGCTGCACTCAGATCTGGATATGGACTCTGCAAGACCAGGGATCTTTTCCAGTTCATCTTCTGATGTCTCCAATGCCTAGGTACTTAACAGAAATCCAGCAGTGTTTGCTGGATGAATGAAGAGCTGGGCATGTGATGGTAGAGAGATGTGTTAGGAGACTCCTGGTGGGCAGAGACTGGATGAAGGTAGAAATGAGTGGTGTGAAGAGGCAGGGGCTTCTGGTGCAGATGTCAGGACAAAAGATAGAAGGGAGTGAGTGTAGCTGGTGAGGCAGGATGAGGATGTCACCCCTTCAGTGGCAAGGCCTTAGCCAAGGCTTTTGAGCATGGAATCAACACCATGAATATCAATGCCCAGAAAAGTAGAAGTTAGTGTCAAAATATTTGGAGAATTAGATAGAGTTGGAAAGAGCTTGGGGGCAGAAAGATCTGCAAGGAGGGTGAACTTGTTTCCTTGAAAAAGTACAGCGTGAAAAGGGCAGTGCTAGGGGAGCCTGAGACCTGTTATTGCAGGCCCATTTATCTGGCCAGGAGTGGAGCCAGGACGAAGATGCAAATGCCCAAAGAGTTGGGCACCAACTTGTACATGCGTGTTCGTAGTAGCGTTATTCATACTAGCTAAAAAGTGGAAATAACTCAACTTTCTATGAACTGTTGAGGGGATAAACAGAATGTGGTATATCCATTTAATGGAATATCATGTAGCAATACAAAGTAATGAGGTATGGAATCATGAGACAGAACAGATAAAACTTGGAAACACTGTGCAAAGTGAGAGAAGCCAGTCCCAGAAGACCCTGTGTGGATTTATTCTATTTATATGAAATGATCGGAGTAGGCAAATCCATAAAGACACAAAGTAGGTTAGTAATTGCTGGGTGCTGAGAGAGGGAGGAATAGGGAGTGACTGCTAATGTGTACAGGGTTTTCTTTGGTTGGGGGTGATGAAAATGTTCTAAAATTAGATTGTGGTGATGATTTTATTACTTTTTGAATATACTAAAACCCACAAAATTATACAGTTTAAAAGGGTGAATTGTATGCTATGTGAATCATGTCTCAGGTGCCCTTATTCCCACCTGCTGCCCAACTGACTACGGGTGGATTTAGAATGGCATCCACTTTCTTAATTTAGTCCAAGACACTGTTTGGCCTGGGGCATTTCCTTTCTGAAGGGCTTACAGCTAGGGATCCTGTGACTTAATGTGAGTGTTTTATGAGTGAGTGGGGGCAGTCCAGTGATTAAGAGCACCATCTTTGCAGTCAGAGAGAACAGAGCTCTGATATTTGCTCCTTATTCAACCTCTCTAAGTCTCAATTTCCTTATCTGCCAAATGGAAATACTTTACGTACCTACCTCTTAGATTTGATCTGAGATGTATATGGAGTTTGTAAACAGTGCCTGGCTCATGAGTGTTCAACAGCAGCTGTTGCTATAATTAATGATGATTATGATGGTATAAATGCTCCAGCCTTCACTCTCCCTGATGATTATCTGACTTGATGCTTCGAGTACATTTTGGAGAGCAAGTAAGTGGCTTTCAACCCTGGAGATAAAAGTGGAAGACCAAAAAGAATAGAAAAATTTATTGACAAGCTTGTGTGGATATGCATGGAAAAATGAGCTCTTGTATTTGCATTTGATTTAGTTTCTCCAGTGAAAAAAATGCTAATGAATATGATTAAATGGCTGTGCTTAATCCTGCAATTTAAGAGGGAAAAGAAGTCATTAGCAAGTTGATTCTTATTACTAATACTCAAGGTAATCAGCCTCAATTGCAGAGACTGATTAAAAGTAAATGTCCAAATGAAAACATGGGGCTTAAATTAATGAAAGTTGGAGCCCCAAATATTTAAGATAGTAATCTGTGGTTCCACAGTAAGTTTAAAGCGATTAAATTATTGGCCATATTTGAACAGGAACATGTATATTTTGTCTTTGTCTCTCTAAATAAGGATGGGGAGTGGAGATTTCCAAGCCTCATGCTTCAATAAAAACTTTTCATTTTTCTCACTCAGATATTAGCTGTTTCATTCAACTTTTATTCTCTCTCTGATAGTCACATGACTTTTAAAAATTCTGATAAGACTTGATAGGAATGCCTCGGTGAAGACTCCTCTGAATCAGGTCACCATCAGTCATTACTTACTGGTCTGCACTTTTACATGAGATAAAATACTCAGAACTAACTCACACATTAAATAGCAGATCCTAGCAGGACAATAAGACTCTTGACAGAAGAATATTTCCGAATTTTTGGCCATGCTTCTCTTCTGTCACCAGCTAAGATATCAAACTGTTCAGTGCTGGAATACTTTAGTTTTAGAAATATGTGTTTTGTAGAAAATGAAATGATTGCAAGTTAAATTCTATTTTAAGTGTTGTAAGGTAGCTTTCCCCTTAAATTATCTGGTAGATCTTTTAGAAAGAGCTGCCAAGTGTCCTCTGTTTCTTACCTTCAATTGTTCCCTTTCTACTGCCCTCTTTTTTAATTCCTGGGAAGGTGCTCTGGTGACTCCAGCATCCATTCCTCAGTCCCTGACCACTACCATTCAACACTCTGTTTCTGTGAATTCACTTTTTCTTGGATTCCATGTGTAAGTGAGGTCAGATAGTATGTCTTTCTCTGTATGACTTACTTCACTTAGCACAATATCTTCAATGTCCATTCATGCTGTTACAAATGGCAGGATTTCCTTATTCTTTATGGCTGAATAATATTCCCATGTGTGTGTGTGTGTGTGTGTGTGTATATATATATATATATATATGTGTGTGTGTGTGTGTATGTATATATATGTGTGTGTGTATATATATATATATATATATGTACAATTTCTTTATCCATTCATTTATTGATGGACACTTAGATTGTTTCCATGTCTTAGTTATTATAAAGCTGCTATTAACAAGGGAATGTAGCTATCTTTTTGAATTAGTGTTTTTGTTTCTCGTATCTTTTTAAAAATAGCCATTTTAGGGGTGTCTTGGTGGCTCAGTCAGCTAAGCAGCCAACTCTGATTTCAGCTCAGGTCATGATCTCACAATTCATGAGTTCAAGCCCTGATATGGGCTGTGTGCTGACAGCACAGAGCCTGCTTGGAATTCTCTCTTTCCCTCTCTCTCTGCCACCCCCTCAAAATAAATAAATAAACTTAAAAAAAAAAAAAAGAACTTGTCTATCCCCTTCATTTAAAAAAATAAATAAAAATAGCCTTTTTATCAGGTGTGAGGTGATAACTCCCAGCTTTAATCTGCATTTCCTAATGATTAGCGACGTTGAGCACCCTTTTATGTACATGTTGACCATTTGTATGTCTTCTTTGGAAAAATGTCTATTCAGTTCCTTGCTCAGTTTTAAATCAAATTGTTATTATTTGTTATGAGTTATATGAGTTCCTTATATATTATGAATATTAACCCCTTCTGAGAGACATCATTTGCAATTTTTTCCTCCCATCCAGTAGATTGCCTTTTCATTTTGTGGATTGTTTCTCTTGCCTTACAGAAGCTTTCAGTTTGGTGTAGTCCCATTTATTTATTTTTTGCTTTTGTTGCTTGTGTTTTTGATGTCATATCCAAAAAATCATTGCTGAGAATGAATTAAGGAGCTTTTTAATTTTTTTCCAGTAGTTTTACAGTTTCATGCTTTATATTTAAGTCTTTAATTTATTTTTGTAAGTGGTATAAGATAGGGCTCCAGCTCATCGCCCTTTTCAGTGTTTCCTGGCTACCCTTTACTCAACTTTTCCCATTTCTTCCAACTTTGTAGACAAGTCATGTGAACTCTCTCAGTCTCATTTCAAATGTAAAATAGGCATTGTATTGATGCTCTTCTGGGTAATTGTGAGGATTAAACATATTAATCCTACACAAATATATGTGTAACAAGCCTAGCACAGCACTAAACATATAGTACACACTCCATAATTGTTGTTTATTTCCTTTCCATTTTTCCCCCATTAAAAATTGCTTTCACAATAAGGCATTAAAGACCAGTAAGAATGTTTAATGAGTTACTATTCTTTGTGGTATTTGCATGTTATTCTATGTAATTAGTTCAATCAATCATACCTTCATTCCATATCAGTGGATATTTTTTGTGGGCCCCTGTATTCCAGAAACTGTATTAACTTTAGCACTTAAAAATTGAGCAACAAAATATTAGGGGTCCAGTGTTCCTGAAATTTTACCTAGTGGGTTTGAACTTAAACACACAGACCTGGTAAGATACTTGAATTATCTTGGTAGTATGTTACAACTCACATTATCAGGCTATCTTTCCTGTCTGAAAATTGCACTATTTGGTGGAATGCCTAAAAACAGTCACCAGAGTTGAGAACTTTACCATCTCTGAAGGCAACGATGGAAAGAAACAGACTCAGGAAAGGCAGCTCACCAAGAAGAGCAGTCTCCCCAAATGTTGCTGTTTTGTCTTAATAGGTCTGTGTTTTTGTAGCAAACCTGTCTGACAGAGGTGTGTTCAACATCATTCTCTAAGGATCCTGAACTTCATGATAAAACGATTCAGAATATCTTCTGATGAGAAGCACAAGGAGGAGTCAGAGATTTCCTTGGGGCTACTTAGCCATAACAGAGATAGGACCATATGCAGAACTAAGAGAATTCAGGAGATAACATATTGAAGGACTGGGTTTGCAGGAAGGGTATGGATGATTAGAGCAGGGGCACAATCCTGGATTTCTTAGCACTTTTTAATCCAAAGAGCTAAAGAGCCTCTCAGCCTGCTTATGAAGAGAGCTGGCATAATTGCTACCCACTTTATAGGCGAGGAATTGGGAAGCACAGATTCAAGGCCTCTCTTACCTGGCTCCAGCTTACCTGTTCCTCTTTATCTTCAATATTTTAGTATCACCTCGGCAGCAACCATACCCCCCTTTTTTTTAGCATTCCGCAATTATACTAGGATCCCTTCCCAGCTCTGTGTGGAGGAGGGAGGTAGACTAATCCCAATACACAGATGAGAAAACCATGGCTCAGGACTCAAATGATTTGCTGAAGCTCACCTGCTTAGTCATGGCATGGCTGGACAAATTTAGGCTTCCAGACTGCCAGTCCATTTCCTGATGTCCCTAACCTCCAAACCTTAGGGAAATGTGAATTCTAGGAAGCCCCCTCAGTGCATGCTGAATCTCTACATACAGACCGGCAGATGGAGCAGGTGGAAGAGGAAAGGGAGCACTACCTATCCATCAGGCTCCATTTACTCCTTACCCAAAGATTCTTCTTCTAGCAACTTAACCACTTTCCAGAGTCAGCATTTAGTGATGGTTGTAAAAACACAAACAATTTAGCACAGGACACTCTGAACTATAAACTCTGGTAAATAGGATTGGGGGAAGATTTAAGTGGAAGGGACAGCTACTATAAAGACTTAGCAGGAATTCATTAGGCTCCACAGATAAAGCAGATAAAAGATCCATAACCACATACAGGAAGTGAAAGGAAAATCCTAAATCATTAAGATGCAGTGAGGTCCTGCCACACTCATTAATCAGATCATCCTCAGGGGTCATGGCTCAAGTATTCAAAGGGACCGACAGAAGGAAGGCTCCTACACCCACCAACTTCCATGAGAGCAGGGTCTTATTGGCATGTGTGGGTGTGTCAGAAATTTGATGTTATCTACCAATTTCATCTATCATTTCTCCTCTGATTGTTTGTTTCCATGTACTAATATTTGCTTTCTTGCTTTCACCCTTTGTTCCTTCCCTTTCTCCTCTCTCCTGTTCCCCTTCCCTCCCTTTCAAAAACTTCATTCTTTTTCTTTCTTCACTCACCTCTGTCTTTACCAGCTCTTTCCCACCTTCTCTCCCTCCCGTCATATTTCTGCCCTCCTCAGACTCTGGGAGGACTTGCCTTCCTCCTCTTTCTCATCCTTATCTCCCACTGCCCTACATGCTCTCCCTGTGGGATTCACTGATTTCCGATTTCCCTGGTGGGCTGTGTGCAGGCTGGGGGTGGGGGCAGATGCACACGGGACTGGCTCTCTCTTTCTCTTTTACATTTCTTTCAACAGTTTTTTTGAGAGGTGTGGAGATAGAGCATAACCTGACCAGTTAATTTGGTCCAAAATTGTTTGCTTTTATCATTAAATCAGATGTCTTCAGATTTCTATGTTAAAACCAAACATAAGATAGCTGAGAAATATCTCACTGTTTCTTTGGAAATTGCAAGGGACACAAGTGAAACGAATATTAACTGTTACAACATGTAAGGTGCCTATTTCTCACCTCATGCTGTTTAGCATAGATTTTTCTGAAGAGAATGCCAGTATGGTTTTCTACTCCCCTATTCTCTGACCTTCCCTCAGAAGAGATGTAACAGATTCTCAAGAATTGAGAATATTTGATTGCAATTTTTATACAGTTTTTGAAGTAATTGCTTGTAAGTGGAAACAAAGAACTAAAGAACTTTGGAGCAAAGATGTGTCACTTTCAATAAATCAAAAAAGAGGGAGAGTGAGTGTTATTAAGAGACAGAGGGAAAACTGCTTGGAGGACAAATTCCGCGTGCGCGCGCGTGTGTGTGTGTGTGTGTGTGGGCATGTGCGTGCGTGCACAGTGTGTGTATGTGTGTGTATTTGTGGTGTTTGTGGTGTGTGTCTGTGTGTGTGTGTGTACGTGTATATTATTTATGCAAAATTTTGAAGATCCATTCCAGTTTTCTAAAATTGCTGGTGAGATTGTGGTATGAATATCTGTACTTCCTTTTCATAGGAACGCTCTGGATGCACCCTTCACACATTCAGCCACAGCAAAAAGTAATTTTCCATACACCAGGGGGCTGCAATTTGAGCGCTGTAATGATTAGTGATTTCATCCAGTTGTGGTTGACCCCCTGCTCATTTTTATATATTAAATGTTAAAAATGTTGAGAGTGCTGGTTGATTGACATTCCAAGGGAAACTTTTGTGTAGATAAAACATACTGAGAAAAGCCAGGGTGCTGGGAAATTCAGGGTGAAAAAGAGAGAGAAATAAAGAAAGAAAAAGAAAATAATCATAACAGAAAGGTCCCTCAGAGTCTTTCTGAATATGAAAAACGTTTACATACTTAGGCTGTTTGATGCGTTAGTTCCTATTTAATGGGTTTTCACCTCCTCCCCAGTGCCATTCTGGTGCTATACCCCTCCTCTCTTCTCCCCTGTCATCTCTCTGCTGCTTCTCTTTCTCCTCTCCTTTCCTTTCTTTCTTTCCTATTCCTCCAGAAAGGAGCTATAAAATGCTTTCCAAAGAGGCAGGCTCTCTAATGGTGGCTGGTTGCCATGGAAACACACAGTTTCCAAGACCTCAGAGTGATCTGGGGTCAGAGCCTGCTTGGGTCAGAGGCCAAGGCTGCCCCTGAGACTTCTGGGTAAGGGGAACCAGGAGATATAAGGTCATTTGAGGGGTAGGTCAATGTCCACAGAGAAAGGCTAGAAAAATGGCATCTAAATAGTTATTTCTTCCGTCTCACACTATCCACAATTACATTTGCTTGCTGTTAGTAATATAGACGAATGCGGCTGTGAGTGTAAGGGGTTGAAAAATAAGAATAATTACTGTGTTTTTCTGCTGTTTTCTTACTCTTCTCTATTTATAAAATGATATGGTTCATGTCTCTGAGGAAGGGTCACAGTTAGAAGAAATTTTTTTTGCCAGCTATCAACAAAGAATGGCTATTTTGGTAGAATAAAAAAGTTCAGTTTTATAGATGCCAAAGTTGCCTTTGTTTTCCCAAATCAATAGCATCACATTTTACAAAACACATCAAATTTTGCTGAGATTATTTTATTATGGCCCAGTATTTCAACCTAGGTAACAGAGGTGTCATCTGTGTCCCAGAACAGGTTTCCAGAAAGCTCAGTTTTCCTCTCTTGAATCTGAACACAAGGACGCGGGCTTTCTCTCCACTTCCCCATACAGCATTGAGGGCCACACCTGTCTTGGAGGTTATGTACCATCGTGGATGGGGGCAGAGGTAATGGGCTAATTAGATGAGGAGGGAGCAAAATTCACTAACTCCTCACCTTTATTTAGTTTGGGGAAAATCACCTCTCTTTTGATTTTTCTCAGAGATACTCCTCTCTCCTTTTCTTGTTCTACCTCCTTGACCCCCAAACCAGTTATCCTGCTGTTCATTCACAACAGACCCCAGAAGCCCAAAGCCCAAATCATTCGAAACTGGTATTTTTTTCCTGGTAGCAAGAGAGTTTGCCCTTCAAACCATCCTAGAAGATGAGGGAAGTTTGTCCTCCACCCTTTAGAAAAATAGCAACAAAAAAATGCAGTCAGGTTTGCAGTTAAAACAGATCACCAGGGGCGCCTGGGTGGCGCAGTCGGTTAAGCGTCCGACTTCAGCCAGGTCACGATCTCGCGGTCCGTGAGTTCGAGCCCCGCGTCAGGCTCTGGACTGATGGCTCGGAGCCTGGAGCCTGTTTCCGATTCTGTGTCTCCCTCTCTCTCTGCCCCTCCCCCGTTCATGCTCTGTCTCTCTCTGTCCCAAAAATAAATAAACGTTGAAAAAAAAAGTTTAAAAAAAAAAAAAAAAAAACAGATCACCAGTATTTTGACCATATAGTTTGTAGAAGAATACACCCCTTAACACTGTGTCTTTGTAGCTCCTTCTATCAAGAGGTAGGGTCTGTTTCCCTACCATTTGAATCTGGGCTGGCCATATGATTTATTTTGACCAACAGTCATGCTGGCAGTGATGCTGTGGGATTTATAGGCCTAGACTTCAAGAAGCTTTGCACCTTTGCTCTCACCCTCTTAAAAAAACTGCCCTGAAGTTCTCAGGCAAACTAGCAGGATCTAACCTCCTGGAGGGTGATAGGCCACCTGAAGCACAGATGAGGTGTCCCAGTGGAGGTCCCTAGGCCTTTCGGCAGCAGGCAGCCAGCACCAGTCCTCAAACAGGAGTGTGAGGCAATCCTGGATATTCTATGCTAGTTGAGTTCCCAGATAACAGCAGTTATATGAGTGAAGAACTGCTTATTTGTGCCAGGTCCAAATTGTTAATCTACAGGCTCATAATCAAATAAAATTGTAGTTACTTTAACTCACTAAGTGTTGGGGTTTTTTGCTATACAGGAGAGGATGTCTGATATAATCATCCATCACTCATACCTATTTCATCTCCCTGTATGTTTCCAATATAATTTTACCATAATTTGATACCATTCATATTCATTATTTTCATAATTGATAACTATGTGACATTGTTCAGTTTTTCAGCCAAGCATTATGTTATGAATGCCTTTCCTTTCTTGTTCAACTTTTGGTTTTCCTATAGTTTTTTTTTTTTTTTTTTTTAATTTTCCTTAGCTTTCTGGTATCTTTTGCTAAGTCTTCTCATATCCTTCAATAGCTCTGTAAAGTGACTCTCAATCCAGTTTTTCACACCATAAACCTGACAGAAGATCTAGAAGTTTTATTTTCTTTTGGAAACCTCCCTCTCAGAGCCTTTTATGCTTCTGCTTTAACTGGACTTGTTGCCATCTAAAATGGCTGCTCAACTCCTGTCTTGGGACTTACTCTCCTATCATATTGTGGATTCTATCTACCTCTCTTGCCCTGAGTCCCCAGTCTATGGCTTCCACATATTCTCCTTTTTTTTATAGTAACTTTTCTGTTTTTCAGGAACTTATCCTCTAGTGGTTTTTTGAGAGGTGTGCTTAGGAGGTCTATTTTTTGAGACCTTGAATGTAAGGAAACATTTCTACCTTTACTCTTGATCAAAGTTTGGCTGGGTATAGAATTATAAATTGGACATTATTTTCTTTGATTATTTTGAAGACTTACCTCACTATCTTCTTGTTGATAGTATTTCTGTTGAGAAGTGTGATGCCATTCTTATTCTCAATTCTTCACACGTCATTTGTTCTTTCTTCCTGGGATCTTTTCTTTATCCTCTGGATTCTGAAGTTTCACAGTAATGTCCTTGGTGTGAATATTTTTTGTCATTATATTGGGCCTTTATACTTTTTAATGTGGAGACTCCTTTCCTTCTATAATACATATTATAAATTATTGTATTTTTTTCTTTGATAATTTCCCTCCCAGTATTTTCTCTATTGCTTTATTCACAATTCCTAGTTTGGGATGCTGGACGTCTTAAATCTCTTAGTTTTTATTGATTTGTCTTTTTGTTTATGTTTTATGAGCTATGGTATGGCCTGAATGTTTATGTCTCTCCCAAATCATAGGTTGAAACCCTAATCCCTAACATGATGACATTTGGAGGTGGGGCCTTTAGGAGCTAAGTAGGGTTAGATTAGTTCGAAGAGTAGTCCCTCATGATGGGCCTAATGCCCTTATAAAAAGAGGAAGATACAAGAGAGAGCTCTCTTTCTCCACATGCACATACCAAGGAAAAGCCATGTGAGGACATAAAAAGAATATGGCTGTCCACAAACCAACAAGCAGGCTTCTGTCAGACACTGAATCTGAAGGCACTTCGGTCTTGGAGATCCAGAACTGTGAGAAATAAGTATTTGTTGTTTAAACCACCCACCAGAACTAAGACAAGATATTCTTAACTTTCCTTTGTAGCTCCTTTCTTTTTTTTCAGTGTTCACTAACTTTATTTATCAATGTCATGTACCTCAAGAAGATTCTCAGATTAATCACTAAGTCAATTTCTAAGCATATAATAAACTATTAGTTAAAATTTTCATTCAGGAAGGAGATTAATCAGTCACATATATGGATTTAATCCACCAATGAGTCATGAGTAAATAAGACTTATTTCAAAAATTCATTTTGCCAATCATTTGACATGTTTTGCACCAAGGCACAATGTAACCATTATAAATGATAATATTTTCACACTGTTTTGAAATAAAAGGAAACATTTAATAAAGGAAACACTGTATACATTTCCAGACCTCAGATTTAGTCAGAGGCACAAAGCGTTTTGTTGAAAGGCTATGTATTTATGTCTCTTTATGGAAATGTCAATATTGTCCAGCCTAGACCACTAGGAACACCCCTGTAGTTGAATAAGTTGCAGTAAAGGTGAACACATACCTTGGGGAAACCACTGACTGCCCCTGTAAGGGAGTGTTAGAATGTATCTATTATAGGATATGCACTTCAGCTGGGTGATTTGAGGGAGGGTCTAAGGAAGTGGAGTTTGCTCTAGATAGGATGCTATCAGAAAGGGATGGTAATTGTATGATAGACCATTTCTTTCTTTTTAATTTTTTTTAACAGTTAAGAAGTACTTTTTAAATATCAAAGATGTGCCAGCAATAGTTTGCCAGTATGGAAGGCACAAAGTAGCCTACAGCATGATCTTTGTAAAAAAAAACAAAAACCCAAAAAACTTTCAGTAATGTATGTATGAAGTGTTGAGACAATCTTTTAAAAAATTTTTTTAATGTTTATTTATTATTGAGAGACAGAGAGACACAGAGTGTGAGCAGGGGAGGGGTAGAGAGAGGGGGAGACATAGAATCTGAAGTAGGCTCCAGGCTCTGAGCTGTCAGCACAGAGCCTGATGCAGGGCTCGAACTCACAAACTGTGAGATCATGACCTGAGCTGAAGTCGGTCGCCCAACCAACTGAACCACCCAGGCGCCCCAAGACAATCTTTATCCACTTATTTAATTGCATTACATAGATCAGCACTGTCCAATAGAAATATAATTGTGAACCACACATGTAATTCAAAATTTTCTATTAGCCACATTAAAAAATGTGAAATTATTTTAATAATATGTTCTAACCAAGTATATCCAAAATACTGTCATTACCACCTATAAAAATTATTAATGAGATATTATACATACCTTGTTTTGTACTAAGTCTTTGAAGTCTATGGTATATTTTACACTTATATCATATTTCAGGTGCTTGATAGACATACACCTAGTGGCTACTGTATTAGTCAGTGTAGCTATACACAATTCTGGAATTAAGCATGACAAGTATGCTAGTAATTTTACTTAAGAAATTACATGTTCCTGGAATGAGAAAAATTGTGAGATTATATTTAAAGTTTTATGACAAATTGAAGTATTCATTTTATTTATTTATTATTTATTTATTGATTGATTTATTCATTTCTTTTTTAATTTTACATCCAAGTTAGTTAACATGTAATGCAATAATGATTTCAGGTATAGAATCCAGTGATTCATCCCCTGTGAATAACACCCAGTGCTCATCCCAACGAGTGTCTTTCTTAATGCCCCCTGCCCATTTAGCCCATGTCCCTATCCACAACTCCTACAGCACCCTCAGTTTTTTTCTTTATATTTAAGTATCTAATGTTTTGTCCCCCTCCCTGTTTTATATTATTCTTGCTCCCCTTCCCTTATGGTTCATCTGTTTTGTATCTTAAATTTCATATATGAGTGAAGTCATATGATATTTGTCTTCCTCTGACTAATTTTGCTTAGCATAATACCCTCTAGTTCCATCCATGTTGTTGCAAATGACAAGATTTCATTCTTTTTGATTGGCGAGTAATACTCCATTGTATATATATACCACATCTTCTTTATCCATTCATCTGTCAATGGACATTTGGGCTCTTTCCATACTTTGGCTATTGTGGATAGTGCTTTTATAAACATTGGGGTGCATGTGCCCCTTTGAAACAGCACACCTGTATCCCTTGGATAAATACCTAGTAGTGCAATTGCTGGGTCATAGGGTAGTTCTATTTTTAATTTTTTGAGGAACCTTTGCACTGTTTTCCAGAGTGGCTGCACCAGTTTGCATTCCCACCAGCAGTGCAAAAGTGTTCCTTTTTCTCCACATCCTCACCAACATCTGTTGTTACCTGAGCTGTTAATGTTAGCCATTCTGCCTGGTATGAGGTGGTATCTTATTGTGGTTTTGATTTGTATTTCCCTGATGATGAGGGATGTCGAGCATTTTTTTCATGTGTCTGTTAGCCACCTGGATGTCTTTGGAGAAGTGTCTAGTCATGTATTTTGCCCATTTCTTCATTGGATTATTTGTTTTTTGGGTGTTCAGTTTGAGAAGTTCTGTATAGATTTTGGATACTAAACTTTTATCTGATATGTCATTTGCAAATATCTTCTCCCATTCCGTTTGTTGCTGTTTAGTTTTTCTGATTGTTTCCTTCTCTGTGCAGAACCTTTTTATCTTGATGAGGTCACAATAATTCATTTTTGCTTTTGTTTTTCTTGCTTCCAGAGACATGTTCAGTACGAAGTTGCTGCGGCCGAGGTCAAGGAGGTTTTTACCTGCTTTCTCTTCTAGGATTTTGATGGCTTCCTGTCTTACATTTAGGTCTTTCAACCATTTTGAGTTTATTTTTGTGTATGGTGTAAAAAAGCGGTCCAGGTTCATTTTTCTGTATGTCACTGGCCAGTTTTCCTAGCACTATTTGCTGAAGAGACTGTCTTTATTCCATTGGATATTCTTTCCTGCTTTGTCAAAGATTAGTTGGCCATATGTTTGTGGGTCAATTTCTGAGTTCTCTATTTTGTTCCATTGAGTGTCTGTTTTTGTGCCTGTACCATATTGTCTTGATGATTACAACTTTTAATACATCTTGAAGTCCTGGATTGTGATGCCTCCAGCTTCGGTTTTCTTTTTCAAGATTGCTTTGGCTATTCGGGGTCTTTTCTGGTTCCATACAAATTTTAGGATTGTTTGTTCCAGCTCTGTGAAGAATGTGGAATTATTCTGATAGGGAGTGCATTGCATATGTAGAGTGCTTTGGGTAGTATTGACATATTAACAATATTTGTTCTTCCAATCCAGGAGCATAGAATGTTTTTCAGTTTTTTTTTGTCTTCTCCAATTTCTTTCATAAACTTTCTATAGTGTTCAGGGTATAGATTTTTCACCTCTTTGGTTGGGTTTATTCCCAGGTATTTTATGGTTTTTGTTCCAATTATAAATGGGATCGATTCCTTGATTCTCTTTCTGTTGCTTCATAATTGGTGTATAGAAATGAAACTGATTTTTGTGCATTGATTTTATATCTTGTGACTTTGTTGAATTCATGGATCAGTTCTAGCAGATCTTTGGTGGAATATTTTGGGTTTTCCGTATAGAGTATCATGTCATCTGCGAAGAGTGGAAGTTTGATTTCCCCCTTGCCAGTTAAAGTTCCTTATATGACTTTGTGTTGTCTGATTGCTGAGGCTAGGTCTTCCAATACTGTGTTGAATAACAGTGGTGAGAGTGGACATCCCTGTTGTGTTTCTGACCTTAGGGCAAAAGTTCTAAGTTTGTCCCCATTGAGAATGATATTAGCAGTGGGTCTTTCTATATGGTTTTTTGGTTTCGAGGTATGATCCTTCTATCCCTACTTTCTTGAGGGTTTTTAATAAGAAAAGATGCTATATTTTGTCAAATGCTTTCTCTGCATCTGTTGAGAGGATCCTGTGGTTCTTGTGCTTTTTCTTTTATTAATTTGATATATCACATTGATTTGTGGATATTGAACTAGCCCTGCATCCCATGTATAAATCCCACTTGGTCGTAGTGAATAATTCTTTTAATGTATTATTGGACCCGGTTGGCTAGTATCTTGTTGAGAATTTTTGCATCCATATTCATTAGGGAAATTGGTCTGTAGTTCTCTTTTTTAGTGGGGTCTTTGTCTGGTTTCGGAATCAAGGTATGCTGGCCTCATAGAATGAGTTTGGAAGTTTTCCTTCCTTTCCTTCCATTTCTGTATTTTGGAACAGCTTCAAAATAATAGGTGTTGACTCTTCTTTAAATGTTTGGTATGATATACCTGAGTGGCTCAGTTGACTTCATTTTGGCTCAGGTCATGATCTCATGGTTCATGAATTTGAGCTCCACATCAAGCTCTGCACTGACAGTTTGAAGCCTGCTTGGGATTCTTGCTGTCCCTTTTTACCTCCCCCACTCCCACTCTCTCTCCCTCTCTCTCTCAAAAAATAAACTAAAAAAAAAAAAGTTTTCCCCTGGATATCTATCTGGCCCTGGACTCTTGTTTTTGGGGAGATTTTTGATTACTAATTCAATTTCTTTGCTGGTTATGAGTCTGTTCAAATTTTCTATTTCTTCAGGTTTCAGTTTTGGTAGTTTATATGTTTCTAGGAATTGTCCCATTTCTTCCAGATTGCCCAATTTATTGGCATATAATTGTTCATAACATTCTCTTATTATTGTTTGTATTTCTGTAGTGTTGGTTGTGATCTCTCCCTTTCATTCTTGATTTTATTTATTTGGGTCCTTTTCCTTTCCTTTTTCTTTTTGATCAAACTGGCTAGGGTTTATAAGTTTTGTTAATTCTTTCAAAGAATCAGCTCCTGGTTTCATTGATCTGTTCTACTGTTGTTGTTTTTTTTATTTCAATAGCATTGATTTCTGCTCTGATCTTTATTATTTCCCATCTTCTGCTAGTTTTGGGCTTTATTTGCTGTTCTTTTTCCAGCTCTTTAACATGTATTGTTTGGTTGTTTATCTGAGACCTTTCTGCCTTCTTTAGGAAGGCCTGGATTGCTATACACTTCCCTCTTAGGACCACCTTTGGTGTGGTCCTAAGGTTTTTGGGCTGTGGTGTTATAATTTTCATTGGTTTCCGTATACTCTTTAATTTCCTCCTTGACTTCTTGGTTAACCCATTCATTCTGTAGTGAGATGTTCTTTAGTCTCCAAGTATTTGTTGTCTTTCCAAATTTTTTCTTGTGGTTGATTTCGAGTTTCATACCGTTGTGATCTGTAAATATGCACAGTGTGATCTCGATCTTCTTGTACTTGTTGAGAGCTGATTTGTGTCCCAGTATGTGATCTATTCTGGAGAATGTTCCATGCTCACTGGGGAAGAATGTGTATTCTGATGCTTTAGGATGAAATATTCTAATATATCTGTTAAGTCCCTTCAGTCCAGTGTATCATTCAAAGCCATTATTTCCTTGTTAATTTTCTATTTAGATGATCTTTCCATTGCTGTGAGTGGGGTGTTGATGTCCTCTACTATTATGGTGCTATTGTCAGTGAGTTTCATTATGTTGTGATTAATTGATTTATATATTTTGCGCTTTCACATTGGGGGCATAAATGTTTACATTTGTTAGGACTTCTTCGTGGATAGATGCCTTAATTATAATATAATGCCCTTCTTCATCTCTTGTTACAGTCTTTATTTTAAAATGTAGATTATCTGATACAAGTATGGCTACTTCAGCTGTCTTTTGGTGACCATCAGCATGATGGATAGTCTCTATCCCCTCACTTTCTTGAAAAAATTTTTTTAATGTTTATCTGTTTTTGAGAAAGAGACAGAACATAAGCAGGGAAAGATCAGAGAGAGAGGGAGACACAGAATCCAATGAAGACTCCAGGCTCTGAGGTGTCAGCACAGAGCTTGATGTGGGGCTTGAACCCACAAACCATGAGATCATGACCTGAGCTGAACTCAGACACTTAACCGGCCCAGGAGCCCCAATGATCACCTTATTTTCAATCTGAAGGTGTCTTTAGGTCTAAAATGGGTCTCTCGTAAACAGCATATAGATGGATCTTGTTTTCTTATTCATTCTGTTACCCATGTCTTTTGATTGGAGTGTTTAGTCCATTGACATTTAGAGTGAGTATTGAAAGATATGAATTTATTGCCCTTGTGCTGTATTGCCCTTGTGTTGTAGAGGTGGTTTCTGGTAGTGTTCTCTGGTCCTTTCTAGTCTTTTTTGCTTTTGGTCTTTTTTGCTTTATTTTATCTTTTCTCCCCTCAGAGAGTCCCCCTTAAAATTTCTTACAGGGCTGGTTTAGTGGTCATTAACTCCTTTAGTTTTTCTGTATCTCTCCTTCTATTCTGAGTGACAACCTTGATGGATAAAGAATTCTTGACTGCATATTTTTCCGATTCAGCACATTGAATATATCCTGCCACTCCTTTCTGGCCTGCCAAGTTTCTGTGGATAGGTCTGCCACAAACCTGATCTGTCTTCCCTTGTAGGTTAAGGACTCTTTTTCCGTTGCTGCTTTATTATTCTTTCCTTATCTGTGTATTTTGTGAATTTGACTGTGGTATCCTTTGTTGGTGGTCAGTTTTTTGTTGAATCTAATGGGAGTTCTCTGTGCTTCCTAGATTTTGATGTCTGTGTCTTTCCCTAGGCTAGGAAAGTTTTCCACTATGATTTGCTCACATAAACCTTCTACCCCTTTTTTCTCGCTCCATCTTCTGGGACTCCTATGATTTAGAGAGAGAGAGAGAGAGAGAGAGAGCGCATGTGAGGGGGAAGGAGCAGAGAGAGAGAGAGGGAGACACAGAATCCAAAGCAGACTCCAGGCTCTTAAGCTGTCAGCAAAGAGCTGTACGTGGGGCTTGAACCCACAAACGGTGAGATCATGACCTGAGCTGAAGTCATATGCTTAACTGACTGAGCTCCCCAGGTGCCCCTTGGATGTTATACTTTTTAATGAGTCGCTGAGTTCTCCAATTCTTATATCATGCTTTTTGCCTTATCGTTTGCCTTAGTTTCCCTCTTTTTCTTTTGCTTCAGTATTCTCTTCAAGTTTGTCTTCTATATCACTGATTTGCTGCTCTGCCTCATCCATCCTTGCCACCATGATAACCATTTGAGATTGCATCTCAGTTATAGCATTTTTAATTTTGTCCTAACTAGATTTTACTTCTTTTATCTCGTAGAAATGGATTCTATGCTTATTTTCAACCCCAGCTAGTATTTTTATTATCGTGATTCTAAATTCTGATTCAGACATCTTGCTTATAGCTGTGTTGATAATTCCCTGGCTATCATTTCTTTCTGTTCTTTCTTTTGGGGTGAGTTCCTTCATTTCATCATTTTGGAAGAAGAAAATGAATTAATAAAATAAAAAATAAAAATTAAAAATTAAAACGACACAAAAAAATCAAATAAAGGAAGCTATATCCTAGGTGTGTTTTGGTCTGGTTGTTGAAGGAAGCTTGATAGAATAGAGAAGAAGGGAAAGAAATAAAAGACAAAAAAAAAAAAAAAGGGAAAAAGGTAGGAAAATGTTTAAAAATTTAAAAATGAATATAATAGAATAAAATGAAATGAATAAAGTAAAATAGAATAAAAAATTATGAAAATAAAAAATATAGTAGAAAAAATAATCAAAAATATTTTTTACAAAAACAGAAAATAAATTTTTTTTTCTCTTTCTGTATTCAAAGAATAAGAAAAGAAAAAGAAAAAAAATTGAATAGGGGGACCAACGAACAGAATGAAATATGAATGAAATTACATCCAGTTTCCCCTAGAAGTTAAATTATGAAGCACTTTATAGTCCAAAAATTAAGCAGGTGGAGAGCCTGGTGGTAGTTCTCTAGAGCTTGGTGGGTGCAGTTGGATGGGGCTTGGTCTAATGGCTCCGTTCTCCACTAGATGGTGCTGCTTACCTTACTGGAGTGGATCATTGTGGCATATGTAGGTGTGTATGCTCATGCATGGGAGAGGTGAAAATGGTGTCATTTATCTTCCCAGTCTCTAGCATCAGAACTCTGTGCTCTCACCTACTGGCAATCAAGCACCCCTCCTTTGTCTCCCTTTTCCCTCCACTCCCTGTCTGCTGTTAGCCAAGCTGTTAGCCTGCCAGGTATCATTTTCCTCCTGAATTTTATCTCAGGTGGGGCTGTGTTTCCAAACTCCTCACCTCTGAGGGTCCTGTGACTTGGACCTGCTCTGAACCTCTGGGGGAGTTCTCACTGAACAATGGCTAGGTGCTGGCCTGCCCCAGAAAAAGTTCACGTGATCATGTAGCAGTGGTGTTTCGGGGATTATGGTAAATCACAACACACATCTGGCGCCAGTCTTCACCGTCACCTAACGTCCTTGTTTCAACATCGGCAAATGTGGCTGTTCTCCAGGGTCTGCTGGGACCTTAGCCTGTGGAGAGGCCGCATGGCCTATACCAAATGTCCTCTCAGCAGATGAACTGCCTCTCCCTGTGTGGCCCAAGGATCCCTTGGACCTCACTGCTCTGGGGATTCACCCTCCCACCAGAGCTCCACTAGGTATCAAACTGTGGAGTTTCAGACTCTGCACTCCCCCATTTATAGAGTCCTAATGGTATTTAAACCCTCTCCTTTCTCCTTTCTCTCTTTCTTGTTTGGTCCCTTATGGGTGTTTCCACTCTTTCTGTTTCATTCCAGCTTCTTTTGGGGGAGTGTTTTTCCTGTACTCTCCCTGCTGTCTCCATCGTGTCTCCAGAAGCAAAAACAACTCTCTACCCTCTGTAACTTCTGTCTCTCCCAGTTCACTTCTCTGCGCAGTGTACCTGCCAAGTTCTGTGACTTAAGTTATTCAGATTATTGTGTTAATTCTCAGATCAATTTTCTAGGTGTGCAAAATGGTTTGGTGCTGATCTAGCTGCATTTCAGGGAGAAGAGAAGCAGAAAACTTCTGTGCTGCTCTGCCATCTTGGCCACCCCTGAAGTATTCTGGTAGAGTATTTCAATAAATCTCATTTATAGGGATGACTGATTGGAGAGATAATGAATCTGTCATTGATAAAAAAGTAAAGTCACTCATTTTAGCCAAGATGGGAGGGATGTGCAGTATTCTAGTTCCTTTCTTGAAGTCTAGACCACATATTCAGCTGCCTGCTTGACATCTGCATATGGTTGTTTTTTATATCTATTCTAAAATTCAACCATTTCAGGACGGAATTTATCTTCAGTAAAACTTATTATTGTTTTTCTCTGTCTTAGGGATTGGTACTACTATCTTGCAAGGAAACCCAGCTATCAATGACACCCTTCCTGATTATTTAGCAACCTAAGGCCTATTTATTCTACTTCCTTAATGATTCTTAAATCTATCCACTATTACTTAATCCCACTACTTCTTCCCTAGTTCTGGTCATTGCTTTCTTTCTTGCATTGTGCTCCACGTGTAGCTCTGATTTCTGGGTGATCACAATCTAATTGATTCTTCATTCTGCAACTAACACTTGAGATTAAACTCAGATGTGGCTCCCTCTACCTTCCATTCCCCAGACTTCTGTCCTACATATTTCTTATCTCTATTAAACAGTTTTTCACCCTGAGTATATAGTTGCCTATTCTCTTGCTTGGCTTCCACCCTAGACCATGAATGACTTAAAGGCAGGGTAGTGGTTGTTACACAAAAAGTTCACCACAAATATTTATTGTAAATCTCAGCCTCCTGAGGTAGAATATTTAGTCTTTGGTTAACTCATTCTGTTAAATTTTTTTCCTTCATACTGAGCAGGAATTTATCATCCTAGAATTTGTACTCATTCATTGTAATTATATTCTGCAACTATAAGCCTGAGATTTTCTAGAACATAATATCTGATTTCAAACATGTATTGCTTTTATAAAACATCACAAAGTCTTGGAAGTTTTTAATTTCTAGTATTCAAACCAAGTGCCCTAGAATGTCTCTCATATTTGGAAGTGGCACGGGTATTCTTCATCTTGTCATATGTCCTGATTTTTGGTTTGGAAAGTTTGGGAACTGCACAGCATGAAACCAATCTAATGCCTCTGCTTGGAACAGCCCTTCAGTTATTTGAAGTCAACCATTATGTCTCTCTTTTCCCTAGACTGATACTTTTCAGGTTAACTCTCATGGATTGTTCTTGTACTCACCTTTGGATCTCCATACCCCTATTTAAAGTAGGTGGTGACACTAGGTAGTGCTACCTGTGCAGAATGGATCAGACCATCCCATACCTGTTCTAGGCACTGACTTGCTGTTACTACAGCCTAAGTTTCTTTTGCTTTCTTTAGAGGTAGCCACATTATATTTGTGACTCGTAATTTATGCTATTAGTTATCAAGCCATATCCTTTACATCTTACACTTGAAAGTTGGATTTATTTCTGTTGAAATATATGTGGTTATGTTGAGGTCATCCTACAATCTTATGATCTTATCATACAATCTTATATTTTACTTTGAATTCCAATTCTGCCACCCAGTGTATTCTCTGGCCATCTCTGACTTGTTACATCAGAACAATGTTAGTTTGAGTTGTTGGCCTATACTCAATGTAACAGGAACTTTGAAGGACATTTCTTGCATTAAAATTCTTCTTGTGAGTTGTTTTTCCTGTAATGCCATTTGCCTTGTGAATACCTGGTTTTGTGTTTGAATTTCACCCAGTATTGTATTTCACAGCAGGAACTTGGGGTCAGAAAATTATATTCTGAGCTAACATATAATTAAGGAATATACTTACTCTAAGAAATAATTTTCCTCCATAATAGAATGGCCAGATATAGTCCTATTCAAATACCTATTCAAATATTTGCTCATTGTTTTTCTATCACATAAGCATTTGCAGGTGCATTTTAGTAATAAGAAAACTAGTTAAAAATCCTTTTTCTCTATATCAATCTGAATATTAAAAAAAAAACTATAGACTTCAGTGTCCTCAGGGACAGGGACAATCCTTTATACTTTTCTATCGGGCTACACCGCAAAAACCTTCCCAAATAATCAACAATTTTTCTCTTTCTTGTGTCTACACCCTCCCTTGTACTAGCTCATCTTTCTAGAATGCCTCTCCTCCCATATCCCACAGGTTGAGAGTCCTGTTATTTCTCAAAGCTTAATTTAAATTTCACATCCTTTGAGAAGCCTTTCTCCAGAATCAGGTGAACATCAATTTTTTTGCACCTGGAATTCCTAAGGTACTACTCATTATGTTATCTACCTTTTTGATACAGGATTTATATACGTTAGTATTATTTCTTGAGATGGATTAGGAAATTCCTGTGGGTGGTGACCATATCTTCTTTCCTATGTGATTCCCTACTATTTTTTAAAGAATGCTAGGAGCATAATATAAATTTAGTTGAATTGGAATTTTGGGAAACTCAAGGAATATGTCTAGGAAAGCAGGGTTGGGGGATCATTACTTTTCTTTAAAAACAAACCAGAAAGACTATGCTTTCAAAATCATTGAAACAGCATTCCTCAGTGCTGCTGAATTTCTCACAAGAGTCTAATTTGGGTATCTGTCATGGCAAGAACTTTCACGTCCTTCTGTGGGATCATCATACAGGGAAAGAACTGGGGAGATGAGGCTGTGATGGGTGGCTCAGGCACAGGACAGAGCTATAAACCAGTAGTTTCCAAGACCTAGCAGCACACATCTGGAATCTCTCTTTATTGTCATCGCAAGGGGCACATAATTTGATTTTTCATATTTACTACTTTTTTTTTTGCCAGAGAAAAAGAAGAAAATCCTTGAATATTTTAGGAGACATTTATCAGTTTTTAGTTAAGACCATTTGGTTTCAAGGTAACAACACGTGTTTCTTTCCTTTGCTACCCTCATCCTTCCCAACTAATCTGGGAGGTCAGTGCTGAAGGCTCTCTTTTTGAAAAGCCAAATATACAGTTAATCAAAGCAGGTCACTTTCCTCTCCTGGAATCCTACTTAAGCACTGGAGCCGTATACTTTTTCAATGGATGTTTGACATTTATCACAACCCTAAACTGCGTTATGCAGTTGTGCTTTGCATCTGCTCTTGGTGACTTGTGCCTTTTTAATGCATTTCAGACCCATTTTGGGGGAAAAGGTAATTTCGCAGTGAAGAATTAAATTTACCCAAAGAGAGGTATGGCCTTTGTCCTTACTCCTGCGAGGTGACCTCTAAATCCTTGGAATTTCCAGAATGATAGGGGATTCTGCTATTCATGTTGGGCCCCTAATAGTTTGTGCTAACGATGACTCAGGATAGAGGCTTTTGGCCACACCAGAAAGACCAAACGTGATTAGGGTTGGGTTTTTGAGGTAGGTAATGTCAGCCTGACCTCCAGGGAGGGGAGTGAGGCTAGAAATTGAGTTCAGTCAAGAGGATAATGATTTAATCAATCATGCCTACATAATGAAAGCTTAACAACAACAACCCCCCCCCCCCCAAACAAACAAACAAACCAACCAACAACAACAAAAAAAAACCTCTGGATGCCAAAGCTTGGGTGAACTTCCCTGGTTAGCAATACTCTGTGTGAATTCCCACATATTAGTGCCAGCTCTGAGGATAACAGGAACTTTCCCAGAGCTTATTCCCTGCTTTCCTTCCTTTAGTGGGTTCTAATTTGTATCTTTTTGCTGTAATAAAACTGCAGTCATAGGTACAGCACTTTCCTGAATTCTATGAGTCATTTTAGCAAATTATCAAACCTGAGAGTGGTTGTGGGAATTCCTTGTATCTGTAGTCAGCTGGTGTGAAGTGAAGGTGGCCTTGGGGACCTCCAAACTGGTGACTGGAGTCTGAAGTGAGAGTAGTCTTGTGAGGACTATATCCTCAGACTGTGTAGTTTGTTTCACTCATTACAGTAGTCTATCAAGAAACAGAAAATAATAGGGCAACAGGAAGGAGAAAAGAAAACAAAAATATTTGTGTCAAACTATGAAACCCAGGTGACTGAAAACAAGGTTTTTTTGCACCCTGTTTCTTCTAAAACAAAGTTGGGGGAAGACAGGAAGGTATTTTTCTTGTGGTTTCTCTGTTGTTTCTTAACTAGAATTTTTGAAAGAGTGTCCTTATTTTTCTAGTGGAGGGAAGTAGCCCACACCCTGTAGGTATTTAGGGTCGGAGACATGGGAGTCCTTCAGTGGGTGAAAGTGGGGTGATTGTGAAGTAACTCCACATTTCTTCTCACAGTGGTGCTAATTGGTCTTCTCTTTTTTGCAAGTGGAGATGCCGTGGGCATCATAGGATCGACCTCTTTAAGGGAACTGTGAATACCCAAGGAGAGAGGGCAAACTGATCATTAAAAGAGAAGTGGAGGTGGCGAAGGATGAGTAGCGCAAACCTCTTTCTTGGGGTTGCCTGCTTTGTCTCTGTCCTGCCAGCTTTTGGAGGAATTCTTCCCTCCTTCTATTCTTCTTGTCCTCGCCTTCCTTGAGACAGGCTTCTTAGCTCTTTATTCTTCCTTCCTGTCTCACCATCCAAGCACTCGTGATTCTTCATTTGTTGATGCTCTGTCATGGTAGAACTGTTGACAGGGATATTTGCATTTTCACAGGGACAAGTCTTAAACCTAGAGATCAATCAAGCTGGAAGGTGGAATTTCATTCCTTAGTTGAGGTCAAGTTATATATTCAAGGGCCTTCCTCCATAAGAAGTCTACCCAAGGTGACATCTGGTCCAGTCATTCTGATGCTGTGTTTCAGTGATAACCTCAGGCTGAGGAGGAGCTGAACTTTCAAAGGAAAGCTACATTTGCTATTTGTATAAGAGGATGAGAACTCAGGAGCCTTAAATTTAGGAAGTTAGTAAGTGGTTGACAAATCACCTTGGTTCTCAGTAGCAGAATTTTGTGGTGGTCCTAGACAGTATGACCTTGAGTAGGTTCTTCAGAAAAGGTGTCTGGGGGCCACAGCTAACTAAATTAAGACTGAGTGAAATCAGAATAGGACACATGGAAACCAGGTTTTGAGACAGCAGCTCCTTTTGTGTGAATACACTGAAAAGTCTGTGTTTTGCTGCATACAACTGTGGAATCTTAAGAAAATTATCCCTTTTCTCTAGACCTGACTTTATGGATAAAAAGAGGATAGTGAGTTAGATGTTCTTTAAAGACCCTTTACACTGTAACCATATTATAAATTTTAGCCTAGGGATGAGGTTAGGAATAGGAGAGATGGCCACCAAAGAATGAAAAATTTGCATGGGCTCAGGCTACTTCAGAAGCCCAAATATGCTATCATGTCCTGGGTATTTTATTTGGAGACTGTCTGCTTTGGGGACAGAAGGAGAGGGTCAATTCAGGAATCTCAGATCTGGTGCCCTTTGATGATGAGGCCCATGGAGGAAGCATAATGTAATTGTTGAGGCAAAAATACACCTTGAGCCAGTCCTCCATTTCCCTCCTCATTCTATTGCCACTATGTAGATAACCTCACCTGTTAAGAGGTGAGAAGACTAGCTGGAATATTTGTCCTTTATTCTTAATTTTTAAATTTTATTTATTTATTTTGAGAGAGAGCTCGTGTGCACGTGAGCATAAGTGGGGGTGGGGGAGACAGAGAAAGGGAGCATTGTCAGCATGGATCCCCATGCAGGCTTAATCTCACGAACTGTGACATCATTACCTGAGCCAAAATCAAGAGTTGGATGTTTAACTGACTAAGCCAGCCAGGCACGCCTGTCCTTTACTATTTTTAAGAGTGCTCGTTATGACAGCACTTCCTAACCAGTAAGTCCATGTCCAGGTGGGTCCTCTGAAAATCTGGGAACAAGATGATCTTTATCTATATTCGGAGTTCTCTTATCTCCTCTTGTGACCTCTCTCATCATGGATGACCAGTGCTCCCCTGGAAGCAAATAATACCTTCCAATTAATAGCAAACACACAAACTCCAGCTCTTCTGAGGTTGGCCCTGAGTAGAAGAGAGTCTTCTGGGGCAGGGAGGAACAAAGGGGCAGGAAGGGTTGGCTTGTTCTTAGATTCATTTTCGTTTGAGATTCCTTGAATGAGACCAACATTACTGGTCTCAGGAGTACTGCTTCCACTTAGCACTCTGACTCAAATGAGATACAAATGTCCATTCCCTCGCATTTCAGTAGTATAGGCAAGACAAGACTAGACATTCAGGTGGATCTTCTCGTGAACAGAACTGAATACACCTAGCCCTACAGGCTCAATAGTAGCACAGCACTCCTTCAATCTGATACCCTTTTCAAGTGTGTGTTTGGGAAGCAGAAAGACTTCTGATAGTAAAGCTTAGTCTTTCTTTGATGATCCCTGAGTAATTTAACCACTAACCCACATTTTCATTCAACAGATCAAAAGTTTGATAATTAACTGGTTTCACCATCCTTGGAAGATCTGACCCTCAGCAGTCTCTCCCTATCCTTCCTACCCAAGCAATTTATCAATCAACATGCTTTCTTTTTGAGAGGAACTTCAGAAAATACAGTCTCTTCTTTGCTGCATTTCCAATGGTGTTTTAGCTCCTTCTAGAAGGGCACTCTAGGCAGTTGCTCAACTGACTTGATCTCTACCACACACCAAGGGTCCAAGAACTACCACTTCAGTGTGAAACTAGATAATGTACCTCTCTTGAGCTCAGGCTGTTCCTATCCCATTCCCCTATCTTGGGGACCCTTGGGAAAAGACCCAGCCTGGCATCTTTCATTCCCAGCTCTTGGTGTCCCTTCACAGGGAGGAAACTATCATTATAAGTATTACCCAGTGATGCCCATACAGGCATCAAGACCCTGATGTCTAACCTTTTTAGCTCTTATTTTTTCTTCTTTGAAGATTAACCCGTACCTCTAGTACTGGACACCAACAATGACCCTTTATGAGACCATGTCCAGTTCCGGGGTGGCCTTCATCCTTGCTGGTCTTCACAGAATAACCATAAGAGAACATATTGTTAGAACCCCAGTAGTCATATCACATTTATAGTAGAAAGAAGCTTTTTTTTTTTTCTCATTCATCTTTATCCCTTGCCTGCCTTGAGTTTTACATTCAAGATGCCTGCACTGCTGCTGTTAAAAATCTCTTGCTTCCTCTTCTCCACTCATATATGAACCAAAAACATTTTTTTCAATAAGCTGCCTATTAGAAAAGCACTGATAAGCTAAATGGTCAGAAGGTGTTCCTGGCTAAAAACAGCTCAGTGGGTGATTCAACTTTGGAGTAACAGTGCTTTCAACCCAAATGAGCTGAGCTCTCGAGGTGGACTTCAGTCATTGTTACAGAGCCCTGAGAAGATATTTTGGGTCAAGGAAGACCTCCCTGTTTGACTTTAATCACATACAGAAGTAGCAGCTTATTTCAGTTATGCCATCATGATACCTGTCTCATGGCTGGTTGCTTGGGCTGTTCTGTAATAGAGTGAGAGGAGAGTTAGAAGAAGTAGGTTCCTACTTTGAAGCCTCATGTTTCCCCATTATTGAGCTTCTTATAGTGTATGGTGGGGCAGGAGGTATTCAGAGTCCTGGGAGGGTAAGCATGACAGTTCTTCTTGGGGTATAAATATGTTCTTGAATATTTGGGGGAAAATAATGGTAGTGGAGTTATTTATTGAGATAGTAATCTGTATTTTGTTTTTGAGGCAGTTGAAGCATCAGAAGGAATGAGAAGTCTTTGTATATTTTTCTGAATTCAGAGATGGCCATTGTGTTCCCCTATTACAGTAGCAGCTTGAAGATAATCTATTTTCCAGGCTTTAAAAAAATCCCTAAACTCTGGAATTATTCTAAGAGTATATGTGTGTATATGTGGGAGTGGAGGGCTATGGAGAAGAGAGTGGAAGTGGCAAGAGAAGGGAGATTCCCAGAAGCCTGGGAAGGGATGGAGGTCTGAGAGGGGCCTGTTTGGGAGCTGACAGGACTGCAGAAGGCAGACTGGATTTTGGGTGCTGGGTGTTGGGCTCTAGCCTCAGCAAAAATCCCACAAGCCAAGCTGAGGCTTTGCAGTAAAGGTATGGATATTTCTCACCCCCTTACTCCAAGGGCCATGCACAGTTGGGCAATGAGCCCCTTGGGGCTGACTGGTGCAAACCGTGAACCAGAGCCCCTTCCCCAAATATTCTGTCTTGAGTACCCTGTGACTTTGACAACACCCTAGAGGAATAGATGTGAATCTACAGTTATAGGACTGAAAATGATAATTTTCTGTTCATTTGGCAGGGGGAGGAGGAGGTCTACATTAGATTTAATTTGCTTCACAGAGAAAAATTCTGATTTTTATTGAAAAATTGTTGTATTAGTTATCTATTGCTGTGTAACAAAGTACCTCCCAAATTTAACATCTTAAAACACAAAACTTGGTGCATAGCTGGGTGCTTCTGGCTCAGTGTCTTTCTCAAGGCTGCAGTCAAGGTGTCAGCTGGGGTCAGAATCCTTTCAGGGCTCAACAGGGACAAGGTCTGCTTCCAAGTGCATTCACATGGCTGTTGGAAGGAGTCAGGTCTTCTTTGGGTTTTGGCTGGAGACATTATTTCCTTGCCCTGTGGACCCTTCCATAGGGTTGCTACTCATAACATAACAACTGATTCCTTCAGAGCAAAGGAAGAGAGAGAAAATGAGTGAATGAAAGAGAGAGAGGGAAAAATAAAGGATGAGAAAGGTGGGGGGATAGAAAGAAAGAGAGCCTCTGACAGAAGCATAGTTTTTCATAACCTAATCTCAGAAGTGACATTCCATGGCTTTGTCAAATTCTGTTAGAAGGGAGTTCCTATACAAGGAGAGAGAATTAGAGAGGCATGAATAGTGAAGTGGGATCACTGAGAGCCATCTTTGAGGCTACCTACCACACCTGCATTTGAGAATGCCATTTTATTTTGTATACACATAACCAAACATAATTATGCTATGGCATAGAACATGCAATTCTGAGATTGTTCATTCAGGGACTTTTAGTGGAAACTATTTGGGAAGCTTTGTATTCATTTGGCTCCTATGTTTAAGGAGTTGTCCTAAGTTGGATTTCTGCTTGCTGGTCCCTGGGTACCATCTGAGGGACCATGAAAACACTGTAGGTAGATGAGAAGGAAAAGAAAACATTTTGCTGAACACTGTGGAAGGGATAAGGGAAGAATAGAGTGTGGTCTTGCTCATGGATGTGACATGGTTAAGTTGGAGCAACACTAGGAGACAGAACAGAAAACAGACTGCATTTAAGCCAGTGTTCACAACACATGCTCTTTATACCAAATGCTGTTGGTGGTAGATGTAGGGATGGGGCAAGGCAGAATGTCAGTGGGTCTATCTTAGTGTTGGGGAAGATACTAAAGAAAAGGAGAGAACTGAGCTTCTCCCCAAACCATGGAGGTGGAGGTGGGGTAGACAAAATGGGTAGGGGCTTTGAAGGGTGGAGGAGAAGGCTATATTTAGGAACAAACTTGGTGGGAGAGCAGGCATATATGGAATTTGGGTCCTGGCTTTTTTGTCATTGTCTTGCCCCTCATTCTTGGTGTGTCTCTTTGGGGTATCTTCCACCTGCATAGCTGTGTCATGGGTGGAAGAGCCTCTGGTGACCTTGGAAAGCACAGCCGTCCTTCAGGAAGTTTCTTGTGGAGCCTGGGATGCCTGGGGTACCCACTCTGAGCAAGTAAGCCCCTTTCTTTTCCTGGAAGGGATGGTCTTTGAGGGGAAAGGGCTAATTGGTTAGGAAAAAGCCCAATAGCTTCATCTTAAAGAAACCAAGTTTAATCAAGGATTTCAAGGAAATAACTAACCAGCTGTTTTGAACTAATTAAATGTAATTGGTTATCTGTTATAAAGAGTTAATGCACCACAAGAACACCATTATTTTTAGGATCCCAAGGAAGCAGAGATTTATTTGAAACTTCATAATGAAGGTAGATCCAGGTTCTGTGAGGTGATGAGTAAAGAGAACCATCAAATTAATAGTTTTCTGAACTCTGAATTTGTGTAATTTATAAGGGAAGTGGGGGAGATTGTCTAATTTCATTCATTTTTGTCCCAAGAATAGCTTGTCAGAGCTTACATGTCACAATTTGGGGGTTTAATGAGTTGGCATTTTCAGGCTCACTTTTTTTTTTTTATTATATGAAATTTATTGTCAAATTGGTTTCCATACAACACCCAGTGCTCATCCCAAAAGGTGCCCTCCTCAATACCCATCACCCACCCTCTCCTCCCTCCCACCCCCCATCAACCCTCAGTTTGTTCTCAGTTTTTAACAGTCTCTTATGCTCACTTTTTAATTAATCTTTGCTCTTACCAGGGTAGGGGTGGGCTCATCCTTCCTTCCTGACCCAGAGTTAGGAGTGTGAGGTCTGAGTCCTGACTGTCTAACCTTCCTGTGGACTGGGGCTTTGAAGTAGATGCCCATAGGCTAGACAACCAAGGCAGTGGTTGGGTAAGGGGTGAGTTTAGCAGAGCTGAGTTGGCCTCATTATATTTAGGAAGTTGTAATCTTGTGTCTTTGCCAAACAAACCTTGAAGTTACTTTGTTCTTTCCTTCCCTGACAGTAGAAAGCTAGTTAAATGAGGGAATATAAAAAAGTAGATGCAAATATATATTAATATTTATCTACCTACTTACTCACTCATTTACTTGAAGTAATTATTTTTATTTTAACCTTAATTTAGAGCTGAACACCAGATTGTTGGTATAGGGTCAAAACTCCTCTTTGAGGACATATTGCTGATCAGAATTCTGTGTTGTCTTTCTTGTACATACCATTTTCTACAATGCATCATCTCTGATATCTAATTTTAGTTTTCTTTTTAAAGTGGAGTGAAAGTTCTGTTCACTTACAAAGTAGAATCTTAAAGTTTTACATTTCCTTCCCAATCTTTTGCGATTGTATCACTCATATCTAACTCAGTAAGTTTTTATTAGCATTTTTCAAAGCATTCCAATTTAGCTCTTATCGAAGTAACTCTTCTTTTTCACACTCATATTTTATCAGTATATACAATATTTTGTTGAATTAGATATTTACATTAACATATAAATGTGGGGGCGCCTGTGTGACTCAGACCGTCGAGCATCCAGCTTCGGTTCAGGTCATGATCTCGCAGTTCTTGAGTTTGAGCCCCACATTGGGCTCTGTGCTGAAAGCTTGGAGCCTGGAGCCTGCTTTAGATTCTGTGTCTCCCTCTCTCTCCAACCCTCCCCCGCTTGCTCTCTCTCTCTCTCTCTCTCTCTCTCTCGAAAATAAATAAACATTAAGAAAAACATATAAATGTCACATTCAAATGATACGTTAACACAATAAATGGCAAACCACATTTGGGAACAATTTACTCTTGGAAAGTATAGAACTCAATTGGTGGAAGGAAAGAGTGTATTACTTACTGTTTACTAGCTGTGAGCTCAGAATGCTGTATGTTTTAAAGGGAATAGAGAGTGTCAGTTAATCTAGAACAGGGATCAACATACTTTTTCTTCTGCAAAGGGCCACAGAATAAATGTTTTTGACTTTGCAGACCATATAGTTTCTATCTCCAACTACTCAACTCTGCCGTTGTAGCACAAAAGCAGCCATAGACAATGTGTAAATGAATGGGTTTGGTAATGTTTCAATAAAACTTTATTTACCAAAAAAGGGCAGTGGATGGGATTTAGCCTGAAGGTGGTTGTTTGCCAACGCCAGATCTAGAACATGGGTAAATTCACGTAGATTAAGAGAGTTCCTGCTCATCATGATTTGATCCATCAAATGTTTATTGAGTGCCAACCTTTTATATCTGTGATAGACAAGATAACAATGTGGCTTATTTTTCCAAGCTGTAATATGATCCATGCCTTTGTACTGACTCTTCTGTGGTCTACATTATTTTCCATGCCTCTTTCATAACCGGGCAAATTTCTGCCTGTCTTTCAAACCACATCTCATAAATCACCTCCTTAGGGAAGACTTCCTGTCTGCCAGCTAACTGAAACAGCCCTGCTCTGGGTTGCTGAGGGATCCCCTAGTGCATTCTCCCATCATAGTGTTTATTATGTTGTATTGTAAAAAATGGCCTTCGTCCCTCTCTCTCCTTCTAAGCTGTGACCTTTTGAAGGCATGGACTGGGACTCAGTCACGTCCATGGTCCTTTGTTCATAGCAGGTGTTCATCAATTGTTTGTTGAATGAATGACAAAATCAATCTGGCAAAGCATGAACTACAGAGACCATTTGAGTAGGCTTTGCTATTATTTATGTGTATGTATTTTGACCTTATAACTTTTTCTTTCTTTGTATTTCTTCACTAAGAAGATGGAGGGAAGTGTAGCAGCTGTTCCTGACAAGTTTTACTATAATTTTCTCATAGAGACATGAACTTATTATTCATATACATTAGAAAAAAGTTATACATGTGTATAGCTTTTAAGGTCAAATTCTACTACAAAATTTTTGAGTCAGACTCTGTTGGTTGGCTATTCACAGTCATTCTCAACCCTGTTCTCCTTTATTCACTTCCTATGATTGAGGATAAAAATCCAGACCTTCCCTTTACCAGGACTCTCTTGGTTTAGGGTGGCCATGTGACCCAGTTCTGGCCAATGACATGTAAGGAGGACTTTGCTGCAGATCTCCCAGGAAAGATTTTCCATTTCATTCTTACTTTTTTTTTTAAACCTTTTATTTGTTATTTTTGAGAGACAGAGAGAGACAGAGTGTGAACAGGGGAGGGGCAGACAGAGAGGGAGACACAGAAGCAGGCTCCAGGCTTTGAGCTGTCAGCACAGAGGCCGACGTGGGGCTCAAACCCACAAGCCGTGAGATCATGACCTGAGCCATAGTTGAGCTCAAACAACTGAGCCACCCAGGTGCCCCAAGATTTTCCATTTCTAATTGTGGTGGAGACAGCCAGGTATTGTCCATTTGTTCTTCCCTTTTTAGAACCTCTAATTTTTTTTTTTTTTTTTTGCCATGCATGTGACTGTCAGGAATAAACACTACATTCTCCAGCCTCTCTTATGGCTTTGTGACTAAATTCTGGCCAAAAGGCTATAGCAGAAGTATTTTGTGGCAGCTTTCAGGAAATCTCCCTAAAGGAAAAGTCTCCTGTGACAAACTTTTATTCATACTTACTCCTTCCTGCTGGTTGGAATGTTGATGTGATGGATGGAACTGGAGTAACAGCTGGAACCATGAGGTGATCTTGGGAATGGAGGCTGTATCTAGAGTAGCAACAAGAGAGAAGGAGCTTTGTACTCTGAGGAGATAATGAACAGAACCTCCAAAGCAGCCCTGGACCACCTACCTTCAGACTCTTATGTGAAACAATGTTCTGCCTTGTTCTAGCCACTCTTGTTTTGAGTTTCTGTTTTTCATTACCAAGTTAATCCTAACTGATACACTAATGAGAGGAGAGAGTTGCATGAGGACAACTCACTCACTCTCTTTCTCTCTCTCTCTTTCTGTCATTGGCTGTTCCATTCTCCATGTCCTGTCTGTGAAAACTAGATGTTTAGAGCTTGTGGCAGCCATCTTGTAACCCTGAGTAAACAAAGATGAAAAACAACACACTGAGGATGGTGGGGGTATAGGTTGGAAAGAAATGAGCACTCAGTGATATCCCTGAGCTTCCAGATGGTTCCTGGGACCATTTTCTTATGCAAGTGACTTTTAGGTAAACAACAAATGTCCTAATGTGATAAGCCATTTCAGTTTTAGTGGCTTCCCTGAAATTTTACTCCAGTTTTAGTTTTTATTAATTTAGCTTAAGCCAGAGCAGTAGTCCCCTTGCTTCATGCCTGTTCAACCTTATTCTGCCTCTTATAGGGAACCGCTTTCAACTTTTGGCTCTTTTCCTTGTTGACATTTAACTAAATACCTGCAATTTAAAAGAGAGGATTTTACTGTCCTAAATTACTCTTTTTACCCACCTCCCTAATGTCTCTTCTTCTGCTCTCAATATAGCTATCCCACTACTTTTGTTCATCATGACTTTTGTCAATATCACTCACAGCTGAGTCATGTAGTGTTCTCAAATTTCATGTCTTCTCTTTGCTTCTTTTTTCTTGGCATTGTTAATTGACTTGCTTTTTATTTGCTTAGTTTACTATGTATCAGTAACTCACTTCCATATATTCCACTGAGCTGTAAAACTCTTTTTGTTCCATTTAAACACACAAAATCATCGGATGCTCCTTTTCCCTCTGGGAGCTGTCTCCCCTGGAGCCTTCCATCTAAATGCCCTGAGTGGACTGGCTGCTCTCTCTCTTTGCTGGCCAGTTTGCCATCTCAGGTGCTATCCTGGGATTCTTTTTGCCTCCTTTCTGTGCTGGAATCCCTGCTCCTAGATCCCATGTCTTTTTATTTCCTGGTTTTCTCAGTTGTTTGGCGGCAACACATCTTCCTGAATTTTTCTAAGAAAGAATACATTTTTTTTTTAAAGATAACATATTGTCTGGAAGTGCATTTATCTGACCTCCCCACTTGATGCATAGTTTGGCTGGCATAGAGTTCTTGGCTAGTGATTGTTTTCCCTTAGAATTTTGTAGACATTGCTATATTATGTCCTAACTTCTGCTGCTTTTGAGAAATCAGATATTATTTTTACCTGTTTTGTTTTTGTTTTTGTTTTCCTTCTTGAAAGCTTTAGAATCTTCCCTAAACCCCAATGTTCTGAAATTTCATGAGAACGGTTTGTGTCTTTTTTGTTTGTTTGTTTATTGCTTGGGATATTTATTAAATTCTTTTAATCTGGAGACTTAAGTATTATGTCTTTGATCATTTTCTTTCTCTAAACTTCCTGGGGTTGAATTTTGGAACTTGTGTAAATCTGATGTTAGATACTCTGGATTGGTTCACTATTTTCTCTTTTCTCTCCTATTTTCCATCTCTTCGTCTTTTTGTTCTAATTTCAGAAATATTTCCTCACCTTTGTCTTCTAATCTATTGAGTTTGTAAAATTCTGTCTTTACATTCTATGGCATTTCATTCTTTATTCATGGATACCTTATTTGGATTTTATTAGCTTTAATTTTTTTTATTAAGTTGACCATCATTTAAGTACAGGGTAAAGAATAATCATATAAGAAAACAATACACTACACAAAATCTTAACACATGCAGGCATAAACACACATACACGCAAACATGAAGGAAATGAAAGATAAATATCCCTACTTTTTTTTTAATGTTTATTTATTTTTGAGAGCGAGAGAGACAAAGCACGAGCTGGGGAGGGGCAGGGAGAGAGGGAGACACAGAATGTGAAGCAGGCTCCAGGCTCTGAGCTGTCAGCACAGAACCGACAAGGGGCTCGAACCCACGAACCGCGAGATCATGACCTGAGCCGAAGTTGGAGCTTAACCAACTGACCCACCCAGGTGCCCCAGATATCTCTATTTTTGATTCCACTTTTCCACAGCTGTCCATGCTTTTTCTGGGCACTGTAAGAACACTATGTCAATGTTTTTGTGATAGTGTTTTTTGAATGTTTGAAATTTTCTTCTGCTCCCTGCATTGTTTCTTTTCTTTAAGTCCCGTTTCTTTTGTTTGTTTTGATGTTTCCTTTATGTTGGAGGTGTATGTACAATGGCTTTCCATTTTATTTAAGGTGAAAGTGCTAAAAAGATGACTGGAAGGTATGCATGAGGTGAGGGGGTTTGTACCAGTGATGGGTGATCAGATGGGAACTTAGGTATTTCACTGGAGGGCCCCTAAGTCTCTCATCATCTGCAGTTCTTTGTTCTTTGGCTGGTCCATTTCTGCAGAGTAATCCTCTGTGTTTTCTGCCTGGAGGTAGACACTGGCTGTCAGAGTTCTAGGAACTGGGGGTAGGGTGGTATCTTAACCACTTAAACCCCTGTTTTTTTGGTAGGGTTTTTTTTTTCTTTTCTCAATTAACAGATTTACTGAGGTGTAGTGGACAGAGCCTCTTCCATTTAGTGCAAGCACTGACCCCTCTTCTGCTGTGCAAGTTTCTCTTTACTTCTTCCTTGGAGGAGGGGTCTTAGGAGGTGCCTGGTGACTCCAACTGTTTTTCTGGGGTCTGCAGCACGATCCAGCTTGCCTTTTAGTTTAGTTTTCAGCTTTTCTGGTCTGCTAAGTCATTTACCATTGCCCATCTACTTTCCAGCATCCACAGTTTAGATACTGTCATCATCTTAATGGGATTGAAAAGTGAAGAAAAAAAGCACATGTACAATCTGTCATGTTTAACCAGAAGCCCTATCAGGTTTGTTTGTTTGTTTGTTCGTTTTTTTTTTTTTTTTTACCAGCTTAATATCATCAATTCTTACTACTCAGATGTGGGCTCCTTGAACTGTTTGGGGGCTAAGGGTCAGAAGTAAAGGATGTATATATATGTGCGCATGTTTGTGTCTTTTGTGTATGTGCAAGGCTATGTATGAGATTATGTGTATGTCTGTGTGTGTTGGTTAAAATGAGAGTAAGTGTGTTAGCTAAGGAAATAAATGGGTCTGGCATGGTGAGTGTGAGGAATTGGGAGGGTGGGGAGAAGGGCAGGGAATAGGAGGAAGGCAGACCTGCAAGTTTTGCAGTGTATTTTACCTCAATGGAATATTTCCTTCCTATTCTTAACCTGGCCTTTCAGCTCATCTCTTTAAACCAGAAACCCTGGGAGCAGGGTCAAACACAGGCCAAGTGTGAGATTTAACTTTGCTCCCTTCCACAGCACCTTTTAAGCTCTCGCTCAGCCACTTTGGACTCAGCCACTTTGGACTTTCTTAGAGCTCTCTGGTTGCCCAAATTTCCACTTTGTTTTTATCTTCCAAGTAGTGCTCTCTGCTTCTGCCCCCTCCTTGCACAGAATCTGAAAATACAAAATGTCTTCTTCTTTACATGCATTTGGTATCTTATTTAATTTCTGTGCTACTTTGGTCTTCTGATGGTCAGCCCACATCTCTCCCCTTTCTCACTGATACTCTTTACAATCCTATGTGTTTTTCCAAGATGTCACAGCGCTCTTGTTAGGGAGGTAGGGTAGCTAATATTTCTGTTTTATGGATGGAAAAACTGATGTGAAGAGCTACATTCAAGGATACATTTAATAAATGCTATTTTAGGATGGATGTGAATGGAAACCGTAATTTCTGAGCAGTCTGGGCCTATAGGTTGGGAGGAAGGGTATAAAGCCATAGGGAGGAAAACCCATCCTTAATTGTGCTTCTACTCTGTGGTCAGACAGCCAGAGACTGTACTTGGGGTTACATATGTTGTACTTGGGGTTACAACAAGATGTTGTCTCATTCTTCAGTCAGTATTGTGAGCTTGTTATTTTTATCTTCATTGTCCAGATGAAGCTCAGAGAAGCTATAAAACTTTCCAGTTGTCACACAGACCATCCAGCTGTGATTAAATGGGGCTTTGTCCTATAACACCTGACAAAGTTGATATTCGACCCCAGGACTGCACAGTTTTAGAGCCCATATGAGTATGTGTTGTTAACCTTTTCCTCAGTGTCTGCAACTGATCATTGAAATTTCTGTCACTTAGAGTGGAAACCAAATGTAAGTGTCTCTGCAGTCACTTCACAGAGATTACTCTAATTTAAAGAGCAGACTCATGTATTTTTCTGTTTTGGGAGAAAGATAAATTATGTGTTTGAGGACATATTTCTTTTTTTTCTTTTTTTAATTTTTTTTTTCAACGTTTATTTATTTTTGGGACAGAGAGAGACAGAGCATGAACGGGGGAGGGGCAGAGAGAGAGGGAGACAGAATCGGAAACAGGCTCCAGGCTCTGAGCCATCAGCCCAGAGCCTGACGCGGGGCTCGAACTCACGGACCGCGAGATCGTGACCTGGCTGAAGTCGGACACTTAACCCGCTGCGCCACCCAGGCGCCCCGTGGACATATTTCTTTAGTGGCTCCTTTATAAAAGCTTTTTTTTTTTTTAAAAAAAAACAACCTTGTTTCTGAGTCCATAGACAATATTAAAAAAAAATTTTTTTTGATGTTTATTTTTGAGAGATACCGAGAGACAGAGCATGAGAAGGGTAAAGAGAGAGGGAGACACAGAATCCAAAGCAGGCTCCAGGGTCTGAGCTGTCAGCACAGAGCCCGACGCAGGGCTTGAACTCATAAACTGCGAGATCGTGACCTGAGCCAAAGTCAGATGCTTAACCGACTGAGCCACCCAGGCTCCCCCATAGACAATATTTTTAATTGCCCTGCTTTTTTTTCCTGAGTTATAAAAGCCATGCTGTTAAAGTTACAAATGTTAAAAATTTTATTATTTGCTAAAATCTCTGCCTCAGAGTGTATTCTGTTGGCTTGGATTTACACAAAAGTATTATAAATAAAAGATTTAAATAGAAAATGTGCTTGATGTGGAAATTCAATAGTTAAGAGGCCCACAAAACTTGCCAGATGTTTGTGTGAGAAGCTGGCACTTCAGGTGGGTAAGTATTTATTGCTTCCTGTAGGGTAATATGAGCTGCTGGGGAGCCATGAAGTAAAAAAGGAGACCCTTGTCTGTACTGGGGAAAGAGCATAGTGGCACTGACTTCATAATTAGAGAAAAAACTAAATGTGAGGATACACCAACCCGCAGCTCTGCTGTTTCGAAATATCTTTTTATTCTAAGGATAATGACTTTTTTTTTTCTTTTGCTTATGTTGCTATTTTTTTTCCTAGGGAGTTCAAACTTTGTGTTTATAGGGTGACCTCAGGGGACATTTACTGGACATTTACTGGAGCTTTGGAGCATGTGAATTCCAGGCCCATTTCTGGAAGCACATATTGGCTGTTATAGATGAGGTGAACAAGTTGCTGCCCACATCCAAGTTCAGCCTGAGCCACACAGCTGCCTCAAGTCTAGTAACTTTCTGTGAGATCCAAAAGGAAATTAGTTTTGCTCCCTTCTCATTTTTCACAAAGCCATCCCAACACATTCCTCAGTTTATCATATTCAAAACATTTTCTGATGGCTCTTTTCCTTGTTTGGGCTCTTTTTTTTCTCTCTTTCTCTTCCTTCCTTCCTTCCTTCCTTCCTTCCTTCCTTCCGCTTAAAAAAACATATAGGGGCATCTGGGTGACTCAGTCAGTTAAGTGTCTGTCTCACGGTTCGTGAGTTCAAGCCCTGTTTTGGGCTCTGTGCTGACAGCTCAGAGCCTGGAACCTGCTTCTGATTCTGTCTCTATCTCTCTCTGCACCTCCCCTGCTCACGCTCTCTTTTGCAAAAACAAAGCATATATTATTTTCATCATTCTAAGTTTTCTTTCTAATTGTGCTAAAACGACAGCTACTTTTAGATTTTCCTAAGTGGTTTTGTTTCTTATTTTTTAAGAACATGCTGGGCATGTTTTAACATATGGGCACTAATTGATACTGTGCCTAGAAACTGGTTTGGCACTGTGAGAAATAGTAAAGAAGTGAAATGATCACCTGTATTAGAGTGACGAGGTGGGTATAGTCCAACAGTCAGAGGGGAAAACAAGGAACATATACAATGGACACTCGTGCTTGCAATAAGCAGGTGCTTAGAAGTGTTTGTTGGTTGACTAAGTGAGTGAAGACGATGTTCCAGGGGCCTGAAATAGAAAAAGTTTCAGGGAGGCGGTAGGATTTAAGTTGCCAAATATTCACATATCCAAATGCATTTAGATAGATAAGAGGGAAGTCCTGCCTACCACGGTAGGGGGCGGGGGGGGGGGTTGCATTTTACAAAATGAAGAGGTGAGCAGAGGTTTGATTCCTAAGGCAACAAGTGAGAAAATCTGAGTCAACTAGAGTGTCATCTTGGGGAGAAATGAAGAATGATTCCATGAGATCCATACATTCCTCTTCTGTCCCTATAAATCCCCTTGTCCCTTGTTAGTCATTGTTGTCCCCTGTCTCTTGGCTCCTCTGGGCTGTGGGAAACTCCCTGCTGGGCTTCAACTATCCTGTGTGTGGCAGGGTGAGAGACACACTTGTTTAGAAAAGTAACACTGTAAAAGTAGAAGAGGTGTCTTGGGTCCTACAGCGCGCGCTGATGAAAAGAAGAAGTGTTGAATTCCTAAACTCTCTGCCCCGCCCGCCACCCCCCCCCCCCCCCCCATATTGGACAGCTTGTGTCAGCATTTCCTTGGCGTGAATTTCGTCCTTGCAGAGTCTTGCATTGTATTTCAAAATTATGCAAAGAGGTTTTTAGCAGCATAACAGGAATGCTTAGTTATCCCTTTATTGGGGAGTAAATTAGATGGTTATAAAGTTAAATAAAACCCAGAAAGTTCCTACTGCGTTTTCTTAAAATCCTTTGTCAAAACAAATAGCCTTGAAATGAACATAAAAATTTAAATGGCATTGAGTCTAATGAAACAACATGAGCCTAATGAAGTTGGAGTGCTGTGTGAGTACTGGGAAAGCAGGCCTGCTTTTATCTTATTGGAATGTTTACGTCCTTGCCTGTCTCCTAATCACACAGTGGTAACGTCATCCTGAGAAAATGCTTTCAGAAAGATTGCAAGTAAAAAACAAGAATGATACAGCCTCGGGTTAACAATGCAGAATCCCCCAAGAAGTCAGACTAAATCAATTGTTTAGAATAGAGGGCACTGGGCTAGAAGATTGCCCCGCTCTTACTTTTGGGTATGTGAATATGTGTGTCATTGATAAAGGGTCTCACGACTGTAACTGGGACAACACCTCCAACTCCATCTGTTGGAAATCAAAGTCTTTATCATGTTCTCCATAATCAACATTCTCTCCACTGTTACCTTTGGTTCCTTCCTCTCTCTTTCCATATCCCTAAGTTGCTAAATTTTATCAGTTCTTCTCTTAGTGCCTCCAAAATCTCTGTCATCCATTCCATGGCTACAGCCACCAGTTCTGTTCATTTTCTTGACCTTCATCCCTCATCTCTGGGACTGTAGGCTCACCAACCTCCACCTCATCCTGCCCCAAGTGGTCAATTAATCATCCTAAATCCAATGTCACTGTGTCATTCACCTGACCACCGCCCACAGAATAATCCTGATAGTCAAAGGCCACTTACCACCCAGTTCTAATCTGCATTCCTAGCTCCATTTCTTGATATTGCCTTAGATGGACATAGGACCAGTGCAACCACTTGACTGGCCTTGCTCATATTCCACTTGAATGTGGCTTGTTCGTTCCCTCACCATGCCTTTGTTTACTTGTTCCCACGTTTAGGATGATGCTTTTCTTCCTCACTACTTATGCAATTTATTGCAAGGTAACAGCTTGTAACTTTTTTAGTCACCTCTTGGAGAATCTGTTGAAGGCCATCCTTCATCCTGGAAAAGTGCATATCCAAAGAGTTCATTGGCCCCTGAAGCTCCATTCATGTACCCCTTAAAAGAACATTGATCTTAAATGAAGAATCACTGCTTAAGGTCAAGTTGAAATCCCTAGTCCTCCATATAGCCTTTACTAAATAAATTACTCTGGCTAATGATGAGAACTCCTCTACCCCTTCTTTTCTCACCTGAACGCCTCTGAAGTTGGTGTGTTTTCCACTGATTAAAGACCATTGTGTACTGTTTGTTTTCTTTCTATGCATATGCTTTGTTTCCCCACATAAACTAAAGCTCCTTGAAGGTATGGCCCTGCCAAATACCTCTTAGAATTGTATAGAACTCAGTGTATATTGTTTTGATTGGTCAAAGAATACAATCAGGCACATATAGGAGTCAAAAAGACAGTTTTGGGGTGCCTGGGTGACTCAGTCCATTAAGTGTCTGACTCTTGATTTTATCAAGGTCATGATCCCATGGTTTGTGAGTTTGAGCCCTGCATTGGGCTGTCATTGCAGAGCTTGCTGGGGATTCTCTCTCTCCCTCTGTCTCTGCCCCTCCCCTGCTCATTCTCTCTCTTTCATTCTCAAAAATAAATAAACACTCTTGGGGTACCTGGGTCGCTCAGTCAGTTGAATGTCCTACTCTTGGTTTCAGCTCAGGTCATGATCTCACAGTTTGTGAGTTCAGGCTCCCTGTGGGACTCTGTGCCGACACTGTGGAGCCTGCATGGGATTCTCTGCCTCCCTCTCTCTCTGCCTCTTCCCTGCTTGTGTGCGCCCTGTCTCTCAAAAACAAACAGACAAACAAACAAACATTAAAATAAATAAAGGAGCATAAAAAAAAGGGCAGTTTTTTTCTTCTTCTACTCTTGTTGTTGTGGAACATGTTCTGGAGAGACTTCTGAGGTCCAGTGAGTCAACCTGATCACTCTAGTTGGCCTCCTGATTTGTGAGTAAGTTACTAGAATGATTTTCAGAATGGCCACTGCCTCTGAAATTCCTGATCTAGAAGGAGGGAAAAAAAGTAGCCATGTTTCATGTTTAAGTGCATTTTGGGATGAATAAGGAATTGGCATTTAGTGCAAGATCTTGACAAATTGTAAAGATGATGAGTGCATCCTGGGTGTACTCTGGTTTACTTTCTAGGTTCCTTCCTCCTTGACATTATGTACCTCAGGTGTCCCTCTCCTAACCTGAATCTGTACACAGGAAATGCTGTACTATGAATTATTTAGACCTCTGTCTGAATGGCAGCCTCTTTATTCTTTATTCCAGAATTATTTATAGTTAAAGTCTTATTTTTAATTATGGCATGAAAGGGGCTCCTGAGTGGCTCGGTCAGTTAAGCGTGCTACTTCTGCTCAGGTCATGATCTCATGGTTCATGGGTTCAAGCCCTGCATCGGGCTCTGTGCTGACAGCTCAGAGCCTGGAACCTGCTTCAGATTCTGTGTCTCCCTCACTCTCTGCCCCTCCCCAAATCACACTCTGTCTCTCAAAAATAAATAAACATTGAAAAAAATTTTAATTATGGCATGAAAAACTTGTTTTTTTAGTAAAGGTAGTCCATACATCTGATAATATGAAAGGAATTTTAGGGGGCAATGGCTCAAACCTAAAATAACATCATGTAATTTAACATCTGTACCATCCTTTTCACTCCCCTAACACACACACACACACACATACACACACATACACACACACACACCTATGGCTGGAAGTGGCTTCTGTATAATGGATATATACAGTCTTAATAGCACTAATCATTAATTGAGGAAGCCTTCATTTTCCAAGTTCCCAAAATAATCTGAGCCACAAAGGCTTTACCACTTAGTATGTTCTCCAGTAGAGAAGGAATATGGGATGGTAGGGAAGAGGTAACAAGAAGTCGAATGAGCAATATGTTATAGGTTCAAGATTAAGAGTTGGTCTAGGACTAACAGGTGTAGAAATGTTTTAGTTACAAACCCCAATAGTAGTAAAAGCTATCTATCTATTACGGGCAGCTAAGAGCAGTGCCTCTCAAACTAGTCTAGGTGACAGAGCCCCTGGACAAACTGGTGCTCTTTACTTATATCATACTCTTTATGGAACACCATAAAATGTTGACATATTTTACCCCAGCAGGCAAACAAGGAGCAGGTTGCTGGCAGAAACCAGGCCTATATTATATGTATGCAATAAAATCGTACTATCATAAACACACTTCCACCAATACAAAATGAAGCACAGACCTCAGTGGGGAGGAGAGAGGGAAGATGACTTTTCTGGCTTACTGACACTCAGAGAGAGTGTCTGTAGACAGCAGGCATGCCTACAACCCTCCCAGAGTGGTGACCCTGGGTAGAAAGGCTGATGGTAAAGTCAATGACCATGCCAACTGAGGAATAAGGACCCTTTCTTGATTTTTGTAAAACTCCATAAGCCTCTCAGTTTTGATTCAACCAAGGAAAGGAGGGGGTGCTTCTAAAGAACTGCAGTTAGATTTTCTGCTCAGCAGGAGAATCTGATCAAGATTTAATTTGATATAGAACCATTAAAAATTGATGTTTCTTGTACTCAATTGCCATGGAGTAATTCATATCATTATAGGTTTTGGTTCTTATTTCACTGTTGGGACTACTCATTCTCAACAATGCCTTCATCAAGCCTTGAGTTTAAGAATTCCTTCCATCACTGTGTTGGAATCTGGCTTAAGTGTATACCCTATTGTTAAGCTTCTGGTGACCACATAAACTGCCCTCTGTCTGGGTGTGCTAACTAGCTCATAGGAATAGGCCCCAGAGGCTAGAAAATGATGAAGAAACACTTATGTCAGTTTTTTCTATGAATTGAAGGAAGGCCATCACAGATCAAATTCAGGTGAGGAGTACCTGGACTTGACTCCTGACACCAAGGTCGAGACTTACAAAGGTAGAGCAGTACTTCTCAAACTTTAGTGTGCATGTGAATCACCACCCCTGCCCCCCCCCCCCCAGAACTTGTTAAAATGCTAATTCTGACTCAGTAGGTCTGGGATGGTGCCTGAGAACCTGCATTTCCCAGGTGATGAGGTGCTGTGGGTTCATAGACCATACTGTGAGTAGAATTTGTCTTAATTTCTGTTCCATCTCTTCCTCAAACTTGCTCTTTGGAAGTTATTTAGGCTTTAAAAGTTATTTAGCTTGTCTAGATCTTAGCTTCCTTAACTGTAAAAGAAGGGAATTGGTTTTAACATTTTTGAGATGGACATTTTTTATGGTTTCTGCCCATCATGCATTGCCCCTATCAGCAGTTTGATTTCCTTCTGGCGAATTTACTTTTCGTCTTTGTATGCGGTTGTGTAGGTACGTCCCAAGACTTGCTGTCCCATTATGACATCCAGTAGAGACCCTCCAGGCTCAGTTCCCTGACCTTCCTCTTATAGTCCAGGCATAGCAAAAGTCATGATGGGACTCAAGACCAGTAGACTTGACCTACTGGTTTCTCTCTCTCCTAGGACTTTGAGTCTTGTAGTATGAAGCTAGGGGAGAAGAACCATTGAAATTCATCATTCCAGCTGTGGGGGAAGCACTCAACTGGCAGCAAAACCTTTTGGGGCCTCCTTATACTTGTCTGTTCCAAGCTTTGTTCTCTAGTCTTCCCTTCAATCTTGTGAGCAGCCCCATAGTGTTCTAGAATATTCTCTTTTTATTTAAGTTACCCCAAATCAATGTCTCTTGCTTGCAAGCAGAGACTAATCTAGTTCTCCAAGTTCCTTCTGACTAGAGACTTGTAGGATTCAAGTCCTCGACGGCTTGTTGACTTATTGATAACTATTCACTATAAGTAAAGGGAAATGCACAAGAATAGTTTTCCGAAGGAAGGCTTGGGCATGGGGTTGGGTGTAGGTTCCTGGTGCTGGTGAGGGACTTACATTATTTTCCAGCTAACTGAGCTGTGGCTTGTACTTCAAAGAAAGCAGCAAGGCTCTTAATGAGACAGGCCTCTTGAACCTATTTATAGTTAGAAATGCCAGGAAGCTTTTGTACTTTGCTTCCTTTGACCCTACCCATCAGTGCATGGAGTTTTCTGAGGGGCTCTAGAATTGCCTGTCCAAAATTGAGAATAGAAGCTAAAAGCAGTCAGAAAAGATTCTGGTGAGTAAGAACATTGCTAAGCAGTAACAGAGCTTATAGCTCAGTTGCCTTGAATTGCAGTTTGAGGAATGAAGACACCAGACACCTTGCCCTCATTACCAAGATTGTAATAAGGATTGGAAATGCCATACACATATGTCCCTGCTTCCTAACTTGTGCCAGAATGGCCAGCGGCTCATTAGTCAACTTAAGTCACTCTCTTCCTGGTCTAGGGCTTCGGCTACTATGACCATTTCTTGTTGTCTGTCAGAGCATACTAGGAATGAACTTGCAGTCCAGCATTTCACTCCTTACCTTTCTTATCCTCATCCTACACTCGGCTTTTTAGGGGCCAGTAAATAATACTCTTCTATTCTCACCCAGTTCTGAGGAGTCAGAAAGATGAAGATCACATGCCAGCTTTATTGCTAAAGCCCTATTGAAGGTATACAGCTTAGACTACTGCCCAGTAGGCTTTCCAAAGCTTCATTTCTGGTCCCCATCTGGCTTCAGGCCCCTGCTAACAAGGGGCAGCACCTGCTGTGCTTAAGCTTCCTCTTGGAGGAGATCAGAATGTGTGTGTAGGCTGCAGAGACAAAGGGGAACATAGTCAATGTATACTGAGCTGAATTATGTTATGGTTTTCTGTTCTATACTTTTCATTGGCAAATAAATAATTCCTTTTCCTCCCTTCCAATCATATTTTCAATATTAAATTGACCTGTTTACTTCCTAGACAGTTTCTTCCTACTTCTATTTAGCCTCAATCTTCCTTGCTGTTCCTCCATATTTAGGGTCCCAAGGGCACAAAAACAAGTATCTACCCTGAATGTAATGTTACCTAGAATTATTGACTACAGTGAAACATGGCCCACCTGAAAACTGAGATTGTATCAGCCATTTACTTTGTGTAATAGGACATTCTGCACTTGCTGAGGAAGGACCCTGGTTGTGCCCCACTGATGCTTCTTTGGCATGGAGGCAGCAGGGAAAGGGTATAGTCCTTCTCAGGCTTTTTAGTTTTCATAAGAGAATGTCTCTTATGAAAAAGACATAAGAGAATTCTTCCCCTTGGTAGGCTGTTAAAGGGTATAGGGGATGTAGTATATGACACAGTAGTCCAGGTTCCTGCCAGAGACTATACCTCGGACTCTGTTATTCAGTTCTTAGTGAAAGCTCAATTCCAAGACATAAAACTCTAAGAGGATTGTTGGAAACCTGTCAATTCCTCCAGCAGGCCAAAGTTTATCCCCCAAATCAAGCCAGATCATCAAAGAACCATGCACTTGGAACACATTGTTTTGATCTCTTGTAAACTACTTTTACTGAACTGGACTTTGGGGAGAATCAATGATGCATAAGAGGAAGCCTGAAAGCTGCCTGTTGTACTTCTTGAAGGAGCATCAGTGAGGCTGTTGTCAACTATATTATATCACTGCCCTTTGTGAGGACCCATAGGAGAAATTTTTTTTTTTCAGATCTAAATACTAAGTAAATCTGTCTTTCTCTTAAACAAAATGACTTTGAAGAATTTTATGTTCATTGTAGTTTTTGTAATTGATAATGTTTCCCTTTTAGGTTTGGCTGCCATGACACTTAGAAGTGAAGTTGGGACGTGTAATCTTTGTATATGACATTCTGACATACCTTTTTTGGGTATATTTAATTTGCTTATAGTTTCAAATACTATTCTACCCTTGTTTTCTTCTTTGCTCTGATATTTATCTACTTTCTTTTCTTTTAAAAATTTTTTTAATTTAATTTTTTAAAATTTACATCCAAATTAGTTAGCATATAGTGCAACAATGATTTCAGGAGTAGATTCCTTAGTGCCCCTTACCCATTTAGCCCATCCCCCCTCCCACACCCCCTCCAGTAACCCTCAGTTTGTTCTCCATATTTATGAATCTCTTCTGTTTTGTCCCCCTCCCTGTTTTTATATTATTTTTGTTTTCCTTCTCTTATGTACATCTGTTTTGTCTCTTAAAGTCCTCATATGAGTGAAGTCATATGATATTTGTCTTTCTCTGACTGACTAATTTCACTTAGCATAATACCCTCTAGTTCCATCCACGCAGTTGCAAATGGCAAGATTTCATTCTTTTTGATTGCCGAGCAATACTCCATTGTATATATATACCACATCTTCTTTATCCATTCATCCATTGATGGACATTTGGGCTCTCGGCTATTGTCAATAGTGCTGCTATAAACATTGGGATACATGTGTCCCTTCGAAACAGCACACCTGTATCCCTTGGATAAATACCTAGTAGTGCAATTGCTGGGTCATAGGGTAGTTCTATTTTTAGTTTTTTGAGGAACCTCCATACTGTTTTCCAGAGTGGCTGCACCAGCTTGCATTCCCATTTATCTACTTTCTTTACCAAGTTGTCTTATATTTTGTATGCTACATCAAACTCAGTAAGGATGAGTTAGAGTATCGGTAAATTCATGAATTAAAAAAGAATATACGGAGTTATATTTCCTTTACAGAGGAGAATATTCTTACCACTTGTCCACACAGTAATTTCTTGCCTTGTTATCTGGGGTCCATTTCTGCCCACAACTCTCATACTTCTGACTTGGCCTGCTTTGAAGCTTATTTGGCTCACTCAAGGATTAGAACTACTTCTGATGCTTTTACTACATTTGAGAAGAATATTAGTTATTTGGTCAGGTGATTCTCTTTTGTTTGTGAACTGTGAGGAATAGTTGGTATGAAGCTGGGGTGGGGATGCATGTAATGAAGGAAGCTCAGGCTAGTCACCAGCTTTACATCAGAGGTAACAGGATGTTGGGAAGCTACATGTCCATGCAAAATATCTTTCAATTCAACATGGATCAAAGCATTTGTTTGATAAAAATTTTACTATTCCTTGAATGGGCATTTATTGTCAAGGTAGTAGAAAATCATTGCTAAGAAAAGTAGGGTATGTCAGCATAATGTGTTAAGTTACAAAAATCATTTTGAACTCATGACCCCCCTCACAAAGAAATATTTTTTCCAGTTCTGTTATTTCCCAAAGTGGCCCAGCAGCAGAAGCAGCCCTTTTGTATACTCTTGGCTTTCTAAGTATTTGCCCTTAGCAGGAGCCCAAGCTTCCTGTAGGGGAAGTGATTACATTTCTCAGTATAGGAAAACTTGAGAATATTCTATGGTTGCTGGGAAAAAAAAGTACTTTCAAAGATGTCAGGTGGCAGGGAAAAGACAAAGAAACCAGGTTATAGAACCACATTGTAACAATTTGAACATTAAGAAATCAGGGGGATGTTACTATATGCTGTTTTTGTTTGTTTGTTTGTTTGTTTCTTATATTAAGTATATATCTGTTCTTATAGCATCTTAGAAGTGTTTTTAAAAATGCATTTTCAGGGGCACCTGGATGGCTCAGTTGGTTAAATGTCCGACTTCAGCTCATATCATGATCTCATAGTTAATGAGTTCGAGCCCTGTGTTGGGCTCTGTGCTGATAGTTGGGAGCCTGGAGCAGGCTTCAGATTCTGTGTCTCCCACTCTCTCTGTCTTTCCTCTGCTCACACACTGTCTCTCTCAGAAAATAATTAAATTAAAAATAAAAAAAATTCATTTTCAAAGTCCAGAGAAAAATAGTAGAAACTACTAAAAACAGGAATAATTGGACAGTATTCACTGTCTCATACAAAAATGGCATAGAGGTCCAAGATTTAATTGGCACAATGGTAACACATGGTAACTAAGTTGAGAGAGGAGTTAACAGTGTGTAGGCAAGATTTTCAATGTCCAGATGTCCTAAGGAGTAGAGGTATTGCACAGACCCAATCTTTCATCTCCTAAGAAACAGAACCCTTAGATGGCCTTACTAATCATAATAAAATAGTAATTAGGAATGTAAGCTCTTCTAATAATGCTAACCAGCCAGGTCACCATAGTGTAATGAGAGGACAAAGGTTCATGCTGACCAAGTGAAACTCAAATATCTCAATACATTATTTCAAGGGGAGATACCAAAACCTGTGTGAAAAGTGTGATCTTAGAGTTTTAGTGACATAATAAAGGAAGGTGAATTCCTAAAATAGCATAACCAGATTCCATGTCAGACAGGAAACAGAAAGCAAACAAAGCACAAGCACATCAACCACCCCCCCGATCCTAACACACAAGTGCCCAAAATATCAATAATGCAGGACTTGCAAATGTAACTGACTAGTCTGAGATTTTTTTTTTGAGAGAGAGAGAATGGATTTGGTATCATTACTTACTGCAAGGCTAAGAAGATACAGAATTTAAATTAATGTATTAGCACTAAAAGTAGTTTAAGTTTAATAACAAGTTCTGTAACACTGGTGCTATTTTGTCAGGGTTTTGCCTACTTCTCAAATGTTTAAAACATTTATGAGAATATGACATTTTAGATTTGTGATTGTAATTCAATGTCGAGGAGAGCTTGAGCAAAAAAAGTGTGTATTCAATATTTGAATGTTTAGGGAAATCTGATTTGTTAAGTTATAGGCATTTATTATTTGTGTAACTAAATTGTATATTTTGAGAATCATTGATTCCTTCATATTTGAAGGAATGTTAATTATTTTATAGATTTATAAAAGGTATATATATTGTACCTGAAACAATAGTTGAAGCGGAGTTTCATGTCCATGAACAAAAGCCATGAAAAAAAAAATCTCTTCTTATGATGATGCTATATGGTTTGAAAGTTACTGCTTTCAAGTTTCTCTCAAATTTATTAGGGGTCATAAGAGTAATTTGCAAGTAATTATGTAGAGTTTAGCTGTGGTGATAAAACACAGAATTTGAGGCTCAAGGCAGGTATGATCGACACTGATAGGAAGCAAATTTGTGCAGGGTGCTCTTTTAGGCAATTGGACCTATGGTTATTGAAACTTGAATTTGTATAGATACCTCAAAATCCAACTCTGGGAGTTGGTTGAGAGCATTAAGTGAGGACACTGACATTAGAGAGATTTTGAGGCTTGACCAAATCTCCAGATTCTTGATGGGCAGAAATGAAGCTTGAGTTCAGGTTTTCCTGTCTGAGAGTCCAGAGCTCTGTTCACTCTGTGAGCCCTGCTTGAATCTGTGCCAGGGGACATGGGCCCATATATGATATATGCCTAGTAGGTGGCCAATAAACAATATTAGCAATAATAAAAATAGAAATAACAGCAGCAACAATATATTCACTCATGAGAAGCTTATCGTTATGTTTGGCAGATGAAACGGGCTTATCGAGAAGAATCAAATCATTGTGAAAACAAATTTCTAATGTATACAAGGAAGAAGGTAGAAGAGAGCATTCCTGCTCTTTCAAATTACTCGAAACAGACAATCTAACCAAAAAAGGGGCAAAAATAGAAGCAGACAATTCACAGAAAAGATATCCAGATGGACAGTAAACATATGAAAAGATATGCAGTCTTACTAGTAATTGTGGGAACAAAAATGAAACACAATGTTGTTTCTCATTTATCAGATAAAAATAAAAAAAAATTATGATATTCATTGTGGGTGAAGATGAGAGGAACTAAACCTTGTAATTTGGGTTGGAATGGGCTATGGTAAAGACTTTTAGAGGGTTGATTTCTTAATATTATTCAAAATTTAAATTGTGTTCATGGTTGACCCAGAATTGGGATTCTAGTAATTTGAAAGAAATCCTGTTCATGACTATAAACATGTAGATAGCAGGGTGTTTAATGACATATTATTTTATGCTACTGACAAATTGACATTACACAAAGATTTCTTAAAAATGAGATTTGGGGCGCCTGGGTGGCTCAGTCGGTTAAGCGTCCGACTTCAGCCCGGTCACGATCTCTTGGTCCGTGAGTTCGAGCCCCGCGTCGGGCTCTGGGCTGATGGCTCAGAGCCTGGAGCCTGCTTCTGATTCTGTGTCTCCCTCTCTCTCTGCCCCTCCCCCGTTCATGCTCTGTCTCTCTCTGTCTCAAAAATAAATAAAACGTTAAAAAAAAAAATTAAAAAAGTGAGATTAAATGCAATATGGTGCATCTACACTGTGGGCTACCATGTGGCAATTAAAAATTAAAAGTTAAAAATATCTTCAAGGATAAGATATCTTATCCAAATGGGCAGATCACTGAGGCATTTTGTTAAGTGACAAAATGCATGAAAAATCTGTCTAATCATCCCATCAGTGCAAAAAACCAAATGTGTATATGTTTATATATGATTATAAATGCATAAATAAATAACCTGAAGGAAACCCTTAATTGTCATCAGTCATTACCTTTGGAAAGAAGAATGTGTTTGGAAATAGGGAGGTGGATAAGGGACTATGTTCCACGTTGCACTATATATCTATATCTATACTTATAACTGTATCTGTATCTGTGTACTCATTGACGTCTATGTTGATGTGATATAAGAGTCTGTATTGAGTTCATATAGTATTAATCCCGTAAAAATTATCTGTTATTTTTAATAAAGAATTTTTAAGGCCCTGGCACTCCAGCCTAGTCCTGGTTCCACTCTAAGAAAATAATCACTCATTGTATAATGAGAGGAATGGCATGAAAAGACTTGAAAGGAACAAATGGCCACTTCTTGGCCCTGGTCCCTTTCCTCCTTGCCCATCTTTCCAATAGAACGTGTGGAGGTAGAGAGCATCCTATTGCACTTACGTGTGCTTATCGAACCTTTTCCTGACTTCTAGGGTGAAAATACACCTGAGATTGTAACTCTTTAAAGTAGATGATGCCAATTTGAAATGTTTTCTCCAATGTCTAGTGTTCTCTGCTTGGCTGACAACCCCGGCACTGCCCAGTGTGCTTGCTTGCTCTTTCCAGGTGGGATAGCAGTTTGTCTTAGGCTCTGCTTTGTACTTGCTTAGTGGAACCACACAGGAGACCTGGCCTCATGCCAGGGACAGAACTGCAGAACATGAACTCAAAGCCTGTACTTTGTTTATCAAATGGAACAGTTCTGCCAACAGAATCTGTTGGGGATGTTGGCCTTACTTCCCAGGAAAAAAGATGAATAGTTTGCTTTGAGCACTCGTTGCAGTCTCTGTTGGCTCATGGTAATAGGAGGTGGCGCTGCCATAGCACCTGTATCTCTTGGGATGCAAATCACAACTCCTACACGGGAAGGCTGTTCAATGGAGGATCCAGAAAGGCACCAGCCACGAGGTACTTGGGACTGTCACCTAGTTTTTCCATTGATTATGGATCATTTGTCCAGCAAACATTAGCTTTCTCATTCTGTTCTACCTATACAATTCATCACCAGACACATATCAAAGCCTACCATTTCTGTGATTTTCTCACACTGCCCTCTCCCTGGCCTGCTTTGACTTGTTGTCCTGGCTTTCTTTCATTTTCCCTGGCTCTCTGTTCCCTTGGGCCTGCACCTTTGTTCCAGATAGTGATTGTTCTAGGACTTACTTGCTTTGAGAGACTGCCTAGACAAAATTAGCCTGCCCTGACCCACAGTTCTTCCTGGATTGTGATTTGCTTTTGGTTTTCTGGCTTTGTCTTGGCCCTAGAAATGAAATGGGCTTGGCTAACATTTTAGAATTTTCTAGGCAGTGGAGGGGACCAGATAACACCATGGCCAAGCACATTGTGCTAGGAACCGGGTTGTAGGTGGGAAGAGCTAGGGCTATGAAGATCCACTCATTCCTTCATAAGAAAGAAAATTAAAAAAACATATGGGCTATCAGATGTTGAGAACCTCTTTAAAGAAAGCATACTGAAGGAGAATAAAAGGTATTGGGGTAAGAGTAGGGATAGCAATTTAATAGGGAGTTCAGAGAAGGCCTTGCTCACCAGTGAATTGCTTGGGAGGGAGACTCTAGACAAAGGAAAGAGCCAGGACAAAGGCTATGAGGCAAGAGCTTGCCTGGAATGTTGGAGAAAAGCAAGAAAGACCAGGGTGGGGGGGGGGGATGAGAGGGGAAGAGAGAGTAGAGGTCCATAAACTCAGCTCTGTAACACATCCAGAGTATGTAGCACTGTGTGGTCCTTTGTGAGGGCTTCGGCTCTCACTGCCTGTCAGCTGAGGAGATAGTCACTACTATCACTAGTGGGGAAGTCTCATGAATAGAGGTGGACACCCACTCAGCATGCTGCATGTGGACCGTCTCATTTGGAGGTGATGGCAAGACTGACAGGTAATAGCCAACTCTGCCTGAGGGAGTTGGGGAACAGCTGAGTCTGCAAGTGTGAGAGGTTTTCCAGAAAGAGGGACTAGCATGGGTAAGGGCTACTGTGTGTGTGACATCATGACATCTTCAGAGAAAGGAGAACAATTTGCTTTGGCTGCAGATGATAGTGCAAGAGCAGAGAGGCAGGAAGGAGCTAAGAGGAAACTGATGATGGGGGGATACCAGCCCAGAAGGGCCTTATGTGATGCAGTAATGTGGTTGGATAGTCATGGAAAGTCATGGCAGGTTTTCAAATAGGGACATGTGACTTTCACTGTGAAGATGAAAATAATTTTCACTCTAATGCCTCAGTTTCCATGTGATCTAATACTGAGAATTCTCAGGATTTAGAGAAAGTGAAGTGAAGTGGACTTTGTTTATCTCACCAGTCTCTGAGGAGGAATAAATGAGATAACATATATGAAAAAGCACAGTCTTCAGAGTGTCCATTATTGCCTTTGACCCAAGAATGGGATGGATGGATTTGGCAAAAGGAGTGGGCAGCATACTCAAGTGGAAGGATGCGTGGCTTCAGAGTTGGACCTCGGTTGGAATCTTAGCTTCACCACACACTGGCCATGTAACCTTGTACTAGGTGCTGGACCTCTCAGAGTCTCAGTTTTCCCAACAGCACAACTGGTTAATTTTTACTTCTCAGGATTGATGTGTAGACAAGGTATATGAAATGTGTAGCCCTGTGAATTATTCAGAGGAGAAGCCCAATAGCTGACAGCTGTTATTTTTGAGAGTTATCATGGTGGACACATGATCAGATGGATACTTATGACAGTCCTACTGTGAGCAAGTTAGTATGCCTAGTGCTGTTAAGGCATTGCTGCCGATGCTGGTAGGATGCACCATTTGAATCTGAGCTGCTTTTTAATAGGGAGGATGGGTTTGTGCCAATCTTTTACCTTTCTTGGATCAGTTTGTGCTCATGGCATGCTGTACATCTGTGGTTAGGGGCATGATCAGGACACGTGAATAAGTGTGGCTAATGGGCCCCCAGGAGCATCAGGCTCATGGCCAACATGATATATACTCTAGGCTCTGTCCAACTAAGCTAACTGGCTGCAGCCTGGCTTACAGTCATTGATTCAGATAGGCCAAAGAGAAAAGGAGGCTGAAACATGGATTCATATAACTAGCTCATAATTTTATGCTACTAAGGGAGAAAAGTCTTATTTTATATGAATTTAGCAGAACAATCATCCACGTTGATTGAATTCTTCAAATAACTTCTCATCTCCATGCTCTGTTTTGTTTCAGAGCACACAGCTTCCCATTTAAAAGAGAGAAAAGAGAAAAAAAAATTACTGTCCAGCTGCAATTTCTCATTTGGCAGGCGCCCAGCCATTTTCTCAGGATTTGACAGAATGTGATCTCTCATTTAACTCACTTCCTAATACTGCCCCTGAGCAAGACTGAATTGAATCATACCCCGGTGCAATCATTATCTTGGCTGAAGATTCACACCTACAGTTCTTCCTACAGATTGTTCAGTGCAACCCACAGTGGACTCTGAGAAAAACAATCAGAAAACAATGCACTTGCCAAGCTGAAGCCAGGCTCACTGCTGTGTCCAATTGGGCTGCCTTGCTCCTGCCTTTTAACGATTTTAACAATTCTCCACAGTCATTAGTCATTCATTCATTCAATAAATAATTAAGCACCTAGCATGGAGCAAATGCAAATAGTATAATCTATGATCTCTTCCCTCAGGGAACTTACAATTTAGTGGAGAAGGAAGATGTACACAAATAACTAGCCTCTAACATAGGAGCATATAAGTGGATGATGAATAGTAGGGTTTGAGAGCAGGGGAAGATAACTTTTGCCAGGAATGATTTCATGGAGTGAGTAGAAAAGTTTGGGTGGTGAGTTGAAGGAATGGGGTACACAGAGATAGAAATGGGGGCGGGGGTAGGTGAGTACCTCAAGTTGAATGGTGGGAGAAATAAGAATGGTGTGCTCTGTAATTACTTTTTGGATTGAATTGAAATAAATAGCCTTTGGAGTAATGCAATAGTAATCCAACAGCTTGAAATTTTTAAAGAGGCTGCATAGAGGGAGGCCAGTTAGGAAGCTGGTGCAATAATCCAGATGAGAGAGAAGGGGATAAGGTGATAGTGACAAAGATAGTGAGAAAGGGTGGGATTCTAGATATATTTTAGACTTTCTGATCTCAGTCTCCATATGTGCTTCCTCCTAGAGGACTCCTGTTCTTCAGTTTTGAAAAAAGATGCTTCTGAAGAAGTAGTTCTCAGTGTGTGATCAGAATGTTCCCCCTCACCTCAGCCATGGCACAATGCCTTTTGAAGTATGGCTCTGCTCCATTTGCAGGTGTGATACATAGGGTCATAGACTCACAGAACAAGAGAAGTGGGGCCTGATGATCCTCTAGTCCAATCCCTCACCTTACAGATGTGAAAACCAAGGCTCAGGGAGAGGTGAACTGATTTGCCCACGTCCTGAGAGGTAGTCAGGAGTGGGACGAAAGTTGGGTGTCCTGACTCTGAGTCCATTGGTCTTCCTAGATCACTACTTGATCAGCCTAGATAAGCCAATGTGTGCTTTTCCCTTGGGGCAGAAACTGGCCTCCTTTCTTCTTGTTCAAGTTGGTCTATGTTTCCCAGTTTTTCTTGCAGTTAGGTGTGGCCATGGATTGAGTTCTGACTAGTGGAATGTGGGTAGAATTATGAATGCTTACTCTCAGGCCTGGCTCATTAAAAACCTCCCTGCACAAGCCTTGACTTTTTCCCTTCTTGCTAACAAGATATTGATACCCAGGGCAACTTCAAAAGCAATGTGTTGAAGATGGCATAGTCCTCATTACCCTGGAACCTTTAATGACATCATGGAACAGTTATTCCTCCCACTTTGATTATAAATTGTATTGTGGTAAGCCACTGAGATTTGTGGATTTTTTTTTGTTAAGGTTACTAATATTGTCTTAACTAATTATATCTTATCACCTCAAATCTAGAGAGAGGGACTTCAGTAAGATTACCTGAAGTGATTCATATATGCTCCCTGCAGTTGGTTGGCACATGGACTTGGGTTTTTGATCCCCATCCTAAAAATCTAGGGGATAAGAATTTTTGGCAGCAGAACAGGGAAGGATGGGTTGAGATTGAACTGCACTCCCAGAATTTGTCACATCAAAAGGAATGTGGACCAGGTATTAGTCATGCAGTAGAGAAAAACTACCTGGAGTTATTTAAACTCTTGTTCAGGTATACTACGAGGCAAGAAGACATTGATGATGGAGAGAGTGTCTGGGTGTGTTGGAGGTGGTGGGGGGGGCAGGAGGGGGACAACTAGAAAGCCCGAGGTAGAGGGAGAAGAAGTGGCAGAAGAACTGGTGACACTGTCCCCATCTTTGAAGTTGCAAGTCAGGAAATCCCAGCTGGGGAACCTCCAAAGAACCCCGAAGTCACATAGAATCAGATTTAAACATTATCTCAGCAAGAGCAAAACATCAATAAGACTGTACTAGTCAAGTAAGAACCTTCTGAATCCATTCCCATTCTTTCTCCTTGATGTTCCTATGCAGAGAAGGAAAGGGTGATGAAGCCAACCATATGCCCTTTCTCTAAGGCAGGAGGCCTGCCTACCATAGGTTTCTAACAGGTGAAGAAATGGAAGGGAGTCTTAACTATGGATGAAGATAGTCATGGATTAATATATTAGAGTGTAAATTCCACTTTATCAATTAAGATTTTATTTTACCACTTCAAGTGATCAAGTTACATCTTGTTTTCTAAGAGTGATGAAAAAATCAGAGGGCCCATCATTATGGGTTTTCAGTGTGGAAGGGGAAAAACTTCCTATGATAAACTTCTCAGGAGCAGTGGGAAATAAAGAATAAAGGTGATTCATTTATCAGATGGTACTTATTCAAGGTGGTATCAGTGGTTCCAAGCACCATGATATGCTTGGATGGGAACAAGGACTGGATGCTAAGGAAGCCCATTGGAGGGGTGGCAGAACCAGACCTACTGGAAAAGACATCAAAGGTGGGACCTAAGGGAGGGAGCAGTCTATGAGGTGGAGAAGGAGTATTTCAGGTAGATAGAGCAGTGAACAAGCTGGGAAAGAAAACGAAATACTTAAAACTGAAAAGTGACTGGAACACAAGAAATGTGGTGGTACAGAAGCCAGGTCAGGAATCCAGATGGTGGTAAATGTGTTGAGAAATTTGGATCAACCTGAAGGACTCTGGGAACCCCTGGTAGACTTTTAATTTTTTTATTATTTTATTAAATTTTTTTTAATGTTTACTTATTTTTGATAGAGAGAGAGAGACAGAGTGTGAGGGAGAGGAGGGGCAGAGAGACAGGGAAACACACAATCTGAAGCAGGCTCCAGGCTCTGAGCTGTCAGCACAGAGCCCAATGCAGGACTTGAACTCATAAGCTGTGAGATCATGACCTGAGCTGAAGTCAGACACTTAACTGACTGAGCCACCCAGGTGTCCCAGGAGATTTTTTAGACAGAGGAGTGACATGATCTGATATGTGTTTTAGAAAAATCGCTCTGCCCTATATGATCCAGCTGTAGGATCTTGCCCTGATTTTCTAAGACTTAGTGTATGGAACTTTCCCCCTCAGTCTTTGAACTTTAGCAACATAGTTCTACTTTTGGGTTGGCAAACACACTAAGCTCTTTCCAACTTCAAGCCTTTTTCACATATCCTTCCCTCTTCCTGGTACACTTTTTCTCCATCTCATGGCATTTACACATTTTTTGGTTCTACTTTAAATGCCATTTCCTGGGGCGCCTGGGTGGCGCAGTCGGTTAGGCATCCGACTTCAGCCAGGTCACGATCTCGCGGTCCGTGAGTTCGAGCCCCGCATCAGGCTCTGGGCTGATGGCTCAGAGCCTGGAGCCTGTTTCCGATTCTGTGTCTCCCTCTCTCTCTGCCCCTCCCCCGTTCATGCTCTGTCTCTCTCTGTCCCAAAAATGAATAAACGTTGAAAAAAAAAATTTTAAATGCCATTTCCTTAGAAAGACTTTTTCTGTCCACTCCATCTATATTACTTTTCTATTGGTGCCATAACAAATCACCACAAAATTAGAAGTTTAAACAATGCAGATTTATTATCTTACAGTCCTCAAGGTCAGGGTTTGGCAGGGCTGAGTTTCTTCTGGAGAATGCATTTGTTTTCCTTCTTCAACTTCTATAGGCCACCTAAGTTTCCTTGGCTCATGACCCCTTCCTCCATCTTTAAGACCAGAAGCAGTGGGTCAAGTCCTTCTCATGCTGCCATTCTTTGGTTATCCTAATTCTCTCTTCCACCTTTAAAAACTCTTGTAATTATGTTAGGATAATCTCCACATTTTAAGCTCAGCTGATTAGCAATATTAATTCCATCTGTAATCTTAATTCCCTTTAGAGATGTGACTTAACACATTCATAGGGTCCAGAGATTAAGATGTAGACATTTTGGGGGAACGATAATTTTGTCTACCACACTATTTAAAGTAGGTTCTCCTGATTTTCTTTTGCTTAGCTCTTGTTTGTTTTCATTCCACTAATCAAAAATTTGGAGTTACTTATTTCTTTGTTTTTTTTTTCTTTTCCTTTCTCTAATCAGAAAGTATTCTCTATTAGGGCAGGAACTATCTGTGTTGTTTACCTTTGTGTGCCCAACAAATAGTACTTGCTCAGTAAACACTGATTGAAAGAATTGACAAATGAATGAAAAGTTGTTGAAAGAATGGATCATGGAATTTAAGGTGAAAGGGATTAAAGTGAAACTTTAAAGAGGTGATAGACTCAACCATCAGAGGAGTAACTAAGGAAAGTAGATGGAAAGATGGGAGGCTGTGAACTGAGAGTACGACCCTGGAGTATGATTCCACATGTGACAAACACTAGGGGCAATTTTAATATCTGAAAAAGTTATTCTTAACTATCTTTGGGGGAGGTTATGGGGTCCCTTGAAAACAACATAAAAAAGTATAGACCCTCTCTTAAGGAAAAAAATATAATTAACACACACACACACACACACACACACACACACAATTTTGCATCCATTTCAGGAGGCCTGCAATTGTCTAAATCTTCAGTGAATGAGGAGATGATTTGGAGGTCAGAAAATGGTGGTATAAAGAGGATAGAGTGATATGGAGGTTGATGGCATGAGCCTTAAAGGATATTATCTCCCAACCAACACTCCTTTATAACACTTAAACTGATGTCAAAATTACTACCAGCAAGAGGGTTGCAAGCAGAAGACATATGGGCCACTTGGACTTGGTTATTGGGTCAAGGTGGAGCAAAAGGGAATTCAACTTCTTCCTCCTCTTTACTTTAGGATGGTAACTATAACTCATGCTATTAAATGATAAAAGAACTACTCAGATTACCAACACTGTTCTCTTGGGACTGCATGATTTTTGAGGATGAAGCTCTGGGGGAATGGGTAAGATAGCTGCTGTCATGGACTCATCCAAGGGAATGGTGAATGTCAGTCTGCATCCAAGGTGGTTTCTTCTGATAACTCTTCTGACAAGCTCCTATCTCACAATTCTTACCACGAAACAGGAAATTAAATCTGTAGCTTTTAGGCGATTATGATGAAAGAATCTTTTGTTGTTTGTTAACTCAACAGGGATGGGAATGTTGAAAATGAAACACAGAGATAGATTTTACGGTTGTTGGATTACAGTATTGGTGGATTTATGTCTTTTCCAGGGCTCTGGCAAGTTAGAACATTGTTTGGGAAGGCATAGTATCTAGATAGCTAAGATGAGGATCCCCAAGAGGATATTGGGCATTTGGAGAATGAGGATCTCCACACTGCTCTAGAACATACACTGCCACCCTTTTCCTAGGGGAGAAAATTGGTAATTCCCATTCATTTTCTATGGCAGAGACCATTGGTTATCCTCTAATATCTTTTCTTCCTTTCTTCTAGAGAAATAGCACTCCTGATTTTTTGCAAAGCCCATGGCTCTTCAGAATAAAGATTTCATTTTCTAGCTCCCTTGTAGCTCAGTGGGATCATGTGAGTAAAATGTAGCAAATGTGACATGAGTAATTAGTGTAACTTCCAGGAGGGGATTTTCTCTTCTTCTTTCTCTTGTTTACTGGTTAGAATTGAGATATATTGACTTGGCTTGGACCAGATCAATCTACTAGACCATCAGAAGCCTATTAGACATGATAGAGGATGATGATATCCATCAGAGTAGCTATGGAATGCCTTAATAACCTTGGGCCACCCACCTGGGCCTTTACCTGAGGAAAATGTACTCCTGTCTTGCTTAAGCCATTGTTATTCGAGGTTTTGTTACTCTTATCTGCCTAATTCTCATCCTTCATTATTGTTCACCCAGTGAGGGAGAAGGATTTAATGATTTTATATAGTGCTTTCTGAATTTTGGTCTCTATTTCTGGGAATCTGGCTTCTGCTGGTTTACAGGTCTTGGTAACCAAATACAAGATTCTTTCACCAGGGGCAGGAATGGGTTCATAGAATTGGAAGTTGAGACTGACACCAGAGCATGTTAGGCTCCTCACACTATTTGGGGACAGGAAAAGGTGAGGATAGAATTGACTGGAGTGACTCACCTTGATTATCAAAGAGAAGTCAGGTGGCTACTGGATAAAGAAAATGATTTTACTCTAAGGAAGCCTTACTATGGCATGACAAGTGGTCTATGTTAATGTGTAATTATTGTATTCCTCTACAGGAAAGACCATTGAAGGCTCAGATCCCCTAGAAGACTCACTCCTCCTGTGATAGCAGAACCTCAGCTGGTTCTGTCAGAGCTTCTTGTCAAAGGTCAGAGGAACATGATGTGGGTATTACAGGTGGCAGTGAGCCATAAACACCAGCTGTAGTTTTATGACCAGCTGGGGGGATGTCTTTCTGTGCATCTTCTTACTTACTGTAAAATCTATTTAAAAAGTTTTTCTTTAATGTTCTATCTTCCTCTCAGGTTATTTGGGATTGTTTATCACTTAATCTCTTAGTGCAGACCACAGAGATATGGTCATGATGGATTTTTCCGGGCGTTCTGGACCTAGAGAATAGTGTGTGTGCATGTGTATGTGTTTGTGTCCTGGGGAACTACCAAGCAGTGGACCAAGGTAGCAGTTTATTTTTACCTGCATATTATGCTTTCCTGACCTCCTTCTCATCCCTCTTATGGTAATAACTGTTGTGTCCCTGACACTGTTCCAGGCTGGTCTTCCAAACAGTATCCCACACCCTCACTCCAGGAATAAATTGGGCCGATTGAATTCTGTCTCCTGGAGCTTCTAAATTTGAGCCAAGGTACAGGAGGATGGAAGGCTGTCAGAGTGCAATCACCTCATGCATGGTAATGCCCTTGAGTGAAGATCTGCAAATTCTGTGGTTGAGATTTCCAGCACTTCTTTGGTTTGTGTCTTCCCTAGGCCTGACAGTTCACTTCTTTCTGCAATTTTGTAAGTGATCTCAGGCTCCATTCAATTTTTTATATACATTAGCCAGAGTAATTTTGCTTGCAACCAAAGAGCATTAACACAGGATCCATAAATTCCAAAGTGAGCATGGGCTTCATACTTACCTGTGAAGTTACACTCATTTTACAGAAAAAAGAAGACATGTGAATATCTAACCCAATCCGGAAAATTGGGGGAGACTATGCTGGAACCAGATCATTTGACTCTTTGTTTAGTACTCTTTGAACTCAACTATATTATGCTTAATCTGCTTCCTCTAATAAAAACACAAACACTTTATCTTTTTCTTCAAAGCAAAGTGATTGTAAACATGATAGTACAGGTTATGAAACAAGGGAAAATGTGAAACATTTTTGCCATATTGGGCTTGAAAACAAACAAACAAACAAAAAATTTTTTAGAAAGAAGAAAAAAAGAAAACAAACCTTCAAGTGTTGATTAAAGACAGGACAAATTGTCCCCAAGGTTTACAATGTAAAACAAGACAAATCCTGAAAATTAAGTTGACAAGCCTATACAGCAGTGTAATTTTTTCTTAATTAAACTGACAAAGATCCCAGTTCCACATAAATCAAGGAAAAGCAACACACCCACAGTGCTCAAAGGAGGAACATTAAAGAGTTGTGGAAAGGAGAATGAAAGAAAAATGTAATGAAATAATCCATGCTTTGCTGATTTGCTTTCCTTGGGGTAGGTGATTGGTTGGAGATGAGGAGGGGAAGTAAGAAGGAAGAGAGATAACAGGCTCTACAAGTTAATTTCTAGAGTTATCCTAGTGGAAATTATATCAGGCAGGAGTAATGGCAGCCTTCTTCTACCTTTTAAACAAAAGAAGGATGCAATTAAATATTAAAAGAAGTATTGATTCTTGATTTTTAGGAGATCCTCCTGATGGGCTCTCTTCCTGGCCCTGGTGATACATTGCACAGGATAGATGTGCTCCTTTAATTTTGTATAAAGTGATTTTTTTAAAAAAAATTCAAAGCTATTTTAAATTTCGTTTTATTGTATATAAGAAATGGCTTGATTTCTAGTAAATGGATACAAAATACATATACCTGCTGTACTCACAGATTGTCTTTGGCAATCAATAATGGCACTGTTTCCCAATGAGCTAGTTATGGAATCCCAATCCTTCTCAACACAGCTTCTAGGTTGTCATATCAGCCAAGAGGAGTGGGTCTAGAAGTAAAATCTGTTTGCCATCTCTGGACTGGTTAGGAGGTAGGCTTTGGAGGTGGATGAGGATTTAGCACATCCTTGTCTGCTGTGTAGCCTTGGGCAAATAATTGCTCTGAGCCTCATTAGTAAAAACGGGGCATATGTTGTCTTCAAGTTTGGAGAAATCTATGTGTAGCTGGATCACATTGTGAGGTATTAATTTATGTCTTTTCCTGTATAGATTTCTACCTTCTGTCTCTAACCCATTGAAGCACAGTGCAGTGTCCTAGAGGAGCTAGGTGGTGAGAAGGGAAGGAGAAGTAGCCTGCAGGGACTCTCCAAATTTTGTTTTTAAAAACCGAAGCCCATCAGAGAACATAGAGGTTAGAGAGAAGGTAGAAGAGAGAAGAGGAATGGTGGAAAAAACAAAGAGGTTGGAGAAAGCAAGAGGAAGGGAGGCTTTCCTCTGACTAAAAGGAGATTTTCCAAATTTATTGAGAGGTTTTGTAGATACCCACATTCTACTTCCTGACAAAGCCCTTGAGAATAATGGCTACAGGTATGGGAGGCTGTAGTTGGGTCCCCTGTTTTGGCAGAGGGGTCCAGGCCTATCCATGGTGCCTCTGAAGATGGAGCGAAGCACTGATGGTTCTGTAAGGCTACATTAACTAGGACAGTGGATGTTCCTGAGGGAGCCTGTGTGTACAGGTACCTAGGCCAGAAGGCCCTAATACCTTGGCACCTAGTACTGTGGTCTCTTGGGTTGGCAGCCCAAAAGACAACTGAGGTGAAGTTTCCTGCCATCCTGCCATCCAAAATAAAAGTTTAAATTAGTTCATAGAAAATAAAAAGGTATAGTATTTCTTGCACCCTTGACCTGAACTGAGACTCATACTAATACCTCTGTAAAGAACCTAGCAGTGAAAACTTAAGCCACAGTTACTGTTCTTAGGAAAGACGTTTTAAATAAATCCCTTTTTTTTTTTTCTTAAGTAGGTTCCATGTGTGGCATGGAGCCCAACTCAGGGCTTGAATTCACTCCCCTGAGATCAAGACCTGAGCTGAGATCAAGAGTCAGAGGCTTAAACAACTGAGCCACCCAGGTGCCCCAAGAAGTCCTTTTTGAAAAATGAGGAATTCTTTTATAGTGTGTATAATTATCCCAGTAAACCTACATATTTATCTTCACTTGGATTATTCTCCCCTTGTCCCCACCCCTAGTTCAGACCATGCACTCCCTTCCCTGCTATATTCTCTGCCCCAGGAACCTGACCTTTTTGGGCTGCCTGATCCAGGCTTTCTTCCTGGTTGGCTTTGGTTGGGTTTGACCAGAGGGAGGCACCAGCTGGGAGTATGAGAGAGGGAAAAGTTGGGCTTTCTTACCAGCTCTCTCTCTGCTGGGTACCAAAGGTCTGGGCATGGCTGTGTCCCTGGTGACCACAGCTGTTGCTGGTGGCTATCCTTCATCAGGCTACAGTAAGTCTTACCTGTCCCTTTGTCCCTTCAGGATTCGGGGTAGGAATGGCTCCCTCCTGTTATTCATTCCTGGGAGCTTGACATCCCTTTGGTTCTCTAACTCTGCTCATTCCTCTGAGGGCAGTCCTTTCATTAAGTTCTCCTCATTTTAAACATCTGGGTAGAATTGTTTCATGCTAGGACCTTGATTAATAGCAGAAGCAAGATTATTTTTTTGGATTGTTTTCCCAACAGTAGGAATGGTTACAGTGATCTGGTCACTTTACCCAACTTGGATTCTGTTAGGACCTAGGACCCACCCCTCCAATCAGTCAGCATGAAGGCTGATTGGGACTATGGGTCAGTCAGTGGCTGGCACTGTGGAGTAGCGTTCAGTTAAAGATTAGGTGTTGGTATCTCTGTGACCTAGGTTCAAGTTTCATTTCTACCTATGATTTACTTCCATTTGGGTAATATAAATTATCTCTCTGGGTATTCATTTCTTAATTTTTAATGTATGCTTGATGTGAGTATTCACCCGATAGGGTTGTGTTGAGAATAAATGAGATGATGAAAAATGCTTAGCACACGCATATTATTGAAGTATGGGAACGTGGTAAAAAAAGTGTTGCTCTTTGCCATGAGCAATTAGTTTCTATAAGATCAAGCCATTGTTTTAGCTGCCTTAGCATTCTGCTTTAAGCTAAAAAGGTTGCAGGCTTTCCCTCCCTGGGAACCCCTACTATTGGGTGAAACTGACAGTTCAAAGCCCTTGTCTTATCTATCCAGGATAGAAACTTCCAGAAACAAAGAATGGCTTCTAGGTGCTTACTTCCTGGGTGTGATTTCTGAGGTAAAATAGAAAGAACTTCAGTTATGATGACTTCATCAACCTTGACATGTCAAAAACCCTTTTATAGATTGCATTGTGAGACCTCAGGACTAAAATGACCAATGGTTTGGGAAATAACCCAGCTGCTAATTCCCACTATTGTGCAAATGATCTGCAACGTAGCTTTTCCTGAGCTGAAGGGAGGGGCTTTGATGGGAGCCTTGAGGAGAGGGTTGAGTGTTCAGAGGGATGGGGGATCACAGAGGTGATGGGCAGCTTCTCTAGGCATTTCTATGGAAGTAAAATCTTTGAGGAAAGCTTATTTTAGGCTCATTTAGGAAGAAAGTGTAACTTTCTGGCAAAGTCTTTACTGTACAGGAATAGGAATCCAGGGAATGGTGGTTAACCTTGGCTGCGCATTGGAATCATCTTGGGAGCTATTAAAAAAATTCTTATGCCTGGGTCTCCCTTCTGAAGATTTTGTTTTAATTCATTTGGAGTAGGGTCTGGGCAACTGGATTTTTCAGAACTTTCCAAGTCATTCCAATTGCAGTCAGAATGAAGAAACACTGGTTGGGACAAACTTTCTGAGTTTGGGAGTGAAGATGTTAGGTGTAGGCATTTCAGGACTCCTCAATGGGGAGAGACCAACATTAGATACCTGCAGTGTATCACATATTATACATAGTTTTGTCCTTTAATTCCCTTAACAATCTCATGGCATTGCCATTCCCACAATCAAGATGAGGAAACAGGCTCAGAGGTCAATACCCCCAGGGTCACACTCCGAAATAAATGGTATCTGGTATCTGGTAAATGGCAGAGCTGGGATCAGAACCTATATTTTTCTGACTCCATGGCTACATACTTCCTCCTCTGGATATCTAAAGTTCATTTAGTTAATTCATTCTTTGTAGGGAAGTTAGGTGTCTCAGCATTTGCTTTTTCCTATTTTAAAAAAAATTTTTGGGGGCGCCTGGGTGGCGCAGTCGGTTAAGCGTCCGACTTCAGCCAGGTCACGATCTCGCGGTCCGTGAGTTCGAGCCCCGCGTCGGGCTCTGGGCTGATGGCTCAGAGCCTGGAGCCTGTTTCCGATTCTGTGTCTCCCTCTCTCTCTGCCCCTCCCCCGTTCATGCTCTGTCTCTCTCTGTCCCAAAAATAAATAAACGTTGAAAAAAAAAAAATTAAAAAAAAAAAAATTTTTGGTAAACCAGAAGGCCAGAAAAAAATTAATTGTATACTCAAAGATTCTCCTGTGATAGGCTCATAATTTTAACATAATCCAACTTCATTTAAAATAAGCCATGATGTTTTTTTCTTCCAGTTGAGATTTGATCAAAGGCCTTTCCTTTGATCACATGGCACGTACACACCATGTAGTGTGTATGCTTGAAAACGAAGCACTGAAAAACATGTTGTGAGATGCCCTCCTTCATTCTGACGTAGGCAGGAAGTCCCAAAGGGACTCAGGAAGGTTTTGATTTCAGAAACTGTTCCCTTCTCACATGCTTGTGTGTGTGTGTGTGTGTGTGTGTGTGTGTGTGTGCGCATGCTCGTGTGCACACATGCCTGTGTATGAACTGGTGTTCTTTGTGAAGGGGAGTGGGGGAAGTCTTTGTGGTGCTTCAGATGACGAGTAGCAGAGGGCAGAAATGAGGCAACCTCCAAACCCATACATCCCATCATACTACCAAGAACAACTCAGTTCACTTGAAATATTCTATAAATAGATGTCTGGCTAATAGCATTTTTTTTTTTTCTTCAGGAAACAAAGAATTAAAGATTGGAACACATGGGTTAGAATTCTTGCTCTGATACAATGGTATGACCATAAACCCACCTTTCATTGTCCAAGCCTCAGCTATCTAATATGTATAACAGTGATTTAAAAACAAAGAACAGGGGTGCCTCGGTGGCTCAGTCAGTTAAGCGTCCAACTCTTGATTTCAGCTCAGGTCACAGTCTCATGGTTTGTGGGTTTGAGTCCTGCACTGGGCTCTGCACTGACAACACGGAACCTACTTGGGTTCTCTTTCTCCTCTCTCTCTCTCTGCCCCTTCCCTGCTCATGCTCTCTCTCTCCCTCTCAAACTAAATAAACTTAAAAAAAAAAAAAAAGAACAGCAGCAAAACCTGGTCTCACAGAATTGCAGAAAAATATAGCTAGCATTGTACCTGGCATATAATAGATACTCAATATATGTTAAGCAATCTTAAAAATCTTGATTACTGGAAATCTTAAAGCCTCGGTTTTGTTGACTGAGAATATGGCAAGGTGTGGGGGCCCATAATTCTGAGTGACACTGCTCTGTGGACTGTTTGGGGGAAATGCTTTCAGGGGAGGAAGAGTAGGATTCTGGGCAACTGAACATTGCCCTCTGAACATTACTTCTACCCTTCACTAGCCAGCACACCACTGGTGTATCCTTGGTCTTCCTGTGCCTCCATTTCTTGAGATGAAATGGGTTAGAGTGAGCTCTCTAGCCAACATACCAGGCTTTTGTGAGGATCGGATGAGATGCTGCTTGTGCAGTACTTGCCAAACTATAAAGTGACATCGAAATGTGGACAGTCCTGCATATAAGTGGAAAGTGTTCTGAGGGCTGGGAAGAGTTGAATTGGGTAGGAACTGAAGCAGCACAAGGGGCTATCTCCTTCCCTGAATTCCTTTAGCCCCTGCCTCCCCTGCTCCCTGGCTGGCCAGTGCCCTCTCCTTCCTTGCTGGCTTTGTTCAGGTCCCCGTCTTATAGTCTCCTCACCTACCTGCCCAATGGACTTTAATCTTCTAGAGGGCAGTGACTACCTTATATTGTTAAGTAATATTTCTTCTGATTGGGGCTCTGAAATATGTTTGCACTTCAAGTTTTCTGTTTCTGTCCCATTCCTGGGAGGAAGTAAGTCTTGTTTTAGGAACTTATTAATTCTAGTCAAGGTCGGATGCTTCGCAAGTACTAAGGGAAAAACTCATACCTTTGAGGGGTCTTTCCTGTCACCCTCCAGTGTCTTCTTGGGCCTCTGGGACAAGCAAAACTAGTCAGGGATGATGGGGAGGAGGATCCTCGTCTGCTTGGTGGGTCTTTCCAAGCACAGAGGCTGCCTTGGCTGGTGGTCTTTGCATTGGCACTCTCACCTCTAGGTTATATCTTGATTTGAACTGATTTTTGGCTTTGTAGCTGGAGTAACACCTCCTTTCCCCACTCCCCCACCCCAGCTCCCTCTTTGGATTTATCAACCCCAAGATGATCTCTGGTGCTTAATGTGAATGAGTGAGCAAATGAAAGAATGAATGAATGGATGATTGAATGAATGAATGAATGAATGAATGAATGAATGAAATCCTAGCCCTCCTTGCTGGGGGCTTTCAGGGAACTGGGCTCCTGTAAGTCACTGCCCTGTTGTGCAGGGCTCTTCATCACAAGCATACAGGTTCTCAGCAGGAGCTCAGCACCCCCCTCCCCACCCCACCTGCCCAGGAGCTTTCTCCATTGTAACTCCTTGTTACCTGCTCCTGTCTGCTCCTGTTAACAGCCTGTGTCACTGCTACCACAGTCGGTCACTGTGACCAGCTTGTCAAGCCCTGCCAGGTTGAGGCCCTCAGTCTCATTGAGAGATGTTAAACTGACTGTCCAGAGGGCCTTCACTAGGGCAGGGGAGTGCTTTGATTTAAAATGACAATTTGGGACCAAAATAGGAAGTGAAAGCAAGCCTGGCAATCAAGCTGGGATTTTTGAGCAGTATGGGTGGGAAATCTTCTCAGCTCTAGGCAAAACTCTGTTCCTAGCCTTAATTAGCTTGCGTGACCTTGGGCAAATTGCTGATCATCTCTGGGTCTCCTCAGTTTCCCATCTGCAAATTTAAGGGAGTGAAATGCATGATTTCTAAGGTGTCTCCTAGTATTTACTCTCTACACTGCTCTGCTGCTGTACCTCTCAGGCAGATGTTGCCTTGCTGGTGGCTCTCCACCAGCTGCTGTGTCTGGGGCCCAGGAGGCTGTGGTGGGGAAAATGCTTGCAGTGCCTGTGGGAAGCCATTCCCAGCCTGAGTACAGTCTCCGTCCACCGATGGCCGTGGAATCTATTTGCTGTGTGGTCCTCACCTCTCAGCATTAGCTCCCTTCTCCAAGGGCTGAATGGGCTTGGAAGGGGATCATTTCAGGGGCAGGGGCTGAACTGAGCTGGAGGGTGACTGGGTTTATAGAACAGAGATGTGATTGGAGGAGAGCTAGGGCTTCCCTCGCCTGTGCAGGACCTCACTTCCTTCGTTCTTCCATGTGTTTCCTACAACACAGGCTGGGCCAGTGGAGACCCAATTCCAGGCCTCATAGATTTTTCTTCTCCCCAGATACTCTGGCAAAAGACCAGGCTACAACCCCAGCATATTTTGAATTGAGATAGCATTTGGCAACAAATCTTTTATAAATGATGGCATTGACATTATATCTCTGTTAGAGTAATTTACTCCCCACAGTAATTTGACTTAGTTTGTTCTACACAGAGAGTTATTTTCATCATCCTTTCAGTTGTTATTGATGAGAGCTCTTGGAAAAAGATTAGAAGATTAGTTTAAAATTATCCCCAGCAAATTTAAAACAATAACAGGGACATGAATACAGACTAAAACAAATTAAGGGCTGTCATAGCTGTATTAAAAGACTATTGTTTGATGAATTGGGGACATAATGGTAGCACTAATGGCACGGCTTGAATACACCCTCTTTCACTCCACTTGCCCCAGAAGTTGACTCTCCCTCTTCCCTTGCTTCTGCCCCTTAGTGGTGCTTGTCTTTGTGTTTGCGCCTCTGCTCATGTGCTTTCCTTTTTCTGCCATGCTTGACCCATCCATGGCTCTTCAGTCCAAAGAGTTCTTTTCATTCCCACCTTTCTCCAGAAGATTTCTTTAGAACTGATGTCTCCCTTCAACTGACAGGCTGGTATTATCTGGAAAAGTGCCAATTATTTTAGGAAGGATTTCTATCAGTTTCTCAAGATACTGATAGTTATTGTGAGAAAGAAAAGGGGATGGGGAGTATGAACAATTTTTTTTTGGTGGGGGGGAATGTTAGTTAAAGGTAAAAGTCTTTTTTGTTTTGTTTTATTTTGTTTTTTGTTTTTTTGGAAGGATTTAATATACTGTTGAACTTTGTGAATCTGTCAATAGGAAGACATAGTGTACAGCTTTTTCCAAAGTTCCTTTCCAAATTACCTCTCGTAATGGGGGTATTTAATGTAAGGTTATAGAGAAGGACAGTAAGAATATAAAAACTAGGGCAGTCACCTTGCTAGGTCTTATGAAGATTGAGATGTGTTCAAAAGCTGGAAGGCTCTAGTGAGGCTCCAAGTTGCTCATATCCAGAGTCATATACTCCGGTGTCATCTTGTAAACGGGACCCACATACTTGCTGGAGTATATGTGTGTGCTACCACCATGACCAGTTTTCTATGTATTTCCAAGTTGAATTCATGAGAAATTTCATCTGTGTGAATCAGCTAATCACTACTGTCTCTGGTTGGGCAGAGTCTTGTGTCAGCCCATGCTAAAGGCCACTAAAAAGAATGCGAATGTGCTGCCCTTTGATCTCTAACACAATCAGTGGTTGCCTTTGTGCAAAGTCAGCCTTAGCACCACTTGCCTAGAGCAGGGGCTCAGGCAGCTTTAGCTGGAGGGGAAGCTAGGAGAGGTGGTCTCATGAGTGACATATCCAGGATAGTTCATCTCTTTTTTTTTTTTTTTTTAATTTTTTTTTCAGCGTTTATTTATTTTTGGGACAGAGAGAGACAGAGCATGAACGGGGGAGGGGCAGAGAGAGAGGGAGACACAGAATCGGAAACAGGCTCCAGGTTCTGAGCCATCAGCCCAGAGCCTGACGCGGGGCTCGAACTCACGGACCGCGAGATCATGACCTGGCTGAAGTCGGACGCTTAACCGACTGCGCCACCCAGGCGCCCCAGGATAGTTCACCTCTTGAGGCCATGCATACTCCTCTGCTTTCCTGCGTTCATTCATTTCCAAGGCTACTACACCTAATGCGATCTAACTATGAAGCTTATGACTGCAAATCACACTCACCTGAACATGGGAAACAGTGTGAGTCATGGTAAGTAGCACACGGAGGGGCTCTGCTATGGAGCCCCATGTGATCATCAGGTCCACAGTCTTTTGGTGGTTTGCTGAAGGTAAAGGATCTTAACATGGGATGAGTGTGCAGTATGGTCTCAGTGTAGAAATACATCTCTTGTCTCCTACATAGTGAGTGCATTGATACCTGGCATATGGATTAGTGGCTATTTAGGTGGTTCCTGCAAATGTGCAGCAAATTGTTTTGGTCAAACACAACCTTTTTCGGCCAAAGCAAGAAATCACTGTAGTTTTGAGGCAAAGAAAGGTGAATTTTAATGCAGATTCTCTGGTAGAATAGTGCTTCACTTTGGAACATGTGGTTAGGAATTCAGATGGCTCAATGCACGTTTGCTTCTTCACTTCCACGTAGTCTTGGCTGACTTTCTAGAAAGACATGCTGCCATAGACAGCCCAGCTGCACACCATTGGCTCTCTTTTTAAACAAAATCAACCAACCCAGCACTCAAGCTTTGCAATAGCAAATTTTCTGTTGGTTGTGATTTTAGAGAAGTTGGAGAACGTGATCATATATGTAGGTTTGAATTCATGGAAGAATTTCAAGCTTTATTTTAGGCAAAACCACCTTATGTGTCATAAACAGCCCATCCTGGCCTCTTAGCATGATAGGATGTTCTGTGGGGTTGACGGGTAGATTGGTATCAAGTGCCAGCAAACACAGGGTGGTACCAGGAATATTGACCGAGTCAGCAAGAGTCAGCGGTGCAGTCAGCGGTGCAGTCAGCAGTGCAGGAGGTCCAAGGCCTTTAGACCATCACCTATCCAGCCTGGCTGCTGTCAGTGTCCAAACAGCCTGATTTACAGGCCCAAGGGTGGCATCAGTACTGCTGGGAAGCAGTGATTCTGGTTGGTTCTCTCAGTTAAATATGTGCCTGGTAGAGCTGTATAACATTGTTGAAGGTGAACACATTTGAGAATCAGACCTTGGATTGAATTTTGATTTTGCCACTTACTACATGTTTGATGTTAGGCTTATTTTCCTTTAATCTCTGTGAGGCTCAATATTCTTATCTGTGAATCAATATAATAACACCTACTTCCCAGAGCTTTTTGCATGTATTACAAGAGATGATATATGAAAAGGTTTAGAAAAATACGACACCTTATTAGCTCTCAATAAACTGGCTCTTTTTAAAAATCAGAGTAGAAGTGAATTTGCCTCTTTTATTGAACAAAACCAGGGACACCTGGGTGGCTCAGTCAGTTAAGTGTCCAACTCTTGATTTCAGCTCAGGTCATAATTACACAGTTCATGAGATCAAGCCCCGCATGAGGTTCTGCACTGACAGTGCGAAGCCTGCCTGGGATTCTTCCTTTCCCCCTCTCTCTGCCCCTCCCCCCACTCTCTCTTTCTCTCTCAAATAAATACATTATTTATATATAAACAAACAAATAAACAAAAACTAGTAGACTTACCATGACACACACTTCTCCTCCAACCTGCTGCTTCATTCCTTGTTCCTTTTTATTAAGCAGAAAAAAAAAATTTTTTTTGGAAGCCTGAATCCTGCCTGGTGTATTTCACCTTTCCTTTTGGGTTCTTATAATTCAGTTATTGCTGGCAGCACCTTGCTAGCCTCAGGAGTGTATCTTCCTCTCCTCCATCCCTGACTTAAATTACCTACCCAATAATGGATACACTCCTAATTCAGTTTTGAAGTTTGACTTATACATGGCCTGAAAGGATGTATTTCCCAAGAGAATAACAATCCTGTATCTTGATTCTCTTAGAACAGCTGAAGCAGATGGCATTTTTAAGCACTACTAAATATTAGGAGACAACAGATAGGAATAGTTGACGTACTTCAGATTTATGATCCTGCCCTAAATAGTGTGTACTCAAGATTTTCAGGCCCATCTTGTGATCCTTCCTGATAATTTTAATGTACATTTGAGCTGTGTGTGTGTGTGTGTGTGTGTGTGTGTAGGGGGCACAGGTACAGGGTCTAGGGAATAATAAGGAGGGAGAATTGGCACAATCTTGCAGGCGTGAGTTCCCCATGCCCAGATCCTTGTTTCTCTTCACTTGGAAATAACAATTCATTACCTTCCTCCACAGCCACCTTATCACCATTTTGCCATTTTCCTGAGGGTTCAGTCTTCCAGTTTAAGAGCCAGTTCATCACATCCCCAACTAATTAAAGCCAACAGTGACTTAGCCTATAGGTGAACTCCCACCTCTTTCACACAGGAAGAAGCCTTTATAAGATCTGTCCAGATATTGGTCATGGCATCCTCATAATGACAATACCCACACACAGCAACTGATGTCTCTCCCATGATCTCCCATCAGCTGACAAAGGGTGATACGGGGAAAACCAAATGTGGAGTCCGGTCAGAGGACAGGCTGGCAGAGGTTACGGTAGAAGGTCAAGAGCTTTCCTGTGGGAAAGTTGAGGTCTAAGGACAGCCTGGACTGGTGGCTTGACAGACACCCTAACAGAGCAGGTTGGGACATTTGTAGTCTGATGTGCATGGAGGTATGTAGGGGCTAAAAATTGTCACCCCCAAGTTAGAGGCCAGGTGCAGGGGAGCCAGACCATGTCTGGGCTCCACTTGATGATGGGGAAAGGGCTTCTATAGGATCAATAAGACTGGCTCTTAGAGGCACAGGCCTTGGCAGGGCTGACCTTGAACCTTGACCTTTTCTGTCTTTTCCCAGCTCTTCCTTAGATCCAGGAGAATCCCCCAGATGCCTGTTAAATTTTCAGTTTTCTGGGATTCAACCCCAGTTATTCTGATTCAATAGACTGGGCTGGAGCCCAATTACCTGTAATTTTAATAGCCACACTGGCTGATTATGAAGCAGGGGTCTATGGACCCCACTTGACAAATGTTACCTTCGATTCCTATATAAAACCGAGAACTTGATATTATTTATCCTTTATCTGGAGTGGTATTAAAACAATATGTTCTGAAGAAAGTCCTCGTGTAATTAAGAACTGTTGGTTAAGCTTGAACTTGTTGCTGATTTTCTGATTATATCATGGGCATTAGCCAGGAGACAAAACTAATGTAAGGAAAAACTGTGATTTAACTTCACCAGATGCATGTATGTAGAGGTGTATAGTCCACAGCTCTATGTTTATCTGTGTGCACACACAGAGTCCGTTTATCTTTATTCTAAGTAACAGGCTTGCCATTTAGGAATTAAAACTCATTCCTGTAATTTGATACTGGCTACAGCTGTTCCTGATTTTGGACAACCAGAAACGCTAATGTTCCTTTGTGATGAGACTGTTGCACTATGATGTTTCCTCCCACCAAACCCTAAAAGTGTTTGCAATGTTTCTATCTAATGAGGATGTGAATGGTAAATGGTTCCAAGGTATTCAGATAATGTCTCCACGGGGCCTCAAAGTTTAACCATTTCTTCTCTATGCATGAAGCAGAAAAGTTTAAAGGAGGCTCAGCTACTCTCTCCAACTACATGGTGGGCAGCATCTGGTTTCCTTCCTTGTTGACACCTGCTGAAGATAGTTCAGAAAGGTCAGGGCTGTTCTGATGGAAGGTTACATTGTTGCAGCAGCTAGAGATGGTGGTGCTGCTGGCTGGTGGTGCTGATCCTGTGTTAGCCTCAGGCTTTAATTCAGTACTAATAGTTTTAAGGTCTCTCTGTCATTAGGTTTAGAGATAATTTGTTGTGTAATTGGAGAAGGCCAACACCACTTACTTATTCAATGGGTCCTGATGTCTGGGATCTTATTCCCATCTGTAACTAGCCTGCTGAGTGACTCTGGACAAACACTGAATATCTTGGTCCTTGGTTTTCTCATCTGTGAACTTGTCTTACCTTCAAAGCCTTTGAGAGGGTCAAATCAAAATGGGTGGGGGACTTGGGTGGGAAACATACACTTGATCCAAATCCAAACAGTACTATTATTTTAAGCCGTGATTTTAATACAATGCTATAGTTGAAAAGGGTGTCACATTCTTTATTTTTTAAATTTTTAAAAAATTTTTTATGTTTTTAATATAATTTATTGTCAGATTGGCTTACATACAACCCCCAGTGCTCTTCCCAGCAAGTGCCTTCCTCAATGCCCATCACCCGTTTTCCCTCTGTCCCCGTCCACCCTCAGTTTGTTCTTTGCATTTAAAAGTCTCTTGTGGTTTGCCTCCCTTCCTCTCTGTTTGTAACTACTTTTCCCCCTCCCTTCCCCCATGGTCTTCTGTTAAGTTTCTCAAGATCCACATATGAGTGAAAACATATGATATCTGTCTTTCTGAGACTGACTTATTTCACTCAGCATAATACCTTCCAGTTCCATCCATGTTGCTGCAAATGGCATGATTTCATTCTTTCTCATTGCCAAATAGTATTACATTGTATATATAAACCATTCATCAGTTGATGGACATTTAGGTTCTTTCCATAATTTGGCTATTATTGAAAGTGCTGTGATAAACACTGGGGTACAAGTGCCCCTATGCATCAGCAGTCCTGTATCCCTTGGGTAAATTCCTAGTAGTGCTATTGCTGGGTTGTAGGGTAGTTCTATTTTTAAATTTTTGAGGAACCCCCACACTGTTTTCCAGAGCAGCTACACCAGTTTGCATCCCACCAACAGTGCAAGAGGATTCCCGTTTCTCCACATCCTCATGAGTGTCTGTAGTTTCCTGATTTGTTCATTTTAGCCACTCTGGCAGACATGAGGTGGTATCTCAGTGGTATTTTGATTTGTATTTCCCTGATGAGGATTGACATCAAGCATCTTTTCATGTGTCTGTTGGGCATCTGGATGTCTTCTTTGGATAAGTGTCTATTCATGTCTTCTGCCCATTTCTTCACTGGATTATTTGTTTTTTGGATGTTGAGTTTCGTAAGTTCTTTATAGATTTTGGATACTAACCCTTCATCCGATATGTCATTTGCAAATATCTTTTCCCATTCCACTAGTTGTCTTTTAGGTCTGTTGATGGTTTCCTTTGCAGTGCAGAAGCTTTTAATATTGATGAGGTCCCATAGTTCATTTTTGCTTTTAGTTCCCTTGCCTTTGTAGATGTGTCGAGTAAGAAATTGCTATGGCTGAGGTCAAAGAAGTTGTTTCCTGCTTTCTTCTCAGGATTTTGATGGTTTCCTGTCTCACATTTAGGTCTTTCATCCATTTTGAGTTTATTTTTGTGTATGGTATAAGAAAGTGGTCTAGTTTCATTCTTCTGCACATTGCTGTCCAGTTCTCCTGGCACCATTTGCTAAAGAGACTATCTTTTTTCCATTGGATGTTCTTTCCTGCTTTGTCAAAGATTAGTTGGCCGTGCATTTGTGGGTCCAATTCTGGGTTCTCTATTCTGTTCCATTGGTCTATGTGTCTGTTTTTGTGCCAGTACCATACTGTCTTGATGATTACAGCTTTGTACTATAGCTTGAAGTCTGGAATTGTGATGCCTCCTGCTTTGGTTTTCTTCTTCAATATTACTTTGGCTATTGGGGGCCTTTTGTGGTTTCATACAAATTTTAGGATTGTTTGTTCTAGTTTTGAGAAGAATGCTGGTGCAATTTTGATTGGGATTGCATTGAATGTGTAGATTGCTTTGGGTAGTATTGACATTTTAACAATATTTATTCTTCCAATCCATGAGCATGGAATGTTTTTCCATTTCTTTGTGTCTTCTTCAATTTCCTTCATAAACTTTCTATAATTTTCAGCATACCGATCTTTTGAATCTTTGGTTAGGTTTATTCCTAGGTATTTTATGGTTCTTGGTGCAATTGTAAATGGGATAAGTTACTTTAATTCTCTTTCTGTTGCATAAAAATGCATTTGATTTCTGTAAACTGATATTGTACCCTGAACTTTGCTGAATTCATGTATCAGTTCTAGCAGTCTTTTGGGTTTTTCCATGTGTAATATCATGTCATCTGCAAAAAGTGGAAATTTGACTTCTTCTTTGCCAATTTTGATGCCTTTGATTTCATTTTGTTGTCTGGTTGCTGATGCTAGGATTTCCAACACTATGTTAGACAACAATGATAAGAGTGGACATCCCTGTTGTGTTCCTGATCTCAGGGGCAAATCTCTGTTTTTCCCCATTGAGGATGATATTAGCTGTGGGCTTTTTATTTATGGCTTTTATGAACTTTAAGTATGTTCCTTCTATCCCTACTTTCTTGAGGTTTTTTATGAAGAAAGGATGCTGTATTTTGTCAAATGCTTTTTCTGCATCTATTGACAGGATCATATGGTTCTTATCCTTTCTTTTATTAATGTGTTGTATCATATTGATTGATTTGCGAATATTGAACCAGCCCTGCAGTGCAGGGCTGATCATGGTGAATAATTCTTTTTATATGCTGTTGAATTCGATTTGCTAGTGTCTTGTTGAGAATTTTTGCATCCATGTTAATCAGGGCTATTAGCCTGTAATTCTCCTTTTTTTTTTTTTTTTTTTTTTTTTTTAAATCCATTCTGATACCCTATGTCTTTTGATTGGAGCATTTAGTCCATTTACATTCAGTGTTATTATTGAAAGATATTGAAAGATTTAGAGTCATTGTGTTATCTGTAGATTTCATGCTTGTGATGTCTCTGGTCCTTTGTGGTCCTTGCAACATTTCACTCACAGAATCCCCCTTAGGATCTCTTGTAGGGCTGGTTTAGTGGTGATGAATTCTTTCAGTTTTTGTTCTTTGGGAAAACCTTTATCTCTCCTTCTATTCTGAATGACAAGCTTGCTGGATAAAGGATTCTTGCATATTTTTCCTGTTCATCACATTGAAAATTTCCTGCCACTCCTTTCTGGCCTGCCAAGTTTCAGTAGATAGGTCTGCTACTACTCTTATGTGTCTACCCTTGTAGGTTAAGGCCCATTTATCCCTAGCTGCTTTCAGAATTCTCTCTTTATCTTTGTATTTTGCCAGTTTCACTATGATATGTTGTGCAGAAGATCAATTCAATTATATTTGAAGGGACTTCTCTGTGCCTCCTGGATTTCAATGTCTGTTTCCTTCCCCAGATTGGAGAAGTTCTCAGCTATGATTTGTTCAAGCACACCTTCAGCCTCTTTCTCTCTTTCTTCTTCTTCTGTAACTCCTATGATATGGATATTGTTCCATTTCATTGAATCACTTAGTTCTCTAATTCTCCCCTTGTGATCCAGAATTTTTTATCTCTGTTTCTCAACTTCATCTTTTCCCATAATTTTATATTCTATTTCACCTATTCTACCGTCTGCCTCTTCAATTCTCATTGTCACTGCCTCTAGTTTATTTTTCATCTCATTTACAGCATTTTTTAATTCATCATGACTATTTTTTAGTTCCTTGATCTCTGCACCAATAGATTCTCTGCTGTCTTCTATGCTTTTTTCAAGCCCAGTGATTAATCTTATGACTATTATTCTAAATTCCTGTTCAGTTGTATTGTTTATATCTGTTTTGAGCAATTCTTTGGCTGTCATTTTTTTATGGAATTTCTTTTGAGATTTCTTCTGTTTCATCATTTTGGCTAGTTTTCTGTCCCTTATGTGTTTAAAAGCTTGTTATGTGCCCTGCACCTGCGAGCTCTACTATATTAAAGAGGGGTCATATACTGTCCACGGCCTGGCCCTTCAGGATGTTTTTTTTGGAGAGTGTTACTTGCTCTCTGTTGTGACTTTGGTTACTTTATCTCCCTGCTCTAGTGATGTTTTGGACTCTCCATCAGGTGTGCTTTGATTTGTTCATTGAAGTAGCCCTGGAAAGGAAAACAAACAGACAAGCAAACAAACAAAAACCAAACAAACAGAAAACAAAAACAGGCAGACACTTAAACAAAAAAACAAAAACAAAAAACCAGAAACACCAGCTGCAAGTAAACAACAGGGTGGAGCCAGTGCTGATAGAAGAGGCCTTATCCCATACAAAGAGAGAATTTCCAGGGGGTGGGGAAAAAGAAGAAATAAAAATTGACCAGGCAGAGAAACTACACAGCTAATCCAGAGAGAGAGAAAGGAAAATAAAGAAGGAGGTGGGGAAAAAGAAAAGAAAAGAAAATTGACCAAAGAAACTATACAGCTTACTCCAGAGAGACAGTAAGGAAAATAAAGAAGGAGGTATAAACATGTATCAAGAATGGATTAAATATGTATGCTTAAACCAACAACCAGAGTAACCAGACTAGAGGAGGGAAGAGCTAAGAAGGAGAAAAGGAAGGAGGAATATATCTATATAATAAGAATTGTCTGAGAATTAAACAGGCAATGCAACAGCACAGGTCTGGAGGAGGGGCTGTCTGGTTGTTGGTGTCAATCCTGCTCCAGTAGATACACAAGTACTAGGCGCAGAGGAGTGTAGTTTGGTGTAGGCGGGTTCCACCTCCACTGTGAGTGGCTGTCTATTCTCTGAAGCTGCCCTACTTATGGCCATCAGGTTGTCCTGGTGGGTCCCTGGAAGCAACTCTGCTTCTTTTTCTCCCGGACTCTTAGGGTTCAAAGTCCTTTGGCCTCAACATGGCTTTGTTTGAGAGATGAGGGAACTTTGGATCCCCCTACCTCTCTGCCATGTTGGCCCCTCCCTCGAACCCCTCCCTTCTGAGGAACTGTGGCTTTGACCCACTCAGATCCTCTGGGGGAGGGTCTCACTGAGCAATGGCCAAGTGTCAGCCTGCCCCCAGGAATGTTTGTGAGACCCTGCTGCTGCTAGTGTCCAGAGACTGCAGCTGGGTGCCAGCCCACCCCAGAAAAAGTTCACCTGATCATGTAGCAGCAGTATTTCAGGGTTTATGGAAAATCATAACATACATCTAGTGCCAGGCTTCCCCCATTACATCCTTGTTCCATCACCAGTGAATGTAGTTGTTCTCTGGGGTCTGCTGGGACTTTTGCCTGTGGGGTAGCCACACAGCCTCTACCAAATGTCCTCCCTGCGGGGGAATCACCTTTCCCCATGTGGCCCATGGACCCTTTGGACCTCGCTCTCCACTGCTGGGGATTTGCCCTTCCCACCAGAGCACCGCCAGGTATCGAGCTGCAGAGTTTCAGATTCTGTGCTCCCCCTGTTTGTAGAGTCTTAATGGAATTTAAACCCTCTCTTTTCTCCTTTATCCCTTATATATATATATTTTTTTCAGTCCCTGTGGCTGTTTCCACTTTTCTACTTTCTTTCCAGGTGCTTTTGGTGGAGTGCTTTTTCCATACTAACTCCCCTCCATCTCTGTCCTCTCTCCACAAGCAAATACAACTCCCTGCCTTCGCAGCTTCTCTGTCACCCCTGGTACACACCTCACGCTGTGTATTTGCTGAATTCTGTGGTTCAGGTTTTGCAGATTGTTGTGTTAATCCTCAGGTCAGTTTTCTAGGTGTGCAGGATGGTTCAGTGTTGATCTGGCTGCATTTCAAGGACAATAGATGCCACAAAAACTTCCATGCTGTTCCATCATCTTGGTCCCTCCCCCTGTGTCACATTCTTTATATTGATGCCCAACTTCCAGAAAATCAGTTAAAAATCCATACTATTTTTATAAAGTTAAAAAAAATAAAACCCAGCAGCATTTGGAGTTTTCTCTATTTTTCTTGACAATGATTTCTTTCTTAGTTTTCAAAATTATGTGATGACCAGGATCTTCCATGTATGGAAGTTAATGTATGCATGACCCCTTTATCCATACTGCCGATACTCAATCAGTATCATGTTGCAGAATCATAGATCTGGCAAGAATAGTGGTTCCAATGGTGACAGCAGAATTTAGGAACTGGCTGTGGAGCTGCCAGAGTTGTCATTGGTCATCTGAGGTGTCCAATACCAGGGGATATTTACAGCAGGAGCCATAAAGCCATGAATCAGCTAGGTGAGAGGTGGTTCTGCATATACCCCCTAGACAGCTGAGAAAGCATGCAATTCAACATATACTAAGCATAAATCAGTGAGCTGGATGTCAGGACATCTGTCCCATCACTAGGAAGTGACTGTCTCAAGAATAGGTGATTTAATGTATTTGTTGCTATTTGCATTGTTGAATTGTGTTAATATTAGGATCATCTAGGGAAGAATAATTAAAATGCTTATGGTAGATTAGGATTGATGGAGGCAAAGGGAATTTGCCACCAGCATACCAAGCGAGTTGATATTTTTTTGTTCTAAAAACAAGGCTTACTCATGTTGGTGACTTGACCCATCTCAAGAATTGCTAGCATACTGAATATGAAGTGGCCTAAGAAAGTTTAAAATGTGAGATGAATATAAGGTATTATTTTGATATTTCTTTTTTTACATATTTAAAAAAATGTTTGTTTTTGAAAGAGAGAGCATAAGTGGGGAAGGTGGGCAGAGAGAGAGGGATACACAGAATCATAAGCAGTCTCCAGGCTCTGAGCTGTCAGCACACCTTGACAACTGAACTGTGAGATCATGACCTGAGCCAAAATCAGAAGCTTAACTGACTGAGCCACCCAGGCACCCCTATTTTGATATTTCTAAGAGTTGTAGGCCTCTTTGAGTTCATTCTTTTTAAAAAAGTTGTTTATTGAGATATAACATGCATCTCATAAGCAGCATACATCTTGTGTGTGAGTTCATTAATTTGTTCTTAAAGCTTATTTATTTATTTTGAGAGAGAGAGAGCATAAGCAGGGGAGGGGCAGAGAGAGAGGGAGAGAGAGAGAATCTCAAGCAGGCACTGCACTGTCAGCGTGGAGCCCAATGTGGGGCTTGAACTCATGAACCGTGAGATCATGACCTGAGCTGAAACCAAGAATATGACACTTAACTGACTGAGATACCCAGGCCCCCTGAGCTCATTAATTTCAAAAATATTACTAAAAATTTAAAATTCTTTAAGAAGTCTCCTGTGCCTTATGTGCTTGATGGGGAAGGTGTTGTTGCAATGGATTATGTGTTAAGATTGGATTCAAATAAGAACTAGAGCTGATATGAAGTATTATTGGGACAGGGACCAGCTCCATGCATACATCTGTCCAATCAGGAGTATGTATGTGTATTTCAATGTATTTACATGTGTGAGCATATGGATATTAGAAGACCAAAATATAGGAGTTATATATTAGTGATGTATGTATGTGTGTGTTTGTGTGTGTGTGTGTGTGTGTGTGTGTGTGTGTGTGTGTGTCTGTGTAATAAGGCTCTTCTGGCTACAAGGAGCAGAGCCCCAATGAAGAAGAAAAAGGATAATACTACATTTGGAATGGAAATCCCCCCAGGGTGATCAAAAGGTCAGTTTTCTTCCCACTGTAGGACATCTTTGCCTTTCTCTACATGACTGCTTTTTCCCACCCTTGGTCACTAGGTCCTCTATTTCTTACTCATAGTTTTTTCTGCCTCATAACTATGTGGCTTGTACTTGGCCTCAGTGTGCCTTGGCCCCACCTCTACATTAAGGCATCCTTTTAGCTTTTGCTTCTCCTAATGATCAAGCAGACTTTTCTATGTTTCTTAGTTCAAATTTCAGAGATAAGAAATGTTTTGTATAGGCTGCTGGCAAGCCTTCTATTTGGTTGTCTGGTTCAGGATTTCGTCTCTGGCCCCATAAACTTTGGCCAGGGGGTGGGTGGGAAGGCACTAGTGGGGTAAGCATGGCTACCTATGTCTTTGCCTTGAGCAGAGACTACAGAATGCCTAGGAATTGACAGCTTTATTATGGTGCAGTAGGAGACTGTGGAGAAGTACCTTAGTGGTTCTTGTGGATAATGGGACTCTGACTGAAGAAGAAAAGGATAGAGAAAAGGGAAAGCACTCCTGTGAAGGGGATTAAATTTCTCCCACTCATTCTGTAGAAAAAGGACTTGTTCAATGATGAAAAATCATGAACCAAGATAAACAGCTAAACAGATCACTTATGGAGGCATGGCTCATAGAGTTATCAGAAGGTGCTAGCTACAGCAGAGAGGAACCTGTTATGAGAGGTGAGTTAGCCTTGGTAGATGTCACTTCTAAAAGAAAGCCCTGACTCACGGAACAGTATGCTCCTGCCTGTTTCAGATATGAGTGAGGGGAATGGCTTTTCCAGGCTGATGTATCCTAGGAATTCCCATATGTCTTTGCAGCATAATCTTCCATGTTAGAAATATGTGTAATGTCACATTTTCTACTAATTGTTTTAGTGTACCTTTGTGAAATGAAGCCTTATCCGGTATTTTAGCAGTACCCAGGGGAAAAGGAAAAGAGGGTAAGCTGGAGAGAGGGTGTTCCTCCTGGCATCATTCCAGGAGACTGACCACCTGGAAGAATTCACAAAGTTAATGTGGAGGGATGTGCTTCTTTATTATTTTTCTAGGGAAGAAATCCAGCTTTGACATTGAAGAAATGCAAAAGACTAGAGACAATTAACTAGAAGCTGTGGAGAGTGAGAGATACCTTGAATATCTGCTTTGCCTTAGGCAAGGAAGTACCTCAGGAGCCTTTGGTCCATGAAATACCATTTGTGTGTCAGAAAGAGGAAGCCCCTCCTGTCCTGTTACAGAGCTTTGGATGACACGGGACTGAACTGAGCAGTCTTAGCTCCAGCTCACAAACCCTCCAGCTCCTTGTTTCCAGGCGTGGGGTCCTAGTGCCCTCTTTTTCCATCTCTGCTTCCCTCCATTCTTGCTCTGAAGAAATAGCCAGATTAACACCTTGGTTTCCAAATTTGTCTATGCTAGAAGCAGCTCTGGATACCACATGACTGTCTCCTTGGAGGCATGTGTCAGGAGGATTACCCACCTCAGTGTCCTTCAGTTGCCCAGAGCTCTGGAAGATTCTATTCTCAGTAGCATGAAGGATGTCAGGAGACAGGGAGGAAAGAAATGGTCAGTCTTTACCACCTGCATTAGCAAGTGCTTTTAAATATATGAAGCCATGTGGGGGTGCTGTTGTTATAAGAGATGAATGTTCCTTTACTGAGCCTGTCTGCTGAAGTCTGCAGTGGGACTGGGTGCTCACGAGCAATCAGACAACCGTATAAATGATGGCTCCTGCAAGCCAGTGGATGTGGATAGCAGAGTCGGCCTGTCACTTTGAAGCCAGTGGGCAAGCCTGTGTTCTTCTATGCAAACCTCAGGAAATTCAGTGGGAAAGCCTTCTTATGCTAGCTCTACAGCTGGACCTTTGTTAAGGGAGAGTAAGGATGGGCTACTTGGCAAGCATTTTCCTTAGTAATCGTGAGGATGGTTGTTAGACTTCATTAAATATGAGCTGAGGAAGCGGGCTTAGTGAGGAAGCCCCGTGATTTTAAATGTGGGCCAAGGAGAATCTAGTAACAGGGCAAAGAGAATTTGAAATCTAGACTCTGAAGGGAGCAAGGACTCTTCCAACAGCGAGCAATAACCTATGACTAGCAATATTCTTCAATTTTCAAAAAAATCTGTGTAATCTACACCAAAGTTTTATCTACATCTCTTCTTTTTCCGACTTCATACCATACTTGTTCAAACCCTCTTTCATAGACCAGCCATGCCCACATAACTTTTGCCTGGTCCAGTGACCAAATTCAGCATAAAGTATCTTGCAAAGGGGTCTCTTTGCAAGGGCCAACGTGTGTAATGGTCTATTTGTTCACAATCACTTAAAAAAAAATTTTTTTTAACATTTATTTATTTTTGAGACAGAGAGAGACAGAGCATGAACGGGGGAGGGGCAGAGAGGGAGGGAGACACAGAATCGGAAGCAGGCTCCAAGCTCTGAGCCATCAGCCCAGAGCCCGACGCGGGGCTTGAACTCACGGACCGCGAGATCATGACCTGAGCTGAAGTCGGATGCTTAACCGACTAAGCCACCCAGGTGCCCCCACAATCACTTCTGAAAGAGTTGAGTGGTTGACTCATTCAGGCCACTCCAGAGAGTCACCTAATTAACGTTTCTAAGATCGTGCTATCCTTATGTACCTCCTTGCTCCAGAACCTACCATGGTCCACTCAGGACTATGCATAAACTCCACAATCTTCTGTCAGTTTCTTAGTGCCTCCTATGATCTACCCATCCCATGCTTCTCCAATCCCTTTCCCCACTTCTCCCCCAAATGGCAGTGTCCATTTTAGTCATGTCCTCTCCACAGCTGTTCTTTGCATGGGATTATTTGTCTGCCCGCATCAGCCTATCTAGTAAAGTCTCATCCAGTCTGCAAAGTTTGCCTCTAATCTTAACTTTTTGGTGAACTTCCCGCCCCACCTTCTTTTTTCTAATATAGTTTCTCCTTATCTTGAGTTTTTATAGAGACAGGTGCTTGAGGAGAAAGTTACTATTGTTTCTAAATTCCAAAAGTGTTGAATATTAAGGAAAATACATGAGTGATACAGAGTTTTATTTGTGTGTGTGTGTGTGTGTGTGTGTGTGTGTGTGTGTGTGTTTGATCATAAAACACAGAACAGGAGAGAATGCGTGATGATGACTGAGTAGCTTTGGAGGCAAGAATCCTTTCCGGACTATTGGTGAGGTGTTTGGGGAGAGGAATTGGAGAAGAGAACACATGAGTTTAGAGCTAATACTGAACTCTGCTCAAACCTTGGGTTTGGAGGGTGGGTGTAGAGGCTCTTGGATAGGTTTGGGGTCTGAGGCCAGAGAGGCCACACACACCTCACTTCCTGAGGGGACTTTGGGAAGAAGAAGTTCAGCAGAGTGCCCTGCCCCAACATGTTGGCTTTGGAAGCATAGAAATGGCAGCACAGTAATATTAGGCAGAAAGGAGGCCTTGCCAAATATCCCCCCTCCCTTTCCATACAAGTTCTCCTTTGGCTCCTGTAAGGAATGAAGAAGACCTGATGTTTCTTAGGTAATGAATACTTTAGAGCCTGATGGGGTTGACAGGGATTCATATTGGGATGGTTTAGGGAGCCCAAAGAGGATGCTGTTGGATGGACATTTCAAGTTTGAGCATAAATCAAGGGAGGAGTGGCCAGGTTTGAGAGGGTCAGCAGAGCCAGGGAAAGCCAAAGTGTTGGCTCAGATGGGAGAAGGACTCTTTTCTAGAGCCCTCCTGGGTGCTGCTTGTCCTGAAGGGAAAGAAGGAAGTTATTCTTGAGAAAAGTGAACATGGACCATTCAGTGATGGGTCAATTGTGATGGGTGCCATGAAGGAAGTGAATCAAGCATAGTGATGGAAGATTGCAGGTGTGATGGGATGCATTGGCACAATTAAGTTGGAGGCAAGAGGAAAAGGAGACAGTAATGCAGGAGGAAAGGTTCTAGGCAGAGATGGTAGTGTTGGAAGGCTCTGGGAATAGAGAGAGCAGGTTGGATTTGAGGACCTGAAAGGAAGTTAGAGCACTCGACAGTGGCACTTGAGGAAGGCAGTGGCATGGGACAAGGTCAGGAAGGTGACCAGAGGCAAATCATTTAGGCCTTGTGACCCCAAAACTGAGTTTGGAGTTTTATTCTCAGTGCAGTGTGAAGTCTTCAAAGCAGTTTGAACAAAAGAGTGATACCATCTGAGTTTTGAAAGGATTATTGCGAAAAATTATTTTGAAAGGTTATTATGGCTATTCTGTGGAGCCCAGATCAGAGATCGGGGAGTAGGTTCTGGAATGGCAGCCTGGGGATAAGATCCTCCCACCTGTAGAAGAAAGCCCAACATATTCATTCTCTTTCCCTTCTGGCTCCTTAGCTCTGAGCATCCTTTCTTACCTGGGGTTTTAACATGACCAAGGTGTCCCAATTGCTTTTTAGTTCAGTTGCATACAATACATACTTATTGAACATCTGAGCAAGGCACAATAGGGGATTAAGAAACACAAATCTCATCTCTGCCCTCAAGGAGCTTTAAAATTACATTAAGAGAAACGACATTTGTTCATTAATCACAATCATCCTCTGCCATGTAGGTGTGGATTTAGAGGAAGACTAAGATGTGTTTTTTGCCGTGGAGTGGTCATGTTCTGGGGAGACAAATGTTTAAAGAAAAATTTGTGTAGTGTTACATAATAGAGGTACATGCTGAGTGTTAAGGAAGGAAGGAAGTCATGTGTCAGGACAGCTCTTAGAGGAAGTGAAATTTGTGTTGGATCTTAACCAAGAGTTGGAATGGGCTGGAGGCTAAGCATTTTAGTCCTATTCAAAAGGAGGCTGCTGGATGCTATACTTAATATGAGTCAACAGTGTGAGGTAGGTGCTAAGGAAGTGAGTAGGTTGTATTAATGAAAGCTTAGTTCTGAAAATAAAGGAGGAGATGACTGGGTGGTGTTCTTCTGACTACAGAGTTATTAGGTATAGGTGAGGGTAACCCTCTTGAAGAGGGATGTAAATGTTGAATTGGATGGATGTATTAGTCTGGGACTTCTGAAAAGCAGATTCCAATTTGGGATTAAATGTGTAATGATTTTATTAAGGGAAATGCCTTGAGAGAATAATAGGGAGAGAGCCAGGAAAGGCTGAGAAAGCCATCAGAGTGCAATATAAGTCTTACCCAATTGCAGGAAAGAGGGAAGACAGGTTTAGTGGAAGCATTCTAGATTGTCATGCTGACTAAGGAATGATTGGCAAGGCATTTGGGGAGTCCTCTAGCCAAAGTTAGCTGTCTGAGCATGCTGAGTTTTCCAGAATTTAATATCCATAAGGGCCCCAAGTCATTGACTGGGAGCAGCCTGGGGGCAGTGTGGCCTTAGTGCAAACATGACAGTGAATTTCTGCGGCAGCAGTTGGGGCCCTTGACTGATAAAAGTCCCTGTACCTGGGGGTCTGGGAGGCTCACATGGCAGCCTGTAGAGAATTTCTGGGGCAGTGAGAAAATTCAACCAAATATGGGAAAGGAGACTACAATATGCTGAGTCTGAAGAAGTCTCAGAGGTGACATTTATCATTCTTTTTTTTTTAATTACTTATTTGACACTTATTTATTTATATGACTGTATGCTGGGAATACTGATAGGAAAGAAAGAGACCTTGCCTTCAAGGAGCTCATAGCCTAGAGGGGACTGCAGCCTGATGCACCATGATGACTGGATGAACTCAGCACAGGGAACACATCTAGGTGCTGATGTTGGTGGTGATAGGATCATTGGATTCCTAGAATGCTGTGAGCTGGGTTTTAAGCACAAACTGCAAGTCTTCAGGTGGAAGAAGGAAGGGATTACACTAATATTCAAAGAGGCATGGTATGTGGAATGACATTTGATTTTCATGTGAATAATGTAATTGAATTATTTTAGCCCCAATGTGTGGGAACTGTGAGAATACAGATTTGGGATTAATATAAGCAAGAACATTCTGATAAACCGAGCTTTGCAAAGGTGAGATAGGGTTGCCTTGGTGCATTTCCAGTGCTGCTAATATCCAGCTGGGAAAGCTGTTAGCAGAGATGGAGTCAGGTCAGGGAAGGATGGTTGTGATTCTCAAGGTGATTGTTAAAGTCCTTCCCATCCTTGAGATTCTATTGATAGGGAAAAATCTGTTATAAGATGGCCAACAGGACTGATAGGGACATTTCAGTCCCTAACTGAAGACTCCCCTTCTGGGTTCTTCTTCCTACCCCACATTAGCCTGTGCTAATGTGGAAAGTGGAAGTAACAGACTATAAATTGTTCTCTCTGCTAGGGCTCGGGGCTCAGATCCCTGGAGAGTGATCTCCTCTGAGCCCGCAGGTGTGAGATAAACCTCCTGCTTTCCAAGATCTTTGAGTGCCACTTGGTTCTTCCACCAGGTGATCCAGACCAGGTTCCATAACACTGATTCAAAGTAGCACTTTTTGGAAGGCAGCCATTAGAAGAACCATCTGTACCCTCCCAGCCTCAGATTGCACACTGTCCTGAAATTTCTTCCTGGCCAAGGATGAGGACAGGGGGGCCTATTTCTTAGAAGGAACAATTTCAGCATCCAACTCATTACATACAACAAAGGTTAGGAGTCTCAGGAAGTGACTTTCTCTGGCTGATCAGAGGTGAGATTTCCACCAGTACTCTTGATGTCCTCTCCAAAGAAGGAAGCAGGCCATAAATATATATGTACAATGCAATGTAAATTCATCAAAGGCCTCCCAAAGACACTACTTCTTGGAGAAACCCTCCCTGGAGACTTGATAAGTATCTAAGAGGAAATGGACTGCTAATTAGTGAAGAAGTTAGATTATATATATTCCTGCCAATATCCATTTTTAATAGAGTAGGATAGCAGTTGTTTAAATCTGACAATAGAACCTACAATCAAAATGATGTTTGTTCCACTTGTTTTTTTCTTGCAGGTATATCCTGATATTTCTTGCTCCTCCATTTCTTTGCTCTCATTCATCTTCCCCACGATGTGTTCCCGAGACGAAGCAACTCAACTTCCAGTTGTCCCTGAACTCCCTGTACTTCCACACTTCAGTCCTCCCTGGTTTGATTCCTAGCACTGTTGCATTTAAACTTTGGAAGGAATCAACTAAATGGTTTTCACACTGGGATCTCATTATAGCAAGGTGAGTTTCCCTGGAAGCCAATATAAAGATAGAGTGTAAAAGGGAGGATGTTTATTAAGGAGCACCCTTGGATCAGTACCTGTGGGAGGGTGTGGGAAATTTCCTTCCCCCAGAAGGAATTTAATATTGCTCGAGAAGACTCTTTCCAACTGAGGCAGTGCCCAAAAGTCTGAGAGCTAAATGCAGTCTGTTGCCCTAACCAGCAGCTGTGGCAACAAGTCCTTCCTTAAAGGGGAATCTGGGTAACAAATGGCGGTGTCCACCACAGCCTCCCTCCCTGTTTCCCCACCTACTGTCGCCAAGAGAGAAGCAGCTCTCCTGTAATCTGTTTCATAATTAGGGTTCTGCACGAGAGTCCCTTTGCAAGATGGGTTCTGTGCTAAAAAAAAGTTTGGATATCACTGATTAGAGACTATAAGGCAAGCTGAGGGCCAAGCACAAGCTAGCACAAACCCTCCTCTCCAGGTGGGGCATGTGTGGTATTCTTCAGGCACTCCTGGCTGCCCAAGAACAAAGGAAAGGCAGAAAACAAGTGGTTCAACTGTTAGTCTCCATCGGTTTACAAATATCTCATCAATAGCCTAATCTCCAGGAACTCCCTACTCTCTTCATGATAATGCTTTGCTAGAGGGAAAAACAATCTTAGCTTGACAGTTGGTAGGCATCCAGTAATCTGTAAATCATCTTTAGCGTATGGAAATCCCTTTAAGAAACTTCCTCTTGACTTTACCTCCCCCAATTCCACACTATATAAGCAGTCACTTTGCACAAGCCCAGTGCAACTCTTCCTGCCTATGGGTCCTGTCCCTGTGCTTTTTTTTTTTTTTTTTTTTTTTTTTTTTTTAACGTTTATTTATTTTTGGGACAGAGAGAGACAGAGCATGAACGGGGGAGGGGCAGAGAGAGAGGGAGACACAGAATCGGAAACAGGCTCCAGGCTCTGAGCCATCAGCCCAGAGCCCGACGCGGGGCTCGAACTCACGGACCGCGAGATCGTGACCTGGCTGAAGTCGGACGCCCAACCGACTGCGCCACCCAGGCGCCCCACCTGTGCTTTAATAAAATCATCTTTTTGCACCAAGACATCTTCAAGGATTCTTTCTTGGCCGTTGGCTCTGAACCCCCACAAATACCCCCAAACCCCATCAATCACTGCCCTTGTCCAACCCTCTCATTTTTCAGGTGAGGAAATTGAAGCCCAGCCCAGCTTCTCTGAGTCCTAACATAGTATCTTTTAAAATTTTTAACCAAATTTAGCATCTCTATATCTTTGTTTCCTTTCTGTATATCTAACACTCCCAAGGACAGACTGATCAAATGTGGCAGACACTGCTGGTCTCCTAGCAATATTCATACTCTCTTTTCTACTAACAGAACCTTGGTTTGTGCTCAGGGGCATGTGCTCAGCAAAAGAACCTCATTTCCCAACCTAGGTTGCAGCTAGTACCATCGATGTGACAAAGTTCTGGCTCATGAGAAGTAAACTGAAGGTTTCTGGGTAAGCTCTACTTCCTTAATAAAAGCACCACTCCTTCTTTCTTCCTCTTTTACTTCCTCCTGTTGCTTAGAATGCAGAAATCGTGAATGGAGATAATGCGGCCATTGGGAGAGAATGAGAACAAGGTTCTCAGCCTAAGAATGGCAGAGCACAAAGCTAGAGGTACCTGGGTCCAGATAATCTATGTGGAGCTCTCCTCTATCTTCTCTGAGTTTTATGTTATATAAGGGAAATAAAAATTCCTGCCTAATTAAGGCACAACTCCTTGGAATTTGGGTTGCCAAACCCAAATCCCAGGTGGATAATGCTGAGTTGAGAGAAAAGAAGATCTTGGACCTCATGTGTTCAGATTAGTATCTTCAATTGCCCTGGCCTCAGAGAATCCCAAATTCCATACCTGAGGCATCCCATGGCTTCCTGTATGAAGGCCTGGTGAAGGGAAAAGACACTGAACTGGGAATTTGGAGAAGTGGGTTTCAAGTCTATTTCTGCCATTCACTATTTGTGTAATTTCAGACAAGTTGGATAATCTATTTGGGGCTCAGTTTCCCTTATTGTAAAGACAAAGAGTTTGAGTACATCTCAAAGTTTTCTTTCATAGCTTAAGTCACAGTTTCTCTCCCTTGACTGAGTGTACACTGGGAGTGCATCTGTGTAGAGGCCCACTTTAGGGCAGTAGTTACAGGTCAGGAGGTTGTGGGTGGGACAAGTGTGAGAAACAGCTTTGCTTTTAAGGTTATTTCTTGCTAAGTATAATCCAGTTGGCTAAGGATTTTCTTCATAAAAATTCTTTGTATTTTTGTGGGTTGATTACTGGCTTAATTAATGTAATTAAACACAATTACAAAATTAGTACAAATCTATGTAATCAGGTACTAACAATATGTAATTAAGTAACTACATCTTCTAATTAGAGACTTGAGTATGCAGTGCCACTTTAGAGTCCTTATTCTACTTTGTACAAAAGTTATGCCAAATCTACACACAGATCGTTTCAGATGTTTGTCTTACCCCATAGTTGAATGGGTGTTTTTTATTCCTGTAAATTATTAGCAACACATTCCCCCCCCCCCCCGTTTAGGTAGTAATAACCTTGTATTTTATTTTCAAATCAAATATTTTTTTAAAGTAACTATGACCCCAAAATCAATCTCAGATTACACAAAATAGAAGTTGTCTTAGATAGAATGATTTGAATTCTGGAAAGGGAACTCCAGAATAGCAATACATGAATAACATTATAGTCACATTATCAGTCTTTCGAATTAGAGTTTGATGAATTTTCCAGGTTTTTTGTATGCATTTCATTTGCATCCAAATATTTGATACATTATATTTTTATCTTTTGACAAAGTAAAATGAGAGTTCCATGATGATGGAAATGCTCCAGATTTGCGAGATCTCTAGGTTTTTTCAAATGGGTTTGCAACAACTGTCCTCCAGAGAGCACCAAGAAAACTTCAACGGTAATCTCTTGCCCCTTTTCCATTCTAAAGAACAGCCTGCTCTATGATTTGGGTGTAGCTGCCATCTTGGTGGAAGAGAAAACCATTTGAGATTTATTGAAGCCATATGGCTTCTAATGACCCCCTTCCTTACAACCTGAGGGCATCCCCTAAAAGGTAGATGAAATCTCCTAGGCTGGGAGTTAGCATACTTAATTTTGGTGCCAATTCTATCATTGGCCAGTGATTTTTCTGTTTCCTCACCTAGGATATGTATTTAAAAAGTGGTACCGTTTGTATATTTAGTAAGGTCAAATGGACAGAGTGTATGGAAAAGGGCAAAGAAAAATATAAAGCATATCTTTGTGTTAGGTTTTATTCTCTATTATTATTTGGGTGTTTGGGAGATTTTTTTCTTTTAATTTTCTCTATCTAGGTCACTACTCCTTTTACTCATGCAGGTGTAGCTTTTGAAAACTGGTATTTGATGAAACACCTCATTTTACAGATGAAACTGAAGCCCAGAAAGGTCAAGCAGTTTGCCTAAGGTTCAAGGTTAGCTAGCAACAGGGCTATTTTTAGAATGCAATTTTCTTGACTTCCAATTGAGTGCCCTTTCTAATCACACTAGCGTGGTCCTTGAGGACCTAATGGAGTTGGGGACACCATCTACCCTTATTGATATATCTCTCAGAGGAGAGCAGCCCCTTTTTCACAATGACACTTTTTCCTGGAGGAGATCTGGATGTTGATGCTTCTCAGTAGCTCCTTTTCCTTGAGGAAAGATAGGAGGAGGCAAGCGCTGCACTTGGTGAACTAAAACAAAGCTTTCTTGGATGAATTATGAAAATTTGGGATGGAGATTAAAAACATAGGGTGAATTGTCTTTGCCTTATGCAGTGTGTGGGGTGGTGGTCTTGGACTTGAGATGAAATAAAGTGGGGAGGTTATTAGGGTGGAATCATTGGTGGTTGTTGGTGAGAGAGAGACATTAGTGTCAAGTAATTTTTTTACCCTATGAAGGGAGATGGTTTGGTGGCTTTGGTTAGAGCAGGCTGGGTGGTAAAGTCAGAACCATGGTCTATAAGTACTTAGGTATCATGTGCTTGCAAATATGCTTTTTTTTTATGTCTTCAGCTTTTAGTGGTTACCATTCGGTAACTCTTAACTGAAATGGTTGGGTTTGTCAATCTGCTTCAGGAACTTTGTCTTACAATTGGTTGAAAGAGTGCTTTTCCTTGGGATTTGATAAGGATGATAAAAGGATTTATTTTGGATGACTGAATCCACTCTGTGGGATGGATTTATAATTTCCAGAGGAATTAACTTAAGTATAACTTATAGGCCAACTATAATCATGATACAGTGTGATTTCTTTTTATTACCTTATCTCTCCTTGTTAAGAAATGAAAAATAAATTCTAGACATTTTTAGTTTCTATTCAGCTTCTCTTCTTTTAATACTCTGTTTTTTTGTTTCTTGTCTATATTCATTGCAATTTGCATCCCATACTAAACTGCCTTAGGATTTTTAAAAATTGAATAATACATTCTAATATCAATTAAGGAGACTTTTCAGTGTCTTCACATGCAGTTATTTAAGGTTAGATGTCATTTCTAAATGGACTACATCTCTGAAGCCCCAACTATCTTAATTCCCATTCCTACTGTTCCATGTCATGCTAAAACTTCTCATTTATAATTAAAAAAAATCCTCTCACTTTCCTGGTATTGGGAAAGCCTGTTGAGTTTTGCATCTCTGCACAGTGCTGAATTGCTCAGACTCGTGCTGTGGCAACAAGAGGTTTCCTAACCCTGAATTTTGTTGACCATATGAGAACCATGGTCAGAAAGTTTAGCCATTGCCTGTAGAAGAACATCAAATTAATTCTGTTATCATCTGGTTTTGGTGAACAGGGACATCATATACTTTGTCTACCCTGGATCAACAGTTCTGTGTTTTTCATTTGATTATTTTAAGCCCACTATATTGTTAAATCAGAAATTGTGAAGGGTCTGAGATTTTATTCTACATGCCAGCTAACAAGTTATCCTGCCATGGTGTGGTGTGGTATGTGTGTGTATGTGTGAGTGAGTGTGTGTGTGTGTGTATCTATACTAACAGAAAACAGGAGGCCTCAGAGTCAGAGATGAACATAGTTCATTATATACAGCAAAGGCTACAGCTACTTAGCACCAATTCTTCAAGTCCCAGTCTTTGCATGGTGATATGGTGAGGGTCAGATAGTAACTGCACATGTGGTAAGGTGCATCATAGGAGAGGGACCACACAATAGGGAGGTTCTAATCTTATATAGGGTCTTGGCAACCTGCCAGTGCCTTACTGCCAAAAAGAGAGACCTTACTTTTTCTCTGGAAAGTAAGCCAATCTTCTCTAGGCTGAGAAGAAGACATCTTAATCTTTACTACCCTGGAATGTCTCTGGGGAAGGATCTTTAAGCTTTACTATATTGGCCAGGAAACAAATCTTTCCTCTAATATGAAGGGATACACTATTTCTAGTTTCTAAGGATGTTTGCTATTCAAACAATTTCGTGAAGAGATAGTTTAAGGTATATATAAACTCCAGATTCATGGAGAATTATCTTTCAGCATATATGTAGGCAACATCTTTCCCATAAACAAATAAATAATCAAAAACCAAAAACACATAAACATCTGTGGCCCTTCATGAACTACAGTGTAAAATCTAAACTTCTTGACTTGGCATTTAAGGTTCTTCACTACCTGCCCCCTTTTACAATTCTCCATCTTTAATCCTCTGCTTGGACATAACTGGTCTTCTTGTCATTGGCTTTTTCCCTCCACATTGTCTCTCTCTTTATGGCCTTTATTCATATATTCTCCTGTTCTTGGCATGACCTCCCTCCTTTCCTTTCTTTTTTTTTTAATGTTTATTTTTGATATTTGAGAGAGAGAGAGAGAGAGAGAGAGAGAGAGGCAGTGCGCTAGTGAGGAAGGGGCAGAGAGAGATGGAGACAGAATCAGAAGCAAGCACCAGGCTCTGAGTTCTCAGCACAGAGCCCGACGTGGGGCTCGAACCGATGAACTGTGAGATCATGACCTGAACTGAAGTCAGATGCTCAAATGACTGAGCCACCCAGGCACCCCCTCCTCCTTTCCTTTCTACCTTTATGAATTCCTTCCCACACTTTAAGAGCTAGTTCATCAACCAGGCTCCCATTCTTTCTAGTTGTAGGGTAAGCACCTCTTCTTATCTGAGCTAATTCTGAAACCTGACATCCATTCTATGCAGAATGAAGAGTATGACCTGATTTACTGGCCAGGAGACTATCACCCCTTGAGGCCCAGGGCTCACCTATTTTAAGGTCAGATTGCAGTTGGACACAGTGGATCACCCTGGTCTGTGGCTTGGTTAGCCTAGTGCCTTAGTTCTTAAGGGCCTCTTAGATTTAAGCAGGTTGCCAAGAAAGCCATGGTTGTGGGTTTTATTCTGATACCATAAATTCAGGATTAACACATGCCCCCAAAGCCTCTTCACTATGTCCCCCTTCCAATTCCAGTCCGCTTTCTCAAGAAGGGCCTCACAAAGTTTAATACATACAAGACATACCTGATGAACCCAATTCAGTGGGTCTGGGGAAGGACCCGAGAAATTTCTGACAGACAAATTCCCAAGTTATACCGATACTGCTGGCTCATGGCTCACACTTTAAGAAGCAAGGGTTGAGGTAACTTTTGGACATCAGGTATGTGTGTGCATACCTGTAAGTCTCTACAAATGCTGTTTACCTAGAAAAAGAATCCAGAAATCCAGAAAAGGAACTGATTTTCTGAGCATATTACTCAGATGCAGGATTTTTTTTTTCTTTTCCGTTTTATAGCTGAGAAAACTGAGATTAGAGAGGAACGAATCTTTCTGATAATAAGCAGAAGAGCTGGAATTCACACTCCTATCCCCTCATTCTGTCCACCACACCAAGATCAAGGTATCTGAGGTCTACTGGCTAGGAAGTGAACATCACACCTAAGGCAGGCCACAGACCCTGAATGACCACACAGTGCTTTCAACCAAGGTGTGCAGTAGAAAAGACAGCCAGGGGCATGTGGTCAGCTTGGTTCTAGTTGATGAGAGCCCTTTGGAAGACAAGACACTTGTATATGGAAGCATGTTGGCAAGTTCACAAGGTTCCTGGCCTGCTCTGTCATTTTCTCTGAATTATTCAGACTGTGTAATTCTCTGTTTCAGAATCCAATAGCTGTGAAAGCCTTTTTCTAATATTTATTCATTGCTCTCCTGATTGGGGTGTTTAGCTTTCAGCCAAATGGCATATACAGGTAGATGGCAAATCCCAGGAAATAGCCTCATGTGCTGGGTAGAGGTGTGCATAATGGTCTGTAGAAGAGAGAAAGCAGTTGTCCTGTTAGTCAGGGAGACAATCTGTGGCTGTGACCACTATCCTGGGAGCCCAATTCTGGGTCTGCCTTTGGTTCCTTGGCTTGATGAAAACCCTTCATCTTGGGTTGGGTTCCTCTGCTGCTACAATATGACCTGAGCCAATTTAGTCCCTTTTTCTCATTTTTTTTTTGTTTGTTTGTAGCATTCAGTTAGGCTCTGTATGAAGATAATCAGGGCAGGAACCCTCATATCAAGAAGATTGTAATCTAGTAAGTAGCTGTGTTCCTGACTACTAGATCCATGAGGTTTAAAAACTGTCTGTTCTCCATCTTTTCACTTATGTATTCTTTGAGCACCTTACTGTGCACTAAGAACTATCAACTATCAAGGGAATTCAAGTCACTCAAAAGTACTCTTCCTATGCTCATGAGCCTCAGGGTCTATCTGGAGAAACCTGGAGTTGGGATTGCAAAATTAGCAATCACCTGCTAAATGATGGCATCTCCACTTTAAGTGAAGTAGAAGCCAAAGGAGGAAGAGAATAATTGTGATGAGGGAGGGCAGAGAAGCCTCCCTGGAGACGGTGAGACTTCAGTCTAGCAAGGAGAGAGGATGTGCCAAGAACAGCACAGTCTGATAGTAATATGGTACAAGCCACAAATGTCATTTAAGTTTTCTAGTAGCCACATTAAGAAAGTCAAAGGAAACAGGTAAAATTAATTTTAATATTTGTTATTAACCTAATATATCCAAAGTAGTATTATTTCAACAGATTATGAATACAAAAATTGTTAATGAATACTTTATTTTATTTTTTGTATGTGTGCTAAATCTTTGGTGTATTTATTGTAAATTTTTTTTTCTTTTTTTTCAACGTTTATTTATTTTTGGGACAGAGAGAGACAGAGCATGAACGGGGGAGGGGCAGAGAGAGAGGGAGACACAGAATCTGAAACAGGCTCCAGGTTAGGAGCCATCAGCCCAGAGCCCGACGCGGGGCTCGAAATCACGGACCGCGAGATCGTGACCTGGCTGAAGTCGGACGCTTAACCGACTGCGCCACCCAGGTGCTCCGAATCTTTGGTGTATTTAGACGTGTATTTTACACATACATTTTGATTTGGACTAGCCACATTGCAAGTACTTGGTAGCCACATGTAATGGACAGCACAGGGGGATGGGTGGATGAGCTTGTAGTTGTGTTATCCCTAATATATGAACTGGAGGACAGGACTCCGGGTAGGTGGGCTAGGTGGGTAGAAGGAGGTCTCGGCCAGCCCTGGGCCTGAGGAAAGCAGACACGCTGTGGGAAAATGAAGAATAAAAATACACGTAGGTTCCAGGGACTTAAAAAACCTGGTGCAGGGAGGTACCCACTTTTTCTGCCACAACACACAAATTTGAAATGGCTTTGGAAAAGAGGCCCTGAATAGGAACTGCATTTCCAGAGAAATGAGTGTCCTTAAAGCTGTCTGAATAGAAAATAAGGTTATCATTATGCCTTATCATTAAGAGAGAGAAGAATATTAAAAGGACTCAGTTCAGCTTGAATAAAAAAGATAAATTTCAAGTAAACTGGCATACAGTTTATCCATGACTGGATTTGCTGTAATAAAGTCAGCGAGGGAATAAGCTGGATGATTTACAGGGAGACTGCTTCTGTAAAATTTACAAACTGCTGTGATAAAATGTCACCTTTTATGATGCATTCCACCCGGGCTGCATATATAAAGGGCACTGCAATGGAAAGAGTTGCAAAAACAAAGCTGTAGTCTGGCTCCCCAGCTGCCTTTGTCTGCTTTTCCAGCAGAATTGGGGATTTATGGAAAGATGACCTAGTCACTCGCTTTTTACGGTTGTGGATTGCAAACTGCCAGTGAAATGGCATCATTTCCTTTAGTTTTTATTTTGCCACCTCGGGGACTGCTTTCAGTAATTTAGACCAGGAAAGCTTGAGGTGAGGTGAGGAAGGGTAGGATGAGGAAGGAAAAGACTGCAATTCCAGGGGTTCTCAGTGCAGTTGGGAAGGCAAGCATGCCCATGAGTGATTTAACACAAATGTAGCAGGTATGAATTTTTAATCTAATCCACGCCATAATCACTTACTTTTCCAGATTAAATTTTATCTGCTATGAGTCTCCATCTGCCTATTTGGTGGGAAATTAAGTCTCAATCATTATTGGGGTATACTTTATATGCAGATGAATCCTGGTACTACACGCTGAGGAGGGGCCAGGTCTTCAGGCCATGGTGTTTCCATCTTCTCACTACCCATTTGCCTTCACAGTGGCCCTGTAGGGAGTGATCCTGTCCCTCTGTCTCCCAGTCCTCATGCTCTGGGGGAAGTCACTGAGATGCTCCTCTTATACTGCAGCCTGCCATCCAACAGCCTCCAACCTCCTATCCCCACCCATCCAAGGCTCTGCCTGTCTGTGAGGCCACTGGCGTCTCTCCTTAGCCCCTGTCTCAAAGGAAACTTGTCTCCTCAAGCCAGTGGCTTCTCCTCCTCCCCTCTCAGCACTCATAGCCATGCGTCCTCTTCAGCAACCCCAGCTCAGTCTTCTTCAGTGGGCCTGAAATACAAATTCTGTGTGTGTGCACATGCATGTGTGTGCAAAGACTAACCTGGATCTTGGAAAAAAAAGCAGTGTTGACTCCTTTTATCCTTAGGTGGATATGGGGAAAACCATGTTTACACCAGTTACTTTCTTCCTCAGTAATTCACCCAGTTATACTAGGTAGACAAGGATAAATACTACAATGGGACTAGAAGCAAAGTTGGAGAGATTACTTTCAATGTGGAGGAACCAAGAAAGGCTACAAGGAAGAGGTGAGATTTAATTAGAGCTGTGAAGGATGGGAGAAGTTTGCTCTGCAGGCAAAGTCAATTCAGAAGGGAAAGATAGAGCCAAGCCTACAGTGGAGGGGGCAGGGGAGGTGGAGGTGGAGGAAAGGGGGATGGGGCCAGAGTGAGAACATTTGGCTTATGTGTGGGTGAAGTGGGAAGCTGGGGAGGAGGAAGTGAGTCTAGGGCTGGAGTTTGGATATGTGGAAGAGGGGTTGGTGGTGGTTGTATGGGATGCTAAGTGGTGTGGAAAATAACATGGCAATATCAAGTACTTAAGCTCATCCTTGGCCGTTCTCAAGTAGTGGAAACAATTTAACTTATAAAACTGGATATGTGGGTAGCAGTGAAAACAAGAATGTTTCTACTACAAAAATGCTTGTCCATCAGGTATCAGTAAAAGTCCAGGCTGTCATAGCCAAACAGGATTTAGATAACTTTATCCAAAGTGTGCTCCTTTATATTAACTTTCTGAATACACAATTCTCCATTGTACTAAGGGCCTGGGGCAACATGCATCACTGAGATCCCTCACAATACTCTAATCTCTGCCAACTCCCCCCTTTTACCACCTCCTCTGTTGTGTAGGCACTAAAGTACCCCCTCCCCCCATAAGACCTAGATAATCCTGGGAGCAGGAGGACCTATTTGTCAGGGAGCAGAGTCCAACAGAGGCTCCTGGAGTTGCACTGGCCACGGAGGTGGAATTGCTGGAAGGAAAACCCCAAAATATGATAATGGAAAAACATTAATTATAGTCAGTATCAAGTTGGGAACAAACAACAAAACAAGTAAGCAGTCCACTTAGAGACAAGAAGATTTGAGAGCATGTCAGTCTAGGAATGGGGTGAGGTAAGTGGTTCAGAACCTAGGTTTAAACAGCAGGGGCATACTAAAATCCTTCAGTTATGTGCTGCTAATATATATAGTGCTGGGTGGGCATGGGGACTTGTGGAGACTATAGACCTAACTTGCTGATAAGGGAATAGAGTTGGCTCATTTGAACTTAAACTTCCCCTGAGATATGAACCCTCTTAGCTGGAGCAGGGAAATATCAGTTTCCTTGTTCCATTATTCCTTGGTCAGAAGGTGCATGGGGACAGTCCCCTCTGTGTGGTCACAAGTGGCCACATCTGGATTGGGTTCCAAATCCAAACTCTTGAGCTCAGCCCATCTATGCCTTGGTTCCCTGAATTCCCAACTTGTCAGGCTTTGGGGAGTGTCCATTAAGGATCTGTCCCTTGCAAAACATGTATCTCCCAAATTAAGAGTTTAACTAGATTTCATTTTGGGAATTGAACAAGAATCAGCAATAATTTAGCTTATAAAACTGTAGTTTAATGAAAGTATAAGACAATAGGCCTGGAAGAGGCTTTTTACTATCATAAGATGAGAGTTTGTATGGCCTGTGCTGACAGATTTACTGTTGTTTTAACTTAATAAGCTATTTCTGTTTTAGCGTTGTTATTGTTTCCGTGGTTATAGGACATTCTGTATTGTTTTATTATATTATCCCTCCCCCTCAGTTTTAGGGTGGCATTTTTCTCTTTGCTTAGCTTGTAAATATACATATTTCCTCTTATCCTCCTGATTCTTCCAGGCACAGGGAGAAACAGAGCAGTTTCTCAGGACATGGGGTGGGATTTGCCCCTGGTCACCCTTTTCTTTCTTTCAGCTCATAAAGGGCAGGCTCCTCTTGAAGTCAGTATCCTCCCCACAAATTGTTTTCATTACTTCTCTAAAGCCATCCAAATAAAAATTATATTTATCAGGTTTTATGCTTGTAAAGCATTTTTAGCTTTAAAATGTATTGTCTGGTGTGATCTTTGTGACCACTCTGTGTGGTGGGCTCCATGGAGGATGGGGATGTATTACTGTCTTCATTTTACACATTGGGAAGAGGAGTTCTAAGAGGATAAATAAGTAGCTGAGGACTGTCTAGCAAGTCAGTGGCAGAGCCTGGAGGTCAAAGAACTTCCTAGGAGAGAAGGCTGGGTTGAGGCAGAAGGCATCTTCCAGCAGCAAGGACCGATCATGAAAGTAGTAGCCTATTGGCTGTGGAATACTCCATCACTGTTCCATTACCAACTTAACAGATGATATAGATCTTTAGCCTCCTCTTTTTCTTTCTTCATATTTCCCAAGAGAGAAATTACAGCTAGGAAGGAAAAACAAATTTAAATCTATCTCCTTCACTGTCATTGGGTAGTCTAGTCAATATTTGATGGACAACAAGATGGTCAAAAATCCTCTGGGACTGGCTTGAGGGAAACTCTCAAACCAAGTAGAGAAAAGAATGGAAGAGAAGTAGTAAGGTACATTGTGTTAATTAAATTTTTTAACAATCTGGCAAGGTAGGTGAGTCCTAACTTATAAAAGGGAAATCTGGAGTTCAGAGAGAGTCAGAGACATCTTTGGGATCCAGCAGCAATCTTTCTTTCAAGCCCATGATCTTTGGGCCCCTTTATTTCTGTCCTTTCTCTTCCTCGGGTACTCAGGAGACTAAATCTATAGTGAGAATCCTCTATCTCTCCCGGAACCAGGGAATAACAATTTAACAACATCTGATTGGAGTAAAAATATCTTAAAGAGATAAAGGGCCAACAAACCCAAGCCTGTTGGTAATATTTAGATTTTAAAGAAGATTAAGTAAATTACTCTCTTAGATTAATCTCTTTATGGAAGACAATCCAGAATGGAGGGAAAAAATGAAATGACTATTTCGAAAGCCTCAGGCAATCAGGCTGGGGTTCCATTCCTCACCCGTCAGAACTCATCAGCTTCTGGTTCCTCAGATACAATGCAAAGATCTTTTCTAGTTCTACATTCTACGTTCCTATGACTGAAATCACATAAGTTGGTCTCTACCTGGGCCTGGCCCTTGTGCTCCATTCAGGAAGGGCATGCACCAAGCCTGTGCTGCCCATCTCTAAATTTTCTACGTGTTGAAGTTGGTCCCTCCTCCTTCCTGTGGATTGCCTCAGTCACAGCTCTTGGAGAATCTCCTGCCCCAAAGTCCTTCGAAAATCCAGAGTGTGGAGGAGAATAGGGCTTCAGCCTGTCATGGTTCATATTTTCTACTATGTCTCTTTTTTGTTTTTCCCTCCCTCTTTATCCCTCAGTCTTAAGATTTGTAGGGTTTGAGTTTCAGACTGGTAGAGAGAGAGTGCTTTTTGTAGAGACAGGAAATTCTCCATCTGAAAAGATCCAGTTTACCTCTCTACTTAACTAAGGCTTCATATGGTGTCAGCTTTTCCCCCTTTCTTCCTTCTTTTCCTTTTCTTCCCTTTCTTTTCCTTCCTGCTATCCTTTCTCCTCCTCCTCCCCCTCATCTTCCTCTTCCTTCTCTTCTTCCTCCTCCTCTTCCTCCTCCTCCTCCTCCTCTTCCTCCTCCTTCTTCTTCTTCTTTCCATTCATGCATGTTTTTTTTAATTGAGAATTTTCCTTTGTGGCTCCTATCAGTGGGAATGTTAGGCAGGATGGATCATGGAAGTCATCCTAGGAGCCATTTAGCATTTTTAGGGTCTGTGCCCAGAGTGGTTCAACAGTGCCAGAACTGCTAACTTGGGGTTGAACTTCTTGATTTCTTATATTCCAGGAGAGTATTTTTACTATTATTATCAGTCTTCTTTTTTTTCTGCTCTCTCAGCATCAGCATTCCTGGCTCCAGGTAACTGTCTGATTTATCACCAATATTTTAATTTTAGCCAGTTCTGCTATTTCCTTGAGCCCCAAGTCAGCATCCTAGGTCTCAGCATCATAATTCTGAGAAGAGAAGGGATAGGGCAGGAGCCCAGGCTCCAATATGGCTGGTTACAACTCACAGTAATTATTCTGTAAGCACTGAATTGAATTTGCACTAAAAACTAGCCTCCAAGGCTAAGGACAAGACAGATTTTGGGCAATGATTATGGATCCCAGACAATAAGGAGCTGCCAAAATTTTTGAGGAAGGGATATAGTCAATGTATTACTTTATGAAGTATTTACTGAGAGTTTGAGATACTTCAGGTCAGTGACTGTGTTTTATTCATCTTTGAATCCCCAATGCAGAGCTCAGCACTGACAAAATAGAGGCATGAATACTTTAAGTAGCATTAATGAATAAATGAATGAAAAAATATGTGCACTGCACTGATTGTAGAGAGGAGAAATCAGGCTGGAAGCATTTTCAAAAGGCCTTTATAATAGTGAGATAAAATGACAGAGTGATTGATCAGATATGGAGGGAAGGAAATAATAAAAACTGATTTTAAGTTTATTATTAAAAGTTTGGAGAATGGAGACACTAAGTCTTTAGAAATAGAGGAGTTAGATAAGGGAGTTGGATTGAGGTGGGGAGCGGAGGTATCAACATTCACGTGGGCATGTTAAGATTCAAGCATCCAGATGAACATACAGAGCAGGCGGCTGGAGAAAGAATGGGAGATCAGGACAGAGGTTAGATTTGGGGGTGGGGGTGTTGGAGTTCTCTTCTAGCAGGTGGTATTTTCTGTGGGAGAAGATTAGATATCCAATGGAGGGGATATAGAGAGGGTAAAAGAATATCTGAAAAATGTGTCTCAATGAGAAACTATTGAGTCCTTACATGCAGCTGCTGGGTTAGTCTAAATATGCTCCAGTGACATAAAAGCTACATTAGTTATTGTATCATTTCCAATGTTATACACTAATTCCTAACAACCACTATTTAAAAGTACCTCTGTCTGAAAGCAAAGGATGAATCTTTATATGTGGTATAGCGATCCACTTATTCTTCTACCTACTCATCCATCCACTGATCCATTCATACACATCTGCCTCTCCATGCATCCATGCATCCATGCATCCATCCATCATCATCTGTCTGCCCACCCACCCATAACCTCTTCAATGTTTATTGAATGGCTTTTTTAGGATGGGCTAAAGAACAGAGACTTTTTAGCACTGCTGATAAATCGTAACACCCAGTTAATATTAAAGAAGATTTTATTTGGAACAAAATTGGCAAGCATCATTACACCCTGAAACTGATCTTTAGACCTTTTCCCCTTATGTCTGCAGCCCCTGGGGAAATGATGCTGAAGAGCCTTCAGAAATCAGATGTCAGCACTCAAAATGTTTTATAAGCCTTAGCAGTGAGCTTTAGGCATTCCCACCTTTTGTCTCTCCCTCAGCAATTCCATCCTTACTTTTTTGTCCCCTGAGTCTACAACTTGATCATTTCCTCATCCATGGAAAATACAGTGATTGATACCCTTAATATGGGTGGATGATCTATGAACAGTGAGAGTCTAGTTTGGGGAATGTAGGGAGTGAGCTGCTTTGTGGATAGTTTTCATTCCAGATCCTGAAAGGGATAATAGGGAAAATGTGCAGGAGTGAAGTCATCCAAAGGAACAGAAGGATAAAATTCTGCCTGGCCTGTTACTTAGGTCTGGGAGGGCAAGAGGTCCTTCTCTATCCCTTTCTTCTTTCCTCTTTTCTCCTCTATCTTTTCACCTTTTCTCTTCTCCTTCTCTCTGTGGAGTTAAATCAGTGGTCCACTGTAGCTCAGACTTCTTGGGATTTTGGGGCCTACATTGTCCTCTTTTTGGTGGGGATGAGGGTTGGGCCAGCTCATTCTCCATCTCACTTGTGCCATTGGTTCCTGTCCTGCTACACCAGAAATGGAAGGTCAGGATGCTTTGTGAATACAGCAGGGTAGAAGACTCACCTCTTCTCTCTTTATGAGGAGGGAGCTGAAGGGCAATTTTGTAAGGGCCACATTTGCATTGAGTCTGCCCATATGAGACCCAGTAGTGCCAACACCTCACCATATCTACCTCCTTTTCCTTCTGCTCCAGATTATATAAAAGTATGACACCCCTCAACCTGTAGTACCCTTGTGGTAATTTTTCCTTCTGTAACTGTTTCTCTTGAGCCCTCCTGCTCCCAGCTCAATCTAGCTCCTGCTTAAGCCTGATCTTCCCAGATGATGCCTTGGTTTTCAGTCCAAACCCCCCAGACAAAACAAAACTTAGGATAAAGTCAGTAATCCCAGAATTTCATTCTCTGATGATCTTTTTATAGCTGCCTACCTGTTGATTAGTTGTAGGGTGGGGGGTTTGGGGGAGTGCTTACTTTATAGAACGGGCTTGCAGAGCTTACTTTATAGAAAGAGCCCTTCCAAAGGCTCACAGACACTGTGTTGGCTCATGGGGAAATATTTTGGGTAGAGACTCTTCCCAGAGCCCTTCCAGGCCCTTTGTGATGCCTACTCTGGCAAGGCTGGTCTTTGTACAAGTCATTATGGTTCATAGCATGGACTTTGGAATTGAATAGGCTTGATTTGAATCTGGCTTTTCCAATTTCCATCTGTGTGATATTAGGTAACTTTTATTTTTACTCGTATAAGCCTCTATTTCTGCATTACCAAAATGCTGATGGTACTTATCTCATAGGGCTGATGGGAGAGTTAAATGGAATAATAATAATGGCTATTTACCTATGGATGCTTAGAGTGTGCCAGAAACCAGTCTAAGTGATCTCTATGGGAATTATATCATTTAATCCTTACAACGGCTGTGTTATTCTCATTTGGTAGCTGAGGAATCTGAGGCTCAGAGGGGCTAAGTAATTCCCCAAGGTCACAGAGCTAGCAAGTGGCAGAGTTGAGCATGACTCTGAAAGTATAATTCTATAGCCATGCTCTCAAACATGGTTCATCAAACTATCTTTTAGATTATGAGGAATCAGTCCTTGACATGTGGTTAGCACTCAGTGGCTGTCAACCATTTCATACAGACATCTCCTTAAGGCCTACATTTATTCAGTGCTTTTACTCCTATATTCATTCACTCAGTTTTTAGAATGTAAGCTCCATATGGGCAGGGATAGAATTTTTCCCAGTTTTATTTACTGTTGTATCTCCTGTGCCTAGAACACTGCTTGGTATAGATTGGGCACTCAATATATTTGTTAACAAATGCATCTACTCACTCATCCATCTGTGTGTCAGCAAAGGTATTTTGAGCATCTACTAAATATGAGATTCCATGCCAGGTGCTGAGGTAGGGTAGAGTCTCTGACCTTGAGGATCTTATAATCTGGCAAGGTAAACAGATTTGTGACCTAGTAACTCAATTTCAATATGGAGTATCTAAGAATGTTACCTGGGGTGAATGGAGAGGACAGCTCCCTTTTCTTCTGAGATGTTGCCTAATTTTTCATTTAGTGTTTCCACCTGATATCTCTCTGTGAGTAAATTCCTGTCTATTAGAATAATCTTACATTCTGCAGAAAGGATAAGGAGGAAGGGTAAGGCTGGAGGTATTTTGCTGTGCAAACTATGCACTACAAAACTCTAGGGGATACCATTCATTAATGTAGAGTATGATGGGAATGGTGTCATCATAGTTGTGTAAAGTGGTGGCTCTGTAACAGCTGCCTTTAAGGTCACCTCTGAATTATTTTACTAGGGGCCTGGGAGACTGGGAATAATTTACATAAATCCTTTGAGGGCACCTCCCAAGGCACATTCTTGGTCCCAGTGACCTGTGTAGAGAGCTAGAGCATAGTCCAGTAAGCAGTGTGAACAGATTATATTGCTAAAGGGAATGAATTTCACTGGGATCCTGTTGCTGTTTAAGCCTAGTGGGGCATGGACCACACTGACATCATTGATATCACCAGGGACATGACTATGACCATGAGCTTTCTCCTTATGTAAACTTAGACCCCTTTTATTTGCCACATATCCTCCACTCGGCACCATATTGTGGTCTAATAGTATGGGCTGCAATCCCAACCCATGGAGACCTCATTGTTTTTGTTTCTGTTTTTTTTTTTTTTTTAAATAAATTTTCACATGCTTTCCAAAGTCTCTTCTACTGAGGGTTGGGAGGAAGCTTCTGAAACTCATTACCCTTGGATGCCAGGGGGCCCTAGGATTTTAGCAAAAGACTTTGGATAACAGCAATGCTTGACCTGACAGGGAGGACAGTGCTTCAGTTATGGACTTTGAGTCTTGCTGGCTTTGTACCTTATATTAGAGCTTGTAGACTTGCCCTGTTTCTGTCCATGGGGGTCTGTATAAAGTTTGTACTTAATCCCTCCTTCCAGGATCTACACAATACAGGGTTTTCAGGCAAGTGCAAACATTGGCCCTCTGCATAGCAAGTTAGTTCCTGTCTCCTGTCTTGGGCATTCCAAAGAACAGGTCAGAATTTTAGGGCACAGTGGATAAATTTCAAAACTGAGCTCTGGTTTTGGCTGTTCCACTCAATGGCCATGTAAGTTTAGGGCAAGTCAATTTCCCTTTCTGGGTCACAGTTTCTCCATCTGTAAATGGTATCATTATATCACTTAGGAAGGGGTCCTCCTCCTAGAGGTCTTATCAGGGTAAAACAAAATAATGCACGAGAAAGTTTTCTAAGCAATTTGTGCTGTAGGGATGTGAGTACTGCTTGTTGCATGTTTCTGTTTTAGCATAATGTAGCTTGACCACATGGGCCTCTGGATAGACACAGGTGCTTCTTAGTTTGCAGACATCAAGGATTGAGCCCAATCCCATGTCAAAGCAGATAGTAACCACAAAGAACGTCTTGAGTTTTTCTCTGGAATAAAAAGTAAAACCTTCCATTAAGTCTGGATTCCTAATGGGCTATACCATAGTAATACTGGCTACTGTAAGAAATGAAACCTCAAAGTATGAGTAGCTTATAATAGTAAAAGTTTATTCTTACTCATTAACAGTCAAATGCATGCATTTATTTTCACTGGGTGGGTTTTCTTCTTGCACTGTTTAGAGATGAAGGTTTGTTCTATCTTGTGGCCTCAACATCCCCCTAGAGACTGGTTCTCACACTTGGCTGATCATCTGCATCACCTGTGGAGCTTTAAAAACCCATGTTTGGTTCCTACTCTAGAGATTCTGATTTAACTGGTGTAGCCTGGGATTTTTTTTAAATAAGTCTCAGGTGATTCTAATTTGTAGCTAAGGTAGCAAACCACCAGCACCTGTTGGCATCCTCTCCTTTTGACCATAAAAAAGGGGGAAAGGAACAGAAAAGAGGCTGCATTTACTTCTTAAAAACCTCAGCTCTTGTTTGGTGGATATCACTTCTGCTCACGTTCCATTAGCAAGAAAATCTGTATTGCCACCCTGGATGCACGGTAGGCTATGAGATTCGCTCAGGTGCTATTTCCCAGCAATGGCTGTGTCCTGGGGAAGGGGGAGCATTTTCATTGTTTATCTGTGTTCCAGGGGCTGGCAGTTTGAGTTCCCCAGTCCTTACGTATGGCATCAAAGCTTGGTGCTGTTAATTCAGAGAGCCTTCCTGGGTATGAGGAGAGGAATGGGTGTCACTTGTTTTGTATTTGGGAACCATGGTCACCCACATTCTTGTCTTTTATATTGGTATAAGGATATTTTGTTGTTGTAATAAAGAGTGATGACTTTGCAGGCAAGCAAATTTGGTTAAAATCCTCATTTATTGCTTGCTAAACTTGGGATTTTAGGCATGTTATTTAACATCGATAACCTTCACTTTTCCCCAAAGTAAAATATATGTAATTCTGTCTCTGTTGAAAGGCTTTATAATAATATAAAAAATGCCTACCTTGCCTTAAATAAGATAGTATTTGTTGTGGTGCTGGGTATGGTAGGCATGGGGCAGAGGTGGAATGTGGAATCTTATCTCTTCACTGAAGTGGGGAGAGAGGGGCTCTCTGCGGTGGTTGGGAACAAGGGAGTGAGGAGAGAGGCCAGGTTTCACTGCTAGGCTGAGAAAGTGCCCCTGGATTCCCCCTCTTCTATTGGAGCAGAGTATTGGAGTAATGGGTCTGGCTTCCCTGAACAGACAGCACCTCCTGGAAAGCTGAGGATCAGGCTTGTTTTCTCAGTGTAGGGGTATCAGGTGATGAGCTGCCACTACTGGGCTCTGCATCTCCCTAGCCCCAACCCTCCCTCCCCAGTAAGGAGGAGACCTTACTTCTGGAACCCTAAGCAGTTTGGGTGACAGACTCCAATCCAGGCGCAGGAATGTTCCAGCAGGACCAGACTTATCCAGAGCCTGATAGATGCCTCCCGCTGGGGTAGCTGCGGCTGCTGCCTGGGGTTGTTTGATAAAGGAAGATGCAGAGATCGCAGGAAGCCTTCCTGTTAGTGCTTGCGAATAGCTGGGTGCAGATAACATGCCTGTCAGTTCCTAGCCTGGAGTGTGACAAGACTGGCTTTGTGTGACTCAAATTGATTCTGTGTGCGTCCGGTTGATGGGGGTAGGGGGCAGTGGCAATGGGAGGGGAGAGGCTGGGCAGGACTGTGAAACCCACAAAGATCATTTTTGGGGGATTTCTGGTTTCCTCTCTCTATGACTCTTTCCTCCTCTGTGACCCAGTACCTTTGGCTTCCCTCCCAATCCCTTGTTGTGAGGGTTAACCTGGATGAGGTGGGGCTTGGGTTACGCCAGGTTCTTTGGAGTAATTGTGTCCTAAAATCTCAAGACAGTAAAGGTGAAGCAGCTCTGTTCAGGGGCCACTGCCCTCTGGCAGATGCTGTCAGGTCTGCCACTCCAGGCAGATGGCAGCAGTTCTACACGATCATGAATGCTCCTGGGGAAAATCCGAGCTCACCTCATGGTATATCTTTTGATGTCCTTAATGCCTCTTTTATTTCTCCTGGGATGCAAGAGTCTGCAGGTGAAGCTTATGTGGTCCCTCATACAAATTGCTGAAAATGATATGAAACACCTCATACGTGCAATGTGCTGTTGTGCTTGACACACTTTCTGGTGATGGTTCAAGCTTCACAGCAGACATTCAGGGTGTTTTATTTTTTATCCCATTCTTACAGATGAGAAAATAGGCGCAGAGAAGGTAAGGGATCTGCTCAGTTTTATGCAGCTTGTTAAGAGGTACTAGACTGCTTGGTTTCAAAGGTCCCTTCTCCCTGCTCTGATCTCCAGCTGGCATTCTGCAACACCTTTATAGATGAACAATGAAATGTTACTTGTAGGGAATGGGAGGAGATGGAAGAATCGGAATTTCTGAGGACTGTGTTTTTTTTTTTTTCAAAAGCGTATTTAATTTTATAATGACTTTGGTTTCAGTCATGATACTGAAGTTGTGATAATGTTAAATAGTCATGCATAAAATGTCTGCTTATCAAAAAGGAGTGTAAGTTCAAATTGAGAAATCTAAAACTTCACAGTAAGGTATGAGTGATGAACATAAAATGCCTGACCCTTCTCAGAATATGTTAATCTTAACATGTGGTGATGACAAAGGAATGATGAAATTTCTACAACGAAGGAGAGATTTTAGGAGTCAGAGCGTTCCTGGAAACCATTTCAGCAGATCCCAACAAGGAGTTTGAAAGCATAATGGGGAGATGAGTCTTCAGTGTCCCTCTTGACCTCCCAGGTGGGAACTGTCTCCATGAATGATCTTCAGGAGGTGGCTCTCAGGTGGTGTGCTGATGGTCAGGATACCAGGGGATGGGGGGTGGAGGGTAACGAAGGATAAAAGACCTTGTTTGAAATGTAGAAAGAACCCACTGGATCATTTTGTTCTAATTGTCCAAGAGGACCTGATTGCGGGTGTATTCATTTTGATTGAGAACCAGTATGTGGAAGAAACAAGACTTATGTTGGAAAGAGAACATGACATTATCTGCATTTAGACTTAATTCAGTGGGAAGATGTTTCTCTGTCCTTGGAGGAATATTATGGCAGGCTGTGTGGCTTTTATGTTCATCCTTAGGAAATACTGTCTAACCGACTCTATCAGTTACATAACTGAATTCAGGGAATCAAATACCTAGTTCAAAATAAGAATTAAAATTCCAAACTAGACCAACATGAAATATTTCCCTGCTCCCAGCCCCATGATTGGACCTGCCATACCCTGGAAGTCTTCAAGTGGGAATGGGGACATTTCCTTATGCTTCTTCTCTCTCCCTCAACCTCTTAGCTATTTTGATCCCCTGGGGATTGGTTTGAGAAGGGAGGTAATAGCTGGTTTTCATTGGCTGAATTCTTTCTGGGCCTGGAAAGTGGTCAGAGAAATTTCTTTGAGGACTCAGTGCACTCTTTGAGTTTTCCCTGCTGGGCCCCTCTCCTTGTCCTATTATGTAGGGTATTCCCTTGGATTCTTTGCTGGCTCCCAGACATTGGGTACACCTTCAGCATCTTTCAGCTGAGGTCTCTCCATCCTTACAAGCATATCTCTCAGGGCCCACAATGACCTTATGTCACTTTTTGTTGAGTGGGACACATGTAGCTCATGGGAGAGCTGCATTTCTTGGAAGTACAAGCTTATCCCAAAGTACCAGCCTCTCTCAGCCCTCAACAAGTAGTTGCTCTTTTTTCTTGACCTCAAAATTTCCTGGGCAGGCATCATGCCTCAGTCTGCAGTCGTCATAATCTTTCCCGAAGTGAGTCAGGAGCCTGTCTTTAGCATCCCCCAGTTGGAGAAATCCCACTTTGGAGTATCCTCAGTGGCTGTCTTAGAGCTCTTCTCTAGTGAGTTGTTAGAAGTAGCACATCCCTATCCCTGAACAGAAAGTGGGTGGGGAATTGCAGCCCACAACCCCTCTCTAAAGAAATCTCTCAACCAGCTTCTCTTTAAAAATTCTTGTCTTACCCAAAATGATATGACTTGACTCATGAGGACTTTAAGAGACAAAACAGATGAACATAAGGGAAGGAAAACAAAAATAATATAAAAACAGGGAGGGGGACAAAACAGAAGAGACTCATAAATAAGGAGAACAAACTGAGGGTTGCTGGAGGGGTTATGGGAGGGGGGATGGGCTAAATGGGTAAGGGGCATTAAGGAATCTACTCCTGAAATCATTGTTTCACTATAGGCTAATTTGGATGTAAATTTTAAAAAATAAAAAAATAAAAAAATTTAAACAAAGAAATTTAAAGCAGGGGAGAAAAATTCTTGTCTAACCCAATTTTGTATCCATGATTTTTTTTTTTTGAGGGCTCCATGCATCATGGGCCAGGTTCTTCCTCATTCCCTTTGTAAATTCTTAAACTATGTATGTTTGCTTGGGAGGTCTGCCATCCACTTCCTTTGATATCCTAATATCTATGATCTCTATGGCACTTTCATCAAAACTGTAGCAGAAAACACTGTTCTAATAGCTTATGCATGATCCATCTGAATCTGGCTGTCATTCTTCAAGTGTGCTGCTTTGGCTGAGTGGAGACACTGGAGACTTGACAGCAATTGGTATGATGGTACCTACCACACTAATCACAAAGCAGTAGGGTTTGGGGGTGGCACAGTCAAAAAGGGCAAAGGTGAGAAGGGCAGGATGGGATAAGTGGATGGAGGAAAGGGTACCCACTGTCCCCTGTGGTAATAGAATCCTTTGGCTGAGGCTTTGATGATCCTTAGTGATGGGATATAATCCTTACATCAGCTTCAGCCCAAATCCACAACCCACAGGCACTTGGCAAGAGCAGAGTGCTAACCGAAGAGCAGGATGAGGTTTCCTGGGATGCTGTCACTTCTACTCACACTTTGGAACCTCCAGAGCACATCCGCCTTCATGGCCCTGACTTGTTCTTATCACAGCCCTGTGTGAATTATGTCACTGTGTCCTGTTGAAGTTGAGTATAAAAATGTGCTGAGTGGGGCACCTGGCTTCTCACCTGTGGAATGTGCAATCCTTGATCTTGGGGTTGTGAGTTTGAGCCCCAGGTTGGGTGTAGAAATTATTTAAAATTAAATCTTTGGGGAGCCTTGATCTCTCAGGGTCATGAGTTCAAGCCCCATGTTGGGTTCCATGCTGGGTGTGGAATCTACCTTAAAAATCTTATGGGTGGGCTGAGCTTTTGCAACTCTTGGGGGGCAAGGCCCAAGGACAAGTGCAGGTTGCTTGACTCCTGGGAAAGGCAAATCCCAGGGGATATTCTCATTGCCAAAAATCTCCCCCTGCATTGCAGACACTGCCTAGAAGAGTGCTCTACTCTCTGAGTGAGGGCCTCAGTATAGAACTCTGAAGAGGCTTAGAAACTGCTTCAGAACCTCTGTGGTTAGGTGTGTTGATTCCTGGCAGTGGAAAATAACACTACACAGGAGTTAACCCCATCCCTGGAATGAGGTAACCTAGCTTTCAATCTCCACAGTTAAATAGCAAGTTGTAAAACTTAGAGTAAGATAGTTTGTCTTCTGGACCTTAGTTGTCACATCTATAATGTGGGAGTGATATCAACATAATTGAGATAATTCATGTAAACCATGGGGCACATAACCATCTTTCTATAGCCATTACTTTTGTTGAAATTATTTTGTGGAAACCTCCAGAAAAATAGTACTTGGTACTCAAACACTCAGCTCTTGATTCTAAACTTGCTATGTTACTGGCCTTAGGTCTTTCTTCCTTTTTCCTCTTTACCTCTCTTTTCACTTGGACATATAAAACCATTGCCAAATGAGTTATTTGAAATGCGAACATTAAATTATTTGAACTCTTTAAAAGTTCAAATGCCCTGTGTTTATACACTAAAACAAACCAACAGAAACCAATAAAAACACAAATTGGCAACACACACACACACACACACACACACACACACACACACACACACCTCTCCACAGGCAGCCCATGTAGTGGGAGAATCTGTCTTAGGGACAGATTCAACAACAGAATTGCCAATCAACCATGGAATTAATAATATTTAAGCTCCAATGGTTTTAGCACAATGAGATGCTGTCCTGTTCCATCAGAGTGCAGGGTCTTTGTTGAAACTACATTTCCCTAAAAGCAATCTGGGTTAGTGAACAAGGGGCAGTGAGAAGGAACCCCAGTAAACTGGGCCATTCTGTTTAGGAGCCATCTTGGATTCCCAATTTTTCTGCCCCTATATCTCCAGCCCTGCCTACCATCTTGTTAATATTTATAGTTGCAGTTTGCTGCTCCAGTAGAAAAAGCCAGAAGTGCTCATGGATTGCCTCATAAAAAGAAACTCAATTTAGAAAGTCTTATTCACTAAGGATTTATTAGCTCTTCACACTCTGGAAGCCTGGAGTTTTATTTTGATTCAGAGTTAGTTGTGCACCCAAACCAGCTGAATAATTGTACCCTGGAGACAGGAGGCCAGTTGGAGGCAAGAGCTTTTCAGCTGCCAGCAAGTTCCCCTTTGGTTATGGTCACCAGGTGGGGGTGTATGTGTGTGATAGAAGTTGGGGGAATCCTCTTTGCCCAGGGTGTAACCACCCAGGTGTGCCCTTCTGTACACCCTGAGCCAGAAATCCCTGAGTTTTAATTACTTAAAAATAGATTGTGGGGATGGGGGTGGTTAGAGAAATCCTACAAAGTTATGACTGAAAATTAACAGTAAAATTTGCAGGCAGCATAAGTTCTATATGTGGTTCAAGGGAGTGGGGAACAATGAGGAAAGGTTCCACTTGAAGAATTAAATACCATTTGGGGGTAACCTTGCCAAGGTAATCTCAAGGAGCTAGATGAGTAACTGAGCTGAATAGCATGAAGAGTAAGAGTTGTGTGTCCAAAGGAGGACCAGTCAGCATGCACTGGGCTGGTCAGGGAAGGCTCCATGGCAAGGCATGATTTCAACTGGACCTACAAGCATGGGTTTTATTTGCATAGGGAAAGAGGAAAAATGAGGAATTAAATAAAACAAACAAAAAAACCCCCAAACCTCTCCTTGCTTTGGATTTCAGCCAGGACTTGAATGCCATTGAAAGGGAGAACGGTTACTTTAGAGCTATACTTCAGTTTCAGCTGCAAGGGTCCATGCCATGTATTTGGGAACATAAGAAAAAAGGGGAATTATCAGAAAACTCTCTTTATTCTTGTACTCAATCTCCACCTCCCCATCCCCCAAAGGCTTAGGAATTGAGTAATTAATGCAGGCCCAAGGGACAATAAAAATTGTAAGTTGCATGATCTTGAAAGTCCTAGTAACAGCAATTAGGCAAGTAAAAGAAATAAAAGGTATCCAAATTGGAAAGGAAGATGTAAAATGGGCACTGTTTGCAGATGACATGATATTATATATAGATAACTCTAGAGAGTCCCCCAAAAAACTGTTAGAAGAGACCAATAGAGTAAGTTTGCAGGATACAAAATGAGTACACAAAAATCTGTTGTTGACAGTCTGAGAAGTTCCTGAAAAGATGGCAGAATCAACATTTGGAGACTACTCGGTGTAGAAGCAGATAGTCTTACATCTTGATTATGATACCATAGAAAAATCGATATCAAGATTAGGTGAAGACGGGGGAGCTGGGGTGGCTCAGTCAGTTAAGCATCTGACTTGGGCTCAGGTCTTTATCTCCTGGCTTGTGGGTTTGAGCCCCGCATCAGGCTCTGTGCTGACAGCTCAGAGCCTAGAGTCTGCTTTGGATTCTGTGTTTCCCTCTCTCTGGCCCTCCCCAACTCTAGCTCTGTCTCTGTCTCTCAAAAATAAATAAACATTAAAAAAATAGGCTAAGATGAATAAAATCAATATCAAGATTAGGGTTATCAAGAAATGTTTAAAATATGTACTTTTTTTTTTTTTTCCTGTTTAAGAAGTCAGGGAAGAACTTTAGATTTTGCTAAGAATTGGTCAACAATGTATTGGCATGTAAAGAGGTAAATGCTGGATACCTACATGGGGAAGAGGAGCAGGCCTCTCCTGGGAGCTGAGCATGTGAGGTGCTTTCAGATGTTGTTCATATTGATCATCACAGCTCTAGTGAGCTGCCTATTTTATTTTTCGGGAAACTGAGGCTCAGAGAGATTAGGTAACTCACTTGTAGTCACACTTGTACTCACACAGTGAGTAGCTGAGAACCAATTTGAATCTACTCCCTAGGCCATTATAAATCACTATCATTTATGCAGAAACCTTGTTTTCAATGTTATGTATAATAGAAGTTTTGTTCTACTTTCTGTGGGTCCTTTGCTGGTCTGCCTGAAATAAAACTACCTGAGGACAGGTGCTGGCTTGGTTTGATATTTCAAAAAAAAATTCATTGTTTTGTGCCACCCAATATTTAATAAAGCTTTTCTAGTATAGGAGGATGAGATAATTCATATACAGTGCCTTGCACATAAGAATTCAATAAATGCAATCTATCATGATAATAATGATGATGGTAATGAAGATGATTAAACAGCTTTTGCCCAAAAGGAATTCCCCTGACAGACTATTGATTTCTGCAGAAGAATCAGCCTAACAGGACAGAGATTTGTCATCTCCACATCATCAATTATGAAGCATTTATAAAATGTAGATGAGGACATAGGCTCTGGAGTCCAAAGCTTAACCTTGTTCTACTGCCTCCTAATGGTGTTTCAGGACTCTTGTCCTAGTAATGGAGGGCAAGTTATCTTCTGTTTTGCTTTCGTGTTTCTCGCTCTCTTTCTTGCTCTCTTGCTCGCTCTGGTTTCATCACTAAAAACCATGAGTGGTCTCTTTCTTCTCAGAGCTGAGCTAACTTGCTGATGATCTTGTAGAGATTTTCCTTAGGAAATATAGCAAGCCTCTTCTGCTGAGTGGCAAGTGTTCTCTTAGCCCGTAATGATCCAGCTCTCCTATTGAATATCTGGCCCGTCTTCCCTTGAACTTGTCCCTACTACATTCCCTCTGTGAAGATCAAATACTGTGCATGGTGAAGACCCCATTTGGGACTGAGGGCAGGAGAGGTGACAGCATCTTTTGGCCTTGACTTCCATACAAGAACACTAGAAGGGGAATTAATTACCAAATGAACTGTTAATAATAATTGCTAGAGGACTTAAGAGAAGGATAAAGGATTTGTACCTGGGATGAGGAGGAAAGTATTTGTACCTGGGATGGGGTGGTCCCATAGGCTTCTTGGGTGGCATGGCCCTAAACTGGTGGGGCTTGTATTGATCCTTAAAGCCAGAGTTCTCAGCCCTACTTTTTTTCTTTAATATAATTTCTTGTCAAATTGACTAACCTACAGTGTGTTAAGTGTGCCCTTGGTTTTGGGGGTAGATTCCTGTGGTTCATCATTTACATAAAACATCCAGTGCTCATCCCAGTAAGCATCCCTCAATCTCCATCACCCTCATTCCTCATGCTCATTCCTCAATCTCCATCACCCATTTTCCCTCTCTCCCCCACCATCCACTTATTTTGTTCTCTGTATTTAATAGTCTCTTGTGGTTTGCCTCCCTCCCTCTCTGTTTGTAACTATTTTTTCCCCTCCCTTCTGCCGTATTCTTCTGTTAAGTTTCTCGGGATACACATATGAGTGAAAACATTAGGATATCTGTCTTCTGATGTATTTCACTCAGCATAATACCTTCCAGTTCCATCCATGTTGCTGCAAATGTCCACCCTACTTCTTAATAGATGTGTGACCTGAGTAGGTTTTTAGCCTTTCTTTGCCTCCATTTCCACATCTGTAAAAGCGGGATGATAATAGTGCCTACCTCATAAGATTGTTGCAAGGATTAAATGATTTGGTACACCTCAAGTGCTGAGGACCCAGGACAGATCTAGCACCTAGGAAGAATTCAATAAAAGCCATATTTCCTGAAGACTTGGAATGATTTGGGTAGTCAGAAGCCAGATATCAGAGGCAGGAGAGAGAATTTAGGTCAAATTTATGGTCCCTCCCAGCCAAGGCAGGAGGTATGATGCATCCCATTTCACTAGTGACACAGCCAAGGGCAAAATGTTGATCCTCTGACTTCCCTGAAGGCTTAAGTGGCTCCTTAGGTGGCTGCAATCTGGAAAAACTGTTTTCTGAAGAGTTTAATTTGCTCTTTGGGATATATTTGAACCTGGGGAAATGCTGGTCCTGAGATGGAGATTTTGTGGCTTCTTAGAGAAAACATGGCTTGTTGGGAATTTAGAAGACTTGCTGGCTCAATTTCACTAAAAAGCCATGTTCAAGCCCAGCTGTTGACTTACAAATGAGTTTCTAAGGAGAAGACCTGGGTGTAACCTGAGGTTAAACCTGTTCTGAGGCAACATCTGGGATCTCTCAACATTCAGTAGGCATGGGTGATCATCTTACACGTGCCATGTTTCTGCCTTTACAGAACTTACAACTTATAACTATGACAAATCCTCTCATGGGGGAAGTGTAGGGCACTATGGGAGCAAGTGAAAGGACTTAACTAGTCCAGGATAGTGAAAGACAGGACCTGTAAGCCTTAAAGGAGGTGGGGGAATTCACCTAGAGCAGTAGGATTAAGGGTGGGAGTGTGGGAGGTAGAAGGAACCACTGAGAGGCTATGTGTTCTGACCTGTTGAGACAGGCCCAGTTTAATACTATGTATGGGTGATCATGTGTGTGTGAATGGGAAGAAAGATGGGATGGAAGAGGGGTGGTTTGGGGTAGTGAAGAGAGACTTCATCTGAATTAAGAGAATGCTGTTTTTGCAGTATCTTACTGGCTGATTTTGGGCAAGGCACTTCACCTGTATGAACATTAATTTCTTCTTAATACAAATTTGGCCTATTTCCCAAGGCTGTTTAATAATAATGGAAATGAAAGGGCTTAAAATGTACAGTGTTAAATACTTCTCAGGAATTGTCACTGTAATCATGACTTCATTATGGAAGGCTGACAGTACTTTTATAAATCTGTGGTACTGGGGCTATGTCAAAGTCAGTGATTATGAATCACCATCATGAACAATGTCTTTAATAGTTCCAATGCCATTATTAGAAGCAAAGTCTCGGTTTATGGTGGTGGCCAGTGTTAATCTATTAGAGTAAATGGTCACATCTGCTGTCCATTCCCCCTGGTCCACAGCCACCCCCACCTACATATGTCCAAAAGGTGGTGGTTGACAGGTTACACAGAAAAGATGGAGATTGTTTTCCCAAACCTAGTCACAGAGCATCAATTCTTGGTATTACATCTCCACTACTGGTTTACAGCAATAATTTGATCAGATAGTTGAAACAATGGTGGGAATGTTGTGAGCGGTAGAACAATATGGTATAGCAGAGGGACTTCTCCCTCAGCAGAGAGATGAAAGGGAAGTCTTGAGAGAGCAGCTACAGGGGTCATATGTGAAGGTGACAATCTGGTGGTCTGAAAAGGCAAGTAGTCTTCCATCCTAATCCTAGTTTTCTGGCTGCTCAGTGGCCTTGGCAGGTCACCTTCCTTCTTGAAGCTTTGCTTTTTTTATCCATTAGCTGGGAGATAATAATAGTGCCAATTTCACAGAATTCTGAGAGTTATTAGGAGGTAAAATTAGGACATATGAATATAAAATGAATATATGTCAAAGATTTTATATAACTAGTTAATTAGCAAGGGAGACTCTAAGATGATTCAACTGGCTTAAAGGAGAATTCAAAGAATCACACATATAGGTAATAAGGAATGCCCAAATGAATTTAAACATAGGTGCAAACCAAGTTGATCCACACCGCAATAGTCAGTTGCATTTGACTGGCTGCGTTTCATTTGCATTTCAATTGACAAATTTATTTGTTTTGTTATCGGTTTTATATGTTTTACAGAGTAATAGAATAGCTAAAAAAAAAACTTATAACCCTGAGTATGCTTAGTTTTCTATTGAAAAAAAAATCACAATCTTTTTGGTCCATTTCAATGTCTTTCTCACATTTTCTCATACTTAATTAAATAGAGATAATGCATATAGAGTGCTTGGCAAAGAATAAGTGCTCAATAAATGCTAGCTATTATAAAAGTCACTAAAATTAATAGTAATAATAACTCTGCCAGCAGTGGAAAGGATTTTCATCTCCCTGAATTAAAGCTTTAGTCATGATACCTCCTTCTCAAACTTTCAGTGACTCATCATTGTCTGAAATAAATTCTACACTTCTTAGCTGGACACTTGAGGACCTATCCCCATCCCAAATTACCAGTCCATTTCCTACATAGGATTCCTTGCAGGGTCTGTCATGGTGCCTGGAATTTCACCATTAGGGATCAAACTTCTTGGTTCCTGAAGAACTGTGGGTCTCTTAGTGCTTCCTCTGAAAATGCAAATGCAACCAAAAGAGGATTTTGCCTGGACATGATCTAGCAACAATATACTTGTTGAGATGGGCAAGTGTGTTAGTCTGCTCAAGCTGCTAAAACAAAATACCATTTGCCTGGAGATAGTCTGGAAACCACATGCTTGTCGAGATTGGCAAGAGCGTTAGTCTGCTCAGGCTGCTAAAACAAAATACTGTAGACTGGGTAATTGAACAGACATTGACTTTCTCACAGTTCTGGAGATGAGAACTTTGATCATGATTCATGATGAAGTACTGGCTGGTCTGATTTCTAGTGAGAACTCCCTTCTTGACTTGCAGATGGCTACCTTCTTCCTGTGTGTTCACATGACCTTTCCTCTGTACAAGGAAGGAGAAAGAAATCTCTGGTGTCTCTTCCTCTTCTTATTAGGACATTAGTGCTATCAGATTAGGAATCGCTCTTATAATTATTTTTGAACCTTTAATGACCTCTAAAAAGCCTTATTCTCCAAATACATTACATTGGGGATTCGGGCTTCAACATACAAATTTTAGAGGGACACAGTTCAGTTTTATAACAGGAAGGTACAAGGAAACAGAGGGTGGAAAAATGGAGCGTGGGATGTCTCACTTCATCATTGTGCTACAGACCCAGTCTGCAGAGTTTTCCTTGTTTGAGACCAGTTCTTACCTGGAGTACTTGGCACTTGACTCGCATATTCCAAAACACTGGCCCTAGCTGGGGAAGATGGCAGGGGGTTGGGATTCTCTCACTCTCTGATTCCAGTGGGTGTCTCACTTATGTTGAAAACCCAAGACAGCTGCCGCGGTGTGGCTGAGATTTTTATTGGGAGAGAAACACCCAGAAATGCTACTAAGTTCTCTTCAAGGATTAAGATTATGTGGTTTGTTTTTGATGGGTGAGTAAAACAAGTGATTTTCTTTGTTCATATATTTGACATTTTTTTTTGTCTAGACATCTTTATTTTAAAGTAGACTTCCTTTCATATTACTTTATAGAGACCTAGGGCATAATTTGACTTAATCACAGTCCAGTCCATTTTGATGCTAATAGTTGAATAAAGTTGCACAATATACACAGGGTTTTGGGGGTAGCCAAGGACCTGGGATTAGCTAATGAAGTTTTCATCTTGGGGTAAGTATTTTTCAAAATGTGTTATATGCTAAACTCAGTGACCAAGGTTTTCAGGAAGACATGTGGGTAATTTCAGGATCAATTTTAGGGTAGCTTCTATCATGTGAAATTGTTTGCTTAGTAAGTGGGTATCACTTCCTATTAGAGTTTATTTATTGGAAGCCAAATAGGAAGAAAGTGTTAAGTGGCATACATAAATTGTGGCAGTGAGACATAAAGAAAAAGAAAACTAAAGTCCTGCTGGGTTTGCGGCCTAACAGACAAGAGCTTGTCACTTCCTAGTCCTCGGACATTGGGTAAGTCCCTTAGTTTTCCAGGCTACAGTTCATATAACTATAAAATTAATGTCAATGACCTTTAAGGTTATGTATTAGGATAGTTTTAGCTGCTGTAACAAACGCCATGATTCAGCCTAACACAATAGAAATAAGCATTATTAGGCAGATAAAAAAATTTTTTTGAGAAGGTTTCTTTTAAATTTTTTTTTAATGTTTATTTTTTGGAAAGAGAGACAGAGACAGAGTGCAAGTTGGGGAGGGGAAGAGAGAGAGGGAGACACAGAATCTGAAGCAGGCTCCAGGCTCTGAGCTGTCAGCACAGAGCCGGATGCGGGGCTCAAATTCATGAACCATGAGATCATGACCTGAGCCGAAGTCAGACACTCAACCGACAGCCATCCAGGTGCCACTGAAGTTTTGTCTTTAAAACAAATGTAAAATTGTAGTATAACAAGCTGTTGACAAATGCATATATCAAAAGCTTAGACCTCAACTAAGTTATAGTAAAGTGAACTCCTATGTAACTAGTAGCCCAAGAACACATTTCATAGCCCCTAATCCTCTCTCCACCCCAAGTTACTCAAAGTACCATATATTAGTTTTGCTTGTTTATATTCTTCATATAAATCAAATCCTATAGTATGTGTATTTTTGTCTCTGGCATCTGTTTGGGATTCAAATAGGAGATTCAGATACTGTTGCATGTAGCAGTAATTCACTAATTTTGATTGCTTTATGATATTCTATTGTGTGAATACACCAAAAATTATCCATCCTTTGTTGATGTATATGTGGGTTATTATGAATAATGCTGATAGGAACATTCTTATACATTCCTTTTTGGAGTGTGTGTGTGTGTGTGTGTGTTTCATTTCTTTTTTTTTCCTATTGGTTGTATTATTGAAAAATACTTGCAGTTTTTCAAAGTGGCTGTAAACTCTCATATATTTATCAGTCATTTGGATTCTTTCTGTTAAGTAACTGAATTCTTGACATTTCTTTTTTGTATCAGGTTGTTTCTTATTGATTTGTAGATGTCATTTTTTTTTTCTGGATGCGAATGAACTCTCTGCTCTGTGCTACTCTATTGCCTTCTACTAATTCCTGTTCTTTTTTTTCTTTTTATCTTTATTTGCTCTCTCATTATCTTTAGTTGACTTTGTTTTATTAATTTCTCAAAATGGATTTCATCTATTTTTACTTTTTTTTGTCCTTTTCTTAAATTAAAAAAGTATTTAAGGCAATGATTATTCCTCTGAACACTATGTTAGCTTTTCTTGTTGGTTCTGATATGTAGTATTTTAATAATTTTCTGTATAGTCAGTAATTTTAGTTTGGATTTTCACCTTGAAGCAAGAATTATGAAAGTGTTTTTTGTTTTCCTTTTTCTCTTTTGTTGCATTGGAATCAGAATATATTGTTTTATACAACTTGTACTTTTGGAAATTCATTAGCATTTTCTTTGCAACCTAACAGATAATCAGCTTTATGAAACTTAACGTGAAAAAAAGGTTATTTATATTGAGTGAATAGAAATTATGTATATGGGTATTTATATAAAATATGCCATCAGTCAGATTTACTTTATTATGTTAGGTAAGATTTTATAAACTTTTTCATTCCTTTCTTTGTTACGGAATGGGATTAGTCTCCTAAAACTTATGTGCTTTTTTTGATTTCTCTTTGAATCTCCTGAGATTTTGTTTTCTATGTACTCTAGAGCTCATAGATGTTCACACTTATCTTTTTTGAGATCGCACCCTTTGGCATTAGGAAAATATTCTTTCTTCCCTCTCTGAATCTTTTTGGTCTGAATCCAATTTTGTATGTTAGATGGTGATTTTTTTTTTTTTGGTATGTATTTGCCTAATTTGTCAATTCTATTTTAACCTTTTCTGAGAATCTACATTCATCATAGTCTGCAACTACATGTTGTGATTCAATCTGAATGTTTATTTTTTACTGTTGGCCTTTGTACTGTTAAGTATGATTTGGTCTTTGTGACTTGATGTTTTTTTTTTAAGCTTAAATGATATCCTTTATCTTCAGAATCATTTCATCTACCCTACTGCTCATCTTTTCTCCTCTTTCCTCTGTTGATATTTGTTATGATTCCACATAGTCACAACATCTAACATTGTGTTCTGTTACCTTATATCTACATTTGTTTTAGTCTTACAATCCATTTAAGGAGAGGAAGCTGTGCTCCACTAGTCTTGTTGCTATGATTTTTTACAGTAATTTCTTGGTTAGATGAAGTTAAGCTTCTACTAAATTCCTTAAGGGCTTATGCAAATGATCCTGTTTGTTTTATTTAAATTTAATAACAGTTTGGATATAAAAATTGTGAGTTCCCCTTTGTTTTTTGATCATTTCAGGGGTGTTGTACCCCTCTTCTCTTTTGTTTTCCTACTATTGAACACTGCTGTGAAGAAGTTTGAGGCCAGGCTGTTTCTCATTTTGAATTTGTGACTGCCTTTTAGGGTAGCTGCCCAGAAGGTTACTTCATCTTTGAAGTCTGGTATTTTTATTAGGATGTATCTTGGTATTGACGGTTAAGAGTCCCTTAACTCTGGGACACAGTGTACCCTTTCAATAAATAGACTCAAGTTTTTTCAAGTATATCTTTCAATATTGTGGAAATAAACTCAAAACAAACAAAAGCTATTTGAGAGCTTGCTCTACAAGGAAGTTCACAACAATCACTTGAGTTGTATAGAGACTCAATGTTGGACGGAGGAGTGGGATAGCTTCATGATCAGAGGAAGATTTAGGCAGGGGGAAACTAGGTGGACTAACTAGAAGCCAGCATCCTATGTGATTGACTTGGGGAGCATATTTTGCTTTCTCCCATGGTTTCTAAATGGGGCAAAGATTGAAGCTAGAAGTTCTGATCAAATCCTGGTTATTTGGGAATAAATGCTTAGAGGGGTTGTTACTTGGTTTTCTGGGATGCAGAGAGTGAATCAGGTGTATTTTCCTGTATGATCTGGATAATTGTTCATATATATATTCAGCCTTTCAATTATTATTTTTCCAATTACATTTTTTTCCTTGGCATTCTAGTTACATTTACTCTGGCTATCTTTTAATTAACTTCACTATCAATCATCTCTCAAGTTCTTTTAAACTTACACTTTGTTCCTGCGTGTCTCATCTTCACATCTCCTTGTGTTCACTGGTGTCTTTTTTTTTTGTTTGTTTGTTTTTTTGTTTTTTCTCTTTTGCTTCTTCTGATTTTGCCTTTATTTCTGTGATAGCTTTATTTTTATTTCTTCTATTTCATTCCTGAATGCTGCCAGCCCATGTTAATTTTGTTCTTGTGCCATTTATTCACTGATCTCTTGAATTTGTGCTTTGAGCTCATGTTTAATAGAAATTCCTTTCTTAGGTGTTTTTAAATTTCCATCAGTTTCTTTTCTCCATGGAAATACTGTTGTGTATTCATTGCCATTTCCTTTTATTGACAATTTTCTCATTAAAAACAAAACAAAACTCTTATGTTTGTGTAGGTCCTATGCTTTTTAAAATACTCAGCTTTAAAAGTGACATTATTGTGGACCAACTAAATGTGTAAAGAAGAAGCCAAAGCTATTTAGTTGAATTTTTTTTTTTTTTATGATCCAGGATTTTGTGTGTGAGCTCATTTAGACTTCTCTTGATCTGATGAAGACCGACAATGAAAATTTAAAGCTTTTGATTATTATATTTAGTGCATGACTGTACCCTTGTGATGCCATGGATATAGACTAAAAACGTGATTTTTTTTTTTTTTTATCACAGCATCCTGTTTCTGGAGTCTCACAGATGCACCCCCAGTAATGTATCCCTATCCTTCCTATTACTAATATTTCCTATTACTGTAGTTAATAACTACTAGTAGTTACATTACAGTGTGTATCCCTCACTATGTACTCCTCACCTAGAAGTGTATGTTGTCTCACAGTTTTTCGAAATTGTAGCTGAGTCTTCCTGTTCAGAACTTGTTCTTCTTCTCTGCTCTTGCCTACATGGCCCCTTCTCAGTCACAACTGTTGTTTGAAGCTCTGGGATATTTTTGAGGGGATGTGGTGAGGGTAGGGATCTGAGGTTTTTAACTGTCTTTCAGTTTTCCTGAAAATGGAATTTGTCTTTTTGCTTAGTTCTTGGCAGTTTTAGATAATTTTGTATCCTTTCCAGGGAAATAAGAGGGAAATGTTGATTATTTGTCATAATGTTCAGGTAATTATTTCAAGGTTCCTTCTAGGAGACGCAGGGAAAGATGGCATCTGGCAGTGACAGGGAATGTCCCTCAGCGTGGCTAACTCAAAAGAAGGGAGCCCTTCATTCCTGTGGCCAGATCAGTCTCTTACTCTTACTTCTGCTTCCTACTTGAGCTGGTGTTTAAATTATTGCATTAGCAGTCTTCATTAACAAAACAAAACAAAACATCTTAAATATATAACAAGCCACTAGGAAAAAAGTATTTATTTATTTATTTATTTATTTATTTATTTATTTATTTATTTATTTATTTTACTGTGAATGGCAGAGGACAGACTATGAATCAGTGTTTCAGTTAGTATTTGGTGAGAAATTGGAAAATAAAGTTTAGACTTTGGTCGTGATTACTAGGTAACACATGATAGAAAACTTATTAGATTTTTTTCTTCTTAAATTACCTTTTTAAAAATCATTCTATATCTGGCTTTAGAGGAAGGATGAACAGATTGCAGTCATTGAGGTGTGATTTTTGATAGGCCTTCAGAAGCCCTTTTGGCCCAAAACATGTGTCACCTAGGGACTTTTCTTCCTGCTTGACTTTGAATCCCTTCAGGACTGCTCCTTTAGTCATCTTCAAGATTTCTATGGGCAAGGCAATGCACTAAGGATGAGTTTGAACCAGTTTTGAGGTGCTTTGATTCTCACAGGAGTCTTTTAAACAAAAATTCCCTGAGAATTTTCTGGCTCTTCCCCCTAGGGTGACAACCATGTTCATGATTGGTAGTAGTTTTTGCAGTCAATACCATGTATTAATATACAAACTAAAGTATGGCAATGGGGTAAGGGTATCTCTCCTTTGTCAGGTATGAACCTTTTTTTTTTTTTTTTTAACGTTTATTTATTTTGAGAGTGTGTGTGTGTGTGTGTTTGTGTGTGTGTGTGTGTGTGTGTGTGTTGGGGAGGGACATAGAGAGAATTCCAAGCAGGCTTCACACTTAGGGTGGAGCCTGACTCGGGGCTAGATCTCACCATGAGGTCATGAACTGAGTTGAAATCAAGAGTCAGATGCTTAACCAACTGAGACACCTAAGCACCCTTGGGCCTGAGCTTTTAAATGTAACCTCCTTCTGTTATGGTGATTGGGCAGAGTTGGGGTCTTTGAGTAAGAATCAAAATGGGGGAGGGTGATCATTGCACCTAAAAAGACAAAAACAAAACCACCCCCCCCCCCAAAAAAAAACTTAGTTCTAATCTTCTTTCACAGTCTCTGCCTTGTTGACATGTCTGAGCATTTTTGCTGCCATGTTTAAAATTGGGAAGAAGGAAGTAAGTACAACACTCTACTTGCATCTTGAAACTTGGTCCTATTTAGCCTTTATTCTGAGCTATGCACTGCAAGGTGTGCTAGTACAGATAGGAATAAAATTGTACTCTTTCATTCTGCATTTGTTCTTTGTGAATACCTCCCTAGAACGTTACTGGGAGAAGATAGGGATAATTAACAGGGCAAGGGCTGGTCCTTCTCTGGTCCCTGACTGTTGTAACATCATCATAGCACCTGGCACTCTGATTTTAACCTCACTGGGATGTTGTAAAGACCAGGTCAGGGAATACAGAATGGATGGGGAAAAATGCTCACCAGCTGGGAAAGAACAAGCTATTGTGGAACATGGAGCAGTAGACTAGGAGAGCCTTTGTGTGAGATGAGTATGTTTGAAGACGTGGCTTGGGAGGGATTGGTGGTCAGAGAATATTTTTGAAATTAGTAAAAGACCTTGTTAAGACATTAAATATCATGGGATAATAATGTTTACAATCCTTTAGTGCCTCCTACTGCTTACTAGGAGGATAAAATCTAATCTATTTAGCCTTGTCTCCTTCCTGTTTTAGCCTGTCTCCACCCCCTTAAAGGCACAATGATCTTTAATTCCTTAAGCTAATCAAATCCTATATTAATTCAGGGCCTTGGCATCATATGAGCTATTCCTTCTTTGAATATTTGACTCACTTAGCAAATACCTGCTTGCCAGATAGGTTCCCTCCTCTGCCCCCCACTTAAATTGTCACTTCAGAGAAATGTATTTTTATCCCACAAAACTCAGGTGTGTCACAAATGTAAGTTTGTTTCTGTACCTCCTCTATCTTAAGATCTTGTTTTGTCTAATGGCAGGAAAAGCTACAATCTTGCTAATTCATTAACCTAGTCACTTCCAAGATTTTCTTTAATTCTAGAATTAATCACTTCAGATATTTTCCCCCACTTTTGGTGTTGCATCCAATTAGTAGGGGTGCTTGCAAGTTGTCACAGCATTTGGGAGAGCATCAAGTCACTGGTATCTAACCATGAGATACCTGTTGGTGAGACAAGTTTTTGGCGTATCTCTGATTATGGCACCCATACCTCTAGTTTCTGTCAAGGTATACCATCTTGCTTGGCCAGGGGGGTGGTCCTTATCAAGAGAACTAACCATGTCCTCGTATCATCCATGGCAGCGTAGTCCACCACCTGCCTTCTCCTTACCCGAGATATTTCATAGTCTTGCGATAACCACAGCCTTGCTGACTTTGTCTTTCACAGCTAACACCTGCAAGACCAGTAAATATGTAAACTGGCTCTTTATTTACCCTTATTTTGAAGAATTGTCATGGAATAATCTGATACACTGATTCTTTCAAGGTTTTGCTATTGATACTTAAGTCTGGGCTTTGACAAATTATGGAAAGAGCCTAAATGTCCATCAACTGATGAATGGATAAAGAAATTGTGGTTTATATACACAATGGAGTACTACGTGGCAATGAGAAAGAATGAAATATGGCCCTTTGTAGCAACGTGGATGGAACTGGAGAGTGTGATGCTAAGTGAAATAAGTCATACAGAGAAAGACAGATACCCTATGTTTCCACTCTTATGTGGGACCTGAGAAACTTAACAGAAACCCATGGGGGAGGGGAAGGAAAAAAAAAAGAGGTTAGAGTGGGAGAGAGCCAAAGCATAAGAGACTGTTAAAAACTGAGAACAAACTGAGGGTTGATGAGGGGTGGGAAGGAGGGGAGGGTGGGTGATGGGTATTGAGGAGGGCACCTTTTGGGATGAGCACTGGGTGTTGTATGGAAACCAATTTGACAATAAATTTCACTTATTGAAAAAAAAGATAAACAACAATAAAAAAAAAAAGTCTGGGCTTTGAGAACTCAAAGACTTTTTTTCTGAGGAAGCTCAAGCACTTGTCAATGAAAGTTTTATTTTTTAAGTCAGTTTGCTCTGTCAGTAGATTTAAAAGTCTATTTTGAAGTTTAAAAACTCAGAATGGATTACGTCTTTGTCTTGGTATTCTTGCTAAAAAAGGAATAGAATTTTTACAAAGGATTGAATGTTTGTGTACAGGGAAGAGTCAAAAACGAGATGGTGGAATACAGAGGGAAGTACTTTGTATAGGAAATGTACAGAGGGAAGTACCTTGAAACCTTTCTCAGTGTCAGGACCAGATCAAACCCTGCTGTTACAGGCTGAAATTAAATGCTGAATTGATAGGTATCTCTATTACAGCAATGTCCATGTATCCCACCAAACTGAGTTTCTCTCTTTTTTTTTCTTTTTATATACAAACTTACAGTTAAATCTACTAAAAGTAATAATTATTAAAAACTCATCACTGGGGTGCTGGTTAACTGCCTCTTGATTTCAGTTCTGGGCATGATCTCACATTTCATGAGTTTAAACCCCATATCGGGCTCCACATGGATAAATCAGAGCCTGCTTGGAATTCCTTATCTCCCCATCTCTCCACCTCTTCTGCACTCAAGCTTGTGTTCTCTTTCTCAAAATAAGTAAACTTAATATTACTATTATCTATATTCTTGAGATTATTTGTATTTTTTAAGTTTATTTTTACTTTTAAAATTTAAATCTAAGTTACTTAACTTAGGATTTTAGGAGTAGAATTTAGTGATTTTAGGAGTAGAATTTAGTGATTCATCACTTACATCTAGAACCCAGTGCTCACCCAACAAGTGCCCTCCTTAATGCCCATCATCCATTTAGCCCATCCTCCCACCCAACTCCCTTCTAGCAACCCTTAGTTTTTTCTCTATCCTTAAGAGTCTCTCATGGTTTGCCTCTTTGTGTTTTTATCTTGTTTTTCCTTCCCTTCTCCTATGTTTATCTGTTTTGTTTTGTTAACTTAGCATAATACCTTGTAGTTCCATCCACACTGTTGCAAATGGCAAGATTTCGTTCTTTTGATTACCGAGAAGTATTTCATTGTGTGTGTGTGTGTGTGTGTGTGTGTGTGTGTGTGTGTGTGTGTAAATTTGGCTGTTGTCAGTAGTACTGCTATAAACATTGGGGGGCATGTGCCCCTTCAAATCAGCATTTTTGTATCTTTTGTATAAATACCTGGTAGTGCAATGGCTAGGTCATAGGGTAGTTCTATTAATTTTTTGAGGAATTTCCATACTGTTTTCCAGAGCAGCTGCACCAGTTTGCATTCCCACCAGCAGTGCAAAAGGATTCCCCTTTCTCTGTATCCTTGCGAACATCTGTTGTTTCTGGAGTTGTTAATGTTAGCCATTCTGACAGGTGTGAGGTGGTATCTTGCTAGGGTTTTGATTTGTATTTGCCTGAAGATGAGTGATGTTGAACATGTTTTCATGTTTTTTTGGCCATCTGGATGTCTTTGGAGAAGTGTCTAATCCTGTCTTTTGCCCAGTTCTTCACTGGATTATTATTATATTTTTAGTGTTGAGTTTGATTAGTTCTTTATAGATAGTGCATACTAACCCTTTGTCCAATTGGTTATTGGCAAATAACTTCTCCCATTCTGTAGGCTGCCTTTTAGTTTGGTTGATTTGTTTTTTACTGTGCAGAAGCTTTTTCTTGATGAGGTTCCAATGATTCATTTTTGCTTTTGTTTCCCTTGACTCCAGAGACCTGTCTAGTAAGAGGTTGCTGTGGAAAAGTCCTAGAGGAGAAAACAAGGCAGCAACACAACTGAGTTTCATGAGAGATCTAGGACTTTCTGTCTTGCTCACTATTTAAAGCCTGAGCTTTAAGCACAAGACTTGGCAGAGAATAAGTGTTACACAAATTTTCATGACACTATTGAATAACACAGAGTGAAAGAAGAGATCAACCTAGCAACAGGATGGTCTGGCATCAAGGTGCTGAAGGGGTACTGAATGGACACATGTGGGAAATGGCTGCAAGTAGTACCTCAAATAATTGATTGGAGCAATGATGTGTTTGAGTATTGTTGTGGAACCCATTGGAACCAGGAACTTTGTGCTCTGCATAAACTTCAAGTAGACATTGAGTTGGGAACTTATTTTGGGATAGTAGTGATACAAACATAATGAAGAACAAAGCGGGGAGAAAAACTCTTCTGCTTGTGGGTAGCACTGTTGGCATCTGCATGGATGCTCTTTACATAATTCCTGCTTATCACCCTTCCATATTCCCCAAACATGGACTGAATGTAGTTCTGACTGACTACAGAGAAGGCTTTATTTATGTTGCCATGGTGAGGACAGGGGTTTGTAAAATTCTCTGCCTGAATGTGCTGCATTGGGGTTAGAGTTTCCCTATAGAAGCAGTAGGCCTGCTTGAAGAAAACAAGTTGAAAATAACAAGCGGATAATTCACTTTCTCATTTTATCAGGTTGTCAGGAAATTTGTGTATATTGTATGTGCTTTTATAATTTGAAAAACATATCTGAATCTTGTCAGAATTGATTATTTTGGGACTTTAAAAGCAATACACTCAGAGAACAAAACTGAAAAATCCTGACTTGAAAGCAGATGGTGAAATTTCTTACTCATTGGATTCTCAGGGAATCCTGGCACATTTTTGGCACTTGAGAAAGAGAAATAATGTTATTAGGGTCACTGTCTCAATTTATCTTAAGGGAAGGACATGAGGAAAATATAAGCAAGGCTTACCTAAATTTCTGTATAACCCAAACTCCAGAAGCTGGTGGAAGGCAAGTAGCTTTGCAAATTGACATCAGAGGAAAAACGAAACAAAACAATATTTGGCAAGATAGATTCAGACACCAAGAGGGGGCATCTAAGACCTGTGCCCCAGCTTCCTTATTTCACAGATAAGGAAACTGAGGCATGGAGTGAATTGGCTTGTTCAAGGTAACAGTTAACTACTAGGAGAGCTGTGATCGGATTACTTAAACCACTGCTCAAACTTGTATTATCATACAGACCATGGAAGGATTCTGTTAAAAATGCATATTCTGATTGAGGAGGTCAGAGACATAGCCTAAGAATCTGCATTTTCACATGCTCTTTGGTGATATATTGACAGTCCTGTTTCCTGGACAACCCTGACTTGTTAGTTAGCAGGGTCTAATCCTAAACCATCCCGGACTACCTCTTTCAGAGAGGATGCTAGGTTAAGGCCAGGAAGGAATCTCAAGAGCCGTCCTACCTGGTGAGCTCTCATTGGGCCATGCTAAGCCTGACTCTCTAAATCGGGGATGTCCTCTGAGGTCAGGTTTTGGGGGTTCTGACCAGATCACTTTTCTTGCCTTCACCATTGATCCTGTCACTGTCTTCTTACATGGGACAGGGTGTTGGAAAGATGTGCTACCTGTTAGTTACGTAAAGAAAAATTGTGGAAGACTAGCAATAGACTATTTGATTCCTTGGGCTTTCCTACCATTGTCTTTGAGCATTGTTAAAAAATAGTTACTTAGCATAATTGGGAGTGGAGGAGGGGGAGGGAGGGAGAGAATCCCAAGCAGGATCCATGCTCAGCATGCAAGCATGTGGGGCTTGAACCCACGAACCATGAGCTCATGACCTGAGCCAAAGGTGTACATTCAACATATTGAGCCATCCCGGTGCCTCTGGTTTTTTTGTTTGTTTTCTTTCTTTTTAAAAATCTAAACTGTAGAACTCTAAGTGTAACACAGATGATTCTTGTCTGTAGAAATGCAAACAAAATATGTCCCATGGAATGTGATTATTGCTGTATAATATTGACCATATCTATCTGTAAATTCATTTCAGCATTCCTGATGGTCTATGTGTTTCTTTGAAATCTCCTTTGAATTGATTGCAATGTTGTACTAGTTGTGTCATTACTTCATGAGTTAAAGTATTTGACACACGTCCACTTGATATGTGAACAAAAGCCATGATTTTATCTTTTAACAATGTATTTTCCTTAACAAACAAAAACAAAACCAAAAATAAACCACTGATGATTGGGTTGCATATCTTCTCCAAAAGAGGTGAAATTGGATCTTCCCTTTAATGTGAGAATTTGGGATTTTTATTTTCAACTTTTATATGGCATTTAATGTCATGCCATCTTCCGGAGTCTCAAAGGATTATAAGTTACTGATGAAGCAACTAAAGCTCAGGGAAGTAGATTTATCCAGGGGCACATACCCAGATATGGCAGAGCAAGGACTCTTCCATTTCCTTATACTACCTTTTATTTGTGTGTTCAGATGACCCAGGTCGTGACTATTACCCCAATCCATGAAATGGGGTTAAGGAAAATGAGAAAGGTTTATGTCTTGTCACGGCTATGTTTGTATCTATGATGTACCTCAGGCTTGTCACCTGCAAAGATGTATTATCAACCAAATGTGTCTCTGAAGCTAAATGTCTCCATGCCACTATGGATGAGAATGACCATGGTGACAGATAGTGATGATAGTTTCTTGGAATGAATACATGCTTTGAAGCCAGATTGACCTGAGTGTGAATTCTTTTCTGTTATTTACAAATTGTCCTACCCTTGGCAGAGTTGTTTATCCTCCCTGGAATTTTTTTTTATTTGTAAAATGTAGATCAATTTCATAGAATTATTGCAAGAAATTCGAGATGAGAAGCACAATGTAGTTTTTAGTCGTTGTTTATCAGATGTTCTTTTCCCTTCACTTTTTCCCTAAAATATATTCCTTTACTTCAATTGTTTACTCAGAAGAGTGTTAACTGCTTGATGACATTTAATGAACACTTGTTATGAATCCAGCCTTGTGGTAGGGAGTATGGGGCATACAGAAATGTAAACATTCCCATTCCTGCTTCTAATAAATGGGCAGCCTAATTAAGGAGAGTGTAGTTCCAGATCTCAGACAAAGACCTTAGTGCCATAAAGGTTTGGAGAAGTAAGGCATCAGTGAGTGTTATAAAAGGTGTTATGGCCACATCATGAACAAATGTGAGGTGGTAGGAAGGGACATTAACGAGCAGAGAGTATGGTGTTGTAGAATGTTGGAGCACAAATGGGGAAAGCAGGCCTATGGTGGTCTGGAGAGCTTGTGTGCCAAGCTAAGCAGTTAGGTCTTGATAAACAGGTGACATCCAGACTCTCAAGGGTCTCAGCAGAGGAAGGAGTATGCTGTGCAAGTCTGGACATTGCCTTTTGTGGCTTCTTCCATGGGCTCCATTTGCTGCTGTTAAGGTCCCCACCCAACTTCTGGAAGACAGAGATATTACATGCTACTCTGACACTGATTCAGAGGCTGCCTTTGAGGAGTAGTGAGGAGGAGGCTGCTGTGGGAAGAAATAGCAATTTAAATGCCCCATGGAGGCAGCTCCCTCAGATTTTTGCACATTACATTTACTTCTGAGTGTCTGCTCTTCTGATTACTTTGAACAGGAAGATGTTATCTGTAATTTTTCATCATAAGTCTGTTTAATTATCTTTTTTTCCTCTCTAGGGACTCAATTTAATGAAAAGGTATAATTTTGACTGCTGGAAAATTGAGCTTTGCTGCTCTAGTCAATATTTTTCATTACCATTGTAATTTCTAGACAAGCCTCTTGATAATGGAATTGCATGTGAGCCCTTTATAAGGATTTTGACAAACTTCCATTTGGAACCAAGGCAATTTCTATGGCTTGGACTGAATGCCATGGGCTTTGGGTAAGAGGGGATGAGGGCAAACTTCCCTTTTATGGGCACATCAGTGCTGATGTGCTGAGGGCTAGTGTCAGTGCAGGATACTGTATAGTGGGCAGATCACCAGCACTATGTACATGTATTTATCAGCAAGTAAAATGGGAGATGTTGAGCCTGGAGCAAGGAGCGATAGGAAACCTACACATGGGAAGGGAGTCTGAAGTCCTTTTATATATATATGGGATACAGAATGCAATCGATACATGATATTTAGGCAAACAAAGCTAGGGCAGCTACTAACCCCTAGAGTGACTAAAGTAATGACGAAAAATAAAAATAACATACCTTTGAGTAGCTTGCATGTACTGTTCAATTTTTATTTTTAAAAATAAAATTGCACTAACCCTGCAAGGTCAGTGTTAATAATCTGATTTTTGTAGATAATGACAGATCTGGGATTAAATTCCTGGTCTTTCTAAGGCCAAAGGCTGAGCTCTCTATAGCATGGCGCTGCCTCTCTGGGAAGATCCTTTTAAGTAAAAGACTTCTTAGCTTGAGGTGAAAGTATTCTTACCTTGGGATTCAGATGAGTCCCAAGTAATGGTAGATTGTACTTTCTAATAATCTTTGTATGGGGGACCAGGGAGATTTCTTAGGAGGAGGATGGGGAGGAATGGAGGCTGAAAAAGGTAATGAATTATGTCTTGTAAGCCAAGGTTGGTCTTCCAGCTGACATGGAGTGCTGGTTTTTGAATCTAATTAGCATGGATACTCAGCCCATCCTCTGGTCCAGTCCTGAAGATGTCATAAAGACAGGGCTAAAAATAAAGACTAGCTGAGTTGTCACTAAGGCCACCATATATCATTAGAGGCAAAAGATCTCTTCTTTTGGGGACTTAGTTAGCAAAATACACTTAAAATTCAGGGGTGGGATTCTTCCATGCCATACTGGAAAGAAAAGTGGGACCACAGAATATTTGGGGTGCTAGTGAATTCTGCCAAGTTGAGCAATAGTTCTTTTCACGTCTGGATTGGCCATGTTGGCATAGAAATCAAGCAAATGCCAGTAGAAAGAAGCCTTTAGTAGGTACCAGCAGGGACAACGGGACCCTTGTCAAGGTAGAAGTGCTGGACATTGGCAGAAAAAAACAACTTCGAAATGGACAAAATATGATTATGGGGTCCATTCAATGGATTTCTAGGTGTTACATAGTGCCCCCTTATGGATTATTGATATTTGGGGGTGTGTATCTTTCATTCTCTGAACTTGCAAGGTTTGAGCACTCCTGATGACCCATATGGGTCTATCTTTGATTCTCCTTTGTGCTTATAACATCTTACTGGTTGCCTCATTAGCAAGTTAAATAATTTTTTTTATGTGAGTCATGTTTTTACCTAAAAAAATAATCCTTAAATAGCTTCAGATGTTTAGTAAAGATACCCATATCTTACTCATGATGGGTTAAACTTCTTTATAAATGAGAGTCTAGAGTAGACTGGACTGCTAAAGGTAGGGGAAGGAGAGGTTGGTTGGGTTTTGCTTCTTCAAATTTCTTCTCAGTGTTTTTATAGTGTTCTGGCCCTGCTGGGTGGATTTGATACACTTTTGATTTTGTACACTTTTGTGATTTTTGTGATGGTTGGGTGGAGGCTACAGTGATAAGGGAAACAAGAGCTTTGGGATGGAGCTGAGAGAAGAGTGATTTTGAAAGGTTTGGATTAGAGAGACACTCAGAACTGCAGGTATGAAGAAAGTGGATGGGAAAGAATAGGAACTTGATGAGATCTGTCCCCATTCACAGTACTTGATAAACACAAGCAAAGTTATTTTGAAAATACATCATGAATTACTAGACTATGTCACTTTAACTGAGCAGTTCTCTGAATCAGTCATGATTTTGTAGGTTTTATACCAACAAGCTTGCTATTGACCATCTTAGCACTTGGGATGACATTTCTACAACGTGCTTTAGTATAAATAGGTATTTCTAACCAGGAAAATGAACTTGGTTCCTACTTCAAAGAGTGATAGGTTAGGGATCTTAGTAAAACCTAAAAAAACCTATTGTTTACCTTTTAGCATTCCATTAATAATTATCAAATTTCCTTGCATTTTAACAGTGACCCTAGATGATAATGCCATGCAGCAGCAAATTTCTGAATATTTGCTGTTGTTTAAAGTTCACCAAATTACTGATGTTACTGACTACATCTCACTAGGAAGATATCCAATTTCACATTGGTCCTTTTCTTGGGCTAACCAAGAATAAGTGACCAGGACCAATATTTTTTCTTGGCAAATCTTCCGGGCTCCAACAAATACAACCTTGACCCAAGAAGAAAATTTTCTAAGAGATACAGGAGTGAATGACCCCATATCCTTAGGTCACTTCTCCATCCGAGTACTTCCCTTCTTGACTTGTTGGTGTGGGGACTAGCTTTCTTACTTTTGACAAAAAACTGTGAATCCAAGTCAAGAAGAGACTGTGCTGGGTCATCAGAAACAGCTCAAGTTGGGACCATCTCTGCCTATCACATGTGGCATTCCTACTGCAATAAATACCCTCTGGCTATAACAAAGTATGTGAATTGGGGTAATAATCTCCCCAGATCTCATTTTATTAATCTGTGAAATGAATGGAAGACTTGCAAGCTATTTTTGAGCTCTTAGTGGATTTCAGGCATAAACAATAGGTGATAGGTCTCCCTCACATCTCCCCATTATAGCCACTTCAATTCTGGCATGGTCTTAAATCTTCTGTTGACTAGAATCAGATTAACTGAAAGAACAGTTCTCCCTCGATGAATATTTTGGCTAATTATGGCTTTTCTGTAAAGGACCCCCAACTGCTCAAATGTATCCTGGCCCTTAATGGAAATGTGGGTGCATATGAAGGCCAAGACCAGTAGAAGTTAGTGGAATGATGCCAACTGGTGGGTCCAGCCACTGGTGCAGGATGACACTGGTCACTTTCCTGGTGATTGTGGGGGTAACTTGGGAATTCCAAAGAACCAAAATAACAAGTAGGCCTTCGATGGGAAAGAAGATGCAATAGAGGGTTCAGTAAGAATGCTAACAAAGGTGCTATAGGCAAGATTCCTTAACTCCCTCTCTGGCTGAGGGACACGATTAGCTGGAATCAATGGTCCAGGACAATCCTGGGTACCTCAAGTGTCCTATTGCAGTCTCTTGAGGTCAGCTCTACACACTGGAAACCTGGGGGGCAATTTCAGATCTCTGTCACCTTGAATAGGATCACAATTTGTTTTTCTAAGACCTGTGGTGGTCACTGAAAAGTAGCACCCAGACATGGAGATTTGAAATGTTGTTTGAAAACTAACACTTTTTGGTGACAAAAGAATTGTCTTCCTTTCATTTATTGTTCCATAATCTCCGACTCCCAAAAGGGCTTAGGTTTCCAAGTGCACTACATAATTGCCTGCCCCAGTAATAAAGAGGTTATATTCTCTTCCGTTGTGATAGCAACAGAACTTCTTTACTGTGGTGTGTGTTTGGGAAGGAAGTCAGGATCTGACTCTGCCCATTTTCTAAAATTAAATTCCCCTGCAAGTTTGTTCCAGATAAAGGGTCAAAATCTCCTGCTAACCTGTCAGGTTTTTTTCTGGTTTTGTCTGGAAGCACTTGTAAAGCACTTTCTGGGAGAATTAGGGGTTTAGCTGCTCCAGTTGGTTCAGGCTTTCAGAAACACGAGCCTCTCCCTTCAGTCTTACTTTCCTTGTTTGTTTCTTGTACTGGTAGCATCTGCCCTTAATTCAGATTGCCCCTATTCTTTCTGCTGATCTAACCTTCCAGAACATACTTGGACCATTTCCATGCCCTGGGGATTCAGCATAAATTCCTTTTGCAGGAGAAGGTGGGTGGGTGGTAAGTGGGGGGGAGGTGGCCACTGTTGTCTTTTCAGGTTCCTTTTTCTTTCAAGTCCCACCAGAGGATAGAGATATCCTATAACTTAGCATCCCAAAATGGGGACACTTAAATTATATGATAATTATTGATAATTACACTTGGATAGCAAGAACAAACCAGGATCATCCCAGCTGAACAGAGATATGTGGCCCCGCACCAGTGGACTGGGCATACTTTGGCCGTTGGGCTCTTGATATGCCATTCTGGCTATGTAGAATGTTCTTCCCCGACATTTCTGTGGTTAGTTCCTGTTCACTCTTTCTTTACACTTGATGTTAGACAAAAGGCCAAGAAGCGATCACTCTTTCTTTAGACTGTGGTCTTCAGTAATGACATTTTTTAGGAAGACTTCTCTGACAGTCCAGGACTGGGTAAGATGCCCTGCTTCCAAAGCTTCGTCTTCCCCATCAAAACCATCATACCATATTGTGATGTTCTGTTTACAGTGAGCTCATGTTCTCTCTCTCTCTCTCTCTCTCTCTCTCTCTCTCTCTCTCTCTCTGTCTCGTGAGTATGCACCCAGGGCTCAGGGTTTAGGCACTTTTTACTTTGTTTCTGCAGCATAATACCTAGCTTGGTGATTGGAGCTAAGTAATTTTTATTTGAATGCTATGCTGATTTTTTTTTTCCTCCCCTCTCACCCTTTTCTGGTGCCTTGGGTCTCTTATATCTAGTACAGTATTTGCCTGTATTTAGTTTTGGCTTCTTTCTTTGGTATTCCAAGTCCTGTTTTCTCTCCTTGCCCTTTGCATTTTGATCAAGCTCATCCTACTCTTTTCTCCTCCCTGTTCTTCAGGTCTCACTGTATCCTATGACAGATGGCTCAATTTCTTCTCCCACACTTTCTTCCTTTTAAAACAGTGCCTATAGTGAATGGGTGGCTCCTTCTCTGAAAATGCACCCCAAGAATAAGAGTCCCCATTCTCCATGATTTTGAAATAAAAAGCATGAAAGTCCAGGCCTGACATGTCCGCCTAGAAGATCTCTGCTTCTGTTTTGAGTTGGTGACAAATTACATGGAGTTTGGCATGCCTGCAAATATGTCTTTACTTCTGCTACTGTCCCTCTACAGTCTGGTCCTTTTTTTTTTTTTTTTAATGTTTTTCTTTAACGTTTATTTATTTTTGAGACAGAGAGAGAGCATGAATGGGGGAGGGGCAGAGAGAGAGGGAGACACAGAATTGGAAGTAGGCTCCAGGCTCTGAGCCATCAGCCCAGAGCCCGATGCGGGGCTCGAACTCACAGACTGTGAGATCATGACCTGAGCTGAAGTCAGATGCTTAACGCTTAACTGACTGAGCCACCCAGGCGCCCCTGTAGTCTGGTCCTTTTAATGTTAGTAAGTTTGAAGCAGGACTGCTGCTGGGAAGATTTTCATTGTTAACACTAAATTTTTTTCTTTTCTTTTTTCTTTCTCTTTTCTTTCTTTTTTCTTTTCCCTCTTTTTTTTGTTTCTTTTCTTTTTTCCCTTCTCCCTTTTTTCCCTTTTCCCCCTCCCCCTCCCCTCCCCCCTTTCCCCCTTCCCCCCTCCCCCCTCCCCCCTTCCCCCCCATTTTAATTTTAAGTAGGCTCCACAACCAATGTGGGGTCTGAACTCATGACCCTGAGATTGAGTCACATGCTCTACTGAGCCAACCAGGAGCCCCAACACTAAATTCCCCCCTTCCCCCCTTCCCCCTTCCCCCCTTCCCCCCTTCCCCCCCATTTTAATTTTAAGTAGGCTCCACAACCAATGTGGGGTCTGAGCTCATGACCCTGAGATTGAGTCACATGCTCTACTGAGCCAACCAGGAGCCCCAACACTAAATTTCTTTTGAATCTTTAAGCATTCTAGATTTGAGAAGTTGGTAACATTGTTTGTTCTTGGTCCTCTTGAGCATCAGTGGTCCCAGACATAGGGAAAGGGAACTTGCTTTGACACAGGTGTTCCTCAAAAAAGATGAGGCTGGGTTGCAAGGAGGCTATTTTGTAGTAATTTAATTTTTTACCCTGTACTGCCTTTTCAGGTCCCACTTTGTTTTTTAGTATTGTCCCTGTGTTTTGGGCAATTTTGCTCTTGGCACCTATGTTCTTCCTGCCTTAATTCAGAGCCACAAATTCTGTGTCTCTGTTAACCTCTGACTTACCTGAGCTTCTTTGCCCCCTCATACGCTTCAGCTCCAAATGCTAAGGGCTCATCACTGGTGTGCTGGAGCTGGCAAAGCCTGGCATCAAAATTCTGGCTCTGTTGTCCAATATGGTAGTCACTAACTATCTGTGGTTATGTATATTTAAATTAATTAAAAGTAAGGAATTCTGTTCCCTAGTCCTCCTAGCCATATTTTAATGCTCAATAATAATACAATGTTAGTGGCTGCTGTATTGGTTAATGCAGGTATAAGACATCTTCATCACAGAACAGTCTGTCAGATAGCCCTGACTAGCTGCTGTGTACCTGTCATACATTTGGGGTCATTGTTCAGTCTGAGGGATTAGGATTCATTCTATTTTTAAAACTTTAATATGCAAAATTTCAAACAGACATGAAACTGAATAGTGAATCCCCATGTACCTATCACTCAGTTTCAATAATTACTAATACAAAGCAAATCCTATATTGACCCCCCTCGTAAACTTTTCCTCAATGTATGGGAAGATGATATGTCAAAATGAGAACCTATTTCAAAAAATCACTTACTAAAATCTTTTGATTTACAAAAGCCAAACTTTGGATATTTTCAAAAGCAATCTTACACTATCTGATTAGATGCCTGGTTCCCAGGAGTCACTGATGATCTATCCTTCCTCTGAAAGCATCTCTGCTTCTGCAGTGGGTGGCCCTCCCCACTTTGGGAGTGTGAGGTAGAATTGCCCAGTGTGAACTTGCTTGGGAATTAAACATGAAGCAAGCTGCACGGATGCTTCTGCTTCTGGATATTCTCATTGCCCCTGGGCCATTCTTGAACGAGCCCCCCAGTCCTTGTCACCAGGGAGTGACATAGGCAGGTTATAAGGCTCATGTGAACTCAGTGACTGTTAAAACGCAGAATACCCTCTCCACCCCTCCCTTTGCCTCCTTCCCCCTTCCCTCTCCACCCCTCACTTGTACTGTGAGTTCTCAAGGAAGAACTTTTTTTGGTAAAGAGAATCATAGTGTCAAAGTTAGAGTGGAAAAAATACCTTCATGAGCATATGGTTAAACCCTCAGTAGTTAAAGGTGGTAAAGAAAAGGGCTCAGAGAAGTGAAGGGATTTACTTAAAGTCACACAGTTAGACTGTGACAGCAATGTGTAGACTGAGTCTCCTGATTGCTACTTGAGCATTGGCAAAAAAAAAAAAAAAAAAAAAAAAATGGAGGGGAGGGGGGGGTCTGTCCCACATTGCCCCCTATGTCTTTCCCCTTTCTGTCTTTCACTTGAGACCTATCTTGCTTTTTCACTATTACCTATTTCCCAGCCAAGGCATTAGTTACTACTGATGGTATTAACAGTTTTCAGAGAAAGTTTAGAATAGCAGAGGTATAGGAATAAAAACAGTGCTCTGATGCTAAGAAACAAGTGTGGCTTCCAGTTTGTCCTTCCTTTTCACTGTACATTCCTCCCTGTTGGCTCAAACCAAGCTTTGTGAATGGAAAACCTTACAGATGCTGCCATACTGATAGAAGATTTTTGCAGCTATAATATGGACTTCCTTATAAATGTGCCCCTGCCCCCATCCCCACATCTCAGCTGTGACCTTTGGCTGAAATAACACTTAAACTTGAACCCAAGTGGCTCCCTCTTAAACTCAGGTGGTAAACTTGATGAGTGAGTGATTCCTAGCACCCTGTACTATAAAAACATAAGCAGATTGTGATCTGTTCGTAAAACCCTTCAAAGACCTCCCATTTCCATTGAAATAAGGATAAGTTCTTTCACCTGTCCTAAGGGCCCTACACACGGGGCCCTGACTGCTTCTCTTTTCTTCCTTCATACACTCTTCCTTGAAGTGGTGGCTTTTAGTTCCAGGAACTGTAAGCTATTCCCCGCCTTGGGGATTTTACATTTCCTGTTCCTCTGCCTAGAATACTGTTCCCTTCAGTTTTCAACTGACTAATATCTTCTATTCCAGCTCTATGTCACCTCCTCAGAAAAGCTTCCTATAGTAGATTTAAAATTAAGCTGTTTTTATTCAGCTATGTAACAGGTCTTGGGTGTCTTTTGCTAATGGCATTTTTTTCCTTCTACCTAGACTGTCAGATCTACGAGGAGAAGAACCCAATAAATATTAGCTAAGTATGTTTTTCTAAGTGTTTTATATCTATCCATGTCTATCTAATTTCCTCCCTTCCCAATCATATTACATACTCTTGGGGACCAAGATTTCTGCTTCTTCTGTTTCTACCACAGTGCCTGGTACAGGGCTCAGTCCACAATTGCTCACCTGGAATAGTGTTTTTAATTTCAATTTTTTTTAATACTCATATTTGAGAGAGAGAGAAGGATAGAGCATGAGTGGGGGAGGGGCAGAGAGACAGAGACACAGAATCCGAGGCAGGCTCCAGGCTCTGAGCTGTCAGCACAGAGACTGACGTGGGACTCGAACTCACAAGCTGTGAGATCATGACCTGAGCCGAAGTCAGATGCTCAAGCGACTGAGCCACCCAGGCACCCCTGTCCCCGCATCTGTTTGGTCATCCTCTCAGCATCTATATCTCCCTTTAGCTGCCTTACCCCAAACAGCTGGAGCCACGAGGCACCTCAGTGCCATCTCCCCAGCCCTGCCCAATTCAGGTCGTCTATCATTGCTATCACCTCCCACACCTCCTTCCCAGGAAGGCCCCCAGCTGCTCCAGTGCACAGAATCCCTGTCCAGTTTGAGGAGGACACCAGTCTGTACTTGGAGCCTTCCAACCTTCGTAAGAGTCTGCTATGTGCTATTGTGGTGCTTGTCACTAGAGACATAGCAGCTAACATGACCATATCCACCCTGCAGTAGCTTAGGGCCGACCAGACCATGGGTGCATTCCATCTGGCAGAAGTGCTTGGATTTCCAGTGAACTTCCATCTGGCCCTGGAACACTGTTTTTAAATATGAAGAAAGGAATTTGGGGATCACAGCTCAGGGAGAGGCTATTCCTTTAATTTTGTAGTTTTCCTAAATAGAATATAATACTTAAAAAAAAAAAAACCCTGCTTTATTTTTTAGAAAAGTTTGTTTTGCTGTGATGTAGCTGTTCTTAAAAAAAAAAAAAAAAAAAAAGGGGGGGGGTGCCTGGGTGGCTCAGTCGGTTGAGCGTCCGACTTCAGCTCAGGTCATGATCTTGCGGTCTGTGAGTTCGAGCCTCGTGTCTGGCTCTGTGCTGACAGCTCGGAGCCTGGAGCCTGCTTCGGATTCTGTGTGTGTGTGTGTGTGTGTGTGTGTGTGTGTGTGTGTGTGTCTGCCCCTCCCCTGCTCATGCTCTGTCTCTTTCTGTCAAAAATAAACATTAAAATTTTTTTTTAAAAAAAGGAAGTTCAGAGTTTTCCCACATACCCATTAATCTGACACCTGCACAGCCTCCCATCAACATCCCACTAGTTGTGACTCATGAACCTAAACAGACCCATCATCATCACCTGAGTTCACATTAAGGTTCATTCTTGGCGTTGTATATTGTATGGGTTTGGACAAATATATAATGACTGCTATGGTATCATACGCAGTATTCCCACTGCCCTAAAATCCCGTGTTGCACCTATTCATCATTCTCTCCCCCAAAAACCCTTGCAACCACTGATCTTTTAAACTCTGGGGTTTTGCCTTTTCCACTATGTTATATAGTTGGAATCAAATAGAATGTAGGCTTTTCGAGTTGGCTTCTTTCACTTAGTAATATGTGTAAGGTTCTTAATACAGTTTTTTTTAAAGCTATAATATCTAACTCAGTATTTTCTCAATGTATGTTTCATGGAAGGTCACTGAGCCTTTCGGTGAAAAGTGATCCATGGTCATTAGGTTGGAAAACCTGAGTACCCTTCCTGTTGTGGGAGAGTCAAGTTCACATTGGCATTATTAGCACTGTTTAACCCCCTGTATGCCTGAAGGACTTCTCCAGTAAGAGCTACCCATTCCTTGACACAAGATGTGGTCCATAAAACCCTTTTGAAACCCAGCCCATTATCGTACTCCCTCTTCTGTTTGATTCCTCCCCAGAGACAGTGGCTTGTTATATTATCTTTAACTCTTCGGTGGAAATAGTACCAGAAAGTACTTCATAAAGCAACATTTTAGCAGTGCCACATGTTCTATGCCAAATTTAACTGTCCACCTGTTGCCGTGGTAACAATACAAACAACCAAACACTGGATCACACAAACCAGCAGGCAGAACTGAAATTTCTTTTAATAAATTCATGGTTACCTTGGAAAAACAGGGCACACTGATGGTATGTTAATTTAATGTCTTGGAGGAATTGCGAAATGATTAAATACAGAGTCAATGGCTAAAAGGTTATGGGCAATTTATAGCTGGGGAGTAGATTGATGTGTGTGTCTATCTGTGTCGCGTGATCATGGGTCATTTGAGTACATGTCAAACAAGCAAATGGTGGACACTGGTAAGTATTTCTCAATTATGTGTAAGTATGACACAGTATTAATATTTCTGTTCAAGTTTGGTAACTGGCTTATTCCCCGCTCTCTTATCTGAAGTTCAGACTCCTATGTCACGGATTGGCAGTTGCCCCAGTGGCTAATGTCTGTTGTGTTACATCCCTAAGCACATCTTTTTCCTTCTGTCAGCAATATCCATCTCTACCTTGAATGAAAAACTCTCTTCCCTCTGATCCCTCAAGACCTAACCTAAATATCTCCTTATGGGTAAGGCTTCGCTTGACTCCTAACCATCCCCTTCCCATAACTTCATTTGAGTTTCTAGTTGAACTCTCATTGTTACACAAATCCTAGTCCTATGAGGCTGTCCTATGAAGGTAATTACAATGTCCTGTCTTCCTACCCCAGAAATCAGCCCGATGTCTGGCATATAGTAGGCACTGAAAAACATTTGTTGAATGAATGAATGAATGAATGAATGAAGTATGTAAGGCCTTAAATATTAGCAGTTAATACTGGGAATATGAACAAATGTAAATCTTGATGATTTTGTGGGCTCAATAAGCATCAGTTTGATGGACTAAGGCCTTCTAGTAAACACAATAAACATAATTCAGACTTTTAGGTTTTGAAGTAAATGAACAAAACTGGCACACGCTACTAATTTGCTTCCTACTAACAAAACCTGGTTATTCCATAGTTTTTGCTATGGCTAGGCATATACGATTTTTGCCTGATTAATTCCATATACCCTCAGAAGTTTAGAATTTGTTTCTTGATTTATAAAAAGGATTTTTAAATTTATTTTTGGGACAGAGAGAGGGACAGAGAGAGAGAGGGACAGAGAGAGAAGGAGACAGAGAGAGAGAGGGAGACAGAGAGAGAGAGGGAGACAGAGAGAGAGAGGGAGACAGAGAGAGAGAGGGAGACAGAGAGAGAGAGGGAGACAGAGAGAGAGAGGGAGACAGAGAGAGAGAGAGGGAGACAGAGAGAGAGAGAGAGGGAGACAGAGAGAGAGAGAGGGAGACAGAGAGAGAGAGAGAGGGAGACAGAGAGAGAGAGAGGGAGACAGAGAGAGAGAGGGAGACAGAGAGAGAGAGAGGGAGACAGAGAGAGAGAGAGGGAGACAGAGAGAGAGAGGGAGACAGAGAGAGAGAGGGAGACAGAGAGAGAGAGAATATGAATGAATAAGCAGGGGAGTGGCAGAGAGGGAAGGAGACACAGAATCTGAAGCAGGCTCCAGGCTGCGAGCTGTCTGCACAGAGCCCGATGTGGGGCTTGAACTCACGAACTGTGAGACATGACCTGAGCTGAAGTCACACGCTTAGCCAACCGAGTCCCCCAGGCACCCCTAGAAAGGATTTTAAAGTAAAGAATGACTGTGAGGTTTAGGGTAACCATGTAAACTTTTGCTTTTCCCCTTTTTGCCATAAACTATGTAAATTTAAAATATTTCTGTTTATTATAGGTTATTTATTTTAAAATGTTTATTGAGAGAGAGAGAGAGAGAGAGTGTGTGTGTGTGTGTGTGTGTGTGTGTGTGTGTGGACATGGGGAGGGGCGGAGGGAGAGCAGTGCAGAGTCTGATGCAGGGCTCGAAGTCACAAACTGCGAGATCATGACCTGAGCTAAAATCAAGAGTCAGATGCTTAACTGATAAAGCCACCCAGGCACCTCTATTATAGGTTACTTAAAATGGGTAGAGCAGCAGAAGAAACTAAAGGTTTGAGACGATAGTGATCTTGTTTTACTGAACCAAGGAGACAAGGATGAAAATGTTCAAGTTTTTTTTTTTTACACCTTTCTTTTATGTTTTTCCTCTTTGCCTATAATATATAAGTGTCATCAGGGCAAGGCTGCTGTCTCATTTGGTCCCTGCTATATTCTCAGTGCCTAGCAAATGATTGGTACATAATATGCACAGAACAAATAATACTTGCAAGATATATTCAGAGTAGAAGAGAAAGAGGGCCTGAATCAGACTAGTCGTCTTGGGGAGAGGGAGAAAGGCATGGGAGAGATCAATGAAGATACAGAATTGACTGCCCCAGAAAGTTAATGAGATGATAGCATACTAGGAAAGGAAGGAAGGAAGGAGTTAAAGTAGCAGCAGAAGATGGAGCCTGATGAATTGAAGTGGTGAACAAAGAGGAGTGGAGTTTGGAGGGGAAATTGCTGATCTGATTTTAGGCACATAGAGTTTGAAATTTTAGGGAAAGATAATCAGTAGGCAGTTAAAAATGTGAATCTAGGGCTTAGAATAAAAATCAGGGCGAGATAGACACGTGATAATCAAAGCTACAAATGTGATAGATTGTCAAGATAAAGTGAAAGAAGGAAAAGAGAAGGAGCCCCAAACTAGATCTTGGGGGAAACAGACTTGGGGAGGCATGGGGGCACCAACAATTAGATAGGTGAGGAGGGAGGTGGGCTTACAAGTAAGAGTGTATATGTCAAGGAAGTAAGGATGGACAAGAGTTTTATTTTAGGAAGAACACTTGCTTAATGGTGCTGTAGGCTACAGAGAGACTTATGTTTGGGACTGGAAAAAGGTGATAGAATTTGCCATTGAGCTTATTTGCTTAATATGAAGTAGCAGAGTTTACAGAATAGTGAGGGGCCAAAGCAATTTCTTGAGGAATGTTCAATCTTACCTAACATACCTCATATTTTTAAGCCTAGAGTAGATATTCAATAAATACTTGTTTGAGAGCAGAATCAGAATTCACATCCTTCTCAGAAGTAGTTGCTTTTGTTTGAGAGGTACCTGGGAAGTTGCTAAGATCATAGAGCTCCCTCAGTGAAGTAGACTCTAATACTCAGCTCACCTCAACTTATGGGCATCTACAATCATTCACCATATAGTTCATATCTAGTGTTCTAGACATCTAGTGATGTCTCTTTGTATTTCAAGGTTTACGACACTAAAAGTAGATTTCTGGTCAGCTAGATAATTATGTAATATGACTCTGTATTGCCTTAGTAAATGTCTAAATCTTAAAATAACTCCCCCCCCCACCCCGAGAGAGAGAGAGAGAGAGAGAGAGAGAGAGAGCGAGCACGTGACTGAGCAAGGGGCAGAGAGAGAATCCCACAAGGCTTAGAGAGGGAGAGAGAGTGCAGAGTCCGAGGTGGGGTTTAAGCTAACCTGAAGTGGGCCTTGAGCTCACCCAATATGGGGCTCTGAGCTTGGTGAGATCATGACCTGAGCCCATGTTGGGTGCTTAACCAACTGAGCCACCCAGGTGCCCCAATCTTAAAATAATCTTAAAAGTACTTTGTGACATAACTGGAAATTATTTATTTCCTTTGCAAATTATTTCTGGGAGTTTGGAAATAACTGCAGGGGTGGGAGGTGGGTGTGGGAATAAGGCAAAGGGGTGCAGAGAAGAATCTCAGATGGGCTACGTAGCTTGCAGTTAGAGGATCTTACCACTAGATGGTGACCTTGTATTGGCCTGGTGAACTGCCCATTAAGAAAGGGTGGCAAAAAGTCAACTAAAGGTGGTTGAAAACCCACCACAATGCAATAGAGAAGCTTTTGTGATGTTGTGAAATGCAGTGGTTGATGAGATTTGAATAAAGATTGAGGAATACCAGTGTCCTCCCAATTCTTTGCACAGATTATGATGAATTAAGAATTCTTGAGCATCTGGCAAACAACTGCCAGTGTGGAGGAATGGGGAAAAGTTTTAACTTTTAGAAAGTACAAAACCTAAATTCTAGTTCAGCTGTTGACACTTGATGTGGAATATTTGTAAGTCACTTTTAGGGGCCTCAGTTGCTTCATCTATAAAATGGGAGATGATAATACCTAAGTTGTTAGAGGCTGAGCCAGTTTTCCCCAAGATCTTTTTTTGCTTTATCAGTGAAGAGAAAAGGAGGTTGTGGTTTAGTGTCTCTTTTGAAAGGAGAAGAAAGAACAGGCTAAAGAATCGTGGTCACTATCTACTTTTTTTTTTTTTAATTTTTGATGTTTTGGTCAGGTGGATGGAGTCTTAGTAGATGTTTTCCTCATTGTGAAAACCAAGGGTATGACTTTTTGCCACAGGCTGGGATAGAAAAGGGGATAGAGATAAAGGCTGAGAGGGAAAAAGTTCTATAATGGTTTTGTGGTGTGTGTTTGTGTTTGTGTGTGAGGCTACTTAGGTCTAGAACCATAGACAGGAGGATAAATGGGAAATGCTCATAATTTCTGGCTATTATTATTGATTGGTCAGGACATCCTTTGCTGTCTTGAATCCTCATAACCTGTGGTGATGGACTTGGGTCCCTGTTTTACAATGGAGGGACTTGGGAAGTCTTAGGATGTTCAATATATTGAAGATGTATTTTCACTCTCACCTTTAATATGAGAGGATTTTTATTGAATGCTTACTTAAAGGGCCTTGTATGAGGAACACTTTGGCCATTTATCCAGAAATGACTTGGCTTTTAAGTTGATGCTGTTTCATTAGGAGAAAATCCAGTCTCTAGCAGGACAAATTTCCAGAAGACTCAAGTCCTGGCTGCTTTTCTCTTTTCCATAGGATTCCATGCAAATGCTAAATTCCTTTTAGCAGAGAAAAGGAGCTTGATTCTGTCCTTTGTCATCCCAAATTTCCATAATGTCTTGTTAAATCTCAGGGTAATTAGTGTTTACCTAGAAGCCATAGAAGAACCTGGACTGTAGCCTTTTTGATATAAGAATTTATGAAACACTCTTTATCTTAGCCATTGTCTGTATCTTTTTATTGGGACAGGATGAATAAAATTAGAGTAAGATTGGATATCAGGGAAGGAAAGGAACCTATAGAGAGCTATGGAAGTTTGAAAAGGTAGCTTAAAAGAAAAGCTGAGTTAGATGAAGGCAGGGACTATATCCTAAGGCATATGCTTCTGTGACTGACTCTTCTTAGGAGCTACTACTGCCTTTGAGCAGTTGTTGATCTCTAGTGCCCCTGGTGAGCTTTGATTAAATTAAATTGATTCTGAAATTCTCTTTTTGGTTTGAAGATGTCAAGAGAGCTGTGTAGCCTGAGCGACGAGCTGGCATGTAATCTGGCTCTGCACTCAGTCATCGCTACTCTTGTCTTACAGTGTTTTTAAAAACCTTTCTCTTGACAAAGTTGTTATTATATGGCCTTAATATACCTGGAGTCCCATATGGCTCAGTCTTTGCATGGTGTTGGCTTTCTTTTTTGAACCCAACAATGGAGATGTCAGAGGAAAAAGAGAGAGGTGGATCTCAACCATTTTCATTAACTGACAGAAAAACTGGGGACCCCAGGGAGATGAATGTGTTTGGCTGCCAGCATGGGAGAAATGACAGACTAAGGAGGAAGGCCAGGGACATCCAAAAGATTGGCTGGAAGAGTGATTTCTTGTGTGTCCTTATTCTTCCCCATGTTACTCTGGTGATGCATTGCCTGTCTTTGTGGGCAGAAAAGCAGCAATACCGGGCGGAAGTGGCAGGGTAGTATGAGGGCAGCTCCAGGGCCAAAGTGAAAAGCCAGCAGCCACAACACCTAGACCACTGAGCGTTTCCTTATTCTGTCTTCCTCTATCCAGTGGACTAGGCAATTACACCGAAGAGGTCTGTGTGTATGAGGACATGCCTGGCTATGAAGTGATGAGATGTTCCCTGGAGACCAGGGGAATGCCTGGTGGAGGTGGGGATCTGGGAATGGTTGAATTCAGAGGGTAGCCTTTGAGACTTTCTACCTTGACGACCATCCTCCTTTCATTCACCTGGAGAATAAGCAAAGTCTGTTTTTATAGCTCTCCCAGGTAGATAGTCTTTGCAAAGCAGCTGGTAGTCTTAAGGGAATAAAGGATGCACTTAAAAGGAAATGTGGCCAGACATGTGAGGTGTAAAAGTTCTATGAAAGAAATTTAACAAGAGGAGTTAAACCAGAGGAAGCAGCTTATATAAAAAATAAGCATAATAATTATTCTTAGAGATGAAGGAGAATATTGAAAAAAATAAAGCAGGGAGAAGCAAATATGAATGGGAACCAACTGGTTTATTTGTATCCAAATATAATTGGTGAAATAAAGCACTCAATGGATTGGCTGCATAAAATGAATGGGTACAGCCAAAGAATCTACTAGTAGATAAATACTGGAATAAGGAATTTCCCCAGAAGGCATCAGAAAATGAACAGATGCCAAGTTGAAAAATCAGGAGGATTGAGGTATAAGTTCCCCTCAAAATCACAGAAGGGAAAAAAAGACCCTGAATGGGAGGGACACAGAGTACTAAACAGAAGGTGACCTCACACAGAGATGTTCCACAGTAACCATGAAGGATATGAAAAAGAAAACTGTAAAAGCTTCCAAAGTTAGAAAGGCATAGCACCCAAAAGGACTTTGGGTATATATTTATAGTTACCAGTGAATTGTACATATATATATACACATATATTTTTACACTGTTTCTTAGTATCTTTTTATTTCCAGTTGAATAGTACCCTTTAGCATGTCTTAAAAGGCAGATCTAGTGGTGATGAACTCCTACATGGATGGAATTGTATGTTCCCTTGTCAGTTTCCTGAGCCAGTCCCTGTAGGGAAAGGAAGACCTTTTACTCATTTTTGTAATCCTGCTGCCTATCACAGTGCCTTCTCCCTAACAGGTGCTTAATCAACTTAGGTTGAATGGAAAAGCCATGTCTGAACTGCCTTTTTAATAGATGGAGTAGGCATATCAGGCAGGCAACTGTCAGGATGGCCTTTTAGGCAGGGAGCATTGCATGTACAAAGACATGACAACCTGAAAGATGAGGCATACTGCAGGAGGAAAGGCTTGAAAAAGGCAGTAGAATAGTGAAGAAGTCAGGGAGCAGGTTTCTGAAGGGCAGAACTTCAGAGGGACAGGGGTAGTTTGGGAAATAAGAATTATGGCTGTATGTTGACAAAGTAGATGAAGGTGTAAAGCACTGGGAATAAGTAAGTGAAAGCATTGTGAAGGTGAGGTCTAGGCTGGGGGATCCATGAGGATGCTGAAGTCTCCAGGAAGGTTCAGGATTGAGGAAGGAAATGGAGACAGGTGCCAAGGTTTTTGATAAGCATGGTGGAATTCACTGAAGGGCAGAGAACAGAGTGTCCCAAGCAAAGATGATAATGCTGGCCTGCCATTTTGCATAGGACTAGGATGATTTCTTTAGGTCTTTTTAATCCAACAGCCCCTGCAAAACTACTGCCAAAGGTGTGGTCAGAAAGATGCTGAGGAATGTTGGTGGACTCTCTTCTTAGTCACTGCCACCTGCTTGTGACCTTCTAACTAGATTTGGCTTTACTTGGGGACTATCACAGTGGGGAGATGGCATGTTGGAGGGAGCTGCTATATTTACTTTGTCTTAGTGTCCGCATCAGGGCTCCTCTGCCTCTGACTCCCTTAATGTGTTCTCACAGATTGGAGTCATGTTCTCACAGAGCACAGAGCCACTGTGGGCAAGGGAAATAGTAGGGACCCTGAAAAGTGTTCTCCCCTTGTTCCCTGCTATACCCCATTCCTTAAGGCTATGTGGATACTTGTGATTGCAGTTTGTATATTATTTGGTCTAAAAACAAAAAGCCCTTCATCTAGAAAAACTTGAAAACCTAGAGTAGTTCTCTCAGTAGTGGGGATGGGATGGCACCCTTTATCTCCACTTTTTTGTGCATACTATTATGAACATCTGCAGGACTTAGGTAAGTGTGCAAATGGAGGTATTGACCTGCAGCTCCTCTCTTCTCTTCCTTTTTTTTTAAGCTTATTTATTTATTTTGAGAGAGATGGCGTGAATGGAGGGAGGGACAGAGAGAGAGGGAGACAGAGAATCCAAATCAGTCTTCACATTGTCAGTGCAGAGCCCAATGAGGGGCTTGAACTCATGAAACTGTGAGATCATGACCTGAGCTGAAACCAAGAGTCAGACACTTAACTGAGTGAGCCACTCAGGTACCTCTCCTCACTTCTCTTTCATCCTGATTCCATCCAGCATGCATGGTGTGCTTCAGCCTACACTCTAAGGTCTGTTAACGTCCCACAAACAGCAATCTTTAGGCCTTGTGGTATGCACACTGGGGGTGTGGTTTTCCATGGGGAGGACAAGGCAAACACTGAGTATTTGGGCAGGAGGTTTTGGAGCACTAAGTATCAGCATGTTCAGTGCAGACTGCGTGGTCATGTCTCCTTGGCATTGTGGACTCAGACTCCTTAGCAGGGCTGGGACATGGCTACAAGAGGGCCAGAGTGGGGGTTCTCCAGTGTGATGTCAGGGCAGGGACATAGCTGCCCAGATCTCAGGGCACTTTTGCCCTCACATTGCTTCATTTGTGAAATGACTTATTATGGTAGAGAAAGGGGCACAGGCCATGTAATGGTCTTACTCACTTCAAAAAAAGCTGACTCTTTTTAAGGATGAACAAAAATACACATAAAGTTTCTTTCTTTCTTTCTTGAGGAAATAGCTTAGAGTTTTGAAACTTATTAACCACCTTGGCTCATGGCCAAGTATGGCCCATGAGTTAGGGGTGTACTGGTTTAGAGTATACTTCATGGACCTTATCTTCCCCTGGCTTTTGCTGAGCTCAGGATTTTGCTTAGGGTCAGTAGGAAAAATGAGGTTTCAGGGAATTAGTAAAAATCCTGCTCACTTGAAAACTGGGCTTTGCTTTGTGACCCCATTTTTCTTGTTCATTTGATTAAATTTATACCATCTAGGCTTCACCGTGACCAGTTAGCACCAGCTGTATGGAAATGTAGTGGCTGCTCAGTAGTGTTTGCAATGTCTCTACTTTTATGTAACTTCAGGAAGGGTATAGCAGGAGACTCAAATTGTAGTTTCACTCTGCTTTCTGTTAGCTGTGTGACCCCACATAGGCCACTTAGCCTCTGAATGGCAATTTCTTCCTCTCTAACAAGAGAACCCTTCCTACCTCACAAGAATATTTTGAGAATCTAATGAGCCAATGCAAGTCAAAGTCTTCTAGAATGTGTAAAGCCCATTGGAATTTAAGAGATTATTATCACTGTAGTGTGAACCATTTATCATATCCCTTACAAAGTGACAGCTCCACAGGAGAGCAGCTTTGCTATAGGGGGGAGTAGAGAGATGATGGTGGAACAGGTAAAGTAGGGCTGGGGGAATCAGGGCGATGAGGTGGGGCACGTTGTTAAAGGAAATGAAAAGTGACTGGAATTCAAGATCTCCTAGCGTTCAGGACTAGGATAGGCAATGTTTACACATTGGCTTAGTACCACAAACTTTTATTTTTTTAAATGTTTATTTATTTTGAGAGAGAGAGTATGTAAGAACATGCAGGAAGAGGGGCATGGTGGGGGGAGAGAGAGGTAGAGGTAGAGAGAGGTAGAGAGAGAATACCAAGCAGGTTCCACAATCAGCACAGAGCCTGATGCGGGGCTTGATCCCATGACCCTGGGATCAGGACCTGAGTTTAAATCAAGAGTCCGATGCTCAACTGACTGAGCTGCCCACATGTCCCGATATGACAACCTTTTATATAATTTTTTCTGTTTGTCTACCTGGACCTTTTTAGAAGTAAAGAAAACCAAATAATCTGGCTCCCTATGCTTCATGTCTTTGTCCCACTCGATTTTCTCTGCTCCAGGCACGCTGACCTTATTTTTCTGGAACACAATAAGCTTATCCCCAGCCTTTTGCACTGAACTTGCTGTTCTCTCTGGAACATCCTTCCCTCAATGTCCTCATGTACCATATTCTACTACTTTGCTGTCTTCAGTCAAAAGTCACCCCTGAGGGAGGCCTTTAAATTATCTTCTGACATTTCATATGCTACCCGTCTTCCCTGATTTGTGTGCTGTCATTTGCACTTGTGAGTGTCTAGCATTCAATATGTTATTGAGCTTATATGTCTTCTCTTACCTCTACAGAATGTAAACTTAACAAGGGCAGAATTTGTCTGATTACTTACCACTATGTTTTCATATTTTATTTATTTTTTGTTTATTTATTTAGGGAATAGTGGAGGGAGGGGCAGAGAGAAAGAGACAGAGGATCCAAAGTGGGCTCTATCCTGACAGCAGAGAGCCTGATACAGGGCTCGAACTCACCAACCTTGAGATCAAGACCTGAGCTAAAGTTGGGTTCTTAACTGACTGAGCCACCCAGGTGCCTCTTATTTTATTTTAGAGTTTATTTATTTGTGTGTGTGTGTGAGAGAGTGAGTGAGCGAGCATGCGGGCATGAGCAGAAGAGGGGAAGAAAGTGGGAAAGAGAATCCCAAGCAGGCCCCACACTAGTAGCACAGAACTGGACATGGGGCTCAGATTCATAGATCATGAGCTGAGCTGAAACCAAGAGTTGGATGCTTAAATGACTAAGCCACTAAGGTGCCTCCCCATTGTGTTTTTAGTGACTGGAATGGTATTTGACTTACAGTAGGTGCTTAATAAATATTTACTTATTGAATGAGTGGATGGAAAACAGAACTGTGTGGCTTCTTTAAAGTTGGTTTTTGATTTCTGGAAGTGGCCACCAGTGATCTAATTTATCTCAACACCAAATATTTGCATAACTACAAATGCTAACTAATATGACTTTTGATTAGCTTCTCTCCCACAAGTAACTTGGCTCTTGAATTTTGGTCTAATTCTGTTTACAGATGTAGAAAACTAAGCTGCTGTAAGCCCTCCAGATATTCTAGGAAGGAGGGCTTACCACACCAGCCAATGTTCCATCAGGTCACAGTGAATAGAGGTCTTCCTGGGTCATTACCTGAGGAAGCACTACCTTTGCTGTGGTGTTTGGGAGCCTGGGCTGGGAGCAGCCTATGTTCTACTTGGAAATACATGGAGAAGAGAATTTTGTTGGGATACATGGAGAAAGGATTTCTACAGGGATGTGGCCTATAAAGGGTTCCCATCACTTTATAGACAGATGAAGTATAATTTTATTACTATTTTTCAAGTTTTCTTCTTCCTTTCTTCCTTTCCTCCCCTTCTTCCCCTTCTCTCCTATGTTATGGAACATGTAGGCATTTGGTAGATTATTTATTTACTCACTTATTTATGGATAAGAGCCCTGTGATATGTCTTTGTGAATGAAAAGGAATGAAAAACTTAAAACCTTGTCTATCCAAACCTCATCTTCATGTAACTCATTAATACCTGGAAGTTGAATGACCCTGGCTAATGATACATGTGGGAAAAATTGCCTGAAAATTCACTAAAGGCAGAACCAAAATTCTCTCTGTATCTTATGTGGTGAGCATCACTAGAAATAAGATGATTTTTATATTCTTCTCTTTGTAGGTTTGTTTATAAGTAATGTTTCAAGATTCAAGGAATCTTTTGTTAAGTAAAGGAATTGAGAGCACAAAAATAGAGTGCTATTACAATTTTGGGATTTAGTGTATTTTTGAGGCCTATCTAAGAAAAGAGCTCAGGGGCTGTGGATAATGCTATTAGTACAGAATATTAGGAAGACTTAGGTCTTGAAAAGGACTGAGCTTTCCTTACATTTTCTGATGTCTGAAGTAAAGAGGCTTTGAAGACCTTCAGAAATGTTTTCTTATTACTCATCCTTTAAACTAGATCCCAGGGCTCCAGATGATGGTATGTGGGAAGTCTAGAACATAATGGTATGACCGATGGACCTCTCTGTTGAGATCTAAGGCCGAGCCCGTTGAATATTTTGAGTTGAACTCTTTGCAACAAGTTGAAAGGGTTTAAAGACGGAGATGGGCAAGTACCAGCCTAAAAAGATACAATCTGAATCTGGTTTCCTTCTGAATTTCTCTTTTCTTTAACTTGTCTTGCCTTTCTCTCTCTCTTCTCATGTCTCCCCTTTTCCTGTCCTTGTACTTCTTTTTTTCTTTTATCCCTTCTCTTTGTTCCCTTCAATTTCCATATCTTGCCTTAAATGAACATTTCTTAGGTAATATCTGACTCCAGTGGTTGCCTTAAGATCTAAGCAGCTTCTAGAGTTTGTCCCAGGAAGGACAGACTAACATAGGGAGGAGAAGCTGGAATATGGGCTATGGGTGGAGGGGGAGAGGAGTGAGGGATGAGAACATAAAATGGGAGATGTGAAGGTGTGGTATGCTTCTTGACCTTGAACCCCATGGTTTCATCCCATAAGGATTTGGGTTAAATCTGGTTGTAGGATGGGATTGCCAACCCAAAATTCCCCCATCTGAATCTTCCCCTTCCACCTTCCTAGCTAACAGAGCTGTCTTTCCACTACAGAGGCTAACTGTAGCAGAGTTCATGTTTGCCATCTCTCTTGCTACCAGGGTAGTAATATGAGATAATAGGTAGGAAGAGATAATTTCTGAGGGTCTTTTGGGAGACATTTTCTTCCCTTTTGAAAAGAGACACCGGGAAGTAAAGATGTACATTTTGTTTCTGGATTTGGTTATACCTGTATGTGGTGTGTAGAGTTGCTACAGCCTTGCTGCCAAGGAGGAATCATGACTGAACACTCCAAGGATGGCAGGACAAAAACATGGAAAGGTCCTGGATCTTTGAGCTCATGGAGCTGCCAGTCCAAGTCTGCAGCATCTTATGTAATTGGCTTTGTGGTTTAAGCCATTCTTAGTTGGGATTTCTGTTACTTGAGCTGAAACCATTTTGATGGGAACCAGTTAGTACAGTCTCATGGCTGGGCTTTATTTTGTGCTGACTTTTAGTTGTTTTTTTTTTTTTCAATGTTAAATATTAAACAAAACATCCTATATATTTGTCTTCCTCCAATGCCCTTGATTATTCGGAAGCTGAAAGTTCATTCTTTGTATTTATGAGCTTTCCTTATAAATTACTGATTCCAACACTTGTGGCCATCACCCTAGAATTGAGATATCAGTTTCAGTAATCTTTTTCTGATTTCCTAATGAATACTATATGATGCTGGACAAAACAAGGTAGAGTGTCATTTCTGATAAGATCTGTAGCATCTTGGTGATGCAAGTACAGAAGAGCCTTTCTCTTGTTTTATTCCTCTCTCCATGTACCCCTTTCCAGAAATGAAGTCTGAAGGGTTCTCCATGTTTTGTTAACCACTGAGCCCTGTCGTACAATAGTCTCATGTGTTACTCCCTCCATCCCCCACCAGTACTGTTCCTGTATGTGGCAAGATAAAAATGTATTCATCTGTGTATCTAGTTCATCATATCATTCTGCTGGCTAAAAGCTTCTGGATTTTCTCACTCAGTCTCTTTGTTCTGATCCTTTTGAGGATCATTCTATATTGTCTGACTGCTTCTTAAGCAGTGAAAGAGAATCTGGAGCAAGGTGGAAGTGAGGAAGGTGATATGAGAGACTGGCCAGGATGAGACTGAAGGAGTTCTAGGTAGGTGAAAATCTGAGGAAAGAGTAATGGAAGCAAGGTCCAGGTTGAGGTCAGAGAGTTGGGGAGAAACTTATGCAGGGCAGCCAGTCACCTGGTTTGCATGAGGATGGCCAAATGGATTGTTGACAGCCAGTATTCATTCTGAAAGATCAGTACCTAGGCTGTGTCAATATTTCGAGTATCCCTCTGAAGTCATGGGTACTTGAAAAATCTCTGGGAGATACTGGTCCTCTGTGGTGTTAGAGATTTGAAATAAAAATTTTAGAAAAACAAGTTGGATAATATTTGATTTTATTTTTGGGGGGGGGTGTGGGTTTTTTCTTTTCTGTTGTTGTTCGTTTTGTTTTGTTTTCTGTTACCACTCTGGGACTGAAGCACCACTCTGAGTCACAGCCTAGAGGTGTGTGACCTGTATAATCTTTGTCTTTTTTTCTTTTTTTATGGGAAAAGAGTGATACACTGGACGCCAACTGTTTTATTCAAATGCAGGAAGTATTTTTCCCTTAAGACTTAAGAGTTTAGGAGCACTAAATTTAGCTCCCTATAAATATGTTTGCTTTTTTAAGGAAAATCTCCTCTCTTTCAGGAAGTGTTGTAGTGATAAAGCGATGGAACAAAAGTCTTATGAGCTTCTCTTGGCGCTTATTTATCTTTAAACATATTCTTGCCTCTTAGAACCACTATCTGTTAAACCAATGTGTCATCAACAGCTATGTTGTAAAATAATTAATACTGTATCCTAGTTTTAATTTAGCTGCTACTTGCTTTTGAGTCCAAATTCATAAACCTATTCCTTTTGGACATAAACAAGGATGAAGTATGGCTGCAGATGGAGCTGGGACACCCAACAGTGTGACAAACTGGTGTGGGGGCCAGAGAGGAAAATGCTAAATGAAAATGCTTTATTTTCATGTCAGGTTAGACCAGTGTTCTCCAATAGAAACATAACATAAGCCACAAACATGACCTACATAGGTGACTTTAAGTGTTTTAGTAGCTCCATTTAAAAATGTCAAAAGAAATAGATGAAATTAATTTTACACTTTTCTTAATGTGTTCGAAATAGTAGTGTTCCAGTAGGTAGTCAGTATAAAAAATTACTGAGTTACCATACATCCTTTATTTTTTTCTTTGCAGTAACTATTTGAAATCAAGTCTGTTGTGTGTACTAATAGCATGTCTCATACTGGTTAGCCATATTTCCAGTGCTCAGTAGCCACATGTGGCTAGTGGCTACTGTACTGAAGAGCCTAGGTCTAGACTACTTATTTTTATTTATTTCACGTTTATTTAGAGAGACTGAGTGGGGGAGGGTCAGAGAGAGAGAGAGAGAGAGAGAGATTGGAAGAGAGAGAAACCCAAGCAGGCTCTGTGCTGTCAGTGCAGAGCCTGACCCAGGCCTCCCTCTGACAAACGGTGAGATCATGACCTAAGCTGAAATCAACAGTTGGACACTGAACTCACTGAGCCAGCCAGACACCATGGTCTACACTATTTTTAAAGATAACCATTCTATTGTTCACTTGATGCTCACAACAGATCAAGATGGTGCCAGGGCACATAGGGAGAAATGATTGCTTTTTCTTCCAGCCCTATACGAACTTCCTTGTTAATTCATTTGGGACAAAGTTATGAAATGTTTGCCATAAGGCAAGAGGAGGAAGGATTGGCTTCAACATGGAAAGAGCATACTCTGAGAGGAGACTCAGAGCTTTGTGAGGTGGTTATGGAACAGTGCTTGGTGGAGATTTATGGTTGGAATTTATGGTCCAGGTTTTCTAGACTGGGTCTTTCAGGAAGATAAATATGGGAAATATAGTTACTTATTAGGAACAATATGGTATAATGGAATGAGTTCTAGATCAAGGGTCAGGAGTACTGGGCATTGGTCTAGGGGGAGAAAGGTAAACTAAAATGTATCGAGCCTACTATAACACTAAAGCACTTAACATTTTCTTACTCACTTCTCACAATAAGCCCAATAGTTAGGAATTCTAACCAATTCCAATTAACATGAATAAGTTGAGCCTGGAGAGATAGTATAGTGTCCTCGCTTATCGAGGATTTATGATAAAGTCTTAGCTCTAATTCCAAAGCCGCTAGGTTCTTAACATTATAATCTACATACATGCCATATAGTAGGCTCTATCTTCTACACATTAGGCTTTAACTAAAGAAGCAGAACCAGGCATGCATCTCATGCTGGAGCTCAAGTACACAACAGAGGCAGTGATAAAGGGAAGACCACTAGCATGCTGGAAGCCACCGCATGAGATAGAACCCCACAAGATAAAACTGAGCCCCATTTCCATCTTGTTGCCTCTCCCCTTGGTCATAAAAGAATTTTGCAGCAGCCGAGGTTCTTCATCATTGAATGAAGCACATGTACCTGGCCCAGGAGTCAGACTGCCTGGAGGATCCAAGGGAAGATAGAGCATTTCCAGGCCCAGTGGCTGCTCCATAGCAGTGAGCTGAACCAGCAGATCAGCAACAAAGTGTAAGAGTGACAAGATGGCTAGAGTTTCCCTTAATCTCTTTTCCCAACAATCTTCTCTGTAGCCCATCATGATGGGAAGCACATAGGGGATTCTGGGAAATGTAGTTTACCTTATTGAAGCTGACGCATAACAAAGCCATCACATAGGTACTCAGTAAATATTTGTTGAATGAATGAATGAGTGAACATTGTGCTGCTTCCCTTGGAAGTTTTTTGGGAATTGGAACACCTAATTGTCGCTCTGCTTCTTATAAGCCAAGCCATCTGGAACAAGTCACTTAATCCTTTGAGTCTTGATTTACTTGTCTATAAAACTCCAAGAATAATCCTGGTTAATAGGACTTTTATAAGGATCAGTTGGGATGATCTGAACAAAAGCACTGTGAACATCATAAAGCATAAAACAAATGTATTGTTTTAATTATGAATGTTGTTACTACTTCAGCTTCTTAATCTATCATAGGGAGTAATAGTTCCTGAGCAATTTACCTTACAGGTGTGCTAGGAAGATTAAATGGGATGAAGTATGTAGAGTACTCTGCCAGCTATGCCATGGCATATACTTCAAAAGTGAGACTTCAGTTATCCTTTGACACTGAGATACATTTTGCACCTAATGTTTTAGTTCTGGGCTAAATGGGTTAGAGGGACAAGTGTGTAATTGGTAACTCTGAGACCTGGAGGGCAGTGGCCATTTCTTGGATGGGAGTTGTGGGCAGTGGATAAAGTTTCTGTTCTATAAGTTTGGGCTTGCATTTCATAGCAACCAAACCTGCTCATCAAAATGAAGAAATCCCTGCGGAAGTTCTTAGTGAAGATGGCATAGAGGAAGGGGTTGGCACAGGAGTTGATGGGGTAGAACAGGACCAGTAGGATCTTTGACTTGGACACAGTGATGAGGGGCACCTTGAGGGAGGCAGAGATGGCAAAGAAGGAGATGGGTGCCATGCAGAGGAAGTCTGTGAAGATGAGCATAGCCATGCGCTTGGCGATCTTGGTGTCACTAGAGGAGGACACAATATTGGGGTTTCTCACTGTGAGGTAGATGTGAGCATAGCAGCCACAGATAACCACAAAGGCCAGGACATTGAGCACAAGGAGGGACATAACATAGAGCTGTGACAAGGGGCTGTCAATATCCATGGGCAGGCAGATGCTCACCTTCATGTAGCTGCTGATGCCAAAGATGGGAAAGAGGGCGACCGTGAAAGCAAAGATCCAGCCTAGCAGCATGATGCTGGCAGCATGGCGGAGCTGTACTTTGCATTCTAGCTGCATGGCATGGGTGATGGTATGCCATCTTTCCAGTGTTATGACTGTCAGGGTGTAGACTGAAAGCTCACTGGCAAAGACTGTGAAAAAGCCAGCAGCATCACAGCCTGCTCCAGTTTGCCAGTCAATGGCATAGTTGTGGTATTGGCTTTTGGTGTAGATATCAACTGATGCTATGAGCAGTAGGTAGATTCCAATGCAGAGATCAGCAAAGGCTAGATTGCACATAAGGAACCGGGGAACTGTGAGTTTGTATTGGCTGGTTATCAGGATCATCAACACTATGATGTTCCCTGTGATGGCCAGGATGCTAATAAACCATATCAAGACCCTTAGAATATCATACCCCATGATATCTTCACATGGGTTGAATGCATCTGGCTTAGGGGAGCAAGTCACATCAACCACTTCATTGCATAAGTCATAGTCAAATTCACTGTACATCATGTCAAATCCTTTGGTGTAACTGGATTCCTCGTCTTCTGCCAGAGAGACTCTCTGACCCCTAGCCTGAGTCATATCATCAACTTCTTGCCTTAAAATAGATTTGTTGCAAATTGGATGAAGCTCAGAGCTAGAAAAATACAAAAAGGAACAGAATCAACATCCTGGATCCAGAAAGGCAAATACATCACTGTTTTTGCACAGGGTGGAAATGATTGGGTTTCTTCCTGATTTTTTTTTTCTCTTCTCACAGTCTGTCTGCCCTTGAGGCTAAGCTCAAGGGTTAATGGTGCTTACTGTAAATGAACAGAACAACTTGTGTATATATTCCTAGAGTTGGATGGCCCACTGGGGAAACCATCTGGCCACAACCTGAATGTGGGAGGAAGGCGCCTGGGACTAGCTAAGCTTTGCTGTTAAGTGCAAATAATTTACGGACCTAATATCTACTTCACCCTTTGCCTTACCCTTTTCTATTCAGCTATCTGTTAACATGCCTGAGTAGGATATAACCCTATTCCTCCACTATTTACTGAAGTTGCTGTAAGATCTGGGCTGTTATGAACTGAATGGAGAACTTATTTGCTTGTTTCTTTTCTCTTTCTCTCTCTCTTTCTCTCTTTCTCTCTCTCTTTCTCTCTCTCTTTCTCTCTCTCTTTCTCTGTCTTTCTGTCTTTCTCTCTCTGTCTTTCTGTCTGTCTTTCTCTTTCTCTGTCTTTCTCTCTTTCTCTCTCTTTCTCTCTCTCTCTCTTTCTCTCTCTCTCTTTCTCTCTCTCTCTCTCTCTTTCTCTCTCTCTCTCTCTCTCTCTTTCCCCCTCCCCCTCTTTCCCCCTCCCCCTCTTTCCCCCTCCCCCTCTTTCCCCCTCCCCCTCTTTCCCCCTCCCCCTCTTTCCCCCTCCCCCTCTTTCCCCCTCCCCCTCTTTCCCCCTCCCCCTCTTTCCCCCTCCCCCTCTCATATGTATATATCTACATAAGGTAGACAAGCAGAATCTGTAGTCAGTTCCCAACCAGCAGCTTTCCCTGGCTCTTTGGTACTCAGGCTAGTGAGAGGTCTGCTGATTTGCCTGAGATGTTACTCAGGGTCCTATTCTCTATTAGCTCACTTCCCAGGAGCCACAATAGGCCTCAGGTATATAGTGATCTGCAAGGTAAAGCTGGGCTGTCGTATTAAATAGTAAGTGCAGGGAGAGCAAACATAGATTGTGAGGGGGGGGGTGTCTAATTTATTCCAAGATTATAACTTGCTCCCTGGGGAGCTGTCCTTTCTTGGGCTTACTTTTCTCTCTTGGTTTTTCTGCTAAACCGAAATGAGCAAGAGGCCTAGACAACAGAATAGAGGTGCTTACAGCAGGGATTTGAATGAAAAGCAGATGATAACTATTCTACCCATATGGGTGGATAGTGCATGTAGAGATAGGGTAATAGTTGTTTTAAAGCAAAGCCTTAGGGAAAGGAGATATTTTACACTGGGTCTCTTTTTGGATGGAAAAAATTTCATATAAACACATACCATTTCCTTCTGCTCTTGTTCCCTGAAAAGCAAACTCACAGCAATGTTAAGGGACTTTGTTTCTCTCATACTCTCATGTGAGTAGGGAAGTGGCTATTAAACCCTTAAAGAAATTGCTGTAAGGAGAGAGTAGCTGGGGGAGTGGAGGAAGTAAAGGTTGCATTTGATACTAAGGGAGGGGTCCTGGCTAAGTGTTCTGACATACATGGACTGAATTTTTCTCCATCAACCTCTGAGAAGGGGCTGTTAGGGAGAACCCTCTCCTTTTGTTTCTCCCCTCTGGGAAGTGAATTGAATTGCCAGAAAGTCATTGTCCATTGGCCCAAGGGACCCTCCCGCCGCCCCCCCCCCCCAACCACTTCCTGGAGAATGTGTTGTCTTTCATGTTAGAGACTGGTTGGGCTTCTCCCAGCACTCACAGGTTGCATGAAAAGGAGCAAAACAATGAACATACATGTAATTGAAAATGCCAGAAAATCTTTTGGTTCAGTCAGAGATGTTACAAGAAAGGTGAGGCAAGGGATGGGCCTGGCGGGGTGGTGGTGGTGGGGGCAGTGGGGATAAGAGAATCACTTGGTCCTTCATCTAACTTGTGACTCCTAAACCCTGTCATTAGATTAGCAGAAGCACGATTTTAAGAACAGAAAGTAAGTAACCTGGTGTCTACAGATGGCAATTCTGTTCATTGAAACAGATCTGACTTAACCATCTAGAGTCAGCCTTCACTTCCTGGGGCTTGCCTTGGCTTCTGTGAAGATTCTTACTGTCAATAATGCTACTAACATATTTTAAATATTGATGCTTCCCTTTCCTGAAACAGAAGTGATCAGCCACATGAATGTGGAAAACGTAAACAATGTATGTCTCTTAGAAAAGAATAGAAACAAAAATAGAAATGAGGGAATATAGTGTTTCTTCTGCAGTACCTTAGCAAATAATAAGCATCATAAAGAGTTGGGAGATCAGTTTAGGGTCATTTTTAAAAAAGTTTTCTTGAACCCCAATAAATTAATGAGCTGATGGTTGCAAAGTGTGTAGTGGAGTGGCCCAGAGCTTGAGTTTGGAAACAAAGAAAAGGGTTTGGATCTGAGTTGGGTGGTGTTGGTCAAATTATGTACTGTCTCTGAGGCTCAGGTTCTGCCTCTGTGAGGAGGGAATAAAAATACTATTGCCTTTGTAAGAATTACAGGAGATAAAGGTGCAAAGTTTAACGGGACCCAGCAATGAGACCTTAGCAAATATGAGCAATACCAAGACAGATGATGGTGGTTACTTAGTTCATGTTGGGGCCCAGGCCCTGTGTGGGTATTTAGATGTATATGCCACAGTGAATCAATTTAAAATCTAGTTGTGAAGAGAAAGCCTAAAACTGAAATCACAAAATGAGCAAAATAACTTTGGAAGCTAAGTGTTGAACTATGACAAAGAGATAAATGGTTCAAGGACAGATGAGGGGTGTGGTTAACCAAGTCTTTCTGTGAGAGGGTCCTTGGCCAAAACCTCACAGTCACAAGGGCTTAATGCTTACATCTTGGGCATGGTTTCTAAATGCAGATTGTAAGAACAATTGTATTGTACAACTTTAAATTTGAATCTCATTACTAAACCACACCTATGGTATAGGATGAAATGACACCATTAAAAAAAAAAAAAACCCTGCAATTATCTCACGAATATATAACTATTTTATTTTGTGTTTGTGGGCGTGAGTTTGTTAAATATAATGGCTAAAGGCCCACTGCAATATTTGTTACTCTGTTTTGGCATCTCTTCCTAGGAGAGGGGCGATCCTCTCTTTTGCTGTACCAGACAGGCCCTGATGGTCAATTACAATAGGGACCTAGAAAGGGTGAGAGCCAGGTAATCTGGGGGCAATCAGGAAAGGTCATGGGACAATGTGAGACAGACTTGAAGATTTCTGGTTGGGAACCCTGAGGCTGCATCTATGCTACCAGGGGGTGGCAAGACCGGAGGAGTATGAGCAATACTCCTAACACTGGGCCAGGCAACATATCACATGCAGCTCTTATAGTGATCTTGACTTCTTCGGAGATTTTTTTCCTGAAGGGTATTCAGTTCCAGGGTTTTGCCAGTAAATTGGTATCTTTCTCGTCCCCGCTGGAATAACTCTTATCTGGAATATAAAAGCTCAAACCTTGTTTACTGCAGCCCAACCCCTTCTGCATCCTGATTCTAGTCCTTAGGAAGAAATTCCCTGGCCCTGGAGCTAATGTGTGAGGAGTGTCCAATTCTGGATAGTTTTTCAGTGATGCATGCTATTTCTGAAAATAGCCTCTTTTCTGCAAATCCTTCAAATGGGTGTGAGTGTGGACTCCTAGTTACTCTGAAAACAATTTAGGGTATATACTATCTGTTTCATTTTTGTTTTATCTTGCTTTTGAGCAGGGGCTATGCCTACATGGGCAGATGAGTATGTGTTAAAGGTTGAACAATAGAGGGGATTATACTATACAGTGAAATGACAACACAGGGAAGCTGTATTAGTGCTGGGGTACTACACAAGAGTGTGATAAGGCACCATCTGAGTGTAACTGTATGTGGATTGTGTCAGTGAGCTCAGGGGAGGTGGAGGGCTTTGAGAACTCCTGATATCCAGTACATTCTATCTGCAATTGAGTCTTTAAATGCCTGGGACATTTTTGTGCAATCTCAAAAATATTGCCCCTCCACTCTTACCAGAGCCTCTCTATGATTCATTCATCTTTTTAACCAGTTACCTCCTGGTTTTTGTCTCTGTTTGCATTACCTGCTTTTCTGGGCTTTCTCAAATCTGACCAGCCTTGAAAGCCAAAGTGAACAGATGTCCCAATCTTTGTCCTGCCTGTGATGTGCTAAGATCCAAAGATGGATTAGGGAGCCTTGAGTGGTTAGGATATATTATGGACAGGTGCATCAGTCACTTGAATGGCATTTACGCTTCTCCCATCCAAAGTTGATTTTGATGGTCCCTGGGACATTTATAGGGTGCAGAGTTGGAGACTTGAAGGACAAATCCATATTGGTACCAAGGAAAAGGGGGACAAATGTTCATTAAACATCAGCTATGAGTCAGGCATTATGCTCGGTGTTTTTCATGTTACTTCATTTAATATTTGGAATGTCATCTACCATGTGGGTAGCCCTCTCTTGTGAGCCCATTTTCAAGAAAATGAGAAACCCTTCACAATACTGAAGCTGCAATCTAGAATATGCCTAAGGTCTTTCATCCGCTTTCTCTCTACAAGTGGATTCTCTTCATGCTGCAGATACGTGGAAGTTATGGACCAAGTTCTGCGTTGTAGAAATTCCCAAGTGGGGCTCAAGGGATGGACATGGGAAGACTCACATTGGCCGTCTCCAGTTTGCAAAGGCACAGCAGTGGCTAGGGTAGGTGAGGCTGGCCTCCATGAGTGTGACAAACTTATCCAGACTGGGAAGCTTTTTCAAGTTGTATGTTGACTTGGCCCGAAGCTTCTTAAGATTTTCTAAGCCATAGCTAGGCAGGGAATGGATCCTGGTTCTTGAAATGTCTCTATAAGGAGAAAATGTAAATAAGCCTGATTATTATGGACCTAAAATTTTCTGCTTGATTAGCAGGCAAAATTGCGGATGTAGTAGTGATATTCTTACACGAGTGAGGAGGGTGATGCCAATTGATCCAACACATCTCAGTCAGATCAATATATAGCTACTAGGACATGTGGTCCCCTAGAGCCCTGGCCCTTGGGTTTGCAGTAGGAGGACTTAGATAACAGGTTTCTCTGATCACTGGTTATACACACATCATGCCCGATCTGGGGCTTAACTATAGCCATCTCCCCTTCTATAGTCTGTCTGGAATAGATATCCACTAATTTACATCAGTTGAAGAAATGGAAGCCATTTCCTCCCCACTATAAAGCTAGCTACAAAAAATACTTGAGATGAGCGAGGGTGGAATCTGTGGCCAAATTTCAGAAAAGTGTGAGAAGAAACACCATAAGGGTAAGAGGAGTCTGGTGGGCAGTAGAGGCACCCTCAGCACAAAGTTGAAATGGCAATAGAGAGTGGTGATTATGAATATAGCCAGACTAGCCTGTGTATGTACCCTGTCCCTCTACCTATTAGATTTGTGATCTTGATAAAGTAATGTCACTTCTCCATTTCTGTCTCCTCAGCCATAAAATAGGAATGGTAATAATCACAGCTGCCTCAAAGGGTTGTTGGGACAATTAAATGAGTTAAAGTACACAGGAAACTTCCTGGCCAATAAACAGCACTTAAGAAATTGCAGATATTTTTAGTAAACACCTCTCGGTCTCTCGGTCTCTCGGTCTCTCGGTCTCTCGGTCTCTCGGTCTCTCGGTCTCTCGGTCTCTCGGTCTCTCGGTCTCTCGGTCTCTCGGTCTCTCGGTCTCTCGGTCTCTCGGTCTCTCGGTCTCTCGGTCTCTCGGTCTCTCGGTCTCTCGGTCTCTCGGTGTCTCGGTCTCTCGGTGTCTCGGTCTCGGTCGGTGTCTCGGTCTCTCTCGGTCTCTCTCGGTCTCTCTCGGTCTCTCTCGGTCTCTCTCGGTCTCTCTCGGTCTCTCTCGGTCTCGGTCTCGGTCGGTGTCTCGGTCTCTCTCGGTCTCTCTCGGTCTCGGTCTCGGTCGGTGTCTCGGTCTCTCTCTGTCTCTCTCGGTCTCGGTCTCGGTCGGTGTCTCGGTCTCTCTCTGTCTCTCTCGGTCTCGGTCTCGGTCGGTGTCTCGGTCTCTCTCTGTCTCTGTCTGTCTCGGTCTCGGTCGGTGTCTCGGTCTCTCTCTGTCTCTGTCTGTCTCGGTCTCGGTCGGTGTCTCGGTCTCTCTCTGTCTCTGTCTGTCTCGGTCTCGGTCGGTGTCTCGGTCTCTCTCTGTCTCTGTCTGTCTCGGTCTCGGTCGGTGTCTCGGTCTCTCTCTGTCTCTGTCTGTCTCGGTCTCGGTCGGTGTCTCGGTCTCTCTCTGTCTCTCTCTGTCTCGGTCTCGGTCGGTGTCTCGGTCTCTCTCTGTCTCTCTCTGTCTCTCTCTGTCTCTCTCGGTCGGTGTCTCGGTCGGTGTCTCTGTCTCTCTCTGTCTCTCTCTGTCTGTCTCGGTCGGTGTCTCGGTCGGTGTCTCGGTCGGTGTCTCGGTCGGTGTCTCTGTCTCTCTCTGTCTCTCTCTGTCTCTCTCTGTCTCTCTCTGTCTCTCTCTGTCTCTCTCTGTCTCTCTCGGTCGGTGTCTCGGTCGGTGTCTCGGTCGGTGTCTCGGTCTCTCTCTGTCTCTCTCTGTCTCTCTCTGTCTCTCTCGGTCGGTGTCTCGGTCGGTGTCTCGGTCGGTGTCTCGGTCGGTGTCTCGGTCTCTCTCTGTCTCTCTCTGTCTCTCTCTGTCTCTCTCGGTCGGTGTCTCGGTCGGTGTCTCGGTCGGTGTCTCGGTCTCTCTCTGTCTCTCTCGGTCGGTGTCTCGGTCGGTGTCTCGGTCGGTGTCTCGGTCGGTGTCTCGGTCTCTCTCTGTCTCTCTCGGTCGGTGTCTCGGTCGGTGTCTCGGTCTCTCTCTGTCTCGGTCTCGGTCGGTGTCTCGGTCTCTCTCTGTCTCTCTCTGTCTCGGTCTCGGTCGGTGTCTCGGTCTCTCTCTGTCTCTCTCTGTCTCGGTCTCGGTCGGTGTCTCGGTCTCTCTCTGTCTCTCTCTGTCTCTCTCTGTCTCTCTCGGTCGGTGTCTCGGTCGGTGTCTCTGTCTCTCTCTGTCTCTCTCTGTCTCTCTCTGTCTCTCTCTGTCTCTCTCTGTCTCTCTCGGTCGGTGTCTCGGTCGGTGTCTCGGTCGGTGTCTCTGTCTCTCTCTGTCTCTCTCTGTCTCTCTCTGTCTCTCTCTGTCTCTCTCGGTCGGTGTCTCGGTCGGTGTCTCGGTCGGTGTCTCGGTCTCTCTCTGTCTCTCTCTGTCTCTCTCTGTCTCTCTCGGTCGGTGTCTCGGTCGGTGTCTCGGTCGGTGTCTCGGTCTCTCTCTGTCTCTCTCTGTCTCTCTCTGTCTCTCTCTGTCTCTCTCGGTCGGTGTCTCGGTCGGTGTCTCGGTCGGTGTCTCGGTCTCTCTCTGTCTCTCTCTGTCTCTCTCTGTCTCTCTCGGTCGGTGTCTCGGTCGGTGTCTCGGTCGGTGTCTCGGTCTCTCTCTGTCTCTCTCGGTCGGTGTCTCGGTCGGTGTCTCGGTCGGTGTCTCGGTCTCTCTCTGTCTCTCTCGGTCGGTGTCTCGGTCGGTGTCTCGGTCTCTCTCTGTCTCGGTCTCGGTCGGTGTCTCGGTCTCTCTCTGTCTCTCTCTGTCTCGGTCTCGGTCGGTGTCTCGGTCTCTCTCTGTCTCTCTCTGTCTCGGTCTCGGTCGGTGTCTCGGTCTCTCTCTGTCTCTCTCTGTCTCTCTCTGTCTCTCTCGGTCGGTGTCTCGGTCGGTGTCTCTGTCTCTCTCTGTCTCTCTCTGTCTCTCTCTGTCTCTCTCGGTCGGTGTCTCGGTCGGTGTCTCGGTCGGTGTCTCTGTCTCTCTCTGTCTCTCTCTGTCTCTCTCTGTCTCTCTCTGTCTCTCTCGGTCGGTGTCTCGGTCGGTGTCTCGGTCGGTGTCTCGGTCTCTCTCTGTCTCTCTCTGTCTCTCTCTGTCTCTCTCGGTCGGTGTCTCGGTCGGTGTCTCGGTCGGTGTCTCGGTCTCTCTCTGTCTCTCTCTGTCTCTCTCTGTCTCTCTCGGTCGGTGTCTCGGTCGGTGTCTCGGTCGGTGTCTCGGTCTCTCTCTGTCTCTCTCGGTCGGTGTCTCGGTCGGTGTCTCGGTCGGTGTCTCGGTCGGTGTCTCGGTCTCTCTCTGTCTCTCTCGGTCGGTGTCTCGGTCGGTGTCTCGGTCTCTCTCTGTCTCGGTCTCGGTCGGTGTCTCGGTCTCTCTCTGTCTCTCTCTGTCTCGGTCTCGGTCGGTGTCTCTGACTCTCTCGGGGTCTCTCATACAGTTTTTTTGCCTTGTAGGAGTCTCTGCTTGGGCAAATTAGCAGAGGTCTACATGGAAGTCCCCAGAAATGTGCATTTTAATCAAGTTTGTGTCCCTGGAGGACTTCTGGTAGCCATACCAGTGACATTGGGTGCCTTTCTGGCAGCATGGTTGGCAGCTGCAATTCTCACAACAACCAAGACCAGCTAGTGGCAGCATGGGGCTCTAAATGGTACCAGCTTAGACCTGTTGGAGCCAGCAGGTTGGCCATGAAGGAGTGATTCTGATGGGGGCAGTAGCACGTGATAATAAGGTCTCAGCACCCTTGGGGACCTTAGATATATGTGGGGAAGGAGAAACTTCTAATGTCTGCATTTCCTGTAAGTAAAAGTAGTGGGCACTCAGAACAATAAACTTGGGTATGAAAATGCATTTGCTACCCCATATGTTCTCAAAGTCTGGTGAAAATGACATTCTCAAAACCTTGTTTTCATTATGTCCTTCATTTCCTTTCCCACATTCTGTATGCTTCCTGTTGTCCACTGAAACCCACCTCTAATTTCTTCCCTATTTGTCATCTCCTTTTCCCAAACTTAAAACAGTTTTTAATAACGGATGTCACTTTTTCCTTACAATGCAACATGGTTTCTACTCAAACCCTAGAGAAACAATACTTTCCAAGGCCACAGTTTCATTCTAACCTTCTTGATTTCTCAATTATATTTCATGTGTAAAACATTCTTCCTGAGACTTTTTCGTGGCATCACATTCTCTTTAATTTTTTCTGACATCTTCTTTGACTCTGGATTTTGTTATTCTTTCTCTTCTATCTTTTCTTTAAATATTGGAGTTTCTCCAAACTTTGGTACCTTTCTGACAGTATATAACCTTCTCAGATATTACCCACTTCTTTGGTTTCAGATACTGGAGATATGCTGATGGCTTCTGAATGTATGTTCCAGCTCAGATCCTACTTCTGAACCCAGGTCCAGATAATCAGTTGTCCATCATACCCCACTATGTTGATGACTTTCAAGTATTAAAACCGAATTTACCACCTTCCATTTAAATATGTTCCTCCTTATGTTTTTCCGTTCTCAGCAAATGACTCCTCCATTTTCCTCTGTTGCTCAAGATGGAAACTGGAAGTTGTGCTTGACTCCTACCTCTTCCTCACTTGGACATTGGGTTTCGTCAACTGAGACCTGACTTTATATCTGTTTGAAATCCATCTATTCCTCTGGTACCACTTTAGTTTCTGTAGTTTCGGCCTGGACAAAGACAGTAGCCTCATAACTGTTGTGCCTGTGACCATGGCATTCACAAGGGTTCTCCAGAGTAATAGAACTAGTATAGGATATAAAGAGATAAATAGGAAGAAATTTATTATGGGAATTGCCTCATGAGATTATGAAGGCTGGGAAATCCTGTGCTATGCTATCTGTAAGCTGGAGAATTAGGAAAGCTGGAGGTATAGTTGAATCCAAGTCCAAAGGCCTGGGGACCAGGAAGGCCACTGGTCTAAATTCCAGAATCTGGAGGCCCAAGAACCAGGAGCTCCAATGTCTGAGGCTAGGAGAAGATAGATGTTCCAGCTCAAGAAGAAAGCAAGCAAATTTGCCTTTTCTCTGCCTTTTTGTTCCTTTTGGGCCCTAACTAATGGAATGATGCCTACCTACATAGAGGGGGGTGATCTTCCTTACTCAGTCTATTGATTCAAATGCTAATTTCTTCTGGAAACAGTTTCATGGGTAGACTCATAAATGTTTTACCACTTATCTGGGCATCCCACAGCCCAGTCAAGTTGACAAATAAAATTAATCATCACAACCATCTCTCTCTCCCCAATGCAATCCTTACACTGCAGATTGGCATTAAAAAAAATCACCCAGATTATGGCTTCCTTCTTAAAACTCTTCGATGACTCCCCATTGTACTTTGATGAAGTACAAAGCATGGATGTGATATGTGGGTCTTTAGTCTGGTTTCTCTCCCATCCATTCTGTGCCCTTCTTTATGCTCTACTCTGTATTGCAGGATGGATGGCCTCTGCAGGTTCCATTTCCCAGATACCTTGTCAGTCAGCTTTCAGTTGGGTTTAGCAAATGAAACTGGTGGGAAATTAGAGGGTAAGATGAAGGGTAAAAGTTAAGTGTATGATTCCATGTGTCATTAGATCTTCTGAGGATCCAGCTTCTACTCATTTGTTCAAGTCCTAGCTTTAGTAGTGGTTACCAACCAATGCTAATATTTGGACTACTTATACTCTGCTTGATATTTAGGCAAATTTACATTTGAGAGCTAATGATTACATACATGTAATACCGATGTATATTTCACTTAGTCCCCTCCTTGTTAGTATTGACAAATTGGATAAACTTGGTATCTGTTACTCAAATTCTTCTGTATGCTTCCTGATTTTTTGCTTGCTTGTTCTATCATTACTGAGAGAAGTGCATTAAAATCTCCAACTATGATTTTGGATTTGTATACTGCTACTTTTAGTTTTGTCAGTTTTTGCCTTATATATTTATGAAAATACTTCAGGTACATGGAAATTGAAACTTTTTAGATCTTCCTGGTGACTTGCTTTATATCTAGTAATATTTGTCTCCTAAAGCTTTGGATGTTTCTTTGCTAATTGCTCCTTGACCTCCAACTGTTGGAGTACCCATGGGCTCAGAGCCTAGACTTCTTTTCTCTATTTTCACTTAATCTGTGGGTCTAGTCATCTAGTCTTACAGCTTAAACACCATTTATATGTTGATGGATCCCCTGTATTTATCTCTAGATTACTCTGCTCTCCTGAACTGCAGACTCTTACGTTCAGCTGCTTCCGTAAAATCTCTTCTTGGATGGATGTCTAACGGGAAGGCCAAACTTTGGATATTAAAACTGAGTCCTTATTGTCCCCCCCAAACTTGTTCCACTTATGGCCTTTCCAGTTGGAAAAACTTGTAAGTCATGCTTGGTGCCTCTCTCTCTCTCACATTCCATATGCAAACCCTCAACAGAATACCTTGGCTTTTTTCCACACATGCCTGGGATTTAACTATTTCTCACAACATTCATTACTATCACCATAAGGTAAAAGTTCTGGCATTCCAAGGTGTCTTCTCTAAATTATCTCTTAAGTATTTTGATTCTTGAGAATTGGGGTCCCTGGAGATAAGAGCCTGACCCATAAACCTTCATCCCTGTGCTAAGTCTTCACATTCCACTGCTAGATGATCCAGCTGTCCTGGCCTGCTCTCCACTTATACTTCCTATTGGTCCAGAGCTTCTTAGTATTTTTCTCTGCCCTAGAAAATCTCTTTAGTTTCTGTTTTCAACACAATTGTTCCACTGACCAGTTCTGCTATTGACACTCATTCTGGTCTCTGAGTTCATGTTCTTGTTTCATCTGGCTTTTTCCTCCCTGCTCAAATGTGGAAGAAAGCAAAAACTTCATTTTGTCTAAAATAATTCAAGGCTCCATTCAAGGAATGAGATGAAAGTATAAAAAGTCCTTCAGGAACAATTTAAGCCAGGGCAATCATTACCTGCCATGAACATTTTTCATATTTTTAAAAGCAACAAATATAAAACAGAAAACTTTTTTCTTAGATATGCACCTCCGTTGAGTTCAGAATATAAAAAATATCACATTAAATGAAGATTTCTAAAACAAACCAAAAAAACCCCCCAAATTATTAGATTCCATGGAATGCCCTCCTCTTATACACTGGGGTAGATTAAAGATGGCTATAAATTCTTTACATTCTTTCCATACAGGGTCTATTTGCTCTTCCCTTGAGTTCAGGCTGACCTGAAATATCTTTGGATTGTAATAGCATATGATGAAAGTGTTGCTTTACCAGTTCTAGACCTTGCCTTTAAGAGTGCTGACAGCTTCTATATTGCTCTTAGAGAGCCCTAAGATGCCATGAAAGAACTCTAAATACCCTGAGACTGCTGTGCTGGGAAAAGTCTAAGCTATGTGTAGAGATCCCAGAGAACGGGATGAAATGCTATCTGTGTGTGTGCACGTGTGTGTGTGTGTGTGTGTGTGTGTGTGTGTGTGTGTAGAGAGAGAGAGAGAAAGAGAGAGCAATAGGAAGGAGGACAAATACACAAGGCATGTGGAAATAGATCCCCCAGCCTTACTACCTGACTTGATATCACTTGGATCAGAGATAAGCTACCCACTTTTCTGAAACACTAGATTATGAACAAGATGGGATGATTATTTTGAGTCAGTAAGTTTCAGAATAGTTTCTATGCCATAATAGGGATCCCAAATAGACTCCCACGGAAGTCTCTGTGATTCTGTCATCTCCATAATTTTTAACAGTTGTAGAGATATTTTTCCTTGAAAGCCATTAAGAGTGCAATAGTATTATATCCCATCGATCTTATGTCTTTCTCACCACTTACTAGCTTTTATTTTATATGCTAGCTATAAAAAATATTTCTTTTATGTTTATTTTTGAGAGACAGAGTGCAAGTAGGGGAGGGGCAGAGAGAGGGAGACACAGAATATGAAGCAGGCTCCAGGCTCTGAGCCATCAGCACAGAGCCCCATGCAGGGCTCTAACCATAAACTGTGAGATCATGACCTGAGCTGAAGTCAGAAGCTTAACCAACTGAGCCACCCAGGAGCCCCTATATCCTAGCTCTTTGTACTTGGATTTTCTCTCTGCTTCATGGCAGAGGGCTCCTTGCATTCTCACCAGTGACTTTCATGTACTAAGCACCCAGAAAATTGTTGATTTGTTTGAAGATCCACTGGGAAGTGACGCTGAATAAGAATATGGAAAAGGAAGAGCTAGGTCACCCCAGCCAACTGTGTTGTCCCCTGACTTGCAGCAGTTTCAAAGAATCTCCCACCTTGTGTTATCCCTTCTATCATTTCAAACAATATGAAATGATATTTCATACCATGAAATGATACCATGAAAAATATGTTCATGTATGTTTGTTTTGTCTGCTCAGATTTCAAATGCTCTGAGAGCCAGGATTATTAAGCTACTTATGGGTTATGCACTGTATCTAGCACAGTACTGGGCTCTCAATCTATTCAGAAGATAGTTATCTGATTAGCAGAGATGCTTCATTATTAGTATCATAATACAAATGAGAGAGTGGAGCAAGTCTTGCAGGATAGTCATTCTAAAAGGAGAAGGCTGTTGGGGCACCTGGGTGGCTCAGTTGGTTGAGCATCTGACTTTGGCTCAGGTCATGATCTCACGATTCCTGAGTTCAAGCCCCACATTGGGCTTGCTGCTATCAGCCTGTCAGCACAGAACCTGCTTCAGATCCTCTGTCCCCTCTCTCTGTTCCTCTGTTGCTTGTGCTCTCCCCTAAACAAAGAAATATTTAAAAACAATAAAGGGAGGGGCGCCTGGGTGGTGCAGTCGGTTAAGCGTCCGACTTCAGCCAGGTCACAATCTCGCGGTCCGTGAGTTTGAGCCCCGCATCAGGCTCTGGGCTGATGGCTCAGAGCCTGGAGCCTGTTTCCGATTCTGTGTCTCCCTCTCTCTCTGCCCCTCCCCCGTTCATGCTCTGTCTCTTTCTGTCCCAAAAATAAATAAACGTTGAAAAAAAAATAAAAACAATAAAGGGAGAAGGCTGTGGGGCAGACTGAGAGAGGAAATCTGGATTTCAAGGTTGCTCAGCAAAGCGGTTACTGAAAGTATCAAAGGCACCAAGGAAGGGAGCAACCTTGTGCATATAGATGTGTATGATAGATAAATAGATGTGTATGAGAGAAGCAGCAGAACCATGTATGTATTGGGTGGATTGACCTGACTGCAGTCCATTACCTAGGTGTTAGACTGGGAAGCCTGGTTGGGAAGTTTTGGTGCCTTTCTGCCTGCTCAGTTTTCTGGAGCCAGCTCCTTATTACAGCTACGGAATATGTGATCTGTTGTCATAAGTGCTAGGTGGCTTTGCTGCTATGAGGCTAAAACATCTTGTCAGAGACCTGGGATCTGGATCTTCTGGTGGATGTTGAAAGGAGGGAGTGGTTGGTAAGAGACAAATGTAGAGTCACTTATAGTTCAGTAAGGCCAGTCTTCAGGAAAGTGGTTCCTGGGTGATAAGGGAAATAAAAGTCTTTATAGAAGTATTTACTTAAAGCTTGCTGGATACTTGCTGCAGTGAATAAACATGGGACCTGTCAAGACTTTCAAATTTTGGACTGACAGAAAAATGTTTCTGATATCTGCATGGATTAAGAAAAATCCATAGAAATTTATATCAGCAGGAACAAAGATAAGTGGATAGTGTTGAGTGTGGTTTGAGACTTTACTACTAGTATTTCCACTTTTGCTCTGTGTTCCCCTAAAACTTTATCTTTTTCCTGGCTACAATCTTTGTGCATGGATTGGAAATCTATTGTTAGATTTCAATTTCTTTGTAAAAACATTTTCCATGCTTAAGATGCGAATATACAGGGATGGGGGTGGGGTAACAAAATAAGACATTATCAGTTACTCACATCTTCATGGAAGTGGATTATTAGGACTATTGGCCAAAGGTGGGCTTAGAACACAAAGCATGGCAAGTGAGGGGTTTTCAGAATGTTGATTCTGGGTAACCATATTGTGAGGAGTAAAGGGATGGAATTAGATCTCTGAGCCTTGAAAGCCAGGTGGAAGAGTCTAGAATTTATAATGAGCAAAATAATGGCTTACTGAAAGCTGTAGTTTTGTAGGATTAATCTTGAGAACCTTGAACCTGGAACATAGCAAGTGCTTATAAATACTTGTTAGGTGAACTGGAAGGAGAAAGGATTGAAGGGAGGGAAGGGATGAAGTGGCCATTGCAGAAATTCAGGCATGAGTGCTCTCTTTGCCACACACCACCACTTCATCTGTTAAAGTCACTGTATCACATGACAAAGACTTATTCTGCTCTATTAGCATAGCCTCCTGAGGAAAATTTCTGTAGAGCATATTGTTCTGGGCAGTAACATATCTTCCTTGACCAGAATGAGATAGTTAAGGGCAGGCACTGTTTATTTTTAAATTTCTCTATCCCTTACACCTAGCATAGTACCAGATACACAGTAGGTGCTCAATCAACATCTACAAAATGTAGGACATGTATGACCCAATATACTCAGTGAATAGCTGAGAAGGTTTATTACTGACGTTGTTCCTGGGGCTGGTGAGCTGGACAAGGCGGGGGCATGGCTAGTTGTGGGCTTGTGTTTTTTATCATTGTCTTTCAGGCTGGTCTAATGACTGCAGTCTTTATTTTTTTAAGATGTCACTTTGGTTAACATTTCAGCACATACTATATTTGGCAGGGACTGTTTCTGAGAATTTAAATCCTGAAAAGTACTAACAGGAGACATAAGGGGATGGTGGCTGGCACTGAAGAGATTTAGTAATCCTAAATTGTTTCAACATTGTTAGGATTCCTGATTTTGAGACACAAAGCAAAAAGGGAGACAGCTGTCAGTAATAAGGTGCTGAGTCAGGAGAGGCAGGAGTTAAATTGCACTCTGTGCCCCATTTAATAAAGTGTGTTATAGCCAGTGCCACAAATTTGATTTGAACAATTTCTATTTTTCCCAGCAAAGATATTATTACAGGTCAATCATTTCCATAAGTGAGAGCACATTTCTGGTGTATACTACACTGACAGATGGCTAGAAGACCTCTCTTTCATGATCCCAGGCGGAATAAAAAGGCAATTTACTATCTATAGGACTGTGGGTACACTGGTAATGGAAGAGAATCGTTCTTATACAAATAACTCAGTGTTTGAATCTGAACTATCAAATGAATCTGAGCTATAGCCAAATCAATTTGATAAACCATCAGAATATGATTGTACTGGCTCCAGCCTACAAAGGCAATGCATTAAATTTTCCCCACAGGAAACAGTTACCCAAGGAAACAGCAATTGCTTGATTGCTTAACACACACACACACACACACACACACACACACCCCACACACACACACAAAACTTGAGTTCAGAATATCAGGTGAAAACTCAGATGGTCAAGACACCAGAGGGGGAAATCAAGGTGCTAGGCTGCTCCTCTGAAACTCAGTGGAGCTTGTATGTGTGCCCCTGGCTTTTTCCACATCTATTTCTATTTGCGATGGAACAGCTCACCCTTGTACCCTCAGGTGTTCAGAGGTTCCCTGTTTTCACTCAGCTGAAAATTTTTGCCTTCAATAAAGGAGTTATCATTGGTTTGGGGACCCTTCCCTTGGCTCTCTTGGAATCCTTTGCACGTATCTACTGTGAGGACAAAAAACTGAGTCTGTTGGGGAGGAAGACTGACCACAGTTTGCTTGTGGAGGAGACATCCCAGAGACAGGAAGAAGTTTCCCAATTCCCAGCACTGGTTCTAGTGCAGTGATTTTTGATGTGCTCTCCAGACCAGCAACATCAGCTTCACCTGGCAGGTTATTAGACATGCAGGTTCTTAGGTCAACTCCTGACCTGATGAATCAAACTCTGGGGGTGGGAATCAGCAGTCTAGGGTTTTACAACCATGCCTGGTGATTGTGATGCATGATCACACTCAGAACCACTTACACCCGAGGTGCTTATAGCTGAGCTCTACTCTGCAATTGCCTTCTTCACACTTAGCCAAGATTTGGCTCCTCTCCAGGTACAGCCTGATTGTTGATGAAGAGGGCTGGCCCCTTGCCTTAATTCAAACTTTGAAGGGCCGTCTTAATTCCACAGTTCCCCATGGGGAGCTGAGGCTTCTGTTGCAAATGCATTGCAGTTCAACTTCCCTCTTAGCCTGATTGTGTTCTCAGCAAGTCCTTCCCTCATAAACTAATAGCACTCCTCAGTAAACCTCCTGCATGCAAACATCCATATCACAGTCTTATGTGGGGGGAATGGGAATTGGATCCAAGACATAGAGCCATAGCCTGAGCATCTACTGAGCACTGAGTGATCTGCACTATCTGTACTCCTCCTGTTCATTAACTCACAGCACCTGAGGTGGGCTAGTTTGGGGCACACGCCTAAACAAGCAACTCTCAGGCCAGGGTTTGGCAGGGGTTGTCCTATGAGTTTGTAGATTAAGAGATGGACTAGGCCATAGAATCCTAGTTCAGCAAGCAGAGGCTGGAAAGACATCTGCAGACAAACCTGAAAACCCAGAAAGGAGGCTTGATGTTTAGGTGATCAATCCTCTTGCCCCTAAGGGGAGAAGAAGGAGACTAGCAATTATAGGCTGGGCTTTCAGCCATCATCTTGCACATATATCCTCATGCATTGGGGTGAAAGATGTGGGAATGTATTATCACTCTCAACCCTTTTAAGTCATGGCAAGTGCTTCATAATTCCTTTGTATTTTCTATAAATGTTATCCACTTTATTCTGGCCAGATAGGTTCCTGTGGTAAAAGCATTGAAATATGCACTTGTAACTTGAGGACTCTGTGGAGCTGCCTGTGATGGTGACATCCCTCTTCCTGCTGGCATTTGTGGGAGGGCTGGCTGGGGGATTCATGTCTGTGTTCTCCATTAAACACTTGGATGAGACACATGGCACAGTGCCTCAGCCTGGGACTTGCTTATGCACCTGTAGGAGATGCTCTTCTGTGCTATTTGCATTTATCATTTACTGGTGTCCTTAGGCTGGGAGTCTAGTGCTTACAATTATTCCTCCTCTATTTTAGTTCACAGCCTATTGTATAACTTTCAGATGTTTGATTAGACATACTTATGTGCTTTAGACAACATGATATGGTGGGAATACATGGACTGTGAGGCAGAAGACCTAGTTTCTGGTCTAAACTCTGCCAATTACAATAGCAGTGTGATGTTTCATGGGTCTCTTTCAACTTCTGGTTCTGGTTTCCTGGATATTGAGCTCACTGAGGATCCAGTCCATCTTGAATGTTGTCAGCAGAGTGGTTAAGGTGCTATGATTTAATAGTATACTCAGTGCAAACAACATATGGAAACCTATACCATCACAGACGCATGCTGCCATGACAAACAGAGGTGTGTGTTTAGGGACATTCAAAACTCTTAAGACTTTTAGGTAAGTAAAATTGCCAGACTTCTCTGGTGGTGGTCAAAGACATCAACAGCACTTTCTATAAGTCTGTTGGTCTCCCAAGTACTTGAAGATGAGGAAACAGTAAACATTACAAGTTTTAAGTATGTGGTATATTAAAGCACACGGATGGTATACCTGGCATTCCCTATTTGTCATGCCCATGAACTACTTGGTACTTCATAACACACATCATGACCTGTCATATTACGATGTATATTATTGTCTGATTCTCTTTTGAGAATATAAGCTTTCTGTGAGGAAGAACTTTCTGTGAGGAAACCAAGGCGTAGAGAGATGAAGGAATGGTTTTAAATCAAAGTAGTCTTCTCTGGCCTCTCTGCTTTCATCACGCCGATACTTTCTTCTTTTGCATATACTGCCCATCTCAAGCCAGCCATACTGAAATAATCATTGAACTTTTTTGAATCGAGTCCTATATATGGGTCAAACACATGCTCTGTCATGAATAATCACCCTCTGGAGTTTCTGCTCTACCATACGGGCTAGTGCTAGAGAGACACTATATTCCAGCCTGAAGGAGAATATAAGCTTTTGGGTGAAAATTAAAGTGATGATAGATGGGAGGGAGGTAGATAAACACACACATGGGAACTGATATTGACTGTCAAGAGGTTCAGGCTAGTGGCTCTCAAATGCCTAAATTTACCTTAGGCAGGCCACAGAAGGATCACCTAGTAAAACTTGAGTTTTTTTTTTTATATGTTCGCTTATTTCTTTGCTCACTATTTTTTTCTTGCATATGACTTCTTCCTTCTGGGTTCCTTCCTACAGTACATTTATCAGTAGATGGAGTAGGTCTTGCTTAGAGCCCAGGAAAACACACGTTTTTAAAAAGCTCTTGGAGATTGGGGTCCCTGCAGCCATAAAGGCTGTCAAAGTCACAGGAGGAAGAATTCACTGTTGACTGAGGTTGTCAGGGAAGAGGTGGCAGTTAGCATGACCCCTGTGGAGGGGCAGGGGCCGATGAGCATATGGGCAGTCCCTCATGGAGAGATTGAGATGAGGAAGCAACACCAGGAGGAGGGGTCCTCATGCTGGGCTATGAGGTACTGGATGAGTCCCAAGAGGTCTGATAGAAGGCAAAGAGGATCCAAAAATAAGTGGTGTGTGGGGATCTCTCAGGGGAGGAAACTCCTAGACATTGAAGGTGAGGAAAGAGAACTGTGCTTTCTCTTTCATGGAAGGAATGTATAGCAGACTCGTTAAGAGTCTATGCTATGAGTCAGACCAGTTTGATGTTAAATGCATGCTCCAAAATTTCAATGGCTTTGGGTGAGTTAGTTAACCCCTCCAGGGAAGTCAGTTTTTCCTTCTCTAAAATGGGAACAATAGCTCCTCCTGCAGAGGTTTTATAAGGATTAAATTTGAAAATGCATCTTCAGCTTTTAAAACACTGCGGCTTGGTAAGGGCTCATTAAATATTTGTTGTTGTTATTGTTGCTGTTATGTGGTTCAGCTTAAATTGTCCCTGTAAGTCTTTGTAGATAACACAAATAAAAATTGCCAGCTCTGTATGGGAAGCTTCTCTGAATTGGAGAAAGTTGACTTCTAAGTTATACATGTTGATATGTAGCACATGGAAACAGGAGAAGCTACTTACAGAATGACTGGTCCAGAGGCTCCCTGGAAAACATCATTAGGCAATTCTTCCAAATTAATGTTATCACTTAGATTCCTGGGGATGGAGATGAGGAAAGAAGGGAAACACGAAGCCACATAAATATCACTGTTGTAAGAGCCATTTCCCTCAAATGGCCTGGAAGGATAGTCAGGGCTACTTACAGCTCATCTAGTTGGGTTCCATTGAATGCACAGTTGTGTATTTCTTGAATGCCATTCTTATTCAGCCATCTGAAATAAAAGGCCCATTAAAAAACCAATAATGTTAGATGCAAACAATACAGGGGGTTTCATAATTGGAAGCACTGGGGCAAGGTCAGACATTGCAGGTTATTGGCATAAATAAAATGCCACCCTTAAAGCTCAGGGACAGGAGTAGGAGGGAGGCTGATTTATCACTATATAACCTATGTGATGTTTGAAATTTGTATAATGAGCATGTATTACTTATTCAGAAAAAAAATGTTGAAAAGGCACACATAGGCCTAGCACCTGGATCCTGTAAGGTCTTTGCACACATTATTAGTGGGCAGAGACCATGCCATGGGGGGATAAGACAAAGATCTCTGCCATCCTGCAGAACTGAAATCATACCATTATTGGACAAGTGTTTATAAGACAAGGAACATTTTGTATCCCCTTTCTCTAAGATCTTATGTCTCTCACCCATGCTCTTCCATAACAGCAGGCCTGGCTGTCATCAAAAAGTGATCTAATTAAGCTGTCAGACAACCTGAACATCTCCTGTGACCCATAGGGACCTGGATATTGAAGGCTTGTGGAGGTGGCTCTGGGTTAAGCCAGAAAGGAAGAGAAATCAATTACAGAGACTGGGCTGCGGCAGGGCACAGTACTGTGAGTGGGAGCAGGAGGGGGCTTTGAGGTTGATGGGGGCTGGATGTGGAACAGTCATCCTGAGTGTGCAGAGGACGGTGAGCAGGTCTGCCTGGATAGGGGAGCCCAAGGACACCTTGGGCTGACAACACAGCACTGCTGTGCTCCTGGATGGATCTGAAAACAAAAACAAAATCGAGGTTGGGAGAGCTTAGCCTGAGGAGCCTTTGACCGCCTGCTCTTGATTTGCTGTCAGGTTCTTTTTCCTGTCAGGCTCAGTGGGTTTACAGTGTTTGAAAAACCGAGCCAGAGAGGTTCCTGCATGTTCAGGACTCTATTTCCTGGCCTGCAATGGGTAACTAGAAACACTTAAAATCACAGGACAGCAACACCATGTTTTTTTCCTTTTTCCTGACAACCAGTATACCTAAAAAAAAAAAAAAAAAAAAAAAAAAAAAAAAAATCCAGACAGGAACCAGATAAATCTTCTTAAAACATAAGCAACCAATTGGTGAATTCTGATGGCCAAGAAGTGGCTATACACCCCCACACCCCACTAACCTTGCCACTACCTGCCTACACCCCAGCTCTCCAGCCTCCTGACTGCTTTGTCAACCTGTTCCCAGGTAGTGAATTGCTGGAGCAGCTGCCCCTAACCTGTGGGATGTACGTCCCTGGGATTTTGGATCAAACACAGGAGATTAGTGAACTTCGTCTGTAAAGGGCCAGGCAGTACATTTTAGGTTTTGTGGGCCAAGAGGCGAAATGGAGGATATTACATAGATGCTTTATACAGGCACTTATAAAGCAATGTCACAAATGTTTCCACTAAATTTAAAATGCAACAACAGAGTAAAAATTTTTTTGTAATAGTGGTCTATTGAAAAGAGTGGATTTCTTGCTTTCTCTCTCTCCCCCTTTCTCTCTCTCTCTCCCCCTCCCCCTCTCTCCCCTTCCCCCTTTCTCTCACCCCTTCTCCCCCTCCCTCCCTTTCTCTCTCTCTTTCTCTCTCTCTTTCTCTCTCTCTTTCTCTCTCTTTCTCTCTCTCTTTCTCTCTCTCTTTCTCTCTCTCTTTTTCTCTTTCTTTCTTGCCTGTCTTCTCTTGCCTGTCTTCTCTTGCCTGCCTACTCTTGCCTGCCTACTCTTGCCTGTCTTTTGTCTGTCTTGTCTTCTCTTGTCTTCTCTTTCGCAGGATACCATTTTACTTAACTTACTTTCAATGGTAATGTTCCCTGCAATCAAAATGTTCACTTCTAAAAACTTGTACTAATTTATGGTCCAGGTTTGGCTGACCCTTCATCTAACACAAGGGGTATGTAAATCCAGATGGGCTCCAACTATGTTTCTGAACACAAGATAGTATTTTCTGTACATATATTTTCTGCAAATAAATGTTATGATTACATATCATAGAGGCTAATTTAGAAGAATTACTGTACTTGAAGTAACCCTTTGTCTTTATGGACTTTTCTTAATCAATGGATACCATCATATGGGGAGAGGGTAGAATTTTTTGATGTCAACAGTGGATCTTTACACAAAAACCAAGTGATGACCAGAACCTCTTCCCTGGGATTTACATGAGGTGGTAGCACTCAGCCACTAACAATGAGAAGCTGACACTTATGAAGTATAACTCTTAGCCTCTTAAAAGAGACAATGGTGGTTTTAAAACCTGATGATGATGACGACAGAGACAATCTGGGCACCGTATTGACTAATGAATAACCGGATCATGGTTTCCTCGAATTTTTACACATAGGTAGCTTTAGTAGAGGCTCAGGAGCTCCAGAAGCAGAAATTGCCCTCAGCCTGGAGAGTGAAGGTGCTGGGGGTGACCTGGCCTATTAAAGCTCCCTGGGGTAGGCAAGAGAGATAGAAACCGGTTGAGGAAGAGAGGAAATGCACATGGAGTGAGCCTTTTCTATGGCTGGGATGTGTGGGAGCTGATAGACCTGTAGCCTCATTTAATTTTTCCCCAAATCTGAGGCCATTCTGCTAGTTGGCCATGGCTAGGTGTTTTCATTCGGACCCTCTGGTTGCAGGGTAGGGGTGGGAAAGGGCTCAGAGGCCTCAACATGGTGGACATCTAATCACTCATTTTCTTCTGAGTCACTAGCCAAGTATCTGATAATCCTTCATTACTGGATTGTTTGAAAAAAATGTGTGTGTGTGTGTGTGTGTGATATTTATATGTATGTTGCATATGTACAATAAAGGTATTTTTAGAACAGTGCCTCTGGATTTTGAAAAATGCCAGTGCATAGAAAATGTTATCAGTCCTCCGTGCCATTTTGCCATGCTTCCTTTTCTGGATATTCATAGTGGGAGAAAGTGGCCCTGCATCCAGAGGTAGCACCCAAATTAAGAAAAACTGGAGTGTTAAGCTGTGTTGAGTATGAATTTTCTGATTCTATTATCAATGGTAAGGACCATCTGAGGTCAAAATATTTTGTTCTCACAAAAATGAATTTATCCTTTAGAGATATGTCTGAGAAGTATTGACTCTCAAGAAAGCTCTCCTTTTTGGGAGAGTATGCTCTTCTGTCTTATGTTCTGGACAAAAATATTGGCTTGCCAAAGTAGAAAACAGTGGAAATATCAGCACACTCCCACTTAATGATATATTTCTATAAAATATTCTGTTAATAGATTTGCCACATGATAACATTAAGTGACTTTGAATCACTAGATTTAAAAATGACACCTGTGTTAAGGCAAGTTTTAAAGAAGCACAGATATCCAGGGACAACTGATGACCTTTATCACTAGTCTCCTTCCATATGTAGCACGGCAGTCCATTGTTTGTGCTCTAACCTGCCAGGCTGATGTTACTAAGGTGCTTGCTATTTTCCCCTTTTCCTTCTATCTCCCGTATTCCTTTTTTTTTTTTTTTTTTTTAAATCTTCATATCCTTGATGATTCTGTTTCTTCTGTTTGCTCTTTGCCTGGCACATCCCACTTATCGTTAAAGCCTATCTTAGACACAACTTCCTTTCTCAGCCACCTTTCCCTCATTAAACTGTTCCTTCAACCCTCACATCACACGCCAGTCAGAATAAATTAATCCTTCTTCAGTCTTAGAATAGTTGCTTTTATCTTGCACACTTTTAGTTCTGTTTATATTTTAATTCATTTATTTTGCTTTCTCCTTCACTCATATTTCCCACACCCCATCAACTCATTCCAATACATGTGTACATAAATTCTGAATATCATCAGTGTATTAAAACCAAGGCTTAGGTAGGACTCACTAAAAATTTTTGTTGTTATAACATATGCTCTGAATATATGCCTTTGATTTTATTTTTTCCTTGCCACTTGCAATTCCTCCACTAGTCTCTTTGAAACCTTTCTGTTGTTCTTTGTAATTAATTTACATCAAATGCTGTGCTTAGCTTTAATCTTCAATATTTCCTCATCTCTGTTTCTTCCCCCTTTCCTTTTTTGTATTGCTGAGTAGTCACTGAATCATGTTGCTGCTTTGAAAATGACTAAAATTCTTTCTTGGCTGGAACTTACCTTTTGTACATAATGACATATTTTAAAGACAAACAGACACACACATTACTATATTTTTTAAAAGTGCGACAATTTGTGAAATGGAAGGATAAAATGCATTCTTTACAGATGTAATGGCAATTACCAGTTTCCCAAATGCCATTCTGTTAACCTAACTTTCATGGGTCCCACAAACTCTTGGGTAGGCTCTAGCACTCTCTTTCTTGGCCATTTTGGGGAGTGGGTAAACTGTCACACTGGCTCCTAATACAGAAGATTCCAAAGTAGTCCATCAATGGCACAGAGTGCATTTAAAAACATTCCCAAAAGTCAGAGGGAGTAACTCAGGCTCATTAAAAAAACGTGATTGTTCCAAGAAAATGAGAAGTCATCTTATGCCCAGCATGGGGTTGAATAGGAGCTGCTTGGCATGGTTATGAGAGAATATCTTTTGAATTCAGCCTCCTTCTTGATCTTTTTCTCTGGGCAACAAAAGCCTTGCCAGGCAATAACTAGCTTTATTGATGCATGAGTTCTTCTGTCCTTCAGAACAGATGTTGCATCACAGGAGACCATCACTCACAGAGCAATTTTAAATACTTGAATCGCACCACAGAATCATAAATTATTAACATGACTCCATGTTGTGATTCTGAAATGCAAAGATGGAAATGAGAGAAAAATACTGAACCAGACAGAAATTTAAATGGTGAAATGCCAAAGTTACCTAAACACAAAAGGAGCATCCTGTTAAGAAAAAGATGATTAAATGAAAAACCAAATGTTACTCCATTGGAGTTTTTTCCTTTACTTACAAAATCATACTTTCAAAACTCAGCCCCATGAAAGAATTTCTTTCGACTGTGTGGATGTTTATATTATCTTGAATGTCTCTAGAAGAAAGAACAGGTACATTAGGTATTTATGCCAGCTCCACTCAAGTAACCTTCCAGCATTTAATTTCCTTGGCATGATGTGGTCTTTAAAAGCTGAGGCAATGTTTGAACAGTTACTGTTTGGAAAGATGATGAGTTCAAAGTTAGGGAAATAAATGACCTCTAATTTATCTTCAGTATATCTGTTCTTAAAAGTGAAATTGCAGACATGCAGTCTCTTGTCTCTGAACATTTCCTTAGCTAATTTCACTGTGTTAAAGTTCTAGGAGACTCCTTTATTATCCTTGACTGCTCACTATGCCAAAGCTACCTTTCACCTCCAAACCAAACTTCTCCATTCCCTATAGTTGGGACTTCATCTTCCTCCCGTCTCAATCCCCCTCTCACAGCCAGTTGACCTTCTTTTCTATCTGGGTCACAGGAAAAATTGTAGCATTGCTTTTTCTCTTCCTGAATGAAGGGGTGGGGAAAGTCTCATTTTTTGGTTTGTGTCCCTCATCCTCCCATCAAGCTTGACTGTTGGGTCAGATTTAACAAATAAACTGTATACAGAAGTGGTAAACTGCTTAGAACAATTTGAGAAATGTTAAGATTTTCTTTTTCTCTCCCCTTTCCCCTTTGTCCTTAGCTCCTTATACCGCTTCCCTACCATTTCCAGATTCTTACAATTTCACTATTGGAAATACACTTGGCACTACACACTTTTTTCCCCTCTTCTTTAAAAATTCAGATGTCTTAGGGCGCCTGGGTGGCTCAGTCGGTTCAGCGTTTGACTTCGGCTCAGGTCATGATCTCGCAGTCCGTGAGTTCGAGCCCCGCGTCAGGCTCTGCTGACAGCTCAGAGCCTGGAGCCTGTTTCAGATTTTGTGTCTCCCTCTCTCTGACCCTCCCCCGTTCATGCTCTGTCTCTCTCTGTCTCAAAAATAAATAAAGGTTAAAAAAAATTAAAAAAAAATTCAGATGTCTTGGGAAAAGGCAAATAGCTTATCTTGCTGACAGTGTGAGTTTGTTTGTCAAGTGGTTTCTTTATGCCTAGTATAGTAGACTTCTGGAGGGAAGAGGTGAGGGTGGGAGAAAGACTGGGGTGGTCGGGTAGTTGCAGCGGGAAGGGCATGTAAATCACTAAATAGTGAAGAAAGGAGAGACTACTTGATTTGCTACAAACTGGTTGTGTTGATAACAGTCTTATTGAGGAGCCTGCTGTCTCCACACTGAGCTTAGCTGGCTTTCAGGTAAAACCAAGGTTGCTTGCTCTTGGCCTTACTACCTCTGCTTACCCAGAGTGACATATTTGGAGGATGTAGGCTAAACAATACATATTACAGGCCCAGTGGCTGTTGGGCAAGCATCTATTGATTAGGTAAATACTCAAGGAAAAACTTACAGTAGAACCTTTTGGAGAGATTGAATCTTGTGAACAGCTGGCAAGTGCTTAATACCTGTGTTGGATATTAACCTAGAGACAGACAAAATAAGAGTGAGAAAAAAGTGAACATGGCTATCTTAACAATTGCTAAGGTATGAGCTTTCCAAATTCAAAATAACGATTTTGAGCTATCAGAAAAACCTACCAGAAAATCCCATAATATTCTTGACTCGTGCTTACCTTTTCTATTTTAAGGCTGTGACCAAGGTCTAGCAAGGTATTGATTCCTTGGAGAAAATAAACTTATACTTAAGGCAGAAAGGGGCTGGTATGCCACATGCACAATGCTCTTTTTTTTTTTTTTTTAAGATAACATGATCAAAAAGCAACTTGTAACTAGATAACAAAATGTTCCTAAATCACCCTTTGTTTCCCACCTTCACATATTCTTTGGAGAGCTGACCCCAGTCCAAATAATTCTGTTGAGATTAGAACATGAGGTTCTGTGCCCTTTGATGGAGTATGCATATAACCTAAACTGCGTCAATCAGACTGTCTCCTGGGGAGTGTTTGGAAGTTGATGAGAGCTGAGTCCGCTGGTGCCATCACCCCTAAGAGATAAACTATAAATCTCTGTAGCTGAAATATCCAGAACTGTAATGGATCCTTCCCAAGGCCTGCTTGTGTTAGCCTGGGTTCCCCAGGAAGCAAGGCTTGAGAAGCCTGGGCTATAGATAGTATATTTGATAATGAGCTCAAAGAGTTTGTGGCAGCAGTAATGAAACAGGGAAGAAAGATAATCAATACAAAGATAAGTTGTTGAGTTGGCCACCGCTACTGGTTACTGGTCCTTTATGCCAAGGACTTGATTTAGGAGATTTTCAAAATGTATCTGAGAGCTGTTGCTCTGAACTGGGGAGAAGGGTAAGCATTTATTTATGGACTATTATTTCCTTTTGGTCACATGTGTCTCCATGGTGTTAACTCCCCACCTCTGACTTGCATGCCCCAGTGTCTAGTGGGTTCCTGCCAGGACAGAAGACCCAGGACAGGAAATGAGAGGTATACAAGGCTAAGCTAGGTGCAGTCCATTTGCACCTTCATTAAGCTGGTTGAATGTGAGTGGAATGGCTGCCACAGCAGTGGTAAACCTTTTGAAGTGACACATGAGAGTTGTTTGACACCTTCTTGTTCAGCATTTCCTTCTTTCTTGTGAGTTACTCCGAATCCTTCTAATACCTCCTCACTACCATTTTTCTTTTCTATGTTTGGCTGACCAACCAGAGTTGGTCTTGGTCATTTGCAATGTAAAGAATCTTCACTGGTACAGTCATCGTGAAGGATCATGTGTCCTTTTGGGTTTATGAAGCTAGAATAGACTTTGGTATCTTGTTCTTTGCTTCTAAACTCGGAGAGTCAGTGAATTCTGCTATGGGTTCTCTAATGGTTCACAGATGTTTTGTTCCCTCTTCATTGTTATTGATTCATGGAGGCTCCATCTTGGTCAGTTCTGCTGATTACTTCAACAGCCCTTGATGGGTACTCCTTTGTTTTGATCAGTTTCTGTTCCTATGATTTTGCCTCTTCCAAAATGTTATATGAGTGCAATTATATATTATGCAACTTTTTGAATCTGGCTTCTTTCATCCAGTATAATGCATTTGATATTCTTCCATCATGTTGTATTTATCAATAGTTCATTGTTTTTTATTGCTGAGTAGTATTCCATTGTAAGGGTGTATCACAGTTTATCCATTTATAAGTTGAAGGACATACAGATTGTTTCCAGTTTTTGTGATAATTAAAAAGCTGCTTTAAACATTGGTGGTGGTGGTGGTGGTGTTTGTGTGTAGGCATGTACGCATTTCATGTGAAAGAGAGCGAGAGAAAGAACATTTTTCTTTATCTTGGATAAATACCTAGGAGTAGAATTGCTGAGTTGCATGGTAAGTGTATGTTTAACTTAATTAGAATCTGCTGAACTGTTTTCCAAAGTGACTACCATTATGCGTTGCCATTAGCAGTGTATGAGAGTTCTATTTGTCCCACATCCTTTGGTTATGTTAAAAAAATTCTTAGAATATAAAAGTAATAAATGTTGAGTGTGGGAATTATGGAAAATATGGTAACATTTAGAGAAGAAAATAAAAATCACCTCTAGTTTGACCACCCGGGGAGAGTTTCTGCCAACATTGAGAGCTTGATGTTTCTACAAAAACAAATGGCTTTCATAGTTGCTTTCTACAATCTGAGATTCTACTCATTCTAACAGAAACATTGCCACAAGTAAGTATCTACTAGCTTGACACAGCCCTATTCCACAGTTTAATTTAATCATATCCGGCCATCTACCATTTTTAGATCTCTTCTCATGTATCTATGACGTATGCCCTTAATGAGATATCAAAGTAAGGACCATATTTAATATCCTCTGACAATCTATACAACTATGTGCAGATTTGGAATGTAGTATGTGCTCATAAAATATTGAGTTAATTGGTTGATGTTTCTAAAACATTTCTTGAATCTGTCACTGGGAATGTATAAAAATCCTTACTCACTTGTCTGCCATCATTGCTACCTGGAGTAATTAATCTGAAACAGAGGCAGGGAAGACTGCAAGCCAAGAATTGGTAGAACCTATGGGCCAACTCTGTCATGAACTAGATACAACTCATTTCATCTCTTGAGACTGGAAAGGATGTGGAGTGTGTGAATATCAAGGTAGACATTCTATCAGACACCTCTATACTCTGCTTCATTCTCTCGGTCCATCTTTTACTCTAGCTGTTACCATAGCAACTAACTACATACAGACTTAACTTGACAGATATTGGTTGCAGCTATACTGATTGTCTCATTTTCTGCCCTGGGCTTCTTTGCCACCTCTGAGTGGGACACCTAAAGGGATCTGTTCTACCATTCAGAGACGTGTGCAAATTGGGAAGTGCAAGGGAGTTGGTACCCCATAGGGCAACTTTTGACTAGTGTTGAACTCCTGTCTTCCATTATTTGGGTGAAGAATTCTGAATATATTCTAAATGACACTTAGGAGGGACTCTAACATGAATGAACCCCAATTTTCTGGTGGTGATGAGCTGATAATACATTCCTAAGTTGGCTTTCCTTCTTTATTTTCTTCTCCTTAGTCATCCAATCTCTTTCCTTGGGTTTAGGTATAAAAATAAATTACTTGCATATAAGTTCTTCCTCAGACGTGTTTTAGAGAACCTAGGCTAAGACAAGTACCAGCTTACACTGAATCTCACATTTACATAGATTCCCTGATGGTTGCTATTTCCTTTTACTCCAAATCTGTCTCTCCTTGCACCCTAGCCCTGTTTCTCTTCCTTCTTCTACTGTAAAGTTTCTAGAAAGAGTTGTCTGCATCTGTTGTCTTTATTTTCTTGTATGCCGTTCCTTTTCCACCTGCTCCAAGATTTTTCATGATGCATCTCTCCACCAAAATTACTTTGTCATTCATCAAATGCACCAATCCATAACTAATAAATCTAATGAGCAATTTAAATTCTCATTTTTAAAAACCTTTTTCAGGAGAATTCAGTACTCTTTGCCAATATTCCTTTCCTGTTAGCCTTTGTCATTTTGCACTCATCTGTTGTTCTTCCTCTTAATTCACTTTATTTTGTTTTGACATCCCCTCCTCCAGCTTTATTCTGAGCCTTTTCCTTTTTTCTCTATCATCTTGCTGGGAATATCTCATTTACCATGGCTTTAAGTACTATCAATATGGTGACAACTCAGATTCATACTTGACTTCTGACTGTTATAGTCTGTCTCTAATTAAAGTTTACTTTATATATTCTTCAGAATGTCTCATTGGCATAGAAAACTAATTTTTTTCCCTCATCACCTCCACCAAACTGTTCTCAATACTTCCTCATAAATAGCACTACCATCTTTCATTTGTTGGTTACACATGTGACCATTAAACTTGGCTTCTTCTCTGCCCAACATCAATACATCTCAAAGTCCTCTTAGATTTCATTTCCAAGAGATTTCTTGATTCCATACAATTACTTCCAACACTACTGATACCATTCTAGAACAAGCCACCATTTTCTTTCCTCTAGGTCTCTGCCATAGATCTCCCATATATGTAATCTTGTCTTTTTTGAACCCATTCTCCATACAGCATCCAGAGAATTCTTTTAAAAAATGTAAATTAGATGGCTATCATCCTCTGCTTTTCTTTTGTTCTTTTCCATTATAGACTTTATACTTCTTATTGCCTACTCTTGGACCTTATCTCGTGCCATCCTTCCAATACACTTCAGCACCAGTAGCTTTCACCCAGTTCCTCAGATACACTAAATTATTCCCTGTTCCCAGGCATTTGCCCATGCTCTATATGGAAGGCTGACCACCTGCTCCTTTCTTGGCCCACCTCAACTTATCCGTCAGGGCTCAGTTACAAATGTCATTTTCTTGGTGAAGAGCTCTCTGATTGCTGATCTAAATTATGGCCCCTGATTTATTCCTGGTATAATCATGTCTTGTTTAGAACTTTTTCTTTTTCACACCCTTCAAAATTCTAAACTATATATTTTATTTATTCAATAGCCATCTCTTCAACCAGATTGTGAATGACCTGAGCACAGAAATCATGTTTTTCCTGAAAAACAAAAACAGTGTTGGCACAGTGGTTGGCACATATAATGTGCTTGATGTTTATCAGGCCAGGCAATGTGCTATGTGCTGTCAAAAGATGAGCACTAAAAGGAATCATTCACTACCTGTGTTCATTACACCTAATGGATTTGACATTATATTGATAGCAACCTGGCTCTGTCTCTTAATGAATTAGTATTACTTGTACAAAATTGAAGGAGGGAAGAATTTATGCTTGTAAAAGAGAATGGTACATTATTTGCCATCAATAGCATGAGCTTCTGAAGCCACAATACTTAAGGGATATCTATAAATGTCTATAGATGCACGTGGAAATCTTTGGCTTTTATAGAAATCACACAGCAAAATGGCTAAAATTATTCCAGTAGTGCTAAGTTTAAGACACTTAAGAAGATCTAGTGACCATCTAGTGAGATGGATTATTGGTGATAACTCTATAGCTAAGACTCTCCATAACCCCAAGATAACTCAGGAAATGGAGTTCGGATGAACACTTAGTTTTCAATTCATTTTTCTCCTTTGATCAATAAATTCATGTCTGATGGAGGCTGGAAGTGGGTAATCACCTACAAGCTCTGTCTCAATGGGTTTGCTTTGGTCAGATGACTGTTTGCTGCAAAATTATTTTGATTCACTCAACTGTGGTTTATCTTCAAAAACAGGTAAAGGCCTGAGGGTAAAATGTCAGCAAATTTAAGTCCTGCAAAAAGATCTTCTAAAGAAAAGCTTACAGTTCTCCTTTCTCAACAGCCAGTTTCACATTCTGAGCTGGTGTTAACACCTTTCATGCCTGACTGTCCCTCATCTTGAGGTAGTGAAAATGAGCACTGCTTCCATTGGGGTGAACTTAATGAGGTCCTTCTATTGCTGGAAACCATTCCCACTATGTGCTGCCATGTAAGAATATACTTGCCTTTTAGTACACGTACTGCCAAAGCAAGTGTTATACTTGCCTTTTATGAACAGGTGACCCCACAGCTCTGAGGCTCATTGGTGAAAACATCAATTATGCTTTTATTAATTTCCAGGAGTGCTGGTGAGTTTTTAACTCTTAAATTGTGTGTGTTCTTAGTTTTATTGCATTGGAAAATATGCCTTCCTTCCATACAACCTCCATTCCATTCCATCCAAGAGTGGACACCAAAGACCATCTCTTGGTTCCAGAAAGCTTGCAGCTGAATTGAGCAGTTCAGGCTAGTACAGATGAAATACTCAGACAGGTCTAGTGCTAAACTGTGTATTATTTATTGAGTGTATTAAGAGTTCAGAGAAGGGGAGAGCAATTTGGGTTGGAACAGTCATGGAGGACTTCTTATAGGAAAGAAAAAAAACCCAGATTTCTGAGTATAGAGCTTATTGGCCTGAATGAGAGAAGTGAACGCATGTGGATAGACCACAGGAAGGGTGTGACGGAACAGAGGAAGATGGAACTGAAAGGGAAGGAGGAGGAAGCATCTCAAGAACCTTTACAACTAGGTAGGGAAGTGTAGACTTGACGGGTAAGTGATTGGAAGTCACTTTTGGATGCTGAAAGAGGATATAAGACTTAAGGACTCTCTAAGCAGAGGTGGCCCATGTTTCCACAATCCCATAACACTGGAACTTAATAGTGGTGGCCAGGACAAACCAGTTGCTGGTTGAGACCCAACTGCATAACCCAACGAATGGAGAAAAGTCAGGAAGGAAAGATCCGCTTCATCACACATGCTAACAAAGAATGTAATTCTTTATCTCTATTCCACCCCAAATCCACCATGGAAGGGAATGGTCAATTCTGAGACTGTGTGAATCAGCTCTTGTAATTGTGAACTGAGGCCAAAACAGAGTTCATGCCAGAGACTGGATGGCTCATTGAAATACTTCAGGCAAATTTGATTTTGATTTAGGAATGGTATGTTGCTGATTGTATGTCCAGGTTAGGGGTCTATAATTTTTGCCAAAGCACATGTCCTAGAAGCTAATGCTGAACTCCTTTTCCTACCTCCTAATTGGTTTCCAGTGATAAGGAATTTGTTCACACCTAATTTGAGTCTTTTTTTTTTTCTTTTTACATTTTTAATTCTTTAGTCTCCTAGATAAAATGAACTTTTTCCTTCTGACCACTCTGGGAGAAGATACTTATCCAATGATGGATAAGAAGGAGAACAGACTGCACTTAATTAATACATGAAAAGACTTGTTACCTTGGGCTCACTGATACTGAGATTTCTATTAACTGCAGATCCTTAGCGATTGGGAATTCACATCTTTGCATACACCACTATAAAAGAAGCTAACATGTACTTTCTGAATCACTAAATAAAGATTGGTTAGGTGTAGAATCCCACAATCTTGGAGTTAGATGGCAGTGTGTAAGAAGCTCTGGTATAATGAAAAGGGCCTTGTACGTAAGATTAAAGACCCTGGATTTGAGTGCCTATCCTCTTACTAGTTGGATGATACTGAGTACTTCACTTGCCTTTTCAGAGCCTCAGTTTCTTTCTGTACAATGACTTTGTGTAAGGAACTACGTGAGAGTGGAGAGCCTGGTTTCCTGCCTCCCCAGCCTCATAACTTCAAAACTGAGACCATTTAACTCCTATTTAGCTTAAACTCACCTCAGCCCCCATAGAAAACAGACTCCTTAGCAATCAGGAGTGGGTAAGAGCATAGTGGTTGGGGGAGAGTTTAATGAACCCAAGGGAAGCATTTTAAAGAGCTCAGCCCTGTTAATGTGGCTGCATATTCTGTTTTGACCTAATATTCTGGCTTACTAATCAGGCTCTGGTCCTATTCTTAGGGCACGGAGCAAAGCTTTGAAACTAGTCAACTCTGAGGCTAGAGGATCTGGGTTCAAGTTCTGCCTGTACCACTTCTTAAGATGTGTGGCCTCAAGAGAGTTAGATGAAGTGTCTAGGTCTCAGATCCTTCATCTTGTACCCAAGAAAATAAAATGTACCTTACAGGAAACCTTAACACCATCCATGTTCAGGCACACTTATTGGTCCTACTGCAACCTTGTATTCCAGTTGCCCCAAGACCCTACATGATTTCCAGGTTCTCCTAGGACCTGGACCATGTTTTGCCTTTTTCCAGTTCTCTTGGGTACTAAGATGCCATTTCCACATCCAGGTCAATGTTGTCCCAATGGGGCTGCCATGGTGCCAGAGTGGGCTGGTCTATTAGCTGCTGCCCAAGGCTCCTTACTCTGTTGCAATACTTGGAAGCCATAGCTATATTTCCCAGATTCTTGCCACTTCCTCTCTCTGATTTCCTTTAGCAATTGCTGATAAACCTGCCTGAATCAACCTTCTTGCCTGTCTGATTCTGTGTAGTTTCTGGGTCCTGATTATCACCTAGAGGTTTGTTGGTCATCTCGTGGAAAATTACTGTGAAGTGACAAAATTGAAGACTTAGACATTTATAACAAAAATATAAGTGATCCAAATTGGTTGATACTTTCTGTGATAACAAATAATCTCAGAAATAGTGCTACAGAGCAGATACTTTTAAATTAGGCACACTTGGTTTGTCTTCTTAAGGGAAGGGTGATGCAATGCATTTGTAAGAAATCTGTGCTATGTAGAGACCACTTGGAAAAAATGGAAATAGTTAATTTATTGCTGAAAGTGATGCATGTCATCATTAGTGAAAACTCTAGTATTACACATTTTAAAAAGTAAGGACATACAACTTTCTAACTGGTTAGAGTTTTTTTCATTGTGTTTTGAACACATTCACTGGAAATATAAAAATGCAGTATCTTCCAAGTAGTTTGTAAGAACATTGGATTGAAATTAGGGAAGAAAACTTACTAGCTGAATTTCATCAACACATTTACATAAAAGTATAGGATAGAACCACTGAGTGTGATGACTCAGGGAGTGTAGCTATAGGCTTGTCTTCTGTTGGATTTACTTATTGTGATGATATTTTGTCTTCAGCTTTGACAGCCATTGAAATATGGTGTGATATGACCTGTGGGTTGCTTTTCCAGTGTTAAACTAAGGATTAAAAAATAATGAAGCACATCCTATGACATAGTTTTCTCTAAAATATTTTTATTGTAATTAATGAGAGAAAAATAGGCTTTTTGTGCCACATAAAATGTTATCTACTGAGACAAGATGTAAATGTAAAAGCACATTATTTATTCAGCATTGTTTCATGCTTTAAAATATTTTTGTGTATATTTTGTAATGTATAAAATAATACTGTAATTGTGTATATATCCATTTTATAAAGTTATTTGGGAAGTATACTCATACATTTTTGTTTGTTTGCTGATGGGAGGAGGAATCAAGACCATGCTGTCCAATACGTAGGACATTTTGCTTGGAAGGAGAAGCCTGTAATTCTGAAGGGCTGCCAGGTGGAAATGGTAATAGATTTGTGCTGTGTTGCTCTAGAAAGTAGGTATAGGATTAATAATAATAATGGTTAACATTTATTGAACATTTCCTATGCACCAGGCACCACACCAAGCACTTAACATTGATTATTTTATTTATTCCTGTTCTGTACCTTAGGAGACAAGTATCATTACCATCCTCATATCAGAGTGGTGGAGGAGGCCCAGCTGATAGAGGTCCAGTAACTTTCACAAAGCCACACATAAGGAGAGCAGAGCTAGAGGTTGAATCCACATTTTTCTGACTCTATATAGTTTGTGCTATTACCATTACCTGGCTTAGCATAATGATTGATTCTCATTCATTATGAAAGATGCCCACAGAGGAATGAATGGATTATATAGCTAAGCACTTGGTTCTTTACCTCTGGAAATATGTTCAACTAAATGACTGGAAGTTTTCTTCATGAGGAGTGTGATATTTTAACTTGTAATAAATATTTCATCTATGTTCCCCTTCCTGGTCCAGAACTTTCGGGTTGGTGAACATGTGGAGATGTGGGGAGAGTGGTGGGCATGGGAGCTCTGAACCTTTTCCCCACATCTTTCCCTATTCATCTCTTCTATATGGCTGTTTCTGAGTTATATCCCTTTATAATAAGCTGGTAATCTAGTAAGAAAAATGTTTCGCTGAGGTTCTATAAGCCACCCTAGCAAGTTAGTTGAACCCAAGGAGGGATCATTGAAACTGCCAATCTATAGCTGGTGGGTCAGAAGCACAAGTGTCAACCTGGACTTACAATTGACATCTGAAATGGGGACAATCATGTAGGATTGAGCCCTTAATCTGTGGGATCTGATGCTGTCTCCAGGTAGATGGTGTCAGAATTGAATTGTAGGATACCTAGCTGGTGTCTGAGAATTTCTTGGATATGTTGTAGTGGGGGGGGGGGACCTACACATTAGAATTGGGTGTAGAATTGGAGGAGGGAGTTGAACTCTGTGACCTCTAAGATGCCTTTCAACTTAGAAACCTTGAGCATTTCTCTAGACAAACTATTTCCAGAAAATATAAATGATTCCTGTACAAAGGATAGGGTCTAATGGTCAAAGAAGTTTGGGAAATTCTGGATTAATAAGGGGCAAGTAGTGTCTTTCCTGAAGGATTCTCAGAGAGCCTTTACCATATTATTCATTATAAATGTCCAAGAGAAGGAAATAATGTGCTGGCTTTCCCCAAACACGTTCATCTTGGATGACTCCTTCATTGTAGAGTTATCTCCTGAGTTTGGTGTTTTCTTGTTGAACCTTGGAAACTCTGATAGAAGCTAAAATATTTATACTAATTCTTGGGAAATTCTGTTACTCTTTAGGACATGGTTGGCAAGATGTCTGTTAGGCAGAGTATTCTATTAGCACCCTCCATTCCTCTCCCACGATATCAGAAAGTTGATAGTATAGAAAATCAGAACCACCTTCGTGAGAGGGTGCACTGTGCCAACTGAACTTTGGCTCAATTTCTACTCTCATCTTCAGGCCTTTTAGGGTAGTCTTCTTTAGATTATCACTTTGAGAAGTAAGGTAAGATACCCTGAATAATGCCACTGCAAAACTACAGAATATGTTAGGTACATGATAAGATTCTTGCTTTCAGCCCAACAATTAACCTCTACATATATCACGTCTGGGTAGAAAAAAAAAACATGTTCTCTAATGGCAAACTGAATCAAGGGAACTAAACTGAAAGTAAATATTAGGAAAAAGGGCCTGAATGTAAAAAATTAACATATGTGATGAGCTAATGTGCAGCCCTCACGGTTGATGTTATTTGTGCTTTGAATTTGGAGCATGCTGTAGGATACCTTTGTATCCTTAGCTAGGGCACATCTCAGTGTAGGATATTTAAATGCGTTTTGCCTGAGACACCGAGGGATGAGCGATGCTATGTTCTAGTTACATAATTCTTAACCTCTCCTGCAAATTAGGCAGGAAAACAGTTTAGAGATGCTGGGAGAGGGATTTCTGTGGACAAATGCCCTTCCCATCCCCCCACCATGAGGAAGTGTGGGCACTGCCTGCTGCTTCACTTAGGTTGAGAAACGGACCTGAAGAAGACCATGCGGCAGATTTCATAGCACTCTACTCTTGCTTGGGGGATATAGTGACCAGTGTTTGACTTGGACCAAACTAGAGGCTAAAGTGGCAATAGACCAGACGATTGCTATTTGGGAAGTAACTGAAGTCCTAAGGGCTGGTTACACAGGTCACAATTCTGACCCAGTCTTCTATTTTACAAAGGAAGGACTGGAAAAGAACCTTGACTTACATGTGTGTAACACATATGATTGACAAAGCTTTTTGTATGATCTTGTTTGACCTTACAGTAAGTTTCTGAGATGAACATGAATATGATTCTTGTCTTACAGATAAGGGAGGCAGTGCTCACAGATAGTAAAAAAAAAAAACAAATTTCTAGACTTAGACTAGAAAGAATCATAGTTAAAACTTCGCAATTACCTTAACAAGTGTTAGGCAGCATTGTAAAGGACTTACTGTATTGAAGTCCTTTAGTCCTGCCCACACTCCAGGAGAAAGATACTATTAAAATCTCCATTTTATAGATAACTGACACCTGGAAGCCTCAGTTTCCTTGACTTGTCCGCTAGAAAGTGCAAAAAAACCAGCATCTGAACTCAGGAACTCTGGCCCCTGGGCCTTTCCTGTGATGTTCTTTCCATTATAGCACATTGGCTACATAAGGATTTTTAAAACATAAAGATCTCTCTAGGTTAGTTTCACTGCCAACAGAGCATTGCCAAGTGGCAACCTTTTGGGACCTTCTTGGATGCCAATGTTAGAATAACTTTAATCATACTACCAATTTGTGATAAGCAGTTACTTTTAAAATACATAGGGGAGTCGCAAAAGAGTTAATATTTTAAACAGTTTGCACACCCTTCCTCACAACTCAATTCTAGCATTAATTATTTAGAAAGCTATTTCTTAGGTACACTTTGACTTAGCCTGAGTAGATGATCACAAGTTCCAAATGGCAAACATTAATAAGGTGTTAGTGTTGTGCTCAGAACACGAGTACATCATTTTGGCTTCGTCCATGCTCTATACCTTACCTGCTGTGGTGTGCCAGAAAGTGGGATAAATTGGTTTGGAGTCAGACATTCCTCGTTTCCATTCTATCGAGTACACAATCTCCGAGTTTCAAAATCCTCATTTGTAAATTGGGGAAAATATATGCCTTCTGTTTTTTGAAGATTGGAAGATGAGATGAGTTGTGTGACCAAAATACCTAGTCAGGGGTCTGCCGTGTAGTAGATGCTCAATCAGTTATCAGTTTCCCTGTTCCTTGTGGCCCGGGATCATTTCTTAATCCCATTTTGTGAGTTTGGGCAATTCAGTCATCCTCTATGAACCTTAAATTTGCCACCTGTGAAATGGAACCATCAGAAAATATCTCACAGGCTTTTCTAAGACTTCTTCAACCAATACCAGTGCAAGTGCTTCCTAAATTATGATTCCTGTTATCTACCCCCAAATCATTCAGCATGGCCTTGTATAGTTAGCAGATCTTATATTTGTTGTTGCATTAAACTTCAAAAGCAATCCCAAACTCTGTTTCATTTTCTGTTCTTTTCCTTTTTTATAACAACCGTCAGAAGGAGAGACAAACATTATTTTTCTCATTATCATACTTGAGGCCCAGAGGGCTACTTGCTTACAACTTCTCACAGGAGGACCAGGGCTGGAACCTGGGTCTGTGGCTCTCATTGGTGTCTTGCCAAGTGAATCTGCGTCCATGTGGCTCCTGTGGTTTGTTCCTTGCCTAGAGAGACCTTGCTGTGTGACTTTTGTTAGGGGGGCACCTGATTTATTCCCCCACAGTCCCCTAAACATCCTGCTCTCTTCCTAGCACTGCTATCTTTGAAACCCAAACTGGTGAGGGAGGAGTTTGTCGTCTCTTGACCTCAGCACTTTTTGCAGGGTGTTTACTATGGGTGAGCTCATGATTCAGCCACAGAAGAAAATTTTTGTAATGTCTACTGGAGATGAAAATATTCTTCCTTGGAACATTTGTCGCTTGAGTGTTCATACTCTGTAATGCCCCAAGACAATCCTCTAAAAACAGCAGCTGCTTCCCTTCCACTACACAAACAGAAAGGTTCAAACTCAGGCCTGCTTTGTTATTATGGGCCAACTGTGTGCAAACACTATGTCCTGCGGGGGGCCCAGAGATGAATTAAACAGCCCTTGCTCTGGATTTTCTGACAATAGAATCGGGTGATATCCTCTCCCCTCCCTTCATTGTTCCCCAGCCTGAGCCGCCTGATCTGGCTGGCTGTTGCATCCCCTGGGCTGCATTCCTTCTGCACACATACATGGGGAAGACCACTTCCCAGATGGACACGTCCAGAGTTTGGGAGCAGTGGATCTATTCTGCTAGAACATGCACTTGTTCTTAGCTGACAGCCTAAGAACACATATTCTTAAAGAGAAAGGTGAGCTAAATGAGGGCAGCAAGGAAAAAATGGGTCCCTCAACAAGTGTGAGAGGGAGGCGAGAACCAGGTGCGTGGGAGCTGCACAGCCAGCATCCTCCAAAAGGAAAAAATCCATAGCTAAGGGCTCTTTTTTGTGCCCTGAGCTGGGGATACAGCTATGAAGATGACCTGGTCCCAACTTGGAGTAGCATAGAATCTGGTAGTAACTAGAGTTCGCTCGAGTGTCACCCTCCTCCCAGTCATTGTCCTGCCTGCCCCTGCAGCACACTGCCCACCTAAAAGGATTGGTCATCGCTGTCTTGGGGAAGTGGAGGTGATGCTAGCACTGAGGAAGAAATCAGGACTGAGCTTCACGCAACTCATCTGAGAATTGTTTCTCTCTGAACCCTTGCTAGTCTTGTCCTTACAGCTGACTTTTGGTGATGATAGATGGGCCTTATTTCAAAATTAATGAGGTGAGGACACACCTACCTCATGAGAAGGTGTATCCTATGAAAATATAATTCAGAGACTCTTTAAGTGGGTGGAATATGGTTACCTAGGTGCTTTTGGAGTTGATTCTGTGGGACTGATCTCTCCCTCCCTGAACCTTCCATACCTGGGAGTCTACCATTATCAGTTCTTGGGTTTCACATTGCCTTTTCCAGGCTCCTGTTTTAAAAATGGAAATACCCCTAGGAAGAACATCAAGACCCGAACATTGAGGTACACTGATGGATCAAATAGTTGTCTTGCTGATGGATGAGACTTGGGCTTCTTGTAGGAAAAAACATAGTAAATAAATTAGAGGAATGAGGAGAGGAGGTGAGCATATGAAAACCTCACCATCCTGATGATCAGGCCCTTGGTAGAAGGAAGTTCTTGCCCTCCTTGAGTGGACATGCTCAGGCTGAAATCTCATCCTGAACCTCAGTGTTTCAGAATGCAAGTCTGATCATATTTTCCTAGCATTGACAACAGCAGGCAAAGTTGGCTCTGCTAGACAGATAACTGATAAAATAAGCAATTGTATAATTTCCATTGTGCCCAAACATTTTTGTAGTCATGACAACATCCTTAGATTCTTACAGCCCTGACAGCCAGGGAGATGGCTAATAATTCCTTTCCAATAATCACCAGCCTCTGTGTAAGAGGACTATTGGGCCCCGTTGCAGGATGGTTCTGTGTGAGAGGTGCTGAGGGAGAGGCACTAGAGGGAAGGGAGGCTTTGGGGATTATTCAAGGTAAGGGGCAAAAAAAAAAAAAATCACTGCAGTCACTTGGGTGACTGACCTAGAGGTAAATCATGTGCCAACGATCCTCTTTTGGAAAAGTGTCTCCAATTGAACCCATTCCTCCAGGTGCCACCGTTATTGTACCCCCAGGATTATAGCAGTTGCTCCTTAGTAGGTCTCCATTGTGTGTATCATCTGTACCCTGCTACTGGTCAATCTACAGTTCAAATCATTGTCATCTTGTCATGTTGCTGCTCAAAATTTCATGTAGCTTATTCACTACTTACTGTATTAGGCCTGAGCTCCCCTGCCTTAATTCCTTTTTTCTAATCTTGCCAAACCCAATCTATCCTATCCTGTCTTTCCAAATTTTATTTATCCCTTAAGTTATAGCTAAGATCTTCCTACCTCCATCAAGCTTCCTCTGACTACTCTGGCCCAAAGCATTGGGCTTTATGACCAGTACCACACAGCCCTACAGGTGTGTTGTTGCCAGGGATTAATGCATGCTAGGCCTTTTCTCCAGAAAAGACTGAATTCTGTGAGAGCTGTCCATAGATGTCTCCTGTATCTCTCAAAAAAGGCTATCTTTTCCATCTTTTCTCAACTGCCCTTTCTAAAACATTACTGTCTACTTGGTCTGCTTTTTTTTTTTTTTTTATCTTTCTTTATACCACTAACACCATGTAACATTATCCAACATTGTCTCAAGCTAGAATATAAATTCCATACAGGCAGAGGCTTTAACTGTCTTGGCTTCTTTTGTATACCCAACAAATACTACAAAGCTGAGAATATAATATGACCTCAATAAATGATTGTTGAATGATTGAATGAGTTTTTATTAGCCAATTCACATCCAAAATTATGGAGAAGAAAAGGGGAGGTACCAATCCTTTCCACTGTGTACATGCTGCCATAACTTCTAAAAATGAACCCTCATATGGTCTTTTTCCTATTAGAATAGACAGCCAAACGTTGCTGAACAGCAAGAGTAATCCAATTCATAGGGACATTGTGCATTCCTGTCAGAAGAGCCCTGTAATCAGGGACTACAGGCAAGGCCAGCTTACTGCTGCAAAATGCATGGGCTGTTACTACGCGCCAACTTCTTGGATTGCTGTGAGATTCAAATGCAATAAGGAATGGCAAAAAGGGTTAAATTGTAAATCAAGATAAAACTAGGAATCATTATTCAACCAGCTGGTGGTGTGAAGAACTGGAATTAATTTTGATAAAGACAGCAAGGAATACTCTGGACCACAAGTATTGAAAATAAACATCAAAAGGAGGTGTCAGGAGCTCTCTATTAGAACTCTGAAGGATAATATGGTTTTGATTGTTTGGAAGGGCCTTTCTGGATATGTCAGGGCCTCAGTAAGAAGGATGCCTTTCTCCTTTGAGAAACACAAATGATATATTTCCACATTGGAATACTGGTCAGTGGATCTTTCCAAAAGAAAAGTTAAAAAGACTTTGAAAAATTTTAGGAAACTTGGCGGGGAAAAAAAATCCACGATCACCACTATTGTCATCATCATCGTCATCAAATTAATCCTTTGAAAAATCTCAAAAGGTAGGTATTGCTTTCTTTTCTTTAAGCATAGGGGAGAACTGTGGTGTGAAGAGAATGAAGTCTCTTACATGGACTTCCCTTAGCTAGTAAACAATAGGGTCAAGAATTTAACAAAAAATGCCAACATTTACTGAGGATTTTCTTAATGTCAGTCGTTGTTTGCAATGCAATGCAAAGGTGCAGGTAGTGCTATTCCTGGTTTATAGTAAGTAAGACTGGGACCTAGAGAAGTTAAGCCATTACCTAAGGTCACATAACTAAGGAGAGCAGGAGCCTAGACCTGAGTCTAGACAGGTGGCACTGGTATCTATGTGCTTCTGCATTACTGTGTGATGCTTCCTGTGTCCCTGGCCACTGTCCTTTGAGATGCCCAACATATGGTTCAACTTTTATAATCAGAGAAGCTACTTTCATTACCCTTACTAAATGAAATGAGGGAGGAATACAGAATAGAGAGAAGGAGACTTGGGGGAGGGATTGCTAGGGTGAGTCCCAGTGAAGGCTCTCCTGGAATTACCTGGCTGGAGAAAGCAGATGGTGTGGGTGTTGTTAATAGGCATCCTAAGGAGGGTCTAACAAGCCTGCATGTGACTAGAAGATGGTTGTCAATTGGGGAGGGGTCCCACTCAGCTGTGCGAAGGGTTTGCTCAGATGAAATTAGGGTTTATTGAGTAGTAAACAGCAACATCCAGCTGCCTGAGAATTTCATTGACAGGATGCAAAGGCAGGAGAATATTGTGTAAACCTTATTTACAGATCAATAGATAATCTTTCATACACAAAAGGTCAGCTCCAGGAAGGCAGAGCAGTAAAAAAAGAAATATTGCCTGCAAATACAATATTGACTTTAAAAATGCACCCAGATGAATCCTTTGATGTATATTCTTCTAGTCAAAGTACATTTCTTTATTCATGAGGTTTTTTTTCCTAACCACTTCAGGTTTCTCAGTGAAGTATGAAGACAGTGATGAAGAACACTGATTTCTAGTTGTCTTGAATTCTGTGCCATCAAATGATCAGCATGAAATGGAATCAATGCTGAAAATTTCAAAACAACTTTCCTCTGTGTGTGTGTGTGTGTGTGTGTGTGTGTGTGTGTGTGTGTGTTTGTGAATTAAGATGCTCAAGTCAAATAGAAACTCACCCCTAACCCCTTGTAATTTCCTGCTTTGGTGGCTGTGATGATGATAAACATTTATCCTGGCTTCGGGAAATAAACAACTATTCAATCCTACTGATTCCCTCTGGATTCCTTCATTCATTTTGTATTTCTTCTTTGCCTTTAAGCAAGTAGTTCATCATCCCAAAGAATATCTGAAATCGTTGCCATCCACCTATACCTGACTGCTGGATTGTGAGGCCATTTATGACTGCTGCTCAGACACAAGTAAGCATGGGAGAAGGAAGCCTAACTGGGCTATGTTTCCCTGATAGAATCTTTCAGATTAGGGGTCCAACTAACTTAGATACCTTATCAGTATGGGAAATTTTTCAAAGGGCCACAGTCTGAGCCCTGAATAGAAATATTGCTGGTAGAAAGTGCCTTTGGGGTGGTTGCTCCACTCTCTGGGTCATTGTGTGCCACATCTGAAGGAAGGATGCACAGCTGGGAAAAGTCCACCCTCGTCAATAAGTCAAAAGGCTTAAGATGGACAATTCTTCCTCTTAACTTCCTGATGGAGAAAGGCATGGCAGTGGCTGTGAAAGAATTTTCTATGCTGTAGAATCATATAAATACATTTTCCAGAGTAACCAAGGAGGATCCTTTGACAATGACACAATTACTTCCAACTGCTTACAAGTTCTTTTCTTGCTGCACTGAGAAATCAGGTTTCAAATGCTGTGAGAACAATAACCTCCTCTTATGAAAGGATGTGGCTGGAATCGGCCACCTACAGCTTTGTCTAGACTTGATGGGGAACCAGAGGGACAGGGGACTACTCAACCCCTCAAAGAGAGAAAAGGATCCAGAGGGGAGGCTGGATTTCATGACTGATGGTATAGATTTTAGCCTCTTTCAGAGTCAAAGTCATAGCTTGGCCCCTCTATTTGGCCAAAGTTTCCATTCCTCCCACCTGGGGCTATGCCTTCCATGCTCACATCCTCCCAAGTTCCTCCCCAGCTCTTACCCCCTAGAAGGAGGACTGAGGGTCCTTATTCATAAGAGTGAATGGTGGTGACTACCAGGTGTGGGCCAGTATTGGGTCTAATTCTGGATATCTTGATTTCAAACTTTGCAATGATTCCTCATCCCTTATTTACTTGCTCCCAGCCCATCATTCTGGCTATTGTTCATGCTGTTACTATCAAGGGCTCTAGAATATGTATGTGAGGGGGTTGTTTTCTTTTTGGATCTATCTTCTTCAGGAATGCTTTTCATTACATGTATGTGAATGGCAGTTCCCCTGTGGATTCATTTGCATGTCCTAAGGTGATTATATTTTGTTATTGAAGGCTCTGTGGCCCCCACATCCCACTTGGACTTTTCTAAGAGAAAAGGGAGAGAAAGAGGGAAGAAGGTAGTTGGGAGGGAAAGAGGAAAAGAGGAAGGAATGAAAGAAGTCAGTTGGGTAACAGGTGCTAATAATTTTGTACAGTTGTTTATAGTTTATATACTGAGAAACAATTTGTAAAATGTTTTTGGCAGGCATCATCTTATTTTTCACAAGCACCCTATTTACAGATATGGAAACTGAGGCTTAGAGAAGGTAATTGGGTATCTAGCTAATAAATAACAATATCCCACCTGGAATCCAGTCCTTCTGCCATCATACATAGTTTTCTTTTCTATACTGCTTCATGAATATAAAGGCATTTCCTAAACTTGTTTTTTTGAACTTAAGACAAAAACTGTAAGAGCTGAAGGTCTTGGTGGCCACCATAACTCTATTCAGTCCTTACTGGACTTTTCTTGAGGGTGGACTGGTAGACTTTGGTTGGATAGAAATAATCATCCTACAAAGTACTCAGTACATATATTATTTTTGAACACTTCATGGTTTATGTAATATTTTCCTATATAAATCTCACTTGAGGGTCCTATAAGCCAAGTGGGTCTCGGAAGTCCAGCAAATGACCCAAAAGTAAATGGTGGGATGAGGATGAAGTCTTAGTTTTTTTTTTCTTTAATGCTCATGCCTTCTATTACTCCATATTTCCTCCACTGTTATGTGCCTAGTCTGCTAATCTGCAGACAGTATAGTAAAGTCCATTTAGGGATCCAACACACCCAAGTCTGAAAATAGAAGAGGTCATAACCCTGACCTCTGAGCATGATGGGCTGTATTTGGGGGGCACAGTGTAAAATGAAAATTCAGGGCCCTTCGTTAAAAAAAAAAGTATAAGCATTTCAAGACTGTGGAAGCAGGAAATTAAACCTAGTGTGAGGCTCTCTGAATGTGGGGTGCTTTTGAGCATGGAACCCTGTGTGACTGTATGGGCAGCATGCCAATGAAGCTAGTCCTGCCTCTGACATTAACTCAGGAGTGGATGACCGTAACTCTTTCTCAGATCCTTCCTGGAGCTTCTATCAGGGAGGGGAAGTTACATGTCATATAGACTCTGTTCTGTTAAACCTTTTATTCTTGTAGAGATGAGGCACACAAAGGCCCAGTGTTGCTCATTGAACCTACTAACTCCAGTTCTCAGGGATCAAAACTTAAGGACAAAGTATCACTAGCAAGTAATGTTGATGTGAGCATTTACTGTGTGACAGGCACTGTATAAAACTTTTTTACATCCTTTAAATTGTTTGCAAAGATGGCCTCAATTCTCTATCCTTACTTGGATCAACACATCTTATATTGTGACTGTGAAGCTTTTCCCATGAAAAAATGGAGTGCATTTCTCTATGTCTTGAATCAGAGCTGGCCGCATGAGTTGGTCTGGCTAATAAAATGCTTCAGAATAGATGGCATACTAGTTCAGGGGGTAGGTCTCAAGAGGCTTGCAAGCTTGAGCTCTTTCTGTTGGAACCCCAGGACTGCCATTAGAGCAAGCCTATGTTAGGCTGCTGGAAATGAGCTCCACTTGGTGTTGTCATCTCAACTGAGACCATCTAGGGCAGCCTGCCCCCAGTTGACCTGCCACCTAACTGTAATTGCTTAACCGAGCTTAGCTGAGGTCAAACAGTCCAGGTCAGGAGAACCATTCCACAGATAAACTCACAGACAGGTGAGAGATGATAGCTGTTGCTTTAAAACTGTGTGTGTGGGGGGAGGGGCTTAGGTAGTTATGCATTATTATCCCAATAGGTAACAGATACATACTATTACCATTGTTATTTCCATTCTTGTGGTAGGGAAATAAGGAAATAAGCAAATAAGCATCAAGACATTAGGTTGTAGCCTGTGACCAGTGGCTAGTAAATGGGCTTACTGTGACTTCTAGCCCAAGTCCTTATTGGTTACTTTGTGGGGTCCTTTCATAGCACTCTGGGCTCTGTCAAGCACTCAGCTATTTGGAAAGGTATTTGAATGAAAGAAGCATGACTGAGTTATGCAAGAGGTCCATGTGAAATTGCATTAATGCAAATGGAATTCTTTGTTTTTGTAAATGAAAACAAAAATGCAGTTATATTAGTGGAACTCACATATTAAACTAAAATAAAATCTACCAGCAAGTGTCTCCCCTCCATGTCTAGGTAACCCCACATCTTTTATAAAAAGCAGTTGCCCCCCAGAATAACAAGTAGACATTGTGCTAAACCAGGAATACACAATTTGTTTATAGTGGCCGCACCAGAATATAAGAGTTCTTACAAATATCGGAGGTTGGGAAGGTTCTGGAAGGCATCAGTGTCGATGTATAGCAGGTTGTTGGCCTTTTCAATTCTACTGTAAAACAAAAGAATATATACATGAGCTCAACTGTAAGGAATGCTGTAGTATTTTTCACATTATGCAAAGAGTATATCACTTATTCACTCACCCATCCATCTATCCACCCATCATTTCAACAAAAAAGTTTAGAACACATGCAGTATTTTCACTATGCTAAGTTGTTCAAGCTAAATATTAACCCATTTTGCTTTCATCACTAATGTCCTGTTGGGACATTAAAAATAGCCAAACAAAACACTTTCTGAGTTTGTCCTTTTCACCCAGCACACTGTGTCTTTAACCAGTAAGTGTCTCTCAGGGTCTAAGGAGGCTAAGAAGGCAGGGCTGAGACTGACCTGGGAAATGGAGATTTTGTCTGATTTGGAGACAAGAGTAGGGGATAGAAAACGAAGGTGAAAAGAAGATGGCAGGAAGCAAAAGGGTGAAGGACAAAAGGAGATTGGAGAAAGAGTAAAGAGGCAAAGGAAAGCAAAGGTCAGGTGAAAAGCAGTGGACATCTGATTTTAATCATGCAATTGTAGCAGGAAGTAGTTGGGAACGTGCTGCTGATTCCCTTCATGCTGTAGACTGAGGCTGCTCTCACAGCTCATGAGAAGTGGTGACTTTTGCCCTTGTTGTCTTTAGCTGTGTCCTGATCAATAGTCTGGAGGTGAACGTGTTCACATTTGGATTCCAACAGAGAGAGGCTGACCTTTCCTCATCTTGCTGGATCAATGTATATTTACAGATATGCTCTGTGTTAATTACTTCCTCCCTGTTTCATTAGCTTTTATGTTGCAGTAACCTGTAGCTACCCAGATCCAAGTACCAGGTAATTAATTAAGTATAGTCAGTGCTACATGGGGGTGAGCACCTCTCCATGCAGGGAAGAGATGAAAGAGCTGTTCCATTAGCTCTACTGCCTGTTGAACTGCAGAAAGGGGTGCCTGCTTAACCCTGCCCAGAGGGCTGATTGCTCTTTGGTTCATTTCTTTGACATTTCCTGTGGGTTCTGAGACACTGGTGAAACTCTCTTTTTCCAACTAGGGTAAGGAGAGACCAAGCAGAGAAGAAAAGAAGGAACAGGAGGGCAATGGGGGAAAGTGAGGAAAGGCATCAGTTTCAGAGGCTTAACAGCAATGAGGAAGAATGCAGGTGGGAGGCAGAGTGGGTGGAAGGAAGGAAAAGGGAGAGGGTAGTCTGCCAGTATGGACAGACTGAGTATCATTTCTAAATGTGTGTGTGTGTGTGTGTGTGTGTGTGTGTGTGTGTGTGTGTGTGTTTGTGTGTGTATGAATTATATGGATGTATAAATGTATATATATGTATATATGCTTGGCAAATGATAAGAAATTTTTTGAAAATGTAGGAGTTGGTATTTATGTTTAAGTCCTTATCCTGCTGTGGATTTGGCTGGGTGACTTTAGATAAGCCTTGCAACTTTCATTCTTGTCTGTAATATTAGGAAAGTGGTTCATTCACTTTCTTAACTATGTTGCATGGGATTTTTGTGAGGTGTTAATAAATGCCCCACAGAAGAAACCTTACCAGCGATACTGGTTGAGAAACCCTTAATAAAATGCCTCCCTGGATATTCCAAGTGTATATTCACACATGATAGGTTCTGAGTTTTCCTATAGTAAGTGAGCCTAACATTTGCCCAATGTTTCCTAATATAACTTGACCATAAAGTCGTTTACCTTTTTAAAAAACACTTTGTACTTTGGAAAATTTGGGACCAGATAGTGTCTAGTCTTTTCTGGCTTTGACATTTTATGATTCTGTGAATTAATTTATGGTGGTTATAGGCTGGTATGAAACAGAAATAGATCTGTATGAATATTGACAGGTGTGTAAAACCAGAATGTTAAAAACAGAAAGTAAATTTGGTTGTAATAAAGGTACCAAGTATCATTATGACATATTTACTCTATGTCAGTTGATGTGGGATCTAATTTATTTTTATCACCTTTGTTCATCACAGTGATCCTGTGGCATGCACTTTTACTCTCATTTTACAGTTAAGGAAAACTAAGTGTTAGAATGCTTTTGTTTCTTGGTAGGTTTCATGGTGAGTGTATGGCATAGACTAGTATTCAAGTGAGGACTGCCTATCTTTACATCATGTGGGATTTATTTTGGACTTTGACTCTGGAATAATTTTAAAAGAAACGATGAGATAGAGACCCCTTCAGTCACAGCACAAGGTTATTGGGTCTACTATTGGAAAAAAAAAAAAAAACCTCTTGGAGGGAGACAGCAGGACAAGATTATTTTCTTGGTTGGTACTTGGATCACCAGGCAGAGAGACACAGAATGGTGCCCTTTGGGCTGTCTTTGACATCTTAAAATGAAATTCTAGGGATCAGAGGATAGAGCAGAGTTAGGACCTTCCAGGGATATACACAAAATTTACAGCTATCGCCAATGGTGATGAGCAAACCCCACAGGATCTTGCTTACATTTCATGTAATTTGGACAGGTTGAAGAACACATTTGCCTCTATTACTTCCAAGACATCATTCTGTGAGATCTCTCTGCAAAAAAAATAAATAATAATACATATGATATAAAAATATGTGATTTGAATTTTTTACAAATGAAATGTAAGTCACCGTAGAGCCTCTTGTCTGCAATGATTCATGAGACACACACAACCCTATTCCTGTCCTCAAAGAAGCCAGGTGTAATAATCAGACAAATCTAAAATAGGAGATGCTAATATTTGGAGAACAATGAGAGAATAAGCCCAAGGTGATGGCTCAGTTAGTTTAGAGGTTATTCAGTCTGTGGATGTAGCAACTGAGGTCCAGAAAGGGAAAGAAAATTGATTAAAGATATTTAGGAAAAATTGATTAAAGATATTTAGGAATATTTAGGATGAGAACAAACTCTGAGTTCCTTAGACCTTACAGGGGTCAGCAAGCGTTTTCTACAGGGCTAGATAGTAAATATTTTTTTTGGCTTTATGAGTCATTTAATCTCTGTCACAACTACTCAATTGATAGTGCAATGCAAAAGTAGCCATAGATAATAAGTAAATGAATGAGCATGACTGTCTCCCAATAAAACTTTATTTATAAAAATAGATTGTGGGCTGGCTTTGGCACCATGGGGCTATAGATCTTGCTCTAGACCATGGAGTCAAGTTCTTCTCTCTGCTAATCTAACATTGGGAGATGAGAGCCTCAATTCAGTCTCAAAGGAGCGTGGCTTTAAATCCCTCTCTTCTCCATATCATTACCCAAGTAAGGGTCGTTACTCCAAGGTCTTTTGTTACCTAAAATATCTAGAGAAGATCTTTCAGGTCTCAGGTTTTTTTTTTTTTTCTTGATGGAGTAATTTGAGGGCAGTAGAGAGTGAAGTCCACTATGCCAAAGCCCAGAGCTTGAGAAGATAGAGGGTGGCTTAATCACTTAATGTTTATAAAGTGGTTCACAGATGAAACGTGCTATTATTAGGCCTTCAGAGGAAGGCTCATGCAGTTTTAATGCAGCAGCTGAGAGTGTCTCAGGAAATCTCATAGGCAGCATGCATTCAAATTGGCTGAGGCAGAAGCACTGTCTGCTGGCCCAGGATTTAGCTGAAGAGCTCTAGAAAGGCTCTTGATCAGGCAAAACCTGGAAGACCGAGCAGGGAGAAAGTCTTACAGGACAGGTGTGATTGTGAACAGTAGCCATCTCAGTGAGGGGAGCTGGTGACATCTGGAGCTTGTCAACTCAGTGGTGGTGGGTCACGTTTCACAAGCCCCTGTGAGTAAGGAGACATTTTGTGGGAGAAAAATAGCCTTCTTATTCTATGATAGCATCTTTGATGATTCACTCGGTAAACTTAAGTATTCACAATTTTTACAGTTGAACATAGATAAAGGTGGTGTGTGTGTGTGTGTGTGTGTGTGTGTGTGTGTGTGTGTAATAGAACATGTTGGCTATTGGCGGTTTATTTTGCTCCTCTGTCCTGCAAGTGGAAGGAGTGCTGGGAGGTACAGGAATGAAGAGGAGTAGGAAAGGGGTGGTAAACCTGGAAAAAGATGTTAATTTGAACATTTAAGGGAGTTGAGTGAAAGAGTTGCACAGGGAAAGGTAAGTCATGGAGGAAGAACTAGATAAATCCAAATGGGGCCATATCTTCCAAAAATGATTTGCAGGTTCACTTACTGCTTCCAGTAGATTTGGTTGACCACACATGATAATATCTCAGCCTGATATTGCCTAGAAGGTAGATATTCCTCCTTGTCTGAATTCATGTGCTGAGAGTTCCCTTATTTGGATTTTCTCCCTCCCTTCCATCTGTCCGTCCCTCAAAGAGAACTAAAAACTGTTAGAATGAACAAACCAAAGAGCATTTCTAAATTATTTCAGAAGGTAGTTCATATTTTATAGCCTTCACTTCAAAGACAGGAGAGGGTGTGGGTTGGAGAGGGGCAGGGAGAGCCTTTGGCTGGATGAGGGTTGGGGGAAGGTGAACAGTATGCAGCAGTGGAAAAATACATCACTGAGAAATTCAGGGATCTTGTTCCAGTCCAGCCTAGTTCTGTCTCTAGTTATTTTTATTATAATTTATTCGGTATCTTTATCAGCTACTCTATATACATTCTCTCTAATCCTTTTGACACACCTATAAAGTACATTGACCTCCATGTTAATAAACAGCCCCACTAATATGCAGGTATGCTAGGCTACCTCTGACTGATTGCAGGGCTACAACACTTTTTTTTTTAGGGTTTATTTACTGACTGAGAGAGAGAACAGAGGAGGGGCAGAGAGAGAGAGAGAGAGAGAGAGAGAGAGAGAGAGAGAGAGAATCCCAAGCAGGCCCCAGGTTGTGAGCACAGAGCCTGACATGGGGCTTGATCTCAGCGTGGTGAGATCATGGCCTGAGCCAAAACCAAGAGTGGACTGCTTAACCAACTGAGCCACCCTGGAACACTTTGTTTTACACATTTTGCCTCCCAGGCCACTCTAAGCCCAGGATTTCCATTCCTGTGTATTTACTCTAGGTAAATAAAAATGTATGCCTTCCCAAAGGCATTTTATACATTTTATTTGTAATAGCCCCAAACTGGGAACAACCCAATGGATGAACTATGGAATATCCATGTGATGAAATACTGCTCACTAATAAAATGGAACAAACTGTGGCTACAACATGGTTGAATCTTTAAACAATTATGCTGAATAAAAGAATGCATACTGTATAATTCTATTTGTATGAGGCTCTAAAACAGGCAAAACTAATCTATAGTGGCAGAAATTGGAGTAATTGTCACTTGGGGCCTGGGAAGGAGATTGCTGACAGGGTGGAGGCAAGGGGAAACTTCCTGGGAAGTTATGGAAATGTCCTATTCAAGATTGGGGAAGTAGTAACATGAGTGTATATACTTATCTAACTTGTTAAACTTTAAAATTAAAACAGGTGCATCTATTTTATTGTGTATAAGCATACATTAATAAAGTTATTTGAAAAATGACTTCCATGTAAAGGAAGGGGAGTAAACTGTTTTTGAGAACTCTGAATTAAATGAACTAATAGAAGAGTCTTGTCCTGTTTGCCCAGAAGGTGGTGTTCAAATCCTAGTTCTTCCCTGGTGATTCTAAGGATCTTTTCCGTCTTGGCCATCCCGGCCTCCTATCTGTAAAAGGAAGAGTTGGACTATATATCAGAGTTTCTCAACTCTGGCCACATGGTAGAATCTTGTGGTGGACCAGAGTCTGAGTCCACCCTAGAAAGCTGGATTTATTTAATCTGGGGTGGGACTATGGCATTGTGTGTGTGTGTGTGTGTGTGTGTGTGTGTGTGTGTGTGTGTCTGGTTTTTTCTTTTTCTTTTCCTTTTAATTCTCCAAGCAATGGTGATTCTCTTATGCATGAAAGATGGAGAACTGCTGGACTAGATGATCATTAAGGTCTCCTTTAGATCTGTGAATTTTGTCTTAGTCTGCTTCAGGAGCAAGTAGGACCAATTTTCCCTTGGCTACTGAGACAATAAATTAGACAAGTAAGGTTCTTGGAGCACGAGATAATGAGAGATAATGAGGCAAAATAGTAGCAAGATAAACCAGAGATAGAACATGGAAGCAGAAATAAAACAGAGAAGGCAGCAGGTAGTTTTTCATAAGTAAGAAAATTTAAACAAAAACTCACAACATTTCAGATGTTAAATGTGTAGCAAGAGCTGCTGTGGAAAATATATAATGAACATTTATTTACTATTGATAATTGACAGTATTTTTTATTATGCATAGCCTCCCTTCATTTTTAATGTACCTATGTAAAGTAGAGTGAAACAGCCAATGCTATCTCCAGTGAGGTTTAACAAAACTTGCCTGGCTTGGCTAAGATAATACACAATTGTGAGGATCGTTAAACTTGTCTTTGAAGGGAGGATGTGGAATCTTTACATCCAAAGAACTTATATAATTAAGAAACCATTCTTTGTCTCAGTAGATGCAGTTAAGAATTTTCTTTGCAATTGTGACAAATCATTGCAGTTGGCACAGTTCCAGATATGGCATTTTCTTAGGGGCAACAGGTAAAGGTTTTGTGAAGACAGGGGAGCTCTAAGAATGTGATAGATTAGCTGTTCTCAAAGTGTGGTCTGGTGGTCTGTATGGTCAAAACTATTTTCATAATAATTCTAAAATAAAAATTTTTCCACTTTCACTCTTTGAGGACACAGTGGAGTCCAGGGGTTACCCAGTGTGTATTATGGCAACCACTATAATGCAGAAGCAGATATGAGACTCCATCTGTCTTCTGTTAAGCCAGATGTTAAAAATGTTTGCAAATACGTAAGACCATGGTACTCTACTCACTAATATTTGTTTGAAAAGATGGTTGTTTTGTATAACAACGATTATTTATGTTAACATGTAGGAATTTATTATTGTTTTAGAATGGACTGTCAAATAAAACGTTTCCCAGTTTTAACTTCTAGTATGGAAAATATTGGTAGCTATAACCCACATAAACAAAATCTATTTGCTGTCTTTAAAAACTGTTAAGAGTTTAAAGAGATTCTGGGATCAAAAAGTTTAGGATATGTTCAGTGCAGACATTGAATGCAGGCCTTTTTGGGTGAGAGATCCTGAGACCCTGTGGAAAGCTTACTTCCCGAGATGAGGCTCCACTCATCTTCTAGGATAGTGCATCTCAGTTGTTCATGCACATAAGAATTATCTGGGGATCTTGTGCAAATGCTTCTCCACGGAAAGACCTTGAGTGGGGCCTGAGCCTCTAATTTCTAATACCTCCAGTATTAGGGGGTGGTTCTGGTTTTGACTGCTAGACTCTTTAGAAGAATGGTAGTAACACTCCAGCAGACCTTTCTCCACATCACACAAGTGGTTGGATGTGAAAAGCTTGATAGAGGAGTTCAATTAAATCAGCTCAAGAGGAATGAGTCACTTGATTTTCAAAACCCTGTATCTCCTTTGGAAAGCCTCCTTTTTCTCTCTCACTGAAGTTTTCCTACCTTCTAGTTCTCACAAGACTTCTTTGATTTTCTTTGATTTCTCAGTTAAAGGAAATGTATTGTTTTGTCATTGCTTTTTTTTTTTTTTTTTTTTTGGTCGGGAGGTGTGGTCATTGTCTAATTCCCTGACTTGGCTTTGAATTTCTGATCCTATCTCATTCATCTGTCTCTAGCATCTAGTGGCAAGTTTGCACGTAATAGGGACTCAATAAATGTTAAAAGGATGGATGGGTAGATGGAGGAAAAATAGTCTTCAGGTCCGGAAATGGGCATCTGCAAAACTGTGAAGGAGATGACAATTGTCTTAAGTATTCTTTCACCCCTTTTCTGTAGGCAGCATGACCAAACTGGGTAAATGGCAACCAAGGCTAGCTGGTCTGTGAGTTAGGCTTTTGTCCCAGGGATTTTTACATTTAATACACATCATTTAAGGGACACATACATGTATTTAGTCTGCTGTACTAATAGCTTCTGGATGTCTTTAGCTCCAGCTAAAGGTATTTCCCAGCTCCTTCAGCAGAGCTCCAAGATGAAGTCCTTGAGTCAGCAAACACCCATAGAGGAGAAAACATGGGAGATGACTGGTATGACTCTATGGGGTTTGGAGAGGATGACTTTTAAGGTCTCTTCTGTGAGTGAAATTCCATGTTTCCTTAAAGGAAGGGGGGATGTGCTTGCATGAGATACTGGGGGTTTTCAGGGCATTCTCTCTGGAGTGAATTTCCGAGCCACAAATTCTACTCCAGTATTACATTCTTCTGGTCAATGGAGTGGTTTTTATATGCAGGTACACTTGATGGAGGGGGTGGGGTGGGGTATTCAGTAGGAAGGACTTTAGGGACTGAATGAGCATGTAGAATTCAGCTAGGTCTAGCATAAAATTTCAAACTATTGTAGACAGGTATTAATTTGTCCACCATTTCACCTGATACTCATTTGCCAAATTCTGGGACTGTCTGATTCAGAGCAGAGTTGCTCTGGTTTTACAGGATAAGGAAGAACTAAAAACGGTCACCAAAAGTTATAAGTATCACTAGAATGTCAATGGCATCTATTACATTCTGGTTACATCCCGTAACAATAAATCAGATACCAGTAGAGCCTCCTTTGCTGTTTTTTTTCCTCTCCCAACATAGGAGATATTTTCCAGTTGGATCTTCCTCATCTTTTCCCTCCTCTCCTGACTTTTCACAGAGCATTTTCCTCTAATATATCCAAAGTACCCCTCCTTAACTAAGCACATTAGGGAACTCAATTGCACTAAAGTACTTTTAATATTCACCAAAACAAATTTCTTCTGTTTTTAATAACCTCAGACTAAATTCAGTTGACAGTTTTCTTTCCCTGAGTCCTTGTGGTCTAGGATTCATACATATATACTCTGTAATAGCCCTTACATACTGTGTTGGGTTTGCACTGGTTTGTCTCCTTCACTAGGCAAAGAGGACAATGACACTGCCTTTTATTTTAGTATTCCTGCTCCCAACCAAATGTTTGCTGAATGAATGAATTACCTTTTAAAGATTATAAAAGATTTTCTACCTTGGCTCTTGCGCAATAAAGCTGTGTTCTTGAAAACTTGGAGTAAACAGAGTATTTACAAATCAAATTGTGTATTAGCACAGGAAGGAAGCTTCTTGTTTAGCAAAACCTTGGAGTGAATATTTAAAGGAGTTAAGAATGAATTCAACAAATGTTCAACAGATTTTGATTAAGCAGCTTTTGTGTTTAAGGCACTAGGCTAGGTGCTGGGGATCTAAAAGATGAACAAAGTGGATCCTGATTTAGAAATCATCTGTAAGTAAGTCTAGTATTCTAGGCTTTCTTTTAACTGAGTGCTATCTTTATTTGATGGGTTATATCTGTGTTGGTGGAAAAAAGAAAATGGATTGTTGGCATGTTGTATTTGAATATAGCTGCAGATGTATGAATAATATACTTTTATATATAGTACATACATTATACTTACATATGAAGTAAATGTATATGGTTATACATAATAAAACATGCACACACATATACATATATATGTGTGTGTGTAAAAAAATATATTTTTTTACACACACACATTATGTTTTCTGTATTTATATCCTATGTCTACTCATCTACTCTCTATAGTCTTCTGGAACTGTGCTATATAATTAAAAAAAGTACGGAACAGGACAGGTGAAAATTCTAATGAAAATACATTTCAGAAAATTTCATAATGCTCTCCAAACACACAATTAAGGCTCTCATTTAGAATTCCCTGAAGATCAGATCCAGAGACTACCATAGAGACCTGAGTTTGAATCCTGCCTCTATTTCTTACTAGTTGTATAACTACGGACAAGTTAAGGAGTCTCACTGAGCTTCAGTTCCCTTGTTTGTAAAATGGGAATAATAACTACCACACAGGACTGTTAAAGAGACTAATCAGATGGTATGTGTGAAAGCACAATGTTCATTACATGGTCAACTCCAGATATCACCATGCCTGCCAGACAGCCGGCTTGACAGCCTGCCTTCTTGGGGGAGTTTAGACCTGAATTCCTCTGAAGGTAGGAAATAATAAGCTAGCCAGCCACTGTGCTGGAGAAAATGATGCTAGCAAATGTCCTAGGAACAGTTCCCTTAACCCCATTTAAAGATTAGATTCTTAAACCAGGCAATATGTAGCATTACCCTAAACGCCACCCTGAGTTTTTTCCACAGTGAGACCCACCATCCTGGTCTATTGGCCATCAGAGGAGAGTAGACAGTGCACGAAGGCATCCCAATAAGGATGCCTCTGTCACTGAAGTCAAATTCCTATTGTTCCCTTTGGGAGAGGATCAATATAGAATGGGACTTGCAGTCAATGTGTGGTAAGGCCATTGCCAAAGGGTTCCTCTCCCCTTCCTTTCCTGAAATTTTGCATCTGCTTTTTTCTCCTGGGCAAGGTGAGTCTTTGCTAAAGATTCTCTAAGGATGTCCCCAAAATGAGACAAATAAAAAGAACCCTCTCTGTGACTTTATCTGAGACAATTGAATTCAGCTCACTTTCAAATAGATCAGCAGCAAAGTATTGTATCCATTTTTAGTTTTGTCTTAATTTAAAATGTTGAGTAATTATATTTTGGAGTAATGTATTTCCCTCACTTCCCTTAGCAGATGAGGAAAGGGACTAAAAATCACAGTCATAATAGCTAACATTTATTATGCACTTATTTGCCAATTTTTCTGTGCTTCACATTTATTAAATTGCTTATTCATCCCAACAAGAGGAAGAGGAAGCATACAGAGGTTCAGTAATTTCCCCACTACCACGGAGCCAGTAAATAAAGTTGACCTTGGATATGCTCATGGGGCCTCAAAAGGATGGCAGAAATCAGGTAGGCCATATTTACAGTGAGTTGGAAAACTATTTCCACTTCAGAGAATTCTGTTGTTTTAAAATCCAGGAGAGTAGAAATCCTTTTGGGAATGATATGCCTATAAGACAACTAAATACTACTCCATTCCTCCATGCTACATTGTAAGGCAATATATAAACGTGGAAATTCACCTTTCACAGATAGTCTCGAGCAGTGAATCATATAAGTACTTTTTTAGTACATTCTCTCTGTGTAAGTGTAGAGCGTGTAAGACAGTAAAAAAACAAAACAAAACAAAAAAACAGCATCTCTGTCTCCCGAGAATTAATAATTTAGTTGGAGAGAATCAACATGCATGAGACGTTGGGAGTGCAAAGTCAATAGAAGTGGAGCAAAGTGTGGGAAGGATGCCCAAAATTAGAGCAATGAAGAGCAGAGTACAGAGTAGGGATTCAATACATTTTATTCTTTGTCTTCATATACCATATTTTCTCTCATGCCCTGTCAGTGTCAGCATCTCTGAAGCTCTGTCTTGGTATCCCTCAAGGTTTCCCTGTTATAACCTCTCTGTCGATACTTCACAGGTTACTGGGATATGTTTCTCTCTTAGACCAAAGTTCATGTCTGCAACTACCAAAGCCATATTCTACTACATGTTCAGTATACAATTCTAGACTAGGCATTTATTCTAGAACAGGTTTATTATTTTCTTCCCTCAACTGTCTTCTCCTCCCCAATTAATAATGCCAGCCAATACCTGTACCTGTCATCCCTATTGGTTCACTAGACCAACCCAAGCTTTAAATATTGGGGTTACCTCCAACTCTTCTTAAACATTTAACAGATCCTAAGTCCTCTCATTTACTTTTTTCAGTGTTTCTTGCAAATGTTGTTTCATTTCTCACCATCATTATTGTAATTAGGATTCTTTGCAATTTCAGGTATACCAGTAGTTATTAACAGTCATGTGATGACTAAGGAGTGGTTTGATGTGGGTTATGAGTCCTCTTTTTGCAAACAATTAAGTGTCCCAATGGCTTAAAAATTTTGGAGTAAATCCAAGGTTATGTATATAATGTTCAAGAAAATAAAAATGGAATGGCTTATGGAGACAAAGGTGGAGTAAAAAGTGATGCCCTAGGAGTTTATCTCTGCATGAATACAGGAGGATAGCTAGTACTTTTGCTTGGGAGCCATGAAGACTGTTGTTTGGGAAAGCCATTAGTATTGAGAAGATGATAAAAAGAGAATGGAGGAGAAAGAGCAAGAGGGAAAGGGAAAGAGATTTCTAGAGGTAGAATGATATTAGAGCTAGAAGTTACAAAAAGTAGACAACTCTTTTATTCCTCTGTGTGTGCCTCTCAGAAATTGTTCAAATGGGAATTTAATTAAGTTCTAAGTGATAGAAGACTAGGGATTGTGAAGGTATAAGGAAGTGGAGACTGTGTGTAGAGAAGAAAGGGAAGGGATCACTTAGGTCACTTGGCTTAGCTGTAGTCCTCCAGCTTCAGCAGAGGCCAAAGAAAGGGAGATGGGAAGGTAGGTGATACTTCTGACACACAAACCATGATAAATTATCTGTAGGTTTGGGGCATGTGTAAGTTTGAGCTGTGTAACTCAAGGCTGCAGCAATAATAATGATGGTGAAATAATTAACCTTTATTACACACTTGTGTAGCAGGCATAGTGTTAAATGCTCTACGTGGGTATTCTCACTAATGACCTTTTTCGAAGGCTATGCTGACTTGTATTTATCTTAGTTCATGTACACATATGAGAGGCAGTGTGGACCTGGGAGCCAGACAGGACTGAGTTAAAAATATACCTTTATCATTGCCAGTTATGTGACCTTAAACAAGTCAACTAACCCCCAAGAAACTTACTTAATCCAGTGGATATCATTATATCTACCTTTGGGGTTTTTTTATGAGAATTATGGATATAATACATGGCAGGGAAGAGATTTCTAGCTGTCTACCAAAATCTGTTTTTCTTTTCTTATTTTTGGGTACATAGCTAGACTACATTTTCTGGTCATTTTGCTGTTTAGGTGAAGCCTTGTGAGGAGCAGTTTCCTTCCATGGGAATGTGAGCAGAAGTGATTTGTGCACCCTTAGGCCTGGCCCATAGCCCCTCATGTGTGTTCCTCTATGTTCTGACTTCTTTCCATCTGATTTGGCTGGAGATGCCCACGGAAACCTTGGAAGCCATAATTAAAAATGGATGAGCTACTGTTGTCCTGGCATCCTAAGTAAAGTGCTGAGGAACACTACCCGGGACTACTAGGTGAGAAATAAAGAACCTTGTTCTTAAAGTCCCTGACACTTTGGAATTTGTTGTTGCCATCTATTCACTCTAATGCCTAAGACTCTAGAACCCTGCATGGTATCTAGTGTTTGCCCAACAAATGCTCTTTCCATCAGGTCAAGTAGGAGTTGTGCATCTACCACCTAGTGAAAATGGGTATATACAGTAAGTGTTTAAATTTTTGTTGGCTATTGAATTAGGAGTCATGTAGGAGTGTTGGTTGGCCACACTGGAAAAAAATCCCCCTCAAAACTAAGTCTCTGACCTAATTTACCAGAGACCTCTCTTCAACTTAATGGTACAGTATTTACTGCCTGTGATGGAGTTGCTTGGCCTCTCACTGTGCGAACAGGTGGCTGCTCCTTCCTTATGGTCCCTTGGCTTTTTATTTTATTTTTCAATTATGTCATGAAAGAAAACATATAGAAAAGTAGAAAGAAGAACTTTTTAAAAATGGGGACTACTAAATCCTTTAGCACACAGACCCTCAGAGGGTGTTCAGATTAAGAAATTTGAGCCTCCAACTCTCGAGACTCCAGCAATGTGGAGCTTCATGAGGCAAGGTCTCTTGAGTGGGTAAGATAAAGTCCTTCATCACTTTGGAAAATCACTGGAGTTCTTTGAGATCCATTTTCTTCAGTAAGATATTGCTAAGGCCCTCTGTACCTCAGTACATTTCATACTCAATTCTTTGTAGTTGGTTGGGCTATTGAAGATCGCATGAATAATGTATGTTCATACAGGAGGAAAAAATACATAGTGTTATGCAAAGGTTATGCTGCTTACCATTATTTTTATTACTTCACTGGAGTCAGGAGACCTAGGTTCTAGTCTTGACTCTGCCACTAATTAACCACTCTGCTTGAGTCAAATCAGTTACCTTCTCTGGGCCTTTGTTCCTCATCTATAAAACAATACTGTTGATCCAGATGATCTCGTGGGTAACTTCTAGCCCTAGAATTCAGTGATTTTAATTATTTCTGTGATTCTGTTATTAAAAGGCAGCCAGCCACATCGTCAGCAGTCCTCCATGACAGCCAACTTCCATTTCTAACAAGGTGGGTGAAGGGCTCCATCCTTCTTAGGGCACTGCACCTGTTTCCTAGAAGCGGCTCTCTGGGCAGTCCCTATGAGGGAGCAGCAGCAGGGTAGCCAGCAAGGGCCATTCTTCCTGAAAGCTGGACAAGGGGAGAAGGTAACCTTAGTCTGAGCCATTATTTTGGACATAGTTCTTGTTTTATTATCAGCTTAAATAGGGCTCCATTGATCTCCCTGTAAGCAAGTGTTGAAATCTTCCTTGTCATATATCCGGAGCCTCTTTACCAAGAGAAACACCAAATGTGTGTGTGTGTGTGTGTGTGTGTGTGTGTGTGTGTGTGTGTGTGTGTGTGACACTTATTGCAGGCTTTTCCATTCACTTTTGTCACCCCACAGCACCCCCAAAAACTTCCTTAATAATTATCTCTGGGGATCTATTATGCCTTTTTCGCTACCCTTCCCGTACCTATAACGTAATTTGCCCTTCCCTAAATGGCTTTCATCCTCCTTCCAGTCTCTGTTTTCACTCTGTAATTCATAATTACTCTCCCTTTTATGCCCCACTATTTTCCACCTCATTAACTCTTATTCTTGGCATAAAAGTGCCTCCTTTATGGGCTGCAGTGAAGGAACAAGAAGGAACTCACATTTAGCCTCTTTTGAATTTGAGAAAGTTTTCCTTGTTTTCCTCTTTGAAATACATGAGAGTAGCACCCTCATAAGCATTCTACATGGAAAACTGATATCTATCCTGCCTTTTGCCACATTTTCAGAATTTCTTTGAATTCAGAAATTCAGGGGCCCATTTTTTGCCAACTACATATTTCATTAATTTTATGTAAATTTCTGAGCAGATTTCCCCATCTCACATCAAATGGTAGTCAAAAGCCCTACACTACAGCTGACTTTGCCACACGTTGGTTCTAAAAGTGTCCCAATTTTTTACAGCAAAGAGACCTGTATGGTCAGGAAAAAGGAAGTCCTGAAAAAGAGACTCCTATTTTATGAGACTTTGCCACTGCCTGGAGAAAAATGCCATCATTTTAGGAAGTGAGGAGGAGAGTGGACTGTCTTTCAACATGAGTTTGATTCAGCCAGTTAAGGCCATGCAAGATGTTGGGAATCATCAGACTAGTTTAGTATATATTAATTTACTATATTTTTTATGCTTTGGAAACCTTTATTAAACTTAAAAAAAAATCTTTATTATTTTTGAGAGAGAGACAGACTGTGAGCAGGGGAGGAGCAGAGAGAGAGGGAGACACAGAATCCGAAGCAGGCTCCAGGCCCTGAGCGGTCAGCACAGAGCCCAATGCGGGGTTTGAACTCACGAACTGTGAGATTATGACCTGAGCTGAAGTCGGATGCTCAACGGACTGAGCCACCCAGGTGCCCCTGGAAACCTTTGTTTAAACAAAGCTTGAAGAGTGGCAAAGCAAATAAGGGTGGAATTATTCCTGTTGAGGTCTAGGGCATTGGCTGTAGAACAGAATAAAAGAATCCAGATTTCCTTCCTCCCTTTAGCAGCTTCTGGGGGCTCTTCTGTACTCTTATTCATGTGTATATTTGTGAAATACACATTTGCCTTCTAATACAATTTCAGGTAACAAAGATCTTGTTAGGAAAAAATCTTTTAGAGAATGTGTGTTGTTTTGTAGTATCCCTGAAAAGAGAATTTCAGAGGATCAGCAAAGGAAGGAAGACAGGCCCTTGAGTAGTTATCTTCTAGATTTACTAGATTTTCATGTCCTACACATGCATCCTCTCCTTTTTTCTCAAACACATAGTGTAACAAAGGAATGGTAAGCTGTATTTACATGGGTAATTAATAACTGAGCTGGTCTAGGTTAAGATGTTCTTTATGATAATAGGAGTGCATTTTCATTCATCCACTTAAAGTTTTTGCTGGGGCTATAGAAATTGAGTCAAGGTTAACTGACTTCCAGGAAAGGGCATATCTATGTTAGGAACCAGGACCAGGCAGCAGAGTTAGTACTATAGACCCATACAAGTACTCAGACTCATATAAGCTGTGTGAAGCTGGCAAGGTTACTTAAATTCTGAGCTTCAGTTTCCTCATATCTAAAATGAGGACAATAGTATTTACCTTGAAAAACTTTGTGAGGACTAATTACTAAACAATTACATGTTAAATATCTAAAGCTTAGTAAGTGTTAAATAGTATTATCATTATTTTGTATTATAGTAGTATTTATTATCATCACTCTATTAGACTAGAGTCTAGTCTAGTAACTATAATTCCCTTGAGGTCAAGGACTTTGTTATATTCATAGTTTGTCACCCCTGCACCCAGCAGGCACTCCACAAATGTGTGCTGATTCGACAGATGACATCTTTAGGACTTGAAATCCTTTGCTTACATTGATTAAAGTAAACTTTACCTTCACAACTAAGTAGTAGAGTAGGAAGGAAATATATCAGTTTTAAGGCCACCCTTTACAGTTTTCCCCAAGGAAGACTTCTCTAATCCTTTGGAATTAAGACATTGCCTTCCTCTGAGCTTTCCTTGAACACTCCTTGTGTCTTTATTAGAGTATTTTATCATTGTTGGACTTGTAGTTACACTGGCCGTGCTTCTGTCTATAGGATTCTGAGGGCTGAATCTGTGGCCACTGTCATACTGTAAATACTACTGAACCTACTACATCACATACAGGGGGCTTTCAATTCTATTGAGCTGGAGGGGACAGGTGTTAACAATGCTTAAGTGTTTTTGGCACCAAATCTCAAAATTTGTCTGCAGGCCTCATCTTCAGATATATTCAAGAGAATACAATTTCTGCTGTCAAGGAGCGTTTAATCTAATGGAAATTGTAACATTGTTTTCATTGCAACAGATTCCAGGGTTTCATGTTGAATGAGTGATCATTGGTTGTTTAAATTAGTGAAAGAAGCAAAAGCTGTTATCTTGTTTAGGAGGAAAGAATGAGAAAGTACAGAAAGGTTAGGTGATTTACCTAAGGCCACACACCAAGTCAGAGAAGTAGAACCTGGGGCTGCCAAATCCCATCTGATGTCCTTTCAAGCACACAATGCAACATCCTTGTGTTAAGGACCTCAAATACCTCAATCCTAATTTTTAGCTATGAATAGCCACCTCCTTCCTGCTTGTCCATGATACAGTTTTTCCCCTTTTTTCCCCCAAAATATAAGTATTTGGAGGAAAAAAAACATTCTGACCAAATGTGCTTTTGGTAGAAATTCTAGGACCAACTTATTACATCAAATCCTGATTTAGATTTCAGAATTCATTTGAATATATTAGTTGCACAATTTGTGTATTTTCCTCTGTCACCTACCAAAAGCAATTTCCCCCTTTTAGGATCATTGTGTTTTTAGATATAAGATGTAAGAGACAAGAATTACATAGCAACTTGCTTTCCAATTAGACTGCAGTTGCTGACAATCTATCTGATCAGACAAGGTCAGTGACAGAATAAGCTCCATAGTATTTAAAGAGAGCTTGGGGGGGTGGGCAGGGACAATGAAGAAATGAGAAAACTATTGGAAAATCTTTCCCTAGAATGGAACGTGAGTCCTTTATTGCTTGCTGCTTGTATAATCTGAAGAGATGTCTTACAGTAGCAACAGTTTATAACCTGCCAACAAGAAAACTGGGGAACTGAGGCAATGAGATGTTCAATTGTGGTTGTTTTTTCTTTCTTCTAGTTCCCAAAGCTTTAGAAAACTAAAGACTAAAAATCACCAACTTGAGAGGTTGAAGCTGAATAGGGGGAGTTAATGAAGAGGCAAATACAGGGGACTCTTTTCAACTCAAATAGGGAATTGAGGATATATGAAAGGAGGTGGAATGGTCCAAAACCAGGTTTGCCTGGTGGGGTCATGGAAGTGGACCTTGACTCCAGGCATCATAGGAAGTACAGCTGGCCTTGAATCCTGTATCATCTGGGCCCATTTCAGTGACTGTCTCTCTCCCCCTCTCCCTGTATTAGTCTCTGCTTTAAGAAGAAACACTCATTCATACCAAAGTGTCTATCTCTGACAACTGATGACAGTCTGATTGGAGGAAGAGCATTAGGGTGCCTGGGTGGCTCAGTTAGTAAAGCTTCTGACTTTGGTTCAGGTCATGAACTTGCAGTTCATGAGTTTGAGCCCTGTGTCGGGCTCTGTGCTAACAGTTCAGAGCCTGGAACCTGCTTTGGATTCTGTGTCTTCCCTTCTCTCTGTCCCTCTTCCAGTCACACTCTGTTTCTCTCTCTGTGTCTCAAAATAAATAAACATTAAAAAAAAAAAAAAGGTGCGGGAGGGCATTGCATTTTATCAGGGAGCAAAGATGTAACCAAAGAGTCATGATGAATACTGGGGACAATGGATCACATAGATGAAATAATTTTGGAGCTTTCTGACCTTTATGGGGCCCCTTAAGTGACATATGTGACCTACCATGGTTTCATAGAAGGGTGGTTAAAAATGAGCTCCAGGTCCTCACCCCACTCAAGGAAAAAATGAAATGAGGTCATTGTTCTAGTGGCCAAATTTTAGATGCAGCTCAGACACAGGCAACATCATGGAAAGCAAACACAAAATCATATTCTCTGGGAGCATTTGGGTTGAGGAGATGAGACCCAAAGCTTAAATGTTTAGTACCCAGGAGAGAGCTTGGACTAACTCTCTGCCTGAAACTCCCTTTCTCCCTGCTCTACCCCTTCCCCAACTATTCTCTGCCTGAGGACTGAGTGGGAAGAAGCCAGTTCTAACAGAGAAAATGAGCGCAGGGGCTCCTGAGAACTGGTAAGATGAGGCCTTGGGTTGTCAGAGTATTTAAGTATTTCCTGATGTCAACAAGACCTTGAGTAGTTGAGGAAAGCTGACCTGCTAAACCAATTCCCAAAAGGGCTCAAAAGTCTCCTTGGCCCTGAAGACATTGTTAGAGCAAAACAGTGTCTGTGGGATGAACAGCTAGCACCTAGTTTTAGGTTCCTACTTTCTTACCAGTGATGTGACCTGGCACAGACTCTTCATAAATTTTATGTGTGAAGTGAATAAACAATTCTCTCATCTACTTCATATCATCAAAATCAAAGTTGAATGATGTCGGTGAAAGCATTTGTTAAACAGTAAAGCATTAAACACATAAACCTGCTTTTGGAATTATTAGAATGATTGTTATCACAGCTTTTATTACTGTGATTTTTCTTTGAGGATACCTCTACTCCCTGCCCCATTCTATACTCCTTTTCCTCCTCTCCATTATGCTTTTTATCCATCGTTTTTGAGATGAAACTCAACCAGTTTTATGAATTGACACCCAAGCAATAACTATACATACAGCATTACTCTCCCCCAGGGAAATAGATAGAAGGTGACATTTAACATATAACATGGTACTGGGAGGTAGAATTGCAGCCTGAAGAATGAATGTGAGAAGCTGTATTAATTTAATATTCTATTTTTTGGGAATGACCCCGTCTAGTGCCCCTCACCTGAAACTGCAGATGGGATACTTCTTTTGCTTATACAGGTAGCTATTCACTGTCATATTCGACATGCCTTTAATGTCTTTAAGCATTAATGCTGGTCTTTATAGGCTTATATTTTATACAAAAAATTGCTTTTATAGAATATGGGGTGGCTATATTAAAAGTAAACTGTATTCTCTTAGGCTGCTGGAAAGACAAATCACAGGATTGTAGGAGAAAGGAGTGGACAGAAATGCCAACAATGTCCTAAGGAGGTTCATATATGCAACTAGCTCCTGTTGGCATAGTTTTATTTGATTTCATGCTGCCTTTTATTTTCAAAGGATCTTTACCAGTGACCAAGGGGCCAAGGACAAGAAACACTTTGTATCCATTAATATCATGCTCTCAAGGTGCAAAGCTGTGGGGTGTAACTTCTTGGCAGTACCACCAGAAAAACACCTTAGATCACAGAGGACTTCACAGTGATGCTTGTGTTGGCTTTAACCACCCCTTTACTCCACCTATCCCAAGTGGCATTTAAGACTATGAATCTACCCAGATTCCTAGTTCTCTGTCAAAACTTACGGATGTATGAGTTTATTGTATTACAGAATTGGAGAACTACAGTTTCCCAGTGAGAGGAGAGACCTATAAAATCATTTATTTTGACTTTCTTGGGAATTGAAGACCACAAGACTGTTGTGTAGCTTCTCAAGACCTACATGGGTGCTGGTGATTTATATTTCCAGGCGTCAGCTTTGCATTTTAATAAAGGTTTGCAATCTTTAAACCATGAGTAAGATGAGAATTTCAAGCACTCTGGTAGGCCAGTAAGAGAGATCTTTGAGCATATAGGGCTTTGGTTATTTCTTAGATCACAAGATGTAGAACTTGATACATTCTGTTTGAGGTGAACATCACCAGTGAATTCAAGCATGTAGCTTCAGTTTTAAGAGTTGAGCAACACTTCTCTCTCTCTCCCATTCTTTCTTTCTATCACCCCCGGTCAGTATGCAGAGAGGTAGTTGAAATTATATATACTCAATTGCAAAGGTAAATATGTTACCATATACTTTAGATTCTTTGCTGTGGACATTAACCAACATCTTTAGCCATGATCATTTATATTAAATGGATATTCAGCAAGGTTAGTTACTGTTCATATTTCCCACCAGAACCATGTCTAGAAATTGTTGTGAAACAGTGGCTGATATTTTGCTGCTCAAGAAACTGATTTCCTTCCTCTTTAGGGGTGTGAAATTTATTATTACCAAGGAAGAATTTATTGTCCTTGATCTCTGTTTCCTCATCTCTACTCATCCTTTCTGTTGATTATTTGTATATTTAGTTTCCACCCTACACTTAGACATATTGAAGCTTTGAATATTCCCTGGATATTTACTCTAAAAGGCTTGGATAGACTCTCTTCCTAAGGATTCTTGCTGCCAGCCATCAGTTCAACATTATTTTACTCTGATACCCCAGCTTCTCAAAAGCTGGTTAAACACTTGAACTCTATATTCTATTATAGTTGTGGGAGTCTATAATACGATTCTTGCTAATGGTTGTCCCAAAACACAAAGGCCTCATAAATATAACCTGCTTGGAGCTAGTGGAAGGGAAAGCTGAAATGGGCTTGGTACTGGGGAATGATAGAATCAATTTGAAAGTCAGATTTAGAAGGAGAGCAACCAGATACTCCTCTGTCCAACCTTTGAATCAACCTTGAATCAACTTTGAATCAACTTCTCTCAAATAGTACCTTTCTGTTAACCAGTAAAGTAGTTTAGTACTATGTGATAGATAGGGAAAAGGGTCAGGAGTCAGAAGAATTATGTTTAACTTCTCTACAAACTAGCTGTTGGCCAATTGGCTACTAACTTAAATGAAGTCTGAGTGTTCTCATGATTTACGTGAAGATGTTAACACTTACTTATCATTTTCATAGGATGATGTGAGGATCAGCTTAGCAACATGTGTTGAATGGATAAATGAGCCGTAGGTAGTAAAGTACCTCGAAAAGTTAAGTATATATATATTTTAAAAGGCAAAGTGTATAACTAAGACAGTCATAATGTTACCTGGCTTTGGTGTTGCTATGGTGGTATGAATCACCCAGGTTTTTTGTTTTTTTGTTTTTGTTTTTTACTAGACTGAGTTACCACTCTTAGATCCATTATCCCAACCCCATCTTCTCATCCTATAGTTTTAAGATACTTATATGTTCTTTGTTTAAAATTCTTAGCTATTCTTACCTGTGAATGACAGGATTTAGCTTGTTTCTGGTGCTGAATGCATTCTTCGATGTTTAGATATTGCTTATATGGGAGCAGCCCCAGTTTGGCAAGGCATCAGGTAATCTAAACTAAGTCTTGCATTAAGATGTTTGGTTACCTCCCTCTGACATCATCTCATCTTCAAAGGTGAGCCAGAAGAGGGTGATAGACTATTACAAAAAATGGAAGAGTTATGTTGGGAAATCTGGCTACAGTAGAAGTCTGGGATGAGAGCTTCTTTACCTTCAACCACATGGAAATGTGAAATAAAATAGGTCAAACATTTATGAAAGAGCCAATTTAGAAATAGTGAATGACCCCCAACCTAGTCAAAATTGTGAAAGTGCACTGGAGCCAAAAGATCAAAGAAAAGTTCTAACAACTTAATGGCTGGGTCTTGGATCTTCAAAACCCACTTGGAAAGATGAGTCCAAATTGCAGATTTGTTTTTGAGAGGAGCTAGAACTGAATTACCTGCATAAAGTCAAGAGTGAGGAAGCGTGCACATTAGTGAAATGGGGACTCTAAAATTCTACTTTGTCACAAAGGAAATCATCAAAGAAGCAGCCTAAGCCCTGGGTGGAAATAGTCATCTGCAAGTATTTAACACCAGGCCAGTAACACATGATTATGTGGATGAGAATACATACCATCCACTCGATATAGTGACCTCAAGCCAAAAAATTAACAGGAAGATCATAACAAAACTGGAGAAAATGAAAACAGTCAACAGCAGCAAATGAGAAGCTGTATGTTAGGATATTTTATATCTAGAGCATGGGGCTGCAAGTGAACGTTCCTCATCCCTCCTAAGATGGGCTGAGGATAAATGTTATATAAATCTTACAAGGAAATAACACACTAGAGAGAATATATTTATACCTCAATGACTGTGGATTAAAATAAGACTACAAGATATTTAAAAATAAATATATTTGAACTGTTCAAAGATAAAGGTCTAGAAGTCATAAAACAGGAAAGTGTAAGAAAGGACAGATTTTTAAAAACTAATGAAAAATACTGATAAAAGAATATGTAGTCAAGGACATTAAAGTTGAATAATGGACTAGATATATTGAAAAATAAGGTGAATGAATTGGAAAATAGATGAGGTAATAACTCTTAATATAGCTCATAGACAAAAAGATGGAAACAGGAATAATAAGTGAAGAGACCTAGAAGATGGTACAAGAAGTTCCAACATAGATCTAATAGGATATCCAGCAGGAGGGAAGAAAGAATAAAGAAGAGAGTAGAGATGATAATAAAAGCTTTTCTGGAATTGAGGAAATGTCGCCTTAGTTTGAGGAAACCACTAAGCCACAAGCATAAAAAAATTAAAAAAAAATCCATACCAAAAGTGAAACTGTAGGCAAAGGATATCTTAAAACTTACCAGAGAGGAAAGACAGACTACCAAAAGTTAGACTGACAGCAGAATTCACAGAAGCAACAATACACAATAGAAGACAATAGAGTTATTTGATGAGTGGAAATTCTGATCACTCCAGGCTTATAAATTCATCTAGACTGTAAAGAGTTCAGGAAGGGGCATGGAAGACTTTTTCAGAATAAAGAGTGAAGAGAACTTATCACTCCTAAATGTAAAGAACAATGAAACAATTTTCATCAACAAGAAGAAAATGGAACCCAGAAGATACAGAGTTTACAAGCAAAATCCTTGGCAAAATGATAGTAATAAAAATAATACTAATTGAGAAGTATTTAAAAAAAAAAACTAAAGTTCTGGACAAAAATGACATGGAAAATTTCAAGAGAGAGATGAGGATTAAAGCCATTTGCAGGTTCTTGTGTTCAGGTAGAGCAACATGATGCTGATTAATCTGAGGGTTTGATACATGTTTTTAAAATGATAAAATAATAATAAAATAATATGAATAGAACATATAACTTCCAGAACAGTAGAGAGGGGGAAAAAGGGAGACTAAAGAAGTTGTATGGTGACATTTCAAACACTAACAGGAAAGGTTTTATTATTTTCCCTGTGCATATGGGTGTATGTGCTAGATGCGGAGTATCTTATGATAGCTCACAAATCTATTTTCATGAAGCCTTGTATGTATCCTAGCTATAAATGAAAGCAAAGTTTCAATATACATATAGACCCAGAATGACAAATCTTCTAGGTTATTCTTCTGTAGCAAGTACATTTGTACATATTGCTACAGTCGACAGATTACTTGTCTCTGGGAAACCTGGCTGCAGCAGGTACAGGTGCTTCTAGGGAACATTTTACATCGTTATTTTCTGGTCCGTTTTTGAAGGAGCCCAAGAGCTGCCTTTTTGTGGGTTGCCAGGTTTGTAATCCAGAGACCTGACATCTTTTATACTGACTTTCTTCTAATGGTAGTCTAGTCAATGTCCATTGATAAAAACAGCATATCACAGAACCCCTTTCAAAGAGGCCTCCACTTAGAGCACTTTTCATACTCAGCCTTCATGGAGGTGGGCACAGAACAGTGCAGAAAGGAAAATGATACTCTACTCTCTCATCTTCTTTCCAAAACAATTAACAAAATTGTACTTTCCTTCTGTAAGTGCCTCTTCAGTTTTTTTTTTTTCCTTCTGCATTCTGCTTTACATTCAAACTAGAGGTGCAGTGTTCTTGGCAGTTTTCTACTTTTTCCCAAACCAGTAGCTGATCCTTTATACTTAACAGTAGTTGTGGGTGAGTTCTGGTCTTTTTGAATTAGGGATTATTGCCCTTGTCTTTAACACTTCAGCAGCCATCAGTATCCTCTAAAACATTTTATCAGCATACAGTTAGTGGGAAAAAAAAGTATGTTACAAAAGATCATGTGTAATATAATCTCATTTTAATTTTTTAAAAAAAGTGTGTCGGAGAAAAAATTATGGAAGGCTATCCACCAAAATGTTAACAGTGTATATGTCATTGTAGAATTATGTAAAATCATTGTTCTTTTTAACTTTCTACATTGTTGAATTTTTTTTCCTATAGCAAACATGCATTGCTTTTATAATCATAAAAAATCAATTTTAATTATTAAAAACAAAAACTAAACCATTTCCATCAGGGATAGCATTCCTGGTTGCCCAGCTTGGGTATCTATAAGTTGCCCAAAGAAGGCAGACAGTATGCAAGTACATTATACCTTTGAAACAATATATGCGTGGTTTGGGGAGCCACTTGCCAACTTTGTCTTTCCTCTTCAGTTGCAGTTAGGTTTATTTAGGAATAAGCCTACAGAAGTGTTACAAAGGTGGCCATAGAGATACTATAACATGGTAAAACCAACATGGAGGTTGAGTGTCATGTAGACTGCTGTACCCCAGATCAGGGCAGTAAGTCTTAGAAGAGGATTCCTGATCCCCCTATCCTGCTGTAATTTTTCTCCCCTGCCATAACTCAGAACTTATCTTACTCTTGGTAAGTTACTTGAGTTTTTAAAAGGTTTTATTTAAATTCCAGTTAGTTAGCATACAGTATAATATTAGTTTCAGGTATGCAGTATAGTGATTCTATAATTCCATACATCACCCAGTGTTCATCACAACAAGTGCACTCCTTAATTGCCATCGCCTAGTTACATGATTTTTAAAAAGTCTATTGTCCATTGTCTATCTCTGCTCCAAGAATCTGAATGCCATGAAGACAAGGATCTCCATCTATTTGGTCAATGTTTTCTTTCTAGTGTCCAGCACACTGTAGGTGCTCAGTAAATACATGCTGAAGGAGGGAGTACACACTAAATGGTTACATAGAAATGGAGAGGGGCACCTGGGTGGCTCAGTTGGTTAAGCGTCCAACTTCAGCTCAGGTCATGATGTTGTGGTTCATGAGTTCGAGCCCTGCATCGGGCTCTGTGTTGACAGCGCAGAGCCTGGAGCCTGCTTCTGATTCTGTGTCTCCCTCTCTCTCTGCCCTTCCCCTCCTCATGCTCTGTCTCTCTCTGCTTCTCAAAAATAAACATAGTAAAAAAATGAAAAAAAAAATGGAGAGACCAGTGGTAGCACTGAAGGCTAGACAACTGTAGAAATGGGAAGGTAGGAAAGGGGATTGCATTGGATATGGACATGAGGAGCCTACCCTAGCTATTGAGAAGGGTCTTTGAGGTGAGTAGTAGCAAAGTTGGATACCTGGACTGGGGAGAGATTTGAAAAGGAACTTGAAAGTGAAAAGGAGCAAATCAAAATATGGGATGAGCACACTCAGGGGATGTTCTGAGAATGATGCAAGATTTCCTAACATGGCATTAAGTTAGGGCTCTGCCGCTGAGACAATGGGAATAGCCTCTCACCCTGATTTTTCTATAAAGGAAAAGTGGCCCCTAGTATAAAATTCAGAAGAGAGATGGGTTAGATGTCATTGTCTGTAATAATATTACCTAAGTCAAACATTCAGGGTTTAAAGGCTTTGCATTTGGAATAATTTTCAATTCAAACCATTGACAATGCAAGACAGCTATACTTGTGCAGAAACAGAACACTTACGGCAATGCAGACCTTTTTATTTAGGCTTCTCTGAAAGTCTAATTAAATGAAACGGATCTGTGCCTCATGCTTAGCTCTGATTTTTTCATACAATGCATTTGAAAGGCACACCGTGAATATGCATTTGAGCATTTTGGTGATGCTCGCTTGTGATGAGTATGGATAGAAATGGAATTCACTCTGTTTAAAATGTTTACATGCTACAGTGAGCACGCCTTTGCTGTTTCTGAAGACAGCATGCCTTTTTGCTTAGTCCACCCTCTGAGGGTGACATGTCAGGGTGCTACTCCTGCCATCCAGAAATCCTGTTACACTGGAAAATAGGAATTGTAATTAGGATGGGCAGAACAGAGATCATGTTTCCTTTCTAGAAATGTGCATGTCTTTAAAAATTTTTTTTTTAACATTTATTTATTTTTGAAACAGAGGGAGAGAGCGTGCATGGGGGAGGGGCAGAGAGAGAGAGGGAGACAAAAAGTCTCCAGGCTATGAGCTGTCAGCACAGAGCCCTATGTGGGGCTTGAACTCACAGACCGTGAGATCATGACCTGAGCCCAAGTTGGCCGCTTAACCGACTGAGCCACCCAGGCGCCCCATAGAAATGTGCATGTCTTTTAAAAGATTTCCAAGGTGCATGAAAAACTATTCCAGTCCTCCTATTATCTTGGATTGATGGCCCTGGAGAATTATATTTTATTTTTTAATTTCTAGATTATTCTAAGGAAGACCCAAGATAGGTGTAACTGGGAAAGATGGCAATGAGACATTGTAGAATTGAAAGGGAGTCTGGTCTGAGGAGTTCTAGACTGGGAAATGTATTTTTCCTTGAGATTATCCCTTTGTCATCCTTGCTTGAAGGGAAGGGGATGGACTTTCTCAACCTAAATGGGAGCTTTCTTACTGCCTCATTTTGGGCATTTTTAAGAAGTGAAGAGGAAGAAAACATGCTGGAGAAATGGTGCAATGTTAGAAGCTTAAAGTACATTTATCAGCTTCCCACCATGTCATAGGAATTGATTTTGAAAATATTTCCAGGGACAATGGCAAGGCAAGGGCACATATTTTATACTGTAGACCCTAGAGCTGATGCTTTTGAAACTTTACCTTCCCCAATTGTTCCCAGTGGCCTGATTCTAGGGACATTTAACCTATGACTTAAAGGTGATCATCTACCCCTGTGTTGAAGAATTATTGGGAGTGAGAATCACACCAGATTAGATGTCAATAGGGACAGAAGGAGATTTTGAATACCAAAGATGGAATGAGAGAACGAGAACAGAGAACAGTGAAACCTAAAATAGGATTACCAGAGAAGTGTGGTAAGTCTCAAAAGGGATAAGGGCAATTTGAGAAAAGAGTGCTCTTGATAAAGAGCTGAAAAATTCATTGCCATCAACACTTTTTCCTCTATATAGGATGGCCACAGGACCCACATGTGTTTGTTACAGTATCTTTGAAGCCTTTAAAAGGACATAGTTTTGCTTTTAATCACATGTTAGTGAATGTTGGAATGGCAATTTCCTTTTTTTTATGGCTTTAAATGTGGCATATTAGGCTCAGAAGAACCAAATGGATCTGTCAGGTTGGTCATCTCTGGACTCCAGGGAGAGGAGCAGGAACAGGTTAGGACCAAAAACACAGAGATAATTAGGAAGGATTGAGGAAGTGGTATATTTCAGAAAAATCTTGCCATTTGCATTATTTAAATATGAGATTACCAAGAAGCAGAGATCACTGTAGTGCTTTGTCACCCATGGATTCACTGACCAGACATAGCCTGTTTTTCATCCTGACATGGACAACACTTTACAAAAAAAAGGCAGAATGTAGCAGATATTAGAGCATTAATAAAGGCATTCCAAACCTTCTCCTCTTCCTACAATAGAGAAATCTGTACTTGAGAATAGTGAGCATTTGCTTGCCTTTCCCCAGAGGAGATCAGGAAACACTATTCTTTGAGCAGAATATTTTCCTTTCTGACTTCATTCCTGCACTGAAGAATTTTACTGTGTCCTCAGAAAAGAGAATTCCTTCTTGAAGCTAGAAGATTGGGTTGTACCAATCTACCCCATGTGTGTTTGCCACTTCTCCTACCTGTGCTTCTGACCGGGATGTGGTAGTGGTATATGTTTATTATTTAGTCAGCGAATGTATGAAATCGTTTTCATGCAATCTATGAAAATGGAGAAATTGGACAATTAAGGCCCTGAAGTGAATTTTATGTGTGCCCTAATTTGACTATATAATTGGGGTGAGATGAGAGAATATGTATAAATCTCCCATTTCCTTTGGGACATCTACTTTGTGGAGAACTGACAATGGCTACTCCACATCAGTGGCACTTAGCAGTTTTAAATGTAATTTGATTCCATCTATTGCACACAGATCATTACACTATTAGGACATTGATAGATGAGCTCCTAGCATCTTGGGTACAGAATCATGAATGGGATATCAAAGGAGTAAATATCCTGGTGAATTCAGGTGAAGTTACCCCAGTGTATGGAGTTTCTTTTCTTCTACTGGAACTTTGAGAGGTCAGTAGGAGCCCATTGTGTATAATAGGATCAAAGGACAGGGGCTGTAGTAGCCTTCAGACTTCTTTAGGGAGACCTCAGTTACCCAGAATAGTTTTAATCTGTTTCATTCGTATCTGCCACTCAGAACATTTTCCCCTCTTGCCTTTGATTATGGAAATCCTACTGTCTCCATGACAGCTTCCCAGGCTTCTCTGGAATACAATGATCTAACCCCCACCAGTTTGAACTGCTTTCAGCATCCAAGGTCTGGACAGCAACATTAGAGTCTACGTATGTTCTGATTTGTGTCTTCTGTTTCACATGAATTCCTCTTATTTCTATATATCACAAACTTCTTGAGGGTTAGAATGAAATCCTATCTTTTCTTTCAAGTCCTAATATGGAAGATTGACTGAAAGATGAATGGATAGATAGACTGATAAAAGGGGGCTAGGAACTTCTAATAAGAATGAATTGGAGAATTTGTGATGTGTTGTTCTTTCTGATTATACAAAGTCATAAGCAGGTGGGGGAGATTCTCATTTCCAGTTGGTGAGGAGCACCTATTCTGTTTATTACTGTTCACTCCAAGAAACCTCTCACCCTCCCACCTTCCCTCATTTCTTTTATACACCACACTTAAAATTGGAGGCATAACCTTGTTCAAGAATGTGCAAAACAGGAACATGGTAATGAACTCTTGTTGCTGCTATAAACTTGATGAATGGCTTATGGAGGAAGGGCATTAAATGGCAATCTCAGTCCAGTGATTAGCTCTGCAGAATTCCTTCCTTAAAACTCAGGCAGACCAGCATAGCTTGCATTCTACTCTAGGTTTCCTGTGAGCTCCATTGGGTGTACCAGGAATATTTCTGGGTCTTAGCTGGAAAGGGAAAGGAGAAAAGAAGCCTTCTTTGTTTCCTTCCAGCATTCTCACTGCTTTCCTCCATCTCCTTGCCCCAATCCACCTCAACTCACAACTCTGGCTGTGTTTGTTCTGGGTGAAACCTTCTGTGCTACCTTGACCTGCACCTTCCCTCTGACCTTTGCCCACCTGATACTACCAGGCCATAAATATCTATTTTTAGTCCCTTACTTTTTGCCTGAAATGCAAATTTCCTGTGACAAGAAGGAGTGCTCAGGCTGTTTGCCCACATGAATGATACAATGAATGGGTTTACTCCTGAATAGTTGTATAAGAATTGCATTTTTCATTCTCCAACTACAATGTTTGCAGATCACCAACGAAGAAACTGACAATACTTAGATAAGTGATTAGTTATACTAAAAACTGAGTACCACTTTAACTGTTATATGTGATCTAAAAACGACAAAGAGTAGAAAAACTGTCCCATTATCTATGATTTGGTTATAGCAATGGAGCACATGTTTATGTAGTTCTCTGCTTTTCTCTAATTGCGTCATGTCATTTTATCAACAACTACAATGGAGCATATTACTGTGGCCCACTTCTCTTGGATCTTCCGCCATACAGTTCCTTACCTAGGACTAGTACATTGTTTAGATCTTGTTACTCCATATGGAACATGAACCATCAGTGTTGGCCTCATCTGGGAGCTGGTTAGCACTGCAGAATCTCAGGTTCTACCCAGACCACGTTAGTCAGACTCTTCATGTTAGATCCCCAAGTGATGTGTGCACGTTAATATCTGAGATGCTGTGGTGTAGGAGACACTTAGCAGGGGCTCATGAAATGCTCATTACATTTAGTTAAAAGAAAAATTCTCTCTTGCGGAGATAAAATCCTTTATCTTAGCTAAGAAGTTATGGTTGAGTCTATATGTTACTAGAATGTTAATTCCAAGGAGAGGCAGAGAGAAATACACAAAACCAGGAAGAAAACAAGTCTATAAATGGTGTTGATTTAGAAAGAAAATTGCCATTAAAAATAATGTTTTGATGAGATAGCTTGGGCCAGTTTTTAATAACACATTGATTCTTTGGCATGGAAAAGGCCAGTTTTGCACTTGGGTTTTTACTACTTGGATCAAATATCTGTCCACTTCTAGGGCATCCTTCTTTACCACTGCCAAGTGCTCAGGACTGAGTGGGAAGCATGAAAACACTGAGCAGAAACACCTGCATATGAAGGTTATGTATTTGGAGAAATAAAATGTTACTTTTTTCTTCTGACTTGGACATTCTTACTGACCTGTATTGAAGTGACCATAAGGCTCTCAAGATGTAATTTCTCTCTCTTTTTTAACGTTTATTTTTATTTTTTTATTTTTTAATGTGTATTTATTTTTGAGAGAGAGAGACAGAGCATGATCAGGGGAGGAGCAGAAAGAGAGGGAGACACAGAATCCGAAACAGGTTCCGGGCTCTGAGCTGTCAGCACAGAGCGCAACGTGGGGCACGAACTCACAAACCATGAGATCATGACCTGAGCCAAAGCCAAACGCTCAACTGACTGAGCCACCCAGGCACCCCCTTAACGTTTATTTTTTATTTATTTTTGAGAGAGAGAGATATCGAGTGAGTGGGGGAGGGGCAGAGAGCGACAGAGACAGAGAATCCCAAACAGGCTCCTCGTTGTCACCATAGAACCTGATGTGAGGCTTGAATTCCTGAACCATGAGATCATGACCTGAGCCAAAATCAAGAGTCATATGCTTAACCAACTGAGCCACCCAGGCACCCTAGATGTAGTAAAGGAGAGGCAGCATTGCAAAAAGTAAAGCGTTATGTGGAGAAAATGCATGTAATGTGGCATGGGAGGAATCTCCCCTCCATCACTTTGTTGCTGTTGATCTTAGGCCAGTCACCAAACTTCTCTGAACTTTATTTTCTCTCCTGTGATATGGGCTCAAATACTTGCCCCAGTTGCCCCTGAAGGGTTGGTATGAGAGATTAAATGAGCTAATATATAGATGAGGCATTTTTTTTTTTAATTTTTTTTTTTTTAACGTTTATTTATTTTTGAGACAGAGAGAGACAGAGCATGAACGGGGGAGGGGCAGAGAGAGAGGGAGACACAGAATCGGAAACAGGCTCCAGGCTCTGAGCCATCAGCCCAGAGCCTGACGCGGGGCTCGAACTCACGGACCGCGAGATCGGGACCTGGCTGAAGTCGGACGCTTAACCGACTGCGCCACCCAGGCGCCCCTAGATGAGGCATTTTGAAATTAGAAAATAGGTAACAACTGCAAAGATATTCAAACTACTACTATTACAATTAAATAAATAAGAACTCTGTGAATTTGTGTATGTCCTGCTCTTCTCCCTTAGAAAGATTATGATCCTCCTGTATCATGTATAATCTGGGGTACCCTTGTTGGATTCATAGATATTACAGAAGAATAGATTACTCTGTGAGCATTGGAGTCAGAATGCCTGGGTTCAAATCACAGCTCTGCAAGTTGCTAGATGTGTGATGTTGGGCAAGTCTCATCACTTCTTGGCTTCAATATCCTTACTGTAAAACTAAGATGATAAATAAATAAGATAATGTATGTAAAATGCTTATTTAAATTTATGGTAAAATAATGACTCAACAAATGACAGCTATTGTTGTTGAGCACTATGGGAACTCCTCGAGAGCAGGGGCTGTGTATCTTCATCTTGATTGCACAGAACATCTAGTAGTGAAGCCAATAAGCTTCATCAAAACACTCCCTCATCTAATTAACAAATATATTGTTGCTCAAGAAGAATTTGTGGAATTATTGACTGATGGATGTATTATGCTTCTCAGAGTTTGCTTGGTTTCTCTGAGTTGCTCATAAATAGAACAGAATAAACACAAACACAACAGCACCTATACTAGTCAGATGTAGGTGTCCCAGATTGAGGAAGCTCATTAGCTCTACAAGCCTCATCCTCACAGGTGTTTAGGGAGTGATGGAATTCACAATCATTTACTCTGTGAATCCTGATAAATCACTTGATGGATTAGCTGGTGTCATCCATCAGCCTGCACATGTCTTGAGTACTTGACTGAAGTCTATTAATCTCTTCCCTTTAAAAATGTCCAACCACTGATCTCTGATTTGGTCTCATCTCCTTGAAGTTAGTTTGGAACTTTTTCTCTATCCAGGATTTTTGGCTTATGGAACTTGGTGCGACAGTAAGCCACCATCCCTTTTTCCCCAAAGCAAATGTCTGCTTTACTAAATGAAAAGTGCCATCTTAAGTATCTGACTTGGTTGGACTGAGAAGTTAGATGTACATATGAAGAGAAGTAGGGAAGACAATATAAGGGAAGGTATAAGAGAGCATACTTGAAACAAATACATGAAGACTGGCACCTCAATTTTTAACATTCCCTTAAGGAAAAGAAAAAACAGTTTAAGTTTTCCATCTGGTCAGTCAGTGAGGGAGCCTGTCCTCAATAGACGGAATCTTGAAAGCATTAATGTCAGTCTGATACAGGAAACTCATTCTTCTTTCAAATTTCAGTTCATGTACACATGGACTTTGCGGTCCAAACAGGTAAGCCACTTTAGATAAAATTTTTCATGTATTAAAGCAAATCTTCATAAGCACATGTACCACATTGACTAAAATCTCACCATTAACGATTCAATCCTCTGAAATAGGTATTGCCTACTTCATGTCTTTTCAAAAAGGCAAATTGTCTTGGAGAATCCTATTCATTAACTCCTTAGAATTTTACTGGCAGTACTTCTTAACTGAAGAAGAAGAATAAAGAAAAAGATTAAAAAAATATTGAGATCTTATTTGGGGGAAAGGTTCTGAAAGGCTGGGAAAGAATCCAAGAGTTAGAGATGCCAAATTCACAGACGTTGCCTTCTGTTTTCCTTCTAGTGTGCCCAGCCGTGTGCTTGGTGCTTTGAAAGAATATGAGAAGAGGGAAAGGCAAGATCAGTAGTCATTGTGTTGTTGAGCTGAGCTCCAGGAATGGGAAGCAGAGCAAATGTTCTCTCTTTGTTATTCATACCTTGCATTTGTATGCACTTTTAACTTTTCAAAGCACGTTCACATCCAAGTGCAAATTACATGTTTATAAAACACTTGGCATCAACAATTGCTATCTCTCTGCCCAGACTCTCTCAGAATCTCAGACCCACTGGGGTGGTTAACTTCCACTTTATTCATTTAGGCTCCTCTGGCATTTTTTCCCTCTTATGTTCTTTCTCTCTGCCTGTTTAACTTCTGGAATGCTCTGAACTATAAAAACACATCTCTGATCATTTGATTTCTATGTAGTCTGGCCAGGGTGGAGCCGAGTACCAAAGGAGAGGTTTATGAAGTGTGAGATTCAGGTAGTTTATTTGCTGGGGGGTAGGGGGGGAGAAGGGGTGGGCAGGCAAGTGGGTCCATATTCTATTTGAGTCTTTTACTGTTTAAAGCATCTTATTAAGTCATAAACAGTCCAGATGGATGTGGTTGTGATGGGCATGGGCTAAATGAGGAAATAAAAATAAGTAGTTTGTGCATCGATTGGAGCTTACATTTAGATTGCATCTTTTTATTTTAATACCATTCTATTAAAAAAAAACCTACCAAGAGTCTCCAGGGTAGAGCCAGGAGGCTATTTTTAACTTGAGTATTATGCTGCCTTAATTGTATCTTCTCCAAGTAGAGACAAACATTAAGTTACTGGCAGAGAGAAAAAAAAAAGTCTTGTTCATTTTCGGGTGTATCTGTGAGCACTGACAAATATAACACATTTGAAAGTCCCTCCACAACTTGGCTTGTCAAGAAAGGTCAGAAGGAGAAACATGGCTGAAGCAGAAGTCTTGAAAGATAGAGAAGATGATATTGCTTGGCTGTTGATTAGAGAATAGAAGAAAATTACATTTGATGGTAAGCCAGAGAAGCCTTGTTTTAGTAACCTCTGTTAAATCTTGGTACCTGGAAGTCTTAGCTGCTGAATGAAAGCTGCCAAGTGGAGGTTGCCAGGACCATAAGTCCTGGAGTGTCAAGTGGGTGGAGGATCCTAGAGATGGAGTATGTAAATGACAGCATATCTGTGCCTTCCCAAGCAAAAGAGCATCTATAATACACATCTTTATTACTATATGCTTGCTAGTTCACAGTTGGTGCTATGGACTAAATGTTTGTGTCTTTTTCTCTCCATCCCCAACCCAAATGTATATATTGAAGCCCCAGTCCCCACTGTGGTGGTGTTTGGAGGTGGGGACTTTGGGAAGAAATTGCATGAGGTCTTGGGAGTGGAGCTTTTCTGATGGGGTTGGTGCCCCTATAATGGGATAGAGAGACCAGTGCTCTTGGCCATGTGGGGATACAGTGAGAAGGCAGTTGTCTATAAGCCAGGAAGTGGGTTCTCACCAGAACTGGCCATACTGGTACTTTGATCTTGGACTTCTAGCTTCCAGAACTGTGAGATATAAATGTTATTTAAGCCACCCAGTCTGGTATTTTATTATAGCAGCCCAAGCAGAGTAAACAGTGGGGCTTTCACCTGTATTCTTCCAGTATTCCCTTACTTGTAATCCCTTCCAGCAAGGAATCCCTATACTATTTTTATGAATAAAGCATAAAGGGACTAAGATGTGGAGAGTTAAAATGAATACACGGTTGGGGGGAATCCATAAGATCACTATATCTCAGGAATTCTGCCTCCCCTATTACACTTCCCCTCTTCCATCCCCCCATCACATAAAAAGAAATCAAAGCAAGGGTGCCTGGGTGGCTCAGTTGGTTAAGTGTCCACTTCGCCTCAGGTCCCTATCTTGGAGTTAGGATTCTGTGTCTCCCTCTCTCTCTCTCTCTCTCTCTCCCCCTTCCCTGCTCAAGTGCATGCTAGCTCTCTCTCTCTCTCTCTCACAAATGAAAATAAACATTAAAAATATTTTCTTAAAAAGAAATCAAAACAAAACCAAAATGCGTTAAAACCTAAATACATAAGTGTGAAGCTAATAAATTATTCTCTTTTTGAGCTGGGCAGCCATTAGATATTGTAAAGTTTATTTTAAGGACTTACCTAGAAACAGTTGAAATAAGGGGACTTAATGGGAACACTAAAACCACATCAACCCAAAATGTGAGAAGAAAACAGCTTCTTGTATTCTTGGTTGAAGCAATAAATAAAAAAAAAAATACTTTCAGAATATTTATGGAGAACAGGAGATGAGACAAGGACTTTCACCTTCTAGACACTAACTCATGTTTGACCTGGGTCAATAATGACAACTTAATTGGCCTAATTGTACATTTCCCAACTGCTGACTAAGTTAATTTGCAACTTAACAGGCAGCACAGTTTGTAAACCCTTGGATTTAGGCCAGTCTCAGCAAGAGCTTTACCCAGAAATGAGTTGGCACACTGGAAGTGGAAGGCAAAAAATGTTGCAAGAAGAGGTTTACTCCTTTCTAAGACTGTTCCCCCAGAAAATGATTTTAGGTTCTGGTTTATGGAAGTTCCAAGTGCTTAGGTATAGAAATCCTCTTTTCTAATTATAAATGATACTGAAGGAAGCTTTCACAGCCATGATCCTTCTGTTGGTCACTGCTTTATTTTAGTAGAATAATTCTGGAAAATGGTGGATGCCAATAAAAAGGAAGCTTTTTGTAGCAGAAAGGACCAGACTACCTTGGATTCAATCCTAGCTTAATCACTGAAGGATCCTCTGATGCTGGTTAGTTGCTTAACCTTGCTGAATGTTAGATCCCTGTCTATAAAGTGCAGATTAACTGAGATGTGGTGTTTAAAACTGGCTCCAAATAGGTACTAATTGTTTTTAAAAAATCAACTTTACTTAAGTATAATTTGACAATTAATATGTACTCATTTTAACTGTTAAAGATTTTACAAATGGATATATTTTCTAACAACCACCACAATCAAGATATAGAACATCTCTGTCAGCCTAGAAAGTTCCTTGTTCCCCTTCCAAGACATTCTCCAGTTATCACACTTGGCCCTATGCAACTACTGATCTGCTTTTTGGCACCAGAGTAGATTTTTTTTTTTAGGAGTTTGATCTAAATAGAATTATATGGAGTATATTTTTCTGTGTTTGGCTTTCTTACTTGGTATAATGCTTTTGAGATTCATTCATGTTGTTGTATTAGCAGTTTATTCCTTTTTATTTTGGGGTAGTATTCTGTCACATGGGTAAAACATAATTTGTTTACCTTCTGGCCTGGTGACGAGTACTGGGTTGTTTGTGGTTTTGAGCTATTATGAATAAATCTGTTACAAACATTCTTCAACAAGTCTTTGGGTAGACATATGTTTTCATTTCTCTTGGGTAAATACATTATAAGATACCGCCAAACTATTTTCCAAAGAGGTTGTACCATTTTACATCCTCAGCAGGTGTGTATGAGAGTTCTAGTTGCTCCACAACCTGACAATGCCATCTAGACTAATAGCTCTACAAATATAGACAAAAATCCTTAATGAAATACTAACAAAAATCTGTGTGTGAGTTATCTTTAACAAATGCAAATCAAATTATTCACCTGGTTGTTCAAAATAACCCATTTAGTCCCCATGATTAACTATGACACTCAGACTTGTCCCCATGATCTCTGAGGTGCTCTATGATCTCACCCCAGCTTCTTCTTTGACCTATTCTCCTACCACCCTCCTTTTATTTGTTCTCCAGCCACACCATACGTACACGTACTACCTACATTTGTGAATATTCTTTCTACAAATGGGATTCAGGCCTAAATAATCATCCACCTCAGGGGCTCCAACAGTGGATGTGCATTAGAATCATCAAAGGGGTATTAAAACATGATCAGTGCTTGGCCCCACCCCAGACAGATGAAAAATGCCTAGAAATGATAGTCCTGTGGATTATTTAAACAAAAAAAAAAAAAAACCCAGGGCATTCTAAAGCACTGCCTGAGATGAGAACCGCTGAGCCTCATTATCCTTTGTATGCCCAAGGATTCATATCCTGTCTTCCCATTCAAGGATCTAATTGCTCCAACACTGGCCTCTAGTTGTTAATCAGCAGCCTGTTGCATCTTCAGCCTACCCCCTTTTGCTTTATTTCAGCAAGTGAGACTCAAGACTCCTTTGCCTATTAACTTGGAAACATAGAAAGATGGGGTGGTAATGGACCTACATTATCCAACAAGCAGGTGCTCAGGGAGGCAAAGCAGATTGGAGCCCAAATTTCTAGCAATACAGTTTTGATTACCTGATTTGTTTCCTTTCCTTTTATCTGTGCTTGAGTAAGTGCAAAGAACTGAGAATTTGAAGGGTCCTCAACTTTTTTTAGTGTTCTTGCATTGGTTCTCATTTAATAAATTTCTTCTAGAAGTCCCTCTGTTAACTTTTCTTTCCCCAGTGATCTAGGGGTGGAGGCTGGGGTGTTAGACTAGCGTTCTCATTTTTAAATGTAAATAAATCACTTGATTATATTTTTTGTCCTTATGTTATCATGAATATTTCAAATGAATTTTATATGGTTCATATTTATGGCTTGGGAGCTATTTCACATTTTGGCTCATTGCCGTCTCATCTGCATATACCATATCTCAGCTGATGTTGATTGGTCTCATTTACATATTCATCATGCTCCTATTTTCAAAGATATTTTGTTATAAACTGGCTTTTCTTCCCCCTCCAGTGTTATAATAGCACGTAGATGTGTTTTTAAATTGCACTCATTTCCATACATAATTTTTCTGGTTACCATAAATCACCACCTTGTCACCTACTCCCCCCACCCTATTCAGTGTAATCTTCACACTTTATACCAAGCTGACATATGGCTCTGAAGTAATTAAAGACAATGTAAACAGTTTACAGTGCACTTTGCAAAGCCACTTCACATTGCAGAGAGTTTAATGGTTTCTTTTCCCCCAGCTAGTCCCAAAGAGTAGGAAGGTTTGAGATAGTGATGCTGAGTAAAGCTACAATGTGTAGAGTGATCATTTCATTTCCAGGGAGAAGCTTGCCTTCTACCAGAAAGACTCCTTATCTGTTTGACTCCTTATAAAAGCAGAGGGGCTAGGTTAAGCTGGGTTAATAAAAGAAGAATCATCAGCATGGGTTGGGAAAAATTACTAGATTCTTTAAGTCATTCTAACAGGAGGCAGGGGAAAGAACCAAACTTATCAAATCCTCAACCACCCAGGCCACAGAAACCTCTCTTGGGTTTGAGAACAGGACTAATTTTAAGATGTGAGTAGTTTGCAGCCACCAGCACTTAGTCTCCACCCCCCACCCTTTTTTCCCCAGCAGTGGCCTCAGGTTTTGTTTGTGACTCTCCCTCACCCACTCCAAGTGCATGTGGTTGGGATGGGTGTTTTCAAATCTGAGAATGGAATCCATTACCCAGGCCACAGCCAGTTTGAGTATCACCTTCCCTTAGTTGTAGTGGTTGGTCCAAGAATGATTGTGTGATCTAAATGAATTATACAAATCTTAAGACTTTTATGAGATTGAGAAAAAAAGGTCAAATCTTTCCTTCTGAATAGAACCCAAGAAATGTGCAAACAGGATTGCTGCTGGCATGTTGCCACCAGGGTGGGACTAAGGACTTAAGCTAACATAGTGGAAGGGAGACCTGAGAGAGGGAGGCTAAGTCCTAAGGACATGAAACCTGAATAGAATGTTTGCTAAAGCTATTCGTCCTCTCTGACCATCATGTTAAATGAGCCATTAAATTTCCTTCCTTTCCTTAAGCCTATTTGAGGTTTATTTTCTTTGGCCTCTCACAGTAGAAAGTGTCCTAACAAATACAATGGTTGTATCACTTACTTAGAACATATTATCTTGTGCATTTTTGTCCTGAGTTACATTTTAAACTGTAACTATATAAATGCCTAGATCATAGTAGATTCTCAACCAGTGTTTGTATGCCTATCTACTTCTACATTAGTTATCACTATCACTCATATTATTTAATATTTTGATATCTGGATATCTTGTCTTCCCAACTATTATATTTCTTCATTTTTATTCATGCATTTATCAGTTATTTATTGTGCAAGGCACCAAGGATCCAGTACTGAATAAAACAATCATGTCCTTTGACAGTCCGGTAGGGGAGTTAGAAATTAAATTATCCCATAAAATAAGTATAAAATTGTTAAAATGAAAGTCAGCTCAAAGAGTCTAGTGGTGGTAGGAGAATGTATATAGTAATGGTTTTTTCCTAATTGGAGAGGTCAGGGAGGGCTTTTCTAGGTGAGTGACTCTGGCATGGGAATCTGAAGGATGGGTAGGAACTGACCAAATTAAGAGTGCAAAGTGGGGGCGCCTGGGTGGCGCAGTCGGTTAAGCGTTCGACTTCAGCCAGGTCACGATCTCGCGGTCTGGGAGTTCGAGCCCCGCGTCAGGCTCTGGGCTGATGGCTCGGAGCCTGGAGCCTGTTTCCGATTCTGTGTCTCCCTCTCTCTCTGCCCCTCCCCCGTTCATGCTCTGTCTCTCTCTGTCCCAAAAATAAATAAACGTTGAAAAAAAAAAAAAAAAGAGTGCAAAGTGGAAATGATGTTCTAGTCGGGATGAGCTGCACTAAGCAAGGTTCATGGTAGGCAGATAACATGGTACGTTTTATGAACTGATAAAAGGAGAGAGTGTGAGAGATCTTTTTTCTTTTTAAATGTGAAGAGCAATGGTAAGGCATGGTGTGTGTATGTGGCAGGACAGATGTGGAAGTGGACATAATTAGATGGGAATTTAGATAATATCACTGTGGTTGCCACTTAGAGAATGGATGAGGGTGAGTGCAGAGCATGCTGGAGGACAGGGCAGCATGCGTGAAAACTCTTGGAGTCATTTGGGAAAGCTGATGGTAGTTGGAGGAGATAAGTGGACAGATGAGAGGTATAGCAAGGAGATAAAAACAGAACTTGGTGTTGTACTTTAATACAAAGTTACACTCTGACCTTGCCCTTAAAGATCAATCAAGAGATCTAGAAAAACTGTGAATTCTGAATACAATCTGATAATAGTGCTCTTGGTATGGTGGACACAAGATTATGGTTTGGAAGTACTGAGAGCATTCTGGAAAGGCTGTACAGAGGAGTAGACATTTAATCTGGACACTGGAGGATCAGCAGGATTTCTATTCAAATTTCGAGTGAAATTTTAGGCAGAGGGACAGAATCTACATAAGACCAGTGTGAAAGTGCATTTTGTTAATTAATTCACCAGCAACTTTTTAAGAAAATGTTTATTTATTTGGAGAGAGTGCAACTGGGGGAGAGGGAGAGAGAGAATCCCAAGCAGGCTCCCTGCTGTTAGTACAGAGCCCAACGTGGGGCTCAATCTTATGAACTGTGAGATCATGACCTGAGCTGAAACCAAGAGTCTCAAATGCTTAACTGACTGAACCGCCCATGTGCCCCTCCTTGCAACTACTTTTTGATCCCTCTATGTGCCAGGCACCATCCAAAGAACTAGCTATCTTGTTTTATGTAAGTAATGGGATGTCTGGTAATGAAATGGGAAACGGCACACGTTCCTGCCTGGCAAAAATGTGGGATAAACAGTGCATATGATGGAAATAGAAAGGGCTTTGATTTTTGTGCCACTTAAGACTAAAGCCTATGGCAATGAGAGTCCCTCCAGTTTCTTCTGTAAGAGAGTTTGAGCAGTGTGGGTCTGGCAGCAGGGAGCTGGGGAGATCAGACCTGGGATGGGCATAGCAGCCTCATGTAACAGGCTATGTAAGTGTTAATGAGACTTTGGATATAATAGCTGGAGGGAGAGAAGGGCTGGTTTCCAGGAATATTTTTGAGAAAGAGTCAATAGGACTGGAAAAGGACCTGGGTTTAAGGGAAAGTCAAGGGATACTGAATTTTCCTGCATGGGAGTTTGAGCAGATGGTAATGTTCTTCACTGGGCAATATGAGAAGATAAGAAATTTAAAGATACAGATCATGAACTAGTCTGGATGTATTAAATTTGAGGCACTTGCAGTTTAATGAGGTATAGATGTTTAGGAATCTTTCCATTTGAAAACAAGAATTATCTTTCAAAAGAGAGATGGGTGTTATGGAAGAAGGTTTTGGAGCCCTGATAGTAAGACATCATTTGGTGAATAATGATTGGGGATTGTGAGTATAATATGAGAAAGAAAATGGCCAATAATGGAGCTCTGGAATATCTGAATTTTTGAAGGGCAGCCGAGGAGTAAGAAAGATGGAAAGAACTGTCAGTGGAGTAGTCTGGGACATTAGGAGAGTACACAGGAGGGTGTGTTGTCACTGAAATTAAAAGGGGAATGAGTATTGTAAAGAAGGGTGTGAATAGTCAGTGACGTCAAAAGCTGCAGATAAGTGCTAGGAAGACAAAGTAGAAGTCAAGAGATCTGGCAGGTCCATCATTGTTGGGAACTCTCATAGAGTGATTACATGGTGTTAGAGAATTTGTGGCCAAATAGCAAGAGGGCTGGCTAAAGAGTGAGTGAAAGGAAAGGGCAGGGGGGTAGTGAATGCAACTGTTCTTTCACAAGTGTGGGGGTGACCAGAGAGAGGGGAAGGTAGCAGGGAGGGAAGGCAGGATTTATACAGAAAGTTTTTCCTTCCTTCTTTTTAGCAAAAGAAGGTGAAACTTGGCTACATGTGCAGAATGAATGAAAGGGATTTTATGATTCATGGAGAAAGAAATATTGAGGAGGAAGCTGATACTTACTAAGTTCATGAAACTGGCTAAAAACCAGGTGAATAGAAATACTGGGGATAGATCGGGAAAGGAGATAAGAAGCCATCACTGACCAAGAATAGAAGGTGAGACAACGGAAGAAAGGAGCGTAGAGACTGAAGGGCACAGTCTGTTCAGGGTTCAGTTTGGTGACAAGCCTTCTACTAAGAAATGTTTTTGAAGCCTTAGGACATACAAAGTGTTGAAAAAAATGAGATCACTTTAATTTTATTTTAGGTATCTCGCTGTGTCAGTATAGGCTGATGAATAAAGTCATGAGGTCGAAATGCACAAGCTGTGTTTGAGGTTTGAGGAAGTTGAGGTTTTAAGCTAGCTGCCCTATCTCTGGGATTATTGCTGTGTCAGCTCAGCTTAACGATTTATATCACTACTGGAATGTCCTGTCTGATGCTGAACACCCAATGAGGGTCAGTCACACCTGCTGGATTGAATTTGATTAAGGTGGATTATTTTTGATATCTGATATTCCTGTCTTTAGAACAATTTCTATGCAATTATAGGGCTTCTTGGGGATGAGGTGTATCTAATAGTCTAGTCATCTAGTACATGTCAGTTCTAAGCAGGGCAACAGCTAACCCATGTAGGAATATACCTTGAGCAGAGAGCTCCCCAGCTCTATTGCTTCCCTGTTTTCCTCGGTGAGCTCTGCTCCATTGAGTGCCCTATCTCTCAATTCCTGTGAGTGTTGAATATCCTCAAGAAGGTAAACCCTGAAGACTGCAGGTTTTATTTTAAAAACATTTTTTAATGTTTATTTATTTTTAAGATAGAGCATGAGTGGGGGAGGGGCAGAGAGAGAGGGAGACACATAATCTGAAGCAACTCCAGGCTCTGAGCTGTCAGCACAGAGCCCGACGCAGGGCTAGAACCCATGGACCGTGAGATGGTGACTTGAGCTGAAGTTGGACGCTTAACCAACTGAGCCATCCAGGCATCCCAAGATTGCAGGATTTAAACCAGGCTGTCATCCAACTGGGGGTCCTTACACTTAGGAATTAGAGTTCACAGGAGCCATCATCTCCTTTGAGAAAAACTCCTTACTTAACCCACAGATAGGGAAACCAAGATACCAAGAGATACAGTGATTTAATCAAGATTGCACAGTAAGTTTATATCAAAGCTAGCCCTCAAGCCCAGGATTCTGAGCACCTTCCTCTAAGCAGGTGGTGTAATTGCTGAGACATATTCCCACTCTCTCTGCTCTGTGTTTCCTTTATTAATGGATTTCTTTCTTCTTCAGACCTCAGCAAGTATTCTTAAATGGGGTGAAAGAACCAAGAGGAAAAATTGAATGGCTTTAAGAAGGAGAAAAGCATGTAACCTGAGGGGTTGCTTTCTTATGATGAAAAAATCATTCCTTTCTGTGTAATCCATCTTTCTTTTGCTGTATTCACTGGTATTAAAGTCCTGAGTTCTGGCTGCTGCTCTGGTGAAGAACACATTTTCCTGGCCCTAGAGACCTGGGAGATGGGGTCAAGAGCCTTCAAAGGAATAGTGGGTTACTTTATTAAAAATTTTTTTAAACATAATTTATTGTCAAGTTAGCTAACATAGAGTGTATCCAGTGTGCTCTTGGCTTCATGAGTAGATTCCCATGATTAATCGATTATATACAGCATCCAGTGCTCATCCCAACAAGTGCCCTCCTCAATGCCCATCACCAATTTCCCCCTCTCCTCTGCCACCCCCCTCAACCTGCAGTTTGCCTCCCTCTCTGTTTGAAACTATTTTTCCCCTCCTTTTCCCCCAAGGTCTTCTGTTAAGTTTCTCAAATTAAGAGTGGGTTACTTTAAACATGGCAGAATTTATTCTGCTTTTTAATACTGTGCCTAATTTTTTTTTTAACGTTTATTTATTTTTGATGTGCCTAATTTTGAGAAAAGCCTGATTGGGGATACAACTACATTAAACTAGCTCAGTAAGGAGTTAATGCTTGCATTAGCAAAGGAGTCTTCTCCTTTCAAAGGAAATCTTCAGTGCTATAAACTTTTCTGATGCTTGTAAATGTTGATACATCAATTACCACTTGTCAGCATGGCTTGGAAAAGAGAAGTCTAGAGAATCTTGAACACAAATGTTAGGCCCTGTTGTCAATTAAAAATTATTCAGAAATAATAGACAACATCCCTGAGAAAGAATAGGTATCAGCAGAGAAAATCAGTTTGGTTTATAAAAACTCCACTCACAGGTACTTTGGAGCAATGCCCTGTAGAAGAAAAAGTGAGGACTGCTTAGATTGACCTTATGCTCTTTTCATTAACCATACTCTGAAAGGTCCCTCACTATTAGGAAATAAAATAGGAGGAGGTGCAGAAAGTTTTCTGGCTTCTAGGCACAGAGCATCACACTGGATGTGATGTGAGGCTGCTGACCACAGCCTATTTGAGGCACTCACACACAGCACTGTTAGGTACGTACATTTTCTCCAGGTCCCCAAATCCCAAGAATGCTCCTTTTGGGATGACTCGAAGTTTGGTGAGGACAAACCTCCTGAAAAGAGAGTAGACATAAAATATCACAACCTATCCATTCACTGATAAGTAATTGCCTAATGTGTAGTATCAGCCAACAGCCAACATATACTAAGTGCTTGTCATTTAGTAGTAGTTGCAATTGCTTTCACATGATCTCTCTTCATCCTCCCCACAAAGCAGTGATGCCCATTTTGCATTAAGAGGGAACAGGTTTAATGAGGTTTGTAGATTTGCCCAGGGTCACTTGGCTGATACATGGCAGAGCTGGAATATGAACACTTTCATCATCAGTACTCCATGTTGCCCTCCCATAGCTTGTGTGAGGCCTCTTTTCTTTCTCTAGTCCAATCCCCAAAACCTCTTCCCTTGCCATTCTTAGCTGACCTTGCTTCCTAATTCAAAGAGAAGATGAACCTAATAGAAGAGAACTTCATGCTCTCACATGGCTTGTAGCCACTAAGCCATCTGCACCTGAAGCCATACCCTGCCTTCCCTCCTGTTACCATGGGTGACCAGGACTCTGGACCTGGCTGAGAATAGTGCCTCCAATCCACATCAGATCTCCTCTCCTCTCTTCTTGTTGAGGTAACCACACAGTAATTTCCCCCTTTCTTGGGTACATTTTATTCACCTATGTTTGCTTCTCTACTGAGTCCTGCCCATCAGTATACAAATATGCCATAATTTATTTCATCAAAAAAACTCTACTCTCAACGTCAGCCACCTTCAGTTTTTGCCATTTTCTTCTACTTGAAATATTTGTTTCCCTCTTCCACAAAGTTTGTTCCAGTGGCTCCTCATCTCCTCCAGGAAAAAACCCACATTGTATACAGTGATGTATGGATTTCCCTGCTCTCCGTTTCCACAGACCCTGTACTCTCCATTTTGACAGTTTTCCCCTTTGCTTCTCTTGTTCTTTTCACAGTACTCTCTTGCTAGTTCTTGGACATGCCAGGTTCCTTCTTGCCTGTGTTTCTGCATTTGTAATTCTCCGCGCTCCGGGCAGCGCTCCTCTCTCAGATATCCTCATGGCCACCGCCTCCAGTCTGCTGTTTGCTCAAATGTCACTTGTTTAGTGATGCTTTTTCTAACCACCCTATTTAAAATGACAACCTCCCCTACTTTGCCCCTGGCTCTCTTTCCTGCTCAGAGTTTTCTTCACAACACTTCTGACATTTTGTACATTATATTTATTTATTTATTTATTTACGTATTCACATATGTATTTATCTCTAGCCTATAACTAGAATACAGACTCAGTGAAGGCAGGAATTTTTGTATGATTTGTCTACTACTGTCTACCGAATGCCCTCAAACAGTGTCTGGTATGTGGCAAGTACTCAAATTTTATCTTGAATGGCTATTAATCAGTCTGAGAGTTCTAGGCTTGAGAGTGGAATTATAAGTGACCCTTTTGGAATCTCTGTGACAAGAATACTATTCCTTCCTCTGGCTTTCTCTTGCTTTGTAACTGATTAGTAGGTACTTTCCCCCACTCCTCCCCGAATCTTTCCTTCCACAAGGCGGTGTTTCAGCAGGAATGAAATAAGCACTGAGGAGTTGGATAGTTTTGCAAACCTGTATTACTTCATTCTCTTATTACTTATTGGTGTTAGTGAAACTCCTATTGCAGATGAAATTATCCCGGCAAACGATATTTTACTTTAACTTTGTTTACTTGCCTTTGGCTGTCAGGTGCACCAGCTCTATGGGGAGAAAGCATGAGAGAGAATCTTAAGTGCCGTTTTTGCTTTGGAGGAGTTTGTATATGTGGAAAGGTAAAGCCAGAAATGTTGGAATACCAGAAAACAGTTGTGGGATACAGTTGATGTAATAACTATAAATGTTATGCAAATATTGAAGTGAGAAAGATCCTAAAGTACATAAATACATAAAAGGAAGATTGGAAGAGGTGGGTGAATTTGAGCCTGGACTTCAAAACCATCAGGTCATACTAAACCCATGTAAATAAAAAGAGATATAAATTAAGATTAAGGACTATGTACCTGGGAGACTGTCAACTTCTAGAACTCCCATCTGAAAAGAATCAAAGTTAAGGTACTCATTTAATCTTTTTAAAAAATATTTTTACATGTATTTATTCATTTATTATATATAATTTATTGTCAAGTTGGTTTCCATACAACACCCAGTGCTCATCCCAACAGGTGCCCTCCTCAATGCCCATCAACCATTTTCCCCTCTCCTCCACCTCCCATCAACCCTCAGTTTGTTCTCAGTATTTAAGAGTCTCTTGTGGTTTGCACTCATTTTGTCTTAAGTAACATAGACAAGTCCCTTTTGTTTCTATCACTCTTTTGTTCCTATTATCACAAGACAGAAGAATGATGAAAACAAACTTGAAAAAGCAAATACTAAGTCAACTAGATAGTGCTTTTTGATTCAACCCTAGTAGCATACAAGTTTTCTATAAACACTTATGCCTAAATGTTTCCAACCTATTAACCTAATTAAAGCCTTTTTTTAAAGACACAGTCTTGACTTCCATTTACCGAAATGTTATGAACTAGATAACTTGAAGATATTTTCACTAAAATTGTCCAGAAGTCTTCTATAAATCATAATAAATATTGCTTTAATTGCATAGTTGTGCTTATAAGAAAGTATGAGAAATCCCCAGGGGCCCAAAGTAAAACAACTGAAGACCAAATGGAACCCTGAGTGGTGAATGCAAACAGAATTCTAAAAGGATAAATTGAAGCCAAACTATTCAGGGAGGAGGTCAGTTTCTGGACTTGGTAGTGAAGGACTTGTGTTTTGATGCTAAGATGTCGTGTGAGATGAGATATACAAGATGAAACGTAAAGATTTATTTCTCTGTGCTGTCTATTTAACTGTCTCATGCATTCTAGAAAATAAAAGGGGCAGAAAATGGGAGACAGGCAATTTTTAATGAATTAACATCTGGAAATTTCCATAATTTATAAAAGACCTAAATCTCAGATTTTGAAACCTCAAGTCCTAGGAAGGAAAACAAAAATAAATCTACTTCCAGATACCTCTGAATTAAAACTGTGGAGTCAAAAGAAAAACTATTTTAAATAAAAACAGAAATAGACCTATTATCTTCAAATAAAAATAATCAGCAAACTTTGTAAAAATATCTTCATAATTAGAGAAAATACTGCCTGGTTAGAATCCTATACCCAGAAATAAACATTCAAATGTGAGGATGAAATAAAGATATTTTAGACAAATTTAGTTAGTCATTAATGAAATTTCAGCAAAGGAATTCCTTTAGAGAAATAAAGTATAATCTGGTAGGAAGGCACAAAAACAAGAAGGAATAGTGAACAGAGAAATCAGTGTTCCTTATTGAATAGGTGGGTTTTCATAATGGTTGGAAAACTCACCTATTCAACAAAGAACAATGAAAAAAATATTGACCAAGAATTAGGTCACAAAGCAATTGGTATAGAACAAATAATTGTCTTTGATGTGGTGCATTTAAATTACTTAGAAATTAGTTAAAAGAGATAATAATTAACAGCCTCCCTCCAACAACACATGTACAAACATCTAGAAAGTAAAAACTAAATCAAAACAAAACCCCACTCTTTTAAGTCGCACATGGGTCACAGAAGAAATTACATAATAATTAGGAATTATTTGGAATTGAGCTGTAATGAAAATACAACATGAAACTTCAGGGATGCAGCTAAGCTGCCATGTACAGAGAAGTTAAGGGCTTTAAATTATTTTACCCAAAATGGAAATAAAAAAGATGAAATTTCACAAGCTACATTTCAACACAGTGAATAAACAAAGCAACAACAGAACAGTGGAAACAGAAAACTATAAAGTCGGTAGTTCTTTATTGCATTTCTGGGTAGAACTTACAGTACAAACTCAAAAGTCATTTCATAAGACAGTTGGGAAAATGAGGGACTGTTGAGATAGAGGTATTTTGTGAAGATAAACACTCAGCCAGACATTAAAACTTGATGTATAGATACAGTTTAACCTATACTAACTTGTTTCATTATAAAAGATTAAGTTTCAGGGCTCCTGGGTGGCTCATTCGGTTAAGTGTCCGACTGGCTCAGGTCATGATCTCACTGTTAGTGAGTCTGAGCCCGGCATAGGGCTCTGTGCTGACAGCTCAGAGTCTGGAGTTGGTTTGGATTATGTATCTGCCTCTTTCTCTGCCCTTCTGTCTCTCTCTCTTTCTCTCTCTCTCTCTCTCTCTCTCTCTCAAAAATAAGCATGAAAAAATATTTAGAAAATTAAAAGATTTTCTTCATAAGTTTATTGCTAACATGAGTAAGGAGTTTTCTTAGAATATTGAAAGGTTTATCAGAATAGTTTCAAGGACTTTGACTTAACTTTACCACTAAAAATGATTGTTAGAGAAAAGTACATTTATCTGAATGTTTGTTGAATGAAAACATTAGTCACTTAAAGTTGCAAACCCTTCTTACAGGTCTGTTTTAACCAGCAACTTTGTGATAATTGATTGATTATGATTTTACTGATCTAGCTCTAATTAATGAAGTTTTGTTGAGATTTCCTTTAAATCAGGAGTACTGGTAAAGGCATTATTTTTGATGAATTTTCATATTTATTTACTTATGATTTTTTAAATGTAATGTTTATTTGTTTTGAGAGAGAGAGAGAGAGAGAGAGAGAGAGAGACAGACAGACAGACAGACACATAGGAAGACAGAATCCCAAGCAGGCTCTGCTCTATGAGAGTTTCTCATAGAGCAGAGCCTGATGCAGGGCTTGAACTCATAAACCTTGAGATGATGACCTGAGCTGAAATCAAGACTCAGACACTGAACCAACTGAGCCCCTAAGTTTTCATTATAGAGATAAGGTAAGTGAGAACCTAAGAGATTAACTTTAAAACACATTTCAAAATTTAACTTTGACTTGAGAGAAGAAACCTAAAGAGAATAGAAAAAAATAATAGAGTAGAAATTAAAGATTATAATGGAGAAGATCAATAAACTCAAAAGCTAATTTTTTAGAAAGATCAATAGAATAAAAAAAAATCTGTCCACTTCAACCAAGGGAAAAAAAAAAACAAACGAAAGCAACAACAACAACAAAAAAACAATGAGAGTTATGAAAAATGGCACCTAGGTAAAGACATTAGTTTTGTTTTTGTTGTTGTTTGTTTGTTTTTTGAGGTATAACTGACACAATGCTGCATTAGTTTCAGGTGTCCAACATAGTGAATCAACAATTTCCATCCACACATACCAAAACAAAAAAACTTGTTTGTTGCCTTTTCATTTTGTTGGTGGTTTCCTTCAGAGAAGCAGGATTTAAATTAGAGAGCCCTAGGAACAATTTCAAAGCATTAAATTAAAAAAAAATCAGGCAATATGGATAATTTTCCTTGAGATATATACTTACCAAAATTGATTAATGAAGATATAGAAAAACTGAATGAATCTAAAACTGTTAATAAATTGGGTTTGTAGTTTAAAACCCATCCACCCCAAAACAAGGTTAACATGATATGATTTTATTTATTTGTTGATTGATTGATTGAATAAGAGAGAGAGCAGGGGAGGGACATGGAAAGAGGGAGAGGGAAAGACTCCCAAGCAGGCTCTGCACTGTCAGCGCAGAGCCCAACAAGGGGCTTGATACCACAAACGGTGAGATGATCACCTGAGCTGAAATCAAGAGTCGGACTCTTAACTGACTGAGCCACCCTTATGCCCCAGTATCATATCATTTTAGAAGTAAATTATGCCTTTTTAGAATAATAGAAAATCTCAATCTTATACAAACTATTCCAGGGACCAAGAAAAGAGGGAATGTTCTCAAACCCATTTTGTGTGGCTTGTATAACATCAGTAATAACATCAGACAGGGACAATAAAAGAGTAGAAAGATTAGGCCAATCTCACTTATTAATGTAAATGGAAAAATCTGAAATAGTATAATAGCAATATGTTCTCAATAGAGGCTAAATAAATAATGTTGCCAGTTTGAGTTTGTCCTAGAATTCAAGGGTTGTTAAATATTAGAAAATGCTGGTAAAACTTCCACATTGAGAAATTAAAAGAGAAAAACCACATGATTTTCTTAATAGGCATAGAAAATATATTTAATAAAAAATTTCATTCATGATAAAACTTTTTGACAAACAAGGAAAAGGAGGAATATTCTTAAACTGTAAGGAATAAAAATCTATCAAACACTACGATAAATATCACAATTGTGAAGTATTAGATATATTCTTTTTAAAATTAGGAATGAGACAAGGATGTTTACCATTACCTCATCCATTCAGTACTGTGTTAGATGTACTAGCCTAGACAGTTAAGAGAAGAAGAAAAAAAAATCAGTATTATCGATGAAAAACTCTCATCTATAGGTAACATTATTGTCTGCACAAATAACTCTCCTTTAAGAGGTTAGGAGTAGAACTAATGAGAAAGTCTAGCAAGGTAACTGGCTGTATAATTAGTGCACAAAATAATTTGCATTCTTAGATTATCTTAAAGTGTATCAATTATAATAGCCATAAAACTTATTCAATAAAAGAAATATAAGAAAAAAAAATGTTTAGGGTTGTATGGAGAATAATCAAATACTTAACTGGAAAACCTTTTGAAAAACAAACCCCGGACAAACAGAAATGCCTCAGTTTTACATGGGAAGTTCTCAACATTGTGAAGGTATTGTTTTTTTTTTTTTTAATTTTTTAAATGTTTATTTATTTATTTTAAAATTTTTAATGTTTATTTTTGAGAGAGAAAGAGAGACTGACAGACAGCATGAGTGGGGGAGGGGCAGAGAGAGAGGGAGACACAGAATCCGAAGCAGGCTCCAGGTTCTGAGCTGTCAGCACAGAGCCGGATTTGGGCTCGAACCCATGGACCATGAGATCATGACCTAAGCCGAAGTTGGATGCCCAGCCAACTGAGTCACCCAAGTACCCCGTGAAGGTATTGGTTTTAATCTACATTAGTATATAAATTAAGCATATGACACATCTGAGGCACAATAGCCTTTTCTTTTGTTTTCTTTTCTTTCTTTTTTCTTTTTCCTTTTTTTTTTTTTTTTTTGGTATATGTGAATGGAACTTAGACCAGGTGATTAATATTCATATGGAAGAACATTCAGAGTATAGCCAGAACAATTATGAAGATGTAAAACAAGATTGGGGGAATTGACATTCCAGGCAATATAAATTTTAGAAATTAAATGTGATTAAAATGCTGTGGTATTGACAGGGATTAAGAAGTTAGGGCAGTGGAAGAGAATAAAGATTACAAAAATAGATGATAAACAAAAGGAAATGGCAAATGACAGAGTAACATTAAAAATCAGTGGAGGAAAATGTGAAATAATCAACCAGAGATGCTGAAACTATGCTTGTAGAAAAAGATAACATTACCATACTAACGTCTCAGTTCCAGGCTTACTAAAGATCTAAATGGGAAAAATCAAAGGTTTAAAACTCCTAAAACTTTTAAATATAACACAGAAAACTGTACACCAAAATCAAAAAGTTGATACCCTGGACTATATTAACTTAAAATTTCTGTTAAACAGATACATAAACGAATGAGAAGATAAGCTGTGGACTGGGGAAAGATATCTGCAATACATACAACTAACGAAGTGTTAGCATCCAGAATATAAAGAACTTTACAAAATAATAAAAATACAGCGCAGTAGAAAAATTGGCAAAATATAAACAGGAAACTTTTATAAGAGGAAATGCAAACAACCAGTAAACATATTAAAAGATGCTCAACTTCATTAGCAGTCAGGAAAATGGAAATTTAAACAATAATTAGATACCATTATACATCATCATATTGGCAAACATCAAAAGGAAAACCTCACAATAATACTGCTGGAGAGGCCATGGAAAAATAGGGCATTTTCTACACTCTTGATGGAAGGGTAATTTGCTAGGAGTACTTTCAGTAGCCATGGGCAATATGTGTTAAATTCAAAGATACAAATGTCTTTGAACTTAGCTATTCCATGTCTTTCTGCTACATGTGTACCCGGAGACAGGTAAAAGATTAATTACTGCAACATAATTTATGATAGTAAAAAATCAGAAATGAATGGTCATGAACAAGAGCATGAATAAATATTAATAAACTGTTATATATTGAACCACAGTCAATTATAAAGCCAAGTTATAAAGCAATGGAAAGAAATGAACTGACTAGAGCTGCATGCAACAATCTGAAGAAATCTCTAAAGCATAATATTGAAGGAAAAAGCCAGTGCCATATACATGCAGTATGTATAGAATATGATTTTTATAAAGGCTACCCTGCAAAATAGCATATTGTTGCAAATAAATCATATCTTTTTATTCTGTATTTTTGAGTTTTGGATATCTTGGAGTTTTGATGACTCTGGAGGGCGTACTCCTACCAGCTCTAGCTAATTCCTCCAGATGGCAAACAAGCGGCCTGTGAGTGTGCTTTTATATACAAACCAACTAATTCAGAGTCAATAGGGCCAACCACCTTCCCCAAGGCCCCCTTACAGTCTATTCTCTTGCCCTAATCATTCCATGGCAGCCCTACACCCCAGAGTCCTTGGAATTTTATTTAAACCAGATGATCCTAAACCTGCTTACGCTGTTTCATCAGTTCCTTCCCATGGAAGCCACAATAAAGGCTCTTGCCATATTTCCCCTGACCCAGCTCCCTCTGCCTCCTGGTGCTTCCCTATGTGCCCCTACATAGTGTGGGGTCTGTGAGTATAACAGTGTATCTTTTCAAGATCAGTTGTCTCCTGATCTGTTTGCCTCTGTCCTTTCCTGAATAATAAAACCTATATTGTAAAACATGCTTAGAGATGCATATATATTTATCAAAAGGAAAATTTGAGAATGATCAACACCTAAATAAGCAAAGTATTATTTCTTCTGTGAAAAAAGGACCGGGACACAGCCATATCTAAAATATTTTGTATTTTTAAAAACCATCTGAACAGTTATGACCAAAAGTTAAGATTAAGCAAAGCTGGGTTGGGTGTTTTATGAGTGTTGATTATATTATTCTCTACACTTCATACTTAAAATATTTCATAATTTTTCAAGATTGAAATTTTCACCAGGCCATATCCAAAGCATCATTTATTTGTTTTTAAATGGAGGGAGTGATTTAAAAGTATCATCATATTGTTCTTGTCAGATGGCACCTCTCTTCTGTAAGGGGGCATAAAGGGTCTGAATGATTTCTCTAAAAACGCACAATTCATCAAAATGGCTCTGAAAAGAAAATTTTCTTGAGTATATTGCAGTTTATTTAATGTCTCTTCCATGATAAATGGAGTAGGTGGGATTTACTTTTTTTCTTCCCTGAAATTGGAAGCTTTAGGATTCCCTTGAACTCTGTCTCTGTTAGAAGCAATTCATATCTTGGGCAGTCCATTCACCCTTGGCCAAATTTAATTTCCCTTTTTGGCTTAAAGGAGAATAGTTTAAAAGATCCCATAAAAAGCTTGCTGGAATCCTGGAAAACAGCCAATATTCTTTTTGAGAAAGCTGCCTTTTTATGATGGCCCAAGTGTAAATGACACTAGGCTCTGTGTTCTTTGAATTTCACACAAGTTTAAAAATTAAAGCGAGAACAGCTTGGCAAAGGATATACAAAAAGAAATTGATCATCTTCCTGACCTCAAAATGCCAAGAGTTTTTGAGCTTCACACTCTTTAGATCAAACTCTTACTCTAATTAACTTTCTGGGAATGTGTTTAGGAAAACTATCCAAAGAGGTGGATTGAACTAAATGAGCAAAGCACCCAGAAAAAAATAGATTTTAAATAACTTGATTTGACTGTTTACCGTGATCCAGCAGACAGCTATACCACAGTCCAAATCATTCATGTATCTAATTGGTTGCATTTCTTCTTATTTTACACATGGGTCTTGAAGCCAGTGGGGCAGGGAAGAGCAGGAAGGAAGAGATTGGAAAATAGGAAGGGGTTATTTCCATATATTTTGACTTTAAGTTACTTTATTTTTCTAGAACCTCTTCACATTTTCACATGAATCTTAACTGTCTAGATGTGAGGTGCTCTGTCACTGTAAATATGGAGAAATGGGTTCAGCTGGCATTAGCCCTTCACCCACCTTCAGGCAGTGTAAGGAAATGCCAAGGATTCTTTGGGAGTTGCAGGGTCTCCCATGAGGATTTCTTGGGATAGAGTTGTGAGTGTTCTTTGTGTCCCTTTTCCACGGTGTGGAGTGGGTCCTTGTTCTTCATCTTAAGTCAAATGTGGGAGGTAATAGAACCAGTTAAGGGGGTTAACATGTATTTCCTGCAATTTGGAGGAGATAACAAAGACTGGAACATGACCCAATTCTGACCTCTAAAGATAGGAAGTATCCAGTTGCTTTGGGAGAGAGTTGTAGTTTTATAGACAATGGTGTGGATTTCCCATGAGCCAGACCTACAGCCAGCAGAAGGGAGCTAAACTGCTTATAGTGAGAAAGATGGGCTTGCCTGTACAGTGAACTGACCCCAAATGTGGGCTGCTGGAAGCTGATGGGAGGGGGAAATGTTCTTCTGCAGATGGAGACTTCTAGCAGGAGGGATCCTGAGCAGCCCATATATGCTCCAGTGACAATAAGAATTGGCATTTGAATATCAGCAACACCCAGAGGGTCCAGACAGCCACTCTGGCCTCAGAGTAGGATGCAGTACCTTCCCAGCCAGTTTGTATCCCTCCTAGACCCAACCCACATGAGGCCAAAGAGAGCGGCAATTGGGGAAAAAGGGAAATGAGGAAAGACAAAACTCTTTCTTCCTCAGTCGGGGGTTTCTGGGTATGAAGCAGTCCATAGGATAACACTGGACTTTGATTTATGAGGCTGGAACATCTATGATGCCTGCCCCAAATTTCTCTCCAGTGCGGAAAAAGGAGGCAACAAAGTGATTTTGCCTGGCAGTTGTAGTGAAGAAGAAAGTTGCTTTCTGGTGGTACCCTACTGAATCTATCTTGATCAATATGATAACTGAATTGGTAAAAACTTTACCCAAGCCATCCTGTGTAATTGCTTTATTGGTGAGAGAAAAAGTGCTGGGAACTTGAATAGGGCAAGGAATAGAAAGGCATGGAAAGCATTCTTACTCGTACTTCCTGTCCTTAATTAACTCATGGGCTGATGGTGAGCAATTCAGGACAGAGTGGATAATTGGGCTTTCCCTTTTGGCACGGTTTATGGGAGCCAAGAAACATTTCAACTCAGGGGTCTGGCCTTAGTAATTGTCTCATAATACCAAAGTGGCTGGCTACAGGACTGGAGTTCCATTTGTCTTGAGTTTCCATAGAGTATCTATTTGGTTAAACTTGCAGATAATCTCTCTGAGGCAGACACTGCCATATGCCGTTGTGTCAACTCACAATACGTGATTTCTTCTTTAGAAGAAAAAAAAAATTTATAAGACAGAAACTCATGAGGCAGGTACCACTCCAAACCCAGCTCCAATGACACCTCACTGATCCCTGAGTCCCTCTGATTTTTCCCTCAACAACATTTCCAGAGTGGTAATTCTTCACTTTTATCATCTTCCAGTGAACAGGGCTTTCTAAGAGCTAGTTTGAATCTGCTTTCCTTTTATTTCCATTCATGTCCTCTTATCTCAACATCTGTGCTGGGCTGATAAAAGGGATGTAGGCACTATTGCTAACTGTATATCACTGCTGACTTTATCTCCTCTTCTGTACAACCTTTACATCAAGGTTGTGGAGACTTTCTTTTTCTGGCTCCCTCCTCCCTTGTTTGCATTGAGTGGTTATGGAATTACTTTCTATACCACATTTTATCACCTGTTCACTTTCATTTTATCACTTGTTCACTTGCATTTTCTTACCTGAATCTGGTACCTGATTTATAGTCCATTTATATGAAAGCTTGGGACAAGGAAGCAACGTGGTGAAGATCATTAGGGTAAAAAATCAGAAATCAGGGCTCTATTCTGGCTCTGTTCCAGGTATGTAAATGACTGAGAAAATTCAAGTCCCTTCTGTAAAGTGAGGGGGTTGGACTGGATGATCTCCAAGGCCCTATAAGATAAATTTTAGTGTGGTTATATAGTGGAATCCTCTTCAAGTGGCCTCCCATTTCAGTCATATTCTGTTTTAAACAAAAAGAGATAATTTTATGTGAAGCCCTCAGCTTGGAATAAAGATCATCCTAGGGGATTACTGAATAAGTGGTAGCCCTCCTTTTTCTTTAGTCAAGGTCAAAATCACTTGAGCTTACCCTTCCTTCCCTCCCTCTGCTACCTTCCAGGCCAGACCATCCTCCCCTCCTCTTCTCATGTCTGTAACCTTGGCTGTGACCTACTAACAGGTTGTCTTCCTCTGTTTTCTACTGTGCAATCTGTCTCATCTACCATAACCAGAATACTCCTCCTAAATGCTGCTTGCCATGATACTCTGCTACTGAAAATCAAGACAAAACAAAAGACAAAAAACAACAAAAATTAAAAACACACAAAGCCCTTTCAATTGCTTGACACTGCCTCCAGGAATCTTAATTAATTTGTCATACATTTGAGGCACTCCACAATCTGCCTCCATTTTCTTTTCAATGAAATGTTCTATTTCCTGCAGGTAAACTCAAATCTAGCCTTGCTCTCACCATTAGTAAATGGCTACGTTTTATTTTTTTACTAAAATCCTATAAGTCTATGTCCTACCTCTCTGAATATATGGCATGGTTCTGTAAAATAGGAACTATGCCACTGTCTCTATTCCAAAGAGCCTAGTCAGTGCTTTGCATATTTCAGGTATTACTACATATTGGTAGATCGAGGAGTGATGTTCACACTGCCAATGGCTTTCTGCTTGAGGCATTTGAGCATCACATACTTTAAATAACATACTTTATTGGCCTTTAGAATTATTCCAGCCATACCAATCAGTTTTGTTCAAAACAACACCTACAACATACATGAATGATATAAAAGGAATCTAGCTTTCTAAGAATTTATTTAATAGACACACTCTTGATGAAAAATATAGAAGGATTTCTCAGGATATTGTAGAACAGTTGGTATAAAGTGAAAACTGCAGATTATTGGCCCATGAATGGAATCTAGCTCAAGACATGTTTTGTTTACCCCATACAGTATTTTGAAGAAATTTGAATTGGTTGCCAGCACTTCAAATTGTGAAAGTTTATTCTAAAATTGCAGATTATGGCTTCTCTTGAAGATTAAGAAGATCTGGGCTACTTTCCCACATAGTTATAACTGGCTACAGTTAAGTGATGGCTGAAGCCTTAGACCTGGCATACACAACTGGTTGCTTAAACTCCTTCCCTGTCTAGTCTTGTGTGTTGTGCCTTAAGACTTTGAGTTTGGGATTTCTGGTACCTGAAAACCTAGTCTGAATGGACTTGAACTCTTTACAACCCAGTGGTTCTCAACTTTGGATGCATATTAGAATTACCTATGGGAATTATTACTACAAATTCCTAAACATCACCTCTGTGGTGGGAGCCAAGGAGGCACAGTCAGTCATTCTTTTTGTTTTAAGTTTATTTATTTATTTTTTGAGAGAGACATCAGAGAGAGGAGAGAGAGAGAGAATCCCAAGCAGGCTCCCTGATGCCAGTGCAGAGCCCTATGCAGGGCTCAAACCAACGATGGGATCATAATCTGAGCCAAAAGCCAGAGTCTGATGCTTCACCGACTGGGCCACTCAGGTGCTCTAGGCATTCTTATTGAAAAGCCTCAGAGGTTATTTTCATGCATAGTGGAGACCGAGAACACCTGCTTTAGAGGGAAGCTACAAAGAAGCAGCAAGCTGCTCTGATGAATAGTTGGGGAGTTGGCAACTACCTGTGGGCATGATGGGAAAGGTTTTTAGAAAGCTGCTTCTATCCCAACCCCCCCCCCCCACCCCACTCAGTAGAAGGTTGAGACACCATCTAAGCAGTTCCTTATATAATCGAGGAGTTCTGTAATCTCAATTGACACATCATCATTATCCATTGGAATAACAACACAAATAGAATGTGTGCACACTCTTTTGTAGACTTCCTTCTTTGGTCAATGGACCGAAAGTTTTTGGTACTGGAACTGGGTCAGGGTGGAGAGGACTCTACCTCAAAAAGTGTATAATGCAGTAAATAAGAGCAGTGCATATCATAGTAAAGGAGAGCATTGAATGGATCGAGACAAGCCAGAGAGGGGAATCCAATGTAAAGGACCAGAGGCAGATCTTGAAATTCAGAGAATATCTATTTATTCTTTTGACAAATACTTATTGTGTTCCTGTTTATATGTCTGATGCTGTTCTAGGTCCTGATTACATGATGGTAAAAAACACAGTGTCTACACTAATGAGTTTATATTCTAACCATGAAAATAAGGAATGGGAAATAATTTGAAAAAAAGGTACAGTTATGGGACAATTCCTTGAAGTGAAAGGAAGATCAATTATGTACAAATCCACAGGGATAAAGAAGAAACATTTTAAAAATTATATGATACCTATGCATATATAGAGAGGGAGGAAGTAGGGAAGGAAGGGAGGAGAGAGAGAGAGAGAGAGAAACCTATGTATAGTTATTCATTTATAAATCATTTATTGACCATCTACTACTTAACACACATTAAAGTTTTAGGAAAAACAGTGGCAGGAAAGATAGATTTCCTGCACCACCAATTTTAATTCTATTGTGAGAGATATGTGTGTAATCTAATAATTATAGAACAGTTAGTGTGGTGATGACAGTGGTCATATTTAGTGCTTGCTGTGGGAGGTATTGTGCTAAATATTTCATTTGCACTATCTAATATATGCAAAATCACCTTAAGTAAGTATATTTGCATCTACCTCTGTAGATGAGAGCATTGAGTTAAGAGTAGCTTAGTAACTTGATCAAGGACATAGCTATTAGGTGGCAAATCAGATTGTTGAATTCAGGTCTGGTCCACAATGATCATACTCAATCTCTGTTGACATACAAAGTTAGATTTTAGGTGTACAGCGTACTGATTCAACAATTGCCTGTATTACTCAGTGTCACCATGATAAATGTGGTCATCGCTTGTCACCATACAATGTTATTACAATATTATTGACTGTATTCCATATACTATATTTTAGTCTCTGTGACTTGTTTATTTTATGATTGGACGTTTGTACCTCTTACTTACTTTAACCTATTTTGCCCATCCTCCCACCCACCACTCTTCTGGGAACCATCAGTTCTCTGTATTTAAGAGTCTGTTTTCGTTTTATTATTATTATTTTTAGATTATACATATAAGTAAAATCATATAGAGTTTGTCTTTGTCTTACTTCTTTGACTTAGCCTAGTACCCTCTAGTTCCATTCTTGTTTTCCTGTGGCAAGATCTCATTCCTTTTTATGACTGACTAATATTCCATTGTATATGTATACCACATCTTCTTTTGATCCAGTCATCTATTGATGGATACTTGGGCTGCTTCCATATCTAGGCTATTGTAAATAATGCTACAATAAACATAAAGGATGCATATGTCTTTTCAAATTATTGTCTTTCTTTTCTTTGGGTAAATACCTAGTAGTAGAATTCCTGGATTGTATGCTCTTTCTGTTTTTCATTTTTTGAGGAACCTCCATACTGTTTTCCACCATGGCAGCACCAATTTCATTCTCACCAACAGTGCATGAGGTCTCCTTTTTCTCTGAATCCTCGCTAACACTTCTTATTTCTTGTCATTTTGAATCTAGCCATTCTCACAGGTGTAAAATGATATCTTTTTGTGGTTTTGATTTGGAGTTCCCTGATGATTAGTGGTACTGAGCATCTTTTCATGTGTTCATTGACCATCTGTGTGTCTTCTTTGGGGAAACTATTCAGGTGTTTGTTCATTTTGAAGTTGGATTATTTGGGGGTTTTGGTGTTGAATTCTAGCAGTTCTTTATATATTTTTGATATTAACTGTTTACTGTATATATCATTTGCAAATATCCTTTCCCATTTTAGTAGGTTGCCTTTTCATTTTCTTAACATTTCCTTTGCTGTGCAAAGCTTTTTATTTTTGTGTAGTTCCGATAGTTTATTTTTGCTTTTGTTTCCTTTGTCTGAGGAGACCTATCCATAAATATGTTGCTAAGGCTAATGTGTAAGAGATTATAGCCTATGTTTTCCATTAAGAGTTCTATGGCTTCAGGTATTACATTTAGATCTTTAATCCATTTTGAGTCTATTTTCATGTGTGGTGTAAGGAAGTGGTCCAGTTCGTTCGTTCGTTCGTTCGTTCCTTCCTTCCTTCCTTCCTTCCTTCCTTCCTTTCACATGTAGTTGTCCAGATTTCCTAGCACCATTTATTGAGAAAAACTGTCTCTTCCCCAATGTATATTCTTGCCTCCTTTGTCATAGATGAATTGACCATATGCACATGAGTTTATTTCTGGGCTTTTTATCCTAGGTGTCTGGGTATCTTTTTATACCAGTACCATACTGTTTTGATTACTACAGCTTTGTAGTATATCTTGAAGTGTGAGATTGTTGTTCTTCGTCAAGATTGCTTTAGTTACTGAGGTCTTTGGTGGTTCCACACAAACTTTGAGATTATTTGTTTTAGTTCTGTGGAAAATGCTATTGATATTTTCATAGAGATTGTATTGAATTCATAGATTGTTTTGGGTAGTATGGACATTTTAACAACATTCTTTCAATTTATGAGAATGGTATATTTTTCCATTTGTGTCACCTTCAATATCTGTCAACAATGTATTAAAGTTTTCAGAGCATTGGTCTTTCACCTCCTTGGCTAAATTTATTCCTAGGTATTTTATTCTTTTTGTTGCAATTGTAAATGGGATTGATTTCTTAATTTCTCTTTTTGCTACTTTGTTATTGGTGTATAAAAATGCAAAAGATTTCTATATATTAATTTTTTATTCTGAAACTTTAGTGAATTCACTTGTTAATTCTAGTAGTTTCTTTTTTTGGTGGTATCTTTAGAGTTTTCTGTATATAGTATCATGTCATCAGCAAATAGTGACAGTTTCACTTCTTTCTTACCAATTTGGATGCCTTTTATTTCTTTATCTTTTCTCATTACTGCAGCTAGGACTTCCAGTACTATGTTGAATAAAAAGGGTGGGAATGGACATCCTTGTCTTGTTCCTGATCTTAGAGGAAAAGGTTTTAATTTTTCACCACTGAGTATGATGTCAGGTATGGTTTTTTCATATATGGCCTTTATTATGTTGAAGGATGTTCCCTCTAAGCTGACTTTGTTGAGAGATTTATCATAAAAGGATGTTATATATTATCAAATATTTTTTCTGCATCTATTGAGATGATCATATGGTTTTTATGCTTCTTCTTATTAATGTGATATATTACTTTGATTTGTAAATACTGAACCACCCTTTCATACCCAGGGCATATGCCACTTGATTGTGGTGAATGGTTCAGTTGGTCACTGAATGCTTGTTGAATTCAGTTTGCAAATATTTCACTGAGAATTTTTTCATTCACATTCATCAAACATACTGGCCTCTAGTTTTCTTTTTTTGTAGTGTTTTTGTCTAGTTGTGTTATCAGGATTGTGCTGGCAGGGCTAGTCAGGCTTTAATGAGGGCATTAGTTTTGAAGTGGGACGAATGAAAACAAAACAGGTCTGGGCTTAGATATTTCTCTAAAAAGCAGTACTATTGGCAAATGAACTCAAAGTGGAGAAACTGCTGGGAATAAGGGGAAAACACAAAGCCTCAAAAAAGTGAAAGGAGATTTACCACACATTTCTCTGATGACTAGTCTTATTAAACTAATTCAGAATTGGGTTCTTATTACTCTGGATTCTGGATTTTGGTCTGGATACAATTCACAGCCACCTTTACCCTGTCATAGTGAATAAACAGAATTCCACTTTAATGACTCACTAGGGTCTCACCATCTGATAACATGGCAAATATATTTTGCCTCTAAAGCAGTTCTTTTGGTCCCCTTGGTTAATGTCAACCTGACTTAACTGTGATTTTTATTGACATTTAGCTCCAGATGCAATAATGAGAGGTGACTGTCACATAAAGGTCAGTTTGGGGCTACTTCTGCTCAGATAAAGGAGGATTAACTACAGATAAACTTCATTCTGGAAATCTCTGGGCTCTGACTGACTGTGACAGTCACTGAGAATGAAATCACAGGAACACAAGAAAGATCACTGCTTCATGAACCAAATATAAACTTAAGTCTTTCATAATGCACTTAAAACCAATTTCCATTTTCTATTTAGAAGTTTCACACATGTAATCAGAAAGCATATGCATTGAATAATTATCTTTTACTGACTATGTAAAGTACAAATGTCGAATGTTCAAATGGACTCTGTTAGAGACAAGTGCATAAAACTATTTAAAATAGATTCAGAGAAAAGCAAACATGACAGTGCTTAGAATGTAACCCTGTATCCAATTACTCCTAATGTAATAGTATTTATTATAGAATTTTGAAAAATGATTTATTTAGTCTTTAAGGGGATAACTTGATAACTATACCTAATCCTTAAGAACAACATGAATTGTGACAGAGGGAAAGATTTCATGAAAAATTTAATTTCCTGTGGGGATGGAAGAAAACATTATTTAGCACTGTTTCTTTTGAATGTAGACCAGAGATTTTCACAGAATATAGATAAATACCTCTTCTTTGTGTCAGAAGAATATAATATTAAGTACACTTTATGCTTCTCTAGATGCTAACTGCTAGCACAGAACTGATCCTAGATAAATAGTTCACATGTTGTAAAAGAAGAAAATGTTGTTTGTCTATAATACTTAATTGGTAGAAATAAATAGGAATGGTCAAGAGAAACACAAGGACTCTTCACTAAAAGATACTGAAATCTATAAATGACAATTTCTTTCTTTTTTTTTTTAATTTTTTTAACGTTTATTTATTTTTGAGACACAGAGAGACAGAGCATGAATGGGGGAGGGTCAGAGAGAGAGGGAGACACAGAATCTGAAGCAGGCTCCAGGCTCGGAGCGGTCAGCTCAGAGCCTGTCGTGGGGCTCGAACTCACAGACTGTAAGATCATGACCCAAGCTGAAGTCGGACGCTCAACCGACTGAGCCACCCAGGCGCCCCTATAAATGACAATTTCTAGAATGACTGTCACAAAGCAAGAATCTCCAGAACACAGGTATATATTTCATGTTACTCTAAGATCAAAATCTGTATATTGACATTGGACATTTTCTATTTTGAAAACACCCATTGATCTAAGAAATAAATGTTGCTGTTAAACAGGATCTTTGTACTAATTGAAGACTAAAACTTGGTCTCCACTACACTTTTCCAGTTCTGAACTGTGCAAAGGACACGATTCTAGCTAGTGGGAACACTAACGGTTGGAAAGGGTGTTAGCCTTGGCTAAGAAGAACAAAGAGTGGGAGCAATGAACTAATATTTATTGAGGACTCAATTGGTACAGCCATTGTTCAAGGCTCACCACATGACATTCTCACTTTTAGTTCTTGCTGCAGTGTAACAAAGTAAGTATAGTACAGGAGAGTATGTACAGTTCTATGTATAGATTCATGTAACCCACCCCCTAGTCACCATCACAATCAGGATACAGAACTGTTGAATCACCAAAACCTCCCTGTGCTTCTCCTTTGAAGTCACCATGTCTTCCTGCACCTGACTCCTAAGCCCTGGCAACCACTGATCTATGTTATGCTGTGACATTTTGCCTTTCTAAAATGCCATATAAATGGCATCCTACAGTATACAGTCTTCTGAGAGTGGCTTTTTTAGTCAAAACAGTTTGATATTCTTTTGTTATGTAGGTCAACTGTTCCTTTTTATTGCTGAGTAGTATTTCATTATGGGAATATACCACAGTTTACCCATTCATCTATTGAAGGGCATTTGTGGATGATAATGAATAGAGCTACTATAAACACTAAGGTGCAGGGTTTTGTATAAAAATGCATTTTCATGTTTCTAGGATATAAATACCTGGGAGTGAAATTGCTGGATTACATGGTAAATGTAACTGTATGAGAAGCCACCAAACTGTTTTCCAGGGCTAGTTTACCATTCCGTATTTTCACTAGCTGTACATGAGAGTTCCAAGTGCACCACACCCTTGCAAGCCCTTGGTTGTGTTAGTTTTACTTTGTTTTTAGCTGTTCTAGTAGGTGTGCAGTTTTATCACATTGAGGTTTTAATTATTTCCCTAATGGCTACTTAGGTTGAGCATCTCTTCGTGAGCTTACTTGCATTCATATATCTTATTTCATGAAGAGTATTCAAATCTTTACCTGTCTTTTCTGTTGTTTTCTTTTTTGGAATTTTGGGCTTTAAAAAAATTTTTTTTTTAATGTTTACTTATTTTTGACAGAGAGAGAGAGAGAGACAGAGCATGAGCGGGGGAGGGGCAGAGAGAGAGAGGGAGACACAGAATCTGAAACAGGCTCCAGGCTCTGAGCTGTCAGCACAGAGCCCAACTCAGGGCTCAAACTCATAGACCTCAAGATCATGACCTGAGCTGAAGTCAGACGCTCAACCGACGGAGCCACCCAGGCACCCCAGGAGTTCTGAGCTTTTAAAAACATACTGAATTCATGTCGTGTCAGATATGTTGTTTGCAAATATTTTCTCCCAATCTTTCATTCTCTTGACAGTATCTTGCACAGAGCAAAAGTTTTTAATTTTGATGAAGTCCAGTTGATTGTTTCTTTTATGGATAGTACTTAATGTCATGTCATTTTCTTCAGTATTTTCTTCTGGAGATTTTATGGTTTTATGTTTTGCATTTAATTTTTATTTTTTGTATTTTATTTTTATTTTTCTTCAATGTTTATCTTTGAGGGACAGAGACAGAGCTTGAGTAGGAAAGAGGCAGAGAGAGAGGGAGACACAGGATCCAAAGCAGGCTCCATGCTCTAAACTGTCAGCACAGAGCCTGATGTGGGGCTTGAACTCACAAACCTTGAGATCATGACCTGAGCCAAAGTTGGATGCTTAACCAATTGACCCACCCAGATGTCCCTGCATTTAAATTTTTTTTAATTTAAAATTTTTTTTAATGTTTATTTTTGGGAGAGACAGAGCATGAACGGGGGAGGGACAGAGAGAGAGAGAGAGAGAGAGAGAGAGAGGGAAACAGAATATGAAGCAGGCTCTAGGCTGTGAGCTGCCAGCACAGAGCCTGATGTGGGGCTTGAACCCATAGACTGCAAGATCATGACCTGAGCTGAAATCGGTCGCTTAACCAACTGAACTACCCAGGCGCCCCTAAATTTTTTTAAATGTTTATTTTTGAGAGAGAGAGAGAGAGAGAGAGCAAGTCAGGGAGGGGCAGAGAGAGGGAGACACAGAATCTGAAACAGACTCCAGGCTCTGAGTTGTCAGCACAGAGCCCGACGTGGGCTCAAACTCTGGAACCGCAGGATCATGACTTAGGCCAAAGTCGAACGTTTAACTGACTGAGCCACCCAGGCTCCCCTATGTTTTGCATTTAGATTTATGATTCATTTTGAGTTTTGGGTTAATTGCTGTATAAGGTGTAAAGTTTAGGTCAGTGTCTTTTTTGTTTCTCTAACTTGTGCCATTGAACTTGTGCCATTGAGTTTGCACTTTTGTCAAAAATCACTTAGCCATAATTGTGTGGGTCTATTTCTGGACTCTGTTACATTGATCTGTCCATCTATATCTTTGACAGTGGCATATTTTCTTGATTACTTTAGGTTTATAGTAAGTCATGAAGTGAGATAATGTGAACTCTCTGACTTTATATTTTTTCAAAAATTGTTTTGGGCTGTTTTAATATCTTCGCCTTTCCATATAAATTTTAGAATCAGGTAATCTGTGTCTACAAAAAAATAGTGCTGAGGTTTTCATTGGAATTGTGTTGGCCTACAGATCAATTTGGGGAGAACTGACATCTTGATTGTATTACATTTTCCAATTATAAACACAACATAGTATATGTCTCTATTTATTTAGGTCGTCTTTGATTTTTTTATTAGCATTTCATAGCTTTCAAGATACAGATCCTGAGTCTATTTTATAGGTTTATACCTAAGTATTTCAATTTTTTTGAATTATTGTAAATGGTATTGGATTTTGTTTTGTTTCTAATTGTTCATTATTAATTTAGAAGTAAAAATGATTTTTTCTTTTGACCTTGCATCCTGCAACTTTGCTAAACTTACTGATTAATTCTAGAAGCATTTCCGTCCCTCTCTCTGGAGAGTTCATGGATCTGCTATATATACAATTGTCATCTATTAACAGGGACAATTGTTTTTTTCTTTTCCAATATGAATGCTTTTTATTTCTGTTTCTTGTCAAATTTCACTGGGTAGGCTTAAAGGGGAGAGGTGAGAGTGGACATTCTGCTTTATTCCTGATCTCAGGAAAAAAGCTTTCCATCTTTCATGATTAAGTTTGATGTGAGTTGTAGGTTTTTTGTTTTTTGGATGCCCTTTATCAAGCTGGGAAGTTTCTTTTTGTTCCAACTTTGCTGAGTGTTTTACAATAAGTGGATATTAGATTATCTTCAAATGCTTTTTCTATATTAATTAGTATAATATTATTTTCTTCTTTAGTGTTTAAAAAATTTTTTAATGTTTATTTATTTTTGAGAGAGAGAGAGAAAGAGAGAGGCAGAAAGAGAGGGAGACACAGAATCAAGAGCAGGCTCCAGACTCTGAGCTGACAGCACAGAGCCCACGCAGGTTTTGAAACCACAAACTGTGAGATCATGACCTGAGCCGAAGTCAGACACTTAACTGACTGAGCCACACAGGCACCCCTCTTTAGTCTTTTAATTAAAGTCTGTGGATTGCATTATTTGATCTTCAAGCTCTAAAGCAGTATTACAGTCTTGGGATAAACCACACTTGGTCATTGTGTATAATTCTAATTATATGTTGCTGGATTGGATTTGCTAGTATGTTGTCAAAGATTTTTCATTTGTGTTCATGAGGGATATTGGTCCATGGTTTTATTCTGTTGCACTGTCTGTCTAGTTTTTTAGAGAGTGAGAGTGCAAGCTGGGGAGAGGCAGAGGAAGATGGAGAGAGAGAATCTTAAGCAGGCTCCACACTCAGTGCAGAGCTCTATGTGGGGCTTGATCTCATGACCTTGAGATCATAACCTGAGTTAAAATCAAGAGTCAAACACTTAACTGAATGAGCCACCCAGGCGCCCCTGTCTACTTTTGATATCAGAGTAATGCTGGCTTCATAAAATGAGTTAGAAATGTCAATTAGACCTAGTTGGCTGATAATGTTGTTCATTCTCCTATATCCTTATTGATGTTCTACCTACTTGTTCTTTTGATTATTGAAAGAGGAGTATTGAAGCTTCCACATATAGTTTAGATTTGCCCATTTCTCATTTCATTTGTGTCAGCTTTTGCTTCATGTATTTTTGAAGCAATGCTGTTAGGTGTATATACATTTAAAATTAAGTCATTATGTAATGTCTCCTTTTATTTCTGGTAGTTTTCTTTGCTCTGAAGTCTGATGTTAATATAGCCACTCCAACTTTCTTTTGATTAGCATTTGCATAATATATATTTTGTCATACTTAAAATTTTTTTAAATGTTTATTTGATTTTGAGAGAGAGAGAGAGAGCAAGCGAGCAGGGGAGGGGCAGAGACACAGAATCCGAGCTGTCAGAATCTGAGCTGTCAGCACAGAGCCTGATGTGGGGCTCAAACTCATGAACTGCGAGATCATGACCCGAGCCGAAGTGGACGCTTAACCGACTGAGCCACCCAGGCACCCCCATTTTGCCATACTTTTATTTTCAACCTTCATATAACTTCAGAGATGGTCTCTGACTTAGGATGGTGCAATTTAATGATTTTTCAACTCTATAATAGTGCAAAAGCAGTATGTATTCAGCAGAAATTGTACTTCAAAGGTTGAATTTTGATTTTTTTCCAAGTTAGCAATATGCAGTACATGCATGAAAATAATGACAATGTGATAAATGCAGTGATAGAAAGAAGTACAGAATATGAAGGAAAAAGTGAAGATTGGACGCTTGATTCAGTCTTGGAGGACAGGGTGGGGAGAGATAGAGTTGGTTTTCTGGAGGAAGTGATACTTCAGTGGAGTCATAAATGGTGTAACCAGGTGAAAGGGAGCAAAAGAGAGAGAGATTTTAGGCAAAGGGAAACATTTCAGAGAGGTGGAAGCCAGTACACTGTCTTCAGTAAAAACAGGTGCCAGATTTTGGAAGATCTATATACCAGATTATGGAGACTGGATCTTTGCATTTGAATGTTTGAGGAGGGCCCAAAATAGCATAGAGTAGAAGAAAAGGGATCAAGAGGAGGGGATAATATGTATGTGCGTGTACATGTATCTACTACTACTGCTACTGGGCAAACACTAGAACCAGCAGGACTTAATGTGTCATTTGAATATGGGGTATGTGAGATGGAGAAGAATCATGGATAACGACTATTGTCTAGAAGGTATTTTGTGAGAGCTGTGGTGCCTGTCTGTTGTGGGTTGAGTTATTACCCCCCCCCCCCAAAAGAGAGAACTCCTAATATTTTGAAAATAGGATTTTTTCAGATATAATCAAGTTAAGATGAGATAATACTTAATTAGGGTAGGCCTGCATCAAACATAACCAATGTCACTATGAGAAAGGAAAGTAGAGACAAAGGTCTAGAATGACTTGGAAAGACATAGAGACACTCAGACACTTGGCTGAGGATAGAAGCAGAGGTTGGAGTGATGGGTCTATAAGCCAAGGAATGCCAAAGATTGCTTTTAATCACTAGAAACTAGGAAAGAGGCATGACACTGAAACTTCCTGAGAACCCTCCAGAGGAATGTATACTATAGACACCCTAATTTTATATTTGTAGCCTCTAAACCTGTGAGAGAATAAATTTATCTTGCTTTAATCTACCCACTTTGTGGTACTTGGTCATGTCAGCCCCATTGCAGCTAATCCAGTGTCCAGTTGGTAGTTAGCTGTACAAATCCAAAGCTAGGGAAGGGAAAGAGGTGTTGTAGAGAAGTGTATTTGCAAGCACTAATAAAAAAATGGTAATACTGATTTTTTTTTTTTTTTTTTTTTTTTAGTGCTTACTCTGTGGAAGGCTCTAAGTCTTTTACATAAATTAATTCATGTAATCTTCACAACAAACCTGTTAGGTAGGCACCATTATCTATCCCAGATTAAAAAAAAATTTTTTTTTTCAACGTTTATTTATTTTTGGGACAGAGAGAGACAGAGCATGAACGGGGGAGGGGCAGAGAGAGAGGGAGACACAGAATCGGAAACAGGCTCCAGGCTCTGAGCCATCAGCCCAGAGCCCGACGCGGGGCTCGAACTCACAGACCGCGAGATCGTGACCTGGCTGAAGTCGGACGCCCAACCGACTGCGCCACCCAGGCGCCCCTATCCCAGATTTTTTAAATTAGGATGCCAAAACACAGGGGGTCTAAGTGACTTGCCTAAAGTCACAAAAATGGAAAGTGGAAGTGCCAGAATTCAATGCCAGGGACTACTAGCTCTAGTATCTATGCTCTGGGTGTTTGCCTTTCTGTGTGCTAAAGTTAATTGGCACCAAAAGAGAAGGTGCGATCATAGTCTGTGGCAGACATTGAGTACTAGCTAATCAAACTCCAGAAATTCACAACTTCTTTCTTCCTTGATTTCTTCGGTTTCAGAGTCTACAAACTAAAACACTCTATTGCTCAGCCATTCTTGAAGCTTAAAGTGTCCATGCAAGACATTTCTTGTGAAAGTCCTTAAGGATTCTCCTTGTGGAAAAAAAAAAGTTAAGGTCTTAGGGTAGAAAGTGGTGTTACTCCCATCACCCTTCTCTAGTCTACCTGCCTGGAAGATTAAAAAAAAAAATGGCAAGTACACCAGTGAGATGTGGTAAGATAAGAACTCTAAATGATACTTTTATTATTTTATGTTATTTTATTTTATAGCAAAAGTGGGGGAGGGGCGCCTGGGTGGCGCAGTCGGTTAAGCGTCCGACTTCAGCCAGGTCACGATCTCGCGGTCTGTGAGTTTGAGCCCCGCATCGGGCTCTGGGCTGATGGCTCAGAGCCTGGAGCCTGTTTCCGATTCTGTGTCTCCCTCTCTCTCTGCCCCTCCCCCGTTCATGCTCTGTCTCTCTCTGTCCCAAAAATAAATAAACGTTGAAAAAAAAATTAAAAAAATAAAAAAAAAGGGGGGAAGAGGAGCAGAGAGAGAGGGAGGGAGAGAGGGAGGGAGGGGGGGAGAGAGAGAGAGAGAGAGAGAGAGAGAGAGAGGGATTGAGAGAGAGAATCTCAAACCTCATTCAAGCTCCATGCTGTGCACAGGGCTCAGTCCCATGACCCTGGGATCATGACCTGAGCTGAAATGGAGAGTGGGACACTCAACCAACTGAGCCATGCAGGCGCCCCTCTAAGCTATGCTTTGGATTTGATTATTGGGAAGTCAGTGGTGACCTTATATGGAACACATTTCTGTGGACTGTTAGAGAAAACATTCAGATTGCACTGCATTGCAAAAAGATGTAGAAATGTTAAGGAAGTAAAGACAGGAAGTGTAAAATAATCTTCCAAAAAGTTTGTATGAATCAGGAAGAGAGGTTGGAGAGTAGCTAGAGGAAGATGGAAAGAAGAGCGCTCTGTCCCCTCTAGTTGTGAGAGACACAGACATGTTTATAGACAGGGAAGGAGCAAGTGTGTGTGTGTGTGTGTGTGTGTGTGTGTGTGTAAGTGTGATAGCATGGGATCCCTCCAAAGTGGGAGTGGATTGGGGTGAAGGATGTTAGAAGATGGCCTGATCTTGAACAGGACTGAAGGACCCTTGTCCACTGAGACTAGAGAAAATTAAATATAGAAATGAGAGATTGTAGTTAATTCTCCAGAGAAGAGAACAAGAACTGAGGGAGAGAGATTATACCAGATGCACTCAATTTTCTATATAATAAATTATGGAAGGGACAAAGCCACTGGCTTCAATGATGGGGTGGGATTGAGAAGGATATGTGAAGAGATTCTGGATTAAGAGAATGGGCAAAACAGCTAACCAAGGATGTGTAAGCATGATGTGCAGTGAGTGGTGTGGGGCACTTGTAATCCAGGACTATATTTTTGTGTGTGTGTTTCTTGGCCATTTGCCCATATATGTGCATTTCTATTAGTGCCCAGTCTCTTGGGCACAGGGGCAAAGAGACTGGGTTGTGGCAGTTAACTAGAGCCATCCTCTTTCATGAACTCTCCTCTCTTTGGTCCTTTGCTGTGAAGGTGTGGGGATAGGATTGGGGTGTTAAGAACTAGAATTCTGATGAGAGAATAAAGTAAAAGTTCATCCAGGTCTGGATAGAAAAGGGAGGGAGGCTAAGAGGCAGGTGACATCCTGGAGGGAAATTAAGGGATCATGTAGTGGGAGATCAGTCAGGAGGTCGAAATTGAGAAGCGCGGTGAGAGCTGTTAAGATAGGAGGTTGTGTGTCATAGAATAGACAAGTGGTGTCTAATGGTGACTGTGGTGGGCTGGTTCTGGACAATAAATGAAATGAGTATGTGCCCTGGAGATCGCTGCTGGAGTTAAGTGAGAGTCTTTAGAGTTATCTAGCAAATAGGAGGTTGATTGTTGAATGATTCAGCTACATGGACATTGAAATCTAAGATGATGTATAAAGTAGTATAGCTCAAAATCTTAAGTCAGGTTAATCCAATGTAATAGAATATTATATATTTATCACATTAATTCCAAAATATAAATATTTCCACAAAAATCCCCATGACTTTTAGGATATCTGCCATCTAAAGGGTTTGTCAGAGAAAGGACAGAAAGGCATGTAGGGATCAGATTGTAAAGCTTTCATTCTAGGTCAGTGTTGATCTGCTTTGGTTTTCATTATTGCTTCCCTAAGGAGCCTTTGCAGACAGGCATTTTTCCTTCTAATCTTCCTTTCTTGCTGTTCTCATTCTCATGAAATTTTAATATCATAGATACACTGTATATCTGTTTATGTACAACATGTATATCTGTTCTTTATATGTAAAGTGAGTAAAAAACTGTCCCCTCTCACCCTGCCAAGAACACATTTTGGCCTCCTTAGGAGTAATATCACCCCATTGAGAAGAAATGTTCAAGGTAAATAAGTTTGAACTTTTCTTGGGAGAAAAATAGGGGCCACTGGGGATTTGTAGGGAAGGATTGATACTGAAATGTTGCAATGGCTCCTTTAATAATTTGTCAAATCCTTTATTCTGTAGAAATTAGAAGATCATTCATCAACTCAAGCTCATATAAAAAAGTAGGACTTGAAAATCTATCACAACAGGGTTACATAACAACCTTTAGAAACATAGATAAGCCTTGCTTCAGGTAAGACCATACAGGTCCACTTACGCACACCCTTTCTAAAGTTGCAAACTCAGAATTTGCTTTTCAGAGCCCCTTGTGACAAGAAGCAGACATCAGCACTCATCTTGGGGCAGGGACCAGGTAGTACCCAACAACCTCAGGACAAAGGGCACATTCTGAGATAGTGTCCCCACAGAACTGATGGTCTGCCTCTAACTGCTGGCTTGTCAGTAGAGAAGCTCCTGTTTTGTTAAATGATGGTGAAGAGGGGATAGCAGGAGTTTCTAAACCAGTATATCTGACTCTTAATGAAATAATAATCTACATAATGGGCAGGGTTTCCCTCTCATAATGTTCCAGATGAGACATAAGACAACCCACACTCAACATTCTTACCTTAGGATGATATTTAGAATTCAGGTAAACTTCCAGCTGGGTGAGTAGGGGACATCAAGAACTGTCTTTTTCTTTTAGAGTGAACTGAGTACCCACTGATTTTCCCCTAAGTCCAAATGCCATGGGTTATTTTAACTAGGGTGAGCTATGCTTTTATTATCCCTTAAAGAGATGTTCAAAGAACCTACCATAATTATGGCAGTTTCAGTTTGTAAAAACTTGGAGGATATGACATTTTCAGTGATCATGCCAGAGAGGAGAATAATGTTAAAATGGAGATGAAGTTTAAAGATCCCTCAAACAGATAAAACCAGTTAAGCCATGTGAGACTTTCATGAATGTATAGGTTGCATATTTCATGAATGTAAGTGAAAGTTACCTTAGGTTATTTCTTATAAATGCTTCTCATAATCATAAAGGAAACTTAGTCATCTTCCTGAAATGATTTAAGGGGATTGCTTTTAACCAATCCTCTGCCACCTGGGAACCTCCACTGCATTAACCAATGACTGTAAAGGTTTAATAATGTTCTCATTTTCATTTTACAAGCCACCTTGTAATGTTGTACCTCTAAGAGTCATATCAGTTTCAGGTATGAAATATGCCTGTTCACGAGCACTTTGTTTGCTCAGTAAAATGGTGATATCAAGTAAAGCTCTCGGAATTTTCTTTTGAAAAAAGACGAGAACAAATCCTTGCATGGAGGAAGCAAACCCTCAAATGGGGAAATACTAGACTAGATTTAATGTTTGTAAAATGCTGACCCTGAGCCCAATGACTCCTCCAAGAAAAGGGTGGTCCTTGAATCTAGCAACGGTTTTCTCCAGTGTCCCAGAAGGCTGATTAGATTAACAGGCACACTTTGACTTTGTGGTCATCCATTGCCATTTCCTTCCAGCATAGATAGAAAATTGCATTGAGTAGGAACAGGTGGTGCTATGGAAAGGCAATCTGAGTCAGAATTCTTTGTGGAGGAGGAAAAGGGCAGAGGCATGGTCAGAGTTCAAAACAAGTCACCATGGAAAGTTGCTCTGAGAGCCATTCTGCTTGCATTTCTTTCATATCCATTAAGGCTTTTCTTTTACAAAGAGAAAGGGGAGACATTCAAGAAAGATAAAATGTTTCTGTTCAGCCTTTTCTTTGCATTCTATTTAAGCTACAATCTTGGCAGAAGCAAGTTGATTTGCAAAGTTAATAAGGGAGAAATAGTTAGCAGAAAGGTACCATGTTCCAATGGGTACATGGTGTGGTATGGGATTGGTGAATTCCATGAATGTGACAAAGACCGGGTCTTTCTTTGTGCTCCTGTCTCCCTCTGACTGTTGTCAGAGTGGAAAGAGAAGGAACAGTCACTAGGCAGTCCAGCTGGTCCAGCTCTGCTTGGCTCCTAGGTGCCCAAAGCTCCTCTGGTCATGGTGCAGGAGATGAAGGGAAGATGGAATACATCTCTAACACAGAAGAGATCAGCCTTCCAAAAACTACCTGGGGCACGTGGAGGGTGAGAAGGGCTTGGCAGTGAAGATTCCAGAATTAAAGTTTGGTAAATCCAGATAACAGATAGCAATATCTGTATTAAATAGAAAAATCCAGAGATACAAAGGTGTTGAGGAAAAGCCATCAATCCTGCATGGGGTAAGGGCAGGAGATGGGAGTTTGGGGTCAATCACAATTTGTGTTTCTCAAAGAGTAAAAGAATAACACAAAGCGTAAAGATTCAGTGTATTTTCACCAATGCAAACTGGTTTATCTGAATATCATGAACAACCGTAAAAACAAAACAAAACACTACCAACAACAAACAGCCTATACAGAAATAGCAGTTTCCTCCTCTTCACCTTGGTGTGCTGGGGAAATGCTGCTGGTATTTACATGCCTTAATTATGATGTGTTGGAAAACTCCTCCTTAGTTTTCTCTGCCACCTGCTGCACCCTCCTCCCCCCACTTACTCCTCAGACTGGATTCCTTATTTCTTGAGTTTATTAGAAGGGCTGTGGTCCCAATAAACCACATTTTAGCTCACTTGATGCATTAGAAGGCCAGATACTTTTCCTTTTGTGCTTAAAAAACGGAAGTTGGCAATTCAACTTTAAAAGTCAGAAGGCTGAGAAAAAAAAAAAAAACAAATGGAAAAGATTTAAATAAGAAAAATGAAATTTCTGCTTTCTCAGATCAGGCTCTGCAACTTGACTCTCATCAATGCCTGTTGGTTCCCAGTCCCCATCTTAATCTCAACACTGATACATTCAGTCTTTCAGGACAAAGCACCTCTGTCCCTGTGAGCTAGCTGTGCTTCCCTGGAAGCCAGCTGGGAGCTGCCAGACTCAAGGTTATTGAGAAGACAAAACTCCGGAGGAGGTGTGTCTGGATGGACTGACCTCAATTCAGCACGTGGAGCTGGCTAGATCTTCCAAGTGAAGGTGGGGAGTTGGAAAACACTACCTCTGAAGAGTTACATAGCAAGCTTAGGATATTCCTCCCTACCACCATTTAGCAGGCTAGACCTTATTGCTAAAGAGAACTGTGAGGCCCTTAGAAAATCACGTAAACCCCACCAGACCTCATTTTTCTCTTGTGTAAAATGGGTATACAATCTGTTCTGCCTTTTGACCAGGTTATTAGGAAGACCAATGAAGCAATATTTGGTAACTATTAAATACCATACATGGGTTTATAGAGACACCTTCCCGGTGTGATTTCAGGAGTGTGAAGATAAGACACTCTACCTGTCCATCTCTCCTTCCTGAGCCTTAAAGCCAAAAATAACTTTGAAAAGAAAGCAAGTCTTCAAGTTTAACAAAGAGATGCTATCTGAAATGCACATACTCCAGGGAGAAGATGTCAATGACACATTTATGCCAAAGAATGAGTGACTGCACCAGGGATGTCTGGAAAGGCAGGTTTGATAGGGAGAGAGAAAGAGAGAGAATGCTTTTCAAGTTGACTCAAGAATAAGGATGTGGGTGCATAGGGAAGGACAGAAATTAGGGAAGGCAAGATTCCCAGGATAAACATCAATTTTACAATTTGACTTGGGGTTGATCCTGCCACTCAGGGTTTTTCTTCAGAGACACAGATTGAAATTATCAAAGAAGAAGAAAGAAATGGTTTACCCCATCCTGCTCTTGAGGAAGTTTTATACCATGTAAAGACACATTTTATTAGATTCTACCAAACCCGAGGCCCATTGGCATCAAGCAACATTTTTGTCACTAAATCTGTATTACTGGCTGTTACTAACTTTTTGCTTATTAGGACTCATCTAGACAAATAACGTCAGTGTAGTTAATTCTCTGAGACGTCTCTTGCTTGATGATCTCAGCTCTCCTTGCATATGGAGCTTCCCAACTCATGCGCCACCTCACACTGGGGGATATGAGGCTTCCATGTATATGCAAAATGGTGGTCTTTTGGCCCTCTGGGAAATGTGTGGGGCCCAGGGCAGCCTCACCTAAAGCAGTCTTGCCACTGACCACAGTGAGCCATTCCTTTATTATCTCGTGTGTGCCATGATGTGAAAGAAAAAGAAACCATAAAGTATTACTCTAATCCATTTTCTACAATATCCAAAAAACAATTTTGAAATGTAAATTCTACTCTGTCATTGCCATTCAGTGGCTCCTTATTATGCATAGAATAAAGTTCATACTCCTCAGAATGACAGTTGTGAAGGAGTCCTGTACGATCTGGCTTCTGCCCCATTTCCCAGGATCCTGTTCTGACCACCTCAAGATGCTTGCTTTTTACTGAATGCATCATGCTGCTCTTATCTCTGCTTTTGGCATATGTTGCTTGAAATGACCTTCCTTCTTAGTTCTCATGGGATGTCTTCCCTTCCTTTAAAAGTCCTCTCCAGTATCACTTCCTCAGAGCAGTTGTCTCTGGCCTCTGACCTTCTTATGATCCTCTAATCCTTTTTTTCTTCTAGAGCATGCATGCTGCCTTGCACATACCCATCTTAGAGCATCTATTTTACTTCTATGATCATTTGCTGATCTAGTTGCTTACTCCATTATAGCCCCAGGAAGGCAGGCCTGTATTTCATGCACTTTATGTTTTAAAAAATAATAGGTGTTTTGGGGCACCTGGGTGGCTCTGTCGGTTAGGCATCCCATGCTTGATCTTGGCTCAGGTCATGATCTCATGGTTTGTGAGATCAAGCCCCACATAGGGCTCTGCGCTGGGCATGGAGCCTACTTGAGATTTGCTCTCTCCCTCTCCCTCTCCCTCTCCTTCTCCCCCAGTCATGTATTTAGTGAGTACTTATTGGAAAATAATTGATCCACCTGTCATTGTACAAGAGAAACTATTGAGTTTTCAAATGAAAACTGACAATGGTTAATCACAAAATTCTTAATAATCAGTATCTCTTATCAGGAATCTACTGTGTGGCAAGAATGTTTTTTTTTTTCTAGGTTCATAGTTTTTTTAAATTTTTTATTATTTTTTAATATATGAAATTTATTGTCAAATTGGTTTCCATACAACACTCAGTGCTCATCCCAAAAGATGCCCTCTTCAATACCCATCACCCACCCACCCCTCCCTCCCACCCCCCATCAACCCTCAGTTTGTTCTCAGTTTTTAAGAGTCTCTTATGCTTTGGCTCTCTCCCACTCTAACCTCTTTTTTTTTTTTTCCTTCCCCTCCCCCATGGGTTCCTGTTAAGTTTCTCAGGGTCCACGTAAGAGTGAAAACATATGGTATCTGTCTTTCTCTGTATGGCTTATTTCACTTAGAATCACACTCTCCAGTTCTATCCATGTTGCTACAAAGGGCCATATTTCATTCTTTCTCATTGCCACGTAGTACTCCATTGTGTATATAAACCACAATTTCTTTATCCATTCATCAGTTGATGGACATTAAGGCTCTTTCCATAATTTGGCTATTGTTGAGAGTGCTGCTATAAACATTGGGGTACAAGTGCCCCTATGCATCAGTACTCCTGTATCCCTTGGGTAAATTCCTAGCAGTGCTACTGCTGGGTCATAGGGTAGGTCTATTTTTAATTTTTTGAGGAACCTCCACACTGTTTTCCAGAACAGCTGCACCAGTTTAAGAAAGAGTGTTTATATGTCTACTTTGTAGTCCTCTTGATAACCCAGAAAGTAAGAGCAATGAACCCCAGTTTTTTTTTTTCAACGTTTACTTATTTTCGGGACAGAGAGAGACAGAGCATGAACAGGGGAGGGGCAGAGAGAGAGGGAGACACAGAATCGGAAACAGGCTCCAGGCTCTGAGCCATCAGCCCAGAGCCTGACGCGGGGCTCGAACTCACGGACCGCGAGATCGTGACCTGGCTGAAGTCAGACGCTTAACCGACTGCGCCACCCAGGCGCCTCTGAACCCCAGTTTTAAAGATGAGGAAAAGGAGGTTGAGAAGAACCTAGGTGACTTTTTCAGTTCACACAATTATTTAGCAGCAGAGTTGAGTTTTAGGCAAGGTACTTCTGACTCCAAAGATGGAGCTCTCTCTTCTTCACCCATGGCAACGCATATTGAGATACATTTTGAAATACATTCCTTACCTTGATACATCAATACATATCAGTACCTGAGTGTATTTGTCTTCCAAATCTCAGATGCCTTTTGTCTTTCTCACTCCTTGCTCTGCTTTATTCTGGCCAACAAAACCCACCTTAGAACTTTGATATATTTGGATCTGGTGATAAAGCAGGCAGAGGGGTGGGGGTGAGGGGATCATTAAGTGTTCACAATTTCCTGTCTATAATTCTCCTGCCAAGAACACATCACATAAACACTGAACATGAGGGTTTTCAGAAATGGAAGCAAAACAAAGTGAGGTGTACCACAGAGGGACAGTAAGGGGACCTGTACAAGTAGTGGCATATGTGGCGTTTGAGAATGCTGAGACTGGGTTGGAATAGAGGGTCAAGTCGTGGCCTGAAGGACAAGATAACTGATGGGGACAATGATGATGAGGGATACTCCAGGGATAGTTAAGAGCATAAAAAGGTTAGATAACTAACTGGATATGGGGCATTGAAGAGTCAGGCATGCATTCATTCTGTAAAAATTGATAACCCAATATGTTCCAGGAAGGGGACAAGGGGACAGTTATAAAATTTGGGGGAGGAAGGGGAAACAGGGCATATCTAGATTTGGATGTATAGACCAGACATAGAGCTGGTCAAATAAAGGGAAAACTACCTGCCATGGAAAAGTTCCGACACCTGTTACAGTGTTGCACAACTCAATGTCAGGTCTCAGAAGCCCCTCTAACTCTTTAGAAATTCATTGCTTTCTCTTTTGAATTTTTTTTGCAACGTTTATTTTATTTTTGGGACAGAGAGAGACAGAGCATGAACGGGGGAGGGGCAGAGAGAGAGGGAGACACAGAATCGGAAACAGGCTCCAGGCTCCGAGCCATCAGCCCAGAGCCCGACGCGGGGCTCGAACTCACGGACCGCGAGATCGTGACCTGGCTGAAGTCGGACGCTTAACCGACTGCGCCACCCAGGCGCCCCATTGCTTTCTCTTTTGTATCACTATGATGGTAGATCAGAGGCAACTCTGCCACATTAAGAAAGTGAAAATAAAATTTTAAATTAGGAAAAAGGATAAGGTATTCTTCAGTACATAAAAGATTAATTTTTCCACTTAGAGGAAATCAAGATAAATCTGTTTAGGTGGGACCAGAGTTAAGGAGTAAGAAAAATAAGCTGTCTAGGATGACACCATGGGCCATACAGGTGACAGAACACCTCAGATCATCTGAGAGGCAGGTCAGGACAGGTGCAAGAGTAGGCTAAGAAGGGTGCATTTAGGAGTAGGATTTGCATGTTGATGGTTTACAAACAGAGTAATTCAAGAATTCCCATCTTTATATATGCTTTAGTTTTATAACTGATTTAATCCTTTCAGTAGCCCATGAGGTAGGAAAAATATCCATCCCCATTTTACAGGCAAAAGAAACTAAGGGACAGAGTAAATAAAGTTTGAATAGTGGCAGACCCAATATTGGAACATAGGTACCCTGGCCCTAATACCAACTCTTAAGCACTTAATATATCTTAATATGCCTCTGCTTATTAAATTCCTCAACAGAGGGCACCTGTTGGGATGAGCACTGGGTATTGTGTGGAATCCGATGTGACAATAAATTTCATATTAAAAAAAGTAATAAAATAAAAAAAATAAATTCTTCAATAGAGCTTTCTGCGACACTTACTTGTAAGTCATTTATTTCTAGGTGGGTATATGATATTCATCAGTATACCATAAGAGTAAATTAGCTGGCACAACTGAAGGAAAATGGAAAGGATGGAGGTTCAACATCTAGTTGGTTGACTACATATTTGCCACCCTCTACGTTTTTGACTTCTTGAGGATCTAGGGTCTTATTTACTGTCTGCCTTATAACAGATGGTATAGATCTTTGCATAAAGCAGGTGATCATAAATACCAATTAGTCAGTTCCTCCCTCCCCTCAGTTTAGCCATTCTGTATTTCTAATCCATTTCTAATCATACTTGGATTTGTCAGAGTCAAAAAGCTGCTCCTTCTGCTATCCTCCTATGGGTGGGATTGTTGCCAGGAAATGGCTGCTCAGCCAGCAACAACATTTCCAGTCCTCTGCATCTTGGTGGGGCTGTTCAGAGTACTGGCAATGGAATTAAGTCAAAGAGCCACCTATCCAGGGACTTTGCTGGAAGGAGAAATACATTTTTATCCTGTTAAGTCACTGTAATTTGACTAGGTTGTGTTTAACAGCAGTTTAGCCTGCCCTTATGAATACGCAGTGATTTCTTTAAATTAAGAAAAAAATGGAGTCATGAGTCTTGTTTCACATACAGCCTTTGGCCATGGAGCTTAACCAGAGCAGGTCCCCCCCTGGGGACTTGTCTTTGTCCTCATTAGTTAGTGTCGCCATCTTGTTCACACGTAGTCTTTAGGACACGTGAGAGCCCATGTTCTGAACGTCTGAGAGAAAGGCAGCCCCAGAACACTTCTCTGACAAAGGGCCTTTGTATAACCAACCATTATTTTATTCCTTCCCAGTGCCTGTTCTGCCTCCTGTTCTTTTTTGGCTGGCCCTGTGAGGAAAACAGGTGAGGGAAATTTTTGTTTTAATCCACTGTCCATTCTTCTCTCCAGGTGTTTTTGCCTTTAAAATGCCTTTGGTCTTTGAATTCAGACCGATCATAGTTTTTGCTGAAAGAATAATCATCTACCTGCAGCTCAGCTGGTCACTTTATTTCTCTGGCCAGCCAGGGAAAGTATTATTATTAGACAATCTCTCTTCTCTCTGAGAGGAAAGAGCAGTGATCTGTTCCTCTATTCAGGTCTCAAAAGAAGGTGAAAAATATACTTTTTCTGGTGGCTTTTGTGTCTGAACATCCCACACAGTAGAGGAGGAAGCAGTCATTGCCCAGGATGGCAGGTTTATTGATTGAGATCATATATGATGAGGCCTCTCTTGGCACAGCTCTGCAGCTGGTGCTCACCATGGCTCCTCAGCAAGTGTGCATTATGAGCTTTCACAGAAGGCTCCAAGAACCATAAAGGGAACATTGGCAGGGAAACTCTCCATATTCTTTATACACTCCTGCTGAGCTCTGATTCTACAATGTGTCTTGTTTAGTTTAGCTTTTTTCCCTCAGTAATTATTTCTTACACCTGAACAGTCCATTATCTTTACAAAGTGATTACATGTGGACCATCCCAAGGGATTCCTCACAACAGCTCTGTAAAACAAGTGGGGCAGGTGTTATTACCCCCAATTTATAGAAGAGGAAAGTGAGGAAATAACATTTACTCAAGGTAACACAGCTGTCAAATGATAGGGTAGCAACTAGAATCTTATAATCATTCTTTTACTTCATGGCATCACTTCTTGTAGAAAATGAGATTAATGCCTTGGTCATGTGTGTGAGCTTCCTTTAATCGTAGTCCTCAAGTTCATTAAAGAGAAAATTCGCATTATAATCATTACATTTCCATTCACAAAACTGCAAGCAGACATGCCCAAGGTGCTTCAGAATAATGTAACTGCATTATAATAAGAAGGTAAAGTTGGATAAGGAAGGTTTAAGTTTTTTCTAATAAAATACATACTAAAATATTTATGGATATGAGACCATTATGTCTAGGGTTGTCTTTGAAATAATATGGTAGAGGAGGTTGTGGAAGAAGGTGGTGGACATAGATGAAACAAGATTGGCCATTTATTGATAATTGTTGGAGCTGAGTCTTAGGGACATTGGGGTTATTATGTTGTTACTTTGTGCAAATTTTTTTAACATTTAAAAATTTTCATAACAAAATGCTAAATATATAAAGATGCAGTGATAGGTGGAGGAGGCCCAGCCTTTGGAATTCTTAAGCAGAAGTAGAAGACCCCTTGGTGAACATATTAAAAAGAACATTGCATAAGAGTACCTCTGCAACTATTAGAATCAAATGCTGATGGGCATCATATTTTTATTTCAGTGAGAGAAACTTCCTAATATTCAACTAAGTAAAGGGGATAGGAAATCCTTCTCGCCCCTATAAGCTTTCAGTGTTGTTATTTTTATTTATTTATTTAGGTTTTCAAGTTGTGCCAAGGTATTTTGATGAAACAGTCATGCTGTGTGTTTGAATGGTTCATTAATGCAAAATGGGTCATTAGGGATCCAGCTCTGAGAATTTTTATTCCTGAGACAAAATCTAAATGCCCAGTTGGGAGAAAGCAATCTGAGGGGAAGAGAAAAGGCTCCAGGGGTGTAAAAGGGAAAGAAAACAGGCTAGTCGGTAGATCATGTTTGAGCAGCAGGAAGGAGGGGCTGTAGGACAGCGCCATGGGAGCTATGCTGTAAGAGGTGAGGGTGAATACAGTGACCACTACCAGTAACCTGGAGGGGATGCCAATGCCTCCAGATATGTGATGCTGGCAGCTCCCAGAGCCAGTCTGTTTAGCACATTGTTTATTCCGCAGGCAAAATATGGGTTGGAGATCTCTGTGCAGATGGCCCGATGTGCCTCTGTGCAAGTCTGGTATAGGCATGGGGGGCCGGGGCAGGCACAGTGAAAGGCTGAGCCCTGAGAAAACTACATTCTGGGCTCCTGTGAGTTTTTGTCTCCTCAGTGCCAAATTTTAAAAGAATGATTATTTATGAGAACAGTTCATCCAGCAATATCCCCACCTTATGTTCGGGGAAGCTGTGGATTTACACAGACAGGGAGAGAACTGATGTTAGCTCAGCAGGTCAGGAGATGAGATTTAAGTAAAAAACCATTCAAGCTTTTTTGTTGGTTTTCCTTTTGCCCAAATAAGCATTTTTTCCCCCTTTAACTCCAGGATAATTAAATAGATCTTGTGAGAATATGAGTTTGTTTGTTCCCTTCCTCCCCACCTAGTTTTAATTGAATTGGATAGTTCTGTTGGAGACATGGGTGCTGGTTTTCGTATTTTAACAATGGTATTCTGTAGGAGGTGGTCTCTGAACTCGAACTGTGCAGAAAAGGACTACAGGACATACTGAAGGAAGACTAGAAGCCCAGGTACACAGGCTCTGACACTGGGCCAGTTGGCAGCAAATTCTTCATGTCCTTTGATGACATGCAAAGTGCCTTAAATGTTTCACACCCATTACCTCCTGTCATTCTCAAGTGACCTGTGAGTTGTCTCAAGTAAACCTTATTCCCCCCATTTAGAAGATGGAACAGTTAAGGCTTGGAGGGATGGCAGACTTAGTTAAGAGCTCATTTTTCCAGATTCCAGGTCACATCAGTGAAGCACACTGTGATTCCAATCAGCAAGATGGTTGTGCTGTTATGCCTCTCTCACTGCAGGCTTGCTCTCTAGCAAAGCCATCTTTTCACTTCACTCTTTGGTTACCAGAGGGTGACACAGAGACCACTGTGCAAACAAATGCCTTTGGAACCCCAACATCACCACACTGCCAGTACAACCACCTGCACTTAGGGAAGTTTTGCTGCGTCGGACATCACAGGACTGAGTGCTATCTAAATGCTAAACGTGATGATGGGGAGCAGTCAATTCTGCATCCTGGGGAGCCCCTGTGGACTCAAACATCCATTCCAGGCCGAGACAATATTCTCTTAATGCATCGCTTTAACATAACATGTCAGAACCAGCATGCTATATTTTCCTTTGTTTATGAATCATGGTTGTCTTTGGGGAAGGGCTTCAGAGAAAAAAGAATCAATGAGAAGGTTTGCACATTAACTTGGAGTCCCATATTCAAACTTTGGCTCTAGTACTTAACAGCTATGTGACCTTAGGTAAGTGAGTTACTGTTTCTGAGTCCCAGTTGCCACAACTATAAAATATAAACAGAGTAAGAAGACTCAGAGAGTTACTATAGTACTGAAAAGGGACAATACATGTGAAAATATCTTGAGAAGTGTAATAAAGATGATAGCACCAATCACAGTACTTTATATTGTTGAAAAAGTAAGAAGTTGGGCTGGTTTCTTTCTCACTTGGCCTTTGAGAGACTGAGGCACCCTGAATTCAGATAAAAGTAGAAATTTTGGTGGGGAGGGAGCATTAGAAACCTACCAGGCTCAGCTGAATATTGTTACAATGACCAAACAAGTGTTTGTAGTAAAAACAATGTGATGTGACTGAATGAGGATCCTTTGAAAGTGAAGAATATATATATGTGTGTGTATATATTTATTATTATTTATATATTTATTTTTATTATTATATATTATTATTATTACTTAATGTTAAGACACAAGGACTAGAATTTGTTTTTAAGTCATGTAGTTCAAAAGTTTCTTTGGGCTCCTTTCTGTTCCTAGAGAATGATCCAATGTAAGTGCAATTCTAGGGGACAGAATGTACTAGGAAAGCAGCTGGCTTCCTCAAACCCCAAACTGGTAAGTGGAGAACATCCGAATTACAGGAAGAATGGTACATAAAAAGACTTGGCCACAGCATGACCTTAGACAGGCTCCAACCAGGAAACCTGGAGGAATGAGAGCAGAGAGAGAACATTGCCACATGATACGCCTCCTTGATACCTCTAGATGGGCTTTGAACACCAACTCGGAACCCAGCACTGTGTACATGCACCACATGACAGTTACCTATGATAGTTATTTTCTCACACCAGGTCCAAAAAGGTGCATTATTCATTCACTCAACACCGATTTCACCTATTTATTGAGCACTTCCTATGTGCCAGACAGTATTCTAGGTTAGTGAAAGGAAGAAAGAGCAGGATTGGCAATGGTCCTGATTTGTGTAAACTGTGCAGACGGTGGTGTGATTATCGTGATTTGAGTTTAGTAGGAGGGTGAAAACAAACATAGGGATGTTACTAAAAAGATGAGACAAGTGCTAAGGTAAAGCTTCTCCTGGAGGTGACTCATTTTAGGGAATTGTCAGTAATGGTTGGGATTTGAAACGAGGGAGCCATGCTCCTAGAGACAAAGTCCCCTTAAATCATGCTGTTTTGTATTATGAAAAGGGTAAAGAAACCATGCTCTTATGATCAGCTGTTCTTGTTACACTATTACTTAGAATCCACTTTTAGCACCAAGGTTTTTATCATTCAATGAGCGGATTCATAGAAGACCTGATTTACGCCAGTCATGGTCCCAAGTTCTGGGGCTGAAACAATGAATATGGTATATTTGGTGCCCTCAGAAACCCAATTTAGGGACAGAGAGAAAACTGATTTGGTATGACATGTGCAATGATACAGGTGTAGGGGTGGCTATAGGATCCCAGAAAAAAGGGCAGCTCATGGAGTTTGTGGGGCCTTGAAGACTTTTCTAAGAGGGGCTAAATCTGTGTCAAATGCTGTAGGTGTGTTTGCATTAAAATAAAACAGATAAACAGGGCAGAGGAGAGAGGGACAGGACTACTTTTGGTAGGAGCATCATCTTGTACCAACACCTGCAAGTAAGAGGCACCTTGGCATTTGCCAAAAACTGTAGCAGAATCTTCATGGGCAGAGAGGAGTAAGGAGTTGGCAAGAGCTGAATCTGTGTGTGAGCAATGTCCAGTCAAGAGGCTCTTGTTAAGTATTATTGGAAAATTTAAGGAGCTCTGCAAGGTTTCAAGCACAGGAGTAAGATGATCAAACTTGAGTTTCGAAAGTTCCCTTTGCTGCTTTGTGGAGAGGGACAGAGGGATGAGACTGAGGCAGGACAGGATGGTGAATTCGAAAAGCTCTGACAGGTACATTGCCCAGAAGCAACATGGTGAGATCAAGGGCATGGCTTTAGAGTGAGACACATGAGAGTCTCAATCTTGGCTATGCTATTTACATGCTGTGTCCTCTGAACTTCAGTTTGCTTCTCGGTAAAATGAAGGTAAAAGAGTGTTTTCTAATGAGGCTATGAGGATTAACTGAAATAATGTAAATGCTTTTAAAGTTCTTAGCACAGTAACTAACACATAGTTAAGTACTTGAAAAGTGCTGGCTGAAAAAGTAAGCTAGAATTTTGTTATAACCTCCAATTACACGAGCACCAGGTTTTTATGCATCCACATTCTGCTACCATACTCCTTAGAGTAATGCTCTTAGTTCAAGATTCTGGCTTTGTTGGCTTTAATTAGAAGCTGCCCTGTTCTCTTTCTGTCTGAGATTGATAAGGGTGGAAGCCTTTTCAGTCTAGCTAGTTCTAAGAGGAAGAAAAATACATAAGAAAGGTGAGAGGGGGCGAGGAAGGCTTCTTTCCCTTCTTCATGTGCCACCATGTAAAGCAAAGCATGGCCCTGGCATTTTGTGAGCACCTAATCATTGCTTGCTAGGATTGTTATCATTGGCTTGGTCAGAGTTTGGAGGCTGCCAGCCCAAAATCAGGCCAAGAAAAATGGTTCACAGGAAAAACTGACTTTAGTTTTACATGAAAAAAATCATGGAGTGCAAGTATGAAATATGCAGTTTCTGCATTTAATACTCACACTTCCAGGCTTTTGAGATGATTTTTCCAGCTCAGAGCAACCTCCTCACTCCCCCTCTGTCTCTCTATCTCTCTATCTCTCTCTTACCTACACACACACACACACACACACACACACACACACACACACACACTTTGCATGTCTAGTATGCCATTGAGGGAACTCCTCTACTGAATGGGACATACCACCTGACACTTGTAATCTGTTATGTCTTCTTCCAGCTCTGAGTATCTGCATAATAGTCCACTGATGACAAAGTGGAAGCAAAGAAAAATTAGTTTATACATGGATAATCATTTTACCTTTGCCTTCTCTGGAATTCATTCTGATTCATACAAATTAGCAGGTGCCTCTGTTTACCTATGCTGAAGACTAAAAGGAGTTCTAAAAAGTAGTGTTTGTTCCAGATAACTGGGATATTCTTATTGGAAGCATTTGCCAGTGTAGCTGAAGAAGAAAAAAGGTTCAGTGATATTAAGAACCTAGTATAGGGGCGCCTGGGTGGCTCAGTCGGTTGAGCGGCCGACTTCGGCTCAGGTCACGATCTCGCGGTCTGTGAGTTCGAGCCCCGCGTCGGGCTCTGGGCTGACAGCTCGGAGCCTGGAGCCTCTTTCGGATTCTGTGTCTCCCTCTCTCTGACCCTCCCCTGTTCATGCTCTGTCTCTCTCTGTCTCAAAAATAAATAAACGTTAAAAAAAAATTAAAAAAAAAAAAGAACCTAGTATATGTGTAAGTTAGAGTGAGTATAGTACCAAGGAGAAATACTTTAACCTCTTCACTCCCAGTTATCTGTTTCAGATTTCTTACCTATCTCTTGCCCCGATCTCTACTTTCACTATTTATTTTGCTTCACCAGTCTTGAAAGTAAATTAAAATTAAAAGTAAATTATTTTATCCCAACCTTTCACCTGGTCTCATATTAACACTTTTATTCACTGCCGTGTGCTGTTTTGCATCACAGCCATGCTCACCCATTATAACAAAGAGGTAGAGAGCCCAGTGCAAAGGAGAGTTACAGGATTATTTTAGGGAACTGCAGTGGCACTTAGCAAATACTGCCGAGCATTGGACTAGGAACTAGGGTGACATACAGGTGTTGAGATCCAGATGACTTTAACACCTACAGATTTAGAAGTGTTTGGGCCTCACTGATGAGGAGGTGTGCAAGGTGCCAGCTGACATGATTGGGGAGTGAGAGAGTGTGACAAGAAATCAGAGACTTTATAATTTACTTTTAGCACAGTATGATTTGTTTCTGCTATGCTGGTGAAGTTTGAAGAAATTTAGGTTTCATATATTGGAAAATGTTCCATAAGCAAATAATACATAGTATGGCCACCCAGAGGAGAAAAAAATACCCTTTTAAAATTAAAAAAAAATTTTGTTTGTTTCGTTTCTTTCTTTCTTTCTTTTTTTTTTTTTTTTGTGATCCAAGTCACCTTCTCTTTTCTAGAAAGTTCTATGCTGGAAACCTGCAATAATTCCTTAATTTTCCTTTCAAACCTGCCAATTCAAATCACTGCCCAACCGCACAGTTTAGTTCCTTTTTTTGCAATGGCAAATATTAAATTGTTTGTTGCTAAAAAATCTGTTAGCATTGAATTATATTATAGGATTCTTGTGTGAATATTACACAAACATTTATAAGAGATTGTCACTGAAATTCTGGGTAACATACCTTATCCTTGGACAGTCTCTTTTTGCAGCTGTTTGGATTGTTAGAGGTGATTTTCAACCTAAAGCAAGCGGACAAAAGTATAACAATGGAGTAAAGGGTCCCCACTCTGGGTTTGTGTCTCATTTCATTCTTAGAGCTGTATGCTCTGAGTCTCAGTTTCTCTATCTGCATACTGGGACTAATGATAGTCTCTGCATTGTCGGGTCACTGTGAAGATTAAATGAGAGAGTATGCCAGACACATGGAGAGGCCTAGAAATGGCAGCTCTTCAGAGAAGAAGGAAATGGTTACAATTCTTTGCAGTAGGTGCAGAATTTTATTTTCTAAGTCAGGATGGTAGTGGAATTCATTATGAATCAAAATTGGGGGAAATAAATTGTGGCTCCCTGAGGATGAATACTGATGAATTCTGGTTTGTGTCCTTGGACACAATGGCCTTTTGTGGTTAACTGGCTCTGTAACATAATTCAGGGGAGAATCTGGCCCTTTGAATTATATTGATGCAGTGATGTAATACTATGTCTTGGAAGAGCTGGAATTTGTTGGTTTAGTTACCAATTAATAGCATTCTAGCAATCTGTAGAAACAAGAGGTACTCTGCTATTATTGAGATAAGATTGACTTGGAGCCAGACACACTTTCTGGAGTGAAATCCTGGCTTAGTAACATACCAGTTATACATCGCAATTTAGACAGCCTTCTTGAGCTTTACTCTCTTCTATACCAAGAGACTATAATTCCAGCTCTTTTGTTGGTGTTGTTTTAAAAGGACTTATTGCAATTGCTGACCTATAGCACATGCTAGACAAATCTTGGTTTCTTTCTACTCTGCTTCCACATTTTAAGTTCTGAACTAATGTTATACCAGTATAAATTAATTGGGTATTAGAATATGAGAGCAAAATGAATTGTTAATGTACCAGGAGGACATTGGTGAATTAAGATTTTTCTTCTTGGCTTATAAATTAGCACGAATGAGAAGTCCTTGTGAGGCTTCCAGACAGTGAGTGATAATGAACCAAATCATTGTACTTTGCATGGTCATCCTTTGAAAGAAGAAATGCTAATGTGTTCGACAAGTTGTTTTGGTGAAGTTCTTGTGTGTTGGGGTATAGGTGCTGTATTGAACAGCATCCACATGTCAGACATGGTGCTGAGTGATTTACATGATCTACCTTTGGTCTTCACAACAGCCTTGGGTTTGGATTCTATTTTCATCATTTATAAAGTGTGTGCCTTTGGGTAAATCATTTAACTTCTCTGACCATAAGTTTTCTCATCAGTACAGAATGATAACCTCTACCTTACTGCTATAAGTAACAGTGAGAAGGTGCTGTCATCTATGGACCTGAAAGCAGGCTCTCATTAGGCACTGAATCTGCTGGCACCTTGAAATTGGACTTCTCAGGCTTCTGAAATGTGAAAGATAAATGTCTGTTGTTAATAACTCACCTAGTCTCTGATGCTGGTATTGTGTTGTAGCAGCCCAAATGGACTAAGATGCTTGCACATTGTGAGAACTAAATAAGATAATGCAAATGTTAGCTATTGTTATGAAGTAGAAGAACTCTCAGGACCAGAAATCTGGCCTCTTCTGATGTCTCTAAAAGTCTGTAGCCCAGAACATCACTATCATTGAGAGCACAGGAAGGGGGCTAATTAATTTTTGGGTACCTCTTATATTCCAGATTTTCTGTGAGGGCTTGTACATACCTGGCTGAGGTTTTGGGTATCAGTGATAGACTCCTATGTGACTTTAACTTTTCCTTTGCTTTTAAGTTATTCTGAATGCCTCAGTGCAATATGGGAAGAGAAGCTCAGGGGCAGAGGTACATGCATAGCAACCTAACCCCCAACATCGAAGCTCATTATATGAAGACTGAGGACCCACATCAAAACTCCCAAGTCTTACATCTTGAGTAACAATGATGTTTTTTCTTAAGAAAAATACCCATAAAGTAGCATCTCTTCTCTGCCTCATCCTTTGGTGATCTGTGTCTTGAGGACAAAAATGAGTACCCTTTCTCTTGAACATGATGCTTTTTCCAGTTATTTATTTGAGAAAATTTTCATCCAAGGCACTTCAATTAAATCTTCTTTCTCTATTTCTCCTCCCTGATGCCTGCTGCGTCAGGTGACATTGGTACCACTGCAATTGCTTCTAACTAAGGAATCAGAGCCCTCACTATAGCTTATTTTCTTTTATCTACTTCTTGGTGCCTTAAAAATCCTGGCATTGATGGTACAAGAGGCAAACTTTTTTCATTCTCAGCTTTGGGATAAAATATGCTTTGCCTAAAGCATGCTCTGAGCATTTGTCTTTGTACCTTCAAGATGGAAAGAAAGAGCTAGGAACAGACTGACAGACGCATGCGGGCATGTTCTTGGCTTACACAGAAATGAGCTGGTGCCTTACTGATTATGCTGACAGAACTGTCATCCTCCGGCTGCAGGGATGGGGGACAACCCTGGTTTCCTCTAGGAATGGATCTACAGGGTTACTATAAGCTTTGAAACAGTGAGCCAGCCTCTGTGGTTATGACAGCTAGAGTTGTCTTTGACTTGTTTCTTGCTCTCAATCCCCATTACTTAAAAGTCTGATTGCTTCTTCCTTGGAAAATTCTCTTGGATCCATCCTTTCTTCTCCATTTCTAGTTTTATTCTGGTCAAGCATCTTGTTCACCTCATGACTGAATAGCCTCTGCTCTGTCTCCTTTTCACTGGTTTCTCTTTTTCCTAATATGTCTTGGACACTCTGAAAACTTGACTTCCTTTTCCTGCTTTAGAACCCATAATAGTTTCCCACTGCCCATTACATTGAATATGAATCCTCTGCCTCTCTTTTAAAGTCCCTCCTGGTGAAGAGGACTCACTTCTGCTAAAGATTAAGGTCCCAAATTTTAGGTTCCATTCTTGGTTTTGCCAAATCCTGGCTCTGGGACCATTGGGAAGGTCCCATCTGCTCTCTGGATCTTAATGTCTACATCTATGAAGTGAAGGATGTAGTAGATATGTTGAAGTCCATCTGTCTGGCCCACTATAATCTTGTTCTCTAAGAACTGTAGTATTTCTCTCTCCTCCTTTCCCTCAGTCCCTCCCCTCTCCGTCCCTTCCTTCTTCTCTGCATTCTTCCTTTTTTTTTCATGTTTTGATTGTGATTTTTAAAAATCTGGAACATGAAAAATTTAAGTTACTTGTTTACTTAAGTAATATAGTAATATATAGAGAGACACTCTCTTCCATATCATGTCTGTAAGCTGTTTTAAAAGGAGTCATGCATTCCAAGCAAGGTTCATATATCTTACTGCTCTTCGGGGGAGAGGATGGTGAAGGAGAGAGGGGATTTGATAGAAGCACTGGGACTTTGCCAAGGGGGAGAACAAAGCAAAGAGGAAGGGTATGGAGTGTTGATGATAAAATGTACAGATCCAGTGGTTATCTTCAGGTAAGACAGGGTCTTCCCTGCATCATCACTAGAGCAGAAGGTACATGGTTTATATTAATAGCTGGAGGGAACTTAATTAGCTATTTGGAGGCATTTTTATTTTTATTTGTTATTTATTTAAATTCAAGTTAACTAACACACAGTGCAGTATTGGTTTGAGAAGTAGAGCCCAGCTGCTCACCTCTTACATATAACATCTAGTGCTCATCCCAAACGTGCCCTCCTTAATGCCCATCATCAATTTAGCCCTCCCCTCTAGCAACCCTCAGTTTGTTCTCTTTATTTAAGAGCCTTTTATAGTTTGCCTCCCTCTCTGTTTTTATCTTATTTTTCCTTCCCTTCCTCTCTGTTCATCTGATGTGTTCCTTAGATTCCACATGAGTGAAATCATATGATATTTGTCTTTCTCTGACCAACTTATTTTACTTAGCATAATACAGTCTAGCTCCATCCACACTTGGAGCTTGGCAAGTTGTTGTTGCAATCTTGTTGCAATGGCAAGATTTCATTCTTTTTGATGACCAAGTAGTATTCCACTGTATATATAATGCCACATCTTCTTTATCTATTTGTCAGTAGATGGACATATGGGCTCTTTACATAATCTGGCTATTATTGATGGTGCTGCTATAAACCATTGGGGTTCACATGCCCCTTCAAATCAGCATTTTTGTATCCTTTGGATAAATACCTAGTAGTGCAGTTGCTGGCTCATAGGGTAGTTCTATTTTTAATTTTTTAAGGAACCTCCATACTGTTTTCCAGAGCGACTGCACCAGTTTACATTCCCATAAACAGTGTGAAAGGGTTCCCCTTTTGGAGGCATTTTTAAAAGCTAATCTTGAAATATAATGTAATCATTCAGAACCTCTTAAGTTTTGTTTTTTGAATGTAAGTTTTTTAGTGCAACTTTCTAACAGTAAGGGATAGGCAGAAGCTCAGCCCGGGCAGTATCAAAAAATAAGAATGTAATTACATATCCAAATCAGATCTTTAGACTATGGAATTATTTTTAAGAGGATAAAGATCTGGGGGTGCCTGGGAAGCTCAGTCAGTTAAGCATCTGACTTTTGATTTCAGCTCAGGTTATGATCTCACAGTTCAGGAGATTGAGCCCTGCATTGGGCTCTGAGCTGATAACACATAGCTTGCTTGGGATTCTCTCTCTCCCTCTCTCTTTGCCCTCCTCTGCTCGTGTATGTGCATGCATGCTCTCTTTCTCTCAAAATAAATAAATTAAAAAAAATCTGTCTGCTTTTGATTAGGTCTGTCTCATAGTCTTTACCCCCTCCTCCCCCCACCCTGCAAGCCCTGTTTCTTCTGCATTCTTCCTCATCCTGGGAAAGCAACTCCATTTTTCTGGTTGTCCAGGTATATAACCCCATGACCATCTTTGACATTGTTTTCTTTTATATGCAATTTGTCAGTGATCTTCAATTTGTCAGTGATTTTATTTTCTCTACTTTCAAAATATGTCCAAAATCTGACCCCTTCTCATTATCTCCACTGTTCCCACCTTCATACGAACCATCATTTGCTCTCACATGAGTGATAGTCTCCTAACTGGTCTTCCTGCTTCTGTCTTGACATCTTTCAGTCTCTTCTTAACAGTAATTCTGTGAGAGCTTGAATCAGATCACATCTCTTCCATAGTTTCCCATCTCACCCTGAACAAAAGCCAGTGTCCTTAGAAGGGTCTATACATCCTTCATGACATGTAAACTTCTCAGTGACTCTCTGACCTTATCTTACACTGTGCCTTCTCCACTCATCCATTCCAGTCACTCTCAGTTTTCTGCTGTTCCTTGTACATGCAGGTGTGTCCCTGTCTCAGAGTCCTCATTCTTGCTGTCTCCTCTCCTGTAATACTCTTGCCTATGATGTTCATGTAGTTCTTCCCTTCACCCTCCTTAGGTCTTTACTCAATTTGTTCCTTCTCTGAAGTGCTTCCTGGCTGCGTATTTACCACCCTGACCTTCTCTACTTCCTTTCCTAGTTGTATTTTTCTTAGTAGCACACATCACCATCTAGCATATTTTACATCTTATTTATTCCTGTTCATTATAAATCATTTACTATAAAATATAAGCTCTACAAGAATTCTTTGTCTCTTTCTGCAGTCTGTTTTGTTATCATCTATATCTAGAGCATATAGAGCATTGTCTGACACACAGTAGGCAATCGATGTGTATTTGTTCAATGAATGAACGAATTGGTGGTCACCAATCTTTGCTTTCTTTTTTATACAGGAAATGATACTCACTTACTTGAGGAATTGAAGGTCCTTTCCTGCCTCAAACTTGAAGGGTTGTTGGTTTTAAATATGAGACTTAGACAAAGAAAGTCAGGAACCATCACTCACATGTATTTGAAGTGGCCCTCATTCCCGGTCTTGCCACTTGCTATAGTGGTGTGGACAAAATGTCAGTTGTTAACAGACCTAAAGACTAGAAAAGTGCAGATGGCTGGTAAGCCTGTTAACCTCTGTTCCCTCTCTTCCTGGGGCAGGGTCTAGAGGGCAGATTGTCAATAAAAAGACTCTGATCCCTCAGCTTAGTCCTGCTGCCACTTAATCATGACAAGCCAGGAGAAAGTGGCTGGAAAAAAAAGCAGGATTTTCACTACTCATGTGATATTCCTAGAATCATAAATGAAAAAAGCTTGAAGAGTCTCTGGAAGTGGCAGTCTCAAGAGGACAGTGAACCAGACATGAACCTGGTTTGATTATTAAATGGTTGAATAACTTTAGTCCCAATTCATTCCTAAGTTTTCTTTTTGTTTAGTGGAGATGGATGTGACTCTGGTGATCATTGGGTTTAATTATGTCACTTTATAGGGGAGTAAACTGGGGCCCAGAAACGTTAGATAATTTTCCTAGGTTAAATAATGAAGCACCCTTGGGACTAGAACCAGAGCCCAGGCCTCCTTCCTCTAAGACCTGAGGTCATTCCACTATGTTTTGGCTTCCTTGGCCTCTCAGGAGGTGAAACTTGAGGGTTACAGGGTTGGCTTGCAGGCCTGACCCTTAGGGAGGTATCTACCCTTTATCTCTGCTTTCTGTATTTGCCAGAGAGAAAAATTGTCTTCTTCTGTCAAGCTGGCAGGGAAATGGTGAGCATCCAAGGATGGTTTGAGTATACTTAAAGGAAAGAGAGGTGGGAAAGTTGGAGAGTAATGATCTTGGGTGAAGAAGAGTCCTAAAGAGGCAACAATAATGGAAATATCTTAGCATATAAAAGAATACAGATAACTCAAAAAAAAAAAAAAAGAAGTAAAAAGGTGCCTGGGTAGCTCAGTTGGTTAAGCATCTGACTTCAACTCAGGTCATAATTTCACAGTTCATGAGTTTGAGTCCTGCCTCGGGTGAGCTTGAGCTCCGCTTCAGGTGAGCCCTGTTTCACTCTCCCCACCCCCCTTTCTCTCTCTGCCCTGGTGAAATTCTCTCTCTGCCCCTCACTCACTTGCCCTCCCTCAAAAAAATAAAAAAGGACACAGATGAGAAATTGCAAGAAATGTGCACCATGGGAAAAAAAAGGAATAAGAAATGGGATGGAAGAAGTATACACTGATAAGTTCCCTGTGCTAATTAAAAACTGATTTTCAATAATGTTCTCCCTTTCTTCCTTCTGAAATATCCTGCTTTTCCCTCAACAAAGACCATCACACACACACACACACACACACACACACACACACACACTCTCTCTCTCTCTCTCTCTCTCTCTCTCTCTCTCTCTCTCTCTCTCTCTTCATCATCACTTATCTAAATGATTCTAGGTACAGGTCTACTGCTGTCTACACAATGAAGACTTCCTTCTCTAATCCACTGTGTCATCCCCAGATGCTGCCTTCTCTGAATTCCCGCAAGACTTCTAGCTCTTTTGGCCCCTATGATTTGTAAATGACTTACTCTCATGCTGGTGTGCTAACTTCCTGAATTCAGATCTGTGCCTGGTTAGTCTTTCTATGCTTAACAGTAACTACCTCAGTGCATGTTGAAAACATATTTGTTAAATGAATGAATGGGAACATTTTGTTAAAGTAATAATAAAATTAAAAGAATTTATAAAGGACATTAAATACATAACCATATGAACAAATAGAGCAATGACTGAGAAAACATCTTGAAAAATATTGCATTAAAAGTTGTACTATGCACAAAACAAAGGAACCCCAAATCACAAGTAAAGACAAAAGAATGACAGGAACCTAAATCCTAGAATGTGTTGGGGCTTAGGAAAAATGCTAAGACTTACAAAAAAGACTTTCCATCTGCATTCAGGGCAAGAAGAACTACTGGTCATCTTGCTGCTACTGTAACACAGATAACACAAGAACACAGAAGTAACTGACTTCTATTTTACTTATTCCTTCTTAATCAAGAATATTCCAAGAATAGTCTTGGAAAGCATTGAATAGTCTTTTGTCATATTAGAAATGAAGTTCATTATATGAGAGGGGAGAAGGGGAAGAGCAAGCTGCTTCAATTATGTTTCTACTTCCAGCACAGAAGTGGTATCAGAACACTGGAGGGTAACAAGTAACAATCTATTTTTTTTTCCAGAAAGATGGAAAACAGATTATAGAAACTATAGAATAGAAAACATCAATTCTATTAGTAATTTCCTCTAGGATTTGGCAACTTACAGTTGGCGAGGTGCTTACAAATAAGCAGATAAAACTAAAAATTACTAGAAAAAAGCTTGGATTCATTAAGGACATGACATGATGATCCTAATTTCACGTCCTTATCCTACTTTGTGGTTAAAGCACATGAATCTTGTAGAAAATTCATGTATTTCCTTGTTATCTTCACTCATGTGTTTCTTTTTTTTTTTAACAATTTTTTTTCCCCAACGTTTATTTATTTTTGGGACAGAGAGAGACAGAGCATGAACGGGGGAGGGGCAGAGAGAGAGAGGGAGACACAGAGTTGGAAACAGGCTCCAGGCTCCGAGCCATCAGCCCGAGCCTGACGCGGGGCTCGAACTCACGGACCGCGAGATCGTGACCTGGCTGAAGTCGGACGCTTAACCGACTGCGCCACCCAGGCGCCCCTTCACTCATGTGTTTCAAACTCATCTCAAATTCATGTCCCAAACTTTACTTTTTTCTTTACCCTCCCCATCCCCTGTCAATCTGCTCATATAACCCAGTAAATGATATTGCTGTCCACTTGATAACAAATGCTGGACTTGAACATTATCCTGCATTGGCCTCTGCCTCACACTTTACATCAAATCCATCATTCGCATTTGAGGATTCTGAGTTAGTGCTTGCCTCTCTGCATCTATAGCCATCTCCAGTGGCCTGATTCCCTTCTGATTCCCTGTGAGTGGAGACTGCTAAGTGACCTACAAAACCATATGTAATGAGTTCTATTTGCTCAGGATCTAAAGAGCTTGGATGGTCAGAACTAGAGGAGTTAATAATTAGAATCACTTAGGTAGTTCTGATTCTAATAGGATAATTAGAATACCTCTATGTGCATGGCTCCATGGAAGCATTTGGTCACTCTTCACTGATTGGAGCAAAAACTTCAGAGAATGCTTCAGATTCTGTCTCCCTCTGTTTCTGCTCCTTCCCCCCCACCTCGAAAATAAATAAACATTACAAAGAATTTAGAGTTGAATAGGACTTTGGTATATAGGGCAGGGAAATAATGCCATTTCAGGATTCCTAGTCCATGGTAGGGCATAGTATCCAGACCTGATTAGGTGTCTGAGTCCTAAGCTATTAGTTGAACATTTTCAACATTATGAGGCTATATTTTGGAATGTAAAGGCTACATAAATATGAAAAAGATACTGTGATTATTATTTGTTAGAAGGCTTTACTTTATGGCATTCACAGAAATTAGAACCTTGACATATCTGCAAGGCTCTGTACAATATGTCTGGTAGATCTACCAAGGTCTAACTTCAGGTTACCCAAGAGATGTGAAATTTGGATGTTTTAAAGTATTTAAAATGAGAAGATGGGGACAGGTTTATAATTTCAAGTTCTCAGGTGAGAAAACAATCCTCCTTTCTTCTGTTTCTCCATTTTCTTAAAATGATATTTTCCTTTCTTAAAATTTGTATTTAAGCTATGTTATAAAACATTTTCCTCCACTCCCCATGATGTTTTGAAATGATGAAGAGTCTTGGGGTCTTGCTTCTTGAGTCCAGATCCTGGATGTACTACTTGGGCAAGTTACTTAATTGCTTTGTGCCTAGTTGCTTTATCTGCAAGTGGTGATAAAAGTAGGGCTTGGCCAGCCTGGTTGCTATGATGAATAAATGAAATGATGCAGTTAAAACACTTGGAGCAGATAGTAGTTACTCAATACATGAAGCCCAATTACTTGTCTGTATTGTTATTATGTCTGGAGTCTCACCTCTCTCCACCTTAGTTATTGTTTTTGGGAAGTCTTTAACTTCAGTTTCCTCAACAGCCAGGAAGGCCTGGACTCCTGATCATTTCAAGTTCTGGTTTTGATTAACTGGCGATTGGGACATCTTGACCTTCTACTTTCATGATAACTATTCTCTTAGTCCAGAAAAGCTTAATTCAGCTCATTCCAATCTGTTCTAATCCAATTCAGTTCAACTCATCAGTTCAATTTAGTGCAAATCATTCATTTCATTTATTTTAAAAAAATATCTCCTGAGGTCTGAGTCATTCATAATACTTGCCAGACCTAAGTCAGACAGAAACAAGGCATGGGAATCCTTGTTTTTGAGGGTTTTACAAATCTGAATGCTTTCTGTAGCTTCACATCTTTACTAGTGAAGAGAAAATAAAAAAGACTCTATCCCCTTAAGGGTTTAAAGGACTTTTCCTTTAAACAATCTTGAGGAAAACAACAACCAGCCAATTCCAATTGGAAATAGGAAATTCAGTTCTGATACCTAAGTGGTTCTAATTATTCCCTATTCAAGGGGTAGGGGGCAGTTCCTAGAGGCTGACGAATCTTCCCTGGAGGCTGCAGCAGACAAGCTACTGAACTTTTTTGAAAAGAGGGTGACTGTTGTAGGGTTCAAACAACAGCAAAGTAAACAAAGACTGGGCTTTTTTTTATTTAGTCAAAAAGAATTGATTTTCCCTGGAGTGTCACTTACCCCATAATGATTATTGGAAGGAAGACAAATTAGAGTAAAACAAAGACAAAATTAGTTGAGTTGCAGATCAGTAGCTGATTTTGACTGCTTGTCTTGAAGGCAAAGTTAGAAAAAGACAGTAAATGGGGAGGCAGGATATCTGAAACATCTTTAAATGTATTTTTCTACATTCATTCATTCATTCATCTCATCTGTTTTTTTAAAAAAGTTGGAGATCAACATGCAAAATGGTAATTTCAGGTTAATTCTAGGCAAAGTTATCTAGATCTAACTGGAGCCTACTTGCTTACTGTGTAAAAGAATAAATTAGCCCAATGTTTAAATAAGTTTCTCTGAAGGGATTATTATTTTAGAAACATGTGGCTTTAGATCCAAAGATCTCTAGGCATAATATGATCTCAGCTGTTCCCCACTCCAGGCACTTGAAACAAATAAATGAATAGAAAACTAATTCTGTTTGAAAAGACTTCAAGGGACTTAAGTAATTTGTATTTCTTAACTGCAAACTAAGGCAGGGTCGAATCTGTTCTACATTTAGTTTAGGAGATTTTTAAAGCCATTTATTGCAACCCACTAAGTTTCTCTGAACTACACATTGGTCCTTTTTACCCAAACGGCCACAAATTGTTAAAAGAGAAAATGAATTCTTCCTGCTAGATAATATTTCTTGAATTTGAAGATCTGGAATGGAAATATTCCAATTTCAACACCCCCCTCGCCTGAATGTGTACTTGGCATATATCTAGAAATTAAATTGATTCAGAAGCAATACTTCAGGAGGGGAAAGTCTTTCTTTGATTTGCAGGTGTGTGCTTAACTCTCCAGGTGTTCTTTCTATCTACCATGCATTCTCCTTTAGTTTACCATGTATTTAAATCTTTTTAAAATATCTAGCACAGGTCTCACCTTTTCAAGGAAGTGCCCTAAATTTAATCCCAAGCATAGGGATTTCTCCCTTTATAGAATTCATGCAATGCTCAAATATTGTTCTGTTTATTCTATTCTTATTATGTCATCACATGATAAACTGAAAAGCTACCTTCTCATTTTCTGTGAATGTGTATGTGTGTGCATCTACTCTCTTCAGCTACGTTAAGAGTTCATGTGTCAGGGCTATATCTTCAGCTTTTCTATCTCAACAAATGGCTGTACAAACAGTAAGTAAGTGTTCAATATAGGTGTGTTGCTGGAGTAGCAGGCTGTAGAAGATGTACTGCTTGGTTTAGGGTCTCAATGATTTTTCTGTGAAGGTGCTGAACTCAGGGTTTTGATATTCCTTTTGGCTTGTTTTCCATTTGGTACCACTGCACTCTCTCTGTTGCTGAAATTACTGAACTCAAATGGTCAGGACTGTAAATACACAGGGGGAAGGTCATTTTGTCTATATTCTGCTCACGAGAAAATGAATCTGTTCTTTTCCTGTGATCTAACAAACTGAAGCAGACCTGGAAAGCGTCCTTTCTGTTGTAATTCCATTTCCACCTGTTTCTACCAGATCAGTTTTTAAGAAACAGTTAGGCCTGACAAGAAAAGCAGTTGTTAGTGGCCTTACTTTGGAGGTGATAGGGCCATTACCATTCACCAGACCAATATTTAGGACACACGTACTGAATTATTTAAAACTAATAATGCACATGAAAACCATTAAGGTAAAAAATGGGATGAAAAACTCCACTGTGATAACGTTTATTTCCTCTGGCTTGCCCAACTGTTCCCTTCACTCAAGGACACACAAAGAATCTCAGAGATGATAATCCTGAGTACTGGGCTGCTCTATTGCTTTCATCCCCAGCCCACTCCCTCTCTGTTCCCTCTCACCTCCAGAACCGTGGTGAGATTGACTTTGGGCATGACAGAGTGAGGAGCTATGCTGACCTGCTCTGTAGTGAAACTGGTGAAAATTATAAAAACAAGAAAATTATATAAAACAAAGGGAAACGACAACAACAAAAACTATTCAAAGCCTTTAAAAATGGTTCTAAGGGCAAAGGCAAAGAAGGAAACATCTACATAAGAAACATCTATTAAAATCCAGTAAAAGGAGGCAAGAGTCTATACCATGTAAACCAAAACCACTACTTCTCTCTCCTCTTCTCATCTCTTCCATCTCAGAAAGGTGGAGACTCCCCTCTAGATTGTTGCAGTCAAGAACACCAGGTTCTTTCTCCTTTTGACTTCCAGCTAGAGGGCCTTCATTCCTAGAGGAGCAGGACTTCAGCATTTCTTATTCTGCCTCCAGGTGCCTGTTGCTGAGGCTACATATGACAAATGCAGTTAGGAAGTGGGCTTTTTTTCTTCTTGCCAAGCCACACTTGTGTATTGGAGGCTCTGTCTTGGGTGTAGGCTGCTGAGAATACTGGGGCCCCAATAGCTCTTGCCTGGACTCATGAGGTGGTGGTTCCATGGTAGAAGAATCAAGCTGAGAGGATCTTAGGCTGCTACCCTACCTTCCACCAAGAGCTTAGCTCCTAGAATGAGGATCTCAGAGAGAAACTTGCCTATGAATTCACTCCTGGCTCCAGAGCCTTGACTGAGATTTTGCCTAGGAGGGTAAAAGGGAAACAGACTGCAAAACAGATACCTGATATTCTCTTCCCCAAAGAAAAGACTTAATTTGCAACAGAGATTTAAACCAAAGAGCATTCTCAAATACAGTAGAGGTGTGGTAAAAGGCAATTGGGAGATTCATGGAACTAATAAGGATCTAATGTAGGCTGGCTAGTATGCAGGAGAGAACTAGGGAAATAAGATAGCTGGAAAAAGCCCTCACGGGGTCAGAACAAATATCAAATACTGACCTCGGAAATGATTTCTTTGTAGGATCCACAATTTGATTAGTCTGTAAAGAAACTTAGGTCTCCAGGGGATTGTTGAAAAATCATAACATTGTCTGCCTACAAGTAATACAGGCAGGTGTGGTCAGGGAAAGGTGAGAGAGCCCTCTCAGTACCACTGTCCTCCCAGGGTGATTGTGGGCGTATGTTAAACTGTGCCTCCCTGAAGAGAACATTGGAGTCTTTGACTAAAATAATCCAGGCAGTTACTAAATAAATAAACAAATAGCAGGCCATGGAGGGAAATCAACACCTAGAATGCTACACAATATCTCTTCTACAATATCAACTTTCCAGTCCCAAATTAGGAGCCATACAAAGAAACATGAAAGTATGACTCATATACTGGAAAATTAAGCAAGCAACATAATTGACCATGAGAATAACCAGATGCCAAATTTAACAGAAAAGAATTTCAAAGTCATTTATAATGACTATTATAAATATGTTCAAAAAAGTAAAAGCATGATTAAAGAAATAAAGTATATGACAATATTACATCAAAATGAGAATATTAATAAAGAGGAATTATTTACAAATATATTAATTTTAGGGGCATGTGGGGCTCAGTCAGTTAAGTGTCTGACTGGCTCAGGTCACGATCTCAGGGTCCATTGGTTTGAGCCCCACATAGGGTTCCTTCTTCAGATCCTCTGTCTCCCTCTCTCTCTGCCCCCTCCCCCTGCTTATTCTCCCTCTCTCTCAAAAATAAATAAACATTAAAATATATATTTATATATGAATTTTAGAGTTCAACAGTACAGTTGATTTTTTTTAAATTGGAGGGGTCTCCATAGTAGATTTAAATCTGCTAAAGAACTAGTAAAATTGAAAATGGATCGGTACAGATTATGCAAGCCAAAGAATAGAGAGAAGAATGAAGAAAAATGAAGAGAACCTTAGAGAAATAGGAGCCAAAAGAAGGGGCACCAGTATGTGTGCAATGGGAGTACCAGAAGAGAAGAGAGAGAAAGGAAAAAAAATATTTAAAGAAATAATGGGTGAGAACTTCCCAAATTTATTGAAAAACAATATCCTACACAGCTAGTAAGCTCAATAAACTCCAGTAGGATATACACAAAGAGACCCATAAAAGATACATTACAGTAAAAATGCTTAAAGGAGAAAAATCTTGAAAATAGCAAAAGAAAAATGACATTACTTACAAGAGAACCTCAATAAAATTAGCATCTCACTTCTCATCAGAAACAGTGGAGGTCTGGGATGGTGGGATAACAAATTTAAAGTGCTCAGAGGAAGAAAACCTGTTAACCAAGAATAGTATACCTAGAAAGCTATCTTGTAATAATAAAGGTAAAATCAAGATTTTCCAAGATAAATAAAAACAGAGAATTTGTTGATTGCAGGCCTACCTCACAAGAAATAATAAAATTTATTCAGGCTGAAGCAAGTGGCCCCAGATGGCAGTTCAAATCCACATAGACAAATAAAGCATTAATAAAGGTAATTATATAATTATAAAAAATTCCACAAATGCACATTTTTTTTTCTTTTTTGCTTTTAACTGACAAGGAATAGAGCTATAGGTGTAACATTGTCTTTCTCACTCTTGCTCTCACACTGGAATTAATCTAGCATAAACCCAAAGCTGATTCTGATAAGAAATATAGTAAACCTTACAGCAATTGTTAAAGCAGTTGCTCAAAACATAGTGAAAGAGGGGCGCCTGGGTGGCGCAGTCGGTTAAGCGTCCGACTTCAGCCAGGTCACGATCTCGCAGTCCGTGAGTTCGAGCCCCGCGTCGGGCTCTGGGCTGATGGCTCAGAGCCTGGAGCCTGTTTCCGATTCTGTGTCTCCCTCTCTCTGCCCCTCCCCCGTTCATGCTCTGTCTCTCTCTGTCCCAAAAATAAATAAACGTTGAAAAAAAAAAACAAAAAACAAAAAAAACATAGTGAAAGAAATCATTAAAGAAATTAGAAAAGCTACGTTAGAAAAATCTACTTAATGTGCAAGACAGTTGTTAAAGATGAATAGAAGAACAAAAGAGACATGAGACATAGAAAACAAAAAATCAAATGGCAGATGTAAATCCAACTACATCAGTAATAATATTAAATGTGAATGAATTAAACAATCCAATTTTAAGACAGATTGTCAAATTGGATTAAAAAAACATGACCTAACGATACTTTCTAAAGGATACACAGTACATTCAAGAAAAAAAATAGATTGAAAATAAAAAGATTTAAAAATATATGCAAAAAGCAGCCACAGGAAAGCTGGAGTGGCTTTACTAATATCAGATAAGAGACTTTATTATTTTTTTTTTAATTTTTTTTAACGTTTATTTATTTTTGAGACAGAGAGAGACACAGCATGAACAGGGAGGGGCAGAGAGAGAGGGAGACACAGAATCAGAAGCAAGCTCCAGGCTCTGAGCCATCAGCCCAGAGCCCGACACGGGGCTCGAACTCGCGGACCGCGAGATTGTGACCTGAGCCGAAGTCGGACACTTAACCGACTGAGCCACCCAGGCGCCCCCAGATAAGAGACTTTAAAACAAGCAAACAAAAAATGTTAGTAGAGATAAAGATGGATATTTTATGAAGATAACGGTGTCAATCATCAGGAATATGTAACAATTATAAATATATGTACTGAATAACACACCAAAATATCTGAAGTGAAAACTGAGAAATTAAGAGAGAAATAGAAGATTCAATAGTAATAGTTGAAAACTTCAATACTCTACTTTAAATAATGGTTAGAAAAACTAGATGGATCAACACGTACTTAGGACACTTAAACAGCATTATTAACCAATTCCATCTAACAGGCATGTATAGAACACTCAACAACAACAGGTACAAATTCTTCTCCAGTGCACATAGAACATTCTCCAGAATAGATCATACACAAGGCCATAAAAAAACTTCAACAAATTTGATAGGTTAAAAATAAAATAAGTTATCCAACTACAATGGAATGAAATTTGAAATCAATGGCAGGAAAAAAACTGGGAACTCACAAATATACCAAAATTAAACGATGTAGTACTAAAAAGCAATATATCATAAATAAAATCAGAACAAAAAAGTGAGAGATGAAGGAAAATCAAGACATAGCATACTGAAACTTGTGGGATACAGCTAAGACAATGCTTATGTGGAAATTTATAGCTGTGAATGCCTATATTAAAAAAGATGTTAAATCAATAATCTTCCATCTTAAAACACTGGAAAAAGAAGAGCAACCTAAACCTAAAGGGAACAGAGCAAGAAAACAATAAGGAGTACAGCAGAAATTAATGGAATAGAGAAGAGAAAACAAAACAAAACAAAACCTAAAGCTGATTCTTTGAAAAGATTTTTTTTAATGGGCAAATTTTAGTTAGAATGACCAAGAAGAAAAGAGACTCAAATTATTATAATAAGAAGTGAAGGAAGGGAGATTATTACTGACTTTATAAAAACAATAAGGAATGCTGTGAATAAGTGTGCATCAACCAATTGGATAATTTAGAATGATTGGGCTCAGCGTCCTCCTACACCGCCATAAAATTTGTTAGAAAGCTGCAACTATGCAAAGTGACTCAACAGGAAATATAAAATACAAACAGAACTATATCAAATAAAGAGATTGAGTTAGTAATTAAAAAAAATTACCCCCCCCAAAATATTCCACACCCAGATGGCTTCGCCACTGAGTTCTACCAAACACTTATGGAAAGTAATAATACCAATTATTGACAAAATCTATTAAAAAATTTGAAGAGAACAGTTCCCAACTCACTCTGAGTCACGTATTACCTTCATATCAACACCAGATGGACATCACAAGAAAAGAGAACTACGGACCAATGTCTTTTATGAATATGAATGCAATAATCCTCAACAACATAGTAGCAAACCAAACCCATGTAAAAAGAATTATATACCATGATTCAATAGGGTTTATCTCAAGGATACACAGTTGATTTAACATCCCCAAATTGATTAAACTACATCATATCGATAGGATAAGAAAAAAAATATAAGAAAAAATATGTAATACTTCAACTGATACATAAAAAGCCTTTGATAAAATCCAACATCCTTTTTTTGATTAAAAAAATACTCAACAAACTAGGAATAGAAGGGAACCTCCTCAACATGATAGAGGGCATTTATGAAACTACAGTTAACATCATACTTAACAGTAAAAAGTAGATGCATTTCCCTTAGATCAGGAGCAAGACAAGGATGTATACTCTTGCTACCTCTACTTAACATTGTACTGAAGATTCTAGGTGGGGCAAGTGGGCAATAAAAAAGTAAGAAAGACATACAGATGAAAGGAAGGAGTAAAAAATATTTCCATTCACAGATGCATGTTTTTGTATATAGAGAATTCTACTGAATTAACTAGTCTTTTAGAAATAACTAAAGAGTTCAGTAAGGTTACAGGTTACAAGATCAATACACAAATACCAGTTGTATTTTTATATACTCATAATGAATAAACTGAAAATAAAATTAAAACACTGATTCATTGAAGTATCAAAAGGAATAAAAACCAGTAAATTTAATAAAAGAAGTAAAAATGTACAACTTGAAAATTATAAAACATCATTGAAAGAAATTATAGAAGATCAAAATAAATGGAAAGTCATGTTTATGAATTGGAAGACTTCACAGTGTTAAGATGGCAACACTCCTCAAACTGAGCTACAGATTCAGTGCAATCCCTTATCAGAATCTCAGCTGGGACTGCTTTGTAGAAATTGACATGTTGATTCTAAAAATGATATGGAAATGCAAATCAAACAATCCTGATAGAGAACAAAGTTGGGGGTGCCTGGGTGGCTCAGTTGGTTGGGTGTCCAACTTCAGCTCAGGTCATGATCTCACCGTCCTTGGGTTTGATCCCCACATCAGGCTCTGTGCTGACAGCTCAGAGCCTGGACCATGCTTCGGATTCTGTGTCTCCCTCTCTCTCTGCCCCTCCCCCACTCAAGCTCTGTCTCTGTGTCTCTCAAAAATAAATAAATATTAAAAACATAAAAAAAAAAAGAACAAAGTTGGAGGACTCATACTCCCTGATATCAAAACTTACTAGAAAGCAATACTAAGCAAGACAGTATGGTACTTACACAAAGATATACATATTGATCAGTAGAACAGAATTGAGAGTCTGGAAATAAATCTGTATATCTCTATGGTCAGCTAATTGTCAACAAAGTTGCCAAGATTATTCAATAGAGAGAGAGTAATTCAACAAATTGTGCTGAGACAACAGGATATCTAGTTGCAAAAGAATGAAGTTGGACACTCACCTAATATCATATACAAAAATTAATTCCAAATGGATCAAAGGCCTGAACATAAGAGCTAGTACTGTAAAACTCTCAGAAGGAAACATATGAATCAATCTTTATGACATTGAATTTGGTAAGTTATTTTTGGATATGAAACCATAAAAGCACAAATAACAAAATTAAAAAAATATACTGGATTTTATAAAAATTGAAAAAACATTTGTACTTTAAAGGATGCCATCAATGAAGTGAAAGGACAATTCATGGAATGGTGCAAATTATACATCTGATTGGGGGCTTGGTTCTGGAATGTACAGGAACATACTAGCAACTCAATAATAAGACAACCCAGTTCAAAATGAGCAAAGAATCTAAATAGATATTCAATAAAGAAATGAAAATGACCAACAAGCATATGAAAAGATGTTCAGTGTCACTGCTCATAACAGAAATACAAATCAAAACCACAGTGAGATACCACTTCATATTCATTAGGATGGCTAGAATCAAGAAGGTAGATAACAGCAAGGGTTGGTAAGGATGTAGAGAAATAGGCACCTCACACACTGTTCAAGGGAATATGAAATGGCTCAACCACCTTGGAAACCAGTTTAGTGGTTCCCCAAAGTATTAAACATCAAGTTACCATAGGACTCAACTACTCCACTTGAAGGTGCACACCAAGAACAATGAAAACACATGTCCACACAAAAACTTGTACCCAAATGTTTAAAGTAGTGTTATTTAAAATAGGCAAAAAGTGAGTAAAATGTCCCTCAACAAGTGATTGAACAAATGTGGTATGTCTCTGCAAAGGAATTCTTTCAACCCTAAGAAGAATGGAGTATGATACCTGTCAGAATTTGAATGAACCATGAAAATATTAAGCTAAGAAGCTAGTCACAAAGACCTCATATAATTCCATTCATATTAAAGTCCATAGTAGAGAAATTTAGAGACAGTAAGTAGATTAGTACTGCTGAGGTCTGGGTGTAAGAAGGTAGGTAGGGTAGTAATAGCTGAAGGAAAAGGGATTTTCTTTGAGGTGATAAAAAATGTTTGGAAATTGACTATGGTGATGGTTGCAAATATCTGCAAATACACTAAAAACCACTGAAATGTATACTTTGAATGACTTGTGAACTTTGTGTGTTATCTTAATAAAGGTGTTTTTCAGAAGCAGGTAAAAGGAAAAGGCAGTAGAGTTCTAACGAATATCTGGAAGGTGTTCCCTTGGGTGAGAGGAGAGGTAGAGGTGGCAGTGGAGGGTTTTCTATTCTTCATGGGAGGAGAGAGGTATGCTTCATCAGCAAGCCAGACATAGAAACTTGTCAATTGTGGGTTTAAAGTTTTGGCTTTGGAAATAGAGGCTAGAAAATACCTTTAATTACCCACATGACTTTAGGCAAGTCATTTCATCTTGCTGGGCCTCAGTTTTAATTCTTAAAACAAAGGGACGGAAGAAGCGTATGCTCTCTGAAGTTCATGTAGCATAAAAATTCTCTGATTGGAAGAGCAAAGCAGGTTTTCACAGGTGAAGACTTAGCACACGTAGAATTTTGAAAAGAGGGGAAATAGGTTTTGGTGTCTACCACATATATTGGGTTGTATATACTACTTCTCTCAACTCTCCAGTTCCTCTGGGTATATACGGAGGCCCATTTGCCAAAGCATAATCTCGGTTAGCTATATCTCACTAAATCAGAGTTTCCAAAAGTGTATTCTGTGGAACACTTATGGATTATATAGAATTGGAATGCTTCTGAGAGCCTTTAATATGTTATGTACTTTGTGAATCTTTAGAATGGGGGTATAGCATGCAGTTTTCCCAAACCTATTTGGTCATGGAAGACTTTTCAAAACTTACTTTCTCCTGGGGTGCCTGGGTGCTCAGTCAGTTAAGCGTCCAACTTTGGCTCAAGTCATAATCTCATGGTTCGTGGGTTTGAGCCCAGTGTCGGGCTCTGTACTGACAGCTCAGAGCCTGGAGCCTCCTTTGGATTCTGTGTCTCCCTCTCTCTCTGCTCCTCCCCCACTTGTGCTCTGTCTCTCAAATAAACATTAAAAAAGTTAAATAAAATTTACTTTTTCTTGAGCATCTTATAAAAGTAGAGTTATGAGGAATCTGTTTTGAAAAATGCTAGAGCAAAGGGCCAGTTTTCAAAAACTTAAAGATATTTCTCTTCCAAAAGGATTTTAGTTTCCTTTGCAGAGTCTTGGAAATTAAGGCAATCTTGAAGGCAGCAAGGATTTATTTATTAATGATAGCATTGTGACAAGTAGCAGGGGAGATGTTTTGGGTAAACTGAGCCAGCATGCTGTTTTTCGAATCATGTTATATATGATGTGGACTAGTTAGAGCAACTTGGCCCAGACTTGAAACCACATCCAAGATGAGACAACAGAGGTACAGTTCCTCAAATCTAGGAGAAATTGTAGAAAAGAAGCTGTGAGGTCATATGAGATCAATAAGGATTTTTTAAAAATCATACTCTTTAAAGAGTATGCTGTGTGAGGGCTGGATTGTCACTTTGAGTGGAACCAGGGGATGGAAGTGGTGGGGACTATTGCAATAACCCAGGTGAGAGACAACGGTGGTTTGAGCTAGAGTGATAGTAGGGAAGATAAGGAGGAGAGTAGACATTTGTGCCTGGGTGAGAGACAATCATGGTTTGAGCCAGAATGATAGTAAGGAAGATAAGGAGAAGTGGAGACCTTTGTGCTATTTTTTAGGGGTCACATCTCTGGCACTTGGTGATGGATTGGACTTAGGGTTGGGGGGCTGGTGCTATGTGCATTTATGTAGATGATGAAGCTTGGGAGAGGAGATTCTGAGAGATTTAGGGGAGGGTGATTAAGTGTACTATTTTCTACTTGCTCCTTTTGCTTTGTTTTGAAATGCCAGTAAGAAATCCAAGTGGAGAGACCAAGGTTTCAGCTGGATATTACCTGCTTGGTGCTTAAAGAAGAGGTCAGGCACAGCATATATATTTTGAATATAGGTGAGGTGATATTTAAAGCTATGGACTGGATAAGATCCCTACAGAGAATACAGGTGCATGAGACAAGAGTATCCAGGTGGAACCTGGGAAACTAACATTGAAAGACCATGAAGCAGTAAAGAACTCAACACAGACCAAGGTCTGTCGTGAGATGTAGGAGGAAGTCCAGTGTGGTAGAAAAGTGATTCAAGCAAGAAGATGGCTAACTGTGTGGTGTTCCTGAGAGGCATGTAAGATGTGGATAGGGGAGTGACCATTGAATCTGGCATCTGAATTGTGTGGCATTCCTCTTATATTGAAATTTTTATTTTTTATTTGAAAAGTACTATAACCACAGTATAAAACATAATGAAAATATAAGTTTATTGGTACCTGTGACAAGAACATTTTCAGTGGTTCCTATGGGAAGAGAGCCAGAATGAGTGGGTTGAATAATGAGTGGGTTGAATAATAATTGATGAGAAGAGATGGTGTAGTAAACATGTAACTATTTATTTCCTCTAAAAGCTCCACTGAGATGACAGCATTGTTTTTTTTTTTTGTTTTTTTTTTTTTTTTTAAGGCATAAAGCCACAAAGCCTCCTAGGAGCTGGTTAGAAATGAAGACTTTCAGGCCCCACTCCAGACTTATTGAACTAGAATCTGAATTTTCCCAATATATTCTTCTGATTTGCCTACACATTAGTTTAAGAAGTACTGACTTGGCAGTACTTACACTGCACAATCCCTAAAACACTCAGGAATTGGAGGCATTGATGTTCCAGAAAATGGGCATGAAGAACAAATAGGGTTAGGTGGCTAACGTACAAGGATTGGTAGAAAAATGAAGAGGCAGGCATGCTTCCCCCTTGGAGCATTCAGGCAAGTGCTTCTCCCCACTTGAGCAAAACAGCAAAGGTTTATTCTTTAAAGAGAGTAGATAGTTTCTGGACTGGAGAATGCCAAGGAGTACTGAGGATGCTAAGTGCTAAGACCCTAGCCCTTTTCCTCAGCTACCAGAATGCTGACATGGGGCTTCACCATCTGGGTAGGAGCTTGGGAAAATCTTATCCAGGGAATTTGACCAACTCAAGAGGCAAGATTTAGATACTGGCTCAGAGATTTCCTAACTCTAATGCCCAGGGGTTTGTCTGTCTCCCTCCCTCCCTCCTTCCCTTCCTTCCTTCCCTCTCGTTCTTTCCTTCTTTCCTTCCAACTTCTGTTGCTGTTTTGCTCTCCCTCTGGCATCTTAGTGGAGAGCTCTGCTTCCAGAGCTACTTTGTAATTTTCTCCAGAGCTAGTTTGTAATTTTCTCCAGAGCTACTTTATAATTTTCCTATCTGGCTATCATAACGGTTTGTTCTTTTTTCTCTTGTCTCTAGTATTTGTTTGGGGGAATAAGATGCCATTCCAAGACTGTATGTTCTTATTGAAGGAGCCCGACAGATTTTTACAATCAGGGTCCTGATAAGCAATTCTGCTACTGTATGTAGAAATTCAGATGACCTCTTTTTCTGTTCACCATATTCTCATATTTGCTTTCACTGCCTTTTCAGCTTGTTTTCTAAATTAAAAGAGTGTTTCTTGTTGCATTTTCCACTGTCTTTCTCCCACCCCCAATATATTTACTTACAGAAATTCTACACAGCTTGTTGTGTACAAAACAAACCCCAATTAAGTGAAGGTTTCTTCCCTTCCTGCCCTGATCAGAGGTTAGCTTTGGTGGGGGTATAGCAGTAGCAAGGGTTTGGGTGGACTCTTGATACTTGCTCAGACATTATTTGGTGATGGAGTGATCACTGTTTTTTGTTCAATTTGTTTTTCTATTCTAAAGCTAACAACACCATGCAGAAACAGTTTGAAGTTTACACAAAAAGAAAACTGATTATACATTCAAGAGCATTTAAGGACTCCCTATTAGTGTCCTCCTTTTGCCAAAGTTGAAAATTTTAAGTTGTGTCATTTCAGAAGAGACATCTGTGTTTTGTTGAGACTAACTCTGTGTGGTTACCAAATTTCAGAGATGACACTCAGCTTCTCTAGGGGAAAGCTGGCATACACAGTGCATTAATACATATGTTCCTTTAACGTATTATCTCCTGGTATCCATATAATAGTATTCATGAACACAGCAGCTTTGGGGAAAACTATAAAGTTGGCAAAGAAAACAGTGCAGATGAAGCTTAACCTTTTGGTGCTGTTTTCCACCTTCTGTATCATTCTCTTTTATCTCAACTCAAAGAACCCAGTCCCTTGTATTTGCACAATTTAAAAACTTCTAGTCAAATTTAAATATTTGGACATTTTTCTGTTAAACCTTACCATAAGTTTGCAGGTGTTCATTTGTCATTCTCTTTTATTTGAGGTCCATATTCCCCTTTTAAAATAAAGCAAGGATTTTTCTGACCTTTTAAAGACTATACTATTCTGGAAGTGGCCTTGCATAATTCCTGAAATCAAGCCTAGGTGGTCAAAAGGGCAAGTCTCTATGGGACAGGCAGATGCCCATCTTTTCATCAACTGTCTTCTGACAGCAAACAGGTAGACATCTTCTCATTGGCTTTTACTGGGCGTCCATTTCTTCCAGATCCCACAATTTAGAATTTCAGATTGCAACTTGCAGTTAATTTTCAAATGAGCGGATTTAACAATGAGTATGCTGGATTCTCAGGGGGGATTTTGATCTCTGTGAACAGGGTGAGGAAAAACATCATTGTCATTATTTCTTTGATGTTCTTCTCTTTGAGCAACTCCACAAGTACAGGCAAATTGTGCCTCTCCTGTTGGTTCCATTTGCCTAAGAGCCTAGTACAGTGCCTTGCACAAACATAACCAAATATTTGCTATTGAAAGAAAACTTCATGAAAAATGAGCATCTTTACTTTGGTCTCAGAACCGAACCATATTGAAATAGGCAAATAGACTTCAGGTTGGAGAAGGTAATAGTATTTGGGTAGGGGAATAGAAGACCTATCTGGAAATAGAAAGTAGTGCATGAAGCAAAGAGTTGAAAGGGTGGAAGATGAGAAAGAGGACAGGAGAGCTAATCTGAGGCCAAAATATGGAAGACCTTAATGTCAAACATAGGACTTGGGACTTTTTTCCTGAATCTGACTATTGGAACCCACAGGGGAATTAAACCAGAGCAAGGGCTCAGAGCAGGAAGCTGGGAGGGTAGAAGGCTGAAGGCACTGATATCAATTCAGAAGCAGTTACTGTGAGATGATGAAGAATGCACATGTAGAGGCAACCCTGTCTTCTAGGCATGTGATCCATTGTCTGAACCAAAATTTAGTAGACTTTATTAGAAGGGACAGAATATTTTAAGTTGGGGCCACTTTTGAAAAATCTAGTGCTCCAGGCTGTGGCCCTTCCTATATGAGGGACCTTTCTTTTTCATGCCCTTCTTATTCCAGGAGGATTGTGGATGAAATGTTCCATGACCTCCCATCAGCCCTCATTTATTTAGTTGTAGCCATTGATGGAAATGGGACCTCCCACAAATCTGTTTAAAACCCCTTGCCAAGCTGAAAGTAATGAGACAGAGGTGTCTGTGTGGAGGTTTTCTGTGCTTCATGTCAAAACAACAGAACAGTCTACTGAGCCTAACAGAACCCAACCCCCCAGAATCCCACAACCGAAATTGCTTGAGTTGAGGAATCACACACCTGCTGGATTCTGAGACTGAAAAAAAGCTTTTTTGCTTTGGGAAGTTTGGTGCCTGAAGATGTTTGTAAAATCAAAGCATTTTAGAATTGAATGAGGGGTGCCTGGGTAGCTCAGTCAGTTAAGCATCCAACTCTTGGTTTCGACTCTAGTCATGATCTCATGGTTTGTGTGTTTGAGCCCCACATTGGGCTCTGCACTGCCAGTGTGGGACCTGCTTGGGATTCTCCCCCTCTCCCCGCCCTCCTCTTGTACCCCTCTCCCTCTCTTTCCCTTTCCCCCCATCCCTCTCTCCCTCTCTGCCTCCCCTGCTAGCTCGCTCCCTCCCTCTCTCTCAAAATAAACTTAAAAAAAAAAAAAGAATTGAATGAAACTTTAGCATCATTTTATTTCAGGTTTCACCAATCTACTGATGAGTTTTCTCCCTGATATCCTCAATTAATTCATCTCTCTGTTTCACTGAAACTTAGCTGAGCTTTTTGGGTTGCTACTTTTTAAAGGTTTCATCAAGCTTGCCAATTGGGAGATGTAAAATTTGGCTCATGCTGTTTATTTTCCATTATTTCTGACACTGGATTCTGTGATGGCTCTGTGTTAGCTGTTGCTGAAATGGTCTGGGAGAAGGGATGAAAGAGAGGACTCAAGCCACTCCTAAGACTAAAAATACCTGAGTTCAAGGCTATGGCAAAGCTTTGGTTACTTTATACTGTTTTTTTTTTTTTTTTTTTTTTTTTTTGGTCCGTCACTTGAAGATTTTCAGATCTGCTAGCATATTCCATATGAGAGAACGAGGTAATGGCATGTTCAGGTCAGAGACACACGACATGCTCTGAGATACTTCACAGGGAGGTCAGATTAAGAACAAACATCCAGATCTCATTATAATCAGATCCTAAGCAATTAAAAATAATTACTCTCTTTTCTAGCTGACCTTGTGGGATATATAAGCTACAGTCTAGTCTAAATAAAGCTGAATTGGAGAGTCTAAATCTAACAGCTTAAAAAAAGTGTAGTCCAATCAACCATAGTGACTAGATAACCCAATTAGTGTCTTTGGAGAAGGATAATCACAAGTCAAATGAATTTCCCATTTATTGCCAACATGTCTGGCTTCTGAAGCCCAGCTTCTTTGGTAGAGGACTTGGGTGAGGAAGGACAGTGTTCACCTTTAGGGTAAACAAGGGATTTTATCATCACCAAGCAATTGGAATTCTCTCTCAAACCCCTACTCTTCACTTGCTGATAATGACTCTGTAAATTATAGCTCTTAGCCAATTCTGAGGGTAGAATTCATCTTGTATTTAAATTTTTTTTTTCTCAACGTTTATTTATTTTTGGGACAGAGAGAGACTGAGCAAGAATGGGGGAGGTGCAGAGAGAGAGGGAGACACAGAATCGGAAACAGGCTCCAGGCTCTGAGCCATCAGCCCAAAGCCCGACACGGGGCTCGAACTCACGGACCGCGAGATCGTGACCTGGCTGAAGTCGGACGCTTAACCGACTGCGCCACCCAGGCGCCCCCATCTTGTATTTTAAAGGAATCTTTCCCTGCGATAGAATTTCTACTTTTTCCCTTTCAAGATGAGCATTATATAGCTTTTCCTATAGTCATTTTTCTGATTTCTCCATGGGGAATATAAACCTCCCTTACCCTCAGCCCAATTAAATTCCAAATGTTGGACATATACCTACCATTTCTCACTAAAGTAGGTGCTTGATTTTGTTCCAAGAGAAAGGATTATGTATGCATTAGCAAGAAAACTGTGCTGTTTGTTTCTTTCAAAGAAACATCTAAACAAGACAGTAAGAGTCTCCGGATATGGACACTTGGGGCAATTTGCACAGTGGGGTGTTTCATTTTGATATCCAGACAGAACTACAGTAATCAAAGCACATCTGGGGAACACAGAAAACCTCATGTTCAGGTTTTGGAATCTGACCTTAATTGGAAAAAATTATATTTCTTTGAACATTACTGCATGGCTTGATGTGATTTTGTTTAGGCAATTTCATTTATCTTTTTAATATTCTCATTAGGTATAGAGAGGCAGGTAGTATTATTTACGTCAGGAGAACTGAGTGACGTGCCTAGAATACAGGACGTTCAACCTTTGGAAGATTTTGCTTCTGATCTTTGTATCCTTCTGAATAAATTAATTAATTCTAGAATGACATATAGGCATTTTCTTAAAACACATAAAAAAAGCAAGGAAAATAAGAAAACTATCAAATCCTATAGTACTGCACCACAGGGAGAACAATAATCATCTTTTATAAGAATCTTTTCCTTAGTATTGAAGAGCGGAGTGAATAAACAGATGTAATTCCCCCTGATTTATTATATTATTTGTTCTACATGTAATTGAAGGCCCAGAACATACATTGCATTGAACCAGGCACAACAAAGAATACAAAAGAAATTTTCACTGCAGTTGAGGAAATACAACACACATGAACAAATAAGAGCAAAGTAAGATTAAGTGTGAATCGAACAGTACTAGCATCCAGACTAAATAAAGATGAACTGGTCAGGGAAGACTTCATCAAGAAGGCAACCTTTGAGCAAGATTATGATCCGTAGGTCAGACTTCAAGAGGCAAGAAAGAAGAAACTGAGGATAGTATAAATAGGCATAAGGTGAAGACACAGGGAGGCAAAAATACACACACTGAATTAAAGAGCCAGTCTTCATCAGCCTTGCAGAGTAGCTGCCTTCTGTTGGACAGTAGTGAGAGGCAGTCAGAAAAACAAGCCATTGAGTAATTTTGAGCTGGGGATTCATAACATGGTGGCAATGGTATTTTATGCAGAAAAATTGAATGGCGGTGTGTAGGCTAATTTGGAGAAGAGAGAGAGGTTGGTTGAAAGGAGATAAAGTAGGACATAATTATACAATCCAGGCTTTGAATGTTCAGGGCCCAAACAGATGATGGCAATAAAGAAAGAATTACTGGTAGTAGCAACATGAAGGGAGTTTGTAAAACTGATTGAATGTGGGCAACCAAGAAAGTGAACCATCGATACTCAACAAATCCAGAAGTCAGGGGTGGTTTTAGTAGTTTTGTAATCCAGTGTTTTATCTTTCATTCTTCACTTCAGTGTAAGTAACATCTAGTTTCCACATGGCTATAGTCTTCAAAACCATCTTCTTCGTGAGAACACAGTACATTCCTAAACGGTAGCTTCTCAGACACAAAGTACTAAAAACCCAGCCAAAGATTTATCTCCAGCTGATGCTGAATACTGAATTAGGAGTCAGGAGGTCCAAGTTACAGTTTATACTTGACAAGGGGTTCATTCTAGTGGCTGGGGTGGATAGAACAGCCTTTGGATTAGCCTTTCCTAAAATGTGTTCCGCAGAATATGAATTCCAGAATATGCTTTTCAGAGGGAAAAAAGTACAATTAAACTTGTTCGCAAACATCAAAAGCTGTATTTCCTTCTTAGAGATCACAGAGCCTTATTGGCATAGGAGAAGTCTTCCCTTTTGGCACACGGTACTTAGAACTAAGGAAAGTCTAAAGGAGCTCCTAGCTAGACAATAATCTATGATGATGGAGTAAGGAGAGTGATCTAAACCAAAGCAGTGAAACAAGAAGTATAAGGCAAAGGAAGAAAACAAAGCAAAAAAAAATAATAATTAGATAATTAAAAGTAAGGGCTGGCCAATTGAGACTGCAATGAGATACAGGAACTTAATGTGAAGAAAGGGGTCAAAAAAGGCAGCCTATAATAAAATCTCAATACAGATCTCTCTACGTCGACAGTGACCGCCAGTGGGCCCTTTTCTCCTCTTAGTATTGTGGTCATCTGACCCTGCTGAAGAGAAAGATAGCTGTATCTGCACTGTCACTTAGTCAAAATTTCAGATTTTGAATGGGTGTTCACATTCTCCTTGGAAATTGTAACTCCAGGAAGAAAAAAGCAAGATCAAAGTGTCCTTGCTAGATTCATTGACTGCATCCAACTGAAACTGAGTTTCTAGGGTAAGTCAGAAATCAAAATTCCTTTGACTGTGGTCAGAACGAAACCTCCCTGAGTTCTTGCCAAATATTGAAAGCCTAAAAGAACACATTTTCTTACTTAGAAAATAAGTGCACAGAGAGTAAGTCCTCCAGCCACTGGGAGGAGGAGGAGATTATTCTTTTTTTTTCCATATGAAATTTATTGCCAAATTGGTTTCCATACAACACCCAGTGCTCATCCCAGATTGTTCTTAAGTAAGTAGGAGTCTTACAGAGTTATAAAGATCTATCAATTGTGAAAATCATTCTCATACCTATTGATTAATTTGGTCATCATGAATGCCCTCTGGTGTTTTTTTTTTTCCCTAGTGTTTTACAGATGACAACAGCAACAGCCATCACCACCACCACCTGAGAGGCATTACGCTAGGTGTTTTATATTCATTATCTCATATAGTCCTCACAGCAACTCTTTGAAAAAGGCCCACATTGCAGTTTCCATGACATGGCCAAGAGGCCATGTGATTGAGCAAAAAAACAGTGTCACAGCCTGTGTTTGAACTCCAGTCTCTCGGATTCTAAAGGCTATACTATACCATCTCTGACTTGTCAAAACAGCAAAAGCCCCTCCTATGAATATTACCTGGGGTGCCTGTCTGGATCAATTGGTTAAGCATCATAATCTCATGGTTGTGGGATTAAGCCCCGAGTCGGGCCCCGTAGCATGGAGCCTGCTTGGGATTCTCTCTGTCTCTTTCTCTCTGCCCCTCCCTGGCTCATACTCTCTATCTCTCTCAAAATAAATAAATAAATGTTAAAAAAAAGAATGTTATCTTAGAATTCCCTCCATTCCTGACCCAGCTTACCTAGTTTAGTACTTTCCTCATGGCACCATGTTGTTTCAAACTGCCTCAACTCTACTTAAGCCAGTAAGATTTAGCCACTTTCAGCTATAGTTTAAATCAGAGGTGGGCAATCTATAGCCTGTGGACCATACTTGGCCTATCTGTTTTTCTGTGGCTCATGAGCAAAGACTATTTTTCATCCGTTACATGATAAAAAAAAAAAATCAAAAGAAGAATGATACTTTGTGACATGTGACCATTATATGAAATTCAAATTTCAGTGGCAAAAAACAAAGCTTTGTTGGAACACAGCCATGCTTATTCATTTACATTTTGTCTGTGTCAGCTTTCCCACAACTCTGACAGAGTTGAGAAGTTGGAGTAGAGAATTATGGCCCATCCAGCCTAAAGTATTTATCATTGACTCTTAACAGAAAAACTGCTAACCTCCAGTCAAAATTCTAAAGGACATCTTTTGTTTGTTTGAAGAGGAACAAACAAAATGAGTCAGAGGCTTTTATTTTATACAACAGAGATAAGCTGTGGGAGCACGGACTCAGGTTTGGATCCCAGCTCTACTATCCAAGAGCCACAGGACTGAGCCTGCCGAAATTATCAAACTCTAGAGCTCTTTAGTTTGCTTCATCTGAAAAATGGAACAATAATACGAAACTTGCAGTTCTGTGCAATTTTAATGAAGTATTATGTGTAAAGCTTCAGGAAAATAGTATGGGCCCTTTGGTAAATGGAATCTACCTGCCTGTTGGTGATGCTTTCCTATTCCTTTTGTGTTAACATTGACATGTGCTGATGGTTGGGAATTAGAAATATCTGGTGATAGCTGGCAGATAGATAGAATGAAAGTGCTGCAAGGTGGATGCATTGCTAGGATAAACTGTACATGGTTAAGATGTAGCACCTGTTCTCCCCTGGGTGAATTTTACAGACAATGAAGCTGTGATGTATTGATGGATTAAACAGTTGCACTCAGTGAAGCCCAGCTATTCCATCCATCTCCACTTGATGTGACCATCATTAAAGTCAATATCCAAATGCAGAAGACTGCAAGGTGAACTAGAAATACTTAGTTGAACAAGCTGTTTCATCTTCCCTCTGCCAATGTTCCAGATAAACTGAATCCAATCCTCTTAAAAAGCACAAATAAATAAAAATAATGGTTCTTTCATTATAACTCAGCACCTGAGTAGTTCATGTGGCATTTTATCTGCTCTTCTGTGATGAACAAACTAACCTCCAAAATATCCTCAAATAATTTTTTTATGTCTAGCAACCAAAGCAACATGTATCTTATTTTTCTGTATATACCTTGCCCGGAAGATTGCAAAGCTAAACTCTAAAATGGCCCAATTCACACCCTACTAATGAGTGTGCAGAGAAAAGAATCTTCTCAAGATTAGATATCTGGGAGAAATCTTTCAAAACTCTCAAGCAACTACACTCACTCCTGGGATGGGGGGAATGCCAATAAAGGGCATTCCCCTTCTTAGTTTTAGGCAACTTTGTCCTCTAGTATATACACCTAAGGAAGGCATTGACCAGGGCTACCTTTTGTTAAGAGTTACAAACACTCTTACCTACAGTCTCTTTCTCAGTTGCAAAGTACTCTTGGACAGACAAATTTTAGTCATTTATATCTTAGTATGAATTATTTTAAAAAATCATACGTCTGCTCCTTCCACACTATACATACATACTCCCTGAGGTTTGGGGTTTGGGAATGGATTTTCGTTTCTTTCCTCCCTCCTTCCTTTATTTTCTTTCTTCATGTTTTCTATGCATAATGAAAAAAAATCTGGTAAAGAGATGTAAGAAAGTAGATGGCCTAGTGCAGAAGGGAGTTTGATATGGAGGATTATTACTAAAATGAAACCTTGTTAGGGGTTGTATGCTCTAGTAACTGGTTGGCACGGCTTGGCCCACAGGGAAACATTGGAAGAAATGGAGAGGCAGAAATGGCTATATTTGTGAGGCAACTATGCCTTTTAGTCTTAATAACAACCCAACCAAACTGGTTGTAGTAAAACCACTTCAGAAGTGAGGAATCTGAGGTTCAGGAGGGGTTAAATAATTGTTCAAAGTTGCTTAGGAGCAAGTGACTTCTTTCAGGAGCTCAGGTGCATTGGCCTTCTCCTGTGTTTATAATGACTAGACTGTGCCTAGGCACATTCTTCCCCATAATCAGGAATAACTGTCCCATCTGAGACAGTGTACCCAAAACACAGAGCTGACGAGTTATTTACTCTGCTGCTGCAGCTGCCTCTGGATAGGAACTGAGGACTTAGGATGTCCAGGGAAAAAGTAGCAAGTGGAAGCAAACAAGTGTACTACTAACCACTTGTCCCTGAGTGACAATGTGAAAGTCACTACCATGTTTGAGTGTGGTTGTGGTAATTGTGAACTGAAAAGATGACCATACTCTGCAGTAAAATAAGAGTCTTCCTTAGCCTTATGGGACCAAGAGTGAAAGAGGCGTCCAGAATAGCAGCTTCTATTTATTTATTTATTTATTTTATTTTTTTTTTAACAAAAAATTGCTTTTTATTTAAGATGACCTTCTAAAAGTGACACTCAGTTTAGTTAAAGGAACATCTTCTGGACTTATTGGGAGTAGTCAATTTGAAATGTTAATTTATTCCTATTTTCTGAACAAAGGTAGGGAAAAAAGGGTTCTTATTTTTGTCAAATGATTTTAATGTAATTTTTTTTTTTTTATAATATATGAAATTTATTGTCCAAATTGGTTTCCATAAAACACCCAGTGCTCATCCCAAAAGGTGCCCTCCTCAATACCCATCACCCACCCTCTCCTCCCTCCCACCCCCCATCAACCCTCAGTTTGTTCTCAGTTTTTAACAGTCTCTTATGCTTTGGCTCTCTCCCACTCTAACCTCTTTTTTTTTTTTTTTTCTTTTTTCCTCCCCCTCCCCCATGGGTTCCTGTTACATTTCTCAGGATCCACATAAGAGTGAAACCATATGGTATCTGTCTTTCTCTGTATGGCTTATTTCACTTAGCATCACACTCTCCAGTTCCATCCACGTTGCTACAAAAGGCCATATTTCATTTTTTCTCATTGCCACGTAGTATTCCATTGTGTATATAAACCACAATTTCTTTATCCATTCATCAGTTGATGGACATTTAGGCTCTTTCCATAATTTGGCTATTGTTGAGAGTGCTGCTATGAACATTGGGGTACAAGTGCCCCTATGCATCAGTACTCCTGTATCCCTTGGATAAATTCCCAGCAGTGCTATTGCTGGGTCATAGGGTAGGTCTATTTTTAATTTTCTGAGGAACCTCCACACTGTTTTCCAGAGCGGTAGCAGCTTCTATTTAAAATACATGGAATAAGGGGCGCCTGGGTGGCTCAGTTGGTTGAGCGTCCAACTTCATCTCAGGTCATGATCTCATAATTCGTGAGTTCGAGCCCCGCATCGGGCTCTGTGCTGACAGCTTGGAGCCTGGAGCCTGCTTCCGATTCTGTGTCTCTCTCTCTGTCCCTCCTTTGCTCGCACTCTGACTCTCTCCCTCTCTCTCTCAAAAATAGATAACCATTAAAAAAAATTTTTTTTTAAATAAAATACATGGAATAAAAATACTGAGTGTATCTATATTCTCTGAGCTGTAACTTCCCAGTTCTTTGGGGAAGTAGTAATTAATTGGACAGAATGAGGTTTGGGGGAAAGAAGAGTAGACTATGAGTCAAAAGGCCCGTTTTCTAGTATTGGCTATGCTTTGGCTCCTTGTAAGAGATTGCACGAATCTTTTGTCTCTCCAGATCCCAGATTCCTCATTTGCAAAATGAAGAGATAAAGTGAACTGGTCTAAGATCTTGTCCAACTCTGAGAGTCTGCTGACTTCCTTATTAAATAGTTTACTAAAATTCTCAAGTTGGGAATCACATTTTCCTAGCTGTTTGAAAGACGATGCTATATTTTTCATGCCCACTCTGCCTCCCCTGTTCTTTCTCCCTTTCTTCACACCCCTTCCCTTCTCCTCTAGTTCCCTGTTTCTCCAGGAAGCAGAACCTCTGTTGAGGAATTATTTGCTGGTGGCTCCAAAGTGACAGTGACTTGTGCCTTCTTGAGTTCAGTGTCCTTAGGGAGGCATGTTGTGTATTTCACTTAAATCAAAACTGTCTTTCTGCCTCTAATTCCAGGTCTCCAAAGTTTCTAGTTTTTCTTAGTTTTACTTTTCTGGTTACGAAACATAGTTTGGAACCCAAGAGCAAATGTGTTGAAAAGACTCAAACATTTTCCTTCTGCCTTTGAATTGAGCTTTCCATACTTCCTTCCTTGTCTGGCTGAGACAGGCTCTCACTAAGATCCTGGGAGACCAGAGTTGTTAGGATGGGGGAGTTTGTTTTATTCAAGCCTTTGGTCAGTGCAGAAATAGTTCAGCCCAACCGTTATCAGCCTAAAGTGAAAATAATAATAGCACACAACACGCAAATGCCAGCCCCACCATTGTTCCCGCTGCCTCTGATACTCACAGTTCAACTGCGTTCCTGGGAAGGTCGGAGGGAATCTCTGTCACCTTGCTCTCTTGGCAGAGGAAAACCCTGTGCCAGCAGTGACAGATCCGATGATGACATCCTGAGCCTAAGCTCAGGAATGCCAGCAAGGAGACCAGGAGCAAGGCCATACTTATTCACCCATCCACCTGCTTTCTTCCTGCATCTGCAGAGAAAAATCTCCACAAATTTCAGAAGCTCCACACAGCGCTCTTATGAGAAGATATCTGCCAGGGTCACGTGACTGACCAAAGGATTTTTTTTTTTTTTTTTTTTGGTCACTTTCAGACAAATAGCAAAATTCCTGTGTGCCTGTAGTGATTTCCGGGGCAAGATAAGCTACTCCCTTATTCTTCTCTATTGGATTTCTTCCACCCTAACTCAAGGAAGAGAGTAAATAGAACCTTGATGCATGTCTGGAGTAGTTTACATTTATTAAACTGTAGAAGTGTCCCTGCTGATCACCATTTTCTTCTCAAGAGAGTTTCTCCAAAAACAGACACAACATACAATGAGAACCATCAATGAGAGTGTCACTCAGTGAGGGGCATGGACCTGTTTCTAGTCTTGGCATCAACCTCTTCCTCCAGTCTACTGGGTATAAAACCTGAATTTGTGGGTCTTAGTCATGAGCCCTCTTTCTTGGTGTAATTAACAACCAAAACTGGTGTTGCTCAGAAGATAGATGGGTGGGTTAGTAAGTTCCCGGGGGGAAGGCACATATGAGAGGGTTGTCCACAGATATAAGTGACTAATCTGAGTGACCTGACGAATGGGCTGTATTTTCAGTGTGGATTTAGTGGACACCAACAGTCCACTCTCTGTTGCGGATCCTTCTGGCTGGCTTCTCTTATTTTCAGGCTCAGAAGATTGTCCTTGCCTTTGGGACATTGGCACAGATGAATTTATTTAATCTATGCTTTTAAGTTAATTCTAAGTGCTCCCTGTAGGTGATAGTCTTTGCACTTTGATTGGCATTCTCAATGGCTGCTTGATGGTCAGGAATCAGGAAACATTTGGTAACACTTTCAGTAAAGTGGCCTTCTACTTCAGACTCCAGAATCTTTGAAGATTAAAAGGCTGAATATTCTCCAGGATTCTCCCTAAAATTTATTACTTCCTAAAATTAGTTTCAACACTATTTTTAAGTAATTAGTTGCATAAAATTGAGTTAGTTGAAAATGCTAAACATGTATATATTTATCTCTCTCCTTCCTCCCCCTCAACGAGGAATAATGACTTACAATGAATGGATTAAATTATCATTAAAGGAAAAACAGAAACAAGTGACTTGTAAGGTGAAGTTGTTCCCTACCTTCCTGGGGGAGCAACTGATTCATTCTAATTCCAATACTGGAAGATCAGGGTGATACTTATATGGACTCAATGTAGTTACAGGTTTGGCTAACATTAATAGTTAAATTATTTGACTTGACAATTGATCTATAGAATAATAGTCTTTCAGATATGGAGGGGATTTAATGCAGTCAACCAACTAATGCTTAAGTTTTTTCTAAAATATTCACAATAATTGGGGCACCTGGGTGGCTCCGTTGGTTAAGCCTCTGACTTTGGCTCAGGGCATGATCTCATAGTTTGTGGGTTCAAGCCCTGCATCAGGTTCTGCACAGAGCCTGCCTGGGATTCTCATTATTTCCCTCTCTCTTTGCCCCCTCCCCAAATAAACAAATAAACTTAATAAAAATAAAGTATTCTCAGTAATTAAAAGGGATTTACCTGCCTATGCTTGACTAACACCAGTGACAAAAAACAAAAACAAAAACAAAAGCAAACTCATTACCAGTCGAAACTCCCATCTCTACCCTTGCCTCACAAATCTCCACTTAGGCTTCTACAACTCCAATTATAATGAAGTTAGACCTTGTAAAATGAGCACAAATCCTTTTAAAATTTAAATTTTTATTTTAAAACCGTGTCATATTCACAACTTGCAAAACATAAATAAAATACATATAAATTATTAAGCAAAATTATAAAACAGTGTGGCCTGAAGAAATGGGACATTACAAGTGCCACTGAATCTACTTAGTTGCTCCTTCTGATTCCCTCTGATGTTCCTATGCCTGCAAGTGACCATTAATGTGAGTTTTGTGTTTTAAAATTCCATTAATTAAAAAAAAGTATCTCCAAAGTATGTATCAGCAAATAATATATTCCTTAATTTTGCTTGCTTTGATTTTATACAAATTGTATCAATCTTTAAGTAGTCTTTTGTTACTTGCTATTTTACACTAATTTGACATTTTTAAGAATAACTCATTTACTATGTTATATGTAGCTGTAGTTAATTTTATTACTGTAGAATATTCTATTGCATAAATAGGCTATAATTTATGTTCTTATTCTCATGTGATCTTTCTTTATCCTGAGGTTAGGAAAATATTCTCCAATTTTTTTTCCTAAAAATTTTGGGGTTTTGCTCTGCACATTTAAGCCTCTAATCTACTTGATATTGATAATTATATATACTTTGGGTCAGGAACTCAATTTCAGTGTTAGTGATATAATAGTTTTTATCCACATGAATAAACAGTTGTCCCAGAACCATTTATTGAATAGACTCTTTTCCCCCCTCATCTATAAAAACTACTTTTCTCCTATCTCAAGTAAGTGTTTTGAATAAGTTTGTGTTGAAGCTCTTTTATAGTCCATTGTCCTTCTTATCTGTACCAGTGCTCTACTGAATCACTTGAACTTTAAGTCTTGATTGATACATGATATATGGTAAGAAAATATTCTCTCAAGTAATATCTTGCCTATTTTGGACCTTGATTATTCCATATGAATTTTAGAATCAGCCTTGTTAAACTTGTTATTTTCTTAAGTTTATTTATTTATTTTGAGAGAGAGCACAAGCACTTGTGGGGAAGGGGCAGAGAGAAGAGAGTCAGAATCCCAAGCTGGCTCCACACTGTCAGCGTGGAGCCCAATTCTGGGCTCAAACCCACAAACCGTGATATCATAACCTGTGCGGAAGTTGGACACTTAACTGACTGAGCCACCTAGGCATCCCTACTTGTTAAACTTCTTGAAAAAAACTCTGATAGAATTCTGTTTGGAATTACATTGATTGTATAGATTAATTTTGGGAAAAATTGTCACCTTGAAGATATTAAGTCTTCTTAGCCCTAATTGTGGTATATTACCATCCTTTATAGGGCCTTCATTGATGTATTTCAATACAGTTTTATAGTTTCTCCACAAAGGTCTTAATATCTTAAGAAAGAAGTTATGTAGAAGATATATCTACATGGCATATACATGTTTTTGCTATTGTAAACAATATCAGTATTTAAAATAACTTTGTGGGGCGCCTGGGTGGCGCAGTCGGTTAAGCGTCCGACTTCAGCCAGGTCACGATCTCGCGGTCCGTGAGTTCGAGCCCCGCGTCAGGCTCTGGGCTGATGGCTCAGAGCCTGGAGCCTGTTTCCAATTCTGTGTCTCCCTCTCTCTCTGCCCCTCCCCCGTTCATGCTCTGTCTTTCTCTGTCCCAAAAATAAATAAACGTTGAAAAAAAAAAAAAAAGATTTAAAAAAAAAAAAAAATAACTTTGTTATCACATTGTAAAAATGCAATTGATTTTGGAATATTTATCTTATATCTAGTTGCCTTACTACACTTCTTTGTAGACTACCATTCACATCTAAGCACATTGTATGTAGCACATATATTATATGTATATATGAGTCTATTTCTTCTTTTTAAATTCCTTCCTCCCTTCCTGTTCTTCTTTCTCTCTCTCCTTCCCTTCCCTCTCTTCCCCCTCCTTCATTGTCTCATCCTTCTCCTTCTCCACCTCTCTCTCTCTTTCTCTCCCTCTCTGTCTCTCTTTTTTCTTTTCTTCTCTGGGTAGGATATCCAGTGCAATGATGATTAGAAGTTTATGGTGAGCCTTCTTGTCATGCTCCTGTTTTTAAAGAAAATATTTTCTTATTTTTCACTACTCAAATGATACTTATCACAGGCTTTTGGTGTGTACCAGGATAGATATAAGGTTAAAGACCTTAGAAAAGGTTTCTAAGAATTTTTTTTTAAGTATCAATGGAGATCAGTATTGTTTAATGCCTTTTCTTCATTTGTTCCCCCCAAAAGAACTATTAATTTGCTGAATTATGATGCTAATTTTATACTTAAACTATTCATATTCTTAGGATTAACAGACTTGTTTATGAGTAATTGTCATTTTATACACCGATTTAATCTCCCAATATTTTATTTAGAATTTTGGTATCTATGCTCATAAGTAATTTGTAACTTAGTAATGAGTAGTTTTTATTTATTTTTTTAAAAAATTTTTTAACGTATTATTTATTTTTGAGACAGAGTATGAACAGGGGAGGATCAGACAGAGGGAGACACAGAATCTGAAACAGGCTCCAGGCTCTGAGCTGTCAGCACAGAGCCCGATGCGGGGCTTGAACTCACGGACTGTGAGATCATGACCTCAGCAGAAGTCGGCCGCTTAATCGACTGAGCCACCCAGGCACCCCAGTAATGAGTAGTTTTTAGTGAGCAGTGTAATTTCTACCTTTCTTATGTTGTCCCTATGTGGTTTGGTATCAAGGATATATTTTTCTCAGACTGAATTGGGAAATGATCTTGGTTATTTTGTTCTTAGGAAAAAGAAGTGTTACAGATTAGAATAATCTACTCCTTGGAAGTATGGCTTTGCTTGCATGTAAAACCACCTATGCCTGGTTTTATGTGTTGTGTGTGTATATATGTATGTTTTTAAAAATACAAATTCAACTTTTTTGAAAACATTTTTTGAGGTTATTTATTTACTTTTTAGAGAGTAGGCACAAGCTGGGGAGGGACAGAGAGAGAGAAAGAGACAGGATCCCAAGCAGACTCTGCACTGTCAGCGCGGAGCCCAATGCAGGGCTTGGGGCTCAATCCCACGAACCATGAGATCATGATCTGAGTTGAAATCAAAAGTCAGACGCTTAACCAACTGACCCACCCAGGCATCCCTCAACTTTTCAAAAAATTTTAATGTGTATTTTTGAGAGAGAGAAATGGGGGGGGGGGAGGAGAGAGAGAGAGAGAGAGAGAACACAAGAACGCAAGTGGGGGAGCGACAGAGACAGAGGGAGAGACAGAATCTGAAGCAGGCTCTGGGGCTCTGAGATGTCAGCACAGAGCCCCACACAGGGGTTAAACTCACGAACCACAAGATCATGACATGAGCTGACGTTGGCCACTTAACAGACCCAGGAGCCCCCAACTGCTTTTTTTAAAATTCAGACCTTTATTTGTGGCTAATATTCCACTGACAGAGACTTTGTATATTTCTGTCATATTTTTAATTATTTAAATCCAAGTTAGTTAACATATACTTTAATAATGGTTTCGAGAATAGAATTTAGTGATTCATCACTTATATAGAACACCCAGTGCTCATCCTAACAAGTGCCCTCCTTAATGCCCATCACCCATTTATCCCATTCTTTCTCCCAACTCCCCTCCAGCAACCCTCAGTCTTTTCTCTGTCTTTGAGAGTCTCTTATGGGGAAGCCTGGGTGGCTCAGTCTGCTAAGCGCCTGACTCTTGATTTTGGCTCTGGTCATGATCTCACAGTCCAGGTTTCCTTCTCTCTCTCTCCCTGCCTTTATACCCCTTCCCTGCTCACATGCTCGCTCGCTCGCTCTCTCTCGTGTGCTCTCTCTCTCTCTCAAAAAAGAAAAAGAGTCTCTTGTGGTTTGCCTCCCTCTCTGTTTTTATCTTATTTTTCCTTCCCTTCCCCTATGTTCATCTGTTTTGTTTCTTAAATTCCACATAGGAGTGAAATAATAGAATATTTGTCTTTCTCTGACTGACTTATTTCACTTAGCATAATACATTCTAGTTCCATCCACCTTGTTGCAAGTGACAAGATTTCTTGCTTTTTGATTGCCGAGTAAATACAGCACTATCAGCAATAGCCAAATTATGGAAAGAACCCAAATGTCCATCGACCGATGAATGGATAAAGATGTGGTATATGTACACATATACATATATACATACAGTGAATTCAACTTTATAAATTGTTACTGTATTATTTAGGCTTCCTATTTTTTCTTAAAATTTTTGTTATAATTTTTTAAGAAACTTGCTATTTCATGCAAGTTTTAGTGTTTATTGTCATAAAGATTTTTAGTATTTTCTATGAAATCTTTTTAAATCAATTAATTTTTTTTAAATTTTTATTTATTTTGAGGGAGAGAGAGACAGAGTGAGAGTGGGGCAGTGGCAGAGAGAGAGGGAGACACAGAATCTGAAGCAGGCTTCAGGCTCTGAGCTGTCAGCACAGAGCCTGGTGCGGGGCTCAAACTCATGAGCCGTGAGATCATGACCTCAGCTGAAGTTGGATGCTTAACTGACTGAGTCACCCAGGCGTCCCTTAAAACAATTTTTAGTATTTATTTCTGTCCATTTATTTCTATTGAAATATAATTGATACACAATGTTACATTAGTTTTAGATGTACAACATGATTCAACAACTCTGTGTTATGCTATGCTCACCATAGTTTAGCTCCCATCTGTCACCATACAATGCTATTAAAATACCATTGACTCTATTCCCTACAATGTACCTTTCATCCTCAGGGCTTGCTCATTCCATAACTGGAAGCCTGTACCTTACTCACCTTCACCTCTTTTTGCCATCCTCCCACCCTCTCCCCTCAGGTAGCCATAGTTTGTTCTCTGTGTTTATGGGTCTGTTTCTACCTTTTTGTTTGTTTGTTTTTCAGATTCCACATGTTAGTGAAATCATAGTTTCTTTGTCTTCTTTGACTTACTCACTTAGCATAATACCCTCTAAGTCCATCCATGTTGTCATAAATTGCAGGATCTCATTCTTTTTTATGGCTCGGTAGTACTCCATTATACATATATACCACATTTCTTTATCTATCATCTGTTGATGGACACCGGTTGCTTCCATATCTTGGCTATTGTAAATAATGCTAAAGTAAATATTGGAGTATATCTATCTTTTCAAATTAGTGCTTTCATTTTCTTTAGGGGAAATGTTTGGTAGTAGAAATACGGAATGGTGTGTGGTATTTCTATTTTTATTTTTATTTTTTGGGAATCTTCATACTGTTTTCCACAGTGGTTGAATCAATTTGCATTCCTGACAACAGTGCAAGGGGGTTCCTTTTTCTCCACATCCTTGCCAACACTTGTTATCTCTTGTCTTCTGGTATTAGCCATTCTGACAGGTGTAAGGTGATACCTCATGATGGTTTTGATTTGCATGATGATCAGTGATCCTGAGCATCTTCTCATGTGTTTGTTGCCCACCTGTATGTTGTCTTTGGAAAAAAATATATTCAGTTCCTTTGCACATTATTTAATTGGATTATTTGTTTTTTTAGTGTTGAGGTGTGTAAGTTTTTTAAAAAATATATTTCGAGTATCATCCTCTTATTAGATATACCACTTACAAATATATTCTTTCATTCAACAGGTTGTTGTTTCATTGTGTTGATGTCTTTCCTTGCTGCATGAAAGCTTTTGATTTTGACATAGTCTCAATTATTTATTTTTGCATTTGTTTCCCTTGTCTGAGGAGATAGACCTATCTAGAAAAACGTTGCTTAGGCTGACATCAGACAGATTACTACCTGTGTTTTCATCTAGCAGTTTTATGGTTTCAGGTCTCATATTTAGGTCTTTAATCTGTTTTGAGTTTATTTTTGTGTATGGTGTTAGAAAGTAGTCCAGCTTCATTCTTTTCCATGTAGATGCCCAGTTTTCCCAACACCATTTATTGAATAGACTGTCTTTTCTCCCATTATATATATTTTCTTCCTTTGTCACAGATTAATCGACCATATAAATGTGAGTCTATTTCTGGGATCTCTATTCTGTTCCATTGTTGTACCTGTCTGTTGTGTGCCCATATCAAACTGTTTGGATTATTGCAGTTTTGAACTATATGTTGAAACCTGGAATTGTGATACCTCCAGCTTTGTTCTTCTTTCTCAGGATTGCTTTGTCTGTTTGGGGTCTTTTGTACTTCCATACAAATTTTAAGATGACTTAATCTAATTTTGTGAAAAATGCTCTTGGTAATTTGATAGGGGTTGCATTGAATCCATAGATTGCTTTGGGTGGTGTGGACATTTTAACATTCATTATTCTAATCCATGGTAATGGTATGTCTTTTCTTTTGTTTGTGTCATCTTCAGTTTCTTTCATCAGTGTTTTATACTTTTCAGTATATAGGTCTTTCACTTCCTTATTCTTTTTGGTGCAATTGTAAATGGAATTGTTTTCTTTATTATTATTATCATCATCATCATTATTATTACTTAATATGAAATTTATTGTCAAATTGGTTTCCATACAACACCCAGTGCTCATCCCAACAGGTGCCCTCCTCAATACCCCTCACCCAGCCTCCCCTCCCTCCCATCTCCCATCAACCCTCAGTTTGTTCTCAGTTTTTAAGAATCTCTTATGTTTTGCCTCCCTCCCTCTGTAACTTTTTTTTCCTTTCCCCTCCCCCATGGCTCTCTGTTAAGTTTCTCAGGATCCACATAAGAGTGAAAACATAGGGTATCTGTCTTTCTCTGTATGACTTATTTCACTTAGCATCACACTCTCCAGTTCCATCCACGTTGCTACAAAAGGCCATATTTCATTCTTTCTCATTGCCATGTAGTATTCCATTATGTATATAAACACAATTTCTTTATCCATTCATCAGTTGATGGACATTTAGGCTCTTTCCATAATTTGGCTATTGTTGAAAGTGCTGCTATAAACATTGGGGTACAAGTGCCCCTGTGCATCAGCACTCCTGTATCCCTTGGGTAAATTCCTAGCAGTGGTACTGCTGGGTCATAGGGAAGATCTATGTTTAATTTTTTGAGGAACCTCCACACTGTTTTCCACAGCAGCTGCACCAATTTGCATTCCCACCAACAGTGCAAGAGGGTTCCTATTTCTCCACATCCTCGCCAGCGTCTATAGTTTCTTGATTTGTTCATTTTAGCCACTCTAACTGGCATGAGGTGGTATCTCAATGTGGTTTTGGTTTGTATTTCCTTGATGAGGAATGACGATGAGCATCTTTTCATGTGCCTGTTGGCCATCTGGATGTCTTCTTTAGAAAAGTGTCTATTCATGTTTTCTGCCCATTTCTTCACTGTATTATTAGTTTTTTGGGTGTGGAGTTTGGTGAGTTCTTTATAGATTTTGGATACTAGCCCTTTGTCCAACATGTCATTTGTAAATATCTTTTCCCATTCCATTGGTTGCCTTTTAGTTTTGTTGATTGTTTCCTTTGCAGTGCAGAAGCTTTTTATCTTGATGAGGTCCCAATAGTTCATTTTTGCTTTTAATTCCCTTGCCTTTGGGGATGTGTCAAGTAAGAAATTGCTGTGGCTGAGATCATAGAGGTTTTTTCCTACTTTCTCCTCTAGGGTTTTGATGGTTTCCTGTCTCACATTCAGGTCCTTTATCCATTTTGAGTTTACTTTTGTGAATGGTGTAAGAAAGTGGTCTAGTTTCATTCTTCTGCATGTTGCTGTCCAGTTCTCCCGGCACCATTTGTTAAAGAGACTGTCTTTTATCCATTGCATATTCTTTCCTGCTTTGTCAAAGATGAGTTGGCCATACGTTTGTGGGTCTAATTCTGGGGTTTCTATTTTATTCCACTGGTCTATGTGTCTGTTTTTGTGCCAATACCATGCTGTTTTGATGATGACAGCTTTGTAGTAGAGGCTAACGTCTGGGATTGTGATGCCTCCCGCTTTGGTCTTCTTCAAAATTACTTTGGCTATTCGGGGCCTTTTGTGGTTCCATCCAAATTTTAGGATTGCTTGTTCTAGCTTCGAGAAGAATGCTAGTGCAATTTTGATTGGGATTGCATTGAATGTGTAGATAGCTTTGGGTAGTATTGACATTTTGACAATATTTATTCTTCCAATCCATGAGCACAGAATGTTTTTCCATTTCTTTATATCTTCTTCAATTTGCTTCATAAGCTTTCTATGGTTTTCAGCATACAGATCTTTTACATCTTTGGTTAGGTTTATTCCTAGGTATTTTATGCTTCTTGGTGCAATTGTGAATGGGATCAGTTTCTTTATTTGTCTTTCTGTTGCTTCATTATTAGTGTATAAAAATGCAACTGGTTTCTGTACAATAATTTTGTATCCTTCAACTTTGCTGAATTCATGGATCAGTTCTAGCAGACTTTTGGTGGAGTCTATCGGGTTTTCCATGTATAATATCCTGTCACCTGCAAAAAGTGAAAGCTTGACTTAGCTTTGCCAATTTTGATGCCTTTGATTTCCTTTTGTTGTCTGATTGCTGATGCTAGCCTAGCACTTCCAACACTATGTTAAACAACAGTGGTAAGAGTGGACATCCCTGTCACGTTCCTGATCTCAGGGGGAAAGCTCTCAGTTTTTCCCCATTGAGGATGATATTAGCTATGGGCTTTTGATAAATGGCCTTTATGATGTTTAAGTATGTTCCTTCTATCCCAACTTTCTTGAGGGTTTTTATTAAGAAAGGATGCTGAATTTTGTCAAATGCTTTTTCTGCATTGATTGACAGGATCATATGGTTCTTATCTTTTCTTTTATTAATGTGATGTATCAAATTGATTGATTTGTGAATATTGAACCAGGCCTGCAACCCAGGAATGAATCCCACTTGATCGTGGTGAATAATTCTTTTTATATGCTGTTGAATTCGATTTGCTAGTGTCTTATTGAGAATTTTTACATCCATATTCATCAGGGATATTGGCCTGTAGTTCTCTTTTTTTGCTGGGTCTCTGTCTGGTTTAGGAATCAAAGTAATGCTAGCTTCATAAAATGAGTCTGGAAGTTTTCCTTCTCTTTCTATTTTTTGGAACAGCTTGAGAAGGATAGGTATTATCTCTGCTTTAAACATCTGGTAGAACTCCCCTGGGAAGCCATCTGGTCCTGGACTCTTACTTGTTGGGAGATTTTTGATAACTGATTCAATTTCTTCGCTGGTTATGGGTCAACTGTTCAAGTTTTCTATTTCCTCCTGATAGAGTTTTGGAAGTGTGTGGGTGCTTAGGAATTTGTCCATTTCTTCCATGTTGTCCACTTTGTTGGCATATACTTTTTCATAGTATTCCCTGATAATTGGTTGTATTTCTGAGGGATTGGTTGTAATAATTCCATTTTCATTTATGATTTTATCTCTTTGGGTCATCTCCCTTTTCTTTTTGAGAAGCCTGGCTAGAGGTTTATCAATTTTGTTTATTTTTTCAAAAAAACAACTCTTGGTTTTATTGATATGCTCTACAGTTTTTTTTAGGTTGTATATTGTTTATTTCTGCTCTGATGTTTATTATTTCTCTTCTTCTGCTGGGTTTGGGGTATCTTTGCTGTTCTCCTTCTATTTCCTTTAGGTGTGCTGTTAAATTTTGTATTTGGGATTTTTCTTATATCTTGAGATAGGCGTGGATTGCAATGTATTTTCCTCTCAGGACTGCCTTCGCTGCATCCCAAAGCATTTGGATTATTGTATTTTCATCTTCATTTGTTTCCATATATTTTTTAATTTCTTCTCTAATCGCCTGGTTGACCCACTCATTCTTTAGTAGGTTGTTCTTTAACCTCCATGCTTTTGGAGGTTTTCCAGACTTTTTCCTATGGTTGATTTTAAGCTTCATCGCATTGTGGTCTGAAAGTGTGCATGGTATGATCTCAATTATTTTATACTTATGAAGGGCTGTTTTGTGACCCAGTATGTGATCTATCTTGGAGAATGTTCGATGTGCACTCAAGAAGAAAGTATATTCTGTTGCTTTGGGATACAGAGTTCTAAATATATCTCTCAAGTCTATCTGGTCCAATGTATCATTCAGGGCCCTTGTTTCTTTATTGATCCTTTGTCTAGATGATCTATCCATTGTTGTAAGTGGAGTATTAAAGTTCCCTGCAATTACCACATTCTTATCAATAAGGTTGCTTATGTTTGTGATTAGTTGTTTTATATATTTGGGGGCTTCAGTATTTGGTGCATAGACCTTTATAATTGTTAGCTCTTCCTGATGGATAGACCCTGTAATTATTATATAATTCCCTTCTTCATCTATTGTCACAGCCTTTAATTTAAAGTCTAGTTTGTCTGATATAAGTATAGCTATTCCAGCTTTCTTTTGACTTCCAGTAGCATGATAAATAGTTCTCTATCCCCTCACTTTCAATATGAAGGTGTCCTCAGGTCTAAAATGAGTCTCTTGTAGACAGCAAATAGATGGGTCTTGTTTTTTTTTTTACCCATTCTGATACCCTATGTTTTGTGGTTGGAGCATTTAGTCCATTTACATTCATTGTTATTATTGAAAGATGGGATTAGAGTCATTGTGATGTCTGTAGGGTTCATGCTTGTAGTGATGTCTCTGGTCCTTTGGGGTTCTTGCAACATTTCACTCACTGAATCCCCCTTAGGATCTCTTGTAGGGCTGGTTTAGTGGTAATGAATTCCTTCAGTTTTTGTTTGTTTGGGAAGACCTTTATCTCTACTTCTATTCTGAATGACAGACTTTCTGGATAAAGGATTCTCGGCTGCATATTTTTTCTGTTCATCACATTGAAGATTGCCTGCCATTCCTTTCTGGCCTGCCAAGTTTCAGGAGATAGGTCTGTCACTAGTCTTATGGGTCTCCCTTTATAAGTTAGAGTGTGTTTATCCCTAGCTGCTTTCAGAATTTTATCTTTATCCTTGTATTTTGCCAGTTTCACTATGATATGTCATGCAGAAGATCGATTCAAGTTATGATCGAAGGGAGTTCTCTGTGCCTCTTGGATTTCAGTGCCTGCTTCCTTCCCCAGATCAGGGAAGTTCTCAACTATGATTTGTTCAAGTACACCTTCAGCCCCTTTCTCTCTTCCTCTTCTGGAATTCGTATTATACGGATGTTGTTCCATTTCATTGCATCACTTAGTTCTCTAATTCTCCCCTCATACTCCTGGATATTTTTATCTCTCTTTTTCTCAGCTTCCTCTTTTCCCATAATTTTATCTTCTAATTCACCTATTCTGTCCTCTGCCTCTTCAATCCGAGATGTGGTCGCCTCCATTTTATTTTGCACCTCATTTATAGCATTTTTTTAGCTCCTCATTACTTTCTTAGTCCCTTGATCTTTGTGGCAATAGATTCTCTGCTGTCCTCTATACTTTTTTCAAGCCCAGCAATTAATTTTATGTCTATTATTCTAAATTCTTGTTCCGTTATATTGCTTAAATCATTTTTGATCAATTTGTTAGCTGTCACTACTTCCTGGAGTTTGTTTTGAGGAGAGTTCTTCCATTTCATCATTTTGGGTAGTCCCTGGGGTGGTGCTGAACTGCAGGGCACTTCCCCTGTGCTGTCTGGAGTAACTTGTGTTGGTGGGCAGGGCTGCAGTCAGACCCGATGTCTGTCCCCAGCCCACCGCTGGGGCCACAGTCAGACTGTTGTGTACCTTATCTTCCCCTCTCCCAGGGGCAGGACTCACTGTGGAGTGGTGTGGCCCATGTCTGGGCTACTTGCACACTGCCAGGCTCATGGTGCTGCTTTGATGGGATCTGGCGTATTAGCTGGGGTGGATCTGCAAGGTGCACAGGGGCAGGAAGGGCAGGCTTAGCTTGCTTTGCCGTTGGTGGTCCCCTGCAGGAGGGGCTCTGCAGCACCGGAGGGAGGCAGACCTGTCAGAGGGATGGATCCACAGAAGCACAGCGTTGGGTGTTCGCGCAGTGCAAACAAGTTTGGTGATGGGAACTGGTTCCCTTTGGGATTTCAGCTGGGAGATGGGAGAGGGAGATGGTGCTGGCCAGCACCTTTGTTCCTCATGGAGCTGAGCTCTGTCTTCCAGGGCTCAACAAGTCTCCCTCCTGGTGTCCTCTCACCTCAGAGCTGTTGACTTTTAACATTCCAGTGTTAAGTCCCGCTGTCTGTCAGGACTCGTGCAGTCTGGCCCCTCTGCTTTTGCAAGCCAGACTTGGGGACTCTGCCTTGCTGGGCGGGCTGCCCCTCCACCACCCTGGCTCCCCCTTGCCAGTCTGTGTAGTGCTCACTGCCTCTCCACCCTTCCTATCCTCTTCTGTGGGCCTCTTGTCTACGCTTGGCTCCAGAGAGTCCATTCTGCTAGTTTTCTGGTGGTTTTCTGGGTTATTTAGGCAGATGTTGGTGGAATCTAAGTAATCAGCAGGACGAGGTGAGCCCAGCGCCCTCCTGTGCCACCAGCTTCCCCTCAAGAACTGGAATTGTTTTCTTAATTTCTTTTCCTATTTCTTAATTAGTAGTGTATAGAAACACAAGAGATGTCTATATATTAATTCGTATCCTCAAATTTACTGAATTAATTTATTAGTTCTAATTAATTTATTAGTTCCTGTTACTTCATTAGTAGTGTATAGAAACACAAGAATGTCTATATATTAATTTGTATCCTCAAATTTACTGAATTAATTTATTAGTTTTTATGGTGTTTTTAGGGTTTTCTATACATGTTATCATGTCATCTGCAGATAGTGATAGCTTTACTTCTTCTTTATCAATTGGGATGTCCTTTATTTCTTTTTTGGTCTGATTGCTGTGGCTAGGACTTCCAGTATGATCTTGAATTAAAGTGGTTAATATAGACATTGTCTTGTTCCTGATCTTAGAAGAAAAGCTCCCAGCTTTTCACCATTCAGAATGATGTTAAGTGTGGATTTTTCATATATTGCCTTTATTATGTTATGTCCCCTTTAAAGACACTTTGTTGAGAGTTTTTATTATGAATGGGTGTTAAATTTTGTCAGTTTTTTCTCTGCATCTATTGAGGTGATCATGTAATTGTATCCTTCATTTTGTTAATGTGGTGTATTACATTGATTTGTGAACATTGACCTTTGCTTGCATCCCTGTAACAAATTTCATTTGATCATGGTAAAAGATCTTTTACTGTATTGATGAATATGGTTTGCTAATATTTTGTTGATAATTTTTGCATCCATGTCCATCATGGATATTGGACTGTAGTTTGGTATTTTGGTAGTATCTTTGTCTGATTTTTGTATTAGTATTGTTATCAATATTTTAGTATTCTCTTTAAAATACTTTTAGGACAATTTTTGTACCGCTTATTTCTGTCTCTTTACATTGACCAACATAGCCAGAATTTTCTATAGTTTATTAATCCTTTCAAAAGACTTTTGCTGATCTTATTCTTTGTTTTCTCTTTCCACATTTTTTGCTCTTATTTTCCTCTATTTTCTTTTTGCTCTATTTTTTTAACCTCTTATTTGATATCATTTCATTAGTTTTGCAGCCTTTCTTCCTTCCAATATATACACCTGACCTGTAAATTTGCCTATAATGTTTGTCTTAGCTCTATTCGACAAATATTGATAGGTAATTTTTTCATTATAGCTTAGTTCTAAATATTTTTCAATTTCCCATTTTGATTTCTTTTTGGTGTATGGATAAATGAAAGGTACTCTTTTGAAATGTATGAACTACCAGAAATATTTAAATTTATCTCTTTGCCATTAACCTCTAATTTAATTGCATAATACAGAATATGGTCTGTGGTGATTCCCCACCTCCCCAAACATGTTGATACTTGTTTTATGGCTTACTACAGTTAATTTTTGTAAATACTCAGTGTGAGCTTGAGAGGAATCAATATTCTCTATTTACTTGTTGACATATTCTATATTTGTCCCATAAATCCGGCATATTACTATTTTTCTAAAGTCTTCTATATATTTACTAACATTTTAAGTTTTAATTTATCCTGTTGAGGGATTTCTATTGATATTTCACAGAATGGCAAAACTTGTCCCTATATCCTGTCAATTTTATCTTTATGTATTTATAATTGTTTTAATGTTTATTTATTTTTGAGAGAGAGAGAGAGAGTGAGAACAAGCATGAGTGGGAAAGAGGCAGAGAGAGAGAGGGAAACACAAAATCCGAAGTAGGCTCCGGGTTCTGAGCTCTAAGATATCAGCCCAGAGCCCAGTGTGGGGCTTAGACCCAGGAACTATGAGATCATGACCTGAGCCGAAGTCAGATGCTTAACTGACTGAGCCACCCAGACTCCCCTATCTTTATGTATTTAAATGCTGTTTATGGGCTCTAATTTGAGAATCGTATACTTGGGGAGTTGAACCTTCTTTCATTTTATAGCATCTTACTATATTCATAATATTTTATGTTAAAGCCAATTTTATCTGAAATTAATATAGATATATCAGCCTTTCATTTGGTAAATAATTTCTTTTAGTACATTTTTTCTACCTTTGTGCTTCAACCTTTATGTCATCATGTTTTAGGCATATTTCTTATAGCCACATATCAACTGGATTTTGTATTATAATCCATTCTTAAAGTCTTTTAACACATGGCCTTAATAATTTAACATTTATTCTAATTATCAGTGCATATGGATTTTTTCTACCATGTAACTTTATATTTTGTTCTAATTTTACACCTTCTATTTTTTTTTCTTTTCTTGCCTTTTATTTGTTGAATTTTTGTCTTTGCTTTTTTATTGCTATTGTTTTATTTCATTGTCTTATTATATGCTGTTCCATATATGGTTTGGGACATTACTTATTCTCCTTATAAATTTTAATAGTTACTCTCAAATTTTTACCTTATGCTTTTACCTTATACCTATAGTTTTACTTAAAAAATTAATATCAATATTCCTAATGCCATCCTAAAAATGCATGTACTTCACTTTTTAAAATGTTTATTCATTTTTGAGAAAGAGAGTGTGTGTGCACAGGGGAGAGGCAGAGAGAATGAGAGACACAGAATCTGAAGCAGGCTCCAGGCTCTGAACTGTCAGCATAGAGCCCAATGTGGGGCTCAAACTCACAAACTGTGAGATCATGATCTGAGCCAAAGTCAGATATTTAACCAACTGAGCCGCCCAGGGGCCCCAAAATGCATGTGGTTTAAATGTTTAAGCCTACTCATGGGCTACATAAAATATATTTATTCTTTTCCAGTATTTTATTTCTATCATTATTATACATCCTCATTGCCTTCAGTATTTAATACTTGCTTTGATTCTCTGCCACTTTGGACCATATCCATGGAGCTCCAAGGAATCTGTTTTATTCTCACTTACCTTTGTGAATACTGTGTTAGAAAGCTTTGAGAAGCTTTGTTTTTGAGCAAATACAATCTCTTTTGAAATATATACCTTAAATAATTGAAGACAGCTATTTTCAATGATAAACAGGCAAATGTTTAACAATCAGCTTTCCAGAAAAATAAAGTCATTTGTTGTAGTATTAGTTAATTCTGTGGTATAAATTCTCCCACTATAGCTTATATCAACTACTGATGTGATGTCAGCCAGCTTGTAAAATACCTGAACATATGCTCTTATGAGTTGCTAAGAGTCGCTTCTAACACATCACTGGCTATTTTGTGCCTCTCGAATCATCTTCTTGTCAGAGTAATCCCTGATTCCTACAGCCATTCCTTCTCTGACATAGCTTTGCATGTGCGGAAGTATATCCAGATCTTCACTATGGGATAATCTCCAACAGCGGCTTTACCTCAGTGGCTGAAGCCTAAAGTACTGTTCTGGGTTGTTTAGCACCATCATGAGTTCTTTGAGCTTTATGAGAATCTGGGCAGACAGGAAGTGATTTAGGGTGTGAATATGTACGGCATGGTCTCAGAAGCAGCTATCTAGAGTTGTACTCTTCTCCTCCAGTGAAGAGAAATGGCTACTTATACCTTAATCAGAGAATTAAGCATAGCAATTATAGCAGCAGTGTTTGGCAGTGGTATTGGATACAGAAGGGAAAAATACTTCTCTAACACAAAATGGAGTCAGATGTGGAAAATGAGACTTGAACAGCTTATCTGGAGATTAGCGGTGATAAACTTGAATTAAATACCTTATTACTGAGTGTTCAGTCCAGAAAAATTATGTGGAATACAGATCTTTTTCTACCACAGTAAATCTCCCACTTGACCTTTGTCATCCTTTTAATCCTGTCACAGACTTCCCTTATTTTTTCTTTCATGTATTCTATTTCAGGAGGAGCTTTCTCTTAAGGTCATTTGCCAGTTCTTCCTTTTATCAGAGGACACCTTGTATTTGACACTGGCTTCTGGTTGTTCAGACTTCCCTATAGATTTCCTAGAGATTAAGAACTATGTAAACTTCAGGTGATGATAATTATGATTATAACTTATCTTAGGGATGGACTCTTAGGAATTCTCTTTAGGAATCTATTAGGAATTCAAGGTCCCTTTTAGCTTCCTGATAAGTTAGTTTCTCAAACTTCAAAGTCCTCAAATCTCAAAGATGAGTCAGTAGCATGTCTTTGCAAGCATCGTTAGACTGGAGGACTAAGTGCGATTTCTTCAAGTAGGTTTACACTGTGGAGTCCTGATGCTCTCACACAACTCTTTAGACTTCTTTACCAAGGAAGGTTTGTCACAGGCTAGAAATTTGAAATGGCTGGTTAATAAATTGGAAAAACTAACTGCCAAGCCAATTTTCTTTTCAGGGTAGTCATGTGAAGACAGGGTCTCTGGGGTCAGTGGAAGAATACCTGTGTGTCTGCTGCTGAGCAGAAAGATGTCTTAATAATGGAGAAAGTAGTCACACAAAGAATAAAGTCCTACAAGCAAGACTGTAAAATGAGATGAGGTAGAAATATTTGTACTAGAGACTCTTGTGCTAAAAGGAAACTAGATATAAATATAAGATGATATTGGTTCCTCTTTACGTATTCAGTTAGATTTTCATACTTAACAAACAACCCCAAATAATCATGTCTTAACCATTTCTTTTATTCATGATTCTAGGAGTTAGAACTTTGGTCTGGTTTAGTTGAGTGGTTTTGGATTTGGCCCAGTACATTCATATATCTGTAGTCAGCTATTGGGTCGATTGGGGCCTTGCTGGTCCAAGATGGCTTTCGTCATCTTAGCTGATCTCTTAGCTCTGTTGCACATAATCGCTTACCCCTCCCCCCTATCCCCCCCCCCCCCAGAAGGCTAGCTTGCTGGTATTCTCTTGATAACATTCCAAGAAGCTCAGAACTGGCACCATTACTTTTATTGCAATCTGTTGGTCATGTCAGCTCACAAGGACAGATCACATTCAGGTGCTGGTGAAACTGATTCTACCTCTTGATTGAGAAGAACACAAAATGGTGTGCACACACAAGTGAATATAAGTTCAGGCACTCTTGCCAACATTTACCACAGGCACCTAAGCATCGACAGAGGACATATTGTCTATACTGGGTAACTTTTTTCCTTAATGTTTTCCAAAGTACAAATCAGGTCAACTAATTGTGGATACTGACAATGATAATGTTATATATTCATTTTTAGCTTTTAGTAGTTTGTTCAATTTTTAATAATGTTACTCCAAGAGGGAAAATAATATTGGCTGGTCTTTTTCAAACTATGATGTTATACAATAACCAAAGATATTTATTCCCCCTTCAGAACTCATATTTGGTAGTTATTTGTTCTTAAAAAACAACTTATTTTCTCTTTTTATACATTATCAGGCCATGATTTCAGTTGTTGATGTGACTTTAATGTGGCCTTGCTATAATATTATAGGCATTAGTGAAGTATGCTGTGAGACCCATGGCAAGAATGAAAATTCTTTGTGATAGGACAAGAGCATAAAGGTATATAGCATGTGAATTTTCACTAAAACATGGTAATCTTTGAACACTAAATCTTGGTAGCAGCATCCTTGAGTCCATTTTATAAATATTATAATGTTAATTATAGTTTCTGTTATACTTATTTTTTATATATTAGGCTTTATTTGTTGATATTTTATTGTTATGTCATATAATCTATAGTGAGAATTAAATGGGATTATGTAAACATAGTATAGCATTACATAAGGGCCTAGGATACAAGCTCTGCAATGAGTTGTACATGACCTGATGGGCCATGGCACACATTTTGCACATTGAGACAGGACATTTAGGCCATGATATTAATGAACCCTCTTTGGTTGAGCAGTGCACAACTTAACACAATCACACCTGGCAGCCCAACCCTGGGGACTTAGGGTTGTCAATGACATTTAGGTGTCAATGATGTGTGCTTGACTTGGTGAGAAAAAGCTTCTTGGACACTGGCAGTGGAGGCTGATGAGAGACATTTGACAGAGTTCTCAGAATCAGGGGAGGTGGTCCAGAGGAGCTTCAGCATTCCATGCTGCTGATTGCCTGTATCACCTATTCCTAAGCTCAGCAAAGGAAGGAGTATTACCCTGGAGTTGGGACGCCCAGGCTCTGGTCATAGCTTTGTCACTACTGTGGGATCTTGGGAGATTTTCAATCATCTGGTAGTCAGTTTCTCCTCTAATACGTAATTTACAGGGCTCTTGTTAGGACAGAATGAGATGCACACGTGCATGAACTGTGAGTGAGACTGGTGAATGTGTGATGTTCTCTTCATAGCCGTTGTGGTGAAAGGGAGGAAAAAAAATTAAACTGTTTATCACTGGAAGAGAAAATCTTTTTATTTTATTTTTTAAATATTTGTTTATTTTTGACAGAGACAGAGCATGAGCAGGGGAGGGGCAGAGAGAGAGGGAGACGCAGAATCCGAAGCAGGCTCCAGTCTCTGAGCTGTCAGCACGGAGCCCGATGAGGGGCTCAACCAATGAACTGAGAGATCATGACCTGAGCCAAAGTCGGACACTCAACCAACTGAGCCACCCAGGTGCCCCTAAAGGAAATCTTTTTAATGTCAGTTTTCCAGTTTGTTTCTATGGTGAAGTCATATGTGGACAACTTTGGTCACATGGTTATTTAAACCTGTATGTCTGTTTAAACCCTGCTTGAGCCAGTCACATAATTATGCCATTGGCAACTGACCCCCATCTCTCCTTTTGGACCCTTTCTCCCATTCAGGACTGGGGGAGTTCAAGGCTGACTGTGTGGGCAGAGAGATGATGTAACCTCCCTGACTTGTCCTTGACTGCTTTGGATAACAAATGAAGTATGCGGTCAAATCTGTATCAACAAAAATGTTACTATGAAGACTAAGGATAGGTGAAGGCGGGACATTTTTGTAACTTGATGTGCAAGTTGGTGCTGCTTTTGAGTAAACAAGTGGATTTTAAAATTCTTGCTGTAGTTTAATCTTATAGGGACACACAGAAAGCCTTCATCTCTTTTATAAACAAAATGGAGAGAACCAAATCACATTGTAGCTATGGCAAATAATCTTTATGTCACTGTTTTGACCTCCAACATTTCCAGGTTTTACAGTAAGGCAGAAATTAAAAGGGAGCATGCTTGGAAATTGGGACACATGCATACAGAGACCAGATGCTTCATGTGTTCAGATAGCAGGCAGAGGCCCAGGGAAGGGAGTGGTGGTGGCTGCATCTAGTTACTGGTTTGATCATGGGCAGTTTCGTAAGAAAAGGCAAATGAATGTTCTCAGGAATGCTGGTGAAGGCAGTATGAATGTAAATACACACCTGATATCTACCAAAGTTAAGTCCGAGGAGTTGGTGTATACCTGTCTAATATAACTGCCCCTTCACTCGAGGAGCTGAAACATTTACTTAGGACAACATGACTACAGCATGTGGCATTCTTTTAAAAAATAAAATAAAATTTGAGTATACTTGATGCACATTACATTAGTTTCAGGTGTGCAACATAGTTATTTGAGAAATTTATATGTGCTATACTCACCACAAGCATAGAGACCATCTGTCACCATACAACATTATTAAAATACAATTGACTATATTCCCTGTGCTGTACATTGCATCCCTGTGACTTGTTTATTACATAACTGTAATCCTGTATCTCCACTCTCCTTCACCCATTTTTCCCATTCTCCCACCCTCTTCCCTCTGTCAACCACCAGTTTGTTCTCTGTGTTTATAATTCTTTTTTTTTTCCAATATATGAAATTTATTGTCAAATTGGTGTCCATACAACACCCAGTGCTCATCCCAAAAGGTGCCCTCCTCAATACCCATCACCCACCCTCCCCTCCCTCCTACCCCCCATCAACCCTCAGTTTGTTCTCAGTTTTTAACAGTCTCTTATGCTTTGGCTCTCTCCCACTCTAACGTCTTTTTTTTTTCCTTCCCCTCCCCCATGGGTTTCTGTTAAGTTTCTCAGGATCCACATAAGAGTGAAAACATATGGTATCTGTCTCTTTCTGTATGGCTTATTTCACTTAGTATCACACTCTCCAGTTCCATCCACGTTGCTACAAAGGACCATATTTCGTTCTTTCTCATTGCCATGTAGTACTTCATTGTGTATATAAACCACAATTTCTTTAGCTATTCAGTTGATGGACATTTAGGCTCTTTCCATAATTTAGCTATTGTTGAGAGTGCTGCTATAAACATTGGGGTACAAGTGCCCCAATGCATCAGTACTCCTGTATCCCTTGGGTAAATTCCTAGCAGTGCTATTGTTGGGTCATAGGGTAGGTCTATTTTTTTTTTTTTTAATTTTTTTTCAACGTTTATTTTTGGGACAGAGAGAGACATAGCATGAACGGGGGAGGGGCAGAGAGAGAGGGAGACACAGAATCGGAAACAGGCTCCAGGCTCTGAGCCATCAGCCCAGAGCCTGACGCGGGGCCCAAACTCACGGACCGCGAGATCGTGACCTGGCTGAAGTCGGACACTTAACCGACTGCGCCACCCAGGCACCCCATATTTTTAATTCTAATTCTGCTCTTGTTTGCTTACTAATTTGTTGTTTTGGTTTCCACATAAAAGTGACTTAATTCATTCATTTTGACTTAATTCACTTAGCATAATACTCTTCAGGTCCATCCATGTTGTAAATTCACAATATTCTCTTTTTTAAAGGTATATAATATTCCATTGTGTATATATACCACATCTTTCTTATCCATTTGTCAATCAGTAGACACGTAGGTTGCTTACACAATTTGGCTATTTAAAATAATGCTAAGATAAACATAGGCATGCATATATATTTTCAAATTAGCACTTTCATTTCCTTTGGGTATATATGCAGTAGTGGAATTTGGATCGCATGGTATTTCTATTTGAAATTTTTTGAGGAACATTTTTCCTCAGTGTTTTTCCATAGTGGCTGCATCAGTTTACATTTCCACCAACAGTTCATACTGTTTCTTTTTTCTCCACATCCTCATCAACTCTTGTTGTTTCTTGTGTTTTTGATTTTAGCCATTTCTGGCAGCTCTAAGGTGATATTGCATTGTGGTTTTGATTTGCATTTCCCTGATGATTAGTGATGCTGAGCATCTTTTCGTGTTTGTTGGCCATCTGTATGTCTTCTTTGGTAAAATGTCTATTCAACTCCTCTGCCCACTTTTAAGTCAGATTTTCTTTCTTTGGTGTTGAGCTGTATACATTTAAAAAATATTTTTTGGATATTAACCCTTCGTGGATCTATCATTCGCAAATAGCTTCTCACATTAAAGAGGTTGCCTTTCTGTTTTGTTGATGGTTTCCTTTGTCATTGCAAAAGCTTTTTATTTTGATGTAGACCTCATAGTTTATTTTTCCTTTTGTTTCCCTTGCTTGAGGGGACACATCTAAAAAATGTTGCTATGGCTCATGTCAGAGAAGTTACTACCTGTGTTCTGTCCTAGGATTTTAATGGTTTCAGGTCTCACATTTAGTTCTTTAATCCATTTTGAGTTTATTTTTGTGTATGGTGTTAGAAAGTGTCCAGTTGAATTCTTTGCTTGGAGCTGTCCAGTTTTCCCATAAACATTTATTGAAGAGACTGTCTCTTCCCCCACTATATTTACTTGCTTCCTTTGTCATAGAGTAACTGATCATATAAGTGTGGGTTTATATCTGGGATCTCTGTTCCATTTTCTTTGTGTCTATTGTATGCCAGTACCATAGTGTTTTGATTGCTACAGCTTTGTAGTATGTCTTAAAATCTGAAACTGTGATACCTCCAAGCTTTGTTTTTTTTTTTTTTTTTCTCAAGATTGCTTTAGCTATATGGAGTCTTTAATGGTCTGTACAAATTTTAGCATCATTTGTTCTAGTTTTGTGAAAAATGCTATTGATTTTTGATAGGGTTTACATTAAATCCATAGATTTCTTTGGGTAGCATGGATATTTTAATAATAATAAATGTTTTTACTTCACAGGAAAATAATCAAGAATTAAAGTATAGCATCAGTACTCAGTTTCAAACTATGTATGTTGTAGTGCTTGTGGAAACACTGATTTTAAGCTGAGTCTCCATAGCAGTGAAGATAAGCTGGTTTGGCAGTTTTCTACCTTATCTGGTTCCTGCACTCACTTAGGCCTCCCAATCAAACCCTAATTAAACAAAATATTTTAAATCTCTATGTTTATCTATATGCAGTGTGTACCATACTCGACACACAATGGACTCTTGGAGTACAGTTGTTGTTTAGGAAAGCATGAATGCCAGTTGCCAGCAACACAGCACTGCAAGCTACAAACCCAAGGCCTTTTTTCTATTTTCATTCTTTGGAATGAAGAAAAATAATACGGACATTCCATTATTTATGAACATGGTTAAAGACAAGAGAGGCAGTGAAATTTCACTGCCTTCAAAGAATAATTTATTTTGACTCCACGTAGGGCTTCTTGCCTTTGCCTCACAGTGATGTCCCCTTCCCTGCAGATACTGTGAGTAACCCTGGTGCTGTGATAATTTGATGCTTTCCAGGGCAAGGAAAGAGCCAGCAGGCAGGACCTGGCCATCAGTGTTCACTGGGCTTGGGAGGCAATTGATTAACTGATTAGGAATGTCTTGAGGGCCTGCTTTGTGCCTTGTACAATGGAATTCTGGGTGCTGTGGGCAAAACTGAGGTATAAAATGGAGACTATTGTCAAGGCATTTGCTGACTCACAGGATTGATGAGAATGAGCCATATAAAAATAGAGCCCATTTATAAGATGTGGAGAATCGTCTACTAAATTGTTCAGAATTCACATATAGGCTATGAAAACAGTTTCTATTTATTTTGTACTGACTTTGCACTAGACCCCAGGCTAAATACTTGCATAATCTTGGATCCTTCCAGCAGTCCTGCAAGGCAGCTCTGATTATTCTCATTTTGTGGATGGAAAAACTGAGGCTTAGAGAGATTAAATGAATCTGCCTGAGGTCACACAGCTGACAAGTAATAAGACCGGAATTGAAATGCAAATGCAGTGGCTCTAAAGCCGATGTCCTTCCCCTCTGGAAGAGGGGATAGCCCAGGACAGGGGACCAGAAGCAGCAGGCTGAAGGTGGTTGACTGGCTGGCCAACAGCATGACTTCTGCTGGACTGTGCTCAACTGCCCTTCCAGGGGAGGGGAACTCCTCCCTTTGTTGCCTTAGTGACCCTGAAGGCCATGGTCCCTCACTTGTTCCTGCCATCTAGTCTTGCTTAATCATCCCAGCCTCCTTGTGGCCAAATTACCTTCATTCATGCTACATTTTTATTTCTGTGGCTCTGACTTAACTGGAAATAGCTCAGTTTTTGCAGTGAGGTTTTTTTGTTTGCTCTAACATTTAATTCATCATGTAAACCAGGACACATTTGAGAGTGAAGGGGGACTCCATTAGTAATTATGCTAGGACTATCCTGGTCAGGCACCCAAGGCTTGTAATCAACCTATCACCTGGGTGGCTCAGTCGGTTAAGCATCTGACTTTGGCTCAGGTCATGATCTCACAGTCAGAGAGTTTGAGCCCCATGTCAGGTTCTGTGCTGACAACTCAGAGCCTGGAGCTGCTTCAGATTTTATGTCTTCCTCTGTCTCTGCCCCTCCCCTGCTTATGCTCTGTCTGTCTCTCTCTCAAAAATAAATAAACATTAAAAAATAATAATAACCCTACCAGTATGGGATTGAGGCATACAGTTAACATGGAAATAAGATCTGCATTACTCAGACAAGAACATCTTCAGAACAGGGAACAGCCACATGGAAGTGAATTTCCTCTATCACAGCAATGATTATCTCCTGTCTGATGTGAACTCAGGCAACTTTGTCCATCAACCTTCACCTACTCCCTACTAAGCCAAAACAGCTTTGATTTACCATGTCAGAGTGACATTGTTATGTGGAAACCTCTTGCTTACTGCCAAAGTTAGTGACTTTGGGCTATTCTAACTTAAAGCAATTAAAGACCTTATTTTTGAAGGCCTTTGGATATTCTTGCTTAAAATTTATAAGCTGGACTGTAGCAAGGGATCATAGAGTTTCTCTTAATAGGTAACTTAACCCAAAACATTGCACGAACCTGGAAAATAATATGTATTGCTGATCTGGGCTCTAAAGAAGGGGGATAAGGAGTGGGGAGGGAGAAATGGAGAAAAGAAAGAAGGAAGGGTGGGTGGGTGGGAGGACAGTCTTAGGTGGCTTTAAGCCAGCAAAATCCAGGAACATCTTCCAGTGTGACCATGGACTTGGAACCCAGACCCCTCCTCCTTTCAATCCCTGACATTCTGGTCATTTGTTCTCTTTGGGCTGACAAATGAGGGTTGATTTGTGACAGCATCATTGATCAAATGACATGTTGTCTTGTGTTATGTCTGGTAATAAAGAAACATAAAAATGTTTCTTGGATTAACTTGACAGTATCAATTTAGTTAGTAGCATCCTGTTCTAAATCTTTCTGGGATTGACAAAAAGTTTCTTTTGTCTAAAACCTGAGTGTTTTTTTTATTACTAATGCCAAAAATAATGCATGATCTAAGAGACTCCTCAGCAATTTCCATCTAACTACCCTGAATGGGGAGGGGGTGGTAAGTGTTCTAACGGGATCCCCAATAAAGTCAACATTTCTTTGGGGCCTCTTATTTTATATTCTAAATCAATGTGAATTTTACATTCTATTTTACAATATCCATGTTTGCATGGCTTTATTATCAAATTTCTCAAAACATCTTTAATAAGACTTATAGGCAAAGAAGACACACCATTTTTATTCTGCACTATTGCATTACCTCTGGTGTAACACCACATTCTCCATTTTGGGAACCAGGGAATAGAAAACCACTCCATAGCAGTTGACAGCAGGGAGGAATTCATTATTTTCGGAGACATAAATCCAGAATTTTGATTGTGAAAGTAAAATAAAAACCTGAACTTTATTTCAAAACTTCTTTTTTGAAAACACTTCACAAGACCAGAAATACAGTAGGAGATAAAGAAGTTACTCTGATGATGATAATGCACACAAAATGGATGTGCAAAGAGTCAGGGAGAGAAAACAAGGAGACAAATATACTATAGTCATACTGACCCTGTACAATCTGTAGTGGCCTTTTTCTTCCACATGGCTCCATTTCCCCTAAACATTCATTAGTTTTTATCAGAAGGGCAGTTTAAAATTTTGGATTTCAGGATATATTAGGATTAAAATAAAGGTATGGGATATTTTATGTGAGAATTTTTAGTAACTCAGAATTTATCCTTATCTTTTTCTTGATGGAGATGTAGTTTTCCTTCTTTGAAGTGAGGAGAAATGGGTATGCACTTTAGTATGCTTGGAGCAGACTTAAAAACTGATGCACTTTTAAACTGTTTTGACTTTATGATAAGAACACAGGTAACCTCAGGACAAGCCTTTCAATATAATAAACATAAAATAGGCCTTTTCTTTGTATTGCTGTTAGCATCCTAAAAACAATAACAACAAAAAGAAAACAAAAAAATGAATGACATCCCTAAAACAAAAAGAAAACACACTAAAGCTGAAAATGTTGATCACAATAAAGAAAAATGATTTTAGGAAACACTTCTCCATTTCCTTTAAATTTTAAAGTAAAATTTAAGTAAATTTTAAGTAAGTTAAGTAAATGTGTTGATATAGATAATCAAATACATTTTCCCAATGGAATGCTTCTACATTTATTGAGTCACTGGAATTCAGTCTTGTCACATGAGAAATTCTGGTCCCAAGAATGCATCATACCATTCCCATCATCTGCTCTGAGCATGACTGAAAACTCAAATACCTTATCATCTATATTAATGTCCTTCATTCACTGCCCACTTTTCTGAATCTCTCATATGTCTTCAGCCCTGTGCTTGCTGCTTGGTAGTTGAAAATGAATGAGGCACATACCTTGTCTTCTGATACCAGTTTGGAGTATAAAAAGACAGCTAAGGTGTGTTGGAGTGTATTAGGCCAACTTGGCCAAATCTGAGAGCTACAGCTAATTTCCCCAGATAATTTTCCTGCTTGCTTTTTCAAAAAATAAATAAATAATTAAAAAAAGAAAGAAAAAAAAAAAAGAACTTGCATGCAAATTTTGCTGGCAGAAAATCATCAGACTCCTTTGCTCTCAGAAGGTCTTTGTTTTCAATTGTGATGATGGACAGATATAGAGGTTCCTGGTAGGCTCCAGCTTGTTCTTCTCCCCTCCCCTCCTCATCCATCTTGTCTTCAAACAGTGGCTCTAGGCCCACCACCAGACGCTTCTCTGGGGACCCATCAAGACTGCAGTTATGCAAAGGCAACCTCTTCCACAGAGGGAGACAGTTTCCAGAGACTTCTCATGAGTTCTCCCTTTGTGGTACCACTTTGGTGATTTGTTGAATTTCTCCTTAAGCTCCCACTAGTCCAATGGACTATTTGACTAGTGACTAGTGTTCTAACCCTCCAGCCTTCCCTTCCATATCATCTCTTCCCCAGCTCCTTGCCTATTTGTGTAAAGTCTAACTGAATAATACATACTTTTTTCCCATGGTGGATCTGTTTTTCTGTGTGAATCCTATTCAAACCACTGAATGAGGATATTACAATGAGGGCAAGTAGTGGACACAAAGGAAGATGAGAAAGGAATGGCATCTCACCCAAATTGGGTGGTGTCAAGGCTACCTGAATGGGCTGGCCTGGAAAAACAGGGTAGGGCATCCCATAGAGATGGAACACAACATTTTGGAGCTGCAAATAATTCTGTATGATCATATCATTAGGTATGTATTGAAAGGCATGCTGGGAGGGAAGTTTGGAGAAGTGAGGCAGGAGCCAGATCATGAAATCTTTTTATGCCTAGCCAAGGGGTCTGTTTCATGGATAATGGGGAACCTTGGAGCACCTGTAAGCAAGGAAAAGATGGATGAGATTTATTTTGTGAAAATTCTCTGGTGGTTTTATAAAAACTGAATTGGAAAGAATGAAGACTAAAAGTGAGAGGACCCAGAAGGAGTCTGTTGAATCAGTCATCAGTCCAAATTAAAATAAAATGTAAACACAACAATGTGGGCTCACCAGAGCAGGGGAAGAGCAATCTGAGAGAAAGTGGGTGCATCCCTCTATAATGGGCTGAAGGAAGAGATTTGTGAAAAGCTGAGGAGGGGGAGTCAAAGAAGTTAAGGGAGAATCTGAAAAGAGTGGACAGAAAAGGAGGGAAGGACATGAAGAGAGAGAAGTGGTCAAGAGTGTAATGAAATCAGGACAGAAAATAACCCATTCTTGGTTTGGTTGTTTGTTTGTTTTTAACCATTTGGCTAATGTAGCTATCATTGGTGACCATATATGAACTAGTTCCTGTTATGTTTGCTTTATTACTAGACTTATGGTCACAAACTCTTAAGAAAATCCTATTGTATGTGTAGTGAATTTCTGCAGTTAAGGAAACAAAGCATTCTTAGCTCCATGGTCAGCTAATTTCCCTCATGCACAGAATCCACTTCATCCAAACAGAAAACAAAATGTGCTGGTTAAGGTCTCAGACCCCACCTCTTCTATTCTCCCTCAAGAGAAGTCAATTTTGAGTCTTATAAGTGGTAGGATGCTTAAAACTTTTCAATAACTTGTCAATAACTTGAATAATGATGAGAGAGACGTGGGAAGAGAGATGGCTTTTCCTAAATCTGATGCTTGCTTTATTTTTCCCTTTTTGATCAAAAATCATGTTTTCCAATTTCTCTGAATGAGCCATCATCTTTCTTCATGAGACATAACATATGAGGGTGATTTTCCATCAATATTTATCATAGGAATTCTGGCTGCTGCCATTGGCCCAGGTGACTCAAGGAGGAAGCTAAAGCCACTTTGCCATGTTGATAGGAAAGATCACAGAAGCTGAATCCCAGAGTACAATCCTCTTCCTTATTAGTAGATGGAATGATTGTATGATTCTGTCTTTGCTCCTTTTTGACATTCAATTCTCAGAGATTCATCTTTTTTTTTTTTGCATTCTCCTAATGTCTTAACAAACATTAATTTGTTTTCTTTTATTAAATTTATTAACTTACTTTATAAAGAGTGGGATAAACCACAATTCAAATGAAGCCACCCCTGCCTTGCAGGAGCTGTGATTGAAGAGTGACTTCTGCTATGTCATTGCCTATTGCCTAGGGTAGCCAGTGACTTGTTACAGAGGAGAAACACTTGGAGACACCAAATATTTTCCTCTTACATGGCTAGATTACAAACCTGGAAATGACTATTCATGCTCTGACCTCCTAATGGTGAAAGGCAACCCTCTCAATCTGCCTACCACCCCTTTACCCTCCCAACATGCACATACAAATGACCACCCACTAGATTTTAAGTGCTTTGAAGGCAAAGGTTATGCTTTGTTTACATGGATCTCCAATTCCAGGCATTGTGTCTAGCATATATAAATAATAGATGTGACTGAAAAGTTCCATTTATTTTGCTCCTGAAATGGGTACAAAATGATAATGTTTCTTAATCCAAATTTTGGGGAAGCCAGTCTTTCTCCCAAGTTTGTCTATCAGGCGGGACCCCAATGAATGCTTACATCTCCTGCAAACTCATCTTGGTAGTCACTTGTTACTTTGTCCACTGCCTTAGCTCCAAACCATTGCTGTTCCCAAATGCCACATTATCATGTTATCTTATAATTAACTTTTGCAGACTACTGGCTCTCTTTACTAAGAATCAGCACTTTTTAATTAGGTCTTCAAAAGCACATCTAAGACCAGACTCTCTTATAGATCACTGGTGGAATAGTGCAAGGACAGCCCCAAATTCAATATGCACTGTCACAAGCATTGGCCACTCCCAGGACCCCTGACACACATGTCTCAGCCTGCAGAAGGTTTTATTTCCCTAATACAAATACCCATTTATGTCAGAGAACTTTAGGAACAGCAGTTGAAATAGTCAGCAATATATTTCCCCAAGTAGGAGATATTCTAATTTAAATAATGCCATTTAAGGAGCATTAATTATTAATCCTACCTTAGGACAATTGTCTGAATCTTTCAGGTCCCAGTCTGGCTTATGATAGATGCACCCAATTTACCCAACCAAAAATAGGCAAACTTCGGCTTATACCATCTGCATTCACATTTGTGGGGAGATACATTTTCTCTGAAAACAATTAATGGCATTGGAATTTACATTTTCTTTGTGTAATGGAGAGTTCCAACCTGTTGGTTTCTCCCAAACCAAGAAAGTTGGCTTCAAAAAATTCTACAGTTTCTTTCTTTCTTTTTTTTAGTATATTCATTTATTCTGAGAGAGAGAGAGAGAACGAGTGCAGGGGAGGGACAGAGAGGGGGGTGGAGAGAATCCCAAGCAGGCTCTACACTCTCAGCACAGAGCCTGATGCAGCCTGATAAACTGTGAGATCATGACCTGAGTTGAAACCAAGAGTTGGACACTTAACTGACTGAGCCACCCAGGCACCCCTCTAATAATTTCTAAATAGAAGTTTTGCATTAAAATAAAAACATTTAAAGTTTGTGTTAATTGGTACAAAATTATATAAGTATTTGTTGAATTAGTAAATGGATTCTAGGGTCCTGTGATTTTAAAAAATACCTTTAATAATTGCATCTTAAGTCAATGGCAAATAGAGCAAATGGCAATAGACAAGAGAAATTAACCAAAAATTCTGCATCATCAGCCATAATGTTGTCACTCTTTGTAAAACACGAGGTTCCAGTATTATATCTTAATAGAGATGCAAAGTGGCTCTTGATTCTTCCTTGTGTTCACTCTCTTTTCTCTACAGTCATAGTAATAATGTGGGAATCTCCTGCTGCTACAAAGTGGGTGGATGTGTTATTTGGTTGAGGTAGTGTGTTTTAATGCGAACAGCATGAACCAGGAGTCCAGGCCCACATTCTGGGTCTTTTACTTCCTTCAGTGAGGTCCAGCAAGTCAATTCTTTGTGCTACAATTTCTTCATCTATTCAAAGAGGGTGATGATACTTGTCTTGCTACAAGGTCAGATATAACAAGCCAATGTAGGATTCAGGTCCATTGCTTTCTTTACTGATGGACCTTTTGTGGGAAGACCTAGGTACTGGGAAACAAGAGTGTGAATGTCGATGGTACTTACAGAAACAGAAATGTGGGGATGTGTTGAGGGTCCAGAGAAAGGGGTTGAGGATGGAAGTTTTATGTGTATTTGAGAGATGACCTTAGAACCAAATTTTTTGATAGTCAAAAACCCTTTCAGGAGCTGGACCACTCTCTGCATACTGGATGCTGGGAAACCAATAGCCATGGTCCATGTTTTTCAAACAAAAACCCATAGGCGAATGTCTCATAAAAGAATTTTTAAAGTTTTTGTTTGATCTCAGTGATACTCTGATAAATTAAAAGATCTATTCTGAATAATTTTAAGGTCACACCTTCCAAGAACCACCACGCAATTTCTATGTGGACATTTGCATCTGTTTTTATAAATTTTATTTTTACTAGGAGAAGGTCGAATGACTTTAGGGAGTGATGCACTAATAAAAATTTCACAGGAAGAAATGTGATGGGAGAGCTTAGCCATCAGAGGGCCCAAGGGCTGTATGCATATCACACTCAAAGCCATATGCTCCTGGGCAGGCAATCCCAAACTGCACAGACACCCACTACAGAATCCATCTTTGAACAAGCCCAACTGTCACCACTCATTCACTGTAAGCATGGCCAGACACATGAAATGAGACCTGCTTCTGGCAATCAGGGTTTATTTAATGAAAATTTCAATAATGTTACAGTCATAGCCTTCTTTTCAAGTAAACAGGACAGCATTACAGAGTTATCAAATGACACTGAATTAAAATTGACACTTGAAGATTGTTTGTTGGCAGCGTTTTGGAAACATGTGAAATCTATTTATTGTGAACCAGCAAGCAAAGCCTTGAAATAATTAATAACATACTTAGGCTAACAGGCATTATCTGAATTACTGAAGCCAAAATACACATAAAAAAAGTATTAAATATGGAACCTGACATGAGGCTCATCTTCCTCTTGTTAAAACCCACATGGATGGTCTAGTTTCAGCAGAACAACATCCTTCATCACATTGAATTAATGTTTTTAATTTGAATTTTACTGGCCTTAAAATTTAGTTATTAAATGTTTTTAATATATATGTTTGGTTTTGGTTTCATGATTTTAGAAGGGGTTTATAACTAGTTTTATATTTGTTCACATTTTAATAAAGTTGTAATAAAAGTAACAAGCCAGATTGCACAGGATTTTTTTTTAAAAGATTCCTTTAAAGGGGTCTGTGCATTATTCAAATTTGAGAGACGTTCTTGTAGAGGTTAAGAGCATAGAGTTTGAAATTAGAGACCTGGGTTCAAATAGGAGCTTTGGCACTTTAAACTGTAAATATAAGTGTGTTATTTAACCCAGTTGTGCTTCATTTTCCTGATTTGTTAAAGGGGGCAATATAATATAATATAATATAATATAATATAATATAATATAATACAATATAATAAATATATAATATAATATAATAAATATAATATAATATAATATAATATAATATAATATAATATAACATAAAAATGCCTTCATCATGGTGTTGGTGGAAAGAATAAATAAAATAATGGTTTCTCAGTATATGATCTCTGGGATAGAGTATGTTAGCCATCATCACCACTATGATCATCATCAGTTTTTAAATTTTTTTTTTTAACGTTTACTTATTTTTGAGACAGAGAGAGACAGAGCATGAACAGGGGAGGGTGAGAGAGAGGGAGACACAGAATCTGAAACAGGCTCGAGGCTCTGAGCTGTCAGCACAGAGCCCGACACGGGGCTCGAACTCACAGACCGCGAGATCATGACCTGAGCCAAAGTTGGCCGCTCAACCGACTGAGCCACCCAGGCGCCCCCATCATCAGTTTTTAAACTTTAAGGGACCCCAAGAGATGGCTGAACCAGTCAAGGAGATAAGAGTTCTGTAGGACAGGCTGCTGGGAGCCATTACTGTCAAGGCTAGTAATGTCTCTTAAGGATTTCTGGGCTAGAGCAGCCTCAATAACTCCCCGAAGGAGTAGCAGCCAGGTCTCCAGAGGCAGCTGAAGTTGTCAGTCTGGTAGACTTCATTACCTGGAGGTCTCACCCCTCTCTAACAACCCTACAGTATGGGTCACCTTTGAGGAAGAAAGCCATGGTTGAGTCTCTGTTGTCTCTTTGTTGCTTCCAGAACTTTCTTGATGTGCTCAGCATAGCTGCCTGCCTGTGTTCTCATAGTTTCCCCTTGTACCTGACCCCTCATAGTTTTGCTGGTCTGGGTTTTCTGATTTTGCTCAGATTATGTCTGTTGTGACCATTCAAGGGATGTCCAGCTTCATGTGTTACGTTGTTTGAGACTCCCGTGGCTGTCATTCCCTGTGGGTTTTCCCCAAATCCAATTAAGGGAAACCAGAGACTTTCTTGGGAATGAGATGGCTAGTGGGAACATTGCATAGTATAAGTTAGTTTCTGCCATTGTTCTCTTCCTTTAGTGCTTGAAGGTTTGTGGAAATATATCTGAGTCAGAGAACTAACATAAATCCTGATTGGATCATCCAGTGGGGTTCCCTCAACTCTAGGTTCCCCCTGCAATTATTGGATTGCAAGTGTTTCTGATTTGGTCCAGACATCTCAGAGCTTCTGACTGGAAATTTGGGTAAAGCTGACCAGAAAATAAAAGAGGCAGAAGCCTGTAAGGATAATGGAGAAGGAGAAAATAGGCAGGCTGTTTCAGCTTTGCAGACCTCACAGAATGTTCGCTGTATTATGATTAAAAAAATAATAATAAAACATACATTTGAAAAGCTGGTTGAACTTCCACAGAAAGCCAATCTGATTCCTTATCACATGATCTGCAGCAAGATGTGCTGATCCAGACACCTGGTTAGAGTTGCATCAGTATGTAGTATGCATATCCCTCTCTTCCCAAACCCACAAACCCCTCTGGACAGCTTTCCCCCACCCCCCCCCCCTTCTTTTTTTCCAAGAGCATCTCAAAGCCTTTCTGTGATCCCAGAGAGCATGAATTATTCACCATATATAGCGTCAGGCTTCAAAGTGTACTTTTAAAAAAGTAAAACTGCCTAAACTACCCAATGCTTCGCCTCTGCCTTCATGTTCATTAACTGGACAGCATCTTTAGAATCATCACCCACCTTCCTTCCTGGCTAACTTGCTGCTGATGTGGTTTCTCTTTCCAACTCACCCCACCTCAGTAAGGTAACAGGACCTCATTTTGTCCTCTCAGGCATGCTCTGCCCAAGACTGGTTTACGCATGTAGTCATGTTCCTTGTAAATGTTATCATTTACATTTTAAACTCTTTGATGATCACAACTGGAAAGGTATCCTATCTCTTTCACACAGTGTCCACCTGGCTGCAAATTCAACTGACATAGGAATTGACTACCAAAACTCATGCCTTTAGCATTTATTAAGATTTAGGAAGCACCCACAGCTTTGGTTTGCATTCTAGCACTGCCATCGACTAAATGAATGACTTTCCACTCATAGTGTAACTTCTGCCTCAATTTCCTCAATAGCAGAGGATGCCTAACCAACTTCATGGTGAAAGGTTGAGACTTAATGCACACCCAGCGCTTAACATGGAGAAAGTACTTGATTAGTGGTGTAAATAATTTACTTCCTCGGTGGCAGTTGTTTTACTTATGGTCAATGATCTAAGTAAATGACCGTATAGCCCCTGGTTCCAGCAGTTGCAGCCATATCATACATCAAGTGTTAGGAGCTCAGGCTCTGATGGTTATCAGATTCGAGTTCAAATCCTATCTTGGCCATTTGATCCTGTGACTTTGGGCAATTTATTTCATCTGTGAGTCATTTCATCTCTTCAAGCTTACTTCCTCATGTGTGAAATGGGGACCATTAGAAGTGCCAACTGAATTTTTTTTGTGATGATTAAATAAGACATTGAATATCAAGTGTTTAGTACAGTTCTTGACACTTAATAAATATTTGTGTTTTTTAATGTATTTTAAAAATTTTATTTAAATCCAAGTTAGTGGTTTCAGGAGTAGAATTTAGTGATTCATCACTTACATATAACACCCAGGGCTCATCCCAACAAGTGCGCTCCTTTTTTTTTTTTTTTTAAATATAATTTATTGTCAAGTTGGCTAACATACAGTGCATACAGCGTGCTCTTGGTTTTGGGGCAGATTCCCATGATTCATCACTTACATACAACAGGCAGTGAACATCCCAACAAGTGCCCTCCTCAATGCCCATCACCCATTTCCCCCTCTCCCCCGCCACCCCCCCATCACCCCTCAGTTTGTTCTCTGTATTTAAGAGAGAGTTTGTTCTCTTATGGTTTGCCTCCTTCTCTGTTTGAGACCATTTTTTTCCCCTTCACTTCCTTCATGGTCTTATGTTAAGTTGCTTAAGTTTCACATATGAGTGAAAACATGATATCTGTCTTTCTCTAATTTCACTTAGCATAATACCTTCCAGTTCCATCCACATTGTTGTAAATGGCAGAACTTCATTCTTTCTCATTGCCAAGTAGTATTCCATTGTACATATAAACTGTGTCTTCTTTATCCATTCGTCAGTTGATGGACATTTAGGCTCTTTCCATAATTTGTCTATTGTTGAAAATGCTGCTATAAATATTGGGGTACATGTATCCCTATGAATCAGCAGTCCTGTATCCTTTGGATAAATTCTTAGTAGAGCTATTGCCAGGTCGTAGGGTAGTTCTATATTTAGTTTTTTGAGGAAACTCCACACTGTTTTCCAGAGTGGCTGCATCAGTTTGCATTCCCACCAACAGTGCAAGAGGGTTCCCATTTCTCCACATCCTTGCCAGTTGTTTCCTGAGTTGTTAGTTTTAGCCCCTCTGACTGGTGTGAGGTGGTATCTGAGTGTGGTTTTGATTTGTATTTCCCTTATGATGAGTAATGTTGAGCATGTTTTCATGTGCCTGTTTGCCATCTGGATATCTTCTTTGGAGAAGCGTCTATTCATGTCTTCTGCCCCTTTCTTCACTGGATTATTTGTTTTTTGGGTGTTGAGTTTGATAATTTCTTCATAGATTTTGGATACTAACCCTTTATCTGATATGTTATTTGCAAATATATTCTCCCATTCTGTCATTTGCCCTTAGTTTTGTTGATTGTTTCCTTTGGAACGAAGAAGCTTTTTATCTTGATGAAATCCCAATAGTTCATTTTTACTTTTATTTCCCTTGCATTTGGAGACACATTGAGCAAGAAATTGTTGCAGCTGAGGTCACAGAGATTGTTGCCTGTTTTCTCCTCTCGGGTTTTGATGGTTTCCTGTCTCACATTTAGGTCTTTCATCCATTTTGAGTTTATTTTTGTGTATGGTGTAAGAAAGTGGTCCAGGTTCATTCTTCTGCATGTTGCTGTCCAGTTCTCTCAGCACCATTTGCTATACAGACTGTCTTTTTTTTCCATCGGATACTCGTTCCTGCTTTGTGAAAGATAAGTTGTTCATACATTTGTGGGTCCAATTCTGGGTTCTCTATTCTATTCCACTGGTCTATGTGTCTGTTTTTATGCCAATACCATGCTGTCTTGATGATTACAGCTTTGTAGTAGAGGCTAAAGTCTGGGATTGTGATGTCTCCCGCTTTGGGTTTCTTTTTTAACATAACTGGCTTTTCGGGGTCTTTTGTGGTTCCATATGAATTTTAGGATTGTTTGTTCTAGCTTTGAGAAGAATGGCAGTGCAATTTTGATTGGGATTGCATTGAATGTGTAGATTGCTTTGGGTAATATTGACATTTTAACAATATTTGTTCCTCCAATCCATGAGCATGGAATATTTTTCCATTTCTTTGTGCCTTCTTTAATTTCTTTCACAAGTTTCCTATAGTTTTCAGCATACAAATCTTGTACATCTTTGGTTAGGTTTATTCCTAAGTATTTTATGGTTCTTGGTTCAGTTGTAAATGGGATTGATTTCTCTTTCTGTTGCTTCATTATTGATGTATAGAAATGCAACAGATTTCTGTAGATTGATTTTTTTTCCTATGACTTTGCTGAATTCATGGATCAGTTCTAGCAACTTTTTGGTGGAGTCTTTTGGGTTTTTCATGTAGAGTATAATGTCATCTGCAAAAAATGAAAGCTTGACTTCTTTGCCAATTTGGATACCTTTATTTCATTTTGTTGTCTGATTGCTAAGGCTAGGACTTCCAACACTATGTTAAACAGTAGTGGTGAGAGTGGACGTCACTGTTGTGTTCCTGATCTCAGGGGGGAAAGCTCTCAGTTTTTCCCCATTGAGGATGATATTAGCTGTGGCATTTTCATATATGGCTTTTGTGATGTTAAGGTATATTTCTTCTATCCTGACTTTCTTGAGGGTTTTTATTGAGAAAGGATGCTGAATTTTGTCAAATGCTTTTTATGCATCTATTGACAGGATCATATGGTTCTTATCCTTTCTTCTAAAATGTGATGTATTACACTGATTGATTTATGAATATTGAACCTGCCCTGCAGCCCAGGAATGAATCCCACTTGATCATGGTAAATAAAACTTTTTATGCTGTTGGATTCTATTTGCTAGTATCTTATTGAGATTTCTGCATCCATGTTCATCAGGGATATTGGCCTGTAATCCTCCTTTTCTGTGGTGTCTCTGTCTGGTTTAGGAATCATGGTTATGCTGGATTCATAGAATGAGTATGGAGGCTTTCCTTCCATTTCTATTTTCTGGAACAGCTTGAGAAGGATAGGTATTAACTTTGCTTTAAATGTCTGGTAGAATTCCCCTGGAAAGGCATCTGGCCCAGGACTCTCATTTGCTAGGAGATTTTTGATAACTGATTCAATTTCTTCACTGGTTATGGGTCTGTAGTGTGTGGATGTCTAGGAATTTGTCCATTTCTTACATGTTGTCCAGTTTGTTGGCATATAATTTTTTATAATATTCTCTGATAATTGTTTGTATTTCTGTGGTGTTGGTTGTGATCTGTCTTTTTTCATTTATGATTTTATCTATTTGGGTCCTCTTTCTTTTCTTTTTGAGAAGTCTGGCCGGGGTTTATCAGTTTTGTTTATTTTTTCAAAAAAAAAAAAAAAAAAACAACAACACAGCTCTTAGATTCATTGATCTGTTTTTTTTTAAATTCTATTTTTATTTCTGTTCTAATCTTTATTATTTCTCTTCTTCTGCTGGCTTTGGGGTGTCTTTGCTGTTCTGCTTCTAGTTCCTTTAGGTGTACTGTTAGATTTCGTATTTGGGATTTTTCTTGTTTCTTGAGGTAGGCCTGGATTACAATGTACTTTCCTCTTAGGACTGCCTTAGCTACATCCCAAAGGGTTTGGACTGTTGTGTTTTCATTTACATTTGCTTCCATATATTTTTAATTTCTTCTTTAATTGCCTGGTTGACCCATTCATTCTTTAGTAGGATGTTCTTTAACCTCCATGCATTTGGAGGTTTTCCAAACTTTTTCCTGTGGTTAATTTCAAGTTTCATAGCATTGTGGTCTTAAAGTGTGCACGGTCTGATCTCAATTCTTCCATATTTATTGAGGGCTGTTTTGTGACCCAGTATGTGATCTATCTTGGAGAATGTCCCATGTGCACTTGAGAAGAATGTGTATTCTGCTGGTTTTGGATGGGAAGTTTTGAATATATCTGTCAAGACCATCTGGTCCAGTACATCATTGAGGGCCACTGTTTCTTTATTGATTTTTTGCCTAGATGATCTGTCCATTGCTGTAAGTGGAGTATTAAAGTCACCTGCAATTGCCATATTCTTATCAATAAGATTGCTTATGTTGGTGATCAATTGATTTACATATTTGGGTCCTCCCAAATTGGGGATAAATATTTATGATTGTTAGGTCTTGATGGATAGACCCTGTAATTATGATATAATGCTCTTCTTCATTTATTGTTACAGCCTTTGATTTAAAATCTAGTTTGTATGATGTAAGTATGGTTACTCCACCTTTCTTTTGACTTCCAATGGCATGATAGATGGTTCTCCATCCCCTCAACTTTCAATCTGAAGGTGTCCTCAGGTCTAAAACGGGTCTCTTGCAGACAGCATATAGATGAATCTTGTTTTTTAATCCCTTCTGATAACCTATCTCTTTTTCTTTGAATTTTGCATAATTTATTGGAAAAGCATATTGCAACAGAAATAAATTGATACATACTGTACTCAAAGGGAGTTGCAAATAGATGCAGATGCAAAACTAAGAATATTCTGCAAATAATGATAGTTGACTAGAAACAAAGAAAATATAAAAATTTACAATGTAAGGAACAGGTTGGTCCTGTGGAAGAGGGGAGGATTGGGTGAGCTTGGATAAAGAGGCATCCAGAAGCAAGAGGCAGTGATGGCTTCTTTTTTGTCTTTTTTAATTAATTAATTTATTTATTGTTTAATTACTTCCAAGTTAGTTAGCATATAGTGCAACAATGTTTTCAGGAGTAGATTCCTTAATGACCCTTACCCATTTAGCCCATCTCTCCTCCCACAACCCCTCCAGCAACGCTCTGTTTGTTCTCTATATTTAAGAGTCTCTTATGTTTTGTACCCTCCCTGTTTTTATATTATTTTTGCTTCCTTTCCCTTATGTTCATCTGTTTAGTATCTTAAATTCCTCATATGAATGAAGTCATAGGATATTTGTCTTTCTCTGACTAGTTTTGCTTAGCATAATACCCTCCAGTTCCATCCACGTAGTTGCAAATGGTAAGGTTTCATTCTTTTTGATTGTCAAGTAATACTCCATTGTATATATATACCACATCTTCTTTATCCATTGATTTGTTGATGGACATTTGGGCTGTTTCCATATTTTGGCTATTGTTGATAGTGCTGCTGTAAACATTGGGGTGCATGTGCCCCTTTGAAATAGCACACCTGTATCCCTTGGGTAAATACCTAGTAGAGCAATTGCTGTGTTGTAGGGTAGTTCTGTTTTTAGTTTTTTGAGGAACCTCCATACTGTTTTCCAGAGTGGCTACACCAATTGCATTCCCACCGGCAGTTCAAAAGAGATCCTCTTTCTCCTCATCCTCTTTAGCATCTATTTTTGCCTGAGTTGTTAATGTTAGCCATTCTGACAGGTGTGAGATGGCTTCTCATTGTGGTTTTGATTTGTATTTCCCTGATGATGAGTGATGTTGAGCATTTATTCATGTGTCTGTTTGCCATCTGGATATCTTCTTTGGAGAAGTGTCTATTCATGTCTTCTGCCCATTTCTTCTGGATTATTTGGGTTTTTTTTTTTTTTTTTGGTGTTGAGTTCGATCAGTTCTTTATGGATTTTGGATACTAACCCTTTATCTGATATGTCATTTGCAAATATCTTCTCCCATTCCATCAGTTGCCTTTTAGTTTTGCTGATTGTTTCCTTCACTGTGCAGAAGGTTTTTATTTTGATGAGGTCCCAATAGTTCCTTTTTTCTTTTGTTTCTCTTGCCTCCAGAGACATGTTGAGTAAGAAGTTGCTGTGGCCGAGGTCAAGGAGGTTTTTGCCTGCTTTCTCCTCTAGGATTTTGATGGCTTCCTGTCTTACATTTAGGTTTTCATCCATTTTGAGTTTATTTTTGTGTATGGTGTAAGAAAGTGGTCCAGGTTCATTTTTCTGCATGTTTCTGTCCAGGTTTCCCAGCACCATTTGCTGAAGAGACTGTCTTTATTCCATTGGATATTCCTTCCTGCTTTGTCAATGATTACTTGGCCATATGTTTGTGGGTCCATTTCTGGGTTCTCTGTTCTGTTCCATTGATCTGAATGTCTGTTTCTGTGCCGGTACCATACTGTTTTGATGAGTACAGCTTTGTAATACATCTTGAAGTCCGGGATTGTGATGCCTCCAGCTTTGCTTTTCTTTTTCAAGATTGCTTTGGCTTTTGGAGTCTTTTCTGGTTCCATACAAATTTTAGGATTGTTTGTTCCAGCTCTGTGAAGAATGCTGGTGTTATTTTGATAGGGGTTGCCATATTGATACCCTATGTCTTTTGATTGGAGCATTTAGTCCATTTACATTCAGTGTTATTATTGACAGATAAGGATTTAGTGTCATTGTGTTATCTGTAGGTTTCATGCTTGTGGTGATGTCTGGTCCTTTGTAGTCTTTGCAGCATTCCACTCACAGACTCCCCCTTAGGATTTCTTACAGGGCTTGTTTAGTGTCATGAACTCCTTCAGCTTTTATTTGTCTGGGAAAGCCTTTATCTCTACTCCCATTCTGAATGACAGTCTTGCTGGATAAAGGATTCTTGGCTGCATATTTTTCCTATTCATCACATTGAATATTTCCTGCCACTCCCTTCTGGCCTGCCAAGTCTCAGTGGATAGGTCTGCTATTACCCTTATGTGTCTACCCTTATAGTTAGGGCCTGTTTGTCCCTACCTGTTTTCAGAACTCTCTCTTTATGTTTGTATTTTGCCAGTTTCACTATGATATGCCATGCAGAAGACCTATTCCTGTTAAATCTGAAGGGAGTTCTCTGTGCCTCCTGGATTTGGATGTCTGCTTCCTTCCCCTGATTAGGGAAGTTCTCAGCTGCAATTTTTTCAAGTAAATCATTTGCCCCTTTCTCTCTCTTCTTCTTCTGGAACTCCTATGAAAAGGATATTATTATGTTTCATTGAATCACTTAGTTCTCTAATTCTCCCCTCATGGTCTAGTATTTTTTAAATCTTTCTTTTCCTCTGCTTCATCATTTTCCATATTTCATCTTCTATTTCACTTATTCTCTTCTCTGCCTCTTCCATCCTCACTGTCAATGCATCTAGTTTATCTTGCATGTCATTTACAACATTTCTTAATTCATCACAACTATTTTTTAGTTCCTTGATCTCTGCAGCAGTAGATTCTCTGCTGTCTTCTATGCCTTTTTTCAAGCCCAGCGATTAATCTTATGACTATTATACTAAATTCTTGATCAGACAAATTGTTTATATCTGTTTTGAGCAATTTTTTTAGCTGTCATTTCTTCCTGGGATTTCTTTTGAGGATAATTCTTCTGTTTCATCATTTTGGCTGATTTTCTGTCCCTATGTGTTTAAAAAATTTTTTAATGTTTACTTCTGAGAGACAGGTCATGAGAGGGAGAGGGGCAGAGAGAGAGGGAGACACAGAATCCAAAGCAGGCTCCAGGCTCCAAACTGTCAGCACAGAGCCCAATGTGGGGCTCAAACTCCCAAACCATGAGATTGTTACCTGAGCTGAAGTTGGATGCTTAACTGACTGAACCACCCAGGTACCCCATGTCCCTTATGTGTTTTAATAGCTTTTTATGTGTCATGCAGCTGTGAGCACTCCTATATTAAAAAGGAGTCATATGCTGTCTGCAGTCTGGTCTTTCAGGAGGTGTTTTTGAAGTGTGTTATATGCTCTCTCTTGTTGTGACTCTGGTTGTTTTATGTCCCCACTTGTAGTGATGGTTTGGACCTTCCATCAGGTGTGCTTTGATTTGATTGTTGAAGTAACCCTGGAAAAAAATTTAAAAAGGGGGTGGTGATGGTGGTGGTGGAAGAAGCCTTATCCCATACAAAGAAAGAAATGACAGGGGTAGGGGGAAAAGAAAATAACATTGAGCAGGAAGAGAAACTATATGGATTAATCCAGAGAGAGAGAGGAAAATAAAGGAGATACAAAAGAGGTGTAAAAAGAATAGATAAAATATGTCTGCTTAAACAAACCAACAACCAGAATAACCAAAGGAGAGAAGAGAAGAAATAAGAGGATGAAAAGGAAGAGAAAAAACTGATATACATAATAAGAATTGACCAAGAATTAAATCAGAAAATCAAGGCACAGCTGGGTGCCTTGGAACTGGTGGCTGCACTGGTCTGGAAGAGGGGCTGTCTGGTTGTCTGGTTGGTTGGCATCAGTCTTGCTCTGGTAGATTCGCAGTTACCAGGTTTGGAGGGTCGTGGTTTGGTGTAGGCGGGTCCGGCCTCCACTGTGGGCCCTTTGTTCCCTGAAGCCCTGCCCTATTTGTAATGGGGAGAAAAATGGCAGCACCCCAGTCTCTCCTCCCTGGACTGAATGTCCCAGACCACTCTGTGCAGGCTGTCTTCACAGTGCTGCATGGGCGTGAGTGGACCAGTTTTTTGTTTTTTTGTTTTTTTTTGTTTTTTTTTTTTGTTGTTGCTCCACAGTCTCCTGTGCCTCCCAGGCGGTAGATTCAAACCTCGATGTCTTAAAGGATCCCACTCCATGTTACCTGGATCTGGGGTAGAGCCACTCTGACCAGCCAATAAAGGGCTGGCAGGCACAAGCAGGGTCCTTTGTCCTTGGTATGGCTCTTTGCCTTCTTCCCACAGCACTCAAGGGAGGGGATTGCTTTCTCCGACTCTGGACTATGGTCTGCGGACTGCTCTGAGCTAGTTACCAAGCCGGGGCTGGCTCCCCTGCTCCCCAGGCATGCCAACAGGGCAGCTGGTCCCAGTCTAGAGAAAGCCCTACAGTTAGAAATTTGATCTTTTTCCATTTTTTTTCAATCCTCAATCCGTGGTTTTTCTCTTGTCCAAATATAATCCTACACTTCTACAACCTCTCTTCCTCTTCCTTTGGTAGTTCTGCAGAAGGGAATCCCTCCCCTCCGTGCCTACACCACCCATTTAATCTCTCCCAGTTCACAATCACACACCTATGGCCTGCCAAGTTGTCCCCATGGGCCCATGGAGATGACTCTGTCACTCTGCAGCCTGGACTCCACAAGTGCCCTTCTTCATGCCTCCCAGCAATTGTACTACTAAGTATTTATCCAAAGAAACAAATATTTGTTTGTAAACTGCAACTTACATGCGTTAAGTCTGGCCATTCTTTACTTTCTTTATTGCCTAGAAAAAAGGTTGAAAAAAATGTTGAGGGAAGAGAGAAATGGCCATAGGCAAAGTTATCTCATGTTTTCCAGAATAGCCTCTTTAACAATTTCTCATTTTATTATGAAGAGTTTAATACATACAAAACAATAAATATAACATATATGAGGTATGAATCAGAATATAAAAAAACTTACCAATGAAAATATCATGAAAAATGAAGTTTTCTAAACTCTGGAAACTTCTATGAATTATTCTGATTCCATTTCCTTGCCTTCCCTGTCATTGTTTTTATTTTCTTTCTTTTTCTCATAATGTTACACATATGTATGTATTCTTAACATATTGTTGAGTTTTGCTTCCTTTTGAGCTTTATGAAAATGATAATGTACTGTCAATATTACTATCAAACTTTTCTCATTCAACATTTGTTTCTAAGATTCATTCTTGTGTGGGGCTGCTGTTCTTCATTTTTATTGCTGCATAATTTTCTATTACCTGAGTAGTCTACATTTAAGTTAATCTCTCACGTGTCAATAGATATTTGAATTGTTTCTAGGTTTTTTCTGTTAGGTACAGAGTTGCCATGAATATAAACATTGCTATACATGTTTGCTGTGATTCCCTAAGTTATACTGTCCAGTATGGTAGCCACTAGCCATTTCTGGTATTAGAAATGTATTAGGTATTATCAGTATAAAATAGGTATTATCAGTATAAAATACACATCAGATTTTAAAGATTTAATGCAAATAATGTGGAGTGCCTTGGTGACTCGGTTGAGTGTCTGTTGGTTTTAAGCGGAAGTCATGATCTTACTGTTGGTGGAATGGAACCCCTCATCTGGCTCTGTGCTGATGGCAGCCTGCTTAGGATTCTCTCTCCCTGCCACTCCCATGCTTTCTCTCTCTCTCTCTCTTAAAATAAATTTTAAAATACTTTAAAAATACAAATAATATAAAATGTCAAATTAATATTTTTTATATTGGCTTCAGGATGAAATGATAATTTTGGATATATTATCTATTTATTTATGTATTTATTTTTAATGTTTATTTTTGAGAGAGAGAGAGAGAGAGAGCATGCACAGGTGGGGAGGAGCAGAGAGGGCTCTCAGTCAGCATAGAGCCTGACACGGGGCTCAAACCCATGAACCATGAAATTGTGACCTGAGCCAAAGTTGGGCACTTAACCAACTGAGCCACCCAGATGCCCTGTGGATATATTGTTTTAATTAAATATCATATTAAGAATAAGTTCCCTTTTTAAAAATTTATATTTAATATGATTACTGGAAACATTTACATATGTGGCTTGCATTTAATTTCTATCAGACAACATTGCTTTAGTGTATAATTAGGATATTCTTAGAAGTGGAACTTCTGGGTCACAGGGTTGTATCCCTCAGCTTTACAAGATGTCAATTGTACTTTGAATTGACTATACTTAAGTCAATGTGCTGTTATTAAGCAACTAGATTGATAGCTAGTTTTAAGTAGTAGTAGCTGGTTATCTATTCATAGTAGAACCTGGAAAGGTACCAGAGAAGTGTGAAAAATATCTGAATTTCCATTATTAGTGTATAATCTTCATTGCTACACATTTTTTTCGTGATTGGTATTGTCAGATTTCTGAATTTTTGTCACACCAGTGATTGTGAATCACATTTCATTATTTTGCAGTTTTCTGATTACTATTTAGGATGAATATATTCTGACATATTTATTAGTCATTTATTTTTCTTCTGAGAAATGTTTGTTAATATCTTAAGATTTTTACTTGTGGTCGTATGCCTTATTTCTTAGTGATTTTTTGAAGCTATTTTAAAATTTAACTTTCGTTCCAATCTTTCTCACAGGTTATGGCTTGTATTTTCTTTTTCTTTTTGGAATCTTTTGATGAATAAAAGTTCTTAATGTAGTCATTAAAAACTTTTAGATCTAGTAAAATATTTTCTTTTTATGGGCAGCCCTTGCTTCTCTACCTTGAAGTCATAGAAATAAATTTCAGTGTTTTCCCTTTTACATGTAAGTCTTTAGTCCATTAAGAATTGATTTGTGTGTATTGTGACCTTAGAGATACAATTTCAATTTTTCTATATGCCATTTTTTTTCTAGCATCATTTATTAAACAGTTCCTCATTTCCCTACCTGTAATGCTACATCCATCAATATGGCAAATTACACCTATATCAGACTGCTTCTGGGTTCTCTTTTCTGTTCTATTGTATTTGCTTATCACTGAGCTAATTCTTAATGCTTTGTGTATTATAGATTTATGATAAATCTCTTTCTCTTATAGAGCAGGACCTCTTTTCCTTGAGCATTGGCTTTTCTTGGCTTTCGGCCTATCATACACATCTTAGAGTTAGCTTGTTGAATTTCTTTAAAAAAATTCTGGGTATTTTGATGAAACTGCATTCAAACTGTAATTCAGTTAATTTAGGTGCATTTGTGGTATTTAGTGTTCCAACCCAAGATCATTGTGTATCACTGACCTCAAAGATCATTTATTTAATTACTCATTGAACTTATTAATTGTATTCTTAGGCAAAATATACATGTCCACATTACTGTTAATATACAGGCTATCTTAAAAAAATTACACTTTCAACTGTTTTTGATACAAAAATTAAGTTAATTTTATATCACTCTTTTATCTAATTATATTCAAAACTCTTATAAATGCTAACATTTTGTTTGTAGATTCTTTTTTGGTTTTTATTGTCATGATATAATTATTTTTTTAATGTTTATTGAATTTTGAGAGAGAGGGAGAGAGAGAGAGACAGAGTATTAGTGGGATAGGGTAGAGAGGGGGAGACACAGAATCCAAAGCAGGCTCCAGACTCTGAGCTGTTGGCACAGATCCTGATGCAGGGCTTGAACTTAGGAACCGTGAGATCATGACCTGAGCCGAAGTCACACACTTAACTGACTGAGCCACCCAGGCGCCTCATGTAATTATATAATTTTTAAATAATGAGATTTTGTGTCTTCTGGATAATCCTTCCACGTCTTTTTATTCTTACTAAGATCACTAAGACCTTCAATACAATGCTTAACAGATTGTATTGAGCAGTGTGTAGCCTTGCCTTCTTTTTGATTTTTAAAATATAGTTCCACTATGTGAATATCCAGTGGATTGTGGTTTTAGGTTTTTGGTGGACACCCTTAATGAGGATAAAAGATACTCAGGTTTTTTTTTTTTTTTTGCTTGTTTCTTGGAAACTTTTATTAGAAATCGATGTTGAATCTTATTAAATGCTTTTCTGCTTTTGAATATCATTTGATTTTCCTCTTTTCAAGTTAATAAATACTGTAATAGATTTTTTAATACTATATTAATCTTGCATCCCTGTGTTAAATGCAATTTGATCATTACTAGATTTCATTTTCAAGTACTGTTGAATAGCATTTTCTGTTACTGTGTTCAAGATTTTTGCATCTATATCCATGCCTTATCCTGCCTAACCTGTGAATTGCATTTTGATGCAGTTAGCTATTCTGGTTTTCTTCTGCATGTCTGATCACTCTTTAGTCAGCATCATTAGTTCTTCCTTAGCTTCCTGACTCTTCACTGTCTGTGGATTGACCCCCAAATTCAATCCTTGGACTCTTCCCTATTCTATCTATGTTCACTCCCTTGGTGACCTAATCCAGTCTCATGGCTTTAAAACCATCCATTTACTGAGACCATCAAATGTATACCTTTTGGTTGTACTGCTCCTCTGAACTCTAGACTCATGTACCCAGCTATGTATATGATCTCTCTCCTGGATGTTTAACTGACATCCAAAGGTTAATAGATCTAAAACCAAGCTTCTGCACCTCCCACAGCTCTCCCCTTTTAGGAAATGGTAATTTCATCCATCCAATTGCTCAGACTGAAAAACTTGGGAGTCTTACTCGACTCTGACACTCTACACATCCCCTTGGTTCTACCTCAAAAGAAATCCAGAATCTGAGCATTATTTATCACTTTGGCTACTACCCCTGACTTCTAAGCCATTGTTATTTCTCACTTTGTGGCCTCTGACCCATGTCCTTCCATCTGTTTTGCATCTTCTGTCTATTCACAACATAATAGAGTGATATTTTAAAACACAAATCAGATCAAATCCTCTTCCAATTCTTTCTTACTAATAGTAAAGAACAACATTTCTTACAGTAGCTATGCAGCCCTACCTAGTCTGGCATTCCTCTCTGACCTCATCTTCTACTACTCTTCCTCAAGTTTATTCTGCTGAAGCTGCAGATAACTGGTCACCTTATTGGAATAACATAGACATAATTCAACCTCAGGCTTTCTTCATTTTCTGTTCCATCTGCCTAGAATGCTTTCCACCCAGATACTGCATTGCTTCCTCCATCACTTCCTTCTGGTCTTTATTCAAATGCTCTTTCTCAGGGAGGTTTGCCATGGCCTACCTATTTGAAATTGATACTCTATCCCCTTGAATCTCTTGCCTAATTTCCAGCTTTAGTGTTTTTCCTCATTATTTATCATTATCTAATATACTATAGACTTTACTTACTTAAGTAATGTCTGTCTTCTTCCAGGAGAATATAAGCTTCATAATATCTCTGTTAACATTTGTTAAGTATTCCATGTAAACTTGAAAATAAAGTGTTTTTCTCTGACTGACTTATTTCACTTAGCATAATACCCTCCAGTTCCATCCACGTTGTGTGTGTGTGTGTGTGTGTGTGTGTGTACATACCACATCTTTTTTATCCATTCATCAGTTGATGGAAATTTGGGCTCTTTCCATAATTTGGCTATTGTTGATAGTGCTGCTATAAACATTGGGGTACATGTGTCCCTTTGAATCAGCACTCCTATATCCTTTGGATAAAATCCTAGTGTTTTCACTCATATGTGGAAGTTGAGAAACTTAACAGAAGACCATGGGAGGAAGGGAAAGAAAAAAAAATAATTACAAACAGAGAGGGAGGCAAACCATAAGAGACTCTTAAATACAGAGAACAAACTGAGGGTTGATGGGGTTGGGGTGGTGGGGAAAATGGATGAAGGGCACTGAGGAGGGCATTTGTTGGGATGAGCACTGGGTAAGTGGTGAATCACCAGAATCTATTCCCAAAGCCAAGAGCACATTGTATACACTGTATGTTAGCTAACCTGACAATAAATTATAAAAAAAAAGAAAGAAAATAAAGTGTTAGTGCCACGTTTTCATATTATTTATTATTTAAACTTGTTAATAGTAATATTTAAATCTTCTTTACGGGCACTGAGTTGTGGCCTGCTTCATCTGTCAATCACTCAGAGAGGATTTAATACCTGATAGAGAATTGATAGATTTGTCAGTTTTTCCTCATAGTCCTTTCAGTTTTAGTTTTGCATGTTTTAGATCATCTTAGGGCAATAAGATTTTAGAATTAATACATTTCCCAGGAAACTGAAAAATATTTTTCATTATAGTGTGAGCACTTTAATTCCAGTTTTAGGGATGGATGGATGGATGGATATATAGATAGAGAAACAGAGGTGTGTGTGTGTGTGTGTGTGTGTGTGTACACACACACACATAAATATATATAAATTTTTTATTTGTGATAAAACCTATTTTGACTTGTGTGATATAGGTATACCAGATATCTTTGGCTAATATTTGCCTAGTATATCTGTTTCTTCTTTTTTATCCTCAGTATTTCTCTGTCTTTATGTGTGAGGGTTATTTCATCTAAAGGGCATATATTACTTGATTTTTTGTAATCAAGTCTGACAGTTCCTGCCATTTACCCACAGAGCTCAGTCTATTCTTGTTTACTATAATATCTGACATTATTTTGATTTATTTTTACCATCTTATTTTCAAGATTTCTATTTGCTTCACTCTTTCTTTGCTCAGATTTTCTTCCTTTTTTGTTCCTTTTGAATTAATTGAGTTTCCCCCTGCCTCACCCCACTTCATTCCATTATCGACCCCTCATCATACTTACTTGGTCTACTTTTATATTTCATTCTTGAAATTTTAACATGTTGTTTGGAATCCATACTTCATACACTTAAGCCTAAATTTAATTGAGTTTTACTCTCCTTCAAAAATATGAAAGCCCTAGAATAATTTTCTATTTATCATAAGATAAATTTATGGAAATAATACATGGACTGTATGATAGATATAAAGGGATAAGGGTCCTCAACTTGCACACTCACTCACCCTCTCCTGTTTTTTTTTCCATAGAATTTATAATAATCTGGCTTTATTTGTTTGTTTATTGCATGCTTTTCTATAATAACATGCAAATTTCACAGGGATAAACATTTTTGACTGTTACGTGTACCCTGGATCAAATAGCTTCTGCTTTCATAAGTGCTCTCTTAATATTGTTAAATGGATGAATGCTTGAATGGCAAACACACACTCCAAACTTAGATGATATGGTTGGTTAGCTTTTTAATGCTCTTACTTGTTTTTAAACTCATTAATCATTTTATTACTATTTTAAAAATAATGCTATTTTTCTTATTTTGTACTAGAACAATTTGCTTAGTTTCATCCACATGTTTAGTATTTTTTTTTTTTGCCACTATTCATCCTTAAGGTAATTTCTCTTTTGTTCTGAATGGCATCCTTTGTAAGCTTTAGTGTAGGTCTGTAGATGTCAGATTCATTTTGTTTTGTTTTGTTTTACGTGAATATATTTTTATTTTATTCTCATCCTTAAAAGATACTTTTTAATGGGATACAAATGTAGATTGACAGTTCTGTCACAGTTTGAAAGTATCTGAAGGTACTATTCCTCAACTTTCTGACTGCTTTTTTCCCCATCAAAAAGTTAGATGTCAATCTAAATATTGTTCCTTGTGCATAGTCTAACTTTTCTCTGTGGTTCCACTTGAGACCCTCTTTTTTATCTTGGCTGTAATTTGATTGCACTGTACTCAAAAATGGATTTTTTTAGTATTTACTCTCCTTGGGGTTTCATGAATTCCCGAATCTAAGACTTCATGTCTGTCTAGATTCTGGGAAACTCAGGCATTATCTCTTTGAATATTATCCATTCCTCATTTTCTTTCATATTTCCTTCTGTCACAGCACTTAGATATGTGTTGGTCCATTGTGCATATTCTTAACCTCTCTTCTGTTTTCACTCTCATTCTGTACAGTTTCATTATATCTCCCTTCCACTCAGCTTCTTGACAAATGTGTCTCTTCTAGTGTTTAACCCTCCACTTGCATTTTTTATTTGTGTTCCTATCTTTCAATTTTTAGAGATCTACCTGAATCTTTATCAAACCAGTTTGTTGATTTTTGATAGTCTCCTGCTGTTTACACTTATTTTTGTGTCCACATTCCTTAAATGTGAAGTTTTTGTGCCTCTAATTTCTTTTATTTGTATTTATACTGGCTTTCACTATCTAAAAATGTAGGGGCCCCATGCTGAGGTATTTATCTAGGAGCACTACTACAGAACCAGGTTTACTTTATTTTTTAAAAATATTTATTTGTTTTGAAAGAGAGAGACAGAACATGAACAGGGGACAGGCAGAGAGAGAGGGAGACACAGAATCCAAAGCAGGCTCCAGGCTCCGAGCTGCCAGCACAGAGACTGATACGAGGTTCAAACTCATGAACTGAGATCATGACCTGAACTGAAGTTGGACACTTAACCGACTGAGCCACCCAGGCGCCCCAGGTTTACTTTAAATTTAAGTTCTCAGGTTATGGTTTCTTCAACTGAAAAGCAAAAGTATAAATTTAAATCCAAACTCATGTGGGTCTCGGGATCCATATCAAAAGACACAGCACATCCTTGATTTTTAGCCTCTACTGCCTGGGTTTTCTTCTGATTCACTACATATACCTGAGCCTTTGCTTTGTGTGGAGTGCTCTAAGATTCAGTGCCCCATTCTGCACATGCACATTAACCTTCCCCTCACCCACTGATACTCCAACCCAAACAGATTTCTAGATGTGTCTTGGGTATGCAATAACTAAGTGCTGGCTTATCTCCTCCGACTCCCATTCCCATTTTTTCTGAACTTCATTTACTTTATTCTAGGTTTACTCATTAATTTATACTTGTCCTTTAACAATATTTTGACTAACATTTTGACATTTTTGTAACCAGCATATACTAGGATTTCTGATCTCTTCTATTGATGGAAACCAAATTGTGCAACAGTCTTTCTCAGCGTGCACTCCTAGAGACTTACTGCCATCTACCAAGGCAGGAGGAAAGTGAGATAACTAGTCCTGTCCATGTGCTCTGTGATCATGAGATAATGGAGATCAGACAGAATTTTTGGTGTCTCCCCTCAGTCTGGTGACTTGGAATCTTCTGTACCTTCAGTCACTCTATTCATTTTTACATACTCAACAAATCCCAGCTCCTACCTAATGCACCCCTCTGTGGCTCCACATGAAGTACAATGTAGCAGCTAGAGTTAAGCAATGATCTTTATAATTCTTATTGATTAAAAAGCTTACTACATTTTAATATTAATGCAGTCAGTATTATGGGAGACCAACAGAGATGACTGTTTTCTCTCTCCAGTTCAAGGAGCTGTGGAAATTTTTTTGTTAGACTTACTTTTGTGTGACTGAGTCCCTACTTCATTCATCTAAATAAAATATGGCCTGGCGGGGAGTACAGTATGAACATCAAGTGTTGCAGAATTCATATTTTATTACTCCATAAATGGCTATCCTGAAGTTTATCCTTCGTGTATTCTTCCTCTATCTTAGCATGAGAAAAAGTTTTCATGTAGGTGTGGGGTTTTAGTAAAATTTAGGGTAAGCACTATTACTGGTAACTACGGGCCATCACCTCCTTTCTATCTAGGGTCCAGCATGGTGAGGTGTTAGAATGAAGCCAATACTGACCAGAAGGCCATGGTGTTTGAGCTGACCATTCAACACAGGCAGGTAGCCAGTAGAGTACGAGAAGTGGCCAGAGAAAGCTCTGAATCTGTCTGCAGAAGCCACACTCCTATACCTGTAATGTCTGAGACTTGTCTTTAAGAGCAGATGTTCAAGATAAAGCCAGAATATTTAGAAAACACATGTAAAGCAAACTAAGAATTGTTAGCTCAGTCCAGCCATTAGCTCTATATTAGAAAAATCACTTGTGCTTTATTTACTGAACTCCTGAAAAGACCAGTTCTGGTTTTCCTGATCAAGGATAGCAAAAAAAAAAAAAAAAAAAAAAAAAAAGTTTACAACTGTGAAGATCATAGAGAAAGATAAGAGTTATAATACTTATGGCAGATAATCATGTAATGAGATGTTGAACTTAGGAAAACACAGAAAAACTGTAAAAATTCCTTTTGCTAGGGCAATTTCAATGTCTATCACTGTATTTTAAATTTTACTTGGTTCTTTTCAAATCTGTATTATTCTTTTGATGTGTTTTTAAATGTTTTTATTTCTATATTTGAATTGTTTGAGGTTTTGAGGAGGATCTGATTTTGCCGTTTTTGCACACACGTTTATGATAGACTGTCAACTCATTTGTTCTATAATTGGGATTTGAGCTCATTTTGGAGGGTGTTTATCTATAGATATCCTGTGTGACTTGAATTGAGGGTGTATCTCTATGAGGTAGTTTTTAATTTGTTTGTGTCTGTCACTTGAGAAACGTTATTGGTCTAAGACAGATTTTATGCTAATTCCCTGTCCTTCCCTGATGAGTTCCTTGGGATGCCCCTGCTGAAGTGAGGCAGGAACTTGTCCGTGTGGAAGGATAGAGGAGAGGTTGCACAGGGTGCTGTGGGAATCACAAACAAAATGGGAAGCCAACAGGAGAAAAACACCTCTCCGATGATGTGCTGGCACTTTGACATTGCCTGCAGGAGGTGCCCAACAGAAACGCCTGCTATAGCAGTGTTGCTGACTGTATTTCTGGTCCCACAGATCCTAGGCATTATTCACGAAGCCTCTATTCGATCCAGCTGTCCCCATCAGTTGACTCTGGCCAGAAATCCTGGAATATTCAAATTACAAAATAAAAAAGCCTTTCCCTGTCTTCTCTTCCCCTGATTACCTCTTGTGTCCACTTATTTATTACTGAAAGATAGATAGCATGGTAGGTTTGCCTTTCCCATTAGCCCATCCTAAAAGGGCAGGTCTAGGGGGTAAAAATATTTTCATTATTTATGCACAGTTAGATTTTTGGAACATACTCTCTTCCTTTACTCTTTCACTCGCTGCTTGTCAGCATGGATGTTTCTTTGTGGGTTGCCATTGTGGTGGTGAGGGCTGCAGTTGTCCAAAGGAGAGACCCAGCTTTGGGGTGAACCAGCCACATATTCACATCTTGTTGCAGAAATGGCTGCAGCCCATGGATGTTGCTTTCTCAGAGGTTACTGCTGCTGCTTTATCCCCAGGGACAGTTGAGCTCATGCAGGAATTATTTTCCAGATGTGGTGAGGGACAAGGAAGTAGCTGAGATCATGTAGGCAGTCACAACCCAGCTTTATAACTGGGAGGTTCTTTCCACCTTCAGAGCTGCTTTTAAACTCAAGAAAAACACTCATAACTTCGTAAGTGTTAATAGAGGTTCATTGAGTCACAAAAGTATCTCAATGTTCAGATGAGTATTTTGGTGGTAGGATATCCTGGCATGTGGGGATAGGAGAACAGGAGAGAGGGAATTCTCTTATGTTGGCTTCCATGCTTTGCTTTCATGTGTGCTGGGTATCTTCTTCCTCAGTCATCCAGTGCTACAATGTTCCAGCAGGAAGAGATCTCAGAGGCTATCATGTTTTTAATTTTTATCTTTTATTTAAGAAAATGTAATTCTTTTGCACAGGAAATAAATGCATAATATAGAGACAAGACTAATCATAGACAGGAAGTAAGCAAGTAGCTCGTGAGCCATAGAGAAAACTCATGGATTGTTTGTCAGTAACCTGTGAGGCACAGTAGACCTAGCTAGAATAAATGGAACATTTGTGTCTTGAACATAGGTCAAAGGATGCAACAAATAAAAGTGTAACATATTATTGACAGAAGATAATGGAAGGCCAGGTAAATGTTAAATACCACAAAGCACAGGTCATATCACCCCTGGATTCATAGCTATACTGTATCTGAACTGGTATATACATCTGTGCTGGCTCATTTATCCTTTTCCCAAGACATGCGGTTTTACTGCTTAGAATGTTATTGGCTGTTTATTGTTAGAGCCAGGAGTAGTTGCCCTTGAGTCTCCACAATAGAAGAAGCTCCAGACACCTTTGGTCTGCAGATCTTCCTTGTTCACCCTACCCTCTAGTCCTCAGAAACTCAGTGTTGACCAGAAGGGCAGGGGAGAATTGGGGGAGAGAAGAAGGGAAAGGGGAAAGTAAAAGGAAGAGGGTGAAAGACAAGGCATTTGGTCATTGTGTAACCCAGGATTGAGGCGCTGTAGTGCTTCCACCTGTTTGTACCCTGTCCTGTGTGTGTTAAACTACCCTCATCTATTTCTCATTGCTTCTCATTGTGTGATTCAAGGATCTCAGTTTGGTCTGTGAATCTTTTCATTCTTTCTGGAATAGACTGCTGGTAGTGTACTTGGAGGATTCTGAGTCAGAAGCTACTAAAGCCAATGCTTTCATTTAACATATAAAACCCCAGGCCCAGAGAGGTCAAGGGAAGTGCCCTGGTCTCTCAGAGAATTAGTAATTATTAGGAGACTGACAGAGCACAAATGCCTTCATATCTCTCTACATGGGTTCTCTGCTTCCCAAGGTCTTGGATGCATGCCCTGAATATGAGTTTTCACTGAAAGAAAATGCTGTTAAGTTCCCCTGTAAGGCAAAGCATTTAGAGCTGCAACAGGTGTGAACAGTCTCTGAGCGCGAGCATGAACTGGGCCCCAAGGACATGCTTTGCCTGAGCACAGGGAAGATGGGAAGACATATGTGTCAGCCACTCTGCCTGCAAGCCAAGCACCACCAGGAAGGAACCCATTTCCTCTGAGCACCGTGGAGGAATGGAGTGGAGATGCTCTTTCTGCTGGGGAACTCTCTCTTCATTGAGTGTGGAAAAGCACAGATGTTTAGGAAGAAAGGAAGGCACTCTACCTCCAGAGAGTTCTAGCCTTGATTTTTCTGTGCATCCACACTTCTCCATGCCCTCTTAGCTGGCATCACTGATGCCTTCTACCTCTAGAGTCAGGATGCTGCAGTAACTGATGAGCCTCACCCATCATCTCTGCCTCCACACTCACACATAACCTTCCTGGCCATTTACTGTCTTCTATTCCTAGGCCGCTTGTAGATGCCACAAATGAGGTGATTAAGACAGATTCCCTACCTTCAGAGAGTTATGCCTTAGTGAGGTAGTAGGTGAACAAGTGAATACAAAAACTAAAACGTACCAGAAAAGGGGACTGGACTTTGTGACTTCCAAACCTGCTTGGCAGGGTTTAGAAATACTTAAACAATGAGGAGCTGTCAGTATCCCCTGTGGAACTCCAAATGCCCAACATGTTGGCTCATTGTGAATGATTGGGCTTCTGCCTCAGTTTCCCTGCTTATTACTCTACTTTGTTGCTGTATATTGAGCCTTTGTCTGAACATCATGCTGTTTGTTCTGGACTCTGCTGGGGAGCTTACAGTTCTCCTTCAAAAATTTTTTTTTTCTGATTAGGGTCTTATAGTAATAGACCAATGATTTGTAATTATCTGACTTAGAGTTTTGCTTGCTGCTCCTGCCCCTGTATTAAGCCCTGCTGGCAACATGACCATTGACATTATTTATTTAAAAGGGGTCACTCTGCTGGCTGGGCTGCCTGTGTACCAGATCAACTCCTACAATGCCAGCATGGTCTCTACCTTCCTTCCAAGTTTTGACACTGAACTTCAAAGGATTTCTCTAAATATATCTTACTGTGTACACACAGAAAACATACATCCTTTAGAGGTTCTTTTGTTTTTCCTGAATATAAACTTTGCACATTCACCAGGATGGTATACTCACTGTTGTGTCTCCTTTGCCCCTACTTCCTAATCCCCCACGTGCATGTGCACACCACATGTATTTAGAAGCCTTTAAAACTGTGGAGTCTTATTTATCCAGTTCTACTGTAGGCCTGACCAAACACATCTACCACATGGTATCGCCCAACACACCTCCAGCTGACTTTCTGAAATAAAGCCTCAGAAGTTAGAGACGTGGGTCATGGCCACTTTTTAAGTAGGGCTAACTTTGCTGCATGCCTTACACATAGTGGAGGCCACGTGATCCAGGAATATTACCCAGAAGTGCCAGTCTTTAATTCTTACCCTCCAATTCAAAGAGGCAGATGATAATACCTGGCTTTAGTTTGCCCATGTTTTGTTCATCTGGATAGAATACTGGCAGGAAGTTGGTCTTAGTAAGAAAAGACCATTACTCCTCACTGCTTCTCTTCTTTATTTGTTAGCCCCTAAATGGTAATTTTAGAGTGCACCTTCATTGCTGTTTCTTCTCTCTCTCATTGGTAAGGAATTTGGGGTGAGAGTCTGCAGGATCAGAAAAGGAGGACACTGGGAGTTCCATATGACTAAATACATCAGGCATTAAGGCTGTGGACATGAGCTATATAAATCTGTTCATGCCTGCTCTGTCCAGCTTGGCATAGACTTGTGGGTCTTTGGTGGGAGTTGACCTGTACTGACAATCTTTTCTGAGGAAACTGCCCCTATCACTTTAGTCTGTGATCCTGGTGGAACCTAGCTTTACTGGCAATTAGGTTGGACATGTGACCAGGATCAGTAATTTCCATATCTTTCCCTGTAATATCAATAGTGTCTGGTTGAACTGGAGAGAGTGGAACCCTTCCTCTAAATTCCTGCACTAGGAAAAGTATGAAGCTGAGGTCTGACTCTCCTGCCTTAAAAGGAATCATTGTCAATAGCATGGGGGGAATGAAATCAGAGACCATCAGAATTGAGAGATACATGTATAAGGAAAAGATGATGCCACTGTTAACTCCTTGTTTTACTTTTCCATGGTCCTGGAGCTGATGTTATTCCTTTAGCTGTACTTTTGTTTCTGTGAGCCTATTCAGTTAAATGGGGAAATAAGCTCCTTTTAGTGTAAGTTAGTATGTGTTCAGTTTCTGTTATGTATGTGCAGATTCCTGAAAAACCAGAAATTAGTCATTAGAAGTGAAGCATTACAAATATCCAGCCCCAGCATTCAGAACTGATTGATTCCAGGGAGAATGTTAGTATAAGATGACTATTATCTGGGCTGGGAAAAAGGAATTATGTTAAGTAATCTTACAAGAGATGGTTAAATGATTTCCTGTTATCTCTTGGGCTCATAAACAATTGTATATACCAAGACAGGGCTTTAAGACTTAGAAGACAAATGTGGGGATAGTAGGAGGTGCTGGCTTATTCTTAGGGGTATCAAGGAGTTCTCATAAAGTGACATGGGTGAAACTATAAAAGGAACAATGTTCACTATTGTTCCAATAAGGCTCTCTACCTGTCATCAGAATCCTTCTTGGTCCTGTTGAAGCCCCCACCTCCTGCACAAAGTCTTTCCCAATTACTCTAGCCCACTCATTTATTTCTTCATGTATTCATTCTGCAAATATTTATTTAGCACTTCCTGAATGCCAGAAATTGGGCAAGGTGCCAGACGTTTGTACTGATCCTACTGTTGTTAGGACATGATTTGTTAGTACTGTACTTTATTCATTAAAGTTGTTCTTAAAAACATAACTCAGGGGAAAAAAAAAAAACATAACTCAGAACCTAAATTGATGGCAGGTCATCAGGGGAGTTTTGGTCCTATAATTTTCCCAAGAGAGGAACCACAAAAAGCAAGGTACATATTCATCAATATTAATTGAGTGCACACTATGCAAAATTGACCTGACTTCTGCCTTTGAGTAGTTCATAGATTCCTGGGAGCATTGTTCAGTCAACATGGTGGGATCATGGTGGATTATCAGGAAACCAGCTGCTGGGGTTCCCTTTACAGGGATTATATTTTCATTCTTTCCTAGGAAACTATGATATAGTCTGAACATTTGGACAAATGCCAAAACCTTTTTACTGTTGAGTAAAGTTCCTTTGGGGTGTTGGTATTCATATCTCCTGGCTATACATCCTTGCCTCTCTGTGCTCATAGAATAAGATTACTGACTGTCAACTGTGATCATCAGATGAATTTGGAAGCTTACTATTTCTTTTATTCATTAATTTGTTAAGTATTTATTAATTTCATGCTATGTGGCAAGTTGTGTACCAGGTGAAATCAGAAACAGAGTAGAGCTGAGAGTGAGTACACTGGAACTGTAGATACTGTTTTGCACTGAGTGACTGTATAATCTTTGGTGAATCATGAAAATGCTCCTCATCTCAATTGCTGTATTTGTAGAATGGGGATTACAAGATGATCCAGGAGCATAAGTGAAATAAATATCCATGAGCCCATAGTTATATAAATAAATGATCAGATAAGTAAATGAGGAAAAAGGAGCAAACAGAAGAATTCTGAAAATAAATTCAGAAGGAAGTAGAAAAATAAAATCACCATTAGGTAATTGCTGCAGTTAAGATCCATGGGTGAATGCTAAAAACGGTGAGCGAAACTCTGAGAAACAGAGTATTTACATAGCCTTAAAGCATTTCCCCCAAATATTAATTAAACGTGGTGGTGATTTTAACACATATACAAATTATTTGATATTCCTCTTTCCAGGAGATGGGGCTAATTCTCCTCTGCTTGAATGTTGGCTAGACTCAGACTCACTTCTACCAAAGAATATGCAAAGGGAAAAATATCACCTTGCATTGGAGAAACCTGGCAGATCCCACCTTAACCTCATGATCAAGGTTAACATCACCAATAACAAGTTATATTGATATCATTTACCTCATATGATATAAAGAAATGGGCACCTTGCTTCTGTGGTATTTTCCCCCCAAACGCATAACCCCAATCTAAGCGTGAAAAAATGGACAAACCCAAACTTGGGGGTGGGTGGTATTCTACAAATCCCTCGCCAGTATTCTTCAAATGTGTCATAGTCATGAAAAATAAAGAAAAACTGAGAAACTACCACAAATTGGAAGAGTTTAAGAAGAGCAAATGCTTTATGGGATCTTGGGCTGGATCCTGGAACAACAACAACAAAAGTATTAATAGATACTGGTGGAGAGTTTTGTGATTTCTTTTTTTTTTTTTTTCAACGTTTATTTATTTTTTTGGGACAGAGAGAGACAGAGCATGAACGGGGGAGGGGCAGAGAGAGAGGGAGACACAGAATCGGAAACAGGCTCCAGGCTCTGAGCCATCAGCCCAGAGCCTGATGCGGGGCTCGAACTCACAGACCGCGAGATCGTGACCTGGCTGAAGTCGGACGCTTAACCGACTGCGCCACCCAGGCGCCCCAAGTTCTTTTTTTTTTTTTTTAATTTTTTTTTTCAGAGTTTTGTGATTTCTGAATAGAGTTTATAGTTGAGAGTGTGGCACAATAATTAATCTCTTAGTTTTGACAATGTGCCTTGTTAAAATGTTAACATTAGGAGAAGTGGGGTAAAGGATCTACATGATTCTCAGAACTACTTTTGCAACTTTTCTGTAAATACATAATTATGTCAAAATTAAAAATTAAAAAAAACTACCTCATAAAGTTGTTTAAACAACTCCTGTGATAATATTTGAAAATACCTAGAAAAGTGTGGAGTACTATGCTTACATAAAATAGAAATTTTCTTTTTATATATGGGGAAACAGAAATAATAAAGAATAGGGGCAGTTGCTGGCTAGCACAGGAGGTGAAGGAGAATATTTTAAGTGACATTTTTAAAGGGTTCTAAATCAGTGTCTAACTCCCACTTACTGGAACATCAGCTTCAAGATGGGAGAGGGTTTTATTTGTTTTGTTCAAGCTTTAGAATGGTCCTTTGCATAGAGAGAGTGCTTAATAAGCATTTTTGAATGAATGAATGAATGAATGAATGAATGAATGAAAGAATAAGTGCTGTTTTCCATAATGGTCGTGAATTGAGGCAGAGTTGGAATGTGTTGACAAGAGTGAGAACAGATTATAACCACCACCACCCATCCCCCAACAGTGGTTAGGACATAGGAGAATAATCTGAATCTCAGTCTCTTTGGTGAGGGCTAGGGGTGAGATTGAGGTCAGAGCAACATGAGGGTTTTCAAGAGGAGAGGAAGAAGATGGGGGAGTTTTCTCGGGAGAACCAGGTTAAAAGCACCAAACTAAAATGTAGAACTTGAGGTGAATGAGGAGTATCTGGAGCAGCTCTCAGAGCCTTCAGCCTTTTCCAAAAGTCTAGGATTGCTCCTTACCAAGATCTCAGTTCCTCTGAATAAGTCCAACCGCTGACTGGTGGCAAGAAGAGCTAATTGCCTGAATGTAAACAAAGTCCTCTTGTTCCTGCTAGACAGGTTACGCCCAGGTACGTGACACCCTTAGTCCCAGAACAATTAGGATTATGGATTTCTGTCCCCAAATTTGAGTTCCAGCTTTTGAAAGAATCATTTTATAAAACCATATGGGGAAAGGCAGTGAGTATGGCAGAGGGTATATTTTATGTGGCTTGGTGATAGTTGTCTAAATTGTACAGACCACTGTTGTCTTTCAGAGTTGGGATGTGTAGTTTAGTATAGCTAAGCAAAGCGTAGACCTAGGCAGACTGTTCCTTAATTCCAGGGAACTTTTAAACTGTGTTTTCTAGCAGCCACTGCATCCCAGGACTGGGGGCTCATTCCACAGTCTGTTGCAGTGTTCCTTGGTGAAGGAGACTTGCCCCCCATAGAGTCCATAACAAAGTCCTAAGGAGTGTTGGTAGGACTATCTGAGGCTCCACAGAGCACAGAGACAACATATTCTCTTTCCCCACTCATGTAACACAGGAAAATTAGTTCTTTCTTTGCCTTTTTCAGATTGATTTAATTTCTCCTAAATTTCCCATGCTGAGCTCTATAACATGGGCTAAGGCTGGCTTCTGGCTTGGGACCATTATTGTCTAGTTGCAGTTTCCTGCCTAAAGTTAGTTTTTCCCAGAGTTGGTAGCTCAGCTGTTTCATATCATAATGGGGTGGGAAAATGGCAGGCAGGCTGTCAAACCTGATGCAAATGCCATTTTATAAAAAGTGGTTTAAATTGGCTGAAGCTGTTTTTAGACTGATCAGTTAAAAAAATATATATGTAGGGCATCTTTCTGACTTGCAGAAACATAGCTCCTAAGAATTAGATTTTTCATCATATACTTTGCAAGAGATTTGTAGGCGGGCATGGGCTCATAAAAACTAGAGGAGGATTTGTTAATGTGGGAATATGTAAATTGCATTCAGCCTGCCCTCAATTAATAGGAAAGGGCTTGTGAGCCAAGTGGGGAGAAAGGGAAAGAGCTACCAGAATGAATATGCTGGCACACCCTGGAGAGATAAGCTTTGTTCTTGGTTTCCCCTGGAGCTATTCAAAGAGTTGCAGGAATTTTGCCCCAAGACTGGATAGGTAGGCTCCTTTAGCACTTTGGGGCTACAATTACTCTCATTTTCAGCAGGAACAAAAGAGGCAAGTGGTATTTTGACCCTTGATAAAGGGATTTCAGGAGTAGAAGCAAGCAACTGGGGAAAGTTAAGTTTCTGAGTTCTGTGAAGACCAGTTCCCTTGAGATGAGCCAAATCAGAAACTCAAAATTTCACTGAGAAACTTTGGAGTTTGTGGTTTGTATTAATATCTGGGCTGCCCAATTGCCTTTCTTTTCTTCCTTTCTACTCAAATCTCACTCAGCCATTTTTTCCTGTCTCAGGGCCAGTCTAGATGCAGTAAGTGTGTTTACCTCTCTGAGCTGACCCTGCCAACCCAGGAGATGTGCCACTGAACAAAACGTGGTTGTTCTCTCCCGTCTGTGCACATAGGCTCTTTGAAGCCCATCTCTGGTATAATCTATATGAGACACATACTGAACCTATTCAATCACATTTGGTACAACAGAGAGTAGATGTTGTAAATTTATATACACACATATATATATTTATACGTATTATATACATATTATATACACATATATATATATTTATACATATATATGTCACATATATGGCTACCAAATATATATATATATATATATAAATACATATATATACATATAAATTTATATGTATATAAATTGTATGTATATAAAATTTATATGTATATAAATACATATATAATACATATATATGGCTACCAAATCTCCTCCTCCTGCTGGCTATCAAGAATTCTAGTTAACTTTATGCAGTATCTCTCTATTTTCTCCTAGGATATAGTCTAAGATACAGGGGCAGTGGAGTGAGTGAAGAGGAGCAGAGGAAAATAATTAGATTTTGTGGGGCACCTTCAGGTGGTTTTGAGAAGAGTCCTGAAAGCAGGTGCAATGTATATATGTGATTCACACCCTGGAGAAAGAAAGAGACTTTAAGAAGTATTGAGGTTCACTCAAGTCCTTTTCATGGTGTTAAGTATTAGGGAAAAAATAGGAATTGGAGCTGAATTATTTTTGTATTATTTTGGCTGCATGGTCCATGTTCTTTGACTACAATTCCATTTTGGTACAAAACCATGTGGATCATAGCATTATAAGCACTGAATTTGGTTCAACCGGTTCACCAATCCATGCATATTGTTGGATGTCTATTATCTGCCTTCTTCAAGACAAGTAGAAGTTGTGGTTTGAACTCAACTACTTGGGAAGGAATCTACTTGGGAAGATAAAAGATAAGAAATTTGATAGAGATGGTAGTTGTTTACTATGGTGGATGGATTACCATGATTACAACAGGAGAGAGGCTAAATCACACAAAAACTGCAACAGTAACTGTTTCCTGCCGTAACTAATCTCATCTTTGTTTGACTTTGCAATATTTCTAAATGCTGGCCTTTGCCTTCCTGACCCTTCTTCATATTATATTCCAGCACTCTTGTTTGCTTCATTCAGGTTATTCCTCTCCCTTGACTTTGCACATCTTCCTTAATTCTGACTCCATGCCTTTGCTCAGACTTTCACCATCACTTGGGGACATCCTGTTATCATTCCTTCATCTATCTGCATTCTACCCCTGCTGCAGGATACAAGGCAGGGTCTGATGGTCAATGAAACTTTTCCAGATTCCCAAATTCACCAGGATCTTTCTCTGTTCCTTGTACTCTTTTTTCAATTATTATTTACTTTATGCAACTTAGTAATTAGGATTGGAGAGTTGGAAGAACACTTAAGAGAGTTTAGCTGATCAGCTCCATTCAGTTTTTCAGATGATGCAACTGAGGTTCTTTGACATGATGTTACTGACATTAGATAACTGGGAATATATGTTAACATGTTTATAAACTAAAAATTGGTATAGAAATAACAGATATTCTTATAGTGGCAAAGTTATATACCCAAATCCTCAGACCCTTTCCTGCTTTATCCATTATGTCAAGCTGTCTCTACTAAATTGCTATTGTGCTATATAAGCCTTATTTGCCCAGTGTGAGGTGGGACATCAAAATTTGGATGGAAGTATCAGGTGGGACCCACAATTCACCAGGCACATTTATTACAAATACTCCGAGATAAAGTATCACACTTATTTTTTACAAATGAGGACACTAAGCCTCAGAGAAGTTAAAACATTTGCCCAAGATCACACAGAAAGCAATAGAGGCAGTATATAAATGTAGATCTGCCCAACTCAAAAGCTTGCATGTGTTTTCTCTTTCCTCTATACTGTGCTCTTTGAGGCAGAGCTGGGTTCTTTTTTCTTTTAGTTGCCTCAATATTATTCCATCTTTGGCCACAGTATATGATCACTTAGGACATTCTGTTTCATTGGTGGCTAAGTCCCCCATGGTAAGTCTCTGTGAACCTCATCTTTTCCAATGGGCAATTTCCAAGCATGATCTATCCCACAAACTATTTTCTAATGGTCCACAATCATTAAAATAAATCATAGGTTAAAAATAACTTCATATGCTATGGCTCTCTAAAGAAAGATGTAAGGATCTGGCTGGTGTTTTGAACTCTTCAGTTTAAAGTTACTCGTGAAATACAAAGGACAATTCATCTTATTTTTTTTAATGGGTGAATTCTGCATGGTGATTGACAAGAACAAAAATGAAGTCAGAGGCTGTCACAGCCCCAAATGATGTGAAGAGTTGCTCCTTGCCCCACCACCAGATAGTAGATGCTAACAACAACTCTTCTGGATAACACACAGATAGCAGTCTCCTAGGTACAGTGGGCTTTGGTCAACTAAAGAGGTTTTCTCATTTCCACTTTTAGTTTTCTCTCTCTCTCAGAGAATCCTTTTACTGAGCCTGACCATTTTTTATTTGGGCCTGCTCAGCTGGTTTCATGAGATGCCAACTTAAGCAGAGTCAGCCCTAAAAACAAGTATTAATGCTACTGTGCTAGAGTAAATTTATTCTTTAAGAGGGCTAGTAGACTCATAATGCTTTCACTTCTAAAGAGTGGATGTAATTTAGGGTTCCTGGTGATATAGAAGGCTGATGGAAAGGTTGTTGTTGGCTGGGTGTCTATACATATTAAGTGGAGAAAAGGAGGGGATTTTTTTTTTTTTTTTATTCCTTTTAGGTCTACCATAGTGTCTGTTGAGTACCATGTATTGAAAATGCACCCTAATTTGTAATGAGGTGAAAGGTCTGCGAGCTGAAGAGATAAGTAAATTTCCAAGTTGGGGGATTCACCCTAAGACCAAAATCATTTTGAGTTATGGCTTTCTTTTCTCTACAAAGTCTTACTTGCAGACCTTACTCTTCGTGGTTATGGGTACATATGTGACTTTGCCATTCATTTCATTATGCATCATTCCCACTGATTCATTCAGTACCAGCCCATATTCACCTGGCCTTCACCCAGCATCCTTTTTTTTTCCTTTTATTCTTTTTCTGGCAACTACTTGTGAGTTATTTAATCTCAAGTGATAATCTACACCTTCAAAAATGACCCTCAGGCATACACTGTACATAACAGGGTAGCTTTCATCCAATTTTACCTGTCACTACCTATCCTTTTCATCTAATGATGTGAGAGTCTATTTGCCAAACAATTGCAGTTTGGACTATGATTTTGAACAACGCAGATGGGTTTATTCAGTTGCTAGGGATGGCATCTCCTGATGGCTCTCCTAATGCTCCTGTGTTTATTCTTTTCACTGCCAAAGTGTTCTCTTATTCATCTGAACTATCAACTTTCCCGGTAACCTGTCTTTTAAAATAGCAACCATTGTCTCTCTGGGTCCCCTGAGGATAGAAAGGTTAAAAGACAGGTTTTCTGCTTCTATAGTGTGTCCCTGCTGAGAGAGGAGTTCTTGACCGGACCACATTTCCATCTAAAAGGTGTTACAGAACCCTGGATAATTACAGCAAGGGGCAGTCTGATGGCCAAAGCATGCATTTTCCTCCTGTAAGTTGGAGGGTTTTTTCACTTAACATCTGTCACAAACCACGTATTCATGCCTCCTGTGTTCTCTGGAGCAATTTAAAACATACTCTTGTCCTTACAGAGTTTGCAGTCTAACCCGCCCATTAAAGAATACGTATGAATTGCCTTTTATGTACAATACCTTGCGTCGGAATATTAAACGTGTCCCTAGATGATCACAATACAATAAGATTAGTTTTATACAAAACATAACACAATGCTGTATGCAATAAATGACATGAGTACACTATAAATGTTCCGAGGCAATGATTTTCCAGCTGTTTTGCAGGTATGCCACATTTTTAATGTGTAATGCCAAACTCATTTGTTTTATTTTTTCTTTCCTACTCTCAATATTGCTCCTCTTTTTATCTTCAAACAATGTCACTTTAGCCAATAGAATTAAAATATCAGTCTTTTATTTCTCTCTTTTACCTCCCCTTTCCCAGCCAGATTTTGACAATTCTGTATGATAAACATCTTAAAACATATGACTTTCCTTCTCTTCTCTGCTCCCACCCTCTTTCTCAAGTGCATTCTCTTTTCATTTGTAACTTGGGCTTTTGCAATAATTTCTAAGCAATTGATCTGTCTATAACTGCTTCTTCACCTAATTCATCCTCTACACTGCTGCCAGAGTTATAATTCTGATGTTATTTGACTAATTTATTTCAATAAGTATTCATAGGAAAAAAGTTCAGCTATGTAAGCATGGCATATAAAGACCTACACCTGGGGTTGGCAAAGTTTTTTTCTGTAGAAAGTCAGTAAATACTTTAGGTTTTATGGGCAATGTAGTCTCTGTCACAACTACTCAACTTTGCCATTATAGTGCAAAAGCAGTTATAGGTGATACATAAACAATTGGTCATTGTTAGATACCAACAAAACCTTTTTTATGGACACTTATTTGAATATAACATAATTTACATGTATAGTATCCTTCATAAGAAAGAGAGATGAAACAGTATCCTTGATTTTTTTTTCAACAAGCTAAAAATGTGAAAGCCATTCTTAGCTTATGAGCCATATAAAACAAAAGACTGGCCAGATTTGGTCCACAAGCCAAACACTGGCCTACAGACTCTGATCTTTCTTTGTCTCTCTGATGCCTCATTACCTCCACTCCTTTATCTCTTCTCCAGTCCTTCGTTTCTGGCACAACAGACTGCTTACCTATTCCCGTACATGCCACATACTTTTATACTTCTATATCTGTGATTCTTAACCCTGACTGCCCTTGCTCAAGAACATTCAATACAGGATCTTAAGGAATCTCCCCATATCCTTGATCCCAGCCCATGGAGCCTTTGTACTTAGTCTTCCAGAAAACTATGCCCCTGTGAGCATCTAATATCCTCTCCCAAATTACCAAGACAGTAAAAGACTGAGATTTTATGCTGTTTGCAAGGTAACAATATGGACATTTTATAAAGTCTATAGTGTAGCATAATTGATAAGTTCCTAATTCACAAATATCAACACCTTGTGTTAATATTCATTTTGTACTTAAACCTTCTCTTTTAGAAATGAATTAGGTAGTCTCTTATAATGTATTTTACTACCTTTCAATAAAGCTAAAACGTAGTCCAAAGGCAATGACAGAAAATAAATGCCAAGTTACACTTTATGGTGTGCATTAGTGTCTTTAGCTTTTTGTAAAGTTAATAAATGGCCAAATCACCTTTACAAAGCAGTTGATACTGTGAAATATCATGGGTTTCTAGGTTGTCATCCAGCCATTGGAACCTCTTATATTCAGAAACATATACATTCTGTCGAACCTCACCGATGTCTTAAAGATAGAAGTACTTTATATTATAAAGGTATACTTTTTTAAGTACAACCTGCTACAATATAATATTTTTATGTTGTGAAATCTCTGGAAAATATGCTGGATCCAGTGGATCAGATTACCTATTCTGAATCAGATGAGACTTTACTAGTGTTTTAATATAGCATTAGTTATCTATTCTGCCATAAGAATTTACTACCAACTTAGTAGATAGCTGGTGAGAAGTCTGGGTGGGTGTTACTGGATTCTCTGCTGAGGTCTAATGAGGCCAAACTCAAGGTGTTAGCAGGGCTATATTCCTTACTAGTGGTTCTGGGGAGGAAACTGTTTCAGGCTCATTCCAAGCTCATTGAATTCAGTTCCTTGCACTTAGAGAACTGAGATTCCTTTTTCCTTGCTGGTTGTTAGTCAGGGACTGGTATTTGCTCCCAGAGCCTGCCTGCATTCCTTTTCATGCTTTCCAAATGGCCCCAGACATGGCAGGTGGAATCCTTTTCCTGCTTCTAATGTCCTTGACTCCCCCTTTTACCACTTCTCCCTTGTCTCCAGACAGAAGAAGTTTTCTGCTTGTGAGGGCTTATAGATTAGATTTGGCCACCTAGATAATCCTGAAAAGTCTCCCTGTTCTAAGGTTAGTAACCTTGATTACATCTGCATGTAATACAGCATGTTCAAAGAGTCCAGGGACCAAGGCATGGACATCTTTGGAGTGCCATTCTGCTTACAAATATTATTAATATTTCATTTCTTGGTGACTGGAAAACTTATTAGGTTAACAGGAGTAATGAAACAATAACATGAAAATAAAAATGATTTTTATTTATCATGGAACAAGGATCTCCACATTACAGCCTTCATCATCTTCATATGCTCTTTATTCCAGACTTCTGTCTCTGATGTAAAAGAGGTAGTAGCAGACATAACAACAGGTATCAAGGGTTAGTTTATAAAAACCTTTGGTTGGCCAATGACCATCGCAAAGGCTGTGACAAACTTTAGAAGTACCGCTTTGTTCAAAGTTTCTTCTATCTCTGTTATCACAAGGAAGGAGTAAGAGTATCCTCTGGGGAATAAAAAATTGACTTCTAGCTAACTTAGGGAATAATAATAGCTAACACTTATTATGTCATTTGTATTTATGACACTATTTAATTAACTCTTCACATACAGTGTTGTATTTGACATTGACAGCAATTCTGGGAGGTAGATACTCTTTCCCACAGTATACAGATAAAGAGACATTACAGAAGTTAAGTGATAAGCCCAAGGCTTCTAAGTGGCAGAACCAAAGTTTTAAAAACCAGATGCAAAGGCTGTGATGTTTAGAAAAGAAAGAAGTGCTTATTAAATTTCACGCATGAAAATATTTTGGTTATTATATAAGGCCCATATCACTCCCATTTTCATCTCCCAAAAGCAACTGCTTCCAATTGTTTTATCTATTGGATTACCTTCATACTTTATATCACGTACTTATGCTACTATTTCTTGATTTTTCACTGTCAGTACTTGTCTAATGACACATGCCTTTGGAAGATGAGGATATAACTTCTCTCATCTGCGTTATGTCACTTCTTTTTTAAAACAAATCCTATTTTTCCATCTTGTCATTTTGCACATCTTTTTTGACATTTTTTCCCAACTGTTTTTTCTCTCCTTTTAATTCAATTTTTAAATGTATACTATCAATTTTTTTTTTAATTTTTTTTTTCAACGTTTATTCACTTTTGGGACAGAGAGAGACAGAGCATGAACGGGGGAGGGGCAGAGAGAGAGGGAGACACAGAATCGGAAACAGGCTCCAGGCTCCGAGCCATCAGCCCAGAGACTGATGCGGGGCTCGAACTCACGGACCGCGAGATCGTGACCTGGCTGAAGTCGGACGCCTAACCGACTGCGCCACCCAGGCGCCCCTATACTATCAATTTTAATTTCCAGGGTTTTTTTTTTTCATCTGAATGTTACTTTTGCACAGCATATTGTCAGTTCTATGAAGATATTAATGATCTATTTGAGTGTTGTTTTTTTTTTTTTGTTGTTGTTGTTGTTGGTTTTGTTTTTCCCCCAAGTTTTCTCTGTTTTGGTCTCCGCTTTTCAAGTAGTTTTCGCTTAGTTTGCTGATTTTTGCCTCTCTGCTTATGTTTTTTATTTTTTTAAATACTTAGGCTTATATTTAAGATAATGGAATTTTTATTTGTGTGGACTGGTTACTCATGGGCTTCACCAGTTGGTGTCATAATGGGAGATCATCAGGTAGGTTAGGCATTTTCTCTAGGGCTGGCCAGATTTCCAAGACTAATAGCTTTTTAAGGATTTCTACTGGTGGTGGTGATGGTAGTTATCTTCAGATTATGTATGCAAGCCTTCACATTTTTACCGTTTCCTTGGTATCACATTCCTGTTCTTAGAACTACTTTCTGTCCTCTAGAGCAGAGACCCTCTCCTTTTTTTTCTGGGGAATAAATCTCTAATCTGATGGAGTACAAGTGTTCACTACACCAGAGAGATGATCTTGGGGTTTAAGTGCTATGTAAGCTGACTTTGAACAGATTCTCTTATTTGGACCCCATCTTTACATCCACCCTCAGAGGTGACAGGATGCCCTTTCTTTTTTTTTTTTTTTTAAATTTTTAAAGTTTATTTATTTATTTGAGGGAGACAGAGACAGCGCAAGTGTGGGAGGGGCAGAGAGAGTGTGGGAGAGAGAGAATCCCAAGCAAGTTCTATGCTGCCAGCAGAGCCCGATGAGGGACTCGAACTCATGAAACTGTGAGATCATGACCTGAGCTGAAACCAAGAGTTGGATGCTCAACAAACTGAGCCACCCAGGTGCCCCTAAGATGCCCTTTCTAAGCTTTTTGCGGGTTCTGCAGTATGAATCCAGTTGTTGCTCAGATGCATTCTCTACTTTATGTAAGATTCAGCATTTGGAGTTTGCCCTTGTGCCTCTGCCTTCCAACTTCTGTAATGTTGTAGCTCATGCCTCTTCTTGTTGTTGAGATTATGCTTTTTAAAAATTGCCTTTCTCTCATCTCAGTATGTCCTGAAAGAGAGCAGAGGTAAACACTTGTGTGTTCTCTGCCATCTGCCATCCCTCACTGGTGTCTGAGCCAATTGTGTTATTGATCCGGGCGTGTTATCCTTTCAGGGCCTACTCAGTTGACAGTGGCAGTTTGAATTGTTCATTCAGATGAGCAAATAAGGATTTAGGGTAAGAGCAATATGCAAGGGGCTGACTTAGTTCAGGGCTTCATGGAGTACACTGGTGTTGGGTACTGATTTTCAGCTGCAAATACCAACACCTGCCCTTCCTCCCCCAATAATAGCCTTTAGAAGCAGTTCTAGTGCTGCCACTTAGCTCAGCTCAGCTCAGCAAAGGCTCCTAGAGGAGTGTGTTAATTGTGGTTGAGTGTCCTTTAGACTTTTTAAGGAAAAGGACCAGAGACAAGGCTTTCTAACTGTGTTCCCTCAAGAAGGAAGAAATCCAATTATGTGTACAAATCTGAGCATTAAAACAAGACATCCAGGTTTTTCTCTCTGCAGTAACTGCCAGTGACAAGTTACCAGGGATTCTGAAAGCAGATAGAAAATAAATCCATTACAATTATAGGTGGCAGACTGAGATTTAATTTGAAAACTATTAGTTCTCAGAAATTGTACTTTTTCTTGAGTGGATCAGTTATCTGTAACTACTTACTAAGCACTACTAGCTTTAGGCCAGGCAGAGTAGGAGGCTCGTGGTGTTGCTACTAAAAAGAGATGTAGAGTAGCAACTACCACTGTGCTTCGAATATCTTGGAACTATTTACCTCAATAAATATTTGTTAAAGTGATAATATGGGCACTGGTCTCAAATAGCATGTTCTCTAGACTGCAAGGTAGAGACATTTTGTGAAAGCTGACTGAAGAGACTTCAGATAGGTCTGAAAGCTAGAGTAACAATCAGGTGAAAACTAATTGCTAACCTGACTCCCCTCCCATGCATGGCTGAAAACTTTGACCAAGTTAAGGGGAGTAAATAATTGCCTGGGAAAATTTTGTGCAAAATATTCAAGACATTGAATATTGTCTGGTATGGCTAGACATATCAGGACTGTGTATTTGGCATCCCAAACAATTCTGTAAGTAAGGGAAAAACTTGGATCTTAAAGCTCTCATGTCTAAATTGGACCGTTTCTCCTTTGTTTCTCAGTGCAATAAGTATATAAACCTGGGCATACCTAGTTTGCAAATATTTATATAAGACATTTTTGAATAAACTGTTTTGACTAGAGTAAACTGTTGAATCAAAAACCCACTCCTATAACAGGTTTGAGTGACATTTTAAATCTGGAGTACCTTAATTTCTTATATGGTGAAATGGTTGTATTCATCCAGTTATCTTGTCATCATGTGAATACAGTGGTAATCTGGGGCTCAATTTATACAACTAAAGTAAAACACTTGAGGAATTTTGTACCATGTATCCTTTTGTGATAATTTTAGTCTTGAAAAATATATGCCATCATTCAAAGGGGACTACTTAAGCTGTTTTAATATGTGTGCCAGAAATAGTTTACTGGCACTTAACCATATACTCACTTTTCTACTGGTAGTGCATTTCCCAGATCCTCTTTTCTGTTGAGCTCAAGGGAAGTTCTGTCAACAGGAGACCTTCATGGAATATTAGAAACTAAGAAGGCAGTAGAAGCCATTTCCTTCTGCTGTACCTTAGGCAGAAGAATTAGCAGTGGTAGCAGTAGGGTCATGGTTCTTGTTTAGTACCTTCAGTGGCACCAGCAGCAAGTGTAGTCCCCTGGGTTTTTGCAAGGGCACTAGCAGCTTCTTGACCTGTGATCTGTATCACCCTCCCTCTTTTGTTCTGTGAGAATTTCCAACATTTTTCTAACTAATGTCTTGCATTAAATCTCTATCTCTGTGAGCTATGTAGAGTGGTTTCTGTTCACCTACTTGGGCACTGGCTGATAAAGAACATAATTCCCTAAAAATAAAATTGGGATTTTCCTGTGTTTTTTGGTAAAGTGTTCTATAATTCCTAGATGTTGGCCTTATGCTCTGGCTTCTCTACTTTTTTTTAAATTTTTTTTTCAACGTTTATTTATTTTTGGGACAGAGAGAGACAGAGCATGAACGGGGGAGGGGCAGAGAGAGAGGGAGACACAGAATCGGAAACAGGCTCCAGGCTCTGAGCCATCAGCCCAGAGCCTGACGCGGGGCTCGAACTCATGGACCGCGAGATCGTGACCTGGCTGAAGTCGGACGCTTAACCGACTGCGCCACCCAGGCGCCCCTGGCTTCTCTACTTTTAAGTCTTCTGGAGAAATTGGTTTAGTTTATTTGAAGGCAATATGTGTAACTATATAAATAATATAATCAAATGGTGTTCAACCTTATATGAATATACCACGCTTTATCTACTCTTCTATTTTACATTAAATATTTAAATGTTCTTGATTTAGTTATCTATTGTAGCATAACATGTTATCCCAAAACCTAGTGGCTTAGGACATTTTTTACCTCAGTTTTTGTGGGTCTGGAATCTGGTGTGGCTTAGCTGAGTCACCTCTCTTCAAGGTCTCTATCAAGACTGCAGTCAAAGTGTTAGCTGGTGTGTGGCCTCATTTGAAGGCTCAACTAGTGGAGGATCTGCTTCCAATATGTGGTTTTTGATTGGATGCAGTTCTGCATGGGCTATTGGACTGATGACCTAAATTCCTCACTGGTTGTTATTCAGAAGCTGGGTATTCAGTTTCTACTCACTTGTTTCTCAACAAGGGAATTCACAATATGGTATAGTACCTGGCCTTATCTTAGAAAACAGGAGAGAAGACAGGAGAGAGAGAGAGAGAGAGAGAGAGACAGAGAGAGAGACAGAGAGAGAGAGACAGAGAGAGATAGAGGGAGAGAAGAGATGGAGAGAGAGAGATTGAGAGCGTAAAAGAGATTGAGAAGGTAAAAGATTGAGAGAGGGAGAGAGTGGGGAGAAGGAGGGAGATTGAAAGAGAGAGAAGGTCATAGTCTTTATAACCTAATTTTAGCAGTGGCATGCCATCACCTTTTCCACATTCTATTTGATAGAAGCAAGTCACTACATCCAGTTCACATACAAGGGGAGAGGGACTATACAAGCACGTGAATACTAGGAAGTGATCATTTGGACCCATTTCAGAAGGTGCCAGCCACATCACTTTCTAAAGAAAGATGTATTCTTTGATTTCTGTTCCAGTGCTTAGTAAAATATTGATGATAGCTGAGCTTGTATGTAGTATAGAGATAGCCTAATTATTTAGTTTCAGTGACCATGCATATATAAACTTGCAAGTAGTAATCATAGGCAGCCAGGCAAATTAATCCCTATCATTTGTTTTGAATGATATAATATATGAAATCACCATATAAACGAATCATCTTAGCTGTTACTAGTTTATCTGAGAGATGTTTTTCTTTAGTTACAAAGAGAACTTTAGGATTTCAAGTCCACCTCCACTCTGGAATCATCCCTTAATGGCCACAGAAATGGAAAATATGCCACCTAAATCCTGATAAATACCAAAGTGCTCTCCTTGCATAGGGTCAGGTTTCCACCGTTAAAGATGTCCGTATAGCGACCCTGTGCTATTTCTTACAAGTCCTGCCAATGTCTTTATCATTTCAAATATAAAAAAGACTTAAAGTGGCTCCATTAAAACCCTCTCTATGAAAAGTCAAAATCCTTCAATAAGTCAGAATGAGATGCAGCTATATAAAGACACCGCAGTTACATGATTTTCCAGGTAGGAAATATATTGGCTATGCTGTACCATATTACATTTGAAGAAGAAAGCTTTTATATAAATCTGAAATATCAAGGCTATCAGCACACACATTTTAAATATATGCATTAAAATATTTGGTGCAAGGCTTTGCCCTGCATGAATGTAGGGATACCATTTTCCAAGTGGTGAGATTTGAAGAGCAAATGGACAAACCAATACCCTAGAGAGACTCTACATCTAGTTTGACTCTGATGCCTGCTACTGTTTTATTTAAGAGCCGCTGCTTTGGATGAACTGATTGTCTCCTTTCCAAATGCAAATGCCTCTGGAAAGAAAAACATGTAATTAATTTTCAGAACCCAATATCTTTGGGTAAATTAATTAAATTCTTTCCATAGGACTGTTCTTGATAGATGGCAGAAGGTAGAGGGAAGGATTCTAAGTACCTTCCCCAGGCAAAGGGATAGACACGGAAGATCATGGGGCAGTTAGGTCATCGAGAGCAGATGGCACACTGGAGGGGAGTGAGAAAACCCTATGAATCAAGTATTAAAATGTGTGCCAGAGACTGTGTGAAGTATGACATATACTTTATACAATCCAATCCCCACATCTCCCTTGCATGGTTAGAAGTGGAAGAGCTGGGATTCAGGCTCAGCTCTGACTCTAAATACAGTACTCTTTTAATCACACTTTCTCAGAATAATACCAAAATTTAAAGTGGGAAGTCCCAAAGATAGAATTGGCAACGTATTTTCTTAATGTATGTATGGTGAGGGAGAATGTGAGAACCATCCCACACTGAAAATGAGATGCCTGTTACTGTCTTAACAGAGATCAGATTTGGATCCATTTCTCTTTCCCAAGGAAGATGTTTGTTTGGTTATCTTAGAATTTCTGTCTTGCATGCTTAAGGCCATTTGGCATAGATGGCTGAAGGGAACTGTGAGGAACTAACTGCATTTGCCTACATGACTCCTCTCCTTCCTGCAAATGTCAGACCAAATTACATCAGAGGCAGAAGCAAACAATAATTGATGTTCATGTTAATACCCTGAAACATCAAGAAAACGTCAGATTGTGTTCAGTATCTATATATAAGAAAGTAAAAATGTACATCCTATATTTCGGAAAGATTTTAATGTTTATTTTTTCTAAGTTTTGGCATCTAAAACCATTAATGTCAGTTCATTCCTTGACATATTGCTTAATTTTTAAAAATGCCTAAGAGGTGCTTGGCATGATTCTTGTCCTCAAGGCTTTCTACTCTTGTTTATTCAACAAGTATTTGTTAAGGGCCTACTGGACATTGTGCAGAGGTCTAGAGGCTAGAGATAAAGAAATGAACAAAATCATGTAGATTAAGAAAACAAGATTTTTTAAAAAGGCTATGGGATAGTGTCTATGTTCTTAGTATTATAGAATTCCAGAAAGAAAAACAGGGAAAAGAAGTGTTGGGGAACTCTGCACTTGACCAAATAAAGGCAGATTTTAATTTCCTGAAGCATTTAAGCTTTAACTTAGAAAAATGACTCCTCTTAAAATTGTTTTTCTGGTTCACATGTCCTTCTCCCCAGGGATACTATCCTGATACCAGCCAGCCAGCCAGTCAGCCAACAAATTCTTCAGGGTCTAATATATGCAGGACAATGGGTTAGGTCTTGTTAATATAATGATGAAAAACAGAGAAAACCCTGACACTTATGGGGATATTTATATGTTGCAAAGTTGGTATATGTGTTGCTATACAGGAAAATAACAAGGCGTTATTTAACAGGATACGTATTCAAAGACCTCTCTTAGGAGATGGCATTCATGCTTAAAACCTGACATATGAGAAAGAGGCAAGCAACTGAAGATGTGAAAGAAGAGCCTTGCTGGCTCAGCATTTAGCCTTCACAGGAACCAAGGGTAAGAATGAGATGGCATGTTTAGAAAGGGAAACAAGGCCAGTATGGCAGATGCATTGGGAGTGAGGATGGCAAGCATAGAGGGTAGGAGAAGTGGGCAGGAGTCAGACTGACAGTGCCTTGTAAGCCATAATAAAGAGCTCAAGTTTTATTCTAAATACAAAGGAAGCAGTGATTGGTTTTAAGCAGAGGGTGATTCAATTTATAAATGTCATTCTTTCTGCTTTGTGGAGAACGGCTTGGAGAAGAGAGGATGAGAGACTACAAGAAGGTTTTAGCTATAGACCAGGTGGATACATCATCCATAACTTTTGCACGGGGCAAATGTAGCAGATCATAAACCTGGAGTCAGTAGCACTAACTTGATTTCCGTTTGTCTGAAGCTTACTCTTATTTTGGTTTAGAAACATGGAATCAACTCCACAGTGGCAAATGGCTTTTTTCTGGGGACCACTCTGACTCAGGAGATGTCAAAGCCTGTGTCTAGTTTCACTCACAATGGGGTCTTTTTTTCTAGATGTTGAGTAACCTCTTCTCCTTTTCCTTCTTTTTGTTATTGTTGCTGCTGCTGCTGTTAGTATAACTTGCCCAGCCTTCCTTGATTCCTCCAGGTAATATTTGTTGTTTCATGCCCCACCTACTGTCTCGCTTTCCAGCTCAACAAAGAAACTTCTCACATTCTCAGTCATGCTAATCAAGTAAAAAGTGCATACTGACCACATTATGTACTATGTAGAGAGCAGGAGAAGAAACGGTTCTTATATGGTCGAAGAGGTTCTATCATGCTCACCATTTAACAACACAAGGAGACAGCTAAATGATAAGAATTATGATTGCCAAGGGCATGTGAAGTCAGTGGGTGATAAGAAGGTGACATGCCAGGAGGTCATGGATGGCAAGGATACAAACTCCCTAGACCATATTAATCTTTTTTGGTTGCCATAACAAAACACCATAGACTGGGTGGTTTAAAAAAGACATTTATTTTCTCACAATCGTGGAATTTCTAAAGAAGTCTGAGATCAGGATGTCAGCATGGTCAGTTTCTTGCTTTGCAGGTGGCCACCTTCTCACAGTGTCCACACACAGCAGAGAGAGAGCGAGAGAGCTCTCTTTTTGTACCAATATTAATCCCATCATGATGGCCACCCCTCCCCTCCCCTCCCCTCCCTGTGACCTCATCTAAAACTAATTACCTCCCATCAGTCCCATCTCCAAATACCATCACATTGGGTATTCAATCTTCAACATATAAATTTTAGGGGTCACAATTAAGTTCCTAGCAGACTGTATCAAGTCTTCCTGGAATATGTTATCATAGCCTTTTATACTTTTCTTTCATAGCATGTATAAAATATGCATATACATTATATAATTATATGTTATATGATATAAAGTATATTTATAACTATTAAATTTGTGTCTATCTCTTCGATGATACCAAGCTCCATAAACACAGTCCTTTGCTCATTATTTTATTTCTAGGTGTTAAAATGGTAGATAGCCAGCGGTGCCTCCATGGCTCAGTCAGTTAAGCCTCTGATTCTTGATTTCAGCTCAAGTCTCATGGTTCATGAGGTCAAGCCTCATGTTGAGGTCTGTGCTGACAGTGTGGAGCCTGCTTGGGATTCATATTCTCTCTCTCTCTCTCTCTCTCTCTCTCTCTCTCTCTCTCTCTCTGTCTCTCTTTCCTCCTACCCTGCTCATGCACACACTCTCAAAATAAATAAACATTTAAAAATATAAAACAGGGGCGCCTGGGTGGTTTAGTCGGTTAAGCATCTGACTGTGGCTCAGGTCACGATCTCCCAGTTCGTAAGTTCAAGGCCCTGCGTCAGGCTCTGTGCTGACAGCTCGGAGCCTGGAGCCTGCTTCGGATTCTGTGTCTCCCTCTCTCTCTGCCCCTCCCCTGCTCATGCTCTGTCTCTCTCTGTCTCAAAAATAAATTAAAAAAACATTTAAAAATTAAAAAAAAATTAATAAAATGGTACATAGCACATATCTATCTAAATATCTATATTTAAATTTGAAATATAGTATAACTTTATGTTTAAAAATCATTTTGTGATTTATATATTGGGATTCTTCAATATTTCACTTTTTACAGTAGAATATATTGTAATTCATGTAATACATTCGAAGAAAATACATATAATGCATGCTAAGAAACTTTCAAAACATTGGCTTCTAGAATTACCTGCGTGCTTCTCCATAAACTCCTCTATCATTTGCATCGTGGGCAAACTTACAGAAATTTACAGTGTTACCTAAAACCTTCTGTGACTTCTATTTGATAGGTTTTATTACAAAAATAACTTCCATTGCTTTGGGCCAGGAAATCCTAGCTAGGAACCTAGGACTCACTATAATCTGGTTCCAATCGACCCTCTAGTTTTGTCACCTATTCTCTTTTAGTCTGGTGGCTCCAGGGACTGTTTACCAGTTTGTCTGTTTCAAAAACATGCCCTGCAATTTGGCCCCTGCTGCCTTTCTAACCTCATTGATAGCATTCTGTGCTGAGCTTTTCCCAAGGCATCAGCTACATAATCCTATTTAGTTCTTGAAGTGATCCTATGAGGTAGGTATTGTTTTACAAACTGTAGCTGGAGAAATTGTGGGTCAGAGAAGAGGAAAAAGCTTGCCTAAAATGACCTTTCTTATGAGCCCCAAACTCAAGTCTCTATCGCAAAGCCTGTAATTGCCAATGTAATAATTGCCTTCACTTCTGAAAGGCTCTAACCAAATTTACCTAAATGTTCAAGGCCCAACTTGGATTGCACTTCCTCTGTATCTCTTTGCTAAACACTTTAGTTGATGGAATCATCCCTTTTAATAACAAAAATAGCTAACATTTTTTCAGTGCCTGCTATATAGCGACTTGTGTTAAGTTCTTACATATCAATTATCTCACTTAATCTCTCATTGACCATATGAAATTAGTATAGCATTATTATAGATACGAAGTTAGTTTCACAGTGATAGAGTATCTTGTTCAAAGTCACAGGTCTATAATGTTTCAAAGAAGGCATTCAGACCCAGATATGCCTGGATCTAGAGCCAGAGTTTTGATCCACTTGTTGTATCTCCAGTTTTAGGAATATCATCTGCTAGTTATAGGATAATGTGTTAATGTGGAGAATTTAAGTGAAGTTATCCTGATTACAAATAATGACATGGAACAACCAACACAAACAACACAGATCCATATTAAAGAGTATAAACTGGTTGGCTGTATTAGGTTCCTATGTCTTTTGCAACTAATTACCAGAAATTTAGTGGCTTAAGATAACATAAATTTATAGACTCACAGTTCTGCAGGTCAGAAGTCCTAAAATCATGGTTTTGGCAGGTCTGCATTCCTTGTAGAGTCTCTAGGAGAGAATCTGTTTCCTTGTCTTAAACAGTTTTTGCGTGTTGCCTGTATTCATAGGCTTATGGGCCCATCTTCCATCTTCAAAGTCAGGAGTATAGCATCTTTCAGTCTTTCTCTCTGACTCTTACAACTCTCTTTCTTACAAGGACCCATGTGATTACATTGGACCTAGCTGGTTAATCCAAGATAATTTCCCCACCTCAAGATCTTCCACTTAATCAAAAGTCCCTTTTGACAGATCATGTGACATATTTCTTTTCTTGGGATTAGGACATGGACATGTTTGGGGGGGGCATTATTCAGTCTACTATAGTGGTGGTGGTGTATAGGACATCCAGCTACCAAGGGCTGGAGAGAGGGAGATAAGGACTGATTTTTTTGGATCCATATTACCAGTATTTTTATTTTAAGGAAAGACAGAGAGTAATGTATAATCCAAAGGAAAAAACCTCTAATGGTGAGATTTCAGGCACCTGCAGCAGTTTTCAAAATTCAATACATAAAGAATTTCCTATTGTACACACATAAAACATCAACCTAGGAAAAATTACCACAGCAATTCTCAGCAATTCCTCACTAGGGAGTAAAGTGTGGTAATCAAATATCCTCTTGTGAACCTCTTCAATCCCATTGGAATGCTAAGTAAGAGTGGAGACATGGTCAGATAGCAGGGAAGCATAGACTTAGAGTCCCTCCAGTTGAAATGAGCATACCTGTTTTCTAGGTGGTATAGAGAAGCCATCAAGGTGCCTGACCTGATTATCCAAGAGTTCACTGCAAATGGGTTGAAGGATTGAAAGTGAATCTGCAGTTGGTTGAATCTCATTCCAGTACCCCTTTCCATATGAATGAAATGGAGGAATATTTCTGAAGACAATGGAAGGAAAAGGGATGTCAGCTAGGAAAGAACAGAAAACACTGTGGAAAGGCCAGCAGTTCTGAGTGGGGAGTTGGGGGAGCAGTGGATTTCTTTCCATGCTTGGGCTTTAAATTGTGTCCCACCTCCATGATCTCCTCTTTGTCCCTTTTTGCTCTTCAAAGCAACATCAGAGTCTGTGGTGGTGGCATGGTATGGATGCTTATGAAAGGAAAGGCTAGGCTAGAGATGGAGAAGGATAGACAATGCTTTTTTTCTTTTTTCCTCAACTCAAATTCTGTTTGTGTTGATCACATGACTTAGAAATGAAATGGTTAAAGGGGGAAACAGACCTGCTATAAGTCACAAAAAGTGTTTCAGATTGTTATCCTGCTTGTATCATGGTATCTGCATTTCCATGTGAATAACACCTTTGAGAGCTGGGCTCTAAACTTGGTGTTACTCTTCCCCTCCCAGTCTGCAGTATAGGCAGAATGCAAATTGCTGAGTTTTTTAAAAACCACTTTGTTGAAATATGGTTGATATGTAAAAAAGTGGTTTGATGACACTTTTATCCCAGGTGGAGAATTACTGAGAAATTTTTGTAGGATTTTTTTCCAGGTTAGTGCTATTATAATGGGAAATTATTTACCCATTGAATTGTACACATTTAATGTATACAACTTTATGAGTTTGGAGATAAGTACACACCCATGAAACCATCATCAATGCAAAGCCATAAACATATTCATTGCCTCCCAAAGTTTCCTCCCATCCCTATTATTATTGTTGTTGTTATTATTAGTAGTAGTAGTAGTACTAGAACTCTTAATGTAAGATCTACCTTTTTAGCAAATTTTAAGTATATAATATAGTATTTTAGCTATGGGCACTATGCTGTATAGTAGATATCCAGAACTTATTTATCCTATATAGCTAAGTGCTGATTTTTTTTTGAGGCCACTATATCAAGCACTCAGAACAAAGATACAGATGTAACTCTAGCATCTTGCAAATAGAGATGCAAATAGTTAAGGAAATAAATAGCAGACATTTGCAGAGTAACCTGAAGGAAATAAATCTTTTTAGTGAGATAATTTTAAAGTAGCTAATTCAACTATAAGAGGTATTCTTTAAGTTGGTTGTCTGATTATTGCACTTAATATCTTGGTATACACATTTGGTAAACTGGTGTTAAGACACCAGTTCTTGAAAACTGTCAGCTTAACAAGATGTATTTAAGTCTCAAGAGATTACGTGTTAACACTTTACGCTCTGGAAAAATGCTGAAAAAGTAGCTTCAACTTAAGATTTTCCTCAGCCTGCATAACTTCTCCTTTATGTATTTACCTCATCCAAGCCAACACAGGCTCTCCAGCTTATCCACACTGACATGTTAATACAGATGTGACCCCCTTTTCAAGGGAATTTGCTTTTAAAAAGTGTGAAGTGAATGATACTTTCCACTAAAACTAACACAGAATTGCAGGTAAAAATGGAGAAGATACTTGGAAAAAAGAGATTTTCTTCTACAAATAAGCAGCACATTTTGTACTCTCATATTCCAATCCCCTTTACCACTAAAAGCATTTTAAATGCTCATTTCTCTCGCAGTGTAATGTCCAAGTAGTTTTTTCTGAAACCTCAATGTCTGGAACAGATACAAACCTATTAACAGTTGACTTGGGGATGGACTTCCAGAGGTGGGTTGGCTGTCATTTCCCAGTGTGAGGGTCAGAAGTGAATCAGCAGTGTAACACCCAACAAGCCCTGGAACATCTGGAACAACAGCAGAGGTGTAAAGGAAATAATTTCTCATGGCCAGATCTCAGACAAATTCAAACACAAACAAATCCAATCTGATGATAAATTCTCTTTGGCTCCTGCTCTTGTGTTGGAAGCATCAAGTCTCTGCCAGGACAACCAGTATGGCTGAAAGGAGAAAGTTAAAACAGCAATTAGATGGCACTAATATGGCTGCAATATAATCCCTCCTCTGGTTTCAAGTCTCTGACTGCCAGGGCTCTTGGCCACCATCCCAGGGCTTAATTGCATTTTGCAAGTAGCCATAGTACACTTGCCACTATATCTCCCTAAATAATTTTAGACACAGTTTTCTTACCCAATTCAGTACAAAGGAACTGAAATACTTCTGACAGAAAAATGAAAGTGTTTCATAGTTTAAAGATTGGCTCAATTAAGGGAATAGCTGGTTGAGGAGGGGATAAAGAATATGGCGGTACAGTAGAGGTACAAATCATAGCCTTGAAGTCTAGAATTCTATTTTTTAGGAAAACAACATAGAGGAATGGTTAAGATTTGAGACATTGCTACTATTTAATGTTTAGATACATCTTCAAGTAAAACGGACTTTTAAAAAATGTTTATTTACTTTTGAAGGAGAGAGACACAGAAAATGAGCTGGGGAGGAGCAAATGGAGAGGGAGACATAGAATCCAAAGCAGGTTCTAGGCTCCAAGCTGTCAGGACAGAGCCCAACGCGGGGCTTAGACTCACAAGCCATGAGATCATAACCTGAGCCGAAGTCTGATGCTTAACCAACTGAGTCACTGAAGTGCCCCTCAAGTGAAATGGATTTTAATTGGAATTTGGCCTTAAAGTAATTGAGGGGGGGGGGGGCGCCTGGGTGGCGCAGTCGGTTGGGCGTCCGACTTCAGCCAGGTCACGATCTCGCGGTCCGGGAGTTCGAGCCCCGCGTCAGGCTCTGGGCTGATGGCTCAGAGCCTGGAGCCTGTTTCCGATTCTGTGTCTCCCTCTCTCTCTGCCCCTCCCCCGTTCATGCTCTGACTCTCTCTGTCCCAAAAATAAATAAACGTTGAAAAAAAAAAAAGAATATTATAAAGTAATTGAGGGGCAATGGGGCTTAGTGGTTTTAAGCACTGGTTTCATTTTGGTGACCACTGGCTGTAGGCCAGATCAATGGTTTGAGTTTCACCTGGGCTAGTTACTAAATATACGCACTTGGAGAAGCCACTTGAAATTGCCATATCTCCCTTTTCTCATCTACATATTAAGGATAAGAAAATATTTCTCTTACCTAGTTTTTTAGGATTGATAAAATACCTCTAAAATTATGAAATGTTGAACCTAAGACCTTATATTAAAATGTAACTAGGGGCGCCTGGGTGGCTTGGTCGGTTAAGCGTCTGACTTCAGCTCAGGTCATGATCTCACAGTCCGTGAGTTTGAGCCCCGCGTCAGGCTCTGTGCTGACAGCTCAGAGCCTGGAGCCTGTTTCAGATTCTGTGTTTCCCTCTCTCTCTGCCCCTCCCCTGTTCATGCTCTGTCTCTCTCTGTCTCAAAAATAAATAAACGTTAAAAAATAAATAAATAAAATGTAACTAGAAAATACTTCTAGTAAATCAAGACCCATACAAGTTGTTGAATACATATTTCAGAGGGAATATAAAATCCTAAAAGGAAGGAAAAAAAATAGTTGGAAGAGGCTTCACTGATTTGAGCAGAGCCTAAACAAGTGGTTAGAAGATAGGGAAAAGGGTAGCTGTTTCAGGAGAGGGGAACATAATGAATAAAAGTGTGGAGAAGGGAATAAGGGTGATGAAAAGACAGGTAGCTATGTTAAGCAGAATGTGATTCATAAATCTTGTCACAGCTCCTGTGTAAGCAGATATGTTACTCACCAAAAAGGCATCATGCATTTAAAACCCACACTAAAGAGTAACTCATATAATTCAGAAATGTCTGATTCTTCCCAAAAGACAGCAGGGAGTGTGGGTAAACAAGGCTAAACTGAAAAAGATAAGAATAACTGCAAAAGAATACATGAAAATAAAAGGGCCAAGTTTAATAAGGGCCAGAAATCGGGTGTTAAAGTCAAAATAGAGAATCAACAGTTTGAAATCAAGGAGATGAGGCCAAACAAGAGCAGAACTTCTACAGAGAGGGAGTTAAGGAAAGAGGGCCCTGATCTTAGCCTCCAAGACCAGCTAGTCATGAACACTTGTTTTTTATGAGCCAGCAGAAGACATTCAAGACTCTGACTTAAAGGTCTGGGATGGGGGAATGGATGGGAGGCCATTAGATCAATAATAACTCTCAATAATTCTGTGTTGCAATCTTGTCCCCTTAAGACTCTAGTCATAGGAAGAAAATCTCATAGCTTACTGAGCCCAAAGAACCACAGAGCCTGAAAGAGACATTAAGTAGAAATTCTTATTTTATTTAAGATAAATTTCCAGTATTACTAATAAATTTGGAGGACTCTTTGGGAAAAATAGACTCTCTATGGGCTGGAAGAAACAAAATCATCAAAATCAATTATGTTTTGAAACACCAAACTGACTTCCAATAGTTACAGAGAATGTTCATCCTTTACTATTTGAGATAATGGGAGAAACAGGGACGTAAAATTGACTTTTCAAAGCAAGGTCCCCTGAAACCAGTGTCTACAGTGTAATCTCTTACAGATTTAGGAATTTTCTCTGCAACTTTCTCTGAATAGAGCAATATTTCCACATGGAGTATCAAATGCCCACTGTTGCAAAGGTAATGGTTATAGTGTCAATAGTATTCTTATAGTAACCTCACCCTGAAAACAAGTTTTGGCAGAAGCAAAAAGGGGAACCCAATCAGGAAACTAGTTGTTACAAAGGCCATTCGCCTTAATAAATTTTACTAACAAGTCTAGAGAAGTCAGCTCAGAGTCTATGAATTATATTGTTGCATAAAATAATGATCTGGATTCAATTAATCTTGTTAACCTTTTATTCCTGGTACCTTTGGTTCTGTCTTATCAGTAAAAACAAACAAATAAATAACAAAAAACCCCAAAGAACAACAACAACAAAACAAAGAATAGAAATTATGAGCAGACAACACAGTGAATTGAATTAACATGTGAGAAAATCTAGATGCTCACCGAATGCCTTAAACCAAAATAAATTCCAGATGGACTGAAATTTTAAATATAAATAACAGAAGTTTGAGAGGACTAGAAGAAATAAGTGAATAATTACACTTGGTAAAGGAGAACTGTCTAGGCATATCCCCCAACACAAAGCTCATAAGGGAAAATATTGATAGATCTGATAACAAAAAATTTTAGATTTGGTAATGCAATTAAACCTATAGGTCCGACTAAAAGCAAATCCCAATCTGGAAAAACATTTATATTACATTAGACAGATAAAGGTTTAACTTTCTTGATACTTAAAGAAATTTTACAGATCAGTAAGAGATGACAACCCCAAGAGAGAAATGAAATAATAACCCTCAGAAAGCATGTTCATCATTACTGGTGATCAAATAAATGCTAATTTGATGAGCAATAAAAAAGATGTTTCAGCCTTGAGATTATAAAAGAGAAATACCCAGTGTTGATAAGGGTATGGGGAAGAGACAATATCATATACTGAAATAACAATGGTTAAATTTTATTTAATACATGATATATGTGTCATACCCCATTTTGCATTTCTATGTATATTTTCACATTCAATCTTCAGAATAACTCTGTGAAACCTGTTTTTCAGATGTGGAAATTAAGACCTACAGGGGTTTAGTATGTTGCCCAGCACCTTCAACCAAAGATCATTAAGCTAGGATTTGAACCCATCATCTACCTAAGAGGCTATTTCTATTTAAGAAGAATATAAATTGATAATGCCCTTTTGGGAGACAATTTGGCAAAATACACTCTAACTGCAAAATGTTTATATGCTTTTACCTAAGCAAGCATTCCTCTTTTAGGAATATAATAAATGATGTGAGAAAAATGCAAAATTATATATTCCATAGCATTTATTACAGTGTGGTCCACAGTAAGATGACAACTGAAATATTAAAGATACAGGAAGTGGCAAAGTAAATTTAAGGGACATCTATTTTGGAATATTAAGCATGTATTAAAAATAATGTACAGATATATTTAGGGTCAGGGAAATGCTTTGGGGTTCAAAAAGCCTGGTACAACAGGCTATATATAATTTGCTGCTAAGTCCTATTACAAGCCCTTTTATGATAATAGTATTATTCTTATTACATTTATAGAGAGCCCTGTGTGTATTGAGTACAGCCAAAATAGACACACAACCCCATTTTCATGGAGCTTACATTCTAGTGGGGGGAGACAGACTATAAGCAAGGATGAAAAGAAAAACATAAAGCATATTAGAGTTTAAGGAGAAAAAAATAAAGCATATGCAAATTTGGTAGGAGGGTGACAATAGAAATTTAGGTGGGATGACCAGAAAAGACCTCACAGAGAAGATGACTTTTAAGCAAACAGTGCATATCCCATGAGGAAATTGAAATAGAGTCATGAGTTAATTTCCTTGCATCCAGGCTCCTAGTTAGTACAAGAGGCAGAATAGAAACACCCTGATTCTACTATGCTATAAATAATGACTTCAGGGTTGTATTTACCATTATTAATAGTAATTATTTATGGGTAGTGAAAAGATACCATGTTGGCTGATGTATAAGGCACGTGTCTTTTAGTGATGATTTGTGTGACCACAATATTGGTAAAGAAATGAAAGAGTAGCCTATTAGAAATCTTAGACAGGCAAGGCGCCTGGGTGGCTCAGTTGGTTAAGCATTCAACTTGGGCTCAGGTTGTGATCTCAAGGCTCGTGGGTTTGAACCCTGCATCAGGCTCTTTGCTGACAGCCTGGAGCCTGCTTTGGATTCTGTGTCCCCCTCTCTGTCTCTCTCTGGCCTTCCCCCACTCATGCTCTGTCTCTCTTCCTCTCAAAAATAAATAAAATTTTTTTTTAAAATAAAAGAAATCTTAGACAATTTGTGAATGGATATGAATGTACACTAGACCCATCTCACTTCTCTGGCTTCTGCCGTAGTGATTGTGCTTCAGTTCAACACTCTGATTCTCAGTGATAACCTTTAGTTCCTAGACATGGCATCTCCAAAGTGTGTTTTCCAGACTGCCTGTACGATGGCACCACCATTATTCAAGCCATTGGATCTCTCCTTTTTTTTTCTCCCTACTTCTCAGATCCCACATTCAATTAATGGCCAAATGCAACAAGATTTACCTTCATGAATGCTTTATGTATGTCCTTTTCTTACCATTGTCACAGCTATGACACCAATTTAGGCTTTAATTCTCTGTCTCCAGGAGACCATCTTCAGGATTATAGCTGGATTTAACCAAACCCAATCAACTCACTCTTCTCATCAAATACTTTCAACGGACACCCCAGTTCCTATTAAGGTAAGTGCAAATTATTTATTCTGACATTCTTGGCTAGAAGTGACTGACATTTCTCAATTTCTACTTTGATTTGTACATGTTTTATAGAATAGCCATGACACACATAGTGATGCTCACCAAAGGATCTAGTTTTCTCTATATTTCTCTGTTCCTTGTGGTTAGGTAGGACATATGGCTAGCTCTGGTTAATTGGCTGTTAGCAGAAAATACATGTGTTTCTTCTGTGCCAAAGCATAGAGGAACAGGTGTGAATTATCCATGCTTCTTTATTCTTGCGAAGCAACAAGGAAAGCTGCATGTTTCAGATCATGCAGCTACAAAATGGCAGAATTTGAGTCCCTCCTGATCTCTGATGGATATGTGTTGTGAGCAAGAAATAAACCTTTGATGTGTTGGTGCGTTCTTGAGCTATTGGGATTCTGGAGTTAATTTGTTACCGCAACACAACCTAGCCTCTCCAAACTGATGCATCACCAAAGTAGGGGAACTCATCAACTTGGATATCATTTTGTGTTTTCTCCTATCCTTATCCTTGCCTTTGTGTATCTCTTCACTGAGTACTTCTTTCTTTGAATGATCCATTCCTCCACACCTTATCACATTGCTCTACTTAAGTTTTACTCATCCTTGTAGAACCATCCTTTTTTTTTAAGTTTATTTATTTGTTTTGAGAGAGAGAGAGAGGGAGGGAGGGAGGGAGGGAGAGAGGGGTGAGAGAGAGGGAGAGAGAGAATCCCAAGCAAGCTCTGCACTGTCAGTGAACTCACTAACTGTGAGATCATGACCTGAGCCAAAATCAAGAGTTGGACCCTTAACTGATTGAATCACCCAGGTGCCCGCTTGTAGAATCATCTTAAATACCAACCCTCCTTAGTGCTTGTCTTTATTTGCCCAATCAAATATAATTTCTCTTCTAATCATAAAGAAGCTTGGTAGTTACTTTTTGAATGTTCTCCACAAATTATGCCTCCTATTGATGTTACCTGTATACTTTTTTTTTTCCTCTCAACTAGAAAGGAGGTCCTCTGAGGGTCCAAATCATTCATTCATATATATATATATGGTCCCTTGTATCTAATAGTCTAATAGTTGTCCAAAAAACATTTGTGAAACTGAGTTGAAGAATCAGAAGTATGCATTATTGTTTCCAAAGTTTCTACCATATTGGCTAAAATAAAGTGTGTTTTGGGTATTTGATGAATTGACTTTTATATAATGATTTTTTACACAAGTTCTGTTATTTTCCTGTTTCTTTTCTATTTCCATCATGAAATGGTGAACTTTCTTTTCATTATTGTCCTCTAAAGACCTAGGGCATTACTTAGCAAAAAATTAAGTGGTAGATAATGTCAGTGAATAAATAAAGATTCAGTACCTAAAATATTACTGTATAAAAATTTGAGTTAGCTAAGATTTAATTGCATATAAGACCTCTAAACCTAGAAAGAGTCCTCGACATATAAGCTGACAGAGTTTTAAAGCTAATAGTGGCTTCAGAATAAGGAAAATGAAAACTAAATTTTGAAGAAGGTGCTCCATTTGCAAAGGATTCTCATATATATTACTTCATCATTTGATTGATAAAATCACTCCCTGAAGTAGGCAAGTATCGTCTCTACTTTAGATATGAAGAAACTAAATCCCAGAAAGGTTAAGTGACTTGTGCAAAGTCAAACAGCTGATTTAAAATGGGTTCTCAGGTCTTCTAATTCTTGGTCCATTGGTCGCTCTTCTGTTATTGCCTTTCCTTACGTAAGTTTTGGTCCATTGGTCATGATTCTGTGTTACTGCCTTTCCTTGTTTAAGGACAAGAGACATCTTTAGTGTCATCATTATGTTTGTATCATGTGTTATCTTGGCAGCAGCAACTATGGTAAGTATCTGAAGAAGGCGCACACACATGTACACACACAATTATGCAAGCTTCCTTCAGTCTAGGCTAAAATAGAATTAATCCTGTGTTCATTGCTGGTGAATGCTGAATCCTTCCATATCGGTGTTTGTGTTTAAGAATAAGTCACTATACTCACTCTGTAATTGAATGTCAAGAAATATGAAAATATATTGTTTTATTGCTACTGTTCATTGATTTATCGGAGTGATTTATTGTCAATGGACATGCAGTACAACAAATCACTTTGGTGACACCATCAGCTGCCTTAACTAGGTTGTCAGTTCACGACATTAAAGGTAATGGATGGTGATTATTTTACAGTAATGGGTTTAATCAGCGCTTTGAATGACTTAGCAGTCATGTCAGAATAGAGCCAACTCATCATTCATCAAGGCAGCATTTTGTTTACCAACATCATCTATAATTCATTTGATTGTTGACAATCATCAGCAAATAGCTCTCAGGCAAAGTTTTATCAGAGATGGAAATCTGCACAGCTGCAGCATGCTAAATCACCCCATGGGGCTGCCTGAGTAGATGCAGGTGGGGAGGAGATGCACTTTTCATCAGCCCCCAGAAAGGTGGCTTCCACCAACTGGGTTTATAATCTTCTTGGCATTCTCATGGATTGGATTCTTTCAGGTTCTCTTTAGCCCCCAGTGTCATAGGGTCTTCAGTCACCAAGAAAGATTTCAGGTAGGAAAATGAGAAGTACATGATCTTGTTGTTTAATTCAGCTCAACACAGCTAAACACATGGTCCTGGTTTTGCTACTTACAGCTAGTAGCATGGAGGCCTGATCTGCAACCACTACTAAGGGGTTCACACATCTTGGCAGGTTTGGTGACCCAGTGGGATAGATGTAGCAAGGGTCCATTTTCATAAAAGATTATAGGGCTTTGTATAGGAAATCTCAGCATAAAGCTACGACCTTCTTTGGCCCTTTGAGTATCTCATATTTCTTACCAGAAGGAAAAAAATTATATACATGCAACATTTTTACATATAATTTTAGTTTACAAACTATCTAGCCATAGGGAGCAAAGTAGAGTCGTTAGGACCTCTGATTCTTATTTGTTGGAATTCCTTACTGTGTTTTTTATCTACTTATTTTCATATGTGAGCCAAGCAAGAGACACAAGGATCCATAAGTAAGAATTTGAAAGGAAGAGTTATTTTGCAATCCGGGGACAGACTTCAATATATGTTGCGCTACCTTGGTCTTCTGTGTAAGAAGACATACTACACAGCACATACCTTTGATGCCTTATAGGTTCCAGAGTGTTTGTGGGGGTGTAGTGCCCAGTGGGAGGCAGTGGTGCCAAATGGAAGATAGCAGCATCAATGGGAGCAGCAGTGTTCATGCCCAGCAGAAGCAGCAGTGGGAACTGAAAGATGCCATAGGATCTGCAGGTGCCATGGACCCAGCATTAACTATAAAATGAGATTGTAACTCAAAGAGATGACCAAAAGAGGAAGAAGAGGAACAGAGAAGCCATGCAGTGGCTGTTAGGACAGTTTGATATTGAGCATTTGTGGGATATCCTCTAGAGGCTGCCAGAAATTATTTTATGTAGTGGCAAGCATACTTCACAAGAAGCTGGAGACTCTAAAATAGTAGGGGTGGTAAAATAGCCAGGGAAGAACTGGTCCCAATAATTAGCAACATGTCTTTGGCAGAATGATTGCTCCTCTCTTGCTCTTGTTTTTCTCCTCCATAAACTGAGAGAGTTAGGATATGTTGATTCCAGTGGCAAGGAGTGGGTAGAGCTACATCAGATCATCCGATTGCCTTTTCCACAATACACATGGAGCTTTCAATGAATCTTAACAGAACCTGGGTTTGGGGTTTGGTGGATGTCAGATGAGGAGGTGAGAGAGTTAAGGGTGTTTGTATGTGTGGTAGAGGTGATGGATATTACTCTGATTAGTATTTCCAACATTGATAAACATTTGGTTGTACCATTTCTAATTTCCTTTTAGTTCTATGATTCTATAAAAATTTGCTGCATTAAATTCTTAAATCAGCTTTAGTTTCCTTTTGTAGACCTATTCTTATTTCTTAGGCTGTTCCAAGCATCCTTAGTTGTGGAGGGAGTAGGCTTCTCTAAGTCAGATTCTGTGGGTGAGACATTAGACATGGATGCCACTGTCAAGTAGTGTAAGAAATGAAAGAAATATAATAACATTCAATGAGTGCTTGCAATGTGATAAACACTGTTCAAAGTGCTTTTCATATGTTAACTCATTTAATCTCACAACAAATTTAGGACGTAGGTTTGGTTGTAGGTTAAGACAAATCCAGGTACGTAGAAATAAAATAATTTGCCCAGCTAGGAAGCAACAGACCAGGCTTTGAACACAAGCAGTCTTCTCTCTATTAAAGTCCCATAGAAAGAGGATCATGATAAGGAAGGAGAGACCACTGAGGATCGCCACCATGATGATGAGATCATCACTATATTTTTTGGCAGTGTCTGGACACAGATATGGACACTGAACCCTGAAGGAGTGGCAGAGATTTTTTTTAAAAAAAGAAGACATAAGAAAGAATGATGAAACAAAAAGCTTCTCAATCCTACTTTGGATGTCAGTGGAAGAAAGTGATGATGTACCTTTTTTTCAAAACATAATTGCTTGTTTAATAGCATGCACTTTATTAGATAAACATTCTTTCCACCTATTTTATCATCTGCAAAAAGTTGGGAAATACTCAGATTAAACAGCTAGTGTAAAAAAAGAGGAGACTATATAAAGGAAGCTTTTACTGCTTTTGAAACAACTCTATTTCCTTACATCTCCATAATGCACCCAGAGCTGCCTGCCTCCACTCTGGCTCCAGGAAATATTACTATGTAAGTCTTCCCTCTGCCAATGCCATCCTCTCTCTTCTTTAGATAATAGAAAGGATGCTCGGGAACTGACTAGAAGGGAAGGAGAAGTGGTCTTCAAAATGAGTTTGTTCAATTTGTGATGAGTAAAAGCTACCACTGCAGAGATGTTTCTTCATTTACTAGAATGTGTTCTTGCCAAATGCCCTTCACAAATCTCCAAAATGAGGACACACCGGCTAAAATTTTCACTAGTAAGAAACTTCCCTTACCAAAAACTGATGTCACCACTCAGGAGAAATTATGAGTGCTCATAAGCAGGACATCTATGTACCTGTTTCTCCTGATGCAAGTATAAAGATGGAAACTGGGATGGCTTCTTACCTTTGAAAATCCAAAGGCTCAACTAATTGAAATTTGAAGGTGCTTAGACAATCAAAGCTTATGTTCAAGTCCTACACAAAAAGCTCAGAGCTTCTGAGAGGTTTCAAATATTTGAATAACCACAGTGGACATGGAGGGCCTGCACATACAGAAGATAAGCCCCTACATGACAGTACAAAACTGAACATGACCCGGAGATTGAAGCAACTGCAAAAAGGAGGTATCAGCATGGGCTGAGCTAGTTAGGTAAGGCATTGGAACAAAGGGAACCTTGAAGAAATGATTGACCACAAAAGGAGTGAGGACAATCAGAGCAAAAGTACATTAGCTTTAGCAGTGAGAGTATTACTGAAGAATGAGGTGATTCTCCTAAGTATAACTTGATTTGGCTACAAGTATGTGTGTATATTTAAATCATTGTCTGAAAACATGCTAATATTACTGAAATTTTTGGTGAATAACACATGACTCATGTAATTTTCAAACTTTCAAAACTAAATGGATGAGTGATGTTTAGCTAGTAGAAAAATAGCAATGGGAGTGTTGCAAATTTCTTTCTACAAGAATGAGGGAGAGAAGGAGAACAATGTCTCTATGTGGTATTTTTGCTGTGAAATGTTCATCATTCAGATATTTTAATGGTTGAATGAGTTCTATATTGTTGGATGGGAAATATCCACAGAATCATTTTATTTGAACTAATTTTGAATCTTTAATAGAAATAATGCATCTATATATGCTAATTGTAGAAATGTTTTTTTAAATGCACATTAAAAAGTAAAGAAAAATACCTATAAAGTCATTGTTGTCCACCCTGCCAAAGGTAAATTAATATTTTGGTGTATCTCCTTCAGACTGTGTGTGTGTTAGAATGTGCTCATAATGGCTTGAAATTTGTGGTAGACTGTATATGGCTGCTGATGAGTCATCCTTCTATGTGTGCACATGGCTCCCACATAGACTTTGGGTTTAGCCCTATGATTTTATCAGCAGGTGGGACATCAGGAAGCATGATGCAAGTGGAAGGCCTGATAACCACCTGGTCTAGACTTCGTGAAGATATAAGACCTCATTTATAGGGAACTACAGTCTTAAAAGTGTCCCACATAAGCCAGGCCCCAGGTGAGCCTGTAGCTCCATTGCACAGAATTACTGCATCAGTGATTCCAGAAGATTACAGCAGAAGGCCTCCTTAGCCAACCAAAAGATTATGAAATATACCATAGTATTACTTTAAGTCACTAAGTTTTGGGGTATAAATGATACATATTTTAAACCTAATTTTACATTTAATATACTGTGAACAATTTCTTATTCTTAAACAGAACTCAATAATGTTATTTTTAAATTATGTCATCATATTCCATTACAACACATGTACTATAGCCCATCCAACTAATGCCCTATAGTTTGAGGTATTAAAATTAATTTTTAATGCTCAGTTGGTGACTCTCTAATGCCTCTTCTATCTGTGGTTCAGGGAATGTAAACTTATTTTGAAACAGGTTTATATGTCACTATGTTTTAAACTATTTGAGAATGGTAGCTATGATTTAGTCACCTTTTTCCCCCTCAAGCCCCTGCACTGTGCATGGAAAATAGTTGGTGCTCAAAGTATTTATTGAATGAAAAAAAACATGAATAATTTCATAAACTTTTAAAAATAACAGTTAACACCCTACACGTTACAATACAGTGTCATATCCATGCAAAAAGTAACAGGTATATGTTAGTGATCTGTCTTCCTCTACCTTGGACTTTCATGTTGTCCAGAAGAACTAAGAAGAGAGTGTTTCCTTTGAATTCACTGTTGTCACATAAAAATTGTTATTTATTATTCTTGGGATTATTACTTCCATGTCCCATTCTCTTAATGTCCCACTTAGAATGTAGGTAACAACTAGCCGATGAATGAATTTGTACCAAATTGATAGCTTTTTGTGTTTACCATCCTCAAAGATGTGTATGCTCATAAAGAAATAGTTTCATTTTTCTAAAATCATATGACATCACGTATATTTTGGTCTTTATGGCAAGAAAATACTTTGAGGTAATATGCTGTTTTAGGATTTCTGTTTCTTTGGTTCCCTCTGTAAATAGGGATAATTCAGAGATGGCCATATTGTATTTTTTAAGAAATTACCATTCTTCATTAAAGCTAATCCAGTATTAAACTTAGGTTTGAAGTTAAATGTTTTAGAAAAGTAGAAGAATCAAGATAACAAGTTATTTTTTGCATTAACCTTTAGGGCAACTTCTTTTCTATTTTGTTTTATTTGGATGAGGGAAGTAGATTGTAATCTTCATTTTTAATTTAGGTTTTAAAGTATATTTAATCCCCAGGTTAAAGCATATTATTCACGTTTAATAGAGAAAATGAACAACCTTAAGGATGTCAGTTTCATACTGAAACCACCATTACCTATTTGGGTAACAACACTGTGTAGGAGGCACCGAAGCTGCAAAAGTCTTTCCTGTAGTTTTTTTTTATATATAATTTTTAAATTTTATTTATTTATTTTGAGAGAAAGAGTGAGAGAGAAAAAGAACGTGAGTGGGGGAGGGGCAGAGAGAGGGAGAGAAAGAATCCTAAGCAGGCTCCACACTGTCAGCGCAGAGCCCCACGTGGGCTTGAACTCACAAACCATGAGATTAGGACCTGAGACGAAACCAAGAGTCAGACGCTTAACCGACTCTGCCACCCAGGCACCAAGACATTCTTGTAGTTTCAAACTTTGATCCACAGAACTCTTTTCCTTCACTACTTTTTATAGTTAACCACTGAATATCTGCTCATTTCACTTCATCTTCCCATCATACCATCCTCCCTCTTTGGGAAGCAGGGGAAAAGAGAACCAACATTAATTAAGCATAGCCTGTGATCCCATGAAATAGACCCAACTATTCATATTTTATAGCTAATAAAACAGACTCAGATGATTACAGATCAGTTGGTTGTAGAGCTGGCACTCAGATCTCTCTAGATTCAAAGAATGTTATTTCTGATATGGAATAATCAGAAGGCCTCAATTCTTGTTGTAGTTCTTGGAATGCTTGTGAGATCTCAGGCGAATACATGAGCCTCAATTTCCTTATTAGCAAAAATTTTCTACCTTTCTTACCTATGTATAGGGCTAACATTACTTTTCCCACCTGTCTCATGGGGTGATATGGTATTGGTTGAGCATATGTTTTAAAAACTGAAACATTTTATAGAACTATATTGATTTAAGCTCTAGATTCTGAATGAATTTAATGACTGGCCCACATATGGTACATGAGCATCTTGGCCATCCTCATGAGTGAGAAAAAGGACTCTTTAGAATGTCCTTTTGAACTGAGCCTTCTGCTTTTCTGTATATGGTGACACATTGATTTTCATTTCTTCCTGCCTCAAAGCAGTCTTGGGAATTTTTGTTTTTTCTTAGGTAACAGGGCTGAGATCTACTCACCAAGAACAGCTTTTGAAGGGAAAGAAAGTTGTGCCTTAGAAACACATACTTTGAATCTGGTGAGACAATGGAGATGAATTGGCTGATTTCCAAACAGAGGGAGACATGTCTTTGAGTCAGTGATTGCAATTACTGACTTCGGTGTGCATATTGAGTGAGTCAACCCCCCTTCTTCTGTCCCCTGAGCACTAAGTACCTTACATTGTCTTTTACAACTTTTCTTTCTCTGTAACAGGTTCCCTCCTTTTTTCTTAATCTCTAAAATAACACCTTTTTTATGCCAAGAATTGAGTACTAGATGATGAGGAACATGTTGTTTGTCAATTTACATTATGGTTGGTCAATTTATTTATAGCAGTCCTTCAAACTTCACACCTGCAAAAAGGGGATATGGTGTTAGCTCAGGTCTCTCCATTCTGAATATTGAGAAGGTGTTTGGAGAACTTTTGGGTTCCTCTGAATCACACTGATTGCTTCCAGTATCTTCTCGTGATGGCAGATACTAGTTCAATGTTCCAGCACTTTCTTTCCTCCAGAGGCAACATGCATTTTGTGAAACAATGTAATGTTTCTATTAGGTTGAACTGTGCGAATTACTATATTTGTAGGGAAAAATAGTCAAATACCAGCAGTTTCATGTAGTTCAACCTAGTATCTCCAATGATTATCTTTTGCATACATGTTTACCTTCTAATATGTGGACCAAACTAAACTAATCTATCCCAATTCTCTAAAAAGAAATAATAGCATCAGGTGTTCCTACTAATAGATAGTATTAAGTAATTAAGTTTTCTTCTTTTTCTTCAGTCTAGAGTGATTATTCATCAGATGATGCAGCTCATGAACTTGACAGAGGTGATACAGTCATGAGGAAACACAGTGTCACCTTTTTGCAGGTGGGCAGGTTTGCAGCATTTCAGTGCTCAGGGAGATGGGAAGCTAGGCAAACTGGTGCTGGAAATAAAGAGGAAAGGATGGGGGGAGCAGGCATGACACTGTGGCCCAGGCCAGGGAGCAGTGTGAGAAGGGGTACTAGGAAGATCCCAAAGCCTTTTCTGTAAGCATTCCCTTTGTTTTAGAGAGGAGCTTCTGATAGTTGAGAAGATAACTGCTGAGAACAGGGAAGCCCAAACACTGGGGAGTATAGAGGCTGCCTCCAAATCCCACTTTACCACTTGCCCCAAGCATTATGTATCTTCCCATGATGAAAATAGAATTTGGTGATTGCTTTAATGGCAATTTGCAATCTCCATATTTAAAGTTTATATACTGTATATTTTTCCCATTAATTATATATCTTTCTATAAATTAGTTTTCCAAATTCATGTTAGAGGACAGTATTAAAATGCTCAGGGACATTGCTCTCTCAGTGAAACCATGATGAGAATAGTGGAGTGCTCCTGAAGCCGTGAACTAGCTCCAGAGTGGCAGCAGTGATTTGCTAGCCAGTCATTCCATTAAAGGGGGATTCACCCCGTATTACAAAGCAGGCAGCTCGGGAGATAATCAGATGTGGAAGACTTGGGTGAAACTTTTTTCTTGTTTTTTTTTCCCCCTTCCATTTTGTTATGCTTTGAGTACTATTGTGCTATTTTTCACTCCTACATATGAGTATTTATTTACTGTACAGCATTAATGATTATAAAAATGATATAAAACCAATATTGAACACTCTTTATGTGGTAGATTCTCTGCTAACAGATTAATAGGCTCATCTCCTTTAATCCATACAAAATTCTTGTATGTCAGGTATTATTAGTACCCCCATTTTGTAGATGGAGACATCTAAAGTTTGAGATGTTGATTAACAAGTCTCAGGTTATACAGTTAGGAAGAGCAGAACCAAAACACACACCGTGATTTGTCTGACAGCGAAGGCAGGTTATTCTATGAATTCTGCATTCTACCACTCTGATTAGCTTGTGCAAGGACAAGAGGATGAATCCAGCTGAACACTGAAGTGACTTCTAAAGGCGGTATGACATTAAGGGTGTGTATGTTTGGTGGACCAACCAGGCACCCCTGGCATCTGTGTACAGGAATAAAGCTCTGCCTACCTATAGCCATATTATGAGCTAATATGCTTCATTTATTCCAAATTGACCACTCATTAATTTCCAGGTGACACTCTATTCTTCCATTTAGAAACTTGAAGTATTTCTAAGTGAAATAAAATGGTGATCTACAAACTTTCATGTTTTTTGTCTTAAAGTTCAAAACACTGGCATTAAAACTTCAATACCCCACTGGCCTTCACTGGCCTAATATTTCTTCTTTTACATCAGTTTTGCTCACCTTGGAGATGGAATTTGAAAGTAGATTAAATAATTTCAGAACCTTTGTTACTATGGTGACCTAGGATGGAATGTGTGAGATGCTTTCCTTCATATCTTGAGACTGAGAGGTCTGCCTATTTGTCACTGTCTTTTCAGAAGTTCATGATGTGATAGAAGGGATAATGTATGGGAAAAAGTGGTTTAGAGACAGACTGAGAGAAATTCAGCTTCATAATTGGCCTTTGTCTTCTTTTGAGAGGTTCAGATGTGGATAATTCTGTGGCTCACGTTCAAAGACTAATAAGTCTTATATGGTTTGAAGCCTGATGACAACACTGTACTATTTATTTCTGAATGTGGCCCAAAACATATTCTTAGGTTTCATCTCTTTTCTCAGCATGCTCATTCCTGGGTAATGTCACTTAGCCTCAAGTTTTGAATACCATCGATATAATGATGATTTCTAAATTTATATCCCCAATCAAGAATTCTTTACTGAACTCCATACTTGAAACTTAAATGCCTTCTTGACCAGCATTGCCAAATAAGATTTAGGAAACCAAGTTAAATTTGAATTTCAGATAAACAATAAATAACTTGTTAGCATAAATAAATATAATATTTGGGACATACTGCATTAGAAGTTACTATTTTTCTGAAATTCAGTTTAACTGGACATCTGTGTTCTACTTGCTAACTATGGTAACCCTACTCCTCAATCCAACACCTGTATTTAGATAGCTTAAAAAAATGCCCTAGGCTTATCATGTCCCAAGCAAAACTCCCAGATATCCTCAACCAACATGCTTCCCTCAGTCTTTTTCAAATCAGTGAATGACTACTTCACTCTTCTGGTGATTCAAGCTAAAACCTTGAACGCTTATCTTTTTGGCATACCTATATTGAATCCAATTATGAATTATTTTGATTCTACATTTATTACATGTCTAAAATGTGACTACCATTACTACATCCATTGATTTTGTCTTGGACCAAGTTACAACCATCATCTGCTGGGCTACTGAAATAGTTACCTTGATTTTGCTTTTGTATGAAGTCAGACTGATTCTTTAAAAATATAAATCATAACATGCCAGAAAGCTCTAATTCTGAGTAAAATCCAAAGCCATAAAAATTGTCCAAAAAGCCCTGTGCCCAGCTGTCCTCTCCTTGTTATAACCTGTTCTTCCTCATCCCCAAACACTCCTCTAATTTGCTCTATGCACACTAACCTCCTCATTGTTCCACAAACACACCCAGCAAACTTGACCTTAGAGCCTTTGTACTGTGCTGTCCTTTGCCTGAAAGCTTCCTTGCCTCACCCATATGACTTCCTCCCTCACTACATCCTTCAGACTTTATAATGTCTTGAAAGCTTTCCCCCATTCTCCACCCTCCAGCACTCACTATTCCATTTACATTGTTTAATTTTTCTCCATGGACTTGAACCACATGGAATTGACCAACATTTGTCAGTTGATCCACATAGAATGAAAGCTCAGTGATGGCAGGGACCTGTACTGTTGTAGCCCTAGAACTTAGGACACTACCTGGTTCTGTGAAAATCTGGTGAATAAATGAATGAAATCATCAATGGTTTTTGCAGTAGTCAAATGTAGGAAAAACTCACAGAAAAAATGGATATATGTATGTGTCTGTGAATTGGAATGTGCGTATTTGAGTATAACAAGATGCACACGGACATGGAAAGGTAATCATCTTTGTGTGTATGTGAGGGTCTCACCTAATCTCAGTATGCTTGAATGATAAGGATGCTGGAAGACTTAACTTACTTCTCTGTTCTCTATTACTAGTAATCTACTGATGTCTTTGTCTAATGCTTTGTGTATCTATAATCAGAATTTATTTTTGCTTACGCTATTTTGAAAGACTGAGGAGGTTTTTCCTTATTACTTTGGGCAATGCTTCCTTGAGTCATATGTTAGCAGTGGTAACTGTTTATCGTGGCCATTCCTCTTTTCTCTTGGCATCTACATGCGTTCTTTTAATCACATTGCCATTACCCTCTAATTATGTAAAATTATGTTACATTAAGTATAACTTCTGCTGGTAGCCACAGGGTGGCATTCATGTTCTTTGCTATCACTTTAATGACTTATAGATTACAAGGTCACTTTGAGTAGATAAATAGCCTATAGATCCTTTCCAGTGAGGTTCACATTCTGAATTTTCATATTAACACTTGTAAATTGCAGAACTTGTGCTATCCCACCTGCACCTCATTTTGCTTCCAGCATCTCCAGTCCCTTTCTGCAGGAATCCAAGATGATTCTATCAGGTGGCCTTGTTTTAATATTTGACTCAGAGAGAATCTAATGAAAGCCAGCAGCTGACTCTGCCTTGGTATTCATTTGAACTCAGCCATCATGCGAAGATTTGCCAGCAGCCATTAGCACAGGGCTCTGACTGAATGCTTGGTGGTAAACACTAAACTGAATAGCATGTAGGATCATTTACCCCAACAGGTTTGTGCCAGTCTAGGTAGATTCTCCAGACTGGTCCTTGAGGCAGTAAAACCATCTATTTAATATTTAAACATGACTTTGATTATTAAAAGAAAACACACACAAAGAAATGTTTATATGGGGAGATTCAGCTGTAATGTGGCATCTGGTTTGTGTTTTTGAGATGCGAAGCTTATCTCTTCTACTCTTACATCAGAGCTGACCATTCATTAATTCATTCTTTTAGATAACTTCATCTCATTCATTAACTTATGGTGAGTTCATATATCATTATATATTTTATCCATATTGTCACATTTATTACATATTTTATTACATTTCTCAAGCATTATTTTCCCCACTTGATTGATGAGGTGAGGATTAGCAGAGTTAACAATTAGTTGAAGGCAATACTGAAAGTAAACTATAGGGGTGAAATAGAGGGTTTTGACTCACTGTTTTCCTCTTTTTATATCCCTACAGTTCTAGGGGTGGGGGGTGACAGAAATACCTCTTACTTCCAGGTGCTCCAGCACCTGAAAGTCCTCTCCATTCTCTCACTATCTCATGTAGTGCTATAGGGGTTTTGTTGGCTTTCCTGACTTCAACCTCTTTACCTATTCTATAGTACTTTCCCCTTCTTCAGTCAGCTTACTAAAACTCTGATGTCCTTTTTTTCTTAGAAAAAAGTGGGATCTCATTACAAACTCATTTTACCTTCCTTTGACCTTTTAAAATTAATTCACTGAAAAATTTTCTCCCTCTAAACCCTTGAATGTTCCAGTGACTCAGAGGTAACAGAAAGCCTTGTGATTTCCTTAAGCCACAAATATAAACCCAGTACAGAAAGCCAGAAGTCCATTCCAATATATTAAGCAAGACTTTAACTTTCATTGGAATTTTCCTGTCTTCAGGGAGCAAAATGCAATCAGATTCATCCTTTTGGCTTGCTTCCCTGTCCTCCTGTCTGCTAGATGCTCTTACTGACCCTTACAGGGTTGTAGTGCATGTAAAGAAGAGAGGTAGTGGAACAGGGAGTTCTTATGTGGCTAATATTATTAGAAGACACCTTTGCTTTTCTGATGCCTGAAAGATAGGTAAAGTGACCCTATGCCTTATGGCATTTATAGGTTCTTCAGAGACTCCTTGGCTGGGCCCTCAGACTGTAGCTCCTTTCATTTGAGAATCACCTCTTCTTTGAGTTGGTGTTCCTTACGCCCCTCAACTTCTGGTTTTCTGGCTTTCCACTTCACATAGACCCTCTTTGGGAATTTCACTGGCACTAAAAACAACCCTTTTGATGCAGGATCATTTTAAACATGACCCTAACCTCATATTTCTTTTAATCATAGGTCTATATCTGGTCCCCAGCATTCATGCATCTTTGATCATCACTGAGAGTGGTTACTCCCCAGATAAAGCAATTTTACTCTGCTACGATGAGCTGCTTTAGCTGGCCTCTCATCTGGATTCTTTCACATAGAATTGACAATGTTCTTCCGTGTTCTCCAAATGTAGAGAATGTTTCTCATACTCTCAGACTAGTCTCATAAATCCTTTCTCTGGGCTTGAGAAAATCCGTACATTCTCAACACATTTTTGTCTTCTTTCTAGGCCAGTTGTCTAACTAACTGGCTCTCTGAAACCTACTTCAAAAATATCTGCCTCTTTGTTGTCTCACTTTTGTATTTAATATCAATGGTTGGATGCTTCAAATATAAATCCCAAAACATATATTTGAAAAGCATTATTTAGAATCCACTTTTTGGAACTGGTAGACTAGGTAGTTGAGACTAACTCTACATTGAAGGATAAAACATAAACCAATTTTTGTGTTTTAATCTGCTGGAAGGCCTTGGAGAACTAATAAGTCAGTGAGGAATTATTGCAACAGCATCTTGGAGATCCTGGCATTTGGGATTCACTTTTGTCCAGGAGGCATTTCCTGAATCGAAGAGCTCTCTTGGAAAAGGAGCAGCCCTTTTGACAGCTTAGAGGGGCCAGTAAAACAGATTGGAAGTCTCAGAGTTTCCCTGAAAACTCCTAAAGAGCTGCAACCCTGGTGAAAGAACAAACTTGCAAACAAGCTATTGGAATCACTGAAGAACCTTGAGTCCTCTCAGTGACTCAGGAGTTTTCAGGTCCTATAATTTATTAACCTAATTCCTGATTGTAGTTCTTACAGTCACCCGGAAGAAGCCAAGTGAAGTCCCCTGTGAAGGAAATGAGCATCACTCTAGGCCCCAACTAATCCCATAAATATTAAAAAAAAATTTAAATCCCATAAATATTTAAAATGCAAAGTCTGGCATAGAAACAAAGAACCAGATGTATGCAGATAAGAAAACGTAAAAATGAGAAATAGTAGAAACCTCAAAAATAGAAAAACCTCCCAAAGGCTCTAGATACTGTAATTTAAAACTTAAAATTTTACTTATTTTCTTCAGAGAGACAGAAGATGAGATACAAAATGTTGGCAGAAAACATGACATTCTAAAAAGTGACACAACAGATTTGAAAGGAACCAATATAAATTCCCTGACTACAAGTGCAAGTAACAAAATTACAAACTCATTGGATTTGTTGAATAGGATATTAAACATAGATGAGAAAATTACATATCTACAAAAAAGCGTGGAGAGACAAAAGAATGGAAGATGTAGGGGAGTGGGCAAGGGGAAGATGACACAGCAAAACTGATATATTCTTGCCACCTCAAATCACATTTGAGGTGCTAATGGTTAAGAATTTTCTAAAACTGATGAATCATAGACTCAAGAAATCCAACAAAACTATAGCAAAATAAGTGAAACTAACCAATACCTAGACAGATCACAGTGAAGTAATAGAAAACAAAAATAAAGATCATCTTAAAAATAAATAGGAGAGGGGAAAAGAGTTTACCTTAAAAGGAGCAGTATTGAGATTAAAAACTGATTTCTCAAAAGCATCTTAGCTTTGAAAAGTTAGAAAAGGGCAATGAAAAAATACCTTCAGTGTTTTGGAAGAAAATAATTGGCAACCTTAAATTTTAGCCCAGTGAAATGTCCTTCAAAAATGATGGTGATCATGACAACGAAATGTAATGTTTGATCTTGGGTTGATACTGCATCAGAAAAGATAATGCTCTGAAGTATATTATTGACACCATCAGAAATAATTGAATATGTACAATGTAAACTTAAAGTATGGTCTGTGGATCAGCTGCATTAGCCTTATCTATGAACTTATTAAAAATGCATAATCACAGGCACCCTCCCAGACCTAATGGATTAGATTCACATTTTAATAACATATCCACATGATTTGTATGCACACTAAAGTTTGAGAAGCACTATATTAGTTAATTGTATCTTATTTATGTTAAACTTCCTGAATTTGATAATATGTAAGTATGATCTGTCAGAAAATGTCTTTGTTCTCTTCAGATAAATGCTTAAGTATTTAGGGTTAAGGAGCCATGATGTTTCAATTAGTTCAAAGTGCTTCTTTAAAATGGCCAATGATGAGAAGTAAGCATACCTAATGACAATAACAAATAAACGTATATTATTACTATGAGGGAGAGTGCAAAGTATATGGTAAAGTAAGTATAATTAGCAAGTCTAGGTGAAGAGACAAGTGTTTCTTGTGCTACTCTTGCAATTTGGAATAATCAATTTGGGGAAAATGATTCTTTTGGGTTTAAAAATACATGTAATCTATATCACAGCAATTCCACTACTAGATATGCATTCAGGACAAATATGTATGCATGTCTGCTAATAGACATAAACAAGAATGTTCAGAATAGTATTGTTTGCAATGATCCAAAATTGGAAACACTTAAATTTCTAACAATAGAATGGATAAAATATGACATAAACACACAATGGAATACTATACAACAAAGGACATAAATTGACTACAACTACAGATAATAATATTCATAATTCTTACAAATACATTGGATGAAAGAGTCCAGAACTAAAAAGAATGCATACTGTGTAATTCTATTATAGTTGACAGATACCTAATTAAGTGGTAAAAGTATAAATACAAGTAATTTATCACTTTACATGTATTTGTAGGAGGGCAGGAGATGGTTAGGGTTTGGAAGGAGCTTAAGATCTGTGTGCTAGTAAGAGCCTACACCTTGAAATAAGAGTTGTTTGATGTATATTTGCCTTATAATTCATTGAGGTGAACATTTGTATTTTATGTACTGTCTGTATAGCTGTTTTATTTCAAGACCAAAAAGAGATTTAAAAAATAGGAAGGAAATAATCAGTGTGGGGGTGTCTGGATGGCTGAGTTGGTTAACCGTCTGACTCTTGATTTCCGCTCACGTCATGATATTGTGGTCATAAGATAGAGCCACGCTCAGCACGGAGCCTGCTTGGGATTCTCTCTATGCCCCCTCCCCGCTCTGGTTGTTATATGGAAAATGGACTTGAAGAGTACAGAATGGAAAGAGGGAGATAGGGAAAGTTTGCTATTGTCTGTGTGACACATGGTGGTGGTGTGGACCAGAATGATGGCCAGGGAAATAGTGCTAAGTGATTGGATTCCAGACACAATTTGGTGGTAGAGTTAATGAGACTCATTAATGGACTGTATGAGTAGACTGAGTCTTATTCCCTTCCAAAAGAAGGCATGAAGAATATCATCTTGTTTTTTTTTAATCTTTTTTTAAAATTAATGTTTATTTACTTTTGAGAGAGAGAGAGACAGAGAGAGAGCATGAGTGGAGGAGGGCACAGAGAGAGGGAGACACAGAATCTGAAGTGGGCTCCAGGCTCTGAGCTGTCAGCACAGAGCTCCACGTGGGGCTCGGGCTCACGAACCACGAGATCATGACCTGAGCCAAAGCCAGACGCTTAACAACTAAGCCATTTAGGTGCCCCAGCTTCTTGGCTTTTAGACTGAGTAACTGTACAGTTATGGGGCCACTAAGATGGTGAAGAACATGGAAAGAACAGTTTGGAAGAAATCATAAATTCATTTTTGGAGTTTTTATGAAAAGAAGGCTGTGGAGACCAGGGCAAAATCTCAGGGCACTCTGGAGAAAGTAGTGCCATGGAAGGAAAGAGAAGAGAGTGTTTGAAGAAGGAGAAATTCGTCAAGCAAGGTGAAGACAGAGAAAGGACTTTTGAGTTGGGCGAGATAAAGATTACTAGTAATTGTTGCAAGAGCAGTTTTGTTGGAGGTAGTGGTAGGGATATAAGCCTGTTTGAAGTGAGTCAAAGTGAGGAAGTTAAGAGTGCAAGAACTGACCATTCTTAAGACATTTTGGGTGAAAATAAGATAAAATAGTGTAGTAGCTAGGCAGAGACATTGGTTCAAAACATTTTTTTTTTTAATAAGGAAGAAACAAGGACCTATTTCTAGGTTGATGAGAATAACTCAATGAAAGGAAAATGGTAATGCAGAAGAAAGATGGAATACTTCCAGGGATCAAGTCCTTGAGCAGAAAAGAGGTAATGGGTTTTATTGAGCATCCATTATGTGGCAGCCTTTGTTCAAGGAACTACAGGTATTCAGCATAAAAATTCATGTTCTGCCTTCAAGGACAGCACAGAGCACTAGGGGAGAGAGATATGTAAACTAACAATTGCAACACAGTTTGCTGGTAATATACAGGAATGCATAGAATACTTCACTACAGATCTCCTAAGTAAGTCTTGGAAGCAGTGAAGACTTTCTCAAAGAAATTACACTTAAGCTGAATCTTAAACGGTTTATTTAAATCTAAACAAATGTGAGAAGGATAATACAATAAAGGTTCTCTTGTAACTTTCCCCACTGTCCCCACTAAACTTCCCAGTTTTACCATTTGTCACAGTATCCCTGCCTCCAAACATGCATGGGTAAAGATGCCCTCACATCACAATACCTGGCATTTGTCTAACATGTCATGCTACCTTATGATGCACAAGCTGTTGGTGTTCTGTGACGTGTTCCCTCCTTTCTGGTGAACTACTCATCTTTGAAGACTCAGGTTAAAATCCACTTACTCTTTAATACCCTATTTAACTGTATAGGTGAAAGAAGTTGCTCTTGCCTCTATGCTCCTGTGGCATTTTATAAGTGTCTCTGTGGCATGAGGGTGATTGTGATTTTTTAGGGAGAGAATTGTTGAGTGGTTGCAAGTATGGACTCTGGTGTGAGGCTCCCTGAGTCAAACTGTAGCTTTGCCATTTACCAGCTGTGTCACCTTGGGCAAGTTCCTTAATCTATATGCATCCCAGTTTCCTCCTTTCTAAAATGGGAATAATAAAACTAACCTGCTAGAGTGGAAATGAGAGCTCAGAAAAAAGGGGATGGTGCAGAGGACACCCAAGAAGAAATTTTCAGAGCTTGTGATTTGCTGCATGTCTGCCCAGCTTCCCCTTGACCAGCCTTGTCCGTGTTCCCTGGAGAATCTACATGTTGGAAGGAAAATTGGTCCTGGTTTCTAACTTTGCAAACATAATTGCATTGACTATGAATTATTTGTGATTCTAGAAATGAAACTGGTTTTATTTTTGACAAGATCTTTTTTGTTCTCTGCATCTTTTTATTTTTTTAAGTGTACTGTCCATTTTGCCAATTTGTTACCATAGAAACCACTGAAAATTTACAGCTTGTTTAAGTGGGTCTGAGAAAAGGCACAGGTTGTTGTGGGTATAAAAGGAGTTTATACTGCAAAGCACTTAGAGCAGCATCCGACATGTGAAAAATGCTCAATAAATTTTAGGTATTATTTCTATAATTATATATGTTTTTCCCCTATGATGATAAGAATAGCTCTTATTTATTTATTTTATATATATATATATATATATATATATATATATATATATATATATATATATATATATAAATCTTCCACCACCCAGCCATTTCTACCATCCAGCCATTTGCCCTGAATGATGTCAAGGAGCTCAAAAAAGACGCATCGTAAGGGATAAATGAATGAATTTCTCTCCCCTCTCCTCAACTGGTTTACAGCAAGGCTCTTTTCCTAGTGGGCTTTTCTCTTTTGGGCTTTGCATACTTTTGGGCATAAAGCATTCATGGCATAGTGCTGTTTGAATGATTTTTAAAAAGTACTGGCTGCTAAAGATTCCTGAAATTTCGGGAATATCAGGAGAGAAGGTACATTAAATCCTTTATACATTAATGTGGTTGGTAACAGAATCAAAGGTTGCCAAAATAAAACTTGAAACTCAAAGGATTGAGTTTCCTTCTTTGCTAGGAGATCCCTTCTCAACATCCCTGACCAATGGTCAGGCCATTTATGCTTTACTTAAAAGTGGCTAATCAGGAAACTTATTTCTGTGGAGAAGGCAGGCACTGGATGCCAGGGTGGGAGTAAGACAGAACCAAAGAGAGGGGTAAAGGGCAGAGAAGATGGAAAGAGGGGACACTCTGAGCAACAGGTCCAGATCTTGTGAGTTTGCCTGCAGGCCCTGCCCTACTTCCTTTTGGCCAGCCTGGCCTAACTTGTTTGAAGAAAGTGTCATGTATGTATTAGAAGGAAAATTGGTCCTGATTTCTATCTTTTGAAATCATAAGTTGTAATGACAAGTGACATGCGTGTGATTTTGTAAAGGAAGCTGGTTTTATTTTTTGACAAGGTCCTTTATGTCCTTTGTGTCTCTCCTCTCTTTTTTTTCAAATGCACTGTCCGTTTTGCCAGTTCGTTTCCATGGACACCATTGGCAATTTATAGGTTATTTAAGTGGATTTGAGAAGAGGCAGTAGTAATAAATAAAGCCTTGACATGGGCTATAAATAGCAAGAGTGCTCTAGACTGCCCATCTTCCATCTGTCTACTTACCACTTAGCAAATCAAGTTTACAATAATAATTTAAAGAACACTAGACTTTTTTTTTCCTGGTTGTCAATGGTAGGAGGGAGGTGAGCCTTGTCAGTCTCTATCTTTTTGTGTATTATAATGGAAGTTGTAGCCAGTCTAAGGAGAAGGGGGCATTTTCACTGGTTGGCATCTGGCCCACACCCAGCTCTTGGTACTTTTCTTAGAGAAACTAGGGAAACTGTGTCTTTTAAAATGATTGCAAAAAGCAGGGAATAAAGAGCTAGAGGTTTTGTCCTTTTCAATGATAGTGAAGGGGGTAGATGGAGCAGGGAAGTGGTAGTTGCTAAGAGCTTCAACAGATGGATGTCAAGACAGAGACAATCTCTGTCTTATAGGGGACCATCGCCATAGCATCCATAACAGAGGAGTCAAAACAAGGAGAGCAGGAGAGCTGGGCCCCAAAGACTGACTGGCTCAAAAGAATAGGGTTTCTTCCATTCAGATAAGTGTATCTCCTACTCCATTTCTACCCATGCCCTCAATAACCATGATATGTAGGTACCATTTCTAATTGCTCAGGCTTAAATTAGGTGGGAGATGTAAAGAAGGCTAAGGTTCATAAGAAATAAAAGAGGAAAATGATTAACAGAGCGAGAAAATATAGGAATGGAGATATATAGAGAGGCATAGAGACAGAGGGATAAAATTCAAGACTGTTGAAGGAAAAAAAATCAATAAATTCTAATCATAAATATTTTAAGATTGACTAATAAAAAATATCAGGGATTGTCTATCTACCATTTTTCCAGCCTCCTGCTAGGCACAAGGGGGAAAAAATGAAGGTCAAAATTTCTTCCCTGGAAAATTTACAATAGATGAAGAAATGCTGTGGTCAAATGGTTTGGAAAATAAAGTTGAAGAAAATGGTTCATATTCTGGTATGGCAATGAGATCACCAGGTTAACTTTAGTAATCACACCAATTTCCTAGTTTGGTTCAAATACTTGCTCTAATACTTAGTTGGGATCTTACTTATCAATACGAAGAGGTGACAGAATTGAGGAGCTAAGAAGAGACTGATTGCCATGCCAGACCACTTAAAGATGTTCCCATCAACTACATGTTCTCCTTAGCTCAGTGTGTAAGAGGGGTGGAATCTAGAGAAATTGTGTCTGGTTTGTTTCCACATACACACAGACGAGAATCTCTAGGAAGTATGGAGATGGCCCTCTTACAGTATACAGCACTGAAATAAATACAATTTAATGGTGTGTTTTAAAGGGTACTAAAATACCTTATTTATCAATTTCGGTAGCTTGAAATTAGACTGTTATTATATGAGGTAAGGGGCTCTGAGTAAGTGAAGTAACAGAATAATTGAAAAGATTTTTGGGGCCTTTGTGTACATTAATGATGAGGATAATTAGATAGAAATTAAAGTCTAATGGAGGGGTCTAAACCTCACTGAGGAGCAAGAGAAACTTCAAAAAGGACTGGTAAAGGTGGATCACCTTTGTAAGAAATCCAAGGAACAAGCCAAGTAGACCAAGTGGATAATATATCCAGTGAATGATGTACTTTTATACAAGATGTTGAGAAACTTTTCTATTGACAGTTTCACCAGCTAGACAGAAGACACACAAACAGATGAATAGCCGGATAAATATTGCATATAGTAATTATGCACCAGCTATAAATATGGTGAGTTGATGTTTTCTGCCCTCAGGGATGTGCAGTTAAGATTAGGATAGCGATTTTGATGAGAAAGGAATCAGAACTCAGGGAATCTGAGTTCAGAATTTTAAATAGCCCTGGAGACTGGGTCATCATAATAAAGCATTATACACCACCAAGGAGAATTTTATTTTCCTGTGTTATTCCCCTGAGGTTTGCATGCGAAGAGGAAGTTAAGATTCTTTCCTGCCTCTTTTGTTTCTAGCAGCAAGATTCCTTGGGCTATGATGTCCATTTGTGTTACAGTATTTAGCCACAGGCAATCTGGTCTGGTTGCTTTTTTATTTGCTTGGATGCTCCATTGAAGTAATAATAAGATTAGCTCAAAAAAACCAAACATCTTGACCCCTGTCTTTGCTAAAACTTCTCTATATGTTTGGGAAGTGTAAAATCTGAAGGTAAATCCTGTGGTATAGGAAGGAAAAAAAAAAAAAAACCCTAGGTGCACCTCAGAAAGTTATATCTCTGCTAGAGATTTATGTTTTCTGCTTTGTAAACTGTGATAGAAATATGGTCTTAGATATAAGGATAAAGTATAATATCCTAGTGTTCAAAATATATATCCCCAGTGCAAAATTCCTACACTCTGAGTTGCTGTGATCTTGGTTAACTGTTTCCTTTCTTTAACTCTTTAAAAATCTGTTTCTTGTTACTATATGACACTTATAGGTCAACACTGATCCTAAGAAGTAGCTGCCCTTCCTCGATTTTTGTAAAAGAAATGAGTAAAGGAAGTGGTTCTCACTGGTAGGTGATTTTACCTATTGTGGATTAGTCCAGGCTTAGTCCAGAGGGGAGGAGAATCAGGACCCCTGGACTCATGCTCACGTTGTAACTTCTTGTATGTTCCACTGCGGGAGTTCTTCAAGATGAGAGTGCTTAGTACATATCTCCACTCAAAAATATTTCTTTGGTTCCTTACCACTTGCTGGTTTGAGTCTAGATTTCTTACCATGGTATCCAAAGCCCTTCATAATATGGCCCCAACCATGCTAAGCCTTACTGTACCTTTCTGTCCACTGATCACTCATCCCTAGAATCACCTCCAGCCCACCACACCTTCATTTCTTTTTGCCTTTAAATATTCTGCCTTCTCTGCTTGGAATACTATTATTCTTCTCTATCATACATCCTCTCCAAGTCTACCTGATCTACTCATTCTCAAAGATGAGCTTAAAAGTTACCTCTGTGAAGTCCTCCTAAATGACTCTTTTGATACTGATGTAATAAAACCCATTGATTTGTTTCTTTTCTAATCAACCGGCTCACTCAAGGTTAAGGATGGTTTCTCATTGGCGTTATCTTCCCCCAGTGCCTACCAGAATTCCTAACACATACTAAGCTCTCAGTAGGAAAAGAAATGTGGAAATAATGGATAGATACTAGTAGAATACAAATACTTAAAAAGAAAGATACCATATGTTTTCACTCATATGTGGATCCTGAGAAACTTAACAAAAGACCATGGGGGAGAGGAAGGGGGAAAAATAAGTTACAGAGAGGGAGGAAGGCAAACCATAATAGACTCTTAAATACTGAGAACAAACTGAGGGTTGATGGGGTGTGGGGGTGAGGGGAAAGTGGGTGATGGGCATAAAGGAGGGCACTTGTTAGGATGAGAACAGGGCAGCTGTTAGTGTTGTATGGAAATCAATTTGACAATAAATTATATTTAATGTAAAAAAATAAGAGCAATACATTAAAAATTACATATGTATTTTTGAACATGTGATTCATATTTAATTTACTCAATTATTTTATCCGTATTTACTTTGTCACTGGAAAGTAAAAAAAATCAAATTCAAAAGAAAATCATGGGGCACCTGGGTGGCTCAGTCAGTTAAGTGCCCAACTTTGGCTAAGGTTATGATTTCACGGTTTGTGGGTTCCAGCACTGCATCGGCTCTGTGCTGACAGCTCAGAGCGTGGAGGCAGCTTTAGATTCTGTGTCTCCCTCTCACCCTGCCCCTTCCCTGCTCATGCTCTGTTTCTCTCTCACAAAAATAAACATTAACATTTTTCTGAAAATAAATGCAAAAGAGAATCACAAAGTCTAATCTTTATTGTTAATCCATAGAAGAACTTCAGATTTACATGAAATGGATAATTCTTTCGATTATCTATTCCTTCATTATAAGCTACTCTAAAACCTAGAGGCTTAAAATGAAAATTAATTATGTCATTCAAAATCTTGTGGGTCACAAACTCAGGAAGGATTTGACTGGATGGTTGGTTCCTGCAGTTGGAGAATCTCCCCCAAGATAGCTGCTTTATACATAAGCAGTTCAGTGCTCTTTGCCCTGTCTCTATCTATGTAACCTCTCTTCCTCCAGGGCATTTTCACCTGGCTTGTGCTTCTCACCTGATGCTCTCTGAGTGCTGTACTTCTTCCCTGGTGGCTGCCTCCCAGAGACAAGAAGGGGATGCTCCCAGGCCAGTCAAGGACTATCCCTAGAACTGGCACTGGCCACTTTGTCCACACTCTAGTGGTAAAAGGAGACACAGAATCCAGATGGATTCAGTGGGGTGGAGAAATGGACACCACCTCATAATGGGATGTGACAAGATTTCTTACAAGAAAAGCATGTGAGGTGGAGAATATTTCTGCAGCTGTCTTTTGGAAACATAACCTATGATGTAATTACTATATGTTTGATAAATCAGTGCCTATGGGACCCGGTCATAAAAATCAAATAACTATAAATGTTCAATGATTCTTACTGTGATAAGGCTTAACTTAGTGTAAGCTGTTTTTTGTAGTCAGTCTCTCTGCCATACACATGGAATCTCTAAGGAAGGAAAGGGAAACCCAACCTTTTATCTTCATCTCGATCTTTTGATCCCATTTATCTTATCTAACTTACTACATAATCACAGTTGAGAGGAAGTTGTATTTACCCTTCTAGAACACATTTCCCAAAAAGGTGGCTTTAGGTAAATTCATGAGTAATAGATACTCTGAGTTAAAAACTAGAAGTGTGAGAGGTAGATCCCTAACCATTGAGGCTGACAGTACATAGAGCAAGGCTTTTCAAGCTATAAGTTGTGACCCTATTAGCAGATCATGAAATCAGTTTAGTGGGCTGGAGCCAGTAGTTAAAAATAAAAAGAAATTGAATGGAATGCAAAGTCTCAGTTACACATATACATAAATATGTATAAGTGTGTTTTTTGCATGTGTGTGGGGGTATTGTAGTACAGTACAAACTCTATTTCTAACTGTGAGCCACAGTCAAAAATGCTTTTAAAGCTGCTCAATAGAGTATCTGTGTCCTCTTGTGAACCCTCGCTTGGTTCCACTTTGAAAGGCAAAACATAGGACTAGAGAGACCACTGGTTTGATCCAGCATGGCATTTCTGATATTCTTATGAAAAATATTTTGTTTGGGGACCAGAATGACAAATAGCTCAGAGTTCAATAGAAACATCATTTTCTAAGAGAAGAAATTGCTTTATGGACAGTGTACAGCAAAATAAAATATCTCACCTCCACAGCTTATGCCCTCTGTCGCCTATAAAGAATTTTTACAGAAGATTTTTTTCTTTGCCTCTTTTCAAACTTATATTTGGTTGAATAGATTTCCCAAGAGTTTAATTCTTCATCTATCCAATGTTTCTGACCCTTGACAGGTTACAAGACATGGGACAGGTTAGGTCCTGAAGCACTGAGAAATACCTGGGTGTGCAGTGGTTGGACTGGGAAGCTCTCTCTGCACCATCATCAGCACAAGTGTGGGGGTTGGTCAAAGAGATGTTTCTTCTGACTCAGATCTTTTACATGTCATTCAGTCTTCTTCGCCCCTGACAAAATATTTCACCATTCCTGCCCATCCACAGCCGTAAAAGCATGATAGTTTTATTCTAGTATCTATTCTTGTCTCTCCATATCAAGCCTCTTTAAGATTATAATTTGCTATGAATAATAAAAAGTGCTTTTCAGATATACTTTTTAACTTAATATTGAGAACAAACTTAAGTGCTGGTTATAATAAATATTTTCATTTTAAAGTTGGAGAAGTTAAGGCTCAGGGAGGTTAAATGACTTGTTAAAGGTCGTATGCATATATTAAACAGGAGGCTCAAAACTTGACTTTTGACTCCAAATCCTCTATCACGCTGCCCTTGCCCACAGAAAAATGGGCCTGAACTAGCTCTCTGGACTTGTGCAATTTTCTTATTTTATTTTAAGTTTCTTTCCTAAGGATGCCTTTAGGGCATTTATCCATTTATTGGTCCAGCTCTCACAATCAAGAGATAGTTCAAATTCTGCCCTACTTCTAAAAGTCAAAGTGAGTGTAAAAAAAGTAAAAGTGGTATAGGGGAAAGTATCCAATTATGGCCAATGAGAGATATTTAACATAGACACTTTGTCTGTCTTGGGCTTGTCAAATTTCTGTACCTCTGCTTGACCCTTGATTTGGGCTGTTGAGCCCCCAAAGTATTGGTAGGGGATTAAAATAAGGAGACATCATATGACCCACCTATGTTGTTCTTAGAGATACACATTCTTTAAGGTTATGTAATGTGTGAAGAAGTAGTAGAGATTTTGGTTGGACATTTTTGGTGTTGATTTTCCAAGCGCCTTAGGAACTTGTCAGTTTAGTGTAACCAATGTAAGTTAACCAGGAAGTGTTCTTCTGTGCTATGGGGTGAATTATATCTCATTAGCTAAATAAGCTAGGCACAATTATAACATAACAAGCTACATTATTATACACTGTGTTACAGTACTAACTTCTCTTTGTTAATAGTGGTGAAGCTTTCATCTCTATGTGAGCCAGAGAAATGTCTCTCTGTTCTCATCTTTCATACAGTTCTTTTATATATATACATATATATGTATATATATAAATATAAATATATAAATATATATACATTGTTTTTTATATTAGTGCACATCTGGATAAAAGTAGGAATATCCTAATATTAGGGCTGATACCCTAATTACAGATATAATTCACATGTCACAGGCCCAAATAGTCTAAGTCTATAAAATAATGACACAATTACATTGATACTCAAATTATTGTAAAGAGTTCCGATCCTGCTTAAGTTCAGGAAGTTTACTCTTTTTGCCATACTGTTCTTCCCCAGAGTCTGCCTATAGTTTCTCCACAAATCAGCTTGATGTTTCCTTCCTGTGTCAGCCACCTCTGGCTCCTGACTGTCTCTCTGAGCCTGTCACTGTTTGCCTTCCTTTAAGTTCACCTGTTCCTCCTGTACTGCCATTTCTAGGCAAGTGGACACTGGTAATACCTCTGTTCTGGCCTATAGAGGGGACGAGGCTTTCTCCTGACTTACTTCCTAGGATGTCTGGCCAGGTTCTCCAACTGCTGCAATGCTTTAATTCATAAAGACTGTCTACACAAGTTAGATTTCAGAGTTCCTTGGTGGACACATTCTCTGCCTGGCTCCCTGATGTTCACCACATGACAGGAACAAGTTTATACAACCCTTATTTTCCATCAGGTACTGAAAATTTCCAGAGTTCTCTACACTTTAGAATCCAGACCCAGCAGAAATCCTGATTGAGAAAAAGAGCTGTCACTGCCCCTAAGAAACATGGTTAACACTTGCTTTACCTCTGTGCAATTTAAGGGGCTTTGCAAAGCATTCTCTCCTAGAACAAAGAGACTCCTTGCCCCAGAGGCAAACCCCAGAAGCACAAATGACTTATATCTTTTAAAATAGAGGTTTTTCCTGCTCTGAAAAAAATGGTTAAGGCCACTGGGTACCCCATGATGCAGAGAATTCTACATCTGGCTATTTGCAATTGCTCAGAGGTTCAAAATCTTCACAACTGTTTACGTATAAACTATAGGCAGTTGTTTATGTGTTTGTGACTCTTGTAAGTTGAGTGTTTAAAAGTTAGGAGTACCAATGCCCCTAGAATTTGGGAAATGGAGGAAGAGTATGTGTGTCCATGAACCCATTACTACCCATCTACTATATACATTTTTGAAATCCTCTCATTTGGTTTTTTTTTTACTCCCTACCACATGCACACAACCTCCCCATCCCACACCTACAAATAAGGTGTAGAACATGTTGGCCTCTTATAATCAAAGGCACATTGTTCCTCTTCTGTCTCTTTTCTCTCAAATTCTGGAGCCTGAAGGTGAAATGGGGAAGTGGTTTTCCATGTCCCTGCCTGGCTGAAGTTCTGCCGGAAACCTGGAAGTCCATGTTGATCAGATTATCCAAATAACAACAGAATTGCCAATTCATTCGTCAACTTGTTCCTTGTTCAGAGGATACCAATCAGAAGGGACTCACATTGTTTTCCCTAACATTTATTTCTATAACTTCCAAGATCCTCTCTGACCAGCTGAGATGGAACCCTGAGCCCGACTCCAATATGCACTTATACCAGATCGTGTCTTTGTGCCCATTCCCCACTGCCAATCATTCACAGAAGCATTGCCTGTTTGGTTAAGAGGGAGCAGGTCTTGGGAAAGAGGATGAATAGGGATGCACAACTGAGGGAAAAGTTGTGATTCTAAAAAAATGTATAAATAAAAACACTAATTAGAAATGACTGAACACCTAAGAGGCAGGCTTTACTTTTGGATTATGTTTTAAGTATATCTGCTTTATTCATGTGTTTCCCTCTCTCTCTCATGCACACACACAGAGCTAAATATAAATAATAAAAAGTCCTTTCATTACAGAAGACCACTAAACCAGCCACTAAACCAAGTTTACAGAGCAAATTCAGTATTATGACATTTTTCCTTGCCTGGCACCAATGCTGATTTGTATTAGATGTGTAGCCTTTTGTAAGACTTACTAATATGAACAAGAATTTTATTTGGTAGAATAGAATTTACAAGTCTTTAGTCAATTTCTCCCTCCTTCCTTCCCTTCTTTCTTTCCTTCTCTCTTCTTCTTTAAAAAAAAGTCATTGAATGCCTACTACATAAACAACACTATGTCAGTTTTGTGAAGGATTCTAAAAAGCATGAATTAAGATGTCTTTGCTCTCTTGGACACTGTAATATGGGAAAATAAAACAAATGAACAGGACATGTTAACTGTTGTATAATAATGATGATAACGATAAAAGAAAATTTATGTCACAAATTAGAGTATGTACCACTAAATGCCAAAAGGGCAGTACAGACTAGATCCCTCAGAGAAGGGACAGAGCGTAAGCTGAGGGAATATTTGACAGATGTGGTAGCACTGTAACAGAGCTTTTATGCAAATCTAAGCTTGGAATAAATGGAAATGAGGTAAAGGAATGCACTGCAGATAGAAAGCAGAGTGTCTGCAAAGGCTCTTCCCATTGGGGAAGATCTGCTGGTTACTTCCTTAGAACAGAGACTATGCCTTTTACTATTAAAGATCTAGCAAAGGGCCTGGAACCTTGGAGCATGTGGCAAATGCTGAATAAATGCTGTGTGCAAGGGTGAATTTCCAAATAAAGCCATGAGGGCATCCCTACTTAGCCCCTATATCTGAGGCTGTGTATTTTGATATGGAAAATTTATGGAACAAAATGTTTTATTTGTTTTGCTTTGCTTTGATTTTTAAGTCTATGACAGTCACTGTACACAGATGTTATGAGCCACTCTCTGGAAAGAGAATTGTTTTAGGGAGAGAGGGGTCATGAAGACAGGGATGCTGATTACTCATAACTTGTTGATTGTAGCCCTCAAACAAGAAACCACCTATGGTCTGGTGCTCTCCACTTCTCCTTTCAAATAAAGTAATTGTTCGCAGTTTGAATGCTCATAAACTTTTCAATGAGTAACACCTTTCTTTTTCCTTTTTCTCCTAAACTTAGAATTAATATCTCTTTTGTTACAATCAAGGGACCATAAATCAGGACAAGATGACTTTTTCGATTCTAGCTCAATAGCACAGACAATGGGTCTATGAGGGGAAATAGTCCCAAACCCACATCTGCCCAAGTTTCCACCTTTTGAGAAAAAAACAAAACAAAACAAGAAAACAACCTTTCAAAATGTTCTTACTTCACGTAAGATTATAGTAGCTGCATAGGAAATAAAACAATTGTATTCTCCACCCCTGAAACATTTTTTGTTCCTTATGGTGAACTTGGTTCAATTTAGATGGAGGGATTGTCCTTCATCCTTCCTGCTGGTAAATAATAATGTGCAATCTGATTGGTTCAGCTGCCAATAGTTTTACTGTTCTCCCCAACAGCATAGATGCATGTATGCCCTAAAGTTTGAGATCATGTTGCTAATTTGCCAGATTTATTGGGTTATTTTTTATTACACTCTTCAGGGGTAAAAATAGAAAAGAAAATCAATTTCTGATGCAACTTTAATCTAAATGAATATTCTTGGGAACTAATAGAAATAAAGCCATAAATTCAACATGCATAAAGGTGCTGGATTGTAGCTGGGGGGGAGGGTCAAGGGGGATTTGTTCAAGTCACTTAGACTTAACAGCATCCACATTTCCCAGTGAAAAAAAATATAACAGGTAGTTACTGAAGTACACAAATGTCAGGGAATTTTAGGACTAATTCCATTCAATTTCTTGCGTCTACAAAAATTATTAGGTAAACTTGATTTTATGTTGATGAGTTATGAAGCTTCAGGACCCAGTGTGACCAGGGAAGTCTACCTGTGATATGACTATCATAATGTGGCTGCTGATCTTCCCAGCCTGCAGTCTCAGGCAGCTCTTCTCAGGGATGGTGGCTATGGCAGTGACTATGAACCTCAAAGAGGAGTCATCCTCCATGTTTTGTTTGCTTTTGTATCTATGGTATCTAGAACTGTGCCTGGAACAAAGGAGGCCCACAGCAGGTGTTTGTTGAACTAACGATATCTTTTAATGACTGGTTTGAGCTCCTGCTGTGACTTTTCCTCTCTGAATTTACCGAATATGCATAGAACAAATGAATCACCAGAGAAAATAAAAGTACTATTTAACTTCCCTTCCTCTCTAACTTGGCTAGAAGTAGAAAGAAGAGCAGATTTTCTCTTTGTTTTCTCTACCAGAGCTTTATTTGAGTCCTGATGAATTGCAGAATCCTCAAAAACTCCATTGCCTTTCTAAAGTGCTTTTTATTTTTTATTTTTAAATTTATTTTAGTGGCCTTTTCTAGCCTGATTCTTAATCCATGGACTGAAATCCTGTCTTTGGCCTAAGTTGACATCAGTGAGACTGAATTGGTAACGTTCATGTCCAGAACACTCCGATATAAGTGGGAATTGGAAAATATGCCAGACTGAGATATTTCCCACAGCGCATCATGCTCTCTCACCCTTGTGTCTTTGTACAAGCTCTGCTTGGAACCTTAGATATGCTGGTTACTGCATATAAATTCCACAACACTCAGCCCAGGGATTATGGGAACTAGAAAGGTTTTACTGCATTCTACTCTGGGATAGGGTCTTTCCCTTGAACTCCCACAAATCCCTATATGTTCACCAACTCTAGTACTTGCTTCTCTGTCTTAGGCTTCCAACTTCATTTTCTCTTGCATGCGTGCATGTGCGTGCACACACACACTCACACAGAATTATAAACTTCTTGAAGACAGGGCATTTGTGAGCGTATTCATCTCTGTTGTCTCTTTACCTAGCACAATATCTGACAGATATTAGGGTTGCAATACATGTTTTTGAATAAATGAATGAGGCTGTTCTAAAGAAATGATGCAATATGATTTTGATAAATAAAAACATGGTGGAAAGAGAGGAGGGCTGGAAAGACTGTTTCAGGTGTTTCATGGATTGATCTAATTTGTACAATCAACTGAAGTCCTGGGTCAAAGGTAGTAGGCCTGGGTTCTCCAGTTACTGGGATGATGAGCATGACAGCCTCCTTTCCACAAACTATTCCCCTGAGAAAAATGGGATGACTCTCATCACTTTCCTGAGCATAGAGATGAACATGTGAGCATCCTCTGCACAGAGTTTTCTGGGCACAAGATAT